>NC_060128.1:171220983-172538483 GCF_021461395.2 Schistocerca americana | reverse complement strand
TTTCGCAGTCTACAAATTTTTACTATCACAAATAATGCAATATTCATAACTACCGACTAGTAAACAACCAAATGCGTAAAGTGATACTGAAAATGTATGCTTGTCTGTGTCTTCAAAACTGTTCGTATTTAATCGAAAGAGAATGAGAAATTGACTCTCGTGAAGACGCTGTTAAAATACACGTTATACTGCATGACCAATGATCAGCGCCGATATTTAAGGAAATGCTGCGTTATGCCTGCTTTGCTTCCAAATTATCGGCTGAAAGAGAGGTTTTTGAAAATGTTAACGGGGTTTGTTTTTCCACGGAAAACCTCAAAACACCTTGCGTGTGCGGAAACATAGCATTGATTCAATACAGCTGGTGCCGTTTAACTTTGTTTTTCACGTTTTTACGAAAAATACCATCCCGCAACTTGTAATCATATTGTCGAAAGCGGCGATTAATTGTACGTCTTTCGAAAGCCGTCTGTGCCGGTCAAAACTTGGAAGTAACAAGTCGTTTCGGGCTCCTTCCAGGTATAAGGAATTTCTCAAATCACGGACAAGCATACATTTTCAGTATCACTATATGCGTTTGGCCATGTATTAGTCGGTAGTTATGAATATTGTATTATTTGTGATAATAAAAATTTGTAGACTACCAAATAACACTGTAAATTTAATAAAAGCTCGTACGATTACACGTATTTTTCCTATTACATCAATTGTAATATAAATAGTAAAGAAAATTACTGTTAGAAATTTAAAAAAAAAACTGACGAGCGGGATTCGATGCAGCGACCCAGCGATTACGGGACTTGAACGCTAACCACTCTGCTGCCGCTGCCGGCGCTTCCTGGTAAAAATGGCCACGCGTAGGTGTATATATGTGACGATATTTGACGGTCGAAATTACCTTGCGATTTTTTCAATAACGTTTGAGAAGTACGCGCTACTGCTTACACATTTTCTTGTCCTCATGGAGTACTACGAGTGTGCGAAGTTTGCAGTACATCCGCGTTCCAGACGTCGTGGCCTCACCGTGTAAGTGGAAGGACGGCCTCAGAGCAGGGGAACACTCACCTATTGTTCACAATATTTATTGAAGTCAATCAACAGAAATAATGATCAAACTTCACGTCAGACAACAGTTTGTACATGAAGCCCATCAGTTGGCTTTAAATACCAATGACAGTATAACAACTTCTCAAATAAGGTAATACCTCCAGAATGAGATTTTCACTCTGCAGCGGAGTGTGCGCTGATATGAAACTTCCTGGCAGATTAAAACTGTGTGCCGGAGTAAGGCAAAGGCCCCAGTTCGAGTCTCGGCCTGGCACACAGTTTTAATCTGCCAGGAAGTTTCAGGATAATACCTTTTTATAAAATATACAATACACTGAACGCCTAAAGGGTTACCGTAAGTTCACTTAAAGACAGTTTTAAAACATTGCCCAAATATATTTGTTTAAAATTAACAGTAAACTTACGTACGGACTCCCAATTAGACAGGCAATAATCTACAGACACTTTTCTTACAAATAGTTACCAGCTCACGGCATCGGCCAAGTGCAGACATGAACGTCCTGCCGGCAGCCAACAACTGGTTGTGCCGCTCGGGGCCCGATTTATCGGCCCGACCGAGGGCGCGAAATACAGTTAGGCACGTCTGACTACGCTCCCCGGGTGCCCTCCCCCCGAAAGGTTACTCAGAGCGCTGTCATTGGGTCCACTTGGGCCTTAACGGAACGCTCAGTTCCGTCAGATGCAAGAACAAGCGAGAACCCAAAGGTGTAACCCAGACCCACCACCTAGGCACAGATGTAGAACAAATAGTCAACAATTACAGTCCAACAAATCGCGTGTGCTGACGCAGCAACAACACGCTATAACCAAATGTCTCAAACAGTGCTCTGTTAATAAAACCAAGCTCAATCACTCAAACAACTTTAAACAAAAGGCATAGTAGCAGTATTGCACGAGTTGAAACAAATTGCGACTGCTAAATTTAGCTTACAAGTGACAATTAAACAAGACTTAGGGTTGAGATATTTTAAGTAACCGATTGAGCTCACCTCCACACGTGATGAACCCCCCCCCCCCCCCCAAAAAAAAAAATCAGATGATATTTTATCCTTACGATAATCGAGCCCTTGGTGGATGGCGACATTCAAACCTCGGCACAAGTGTCTCACGGAATTAGTGTACTTAGGTACATTATACAGTTTAAGATACACAAATTGACTGAAACAAATTTATACTCAGTTTTAAAACGTTATACACAATAAGCCCCATGGCTTGGCTGGTAAGGCAGAATGCCGATGCTACTAGACACCAAACAACAGTTCGATTGGGAATGATGCAACAAATTGCATATCATCCGGCCACAACATGGATTACGGAAATACGAAAGCGTCCGATTCCATCCGTCTGCTTAAACCCATGACGTCACAAATATGGCGGAAACGACCATCCACTACCATTCCAATATGGCGCCTATGACGTCATTACGTAACATGACAACAAACACGAAAATACATCGAAAAACCAACATACACACCTTCCACGAAATACCTAATCAAGCTAACGGGACAAGCATGGGAAATTGGGGTTTCTTTTTTTTTGGGAGGGGGGGCGGCGGGGGGGGGGGGGGAGTTGGGATCAAACTAAATATAAACACACGCCACTACACCAAACGACAAAAAAACCCTAAATAACAAGACCCCACAACCTTCACAAATTTCACTACACACAAAATCCACTGGAATCGATTACTTCCCTTGATCTTTATAGATTAACAGCAACTACCGATGCCACACTATAAATCTCAAAACTTTCATCACCACACTTAATCTTATCACAAGAAACACATAGAAAACCAAACTTGGAATCTAACACTTCCCTTGACCTGTTATTCTTACGACATCTCCACATATAGCCGTCCCTGGTCAGACACACTGGAACTCTAGTAAGCCTCATTTATTCACTACACACTGAACACTTCACGACTTCAGCCTACAGGCCGAATAGCTGAAGAAATTTTATTAGAGACAACCTACTGTCCCCCATCATCTCCGACAATCAGAAACTGTTGGCCTTGTCAGTCATATCCATACTTACCAAAGACATAAAGAAAGCAATTTACCAAAATTCACACACAATGAACAGAAAAAAACTACAATAACATCGACATAACAAGACCAAAATCGTTAACTCACTGAAAATATTCCGCTGAAAGCACAGTCACCACCGATATCACACACGTGCAATGCTACCAAGCAAGTGAACCTTACGCCACATTTTTTTTTTTACTGTATTGTTATTTTGAAACCTGTACAACAGGCAGGCTGTTAGCAGCAATCTACGCTGCTCTTCAGCCATAGAATACACAATGAGAAAAAAAACAGGAAGAACACACATAAGCTCCAGAACGGTGGGCAATAAAACAGTAGACACATAAGGACAAACATGGAGCCGTACACACTCGACGAGAATCCACACGGCAAACTTTTGAAACGACGTACAAACACTGAAGATGGCGATGGCACAGGTGAACGATGGAGTGCGACGGTGAACACTGAACACGAAACACGACGGCACACACGAGACACTGAGGGCGATGATCTCCGGCGCGCGAAGTCCACGTAGCGTGTGCGAGTCCGGGGACCTGCCAAGAAAGGAGGAGCGGGGTGGGAGAGGGAGAGGGGAGAGCAGAGATGCCATGGGCAGAGGAGATAGGAGGAAAGGAGGAAGGGGGAGGGGAAGAGGGATGGGGGGAAAAGGAGAGAGAAGGGAGGGAGCGTGCCTAAAGGAAAGGACACCAGAAGTGGGAGGGGGGGGCAGGATCAAAGTTGATAGGAGGGGTAGATGGGGGGGAGGAGGACATCTCAGGGAGGGGGAGCTGGCGGAAGCCACCTTGGGAGACGGTAAGGAGAGTGGAGAGATGGAGGCCGGGTGGGACGTGGGAATACAGGCGCGGCAGCGGGCGGGGGTGGGAGAGGATGGGCGAGACAAGCGGGTGAGGAGGATCGAGTTGGCGGGAGGTGTACAGGATCCGTATCCTATCAAGGAAAAGGAGGAGGTGGGGAACGGAATGAGATCGTACAGGATCCGCATGGGGGAGGGGAGACAGATGCAATAGGCGAGGCGGAGAGCATGGCGTGTACCTTACGCCACATAACACGCTACCCATAAATACACCACCAGAGAGAACCACCGACCGCAACAATACGCCACCTATAAATACGCAAACTAAACCAAAAACATCACCTAACACACAACACATAAACAGACCACCAGAGAGCACCACCGATCACATCAAAACGACACCTACAAACACGCCACTCTCACAAACGTAACTCCGCGCCGTCGTGACGTCACACACCACAAGCCTTTCGTCACGGGTCAAAGACGACGAGTGGGGTCGGACGCTTCCCTAAGAAGTTACAAACAGATTTTCATAACTGAGCACTCGCTAATAGTTTGTCTCAGGTGAGGTACACTTACAATACGGAAGGCAAAAATTGCATGGTCAGCGAAAGACAAGTAGAATGGTGTCACCTTATCAGGTTAGCGAAATAATCGTCCAACAGTATCTGAGAAGTACGTCACCAATAAGATGTAATCGGTTTAGGGCCACCAACCGCTTGGCCGTGCAGACCATCTCAAAATACAGCCGTTACAACTGCCCCTGTACAGCGCCTTTTCAAAACGCCTCTTCACCAACCGGGTCTCCTCCCCACCTCTCAAAACCTCTCGCGCTCGCACGTCGACCCGCTCACCGCCGCGCCACCTCGCGACCGACCCACAAGCGACGAAAAGTCAGCATCTCTAGCGCTTTCGGAATTTTAGGTCGGTATGAGAGTTTGCAGGTTAGTAGTACACCGCAAGTGTTTCCACCTACAACAATTGCAAAGCGCACTAGCCAGAACATTCCGAGAAAAAGGGCTCTGAAGTCTTATGCGCAGCTGACAAAGCGATCAGTTTGCAGCACAGCAAAATGGCTGACCCTATAGCCGACACGGTAACTCAGCTGGTTGGGCTCTGTAATAAAAAAACTGAGTGGAAGGATCAACAAACGAACTTGAACGGATGTCACGTGACGTCCGCAACGACCAAAAACAACGATCAACAACGAACAAATTCAGAAAGAAATAGCTGACTCGCTTGCCACGCTGGTGATCCAGGTTCGATCCTATCCTGGGGAACATTTTATTTGTTGGTTTTTTAATTGTTGTAAAGATTTTAACATACTTATTTATAAGTTAATGACCTAAAATATCAGTTAAATCATAAATAATTCGATTTTATTTATGAAATGACTGTTACAGCTAATTAACATATAATGTAAAGCACCCTTAACATTTTCTTTTTAAAAAGTTTGATTTCAGATGCATTTTAATGGAACTAAACTAAAACTTTAGTTACGACTGTAATAAAATTTCGGATAGGCTTTCATTTGTTTAAACATTATTGCAATATTATCTTCATTTGTCAATTTCATATTTTACAAACTGGCACCAGAAAAACATTGGCCCCAAAAAATATTTTCTCATATTGCATAATTTACGGACGATTGTTTACACGAACAACCTGTTTCTAAAGGATGTGTTGGAAAACATCCTCCGTTAACATTCATGAAAGCTTCTCTTTCACCAGAAAGCCTGGAAGCGTATCGGACATACAAGATGTTTTGTAGAGCGGGCAACCACAGCCAAACTTCGACATTTTTTTCAAAAAATAATTCCGCACTGGCTATATGAATGATTTTTGTTAAATCTGCGATCGGTTTCGCACCACTTATCGGTGCATCCTCAGGCAAACTGTACAAAAAATCTAATACGAGCTCATAAAAACTATTCGATCCCCCAGTTCTGAGGCGTAAATTAAACTTTTAAATAGCCAGTTTTTTGAATGAAACAAAGTACTCACACAGTAACGTTGAACATTGCCCTGTAGCCACCATTGCCACATTGCCCTGTTGCCACCATTCACGTCCAATATACCGTCATCTGGTGAAAGCGGTAGTTAAAATTTAAAAAAAATTTTAATGATGGGAGCGGCAATGACCTAGAAAATAAAAATAAAATTCGATGCTGATAAAACTCCCCTAAACACGAACAACGAAGAGCGGAACATTAGCACGAACAAACAGAGGAATTAGGGCAATGTAAACATATCAGAGCATACCGTGCAAGTTGAGGGAAGCCGCGTGGCAGGGGACACGGCCTGACTGACTGGCCGAAACCCGGAAAGCGCTCATGCAGTGGCGCGAGGATCGCCAGAGGCCGAATGACGTGTACAAGGTGTGAAGAGTGAGGGGTGCTGAACATTTGATAAACAATTCCTTATGTCCATTTTTTTAAAGTCTAAAACCATACTAGGTGGCCAATATTAAAAAAATAAGAATAATAAATGTAGTGGTTCTGAATGCGTAAGGCCTGGAGTACACATAAAAATATATTGGACAGAACCTACTAACAAGTAAGCTATAGGGGTAAGGTAAGTAATCAAAATTTTCTAAAAGACCCTTGTGCCTCAGATCGGTCAGATTAAGTAGGGGCGAGGGGATTTCTTCAGAACTCTGAAGATTTCAACCTCTTCCAAAGCATTACGGGTGCTGCCCTTACTTTCCAAGTGTAACACCAGCATGTTGTTCTGGATACCGGTGATATGGCGACCCGTTTCCCGCAAACGCGTACCTACGGTCGATTTTCAGCGTGGGTAGCTGGTGTGCTCCTTAAAGCGGGTCTCAAAACTCCTTCCTGTCTGGCCCATGTACTCCGCATCACAATCATCACAGGCGATACTATATACCCCCGACGACTTGAAACTTCCATGTTGCAACATCCTTGTGCCTGAACGTCTGTCCATTGTTTTTAGGAATACACTACTGGCCATTAAAATTGCTGCACCAAGAAGAAATGCAGATGATAAACAGGTATTCATTGGACAAATATATTATACTAGAACTGGCATGATTACATTTTCACGCAATTTGAGTGCATAGATCCTGAGAAATCAGTACCCAGAGCAACCACCTCTGGCCGTAATAACGGCCTTGATACGCCTGGGCATTGAGTCTAACAGAGCTTGGATGGCGTGTACAGGTACAGCTGCCCATGCAGCTTCAACACGATACCACAGTTCATCAAGAGTAGTGACTGGCGTATTGTGACGAGCCAGTTGCCAGACGCTTTCAATTGGTGAGAGATCTGGAGAATGTGCTGGCCAGGGCAGCAGTCGAACATTTTCTGTATCCAGAAAGGCCCGTACAGGACCTGCAACATGCAGTCGTGCATTATTTTGCTGATATGTAGCGTTTCGCAGGGATCGAATGAAGGGTAGAGCAACGGGTCGTAACACATCTGGTATGTAACGTCCACTGTTCAAAGTGCCGTCAATGCGAACAAGAGGTGACCGAGACGTGTAACCAATGGCACCCCATACCATCACGCCGGGCGATACGCCAGTGAGCGATGACGAATACACGCTTCCAATGTGCATTCACCGCGATGTCGTCAAACACGGATGCGACCATCATGATGCTGTAAACAGAACCTGGATTCATCCGAAAAAATGACGTTTTGCCATTCGTGCACCCAGGTTCGTCGTTGAGTACACCATCGCAGGTGCTCCTGTCTGTGATGGAGCGTCAAGGGTAACCGCAGCCATGGTCTCCGAGCTGATAGTCCATGCTGCTGCAAACGTCGTCCAACGTGCAGATGGTTGTTGTCTTGCAAACGTCCCCATCTGTTGACTCAGGGATCGAGACGTGGCTGCACGATCCGTTACAGCCATGCGGCTAAGATGCCTGTCATCTGGACTTCTAGTGATACAAGGCCGTTGGGATGCAGCACGGCGTTCCGTATTACCCTCCCGAACCCACCGATTCCATATTCTGCTAACAGTCATTGGATCTCGATCAACGCGAGCAGCAATGTCGCGATCTGATAAACCACAATCGCGATAGGCTACAATCCGACCTTTATCAAAGTCGGAAAAGTGATGGTACGCATTTCTCCTCCTTACACGAGGCATCACAACATCGTTTCACCAGGCAACGCCGATCAGCTGCTGTTTGTGTATGAGAAATCGGTTGGAAACTTTTCTCATGTCAG
This sequence comes from Schistocerca americana, assembly GCF_021461395.2. Classification (NCBI taxonomy): domain Eukaryota; kingdom Metazoa; phylum Arthropoda; class Insecta; order Orthoptera; family Acrididae; genus Schistocerca; species Schistocerca americana. Next base: position 172,530,381 of record NC_060128.1, on the reverse strand, counting down.
CACGTTGTAGGTGTCGCCATTGGCGCCAACCTTGTGTGAATGCTCTGAAAAGCTAATCATTTGCATATCAGAGCATCTTCTTCCTGTCGGTTAAATTTCGCGTGTGTGGCACGTCATCTTCGTTGTGCAGCAATTTTAATGGAATGTAGTGTATAAAATGGCGGATTTATTCCCTTAGAACTTAAGCATATGTAACCAGAGAAAGGTATCCAGTGGAATTTACGCCCAATAGCTAATCCGCTGTTCACTGGCTGTTGGTAAGTGAACGTTCCGGGTGCGAGTGGGGTGCAAACAGGGTTATATTTCATGTTTATCTTCCGTAATACACCCCTGTTAATCTTTCCGCTGTTCGTCGTTCGTGTTTAGGGGAGTTTTATTAGCATCGTATTTTATTTTTATTTTCTAGGTCATTGCCGCTCCCATCATTTAAAATTAAAAAAAAAAAGATTTTTAAATTTTAGCTACCGCTTTCACCAGATACCGGTATATTGGACGTGAATGGTGGGGAGTGGCTATAGGGCAGTGATCAACGTTACTATGTTATAAATAGCGTATGTGAGTACTTTCTTGTTTCATTCAAAAAACTGGCTACTTAAAAGTTTAATTTCCAACTCAGAATTGGGGGCTTGAATAGTTTATATGAGCTCTTATTATAGAGTAGATCGGGGGAAGATGCCTATCGGGGTGAGATGCCTAATGCTGGCATTTCCGCCGGCTCTCAACAGATCGCGACTCCAACCTTCACGCCAATCGCTAGCTGTAGTATGGGGCCAAGGCAGCTCCGTATATCGCTGTGGTAATTGTTTCTCAGCTTTGGATGCAACAAATGCAAGGTAAGAGCTAAAACTGACACCTTTTTAATAGCGCACAGCTATTTTCAAGAGCGTACGAGCGTCAGAAAAATGTAGTAGAGCCAAATGCTGCACATGTTGAGCGTAGAAGATACTTTGCAGTTTAATTTGCCATCCGCCGTTGCCACGCAACAGCCATGTTGTGGCAGTCACGGTAAGTGGGATCTCACCCCGATCCTCGGGAGGGACGCCACTGTTTTATCGGGGTATTTATTTATTTATTATCATCCCAATGATCACATTTGTGATATAGGATTTGTCAGGGTACATTTTAACAACTATATAATATCTTTACAAAATTTGTATCTGTGCTGAATTCATATTAATTTATCTTATGTTTAATACAATATACAACTAATAAGTGTTTTTATAACATAATTTATTATGCACTGATGTAATTTCGTTTGTCACATTAACTTAAACATACATTTTATACAATTTCGCAGAGATATTCGCTTATGCTGTAATAGCATGGTAAGATGCCGAATCGTATCCCTCAGGCACACAGACTTCCTTTTCGTAGGACCTGCCTCGAACGTATGTTAGAACATTCAAACAGGGGTCAGTGGTCTGAAGAATCCCTATGGAACATGTAAGGACTGGTGAAATGAATTGTTATAGAGCTTCCCAAAAATATGGGATCCCATATAGAACTCTGAAACGACGTCTGGCGAAGAAAGAAGAAAGGACGCAGTATTCTAAAGTAAGCAAAGTAAGCAGTATTCTATTAATTATAATGTTTTCTTTTACTATGGAGCAAAATGAGAATAATTTCTAACTGAAATATTAATTCACCTAAAAATTAATGATTTAATTACACTTTTTTAATTCCTCAAATTTTTCTCAGTGATGAATTACTATCACATTATAATTATTTTCATTATTTATAAGTAGCCTTGGTGAAGAGAATGAGAAACAGCTGCTCACTTACATAAGACAGTTGCAAATGTGTGGATTTCCACCAACTGGAGAAACTCTTCGTAGGCTGGTATTTCAGTTTGCGGAAAGAAATGGAATTCCTCACAGATTTTCTAAAGAAAATCAAATGCCAGGTTGGAACTGGTTACAGTCCTTTCTGAAACGTAACCCGCAGCTAGCTATGAAGAGGCTACAAGGTCTTTCTATTGATAGGGCTATGGGAATGAATAGAGATGATATTGCAGCATATTTTTCTTTAGTTCTGGATGTCTTAACAGCAAATTCTTTACTGGATAAGCCTGGCCGCCTTACAACATGGACGAAACTGGGTCTCAGATGAATCCTAGGCCAGACAAAGTGATAACAGAAAAAGGTTCTCCTTATTTGCATCAAGTAACTTCTCAAGAAAAAGGGGAAACCATAACGGTGATCACTTGCTGCAATGCTGAAGGCAACTTCATTCCTCCAGAGTGCATTTTAAAAGGTAAAAGAAAGAAGTCTGAATGGGAGGATGGACTTCCGAATGGTTCGATTGTATTTATGAATGAGAGATGAGGGTATGTCAACTCTGATATATTCATGAGTTTGATGAAAGACCACTTTATTCCCAGAAAACGACAAGGAAAAATAGTTCTGCTTCTCGATGGACACACCTCACATTCTATTGATCCAGATATGCTTGATCTTGCTACAGAAAATATTGTGATCGTGATTTGTTTACCTCCGCATTCAACACACTACCTTCAGCCTCTTGAGAGGTGTGTTTTCAAATCACTGAAAAAGCTTTTTATAGGACAATGCGAAACTGGACATTATGTCATCCCGGACGTAAAGTCTCAAGAGTACAGTTCCCAGTCTTCCTCAGCGAAGCCTGGAAGAAAGCTTCAGTTCCATCCAATGCTCAATCTGGATTTGAAGCTTGTGGCTTGTAGCCATACAACCCGGAAAGAATTCCAGAGGAGGCATTTCAAATTTCTGATCTGGTTGCTACTGGTGTAGCAGACAAGAATGAAGGATATAGCACCGACTGTAGAGGATGTGCTCGGGTTGTTCTCCCACAGAAAGGCAATAGAAGACTTGAGGCACAGGTTGATAATGAGCCGATGCCAGGAACATCGTCCGAAGAAATTACTCCTATGCCTATCTTGGATCCATTACCATCGAAGCGCAGAAAGAAAACCGCTGAAGCTCTCACAGAAAGGAGTCGGAAAGAAGCAGAAATAGCTAGGTCACAGCGAATTAAAAGCAAAAAATCAACTCCAGGTCGGCCTAAGTATAGCAAACCAAGTAACTCAGCAAATAACAGTGATTATTGTATTGAGTGTGCCAAGAATTACTGTCATAAAAATGGACCACAAGTGGATTTGATTAGGTGCCATTTGCAATGAATGATTGCATGAAACCTGTACAGAGGAAGAAAACATGTGCAATAACTGTGCAAATGAATTCTGATTTCATTTGTATACTTTTTTGTCATTTTCTTAGTCTTAAATGTATTTCTATATTTGTTTTGTATTCTATTCCTTACAAACGTAATAAATTTGCTTTCTGAATTACTTATGTAGCTATGTTGTATCATAAATGCACAAAACTAGTGCTGAAATCTCCTTTCAATATAACTGTCATCTCACCCCAATTCCTGGGGTGAGATGCCTAAACGACGCTGTTCATAAGAAAATTAAATACACTAATAATTACTAATGGTTTCATAACGCCAACTGGCATTTTCATAGAAAAATCTCATCAGTGAACAATATTTCAGTGCTGATCCTGAATCTTCAATTCTAATTCGCCTTTCGATCCTCCAAACCTTAAGTATGACACCTTCCCCCGATCTACTCTATTATTTTTTGTACAGATTGCCTGAGGAAGCACCGATGAGTGGTGCGAAACCGGCCGCAGATTTAATAAAAATCATTCATACAGCCAGTGCGAACATACAAGAACTTGGGATGACAGTTGACAGTGCACTATTGATTTTATTTTTATACACTCTTCACAGAAATTGATTTCTCTATTATTTTCGATCAAATAAGATCAATTTTAATATGTTTGTTTGAATGGTCATCTTCTGCAGCAGGTGTTAAAACCAGTAATAACTGAAGTGCAACTTTGTATGCAACAAATTGCGAAATTGTTGTCAGTGCATGATTTTGTACACGAACTGAGTTCTCGAATATGACCCATAAATGTCCAATGGGGTCCATCTCGGGCAATCTGGGTGGCCACATCATTCGCTCGAATTGTCCAGAACATTCTTCAAACCAATCGCGTACAGTTGTGGCTTGGTGACAGGGCTCATTGTCATGCATAAAAATTCCATCGTTTCCAGAATGAGAAGTTTCATTCCATCGTTTGTTAGGAACAGGAAGCCTAGGAATCACTTCAAATGGTCTCCAAGTAGTCAATGATCAGTTCGACTGGAGGACCCAATCCACTCCATGTAAACACAGCCCACATCATTAATAAACCACCACCAGCTTGCACAGTACCTTCTTGACAACCTAGGTCAATGACTTTATGGGGTCTGCGCTATACAAGAACCCTACCAGCAGCTCTTACCACCTGAAATCGGACTCATCTGACTAGGTCACGGTTTTCCAGTCGCCTGCGGTCCTACCGACATGGTCGCGAGCCCAAGAGAGGCGCTGCAGGCGACGTCGCCCTGTTAGCAAAGGCACTCGCTTCTGTCCTCTGCTGCCATAGCCTATTAACACCAGATATAGCCGCACTGTCCTAACGGATACGTTCGTTGTAGGTCCCACACTGATTTCTGCGATTATTTCACGCAGTGTTGCTTGTCTGGTAGCATTGACAATTCTACTGGAAAGCCGCTGCTCTCGGTCGTTGAGTGAAGGCTGTCAGCCACTGCATTGTAACTGGTTAGTGGTAATGCCCACAATTTGGTAGTCTCAGCATACTTACGACACTATGGATCTTGGGATATTGGATTCCCTAATGATTTCCGAATGGAATGTCCCATACATCTAGCTCCAACTACTATCTCACGTTCAAAGTCAGTTAATTCCCATCGTGTGGCCATAATCACACGAATTGCCTGAGTACATATGACAGCTCCACCAAGGCACTGCCCTTTTATACGTCGAGTACTCAGTACTACCGGCATCTGTGTATGTGCATATCGGTGTCCCATGACTTTTGCCACTTCCTGCTTCCATGGGGTATAAAACGAGCAGTGCAGCCCATAAATGAGAACAGCAACTAGATACACGGTTCAGTCACGTTAAAATGACCACCGGCTATGTTCGACGTCAGCACGCAATAACTACTCACAGGCGCCAGGTTGCAGCACTAGCAGTGGAGGATCACAGGGTGCCCACAATTAAATTTCCAGTTTTTAAACACAGTAGAAAGAAAAACACTGTTGAGAATGAAATCAAATTTGGGGAGTCTTTTTTGATGGATGATGAAACGTTGTGGAACAAAAAAAAGTCGCAAATTTGACCAACAGATGGCACTGTAATCGTCAGAAAACTTTTCCTCATTTTGCATCCCATATGGCCAACATGACAGTCTCCATGAAGATTGCGCACTGCTGGTAAAGCTGTTTTGCAAGAACGGTGTTTGTGTGCTAGTGGTCCTGCAGATGTTCAGAATGTATGAAAAAAGGCATGGTCCGATGTCTGATAAGGGTCTGGAAAAAATGATTGCAAAATTCGAAAAGACAGGTTCCTTTCAAATGCAGTGTGGCTGAGGAAGGAAAGCAGTTGATTCGACGTCTGCTGAAGATGAGGCTACAGCATTGCAGGAGGGGTCTAGTGGCGATGTGCAAATGTACAATGCACAGGGAATTCCCTGAGTGTTGTAAGTATTAGAACAAAGCCTCTTCCACCCCATTTTCCAATGTTGCCAGATGTATCCAAGATGGCGGCATGTAGACTTCATAACAGCACATGACATCATCCAAGATGGCGGCCGTGACGTCATTCAAGATGGCGGATTTTGGCGGGAAGATAGGTCAATTGGGCAACCTCAACTAACCCAACCCCCCTCCCCTCCCCCAGAAAAATAATGGGCAGATCAAATTCCAACAGGATAATGCATCACACCACTGTTATCTCTACTAACCCAAGAAAATTCGCGGGAAGATGGGTCAATTCGGCTACCTCCACTAACCTAACCCCCCTTCTCTCCCCTAGATAAATGGTGGGAAGTTCAAATTCCAGAAGGATAATGGATCACACCACAGTTATCTCTACTAACCTAAGAAAAATCGGAAGAAGATAGGTCACTTGTCCTACTCCCACTAACATAGGTCACCCGACCGCCACCTCTTCCTAGGAACTGGCGCCAAGTTTGAATTTTGGCAGTATAGGTCAATTGGGCTATCTCTACTAACCTAAGAAAATCACGGGAAGATAGGTCACTTGGACTACCTCCACTAACCTAAGTCACCCGACTGACATCTCTTCCTAGGAATTGCTGGGAAAAGGACTCAGCCTGTGCTGGGCTGCTGGAGAGAGGAAGGAGTGTATTTTATTTATTTTGGAACAGTTTATTTAGGGATGGAGTATATTTATCACAGTGATACAGAACACACGCTCACAGGCCACACAGCATACAGACCTGCAAATTGCTCCTAAATAACTCATGTATAATGCTCTACACACACACTTGCTAATTGTAAACTGTCAAAATACCGCACTGCACAGCCTACAGACATGCAAAACACTTGTAAATGATACAATACGTTTATGTCCAGAGATCCAAGCAACTCATAAATTGTCAAAATAATAATCCATCTAAAAGACTCTGTAAACATGCTTGCTAATCGTCAGCTGTCGAAATCGTGCACCAGTCTTTATAAACAATTAGAGGCAGCACCACCATCCAGTGCGTTCGCCATGAGGTCCACACTCCAACTGATGTAGTACGCTGGCCAGAGTGGCCGTGCGGTTCTAGGCGCTACAGTCTGGAGCCGAGTGACCATTACGGTCGCAGGTTCGAATTCTGCCTCGGGCATGGAAGTGTGTGATGTCCTTAGGTTAGTTAGGTTTAATTAGTTCTAAGTTCTAGGCGACTGATGACCTCAGAAGTTAAGTCGCATAGTGCTCAGAGCCATTTGACGTAGTACACAGTGCCACCACCAGAGGACACTGTTGTCTGCTCCGTGATGTAATCCAAGATGGTAGCCATGACATCAGCTGATGTCACAAGTACCATTATTCAAGATAGCGGCCAACAGTGTGTTCACCATGAGGTCGGGATCTAGTACACAGTACCACCAGAGAACACTGTCATCCATTTCGTGATGTAATCCAAGATGGTGGGGGGGGGGGGGCGGGAAATGGCATGAAAACGACTCTGCTGGACATAAGTTTTTATTTTGCAGACAGTGTCTCCACCATGAGATCTAGACAGCAACTCACCTAGTCCACAATACTGACACCAGAGGGTGCTGTCATCCCTCCTGTGATATAATCCAAGATGGCGGTCTGGAGGGGGAAAATAGCGCGAAAATGATTCAGCCTGCGCTGGGCTCCTGGAAAGAGTAAGGAAGGAGTGTACATTATTTATTTTGGAACAATTTATTTAGCGATGGAGTATATTTACCACACTGATACCAAACACATGCTTGGCGTCATGCCACACAGCCCACAGACCTGTAAACTACTCCTAAATAATGCTCTGCGGACATGCAAACAACTCCTAATTTACCGAAATAATTTCTGTACAGACATACAGACTCCTAAATAACGCAGTACACTGATGTGTAGACACACTTAGTACTCATAAACTATCCAAATAGCACATAGCGCAGCCTGCAGCAAAATAATGCAACAGACACACAAACAATGTACGCAGACACTGTCCACCATGCCCTGTCCAGTAGATTTCACAGGAGGCTACCTGCAGCAATGCAAGGTGACGCGACCATCAGCTGTCAAACCCCCCACAGATGCCCTCAAGCATGAGGCGGCGACATCCCCTTCATACTTGGTACCTGAGAAATTCCTCTCGAAATACATGTTCACCTAGACACCATTGCTGATGCGACCGAATGGAAGCACAGAAGCTCCAGAAGCACCGACACCACCACAAGCCACCACCGAACGCAAGCCAGCATGACCCATTGCTCTCACGCTGCTGTAGGTGAAAGTTCTTTCTGTTTTCGAGTATACAGTCAGTGTTATACTGACATCACAGAACTCCAAGGCACGCTCACGCCAGTCCCATATGCGAGACACCTCTGGGCAGCACGTGTGTTTTACCATTGCTGATGTGTGATGCGATACCTGGAGATGCTGATGTCACCGAATAGCACAGGGTGCATTGTTCCTAGCGTGACATGTTACATGGGTCTAACTGTGCTAAACTGTCCAGCGTGATTGACGCAATGCCACGAAGTGCGCGTGCATAGCTACAAACCATAGCAAGTGCATCTAACAAGGTTCTCAACCTTATACTGACGTCACATCTTTATGTAAATAAGCACCATGTCTTCACTGCTGCTGACGTGACACCTCACTCTACCTGTGCTCCAGCGCTGAAAGAGAAGTCGCAATGCTTCCCAGAATAGCACAGGCTACTTTCTTCCAAGCAATCCTCACATGTTCCCTTCATGCGTACAACAGACACAAACGTTCTCACTGCTAAAAACCTTCATCATGTCTCTGCACACTCATGGAAACACCATTCTTGTTGTCTGGAAAGCATTGTCTAAGCACAGATGGGCGTGAAGTCAGAACAATTACACAAACAGAATTCGAAGCACTGCTCTAGTGGAGAGAAAAATGGCGTGATTTTTCGGTATCATACAGCTACTGGTCTGTAGATGCCCTAATGCCACAGTGGCGCATGAGTGACCACACCCACGCCACAGATCGATGATACGCTTCAACTTGTCTGTGAACACTTGCTTGCCCAAAACTTTCCCTAGATACCTAGCCTCCATCTTGTTGGGAGTTCAAAAGAATTAGGTGTAATGGTCGAGCAACTCTTCATAAGCCATACATTACTGTAATCAGTGCTAACGAGGCTTGAGTCGGTGTAAAGAGCGCCGCCACTGGACAATGGGTTACTGGAAACAAGCTTGTAGATGCTTTTATATACCAGAACGAAGGATTTCATGTGAATGAATCGAGCATTATGATTGGCTCTTATCGAATTTACCTGCACAAATTAATGATATCGCCTGTGTGGAAGCACTGTCCACCTTTTTTTATTTCTGCAGACGGGACTTTCAGCAACAAAAAACTACTTTACACCGATTGCGATATTACACCGACATTTAAACCTTGCAAGCTGCCCTACACATCATCAAATACGCAAACACTCTTACTCAAGTACACTGTGCTCTCATTGAGGACAGGAGAATGTATATTAGAGCGTGAAACCGATCTCCAACCAATCAATATACCACCGCGTACCGTGTCGATGTAGTAAACATACAATTCATATCCTGCGTCATACAAATCACCCGTTTTGCATCAGAAAGCCCTCAGTCACTCTCAGAACTGTTGTGCAACGACTGGCTCGTTTCCCCCTTGGTACAAACATGCTACTGTTTCTGGTCCAGACCTGATTGCTTGCTTGCGTTTCTACACCCATCTCCGGACTCTGGGATTACACGAACACTAGTATTTCCGCATCATTTGCCATAATATTATAACATTTCCGCTGTACTTCTAGATATCAAGCACACAGCAGTATTCTATTGATCACTCGCGCAACATAATTCTGAAGATATATAAAGAAAATTATTCCTCTAAAAACCCGAAACTTTAGCACTTATCCCATATGTGAGGACCTTTACATGAGAACTCGAAACAAATAGAGGAAACTGATATTTCCACTCTCGAATGCAGATGTCAGTGATGTAACAGTTTCCAAATCATCCGTATAGTTTACTAGGTCAACTAAAGTGTTTCTCATGTCTAGAGAACCAGCAAAAGTGTCTTCCACACGCTAGATGCATGCAGCACAATCGATCTTCTCTCAACTAAATAAAGGAGCGAAATGTGCAGAAGCAGTGAACCGAACAATTTACATAAGAGAGAGTAATGATCCAGTGCAGATGCACCTCCATATTCAATCTTCTCAAATTTCCACGCAATCAAGAAAGCTATCAAGCACATACTAAGTATTAGTTCGCTATTCGGTCGTCTAGAGGACAACACAGTTAATTCATTTACATTCCTACACTCCAACAGACCTCTCCAGTCTGACAGCTCCTACCATTAACGGGAAACGTGAATCACCACCGCTGCAAGCCAAGGACGCACAGATAGAATGTTTATCCTAAGAAATCGGTTACATATATATTTTATCCCTGTACTTACAACTAAATGTTATGACTGCAGCCTCAGTTGAATGACATTCAACAATGAGTGAAGTTTTGGAAATACACTCTGTTGATGGCTGTGACTCTGGAAATAGAAATATCAGTACCATTCTTATGACTTTACATACTCTTCCCATGCTATCACAGTACTCCACATCAAATCCATACCTTCCTTACAACTGGACACAGTCATTTTCTTTGCACATGTTGGAACACAAACACATACTTTATAAGCCTGATGCTCAAATTCGAACATATCATGCACCCCTACTACTAAGTATAATATTTCATCAATAACTGATTGCTGGCGATACGAAATAATACTGAGATAAAATCAACCATGGGTGGACATGTCTCATAAGTTTTTCTTGTGGGAGCTACCACCATGTCTCAGAAAGAGAGGTTTAACCACCAGATGTTAAAAAAACCCAATCCCAACAACTACTATACGTTACTATCACAAGTGGTCTTGGTACTACAGGTGCATACAAGTATCAATGTTGAAATCTATACCTGCTTTAAAAATCGAGGTACAACATTACCTCTGAATAAGTGGTTTTTTGCCCAGGCAAATACCGTGATGACGTTCGCAGGAGTATATAGTATCAGACCAACATGTCGCCGACAGTGCAGCCTCATAATAAAATTACTCAATTTAGAAAGTGATTCGGCTAAGGAACATGGAATGAAACCAGTACTTGCAAAGCCCTCATGCTACTGCACCTAGATATTTCTACGGTATTTGTAGCACATTCTGTCTCGACCCCTTGTCAGAGGTTCAGTAGTATATCCACTGAGCTGTAGGTGATGGTTGATTGAGAAGGATCACAAACAGTAGCAGATGGTGTGCCAATTGAGGTCGTAAGAAAATGTACACTAGCTTTTCAGATCTCTAGTGTTACGCTGTCCGCTAGAAATGATGTCCATGATTTGGAATTAGGTCTTTCCATTCAAGCACATACCTGCATTGGATCCCATTGACAATTCCTTTAATGATTACAACCACTACTCATTCATATTTCTGGCACACCCATATCTCAAAACGAGTCACCTTTCTCGAACCTAGCTGCTACAGTAAAATGCCAACGTGGTTTTAGTCACCCCCTATGCATCATGCTACTGCTCCCATTTCTACAGCTTTCCGCATGTGATCGTTCCAATTTAAGCCGGAACTGAGCAGAAGTCAGAGAAAGACATACCCACCACCTTCTGCAACCCATGTACACTCCTGGAAATTGAAATAAGAACACCGTGAATTCATTGTCCCAGGAAGGGGAAACTTTATTGACACATTCCTGGGGTCAGATACATCACATGATCACACTGACAGAACCACAGGCACAAAGACACGGGCAACAGAGCATGCACAATGTCGGCACTAGTACAGTGTATATCCACCTTTCGCAGCAATGCAGGCTGCTATTCTCCCATGGAGACGATCGTAGAGATGCTGGATGTAGTCCTGTGGAACGGCTTGCCATGCCATTTCCACCTGGCGCCTCAGTTGGACCAGCGTTCGTGCTGGACGTGCAGACCGCGTGAGACGACGCTTCATCCAGTCCCAAACATGCTCAATGGGGGACAGATCCGGAGATCTTGCTGGCCAGGGTAGTTGACTTACACCCTCTAGAGCACGTTGGGTGGCACGGGATACATACGGACGTGCATTGTCCTGTTGGAACAGCAAGTTCCCTTGCCGGTCTAGGAATGGTAGAACGATGGGTTCGATGACGGTTTGGATGTACCGTGCACTATTCAGTGTCCCCTCGACGATCACCAGTGGTGTACGGCCAGTGTAGGAGATCGCTCCCCACACCATGATGCCGGGTGTGGGCCCTGTGTGCCTCGGTCGTATGCAGTCCTGATTGTGGCGCTCACCTGCACGGCGCCAAACACGCATACGACCATCATTGGCAACAAGGCAGAAGCGACTCTCATCGCTGAAGACGACACGTCTCCATTCGTCCCTCCATTCACGCCTGTCGCGACACCACTGGAGGCGGGCTGCACGATGTTGGGGCGTGAGCGGAAGACGGCCTAACGGTGTGCGGGACCGTAGCCCAGCTTCATGGAGACGGTTGCGAATGGTCCTTGCGGATACCCCAGGAACAACAGTGTCCCTAATTTGCTGGGAAGTGGCGGTGCGGTCCCCTACGGCACTGCGTAGGATCCTACGGTCTTGGCGTGCATCCGTGCGTCGCTGCGGTCCGGTCCCAGGTCGACGGGCACGTGCACCTTCCGCCGACCACTGGCGACAACATCGATGTACTGTGGAGACCTCACGCCCCACGTGTTGAGCAATTCGGCGGTACGTCCACCCGGCCTCCCGCAAGCCCACTATACGCCCTCGCTCAAAGTCCGTCAACTGCACATACGGTTCACGTCCACGCTGTCGCGGCATGCTACCAGTGTTAAAGACTGCGATGGAGCTCCGTATGCCACGGCAAACTGGCTGACACTGACGGCGGCGGTGCACAAATGCTGCGCAGCTAGCGCCATTCGACGGCCAACACCGCGGTTCCTGGTGTGTCCGCTGTGCCGTGCATGTGATCATTGCTTGTACAGCCCTCTCGCAGTGTCCGGAGCAAGTATGGTGGGTCTGACACACCAGTGTCAATGTGTTCTTTTTTCCATTTCCAGGAGTGTAGAAACAGAACGACCTGCATTAGTGCAACAGGACCGTGTTTTGACCATTTGGTGGAAATGTGCGAAATGTGGTACGGTACATCTCCAAACTGCGTAGATACAGATACTACAGTCCGAAGCAGATCTGTGTCCATTCAAATCAATCAGCCCAACATGCTATCATCGTTATTCTCTACCCCCCAACAGAGAAAAATTATGAACTATAAAACCTCCACTAACTTCTGATATAGAAGTCACCTAGGCACCAATGCTGGCGCAATGACACGTAGCTGCATTGCGGTTCAGTGCGGAGTGCAATGCTCCCCGGAATAGCATTCCTAACGGGACACCTTGTCGGTCATCGAATTTACCTGTCAAACTGCTGCTGCTGCCTATGCGGGATGATCCTATTAAATATACAGCTTTTGTCCATTGCAGAGGTCAATTTAAGGTTTCATCACCCATACTGTAGGATGATGACTGTATCCCACAGACCATACTGTAAGTCGCAAGAGACGCTCCCTATGACACTGTGTCATTGTTTGAAACACTGTTTTCTAACACGCTTTCTACACTGCCATACATTCTGTTTTTCTGCCACAACTTCGATGTCTGTGTCAGGTCCTAAACTGACACTAAGACTCTCACATCCATGGCCTCTCGTGGGAAAGACACTGCCGATGCACTGTAATAATAAGCATCACAGTTGATAGTGTGAACTATATTAGCAATTTTACAGTAACTTCAACACTGGTCAATGATGTGACAGCATGTTTCCCCAATTTCAATATCGTAGCTGAGCCGCCTCTTCTCTGCTTTGCGAGTATCATTGCGAATGTAGGTAGATGACTGCTCAGTACGTCCATTCTGTGTTAATTCTCAAACACATAAATCATCAAACTATACCAGACAGCGCTCTACATATTTCTAACACCTCAAGCACAGTGCTTAATTTACAACCTATCTCTCTGCACATGAGAGTCACATAGCATTCTCGCTGTCTTAGGGTAAAAGTACAGAGTGAAAGACCGTCATCACACTGTCATTTACCAACCCACCCTGCAGCACAGTTACCGAATTAATCTGCAACCGATCAGAAGAAGATCGCTACACTCCACGTCTCGTGAATGACTGGAGCTTTCTGAGTCCTCACCCATCCAAGTGCAGGAGATTTCTCAAGATGTACCCATGTTGAGGAGCTTAGCACTCCTTATCGGTGTATAGTAACAGATTTCAATGTGCCGTGATGTAATAGCAGACGGTTAAGAACAAGAAACGAATGATTTTTATGTGAAATGGAGCTCCAGACGAATGGAGCTCGATGCATTTTTACATAACTCAACCAAGCTATCAACTCTAAAGTATTGTTATAGAGCCTAGGAACGGTACCTGGAAGGTATTGGTAAGAGAGAACATAAACACAAGCACTCCTAAGGCTACAACGTTCTGCACTTAAAACGGGCTGTAATGTTAGATTGCTTGTGTTTCCAACCTAGCAGTAGTAAGGAACATAGCGTTGTTAATATCCCATTGTGAGAAATATATTTCAAGCACATGACATACATCCTTCTTCCCGATTTCTCTACAATAAACTATGTTATCGAACAGTAAAACGAAAGAACTACTTCCTTAGAACACTGGCTCTGTGTGATATGGGTACAATATAGCTTTCCGGAGACGTATTGCACCCACTGTTCACATCTGAACACGGTTCAGAAATTATACTATATCTGCATCAGCCCTATACAAAATGATCTTTAGTAACGGCAAATACCTCTTACAAGGAAACACATAAACGCACAGCAGCAGCATCTGACGTGAAAATTACAATTCATTCCGTCACTGTGTCTGTAAACAGCACACCTGTCAGGGTGACTGGAGGTGACTGGATACAGTCAAGTATAGTGCTATATTACGCCTCCAGATCAGTGCTTTTGGGATAGGTGTTGGCAGCTGTGCTACATTTACAAGCAATTTTAGAACACAGAACGAGAGGTTATGTCATGATCACATGGATATATCTGACATAAAACCGATAGAAATGCGAAAAAAGACGAGGGAATAGGTATAAATTGACTGAACATACAGCGAAATGTGGAGAAATTGAGGAAGTACTTGCGTATCTTCTGGTTCACACCAAACAGTTGCGGCAACAAGAGGAATCCAAGAAAACATCAATATCGAAACAAAGGAAATCAGGGAGGCAGTCAATTTTTTTCTGTTGAGGCAGCATTATACTGTATGTCTATCAAGGTACCAGTGATACACACGAGTTGACTACCGTAATTGATGCTTTTCAGGAAGACAGAGAACCATCCGCCTCTAAACTTACTTGCATCTGCGTTAAAGGATAACAGAGAGTTCAAATGGCTCTGAGCACTACGGGACTTAACTTCTCAGGTCATCAGTCCCCTAGAACTTAGAACTACTTATATCTAACTAACCTAAGGACATCACACACATCCATGCCCGAGGCAGGATTCTAACCTGCGACCGTAGCGGTCAAGCAGTTCCAGACTGAAGCGCCTAGAACCGCACGGCCACACCGGCCGGCAACAGAGAGTGGATGAAGTGATCGATTGAGATGGTGCTGTAACGATGTACGATTTAATGGTTGACTGATTGTGTATTCTAAACGAACTTTGAATAATGCGATGTACTCCATCCCCCCTGTCACACACTGGCTGTAAAAACGAGACTTCAGCATCATAACTAAGTTAGGGATAGGTGCTTGTGAGGAACTGCAATCCCTGTGTACACATTTGCCTGACAGGTGTGCAGTTTACAGAGTTAGTGGCAGAATGGCTTGTAATTTTGTAATGTAACACACATATGGCTGCCAGTTAATTTTTGTGATTTTGGCTTAGAACATATGGTAGCCATACAGCCAATTTTTTACCTTCCCCACTACATGCAGATATCACATAATGATGGAATGATCAGAGCTCATCATATATGCCAAAACTGATATGAATGACTGTGGATGAATATGTTTAAATGATCTTCATCAAACCTTGAATGTCTTCCTGAATGTGGAGCATCGTTAATGTCAAAACAATACTCCATAAGACAAGAAAACTACTTTCTTTGCATGTTCTGTCCAATGGCATACATGGTGCTAAAATTTCTGGCTGTGTCCACTGCTGTCACCCCTCTATTGAACTCAAATAGAAGAATACATCGGAAATATTTAGGTTTTTCCACTTGACACTCCATTTTCTAGCATCCACAACTCCAGTAACCATCTCTGAATGAAAGAATGACGATACATAAACTCAAATAAATGCAGTGGACTACAAATAAAAGATGACTATCGATAAATAAACCTGTATCAACTGAAAGACCAACATGCAAAACAACAGCACTATGGAATTCTGCGCCAACCTAATATAAAATCTACATTCCAGATAAATACCTTTCGAAAAGGCTTCTTAACACTTAAATTTGTATTAAATGTTAAAAAATTGTGAGCTTGCATTTTATATCCTTTCAACTTCGTTATCAGTTAGTTTGCTATCCAAATAGGTAAACTCACCTACTACTTTTAGTGACTCCTTTGTTTTACTTTTGTTGATGATCATTTGGTAACCTCTTTTCAAGGCACTATCTGTTCATTTCCATAGCTATTCCAAAAACTCTGAAAGAGCTACATCGTTAAACCTTAAATTTTTATTTTTTCTCCTTGGGCCTTCATTCTTTTTCCAAACTTCTTCATTTCCTTTAGTACTTGTTCATTGAACATACTGAATAATGCTTAGGACAGGCTGCAAACCTGTCTCACTCCCTTCTCAACTACAGATTTCCTTTCATGTGCTTCAACTCTGACAAATTTCTGTATAAGTTGTAGATAACCTTTTCCTGCTGTATTTTATCCCTGTTACCTTCAGAAATTTTAAAAAGTGTATTCTGATCAACTTCATGAAAATCTTCTGACAAGTACTACAACACTGGGTTTGTCTTTCCTTAACCTACCTTCTAAGATATGTTGTACAGTCAGTATCTTCCTACATTCCACCAGAACCCAAACTGATCTTCTCCTGTGGCCAGCTTCTACCAGATTTTCCATTCTTCTGTAAATAATTCGTCATTATTTTGCAACTCTAACTTTCAAACTTTCCAGCATCTGCTCTCCGTGGAATGGAAATTATTACATTCTTCCTGAAGTCTGAGAGTATTTTCCCTGTGCCATATATCTTCCACTCATATCTTGGCAACATTAATCAGAGAGTTAACTTCACTAACTGTTAATCCATTACTAAAAAAGTTAACTTCGTTAAACCTTAAAGTGTTACTTTACACGAAATTTATTGGAAGTTACGATTAATCGTCAACTCATTTAATATGCAGTGGTCTAAACATTGCATATGCAATTGCTGCAGTGCCAAAAGACTCTCCACCTCCTTTATCATATACTTTTAATCATGTTACTGCTACTGGCTCCTCTGATGATATCTAAATGCCCATGACTGGTTCGCATCCCCCCCCCCCCCTCCCTCCCTCAAATGGACCTGCCTTCACTCTTTCTTCAAACTGTTTGTATTACAATTCATGTGTTACCTTTTAAGGCAAACACAGTTTACAATTTAAACATATTTCTGCTCCAGACCTGGATACAAAATTAACATAGTAACTTAGATGTGGCAGCAGATTTCCTTCAATTATAGAGGTAGAATCTGATTCCAGAATTAATTTCTACAGTCAATCCACAAACAAAAAGTAGTACCTAATGGTGTGAGCTCAGTAAATAAACAACCAGCACCTACTTATTCTCGCTTGCACTCGATTGTTTACATTAACTGCGTCCACCTCGTCATACCCACACATCTACGTGACCCAAACTTGTCAGACGATTTCTGAAGGTGGCACGGGGTCATTTTTGCCATAAACAGAAGCTGCCCAATTAACAATTAACTGACTCAAAGAAAATTTAACAGAAGTTACAGAATCTGTCAATTTTTTAAATTCACTTAAAAGTTTATCTGTTACTTGAAAAGTTAACTGCATTAATTAATGATTATTGGTCTTGTACCCAGTTATGCTTGCACACCATATGAAATAATGTCTTGACTAGCTATCCAAAGAATTTCAATAATTCTGAGGGAGTGCTGTCTGCTCCAGAGAGACCTTGTTTTCACTAAAGCCTTTCAATGTTCTGTCACATTCTTCTCAGAGTTACTTATCTCCAATGTCATCTTCACCTACTTCCTATTCTTTTTTGTAATATTTCTTTCAAGCTCAAGTAAGAATATAATTTCTAAATTTATGACAGTGAGGAGCTTACCAAACTAGACATTAGCATTAGTTCCCAGATGTATGGAAAACACTGGACAGAGGAAAATTAAAAACCATGCCTCGTCAGTGACAAGATCAATATAAGCGAAGCGCAAGTTCAAGTTGGTAAAGGAGAAGGGAGTCGGCCTACCTCAAGTCTGTTCTTGCGAGTTAAGCATCCCAGGGTTCACATTAAGTGGCATCGGGAAATCACACTACGTGTAGCCTGGGCATATAAGTTGAAGTATGGCGGTTTGTCTGGCTTGACATCCTCTAGTGGTGCTGTTTACCTTCATGGGTGAAGTTCTGAGAGTACTCAGATTGTGAATTGGTAGCAGCTTTTATGTTTTTAATCTTGCCCTGAAGTTGAGTAATGTACCCTCAGTCCATGGGTGACCTAGAAGTAGAGCTGATCAGTGAGGCAATGGCATTCCATACCACAACAGGCTTGTCAGGATTGACTCTCTTCTACTTCCCAGTTTTCATAGGAGGGCCCTAGTTCCCAGCTGGACTGCTAGCAGTGCATAGCCTGAACAGTTTTGTCCACTTTTGTCTGCATTTGGGGTATGTGCAGATCATCCAATATTTTGTGTGCACCACACTTGAGGAACTCTCCACATAGGTTTCCGTCAGCCATCCAGGGATATACTCCTTTCAGTAGCATCTATGAGTGGTCGTCTCGGCTGTGCTTACTAGGTGTGGCTAGAAAATAATGGAACTATTGCTGTAAAACATTTATTTTTAGAAACGTACATATTTAGTTGTTGTCAGCCTCAATATACACCCGTAAAATGCTCTACGTGAATTTTCCATTGATGGAAACTGCTCTGTGAGCTCCTTGATGACACATACTACTTCTTTCATTCCTTCAATAGACCGAAATCTTGTTCCTTTTAATGCAGATTTAATTTTGGGGAATAGATAAAAGTCACATGGTGCTAGGTCAGGGAAATAAGATGGATGGTCTAACAGTGGGATGCTGTACTTCACTAGAAATCTCTTACCAGATGGTGTGGTATGGTCTGGTGCACTGTCTTGATACAGTACCCATGACTTGTTCTTCACCAATTTGGGTCACTTTTTCCTTAGTTTCTCATGGAGTTGAGCATGAACCTCAAGTTAATAGTATCGATTAATAGTCTGACCTTCAGCAGGGAGACATTCTTCTGGAAAATCTCAAGGAATTACCTGGAAAAATCAGGGAAATCTCAGGGAATTTCAGAAAATCTCAGAGAATTCTGTGTTTTTAACTTAGCATTCTAATTCAGATTTATTGAGTTTAATAAACAAAGAATTTTAAAATACTTAATATTTTAAAGTGTACTACTTGTATGAATATTAGCCCCATCTTGGTATGACTTCGTTTCTTTTCAGTATTTCGATCAAACATCAAATGACGTTGAAGCTGGTATCGATGCGGTGATCACACGCTGTCGCCGACGTTGTTTTGGTTCTCGTTTTGAAAGATCAGGCTGACTGTATCTCTCTTGCACTTCCAGGATAGATGTTTCATATCACAATGTCTCAGGATTGTGGACTAACATGCAACTTTACCAGCAAGAAATATATTTATGGTTGTATTTGCCTACCATTTTACACCTTATTTAAAACTTCCTTGCAAGTTCTTGAATGCTTGGAACTTAACCAGCAAGAAATACATTTATGGTTGTATTTGCCTACGATTTTGCACCTTATTTAAAAATTAGTGATTTTGAAATGTATGAAGCGTCATAGCCCATCAACTTCTTTTACACATTTTCTTTTTTGCTTTGCAGTGACAAAATATAATTATTCACACCCAAAATCACAAATGCACCAGCTGCAATCCATGCTTCATACATGTTTACACTTGGCTGTGTATGAATTCAGCTGAAAGTTGGCCTAAATGTATGGGAGTCGTACCATAAATATTGGCCAATGTTGGCACCAATGTGCAGACAAAAGGAATGGAGGCTTGTTTAGCAACATTGTTTGAAATGTAACAGATGTATTGTTAAATAATGTCTTTCCCAAGGTTAAATTGCTCCAGTGATTAAAATTTATTTTCACATTGGATTGTTACAAGGAAGGTAAGGTAAAAATATCGTTTTGAGCATAACATTTACTATGTGTTTACAAAGTATTTTCACAGCCACTTTTAGAAAAAATGTTTTTTCAACATCAGATCTGAAGTCAACATAAAGATTCATTATGTATTTCGCATAAAATAAAATTAATGAAGTGGGTTACCATATATAAAAATACAACTGGCCAGATCTGCATTCACATGATATCACAATAAACAAATTTAAATCTCTTTCATGTTTATTTGAACTTATTTTACATACTTTCTTTGTTTTTCAACATTTATTTCTTATGCCTAGTATGTTCTCTAGATAGATAGAGTTCGAGGTCATGATCAGTTGTGAAACTGCGTATATTTTACACTGAGCTAGAAATATATTTTCAAAATATATTTCAGTTGCTGCTTGTGGACACCATTTCAAAACATGTTTTGAAATACGGAAACAACTATTGGCAGAGCAATATCGGTTTGGATCAAAGGAAACAATTTTTCAGGCCAGCTACTATATGTCACTAGCTGACCCCTGCATGGCATTAGTGGAAGATTATATGTCACGTTCTGTCTGGTGTACTGAGTCATTTCATGTTGTCTTTTCACTAGTATCTTTTTGGGAGGGGCGGGGGGGGGGGGGGGGGGGGCGGGGGCGGTGAGGATAGAGTGGACAATGCAGTAGACGGTTGAGCTATTATAGCTGCACCAGGCTGAGGTGGACTAGTGGAATGTGCGAAGCAAGCAATATGAGAACGGCACAAAGAAAGACACTCTGTGAGAATTGGTGCTATGTTCACTCCCCTATCATGTTCATAGCAACCCAGAAAGTAACGATACTGTTCAGGAAGTAATTTTTGATGATTTATGTGGGATAAGACCAGAAGAGTAAAAATCTGATAATACTGTCAAACCAGGATGTATTGAATCTTTTTGAAAGGCAAAATTCATTCCATATATCAAGGGTTCCATATAACAAGCTTCCAAAAAGAAAAATAAGTTTTTAACCACGATTTTTTAATTACTGTACTGTGTTTTTTTCATGTTTGTGTGTCATATAGGCCTATGTTAAGTTTGGGAAATAAAAAAGAGAACTCAAGATAGACTGTTATGTATTTTGTTTTATTCTTTCTGAAACATACAATAATCTATAAGTTTAAGAATATGCAGTAAGTACATCAACATTTACAGAAATTATTGGCTTTAAAAGTAATCCGTAATGTTGGCTTGCTTTAAATTTTTGACCACCTGTGAATCGATCTCATTGTCTACGATTATGATGGCCAAGAACACATTATCCTCTACCTTCTCACACTTATCCACCTACTCTCTGATCGTGTCAAGAGCTGCTTTGGCCTACCTGGCGGTCACAGGCGGTGCTTTTTCGACCTTGACCTCCCCACCCCTCACCCCCTTTCCACTTCGTCATTGTTGCTGCCTTCTTTTTGTTGACTGTCTTCACGAAGTTAACAATCTTGGCTTCTGTTAGTGAGCCTGCTACTGCGACATCATTGTCCACACCCATGTAATCTCCAAAATGAATGTGAACAGTGTTAAAGTGACTCATTACTTTTGTCCATTCAGACTTGAGGATACTGAGATCTCCTATAAGTACCGTATAAAATAAAATCTTTAATCAAATCTCCCATAAACCAGTGTCAGAATCAAGTTAAGATTTTGTATGCTTAAGTATTAAACCCACCAGCTGCTCATTTTCACCTATTGTCAAAAATTTGCATATCTGGAAATAACTGACGATCGTTTGCTCCTTCATGTTTTCCCACTCTTTATCCAGCATTCTCATAGCATCTAAAAAGTTAATAGTTGTAGGGTTCTCATCATCAATATTGCAGACTGTTGATCACCCACTTCATGCCTGTAGTTTTCTTTGCCATTCATGACTATTTCTTGATCTAAGGGCTGCAATTTTGACAAAGTGATAGATGCCAAAAATTGTATGTCACTGATTTTGACAGAGGGATAGCACTGTGCTTACTGCAATCGTTCACAAACAACACGACTTTTTATCAATTTCCATGAGTCATTTTAAGAGAATCATTTAATCAGTTGGAACACACTTCTGAACTCATCCATGCTTTCTTGATCACAATGTACTCCACAGCAAATGACTGCAGCCAGAATAACACATGGTTTCTTAGATTTTTCAGTCATAAGTGGCTTGAGTTTTTCCATGCCAGTCATATTTGCTGCTAACAGAACGATAACACAAACTTTGCTTAGCTTTTCCCAGTGACATATTACTCCTTGGAAAGTCAAAGTTTTATCTGGAAGACATTTATAAAAAAAGTCCAAGTTCGTCTGCATTAAAAACGTCATCTGGTTTGTAATTTGGAGGATTCTCTGCAATTCTAACTAACACTGACCACAAATTTTGTTATCTGTACTGGCACTTTCCCCACTTATATTTTGGGAAACAATATCATGTCTTTTCCTGAAATTTTCTAACCAACTATTACTTCCACAAAATGCATGATAACCCAATGTTCCTGCAAAATAATCTGCATTTTCTTTCAAAGAAAGTTCACTAATTATTATTCCTCTGTTGTTGGGACCACTGCACAGCTCTTCTAAATATGGAAACTCAACACACACACACACACACACACACACACACACACACACACACACACACACACACACAGAGAGAGAGAGAGAGAGAGAGAGAGAGAGAGAGAGGAGGGATTGGGATTCCCCTATTTGCGCATACTTCGATATATGAAGCTACCATATAAAGGACTTTGATATATAGAGATGACTTCGATTCAAAGAGTTTTTTTCCACTGAACTTCAATATATAGAGGTAAAATCTGCCCTTCTGCAGCAGCCTTCTAAAAACTTTGATATAGTGGCAGGTTTTCTTTGAAATTTTGGGCTTCCAAGAGAAGAGAAAGAAGAAAAAATTCGATATAGACAGTTCCTCGATATACCAAAGTCTGATATATGGAGGTTCAGCTGTATATGTATTTAACAATGTTCTTCATTTACATGAACCTTCAGGACTTCCACCAGTGCTCCACAAGCCTCGGGTACTATTTGAGATATAACTTGCTTTGAAATGTGAAATAAGTTTGGCACGCAAAGCTCTAAAATGAATCTCTCATTGTCAAAAAATGAAGAGAAACAACAGGTCTTTGGCGGGCAAGTGCTCTATCAAAGTGCTTGGGTAGCTCAGATGGTAGAGCACTTGCCCGCAAAAGGCAAAGGTCCTGAGTTCAAGTCTCAGTCCGATACACAGTTTTAGTCTGCCAGGAAGTTTCAAATCGGCACACACTCCACTGCAGAGTGAAAATTTCATTCTGGAAACATACTCCAGGCTGTGGCTAAGCCATGTCTCCGCAATATCCTTTCTTCCAGTAGTGCTAGTCCTGCAACTTTCACAGGAGAACTTCTGTGAAGGTAGGAGACGAGACACTGGCGGAAGCAAAATTGTGAGGATGGATCGTGAGTCGCACTTGGGTAGCTTATTTGGTAGAGCACTTGCCCGTGAAAGGCAAAGGTCCCGAGTTCAAGTTTCGGTCCGGCACACAGTTTCAATCTTGCAGGAAGTTTCAAATCAGCGCACACTCCACTGCAGAGTGAAAATTTCATTCTGGAAACAGGTCTTTGGTTGACCAGTATTGTTTTCCTGAAATCTGTGACTTAAAAAAAAAGGAATTCAAAATCAGTGGAAATCCAGCTGAAGTTACAAAAACAAGAGCTGTCTTCCATATTTAGCTCCTGTAATAAGTTATTACCGCCAGTTCCTCTCTGGTATGTTTGTCCACCAACAACGACGATGCCTTTCTCTCTGTTTGTCTGTTCGTGTGAATCTGCTTCGAGTATTAGTAGTGCAGCACCACATATCATTGTAGTTTCCTCATTATTAGACATAACATAGCAGACAATACGAAAACTATATGACGAACCTCAAGCATTACAGATGATGCGAATGAACTGTGAGAAATATTTGCCACCTGTGTGGACCGAGACCAGAAGGAAAGTTGGAAACACGTTACAAAATGCCAAAGGAAACATGTTTCTAGCAGAAATATGTTTCCTGTGACAGTGTGTGCACAACTTAGTAATAAAGAGTGTGTGTGTGTGTGTGTGTGTGTGTGTGTCTGAAAGTGGTGTAAGTATTTTGTTCTTCTTCTACAGACTAATAGCGCAACACTGTCCAATTTCAAGAAATTTTTATCAAGCTGTTAGGAAGAATAACTCACATTTAAAGGACTGCCTGTACCTGGTGAACATATTGGATGATTGCAGTTACTGCTGTAGCCAAATATTGTTAAATGATATGAGACATCAGGCACTTTTTAGGCACATGAAGGGCTAAAAACATACCGATATTCTTTCAGCCAAAAAATCAAGTGCTGCACTGTCATACTTCTTTTGTCACATACTTTAGTAGTATCTTCTTCAGAATCTAAAGTACAGTGGAACCTTGCATATTAAGCATAATTCATTCTAGAAATTTACTGATAGTGCAAAATACTCTTTAAGTGAAACAATTTATCCCATATAAATTAATGTAAAATACAATAATGTGGTTCATGGTGTGGGTTCCTGTTGTCATGTCCTAGTTCATGAACCACGGGCAACGTATGAGTGGCCAAGTAAGTGGTCCTGACAGTCAGGATACCAGTTACTTTGGAATAAGGCTGGGCATCTCGGACATATTCTGAGTCGTGGTCACCTTTGTGCTCAGCCGGCAAAGACTACCAAATCCACCGGTTAGTCCCTCAACCGTTAGGGGTAAAGCCCAATGGGACCCAGGGCAAGTAAGGCTAGCAACCTGCTTCGCTGGTACTTTAAATATGATGCTGACAACAATCAGAGCAAAATGCCTCGGACCTTTGGAGGGGACGGAGCTTCACCTCCAATTGACAAACCAGGGACTCCTAAGATACGACTCGGCAAACGGATGGTAACGAGATGGGGAGCTATTAATATCAATGGGGGCTACTCTGGGAAGAAGGTTGAGTTGGCAGAGGCTGCAAGTAAGATAGGGTTGGACGTTTTAGCTGTTAGTGACATTCGGGTAAGGGGTGAGAAAGAAGAGGAAGTGGGAGAATACAAGGTTTACCTGTCAGGAGTCAAAGCAGGAATAGCACAATGGGGTGTAGGGCTTTACATCAGGAAAGAAATGGAATCCAGCGTAGTCGCAGTAAGATACATAAACGAACGACTGATGTGGATAGATTTGACAGTGTCTAACAAGAAAATTAGGATTGTGTCAGTATATTCGCGTTGTGAAGGGACAGATCAAGATAAGATGGATAGTTTTTATAATGCACTCAGTGACATAGTTGTTAGAGTAAAGGACAAGGACAGTGTTCTGCTCATGGGTGATTTTAATGCCAGGATTGGAAATCGAACAGAAGGGTATGAAAAGGTTATGGGTAAATTTGGAGAGGATATGGAGGCCAACAGGAATAGGAAACAACTCTTGGATTTCTGTGCCAGTATGGGCTTAGTAATCACAAACTCATTTTTTAAACATAAGAACATTCACCGGTATACTTGGGAAGGCAGGGGAACCAGATCTGTCATTGACTATATAATAACAGATCAGGAATTCAGGAAGGCTGTGAGGGACACACGTGTATTCAGGGGATTCTTTGATGACACTGATCACTATTTAATCTGCAGTGAAATTGGTATTGTGAGGCCGAAAGTGCAGCAGGTCAGGTCCATATGTAGGAGGATAAGAGTGGAGAAACTTCAGGATAAGGAAATCAGGCACAAGTACATAACAGTGATCTCAGAAAGGTACCAGTTAGTTGAATGTAGGCAATTACAGTCATTGGAAAAGGAATGGACAAGGTACAGGGATACAGTATTAGAGGTGGCTAAAGAATGTCTTGGAACAGTAGTGTGTAAAGGTAGGATGAAGCAAACAGCTTGGTGGAATGACACAGTCAAGGCAGCCTGTAAAAGGAAAAAGATGGCGTATCAAAAATGGCTACATACTAGAACTCAGGTAGACAGAGAAAGGTATGTTGAGGAAAGAAACAAAGCAAAACAGATAATTGCAGCATCCAAGAAGAAATCTTGGGAAGACTTTGGAAACAGGTTGGAGACTTTGGGTCAAGCTGCTGAAAAACCATTCTGGAGTGTAATTAGCAGTCTTCGAAAGGGAGGTAAGAAGGAAATGACAAGTATTATGGACAGGTCAGGAAAACTGCTGGTGAATCCTGCTGATGCCTTGGGCAGATGGAGGGAATATTTTGAAGAGATGCTCAATGTAGGTGAAAATACAATGAGTAATGTTTCAGATTTCGATGTACAAAGGGATAGGAATGACGATGGAAATAGGATCACATTTGAGGAAGTGGAGAAAATGGTCAATATATTGCAGTGCAATAAAGCGGCTGGGGTGGATGAAATTAAGTCGGAACTCATCAAATACAGTGGAATGTCAGGTCTTAAATGGCTACACAGGATAATTGAAATGGCGTGGGAGTCGGGACAGGTTCCATCAGACTTGATGAAAGCAGTAATCACACCAATCTTTAAACATGGAAACAGAAAAGATTGTAACAACTACAGAGGTATCTCTTTAATCAGCGTTGTGGGTAAAATCTTCTCAGGTATTGTTGAAAGGAAAGTGCGAGTATTAGTTGAGGACAAATTGGATTAAAATCAGTGTGGGTTTAGGCCTCTTAGAGGTTGTCGGGACCAGATCTTTAGCTTACGGCAAATAATGGAGAAGTGTTACGAGTGGAACAGGGAATTGTATCTATGCTTTATAGATCTAGAAAAGGCATATGACGGGGTTCCTAGGAGGAAGTTATTGATGTTCTACGAGATTATGGAATAGGAGGCAAACTTTTGCAAGCAATTAAAGGTCTTTACATACATATTCAGGCAGCATTTAGAGTTGACGGTAAATTGAGTTCATGGTTCAGAGTAGTTTCAGGGGTAAGACAAGGCTGCAACCTGTCTCCACTGTTGTTCATATTATTTATGGATCATATGTTGAAAACAATAGACTGGCTGGGTGAGATTAAGATAGGTGAAAACAAAATAAGCAGTCTCACAAATGCGGATGACTTAGTTGTGATGGCAGATTCGATTGAAAGTTTGCAAAGTAATATTTCAGAGCTAGATCAGAAATGTAAGGACTATGGTATGAAGATTAACATCTCCAAAACGAAAGTAATGGCAGTGGGAAAGAGATATAAACAGATTGAGTGCCAAATAGGAGGAACAAAGTTAGAACAGGTGGACGGTTTCAAGTACTTAGGATGCATATTCTCACAGGATGGCAACATAGTGAAAGAACTGGAAGCGAGGTGTAGCAAAGTTAATGCAGTGAGTGCTCGGCTATGATCTACTCTCTTCTGCAAGAAGGAAGTCAGTACCAAGACTAAGTTATCTGTGTACCGTTCAATCTTTTGGCCAACTTTGTTGTATGGGAGCGAAAGCTGGGTGGATTCAGGTTACCTTATCAATAAGGTTGAGGTTACGGATATGAAAGTAGCTAGGATGATTGCAGGTACTAGTAGATGGGAACAATGGCAGGAGCGTGTCCACAATGAGGAAATCAAAGAAAAACTGGGAATGAACTGTATAGATGTAGCAGTCAGGGCGAACAGGCTTAGATGGTGGGGTCATGTTACACGCGTGGGAGAAGCAAGGTTACCCAAGAGACTCATGGGTTCAGCAGTAGAGGGTAGGAGGAGTCGGGATAGAAGGAGAAGATACCTGGATTCGGTTAAGAATGATTTTGAAATAATAGGCTTAACTTCAGAAGAGGCATCAATGTTAGCACTGAATAGGGGATCGTGGAGGAATTTTATAAGGGGGACTATGCTCCAGACTGAACGCTGAAAGGCATAATCAGTCTTAAATGATGATGATGATGATACAATAATGTGTTCCATCCAGAAAAACTACTTAAACTTTTATCTTAGTCATGCCTTTTATTCGAAGAAAATCATACCTACAGTATTACTGATATGAATATAATAAAGGGAAACATTCCACATGGGAAAAATATATCTAAAAACAAAGATGATGTAACTTACCAAACAAAAGAGTTGGCATGTTGATAGACACACAAACAAACACAAACACACACACAAAATTCAAGCTTTCGCAACCAGCGGTTGCTTCGTCAGGAAAGAGGGAAGGAAAGACGAAAGGAAGTGGGTTTTAAGGGAGAGGGTAAGGAGTCATTCCAATCCCGGGAGCGGAAAGACTTACCTTAGGGGGAAAAAAGGACAGGTATACACTCGCACACACACACGCACACACACACATATCCATCCGCACACATACAGACACAAGCAGACATTCATGCGTATGGACGGTTTGTTGCTGGTCCATTCTCATGAATGGACACAGGCAGACAGTGTTTGTTGGTAATGAGGATCACCCTGTGGCTAAACATGCCTTGGTGCACGGCCAGCACATCTTGGCACAGTGTTACACCGTCCGGGTTATCTGGATACATCCCACTGACACCATCCTGTCAGAACTCAGGAGATGGGAACTTGCCCTTCAGTATATTCTCTCTTCCCGTTACCCACCAGGCCTCAACCTCCACTAATTTCAAGTTGCCACCGCTCATACCTCACCTGTCATTCAACAACATCTTTGCCTCTGTACTTCTGCCTCGACTGACACCTCTGCCCAAACTCTTTGCCTTTACAATTGTCTGCTTGTGTCTGTATGTGTGCGGATGGATATGTGTGTGTGTGTGTGTGTGTGTGTGCGAGTGTATACCTGGCCTTTTTTCCCCCTAAGGTAAGTCTTTCCGCTCCCGGGATTGGAATGACTCCTTACCCTCTCCCTTAAAACCCACATCTTTCATCTTTCCCTATCCTTCCCTCTTTCCTGACGAAGCAACCGTTGGTTGCGAAAGCTTGAATTTTGTGTGTGTGTTTGTTTGTGTTTGTTTTTGTGTCTATCAACATGCCAACGCTTTCATTTGGTAAGTTACATCATCTTTGTTTTTAGATGTATTATGTACATTTTTATTCATGATACTTTCTTTTTTTCTTGTTTGCTAGGAAGCTATATATAGTCATCTGTTTCTGTCGACACTTCAAACTTGTTTAAAATGGGACACAGTATTATAGTCAAATAACTTTCTAGCACATGTGGCCACTGCTTTATTGAGGTGATGATTTTCAATGTACGATGCGACCAATTCCCATGCTTTCAGCATTTCTCATGTTGTGCAAGAAGACTGTTGCTTTGCTGTTACCACCTCCTCCTCGTCTTCCTCCTACGAAGGACTCCTCTCCACAACTTCCTGCTATGAAACACACAGCGACTCCATAAGCTCTTCAGTGGCCATTTCTTGGCTGTAATCTCCCACAAACTGATCGCTATCATTGTCATCCACTTTTAGTCCCATGCTCTTGGCCACAGACACAATCTTGTTGAGCACCGGCTTCACATATACTGACTCAAATACTTCAGAGTCACATTCGACAAAGCTTCTTCCAAGCAGAAGTGAGAGTTCTTTTGTTAACTCCTCCCCACTCTATGAGAGTCAGATTGGTAGCTTCACTCAACTCAAAGCAATCCTTGAAGAATACTTTAGTGTAGAGCTTCATAAAGTTAGAAATAATCTGCTGGCCCATAGGCTGGTGTCGGGACGCAGAAACTGGATACTGAGGAATTAAAATTCTTCAAGGAGGTAGTCTTGTAGGCCTGGAGAATGGGCTGGAGTGTTGTCCATAACAAACAAGCATGAAGTGGCAGATCCATCTCAAACAAATATGTTTTCACTGAGGGACCAAACACTTCATTGACAAAATCACAAAAAAGATCACGCGTCACTCAAGCCTTGTTGTTGGACCTCCACATCACATTTAACCTGGTCTTCTGGGCTTCACACTTCTTGAACTCTCATGGAGTTTCTGAATGGTAAACAAGCAGCGATTTAATTTTCAAATCACTGCTTGCATTGGCACAGAATAGCACTGTGAGATAGTCTATCATTGGCTTGTGACTGTGCAATGCATTCTCCTCTACTGTTATAAAAGTATGCTTCAACACCTTTTTCCAGAATAGACCTGTCTCGTCACAGTTAAAAACCTGTTGTGGCAGGTTGCTGGTGAAGTTATCGACTGCCTTTGTGTCGGAGCTAGCTGCTTCGCCGTGTCTCACAATGCTGTCGATCCCAGTTCCTCTCTTATACTTCTCGAACCACCCACGGCTTCCCTCGAGCACTTCTTCGGCCGCTGATGATCCAGGTGTTTTCTTAACGATGTCAGCGAAAATCATTCTCCCCTTCTCGCAAATAACGTGTGATCGCATGCTGCACTAAGACAGCAGCAGGAAGAGCCCTACACTCAGACTGCAGTACATACTAAAGACATTGTTCATAAGCCACTGCTGACAATGAAAGGGGTTCATTTTGTTAAATGTTTCCCTCGCCGGCTGGTGACGTCACACTAAATCGTCGTCACTCATGCAAAACATTGCTTGTTAAGTGAATCACTTTTTTTACAATTTGTTTTGCTCGTTATGTGAATTCCGTATTATGGGGGGTGCTCATTAAGCGAGGTTCACTGTATCTGTATAAGAGTCAACAGCAAATCGTCCATGCAGGCTTGAAGAATTTATATTAAAAGAAGATGTAACGACAGAAGAAATTCTCCGTTATGTTGAAACACAAATGACTTTAGGAGACTAGAAAGGATGTTGCTGTAATCTCAAGAATGTGTAAAGATAGTGCTGTAGCTAACAAGATGCAACTTAAGCAAGATAAGAAAGGTTATGTTTGGAATTGTGCTTTATTTTAGTTCAACAGCCAGGCTGCTGATGAAAGCCAGTTATATTGTTCTTGGCTTTGATCAGTAAAGTGGAAAGCACACGTATGGGTGTAAATCCAAGATTTTGGGATGAAAATAAAAGAGATAACAACAAGATACCTTACGTCCCCTTTTCTTGGATGCTCCAGAACTTCCACTGGCATGATAAGACATACCAAAGGGAAAAATGCTCCAGATTTTTATGAACAGGCAAAATGTAAATTGGCTGTTTCTGAAAGAATATAAAGCAATTTCAGTAGAGATAAAACCGCTAGATATTGGTAGCTGTGGGCTTCATTACATCTACATCGATACTCTGCAAGGCACTGCACAGTGCATGGCGGAGGGTACCCTGGTAACAGATGCATTTTGTGTTGCAAACCATTTAAACAAGTATCTTGTCTCTGTTACTGATAGCATGGGGTTGTCAGGTTCAGTAAATAATGCAATGGAATATCTGAGACCAGTGCACACAAGCAATCTCAGTAAAATCGAACTGACACGTATTTCACCCAGAGAAACAGAATCCATCATAAAGTCCTTGAAATCAAAGCATTCTAGTGGTTAAATTATATATAAAAACAAAGATGAGGTGACTTACCGAACAAAAGCGCTGGCAGGTCGATAGACACACAAACAAACACAAACATACACACAAAATTCAAGCTTTCGCAACAAACTGTTGCCTCATCAGGAAAGAGGGAAGGAGAGGGGAAGACGAAAGGAAGTGGGTTTTAAGGGAGAGGGTAAGGAGTCATTCCAATCCCGGGAGCGGAAAGACTTACCTTAGGGGGAAAAAAGGACAGGTATACACTCGCACACACGCACATATCCATCCACACATACAGACACCAATGTGTCTGTATGTGTGGATGGATATGTGCGTGTGTGCGAGTGTATACCTGTCCTTTTTTCCACCTAAGGTAAGTCTTTCCGCTCCCGGGATTGGAATGACTCCTTACCCTCTCCCTTAAAACCCACTTCCTTTCGTCTTCCCCTCTCCTTCCCTCTTTCCTGATGAGGCAACAGTTTGTTGCGAAAGCTTGAATTTTGTGTGTATGTTTGTGTTTGTTTGTGTGTCTATCGACCTGCCAGAGCTTTTGTTCGGTAAGTCACCTCATCTTTGTTTTTATATATAATTTTTCCCACGTGGAATGTTTCCTTCCATTATATTGATAGCATTCTAGTGGTTATGATGACATATCAACAAAGTTAATAAGAGTGTTCATGTGAGCTTAGTCATATCTTAAGTTATTTGTGTAATCAATCACTTGTCACAGGAACATTCCCGGACTGGCTTAAATATGCTGAAGTTATATCTCTCCGCAAGAAAGGGGACAAAGAAATGCCGTCAAATTACCGACCGATCTCACTTTTTCCAGCTTTTTCAAAAATCTTTGAAAAGGTTATGTTCAATCATCTACTTAAGCACCTTAGTGAAAATAACATACTGTCAAAGTCACAGTTTGAATTTCTTAAGGGTTCTGATATTGAGAAAGCTATTTACACTTACAGCGAAAATGTCCTTAATTCATTGGACAACAAATTAGGGCAATTGGCATATTCTGTGATCTGTCAAAGGCGTTTGACTGTGTGAATCACAGCATTCTTTTAAGTAAATTAAAATATTATGGCGTCCTGGTAGTGCTGCAAAGTGGTTTCAGTCATATCTTACTAATAAAAAACAAAGGGTGTTATTATGTAACACTTCAGCAGTAGGCAATCAGACATCATCTGACTGGGAAGAAATTACATGTGGTGTTCTCCAAGGTTCCATACTAGGTCCACTACTGTTTCTTGTGTGTATTAATGATGTGTCATCTGTTACATTACCAGATGCCAAGTTTGTCTTATTTGCAGATGGTACAAACATTGCAATAAATATTAAATCAAATATAAATTTAGAAAGGGCAGCTAATCAAATTTTTACTGACGTTAATAAGTGGTTCATAGCCAATTGACTGTCATTAAACTTTGAAAAGACCCACTATATGCAGTTCAGAACTTCCAAGAGATTTTCTTCTGGTGTGTGTATAAAATATGACGACATGGAAATAGGAGAAGTTGAGAGTGTAAAATTCTTGGGATTACAACTTGATAATAAATTCAGTTGGGATCAACATTCTAACAAACTGCTAAAGTTCCTAAACAAGTCTGTGTTTGCAATGCGAATGATGTCAGACATAGGACATATAAATATAAAAAACTGGCATATTTTGCTTATTTTCACTCCATTATGTCATATGGTATCATATTTTGAGGTAACTAGACAAACAGAGAAAAAATGTTTAGAGCACAGAAGCGTATAATAAGAGTAATCAGTAGTGTAAATCCAAGAACATAGTGTCAAAACCTATTCAAAGATTGCGCATATTAACCACAGCTTCTCAGTATATTTATTCCTTAATGAAGTTTGTTGTAAATAATACATCTTTTTTCCAACTAACTGCTTAGTACACAGTATAAATACTAGGAATAAGAACAATATACATAAAGATTTAAAATCACTTACTCTTGCCCAGAAAGGAGTCCAGTATTCAGCAACGCATATTTTCAATAAGTTACCAGCAACCGTTAAGAGTTTAGTTTCAGACAAGGCACAATTTAAACATAATTTAAAAGAATTTTTGGTGGCCAACTCCTATTCCACCCACGAGTTTCTCAACAAGTGCAGTAGACCATTTTAATGAAAATTTATTATAGTTTAATTTTTGGCAATACTTGGTTGTAACAGCCAAGAAACTAGCAAATGTCTGAATGATGGATTTAATGAAAGCAGATGTAAGTATTAAACCTGTAAATATTAGAAGTTTAAATTTAATTCATGTACATAATTTTACTGTTTACTGACTGAGTATCATTAAAATTAATGAAACTCAAGTTTTTCTAATTACATTTTTGTAATGTGTTTGTCTGACATGTTCCACACGCAGGAGGATTCCCTCTTTTGTGAGTCTATGGAATGATTAATTAATCTAATCTAACCTAAAAACCCTGTACCACTACTTGTTATTTCCCTTCCTGTTTCACTTGCAAATAGAGTGAGGGAAAAGTAACTGTCTATACGCCTCCTTTTGAGCCCTAATTTCTCGTACCTTATCTTCATAGTTCTTGTGCACAATGAATGTTGGTGGCAGTAGAATCATTCAGCAGTCAGCTTCAAATGCCAGTTCTCTACATTACATGCATAATGCTTTCAAAGATGCAATTAAGGTAACACATTGGGACATTGCATTGTTTTTGAGAGCCTAGTATAATTTGTTCAAGAACATTCCAGTCAAGGGTGTCATACACACATCAATAAAAGTTTTGCATCACCCCGGTTCCCAGAACTCCTGAAGATAAACATTGACTGTAGATATTGTATCACAGACACAGTACCTTTGACAGTTCAGAGATGTCACTAAACCCACCCAAAGATGTAAACAACCATGCATGAGTAGTGCCTATTAGACAGATGGGGTCCAACAGCAGATCAGTTCCAGTCATTCCACCAGGAAGGAGGTACACAGCTAGTGTACCACAGTTTGACGGCATCTGCATTGTTACTTTGTGCCAGGAAGGGATCCCAACAAGGAAAGTTTCCAGGCGTCTTGGAGTGAACCAAAGCGACGTTGTTCGGACATGGAGGAGATACAGAGAGACAGTCCATGATATGGCTCAGGCCGCCCAAGGCTACTACTGCAGTGGATGACCGCTACCTATGGATTATGGCTCAGAGGAACCCTGACAGCAACACCATGATGATGAATAATGCTTTTCGTGCAACCACAGGAAGTCATGTTATGTCTAAAACTCTGTGCAATAAGCTGCATGATGTGCAACTAGACTCCCAATATCCATGGCAAGGTCCATCTTTGCAGCCACGACACCAAGCGGCATGGTACAGATGGGCCCAACAATATGCCGAATGGGTCGCTCAGGATTGGCACGACATTCTCTTCACCGATGAGTGTCGCATATGCCTTCCTCCCGACAATCATCAGAGGTGTGTTTGGAGGCAACCTTGTCAGGCTGAACGCCTTAGACACACTGTCCAGACAGTGCAGCAAGGTGGAGGTTCGCTGTTGTTTCGGGGTGGCACTATGTGGCGCCGATGTACACCACTGGTAGTCATGGAAGGCGCCATAGTGGGTGTACTATACATGAATGCCATCCTCTGACTGAGAGTGCAGCCTTATTGGCAGCATACTGACAAGGTATTCATCTTCACGGATGACAATTTGTGCCTCCATCGTGCACATCTTGTGAATGACTTCCTTCAGGATAATGACATCGCTCAACTAGAGTGGTCAGCATGTTCTCCAGACATGAACCCTATCTAACATGTCTGGGTTAGATCGAAAAGGGCTGTTTATGGACGATGTGACCCACCAACCACTCTGAGGGATCCACGCTGAATCACCATTGAGGAGTGGGACAATCTGGACCTGCCATGCCTTGGTGTACTTGTGGATAGAGTGCCACAACGAATACAGTCATGCATCAATGCAAGAGGATGTGCTGCTGGGTATTAGAGGTACTGGTGTGTATAGCAATCTGCACCACCGCTTCTGACCACCACCTCTGAAGGTCTCGCTGTATGGTGGCACAACATGCAATGTGTGGTTTTCATGAGCAATAAAAAGAGTAGAAATGATGTTTACATTTATCTCTATTCCAACTTTCTGTACAGGTTCCATAACTCTCAGAACTGAGGTGATGCAAAACTTTTTTTGATGTGTGTATATTCTGTATCCATGCTCCACTATGTTCCCAAAAAAATTTTGTTGTCTCAGATGGCTGGAAAATTCCACAGTTGCTCAAAGAGCAATCAACATGACACCAAACATGAAGCAGTTTTTCTCAGGTGTAAAGAAGAAAAGGAATGAACTGAAGAGTGGAAGTTTCATTTTGGTAAGTAGGTTTACTGATGATCCAGTGCTGTGACGCCAACTAGCTTTTTCTAAGCTGTTAGCCTGTGATATTGAACCTTTCCAAATGCAGTTCCAGATAGATGTTCCGTTAACTCCATTTCTCCACACATCTTTAGTATATATAGTAAATACAGTATGAAAACATTTAATGAAGGTGGAAATATTAGAAAAAGGACATCAATCAAGTTAACTGATGCCAAGGAAGGAAAAAATCT
Source organism: Schistocerca americana (assembly GCF_021461395.2). Classification (NCBI taxonomy): domain Eukaryota; kingdom Metazoa; phylum Arthropoda; class Insecta; order Orthoptera; family Acrididae; genus Schistocerca; species Schistocerca americana. The sequence goes on along the minus strand of NC_060128.1, from coordinate 172,494,449 downwards.
GTCACCGGCAAAAAAACGTAATTCTAGGTTTTGATAGCCGTAAAGAATTAAAGAAGACCCGTTTCAACGTGAAAGAACTGTAGAGATTCTTAAGTTTTGACAAGAGTGTAGTACAAGTCTTCAAACATTTATCATTAAATGTAGTAACAGGTCACCCTTAAACTATCTGCTGACACTCACCATTATGTGTCTTAGAAGTCTTCAAACATTTGTCATTAAATGTAATAACAGGTCACCCTTAAACTATCTGCTGACACTTACCATTACGTGTCTTGACCCAGGTTTGACAAAATCACATCTCAATAAGCTGATTTGTATCCCCACTGAAAGTAATCATCTAAGTGGAACTGCAGCAGACAATGTAATGCATGAATTCAAGGACCTGACATCTCTGCCACACGCTATCAGTTCTTTTAAAGAATACAGCCAGTCTGGGGGAAAAGGGGGAGGGGGCAGAAAGAGAGAGAGTTAGAGTTGATCATTTCCACTGGGATGTCCTTAGTGCTAATAGCAAAATTTGATGGTTGTCGTGAAATTAGTTTGGCGTCTTTTCTATAGGAATGCTAATACTGAAAGGGGCTTTTCGGTTAATGGTAAATGCCTTTTTGAAAACATGAGGGAGAAATCCATCATTACACATAGTCAAAATATGATGCTGTGTATACTGTTAAGTTCCTTCATTGCTGGAAACTTAGTGCCAGTCTCAATGAATACAGGTCATGTGGAAAGTCGATTCTGGAACAGCTTGTTGGGTAGTGTCTAATAGAAGATAAAAATGTTCCTTTATCTTTCATATCCTGTCTACTTTCATAGAATGTGATCATCAACCAGGCTCTGCACTGTACCAAGGATAGTCTCCCGCCAATGGCACTGACAGGAAAGGGTTGCAGAGACTGATAAGTTTCAAAAGCGGGGAAGGGGGGAGGTGTTGAAAGGAAGATTTCAGAATTAACTGGGAGAGGTTTGAGAGCTCTCCCACCCTTCACATTCCTATTTTTTGTGATAGTAAGAAACATGTCCCTTGGCCTTCTAACATTCCCTGGCTTATAATAATGATAAAACCAGTATTTTAATTCCATTTGCATCAATATAATTTATGAAGCTTTGAGCAATTTTAGTCTGTTGTGGGAGAAAAATGCCACAGTTCATAAATGTTACTTATCTTGTCTGTCTGGTTGTTAATCATAACTGTCAGTTGTATCTGCTCATTGCAATAATGAAGTCCTCAGTCATTTTTTTGTTTTCATTTCATGTTCTAAATGAACTCACATGCTTGAAATAAGTTTACATGTTCCATTTATTAACTTTTTAATTACATTTTGCGGGCAATAGAAAGAAAACAAGAGACAACTTCATGTGCCAATAGTGTTGACACAGGGCAAACAAGGTTCAGCATGGATCTTGATTTGTTACAAATATTCCTGCAAGGAGTCACAGTTTGCATTGTTTTCTGAAACAGAACAAATTTATCTAACTGACTGTGTTATAAGTGACATACATTAAATGAGAAAAATATTTCCATAATTGGTTGTCATCCTTTTTCTTTTCTTACCTCTCATCTCTTCATTATTGAGATCATCCACCAGTCCTCACCTCCTTCGCTCAAATTCTTGGTCAACCTCCGAGTTCAATTAACCTCCTCATTTTCCTACAAAACTGTACAGCTTCACAAGTTTTCAATTACATTCAGGGCAAAAACAATGTAAAACATAAAATTAAAGAGCAAATTCACATTAGTAGATGCAGGATTTGAAATTCAGTTTGTGAAACTAATTACTAAATAATTGCACATCAATAGACAAAAATTTAAGAAGAATCACATCTGATTTTTTTTATTAGTATTAATCTACTTCAATTGCATAATTATGTATAAGTATACATGTTACACATATTTTTATGTTAACTGTGACTGGCACATGTCCTAAAAATATAGTTATCAAACATAAAAAATTACATACATTGTCTACAAGACACAATAAATTCATGTAAAAATTATACCATAATTGTAATTAAGTAAATCTGCACCTCAGCAATAATTACAGTGATAAAAAAGATTATTACAAAACATCTTTATCCATAAATTAACATACAAATGTACAAGGTATGATATCAATCTGTAAAAATGTGTTAATCAACTGAGTGCAATTAAATTGTTCCATTTTAATAAGGATTCTTCTTCCATCAATAGTTACCTCCCAGTTCCGCACTTAAATACCCCTTTATTTGTAACCTTTTATCTGTCAGAACTTGTTTCTACTTTGCTCAAGATGATACTCATTACATATAGCAATTACATATATAAATTATAACATCTTATTTCTACTAACAGTTTAGTTAATTATAAACATTTTCCCAAATACTTGTGCTTCAAGAAAAGTTTGCAGTTTAATCCAAACATTACTACATTTTCTCATTCAGAAAACTTACTGATCATAAATACAACATTTAATTTCCTCTTTTCACTGACTATACTTTGAAATGCTCTCGCAAAATTACAGATACCTAATTACAAATACATTTCCATATGACTCTATGAGGATAATCCACTGCACTTCATGCAGTTAATCCCTAACTATAAAGTCATCATCATATTCTTCACTATAAACTTCTACTATATCTCATCATAACAATCAAAAGAACCCAACCACATCATTGTATTCATATCATGTCACATCATAAAAAAATCCTTATTACTTCATAAATTTATTTATTTATTTACATAATAAATGCGTTTGTGTTTGTTTGTGTGTCTATCAACATACCAACACTTTCGTTTGGTAAGTTACATCATCTTTGTTTTTAGATACATTTATTTATTTATAACCTCAATACTTCAATTGAAGTTATCTCTCATCATGAAAATATGCATCAATATCCATCTCATTATACGTTCACCACAGACAACATATTCTCACTTTTACCAACTGTACAAATGATAATATTCTTAACTTTACATGGCTTTACTCTCCACATAACTTCTCTCCTCTTCCAGTCCTTATTAAATGTTCCACATTGTAAATTGGATAATTTAAGAGGAGTTATTGAGACACAGAGAGGCACAACAAAGAGACTGCTGTACATTTGTGCTTTTGGCCATAAGGCCATCTTCTAATGTAGCGAACACATAAACATTCACACAAGCACAAGTCAGACATACATGACCAATGTTGCTAGCTGCTGAAGTCACTCAGCTTTCGAGAGACAGTGGTCACGCATGTGCATGCGTGTGTGTGCGCATCATGTGTGTGTGTGAGGGGGGGGGGGGGGAGAGAATGAATGCGTATGTGTTTCATACTTCAGAAGATGGCCTTATGGCCAAAAGCACAAATGTATAGCATGCAATCTTTTTGTTGTGCCTGTCTGGAACTCAGCATCTGCTCTATGTCATGAGTAGCAATCTACCCTTCCCATAATATAATTTTTGTTCCAGCGTGGATTTGCATTTGTTTGATAATAAGTGAAGGCTGTTTTACATATTTTAATCAACCATTTAAGTCCAACAACACTCCTGCTTCACTGTGAGAGTGGTTAATAGCTGCCGGTACTGACTTCACAACTAGAGTATGACAGGAAAAACAACAAGCGCCAATTATTTGAATGCACTGTGTCTGTTCCTTCGAAAGAACAGAGATCGCACAAATCCAGCAACTGTGAAACCCATATGTAAATTGAAGGGGGATCACTGCTATCAGCTGCAGTGGGACATTAAGTGGAATCAGCAACGATGAACAAAAATGTGTACCGTTTGTCAACAGTGATTACAATAAAAGAAATTTTGTTAAAATATTTCAACAACTGCTGTTGGAATAAAATTTTGAAGTTGTAAAGGGACTTTATGGACACCCTGTATATTATGTAAACACTGTTCAGCCTTTTACATCAGCATGATCATCACCAAGTTATCAGTTAGGATGAGAGGGCACGGGTAGAGGGTGTATATCGGCAACACACAGTATCCCGTTGCAGAGCATGCTCTGTGACATGACAGTCATGACCTGGGTGCCTGTTTCACCATATGTGCCATCTCAGGTCTTCCCCCAGACACCAGTTTCTCAGAACTCTGCAGGTGGGAACTGGTGTTACAACACGTTCTCGGTTCTCGCCAGATGCCTTGCCTTACCGCTCCCTGTCTCTATCACGTGCAGTGCTCTTAGCATTCCTCTCGTATTAATTCATACGTGTTGCTTTTTGGTAATGTCTGCCTTGCATATTATTATATCCTTTAGCTTTAAGCTCTCAGGTTTTCAAATATTGTCTGGTGCAGTCCTCAACAATCAGTCTCTCCTTCTGATACTGTTTGGCAAAGTGTCCTGTGACCCAGGGTTCTGGGTGACTTTTCTGGACTCTGCCCATTTCTGAAACCTCATCAGTCCTTTTTCTTCACCCCTGTTCCTTCCCTTTCAACACTTCTGCCAGAAGAAGGAGCCACTGGCTCCAAAAGCTTGCAAATTTAAATATCTTAATATGTGTGTCTTCCTGGCGCCAGGAGGTGAGTAGATTACTTATCTATCCAATTGCATTATGCTTCCAAAAATATGCTCTCAGCATGTTTTCGAAGAAAACATAGAACTCCAGTTTTATCACTTCATATTAAGGAAAATGCTGGAAATTCTAAAGCAGCCTTTTCACATCACATAGTTCTCTTCTCGGTTATTCGAAACATATAACAAAAAGAAAGTTACATTAACAAGACAAATGTGTCATATTACCGCATCAAATATGCATCCGAGACCAGAAAAAGTCTAAAATGCTTCCTGGCTCTCTGTTATTTATGGAAGCATTGTGACATTTTCAGTCTATAACAAGTGTTGTATGAACATGACAGAAATTAAGAACAAGAAGCAATTGTGAACACTAATCTGCTAATGTTTTGGGGCATCTAAAATGGTGACACTCTGGAAAGAAGACAGTAATGATTGACACTTATGTTGCTATCCATGAATTGGTGTAAATTTGCAAATACTTGGTTTTTTCTGTTTTCCTACTTTGTGGCTGTACACTGACAGAAAAAAATAAGTTGTGCAGGATAAACGAGGAAGATGACACCTATCCATAGATCATGCCAGTCCCGTAAGAGTGGTACTACTAGTCAGGTTTATTTTCAGCATGCTCTATAAAGGTTATGAACATTAGGAGCCTTTGAGACTGGATGTAGTGAGTTGATGTTAGTCAAGAACACCTTTAAGATGTCAAAGATGCCATTATTAATACCTCACTCTGTTTGAATGAGGTACTGTAATAGATCTATGAGAAGATGGACTTTCTTTTCACAATATTGCAGAAAAACTTGACAGGAATGTAGCCATTGCAGAGAATTAGTGGCACTGGTGGTCATGGGAAGGTACAGTAGCAAGGAGACTGGGCTCTGGATGGCCACGTGGTGATACCAAAAAGGGAAACTGTCGTGTTTTGCGTGTGGCTGTGACACATTGTAATACCTCTGTTGTAGCAGCAGTTGGCACCACAGTGACACAACACAGTGTCACAAATTGGTTACTTCAAGGATAGCTCTTACCCAGATGCCCTTTATCATACATTCCATTGATTCAGAACCACTGCCATTTATGACTCTTTGGTGCAAAGCGAGAGCTCATTGTAGGCTAGGGTGGAGTTCTGTTGGGTTTTCTGATGAAAGCTGGTTCTACCTCGATGCCAGTGGTGTATGTAGGTTAGGAGAAGGCCAGCTGAGTGGCTGCAACCAAACTGTTTGCGTGCTAGGCACTGGACCTATACCTGGAATTATGGTCTGGGGTGCGATTTCGTATGACAGTAGGAGCTCTCTTGTGGTTATTCCTTGCACCTTGACTGCAAATTTATGCATCAGTATGGTGATTGAAACTGTTGTGCTGTCATTCATAAACGACATTCGAGGGGGTGTTTTCCATTCAGGTTAACCCTCATCCACATACCACTGTTGTAAACCAACATTCTGTACAGCGTTTTGACATGTCTTGGGCTGCTCGATCACCAGATCTGTCTCCAATCGAGCATGCGGGGGACTGATATCTGGCACCCATAGTAACTTACCGTATAACTAAATCTGACGGGGGTGCGATGGGAAGGTTCTCTTGTTAGTAATGTACCAGCATTTCACATTTGCAATGGCTTTTCTTGCACCTACGTTAACCTGTGATCTTGCAATGTTAATTTCATAAATATGTTACCTAAACAAATGTATCACTGAAATTTCATTACTCTACATTATTTCTTGGTTTTGGGATTTATTCCCACCAGAGTATGATTTATCTGTAGGTGTTCTCATGTCAAATGGCATTTATTATGTTTGCCTAGGCCAGCCCACTGATTTTGTGAAGATCTAGCTGTAGGAAGCATTGCAATTAATGGAGTAATGTTGTGAAAATTTAACTTTAAAGCAATGCCTGACTGATGTTTTTGAAGTTAACTGTACATAATTGCTTGATTAATTTTTATGTTTCTAGTTGATGCAAGAGATTTGTGGCACTGTAATGATACTTTAACAACAAAAACAATCAATTATTGGTAAAATTATTTAATTGAATAGATAAAGAATCTGCTCACTAAGTGGTGGCAGAACACACACGTAAAAGACTGTTGTGATTGGCAAGCTTTCGGAGCCAGTGGCTCCTTCTTCAGGCAGAAGGGTTGAAGGGGAAGGAAGAAGGTTGAAGGGTGAAGGAAAAGACTGGTCTTGGAAAAGGTAGATTTTGGGACAGCCACCTAGAACCCCAGGTCAGGGGAGACTTACCATACAGGATGAGAAGGAAAAAGCTTTCTGTGATCTGCCAGTACATTTTGACACACATTTCTCTTGCATTTTAGCAGCTATTGTCATTGACTTGTGAATGAAACCAATTAATGGAAAGATGTGGGAGGGGGGATCAGGCTTGGGGCTTGTTTTGAAGGGGGATCACTGCTATCAGCTGCAGCGGGACATTAAGAGGAATCAGCAGTGACAAACAAAAATGTGTACCGGACTGGGATTTGCATCCGGGATCTCCTGCATACTAGGCAGGTGCGATAACCACGGCACCATCTGGGACACAGTGCACAACTGCACAGACTATCTCAGTACCATCTATCTGCAGCCTCTGTCCAATATACTCCTGTTCGCTACTTAAAGATTCCCAGAGGAGGTCAGACATATTTGTGCATTTGCGCTGAAGACTTTGTATCCATTGCCCAGCCAGGCTAATCAATTATTTGAATGCACAGTGTCTGTTCCTTCAAGAGAACAGACATCACACAAATCCAGCAGCTATGAAACACTGAAGGAGGATCACTGCTATCAGCTGAAGTGGGACATTAAGCGGAATCAGCAGTGATGAACGAAAATGTGTACTGGACCAGGATTGGAATCCTGGATCTCCTGCTTGCAAGGCAGAAGCAGTAACCACTGTGCCATCCAGGACACAACATTGTCACAATTGCACACGGACCATGTCGGTACGCATCACGGTGGATCCACACTCCCATCGGGCGCCACCTGTCTTCAGTCCCTGTCCATCTGCGTCTGTTTTTTTTTTTTAAGGAACATCCAAATAATTGATAAGCCTGACTGTGTAATGGATGCACTTTCTTCAGTGTGAATGCACAAATACATCTAACCTCCTGTGGGAATATATAAGTAGCAAACAGGAGTGTAATGGACAGGAACTGGGGATAGGTGGTTGTCGATGGGATTGTGGATCGGCCGTGAGGCATACCAAGATATTTCGTGCAATTACGATAACGGTCGCTGTCTCCTGGGTGGCGCAGTAGTTACCGTGGGGGTCCAAGAACATCCGAGGAAAACACTGATCACGTTTTAAACGTATTCACTCGTTCACCTATGAAGTCCATCCGCACTGCTATCAGACAGTTGCAACTACCACTTTCAATTGTGCATATGGTCCTCCACAGGAACTTATGGTTGTACACTTACAAAGTGCAACTGTTAGAGACACATGAGCCAAATGACAAGCCAAAACGGACAGAGTTTGCACTCAACATGCTGGAATGCCTTCCGGAGGATGAACCATTCCTCAAGCGATTTTGTTTCAGTGACAAGGCAACTTTTCATGTTTCTGGGTTATTAGAAAGACACAATGTGAGAATCTGGGGATTTTTACACACCCATGTGACCAGGAAGCTTCACCGGGATAGTCCAAAAGTGAATCTGTGGTGTGGAATCATGTGCAACTGAATAATTGGTCCATTTTTCTTCAACGAGTCAACAATTACTGCAGATGTTTACATGAACCTTCTGACCAAATATGTAGCACCAAAACTGATTGACTTACAACCATCAATCATTTTCCAGCAAGATGTTGCACCACCACATTGGGGACTGCATGTTCATCAGTTCCCCAATGAAACATTTCCAGGCAGATGGATTGGGAGGGATGGGCCAATTCCTTGGCCACCACGTTCGCCAGATATCACTCCCTTGGACTTTTTTTTATGGGGGTATGTAAGAGATATCGTGTATCAGACACAGATATGGGACATTACTGCCTTGAAGTGAAGGATTTGTAATGCCATTGCCACCATTGATGACAGCAAACATGGCAAGAAATCGAGTACAGTCTTGATATGCTTTTTGCAACTAAAGGCACCCATATTATTTAAACACCGTCAAAAAAACTTTTATAAACACTGATTACAATAAAAGAAATGTTGTTAAAATATTTCAACAACTGCTATTGTAATAAAGTTTTGAAGTTGTAAAGGGACTTTATGGACACCCTGTATTTTGCTAAGTGTGGTCAGTTTCCAATATTTCCTTCTAACAGCTCACCAAAATATGATGCAAGCTGGCATTTTTAATCAAAACTCTTCCACCAGAGGCTAATATCTGGGATAACTAACATGCTGGATGTTAGCTTCAACTTTTGTGACGTCATGACAACTCCCCTTATTATGCCTGTTTGATTAACAACTAATTATCAATCACAGTATGGCAATCAGCACAGAAGTTAACTTTCCTATAAAGAACATACCATAGACAAAAGTATAATATGTGCAAAACACAACATACAAATAATTCACCAAAATAATCAAAAGAAAAATCATTAAACTTAGTATTCAGAGAATACTGAAAATTCTACTGTAAACATGATCATAGCAAGATTCAAATGCCCATTCCATAATTAAGGTACAGAAATGGGCTTTCAATAGTGCTTCAGTTCTATTTTGTTAGTATTTAGTTGCAAGGGGATGACATATAAAATAATGATGTTAATGAACAATCAGCATAGCAAAATGTTAGTGCCACTGCATCTGGACAGCATATAATCAGTAAGGGGGCTATTATAAAGGAAAAGTGGAGTTGCACATAAGGTTGACAATACAAATGAGTATAAATGAGTAATTAATGTACATGTTATATAGAGCTGATACATGTGTAAATCTTCTTTAGCCGCAAAACCGACATATCCCATAAGCAAGTAATCCTGTTAAATGAACATCTGCAACTTAGTATCATAGGGAATATGGAGGTAAACCACTTTAGTTGCAAAAGGTTTTTATTTTTTCAATATCACTTGTTTTGGTCTAACAAATGCCCATCATCAGGTGTAATGTCACTGAAAACAAGCATGAGATAACATTAAGGAAAAATTGTTTACAAACACTTGAAAGTGCAAGGCAATGAAATGAATAAGAACTATCTAGACTGAAATTGTACCAACAGTCAACCTAGTTGCAATGAAAAATACAAAAACCATTGCAGAACAGTGGTGACTGGGGAACCAAGAGTACTAACAGGGCCTATATAGACAGAGAGTCATAATACAAAATACCAGGTTAAAACTTGTATCACATGCTACGATCCCAAGCGATGGCAGACTGGACAGAGCAGAGGTGACCACCAAAAGCGAGAGTAAGACACAAACAGGTGCTTGCAGAGAAGGGAACAGAACAGGTAAGCTACTAAATCAGTCGAGCAACGCCAAAGCCCTCTATTAGGATGAAACAGGAAATATTACAAAAGTGACTAGCTGGAATTTCACATCGAACTATCAATCTTTGGTACAAGCTGAGAAATTATACTAAGAAGTGATGTAAATGACACTGAAGGAGCATAAAATGTAAAAAGGTATCATAAGACAAACATCAAAATGACCATTTTTTAAAATGCAGTGTTGAAAAACTACACTATAAAGTACCATGAGCTATGCCAGAGGCACATAAAATGTAGAAACTACAATAATATAAGACAAACGGATTAGATAAAGCACATGTAATAAGAAAACCACTCTTTTTATGCCCACAGATAAAACACTGAAAAATCCTAAAAATCATCTTTGAAATCAGTCAGTAATGCACTTGAAAAGGCTTATAACCCAATACTTAGGTTGTGTAGTAACCATAATAAAATTTGTGAAACAAGGCAAAAACAGTGTTTGTTTACTTAATTTACAATGGTTCAGCAAGAATCTGCAGTTGATTCAATTAAAATGAATCCTAAAAGCCATTCTAAGTACAAAGACTGTGTCATTTGGTAAATATCAAACAATGGAAACTCCAGGTAGGAAATAAGTGTCTTTTAATTGTGCCTGTCTGCAACTTGACAGTCTTCTTTACAGTAAGTAGCAACCTGTCATTTAGTAAATAAACATTTGGCTGAGGTTCAGTAACACTACAACCACACACAAATAAATAATCCTCTGATGACAGAAAGTAGAAGGGATAAATCTGGATGCTGTTTCAAAAAAAGAAAAATTGTTCAGTAGTGCCTTGTGTTTAAGCAAGATTCATTCATTTGAAGTACACACTGGGTTGATGCTGTGGAGTATTTGAGTTTCCTCAGGAATATTCAGGAATGGCCTTTAGACTGAAGATGTGGGATGCCAAAATCCACGTTTATGATCTGAAATAGAATGGGCACAATAAAATTACACCTTATAATGGGCATTTGTTAGCCTTAAATTGGTCATAATACTGGAAAAATAAAAATCTTTTACAACTTAAGTGGTTTACCTCCATTCCATTAGATAATCTGCTCGTGTCTGGCATACCCTGCTGTAATAGCTAATCACTAGAGACAAGAAAAAATCATTTTATTTTTTTACCTACTTCAATGATGTTATTAGCCAATTTTAGAGTCAGTATTTGTCAATCTCAGTGCTATTTTCTGCAAAATTCGATATTCTTTTTTCCCAATTTTTAGTATTATTTTGGTGTTGTAATCTACCAAATTTGGTATCATTTATTGCCAGTTTTTTAATTAGTTTCTGACTGCTTATTTTTAAAGTGCAGTACATTCCTCATTTTTGTCGTATTTAATTTTTTTCAGATTAGGTTGCAAATGAAAATATACCTATCAATTTCATTGTGTTTATTGGCATTACAGATAACATTTATTTTAATTGCTGAAAAAAAAGAAATCATTTATGTTAAATCCATTACACCTAATCAATTAAATGAAAAATAACTCAGTAACAACACAATGTTAAAACATTTTTCAAAATAAAGCATTGTTGTAAATTGAAAGTTCTCTCCTGAAACATTATGCAGCCGATATGTCAATACTTCACTGCAGTGTGGAAACAGCCATCTGCATTCTGTATTTGCCTACAGCACACACGACACATTTTTTAATGTCTACATGGCTGTTACTTGTCACTACAGGTACACTGAACAGCTTTTTTGCCACATTGGCATTAACAGAGTTCATCATTATCATCTCATGACTGAAACACAAATGTAGAGCTGTGAACAGAAACTTGCATGGATTTGTGGCCATACGAATTGTCAGACCAGTTTGAAGGTGCAATCCAGTGTGTTTGAGTTTTTAACAGCCCCTCTGCTTGAAGTATTTTTTCCCATCAGGTTTTTCAGGAATTTTCTGGTTTCTTCATCAAACATTCCCTTTTTCACAATAATGATCTTTTAATTTGGATTAGAGGCAATATTTTTATTCAGCAACTGGATGTGGTTTGGACAGATCATTAATACTATGTATCAATTAAACTGCACATTTTTGCAGTACCAAGTACAAATATGGGAACCACCAAATGTGGCATGTTAGCTTTATAAACATGTAAACCAACATTATGTATTACACTCGGTTTGCTCCTATCAATGAAACACAGCACAGGATATGTGATGTCATGTAAGTTTGTTTCTGGTGGAAGAACAGGTAACTGAGAATGTTTATTTCCATAGTTATTCAATATTATTTTGTGAATGTGGTTTGCAGTCATAGCCTGGTTTGCTGCATAGCCTGAGGTTTAGGTGGTGTTGAAAGGTGATGAGTTGATGAAACATGATATGTGCCATCATCATCATGCAGTCTTGTTTCTAGTGGCATAACAGGTAAGTGAGAATGCTTATTTCAATATTTACTCGATATTATTTTACTATTTTTTGAATACAGTTTGCAGTGACATGCTAGTCTGTTGCATTGCCCAAGGTTTAAGATATACTGAAAGATGATAAGTTGGTTGTGAGTTAGTGAAAGCAAGGAACATTAGTCCATAAGAAGCAATCAATTGCACTATTCATGAGGCATTACTTAAATTCTTCACCTGTCATACGTTGACGACTGTGATGTATGTGGAACATCAAGTATCCTGTGCTGAGATTGACTAGCAAAAGAAAACAAAGCAGAACTCATGATTATTTACATTGTTTCCAAAACTGAAGTGCTATATTTGGCATCTTTTTATACTTGCATACTACGAAAGTTTGTTTGATATACCATCTTAAAGATCTCTACAAAATGCATCATTCTTTTTTATGATTTGTTGTTCAAAAGTGTCAAGAAGAATGACTTTGGAAGCAGAATATTTTTTTGACATCACATCATTATTTGTTATGTAGGAAATAAACATCATTATACATGAACTACAACCTTGAAGAAAAAAAGAAGTCGAAATACAATTTTAACGTTCAATAACTATCTTGGATTTATAAAATTTTACAGAGGGAAATGCCAAATTCTGCAACATTTTATAAAAACCTCAAATTTTCTGTTATTATTTCTATGATAATTTTCATTAAATTTTCTGTCACTACTAATCACATAATGTTTTGTTACATTGGCAAAAACATTAGCAAGTAACAATTTCTTATGTGTGGAGGTTAATATTATCCCAACATGAACAAATTGATTCCTCAAATCAGTGTTCAGAGAAGACAAACAAAACCTCTTATCAAAAATTATAATGATAATTCTTTGATGAGACAGTTAATTAATAATGAGTGTAAGAGTTAGTGTATATGATAGTGACAAACAATATGATCAGTATTTTAAGTACAAGTGGAAAGTCATGAGTGAATTGTGCAATCATTTTTAATTATTTTTATTATGATTCTAAAAAAGCTGATAGGTCACAAAAAGCAGTCACTATATGTTAATGAAACCTTTATTCCCACAAATGAAAATAAATAAGTTCCATAAAAAAAGCTGATAGGTCAGAAAAAGTAGTAGCTAGATGTTAATGGAACTTCTTTCTTTTCATAAATGAAAATAAAGTACCTTGATTGACGTCTAGTGACTACTATATGTGACCTATTACCTTTTCTAGAATCACAATAAAAAAAATTATGATCAGCAATAAATAGCAATCATACAGCATACAAAACTTTTTTAATATAACAGAGTGGCATATAATCAGTATGAAAGTGATACATAATCAGACTTGATAATTGGTGTAATACTAAGACGCCACTGACAGAGAACTTGTTTCAACAGGTGCAGAATAGTAACATACAACATAATAAGTGACAAATGTAGCAGTGCATGTTGCAAATAAGTAAGCTGTATAATGAGAGAATTTTCATGAATATGGACATTCAAGATAATGACACAGCTTTACTGAGTATGAAAAACTTACCATGTACACTGAATAACTTATAAAATTGGACCATTCATACAAAAAAAAAGTACCAAGATACTAGCCATGTTTGGAAAGTAAGTACCATTTCATTCTACTGCCACTGCAGCACTAGTGTCGCAGTTCACACATTCACACTCGTCGCCGGCTGTGGTAGCCGAGCGGTTCTAGGCACTTCAGTCCGGAACCACGCGACTACTACAGTCGCAGGTTCGAATCCTGCCTGGGACGTGGATGTGTGTGATGTCCTTACATTAGTTAGGTTTAAGTAGTTTTAAGTTCTAGGGCACTGATGACCTCAGATGTTAAATCTCAGAGCCATTTGAACCATCACACTCGTCTCTCTGGTTCATTGTCTTTCCACTGACACCATTGCAGCCAGACTGTGTTGTGTTTACATTTATTAGTGATCATTCAAAATATTTGAGAAGTTTCTGAACCATCCAACTGTGAACTGCGTCTTCTAAGTCTAATTCTGGCTGCAGGGAATGTTAAACCAGCTTAAATTCGTCGTCAGCTTGTAGAAATTTATGGTGAAAATATAATGAGTGATGGAATGGTGAAAATGTGGGTCACACAATTTAATGATGGATGAACCAGTGTTTGTGATGAAGCATGGAGTGGGTACACTTGTGCTGTCAATGCTGATTTGGCTGAGAAAGTGAATGAGGAAATTTGTGAAAACAAATGGTTCACAATAAGAATACTTTGTGATGAGTCTCCACAAATTTCAAAAACTGCTTTGCATGAGATTGTCAGAAATCGCTTAAATTTTTGCAAATTGTGTTCCCATCAATTTCTGAAAATGCTTATGGATGTCGGCAGTAAGAGGCGACTTAGAAGTGCTTTGACATTTCTTACCCAATACTGTGGTGATGGAGATGAATTCTTAAACAGAATTGTAACTGGTGACATAACTCGGGTATCTCATGGCACTCATAATCAAAACAACAGTCAATAGAGGGGAGGCAATCACAATCCCCCAAAAAACAATATGTCAAAACAGCACTGTGTTCTGGGACAGACAGAGCATTCTACTTGTTGAGTTCCTTCCCAGAGGTGAAACCATCAATGCAATACTGAGAAAACTTCAGCACACAATTCAAAACAAATGGTGTGGAATGTTTGGCCACGGCTCTGTGTTGCTTCATGACAATGCGTGTCTCCGTTCTGCTGGTGTCACTTGAAACCTTATTCAATAATAAAGGGGGAGCAGTCCAATCACCCACCATACAGCCCCAATATTGCACTTTCTGACCACCTGTTCTTGACCTTGAGGCATGATGTTGGAGGAAGGCACTTTGACATCGATGACAACGCAAAAAATTACGGTGCTTTGCTGTGGCTGTCTTCACTGGCAGTGTCGTTCTATGAAGAGGGCATAGAAAAGTTGCCTTCCCGCTGTGACAAATGTCTGAACAACGGTGGAAACTATGTAGAAAAATAGTTTAAGAAATGTCCTTTCTTGCAAAAATAAATTTTGTTTTGATAAAAAGGTTTTTATGAGTTTTTCCCCAAAATGGTACTTACTTTCGGGACATGCCTTGTATTGAGATATGCCCGTTGTTCATTATAATCATCCAGTTACAGTAAGAGTGCCAAAATAAAGCCACATACAAAACCTCAAGAATCTGGCAAAATATGATTTTAATATGGATTAGATTTACATGCAGTTAGTAACAGGTAGCATCAAAATGAGGTAGTGTGTGAAGTACTTCATAAACTTCAAGAGAAGTTGGATGGGTCATATATACTGGCTTGAAAAGGATCTGACCAAATCAGAATCCAAAACCTGAAAGAGAAAGTATATATATAATCTAAAGATGAAAAAGTGACGTTGAAGCATAAAAACATTCAAAATTTCTTCATGACACAAACATAGTTAATGGAGAAAAATTAATTTGTGAAATTACATGTTCACAGACACAAATAGGTTAACAGCAGGTGCATAGTTACTTAAGGCAATGAATATAAACACAATTACAAACAATGGCTCACGATCGAATAAACGCGATGTTATGACAGTTGATTGTAGATGTTCCGATGAATGTACAAAAATTTGCACAAAAGTGAAAAATGTGACAAGCATTCAGTTGAAGAAAATAATAACCCGTGAGGCAACAAAGTGATTAATTAGTAAGCAGGATAAGCTCTCTGATGAAGGATAACAATGTTTGAGATATAGTACTGTATTTTACAGACTATAAGACACATCTTAATTTTTAAGAAATTTTTTTACAAAATAACATTTTTACATGTCCATCTGTTTTTATAGTTACAGTTTTAGCACCTTTCGTGGTGACAGTTCTGTTACTTGTCACATGAAATGTCAGAGGAATTTCATCCACATTAGCTATTTGACTTAGTTCTACAATGATTTTCTTTCGATGTTGAATAACAAAGCAATGGAAATATATTTTCTCTTCATACTCCTGTGGCGTTTTGAATTGAATTGAACTGAATTGAATTTTATTTGATCCTGTAAGATTACATTGTGTACAGTAAATGTACGTGTAATATAGGACATGTCAAAGTAGTAACATTCATTATCACTTATTTTTCTACTCCTTTAACTTACATTTTTACATCACTGATAATGAATAACAATATATACAAATTTAATGACATAAGTATTCTGCAACACTGTAAAACTCTTTTTCAATGAGATAGTCTTTAAGTTTCTTTGGAAAATCATTGTCAAGCAGGTTTTTATCTGAGTTATTTTGATACCAAGTCCATAAACCTGTAGCAACAACTACCTCCACCCTTCATGTCTGTTAAGTTCCACTGCAGCACTAGCTTACGAGTGTGTATTTGAATCATTTATGCATTAATTCCAATAACATTTTGATGGTATCCTTGAATCCATTTCAACACATCATCTTCTAGTTTTGGCCATCTTTCACTCAGTCTTCTATTTGCACATTCAGTCTTCCCCATTTCTTTCAGTTCTTCTCCACAAGCCCACCAACCACCAATGGTTTTTTTCTGTAGGCAGAGGACCGAAATGCTGCTCTGTTTCTGCATTCTTCTGCATGTGCTATTACTTTCAGTTTATAGCCTGCATCACATGAGTTCCTTCTATTTTATTCCATTACAAAACTCCCTACTAACAGAGGTATTGTACTGTTACTGATAACAGAAATCATTTTCAGTTCACCTGCTACTATAGGTTGTCTGTCTTGAGCTAACTGCAATGGAAGTTTAAATTTATACATAATGCACTCCTTTCCTTCTTGCTAGCAGTGGTTGGTGTCAACAGGCTTCATTTCACATCTGCACTTGGCAGTTTTTGGCATTCTGCAGTATTTCCCCTGTTGCATTACTTACAATTGACTTTCTTAATTGTTTTTCCTTCTGCGCTGCCACAGTGATTATGCCTATTCGATGCACAGCCTATAGTAACAGGTGTTAACAGCTGCTGCAGAACATCATAGGCCAGATAGTGTTCTGGGCTTGTGATGGAAGGACGACAGCGATACAGTGTCACCGAGCTTGTGAATTTAATAGGTAGAGTTAGGTTTCCCACAGCATCTGATATGGGGCCATTTTTAAGACTGGCAGGAATTTTAAATCAAACACTGGACACTTTATATTAAGTCAGAGTATAACAACAAAAATAATTAATTATTGATAATGTAACTGCACAGATAAAAAAAAATCTACTCACCAAGCGGTGGCAGGGTAACACACACAGAAAAGTGTTTAACTTGCACAAGCTTTCAGAGCCCCATCATTCCTTCTTATTTACCCTTCATCAGTCTTTGTTGTCATCTGTCTTGTTCAAACTATCATTCGTTTTCTATCTTTGTGCTATTTTCCTTCACCTTCAACGTTTCTGCCAGAAGAAGGAGCCACTGGCTCTGAAAGCTTGTGAAAGTTAAATCTTTTTCTGGGTGTGTTCCCTTGCCGCCGCTTAGTGAGCAGATTTTTTTTATCTGCTCATTTACATTAATTTAGAGTATAAGACACAGCTGAATTCTGAAGGCAATTTTTCAAAGAAAAAAGTGTGTGTCATAGTCTGAAAAAAAGGAAAAGTGACTGCAGTGTTGAACCAGGTCAGAGATGCAGGTGATACCAAAGAAAGATTGTAAATCCAGAGCTAAGGTATCAAGGAAATGTGATACCAGTTCACTGGAGTAGAACAACACTATAATCACTGAGACGATTGAATAGAATTTAATAGCTAATTGAACAAGCACAATATCCAATGTAAATATCTTTTACTCACGTACAGGAATGCAGTATAAACACCACGGCAAAAGCACAATAAAAGATAAAATGTATGAGCATTTCAATGACGAGCACCATAATCATAACAGTAAAAGTATGTAATACGTAGCAGAATATATAAGCATAATATCGAGGAATGAGTCGAGCACATTTCATTTGTTGTGTGCAACTTTTAAACACTGTAGTTAATTTCAGTTATATTTTTCAATGCTGTTTCATTTTCATTAAAACTACTTACACCATTATAAAACTGATAAATCTGTATGGAAAAAAGTTGCAGAAATGTAGTTCTGCCAGGTGTGCAGGATTACTTTGATATGAGCATGGAATCAAATCTCTTGCAGTGAACTCAGCTTGATCATTCGTATGAGTTTCTTAGATAGTAGCCAGGTCGTACCATCTTGTACTGTTTGGATAAATAATGGCATTTAGCACTGCATGTGCCACTGAAAGCAGCCACTGTGGTCTGTAATAGAAACAAGATCACAAACAATGGTTTGGCTGTGAGTCTAAGCTTATTCATTCAAAAGTTAGTTTGCACCCATAGTATATTACTGCTCAGCCACCCTGGGTAATGATAAATGTGAAAATGATAAACCATACACTGACAATGTCGGAAGAACTTGTTACAAAATAACTGCAAGAAGAAAAGGCCACAAGATACAATTTTGTCACTGTAGTTTGTTGGGAAAATTTGCAGCCCAACATGCTAGTCAGTTTGTTGTTACGAAATATACTTAGGTTTCAGAAAAAAATTTAGTAAAAATTATCTGATGCAATGAAGCAGTCCACAGTGACAAGTGAAGACAGTTGTTTCCCTAAAAGCAGTGATTCCATTTATATGCAAAGTGTTCATCATTAGCTCGACATTACTAAAACACAGTGGAAAAATATATAAGGTTTTCCATCAATTAGAAGTATCTGCATCCTGTCAGGCTTCAGAATCAATTACAAGATATATCTCATTGAACAATGTTGATATTTTGCTTTTCCCTGCATCGACAAAATAATTGTACAGACAATGGTCTGAACTACAGTAACATGAAACCCTAATCAAGTATTTTGTGCTACAGAATATAAAAATGTATTTTAATTACAGTAGAAAACGAAATGAGCGTGTGGCATTGTTGACCGGAAGGCCCCATCCGAGGAAGTTCAGCCGCTGCGTGCAAGTCTTATTTCAGTCTACACCATATTGGGTGACTTGCATGCCGGTTATGAGGATAACATAACACCCAGTCCACAAGCGGAGAAAATCTCCAACCTGGCCGGGAATCAAACACGGGCCCACTGCATGGAAGGCAAGCATGTTACCACTGAGCGAAGCAGGCGGACTTTAATTACAGTATTATTTGTTTAGTGTATAAGTTTGTAGTGTTTTTCCATAAGCTTGATAAACACCACAAATACACTTAACAGAGACTTTAACAATCAATAATATACAGGGTGCGTCAAAAAAATGTATACACACTTTGAACTGTCATAGACAATTTATTTCCCATTAAATATCTGTGAGAAAGTAATGTTTTGTTTCTTCAACAGGTGGCAGCAGTGGCAAGGAAGTAACTGCAACATGGCAGACGTACGTTTGAGCTTTGAAGCGTGGAAGCAGATAATTAAGTGGTACTGGAAGTTTGACAATGTAGCTGCGGTTCGAAGACAGTGGAGAAGTGAGTAAGGTACAGAACCACCTTCAAGGTTAACAATTACACATCTACGAGACAAATTCAAAACTCATGGAACAGTGTGTGATGTGCATAAAGGTGGATCAGGGCGACCTCGTACAGCTACAAGTGATGATTCCACAACTGCGGTCTTGGAACTGTTTCAGCGTTCACCTCAAAAATCTTCAAGGCAAGCGGCACGTGAGAGTAATGTAAGTGCTAGTAGTGTGCTACGCATTCTGAAGAAAGGCAAGTTTCGTGTGTACATTCCAAGGCTGGTGCAGCAGCCAAGTGATGACGATCCAGATGGAAGGTTAGAATTTTGTGAATGGGTTCAGGAGACGGTGAGACGTGAACCGGGATTTATGGGTAGCATAATTTGGTCGGATGAAGCCCAATTCAAACTCAATGGAACTGTCAATAGACACAATTGTGTGTACTGGGCTGAAGATAATCCTCACATTACAGTTGAAAAGGCTGTGAATTTGCCTGGTGTAAATGTGTGGTGTGGTTTGTCTGCAAGGGGACTCATTGGGCCTTTCCACTTTGAAGGTACTGTTGCTGGAGAAACGTACCTAACAATGTTTGCTGACTCCATATTCCCTGCCATTCATGCATTATATGGTAATTGAGTTTTATTTCCAACAAGATGGCGCCCTGCCACACTATCATAGGGACGTACGAACATACTTGGATCACAATATGCCAGGCCAGTGGATAGGACGCAGGGGACCAATCGAGTTTCCTGCACGCTCTCCAGACCTCACGCCGCTGGATTTCTTCTTATGGGGCACAGTAAAAGATGAGGTGTACAAACGTAAACCATGTAGCCTGGACACACTTTAGAATGAGATTCAGGCGGTGTGTGCAGAAATCTCATTGGACACTTTGGTACGAGGTACGGAATCAGTGATGACTCGTAGTCAGAAATGTATTGATGCTGAAGGCCACCAGTTTGAACATTAATCACATTTGCAAAGTACATTTATTTTTCCAACTGGACTTTAAGCTTTCCGTTTCCAGAAATTTAACATTTTAGAATGGGAAATAAATTTTCTATGATGCTTCAAAGTGTGTATACATTTTTTTGACGCACCCTGTATTCTCCTTCACTATTTACAACAGTCTGCCAATGCCACGGTAAATTTTCAATTCTGTGACTGCAGCGACCACACAGTTTTGAGACGAAGAACTCATTGAGCCTTTTTCAGAATGCATTTTAATCCAGAAAGAAACTGCCTTGAAAGCTATTCGATAGAGAGCAGAAAAGATGAAAATCTGAGGATGCAAGAACGAGTAAATAAAGTGGACAAGGAATGACTTCCCGACCTAAGACTTGTACAATGTTTTTTTGGCAGTCTAGCAGAATGCAGACAGATGCCATTTATGGAATAGCATTACTTAATGCTGTATTCCTGGTCATTGTTTTGGACTGCATCCGCAAGGCATCTCAGTTGTTGACAAGAAATGTCAGCAATGATGGTTACGCCACAGGGAAGCAATTTGTAGTACACTACACCATCGC
Source organism: Schistocerca americana (assembly GCF_021461395.2). Lineage (NCBI taxonomy): Eukaryota > Metazoa > Arthropoda > Insecta > Orthoptera > Acrididae > Schistocerca > Schistocerca americana. The sequence continues at coordinate 172,473,225 of NC_060128.1, read as the reverse complement.
TGTTTCCCCAGATGCATAACATTATATTTTGTGCAGGTGGGCGGATCTTTGTACAGGTAGTTGCTGCTTTGTTTGGGCTCAACCACTTATTTCTTTTCCTTGAGTTAGCATAAAGACAATATTTCTCATCACCAGTAATAGTACAGGGTAGGAATGGTCAGTGTTGTTCGTGAGCCAATTGATGACGAGCAAGGAGAGGTGCACACCCACTGATTTTTGTGATTTTGGTTTAGAGCACGTAGTAGCCATACACTCAATTTTTGAACCTTCCCCATTGCATGCAAGTGTTGCGCAATGGTGGAATGATCACAGTTCATCACATTTGCCAGTTCTCCACTGCACTAAAGTGGATCATTGAGGATTAATGCATTCAATGACCTTCACCAAACCCTGAAGGACTTACGGAATGTGGAGGGTCACTAACATCTAAACAATCCTCCATAAAGTGCTGTGCTCTGTCCAGTGGCATTATCCCCATACATGGTGCAAATGTTTCTGGCTGCCACCACTACTGTCACTCCTATATTGAACTCAGATACAAGAATATGTTGGAGATTTTCCGATTTCTCCACTTGGCACTCAATATCCCAGCGTCCTTAGCTCCATTCACTATGCCCAAATGATGACAAAATGACGATATGTAAACACTAACAGCAACAGTGAACTGCAAATAAAAAATAACAATCAATAAATAAACCCATAGCTAATGGAATATGTAACGTCTCCTGGCAAAACACTTATTAAAAAAAAAAAAAGATAAGAATAATTGAACTGGATGATTGTAATTGCATGGACAATGATTGTGTGAACTTTATGTGATAAAGAGAAACCATTATGTGTCATGTTTTATACTTGTATAGAACAGTGTACCGATTTTTCTTTTTTATTTTATTTTTTAAGGATAATATCAGTGTCGGCGAGTACTGAAACCGCCACAGATGATACTTATTAAATATCAAACAAAGATGAGAATATGTCAAACCGAGTATAAATAATAGTGACTGAGCATTAATTTCTCTGTTGACTTTTGGAGATACGTGTGTTGGAAGATCCTGTGATGCTATATTGTATGCTTGTGTAGCATTCTTTTGTCAAGATTGAGAGAAGGACGCCATTAGGAGTTGATTTGTAAAGGTATGTAAGAATTTAATCTGTCTAAATGTTTTGAACAGAGTTACTTACTGAAAACTTGCATTATGATTTGTAATAAGCTTGCCTAGTATTTTATCCCATTCTTTTAAGACATTTTCAGCTTTTTAAATATTATCCGTGGTGCAGAGCTGCACTACAAACGAACGAACCGCTGCCACGTCGCATTCAAACTGCATTAAATGAAACCAGTCATACCGCCAAGAAACGGACAGGTAACAGTGAACTAAAATTATTTCTTTCAGCTTTCGGGATTGCAGGGAAGAGCAGCAGATTTTATGGTGTGTTTTACAGGTGGACACGGGCTGCAGATGATGTTATGTTTTATTAACATAACATCATACCTGTCCGCTTCTTGGCGGTATGACTGGTTTCATTTAATGCAGTTTGAATGCGACGTGGCAGCGGTTCGTTCGTTCGTAGTGCAGCTCTGCACCACAGATAATATGTTATGTTTTATTAACATAACATCATCTGCAGCCCGTGTCCACCTGTAAAACACATCACAAAAAGCAAAAAGATAATTTACCTTCATGACATAAAAGAAATTTGCTGTGTGTAGTTGTGGTCTGGCAAACATTATAGTAAAAACATTTTAGGATAGTAATAGCCTCATGTTCTCGTGTTAGTCGTGGTACTTACTGGTGTTTTACTGTTAACAAAAATCCACTGCAAAATTTTGATGTTGGACAAACATTGCTTACTGTAACATCAGTATCGATAACGAAATAATTTTCAGTAACCTTTTCAATAACTGTAAAGTAAGAAAGATATGTTGATCTTTATAGCGAGTTACAGTACTGAAACAGTGTTCCCTTTATAGTAAGCCAGTTCCAGAATAATATGAACATAATATATTTTGTTTTGTTGAAAATTAATTATCCAAATAAAGTCACAGCACAGCATCCCTAAAAAGTATTTCAGGGCTCTTTTCATAGCAACATATTAATCTCATCCATTTATCAATATATTAGTTGTTATGGTGAAAAATACCGTGAAGCAAAACAAAAACACTACTAATGTATCTGCCAAACTTTATGCATTTACTTCACTGTCATTAGAAACAGGGCTCAACAATCCCTAACACACAACTCCTCCATTTTGATTACACCATTTGCTGTTAATAGAATGTAATAATTTACAGTAACTTTTCATCAGCAAAGCACAGCAGAGCTTAGAAAGACATAGCCAACTATTTGTTTTCCTTGATGAATCTCAATATAGTGACAAAAGCAGCAATATTGCAAGGGAGGGATTCATGCAGTTCTTATACGGAGAGGTCAAGAGACTGGTTGCAAGATAGCTGGACAGAATTTAGAAAATCACAAGAAGAAAAAATTAGGATTTCTAGCTGGACCACCCTTACTTGGTAGGAAACACAGTGTTACTCACCAAAACATTTTCATTTCCACGCCATCAGCGTTCCTTCTACCTTCACATCTGGCATCAGAGCACACATTTCATCTACTTTTCTTTGGTCTCCAAAACAGCGGACAAATACTAGCTCTCTGTGTGGAAGACAATGAAAAGTACAATATTAATTTGTATGCACCAGTTCAAGTAGATCAATCACAGAAACAATTTCAGGCTAAAGAAGAGAATTAAAGTACTTACTCATATGACAATTTTATTCACAGCATGGTAAGAAGGGATGGGTCAAATTTGATAAATGTAGAAGAGGATTTGGATTATAAAGTAGATTTGCTCAGCTGTATTAGTAGTGGAAAGATACTTGAATTTGGCGTAAAATTTAAAGATATCAAAGAAAATTTAACAAATAATGCTAAAGATTGTAAAACTATGTTTCTGTGCTGGAAGGAAATTTTGATAATATGAAAAAAAAACTGAATTAGAGCAAGGAGTACCTACAAAAAATTTCTTTAGTAACAGCAGCAGCATGTGCACAAATGTACCTGTGAAAATATTTCCAGGTAATGGTAATTTACATTGTGTAGATCTCATTCAACACCCAGGAATGCCACTATTATCTCAAAATAAAGGCTGTCAGTATTTTTTTGAAGCATTATCTTACACAAATCAAAATTCTACTTGTAATCTGTCTTATGCAGAATTTGAGGAAGGGTTCTTAAATTTTAGTCAGAACCTGAGCGAGTGAATTATGGAATGTGCCAGATTATAATAAAAGTTTTGGGAGCATGAAACAATTTTGTAAAAATGAATTGAAAAGATTAGTGCATTTAGGCAACCTTTTCTTGAATTACAAACTGAACCACTGAAAGGGGGATTGTAAGGAAAATTGACATGGGCAAACTGGCTAGGGCTCTAAAAAGAAATGATGGACAAAATTATAATCCTGGGAACATCAGAGAGAGAGAAAGAGACAGAGACAGAGTGTGTGTGTGTGTGTGTGTGTGTGTGTGTGTGTTCTGGCATTCACACACAAGCGTGCATGACTGTATGAGGGATGGTGGGTGTTCATAACCAGAATTGTAAAAGAATTTATGAGGGGAGAAGAAATTTTGGCACTCACAGAAATAATTTCAAGAATGGGCTAAGGATAAATTTTAATAATAATATGACAAATAAAGAAAAGAAAATTTGATAATAGAAAGACTTTGGCAGTGTTGTGATACGTAAATTGATATTGACAGTTTTCAGTTTGCACATTGTTGTTACTATTACTCTGTGGTTGTTAAGCATTCATACATGTATAGTCATTGTAGTGAACGTACTGATTTCCATTTAATAGCATGCTCCTTCACAAAGCTTTCACATTAATTATATTACAATTATCAACAAAAGAATACGTGATCAGGTGTGTCAATCTTTTCGTTCCTTCAGATCCAATGAAACTGGCAATCCTTGGAAGAAAAGAGGCCATTCCTGGATTGTTCTCTTCATGGGCAAGACAAATAATTCCCATACAAGGGACACAAATATGGCAGCAAAAGCATGGACAGCCCTGGAAAAAGTATCCAACACTCTGGACTCATATGAAGAGCGGACTTGCTCAGGAGATTAATTACAATCAAATTTGATAAATGCAACTCAATAGATGACTATTGCAATAGGATCATAACGATGCATTTAAGCTCAATAAAATGAAGTTCCTGGAGAATGAAGAGTGGATAGGGACTTTGCTACTGGCTGGATTGCCTGAACATTATTATTATAGTGCAGAAGTGCTGTAACAAATATGTTTGAGAAGGTTGCACACAGAATCGCAGTTTTGGGATTCTTGGTGTTCGATTCCTATTTGAGCTGGGAACGTGGGATAAAAAACTTTTGGTTTATTCTGTAGCAGCGGCAATTTGTATAGCCATTCAAACACCTGTCTTACTGTAGCTATGTTAGAGTATCTTAAGCAAGGTTTGAATGAGGAGCCAGAGCTGGTGCCCAGATAAATTGTGCAAATTGATTAATTACTTTTGCAAAAAATTTTAATTGGACTGAAATTAATGTTCAGGTAATGGCACCACTGGTACGTGTGCTGTTTGCGTTTCACACACACAAAACACTTTTTTCTGTGATGTTTTTGAAATGCACCACTTTTATACTTTACACTTGTATGAATTGGTTCAAACTTTGCACCAAGGTAGATAAATGGATAAACTCAAAATGAAATTTTTTATCCATTAATCTTTATCTGTAGATATACATATTATTTGTGAGTTTTTTTTTACATATGCCACTTATATGTTTCAGAGTTGTGTGAATCAGTTCAAATTTTGTAAGAAGGTAGACAAATACATTGGTCATTCTCTTGTGTTTTGAAGGCTTTATCCACTGCCACAATACAAGAAAAATGGTTTGAAAGACAATAAACAAACCTATACTGGATCAGTCATCACCCAAATCAACAAAAATCTATATCGGTGACCAAGCTATGGCGGTCTAATGTAAAAATTATGATAAAGTAAAAGTTTGGAACCAGAATGAAAAATTCACCTGTCACAGCACAAAAAAGGCAAATATGTCCTGCTCATTGTTAGGGATGTAAAAGAAGGGAACTAACTTATAGATTTATCTGGCCGCTTCAAAGACATTTAAATCAAGACATTTTGATATATGAGGGTTGGAACTTTAATAGTGGCAACTATTTATTTACACCTTGTGCAAAATAGATACGTGTTTCAAAGTTTTACTGACCTTCAAAGTAGTCACCAGCATTGTGTGTAACCCACTGTCAGTGATGTGGAAGTCGTAGAATACTCTTAGCAGTGCAAGTTGTCTTGACAGTTCGAGCAGCACAGTCTATTGCCCAATGAATTTGTAGCAGTTCTGAGGTGAATTCCATGAAGTGTTTCCTTCGGTTTAGAAATCGAGTTGAACTCATGAGGGCTTTAGTCAGGGGAGTGCAGTATATGGTATAGCACTTAGCAGCTCCATCAAATCAGTAACAGCTTGCACTGTATGTGCTTGAGCATTGTCCTGCAAAATGGTGGTCAGGTCCTGCAGAAAGTGTCGTCACTTCTGTCTCTATGCTGTTCATTTTTGGAACACAACCTACGACCAGCTTAGATACTGAAGTGAGGACACTTTCTGCAGGACCTGACCACCATTTTGCAGGACAATGCTCAAGAACGTACAGTGCAAGCTGTTAATGATTTGTTTGACTGATGGGGCTGCTAAATGCTATACCATCTACTGCACTTACCTGACTTATGCCCTCGTGAGTCCAACTAGATTTCTAAACTGAAGGAAACACTTCACGGCACTCACTTCAAAACTGCTACAAATTCGTCGGGCAATAGACCGTGCCACTCGAACTGTCAACAGAGTTGTACAAGCTGTAAATAAATAGTTGCCACTATTAAAGTTCCAACCCTCATATTTGCACTTTTACGTGAGTTAACCAACCTTCCCCAGCACATTAAGCTCCCTTAGCTGCAAGTTGTTGGCACACTTGCATCTTGCAATTTATATGCCAAAATCGCTGGTCCTCTCTCTAAAGTCTAGAAGATTTTCTAGCCATAGTAAATAATACCAAAACAATGACAAGAATCGAAGACTTCTAAAGAACTTTTTTGGAATGTTGGTACATGTGAAGATTAATCAGTTTATAAATGACATGTGTAAATTTTGTTTAGAAGAACATGTGTTGATTCTGAAAACTGGAAATTACATTAACCAGGAGATTTATTGATGTGTTCATAAAATGTGTAAGCCTACATGGAAGATATGGACAGTAAAATGTTTGCAGTGACAACACTTGTATGACATGGCAATGAAGGTAAGGAAAAATTTTTATATTTACGATAAATGTCTGAATAAAAGTTAGTAACAAAACATACAGCAACTACAAGCAGAATACTATCCATGAACCAATAGCAGCAGACATTTATGGACCTCTATCTAGATCACCTGGAATGTGATTTTCAAAATTTGTTCAATTATACCAAATTAAGAAGTCACAAAGGAATTGAAGACATTGGCTGCCTGCACACATTGACTGAAACCAATGGGTAAAGTTTAAAATTTGTGCCAAATTGGGATTCAAACCTGGGTCTCCCACTTGCTAGGCAAATGCTCTGACCACTGAGCCACCCAGACGCAATGGACATCGCAACTGCACAGACTACCCTAGCACGCCTCCCGTCAGATCAGTTGGTTGGTCGATTTGGGGGACGGGACCAAACAGCGAGGTCATCGGTCCCAACAGATTACAGAAGGATGGGGAAGGAAGTCAGCCATGCCCTTTGAAAAGAGCCATCCTGTCATTTGTCTGAAGCAATTTAGGAAAATAACGGAAAACCTAAATCAGGATGGCCGGACACCGATTTGAACCGTTGTCCTCCCGAATGCGAGTCCAGTGTATGAACCACTGGGCCACCTTGTTCAGTGCCTCCCGTTAGACCGAAATTCTAAACTAATTCACACACTACTAATGTAGTGCCCCTTGCCCATTAGCCTCATTAGTTGCAGCGTTTCACTGATTCCGGTAAGAGTCAGAGCCTTGTAAGCATCTGCACTGAAGAGATAGTTGGACACCTCGCCAAAATTATATGTATAAAATTAAGAAGACAACACATAAAAGTCTTATTTCAAAAATTGAGGGGACAAACTTTTCCAAATGTGGTGCACTAGAAGCAACCGTGTCAGACGACGGGGCCGGCCGAAGTGGCCGTGTGGTTAAAGGCGCTGCAGTCTGGAACCGCAAGACCGCTACGGTCGCAGGTTCGAATCCTGCCTCGGGCATGGATGTTTGTGATGTCCTTAGGTTAGTTAGGTTTAACTAGTTCTAAGTTCTAGGGGACTAATGACCTCAGCAGTTGAGTCCCATAGTGCTCAGAGCCATCTGAACCATTTTTTCAGACGACGGTGCTCAATTATTTTCAAACACCTGAAAAGAATTTCTAGAAAGAGAGGGAATAAAACACATTTGTAATTCAGAATATCTTCATTTGTTTAATTATCATGTTCTGTACTATATATACAATAAACTATCACTGTTCTGCTTAATGCTAGTCACACCAATGCCATATAAATTTAATTAAATATGATTAGAAAAAAAGCTGATACACTGAGAAAAAAGTTGCTGCCTTCTCAGTTATGCTGTAGAGCAAGTGTTCATCTGCTGTTAGTAGGTTAATATCTGTGAGTTTTTAAAAATTTTCCCATTGTGTGGTATCACACCTCACTCCAGCAGATGATGTGTAACCCTACATCCACGAAGAAGAATGCATGATAGTAATGATATTTAGTTCATTCATCAGTGTGTTCTGCCAAAAGGCAGGTTTTCACATGGTAGTTCTCCAGGCTGCCCGGTCTTCTGCCATCCTCTTCAGGTCTGCATAATTTCCCCTTCCCTTTATGTCGTCTATCATCTTGTATCTCCTTCTTCCTTTCAGTCTTCTCCCACAAACCAGTCCTTGCAAAGCATCTGCTAGCAAGCACTCCCTTCTCAACGAATGGCCCAACCAGTTCTTTATACTTTCTCTTAAAACCTTCAGCAGACATCTTCTCTCACCAACCCTTTCCAATACTCTTTCATTACTCACTTTTACCATCCAGCTTATCCTCTCCATTCTCCTCCACATCCACATCTAAAATGCTTCTAACCTTTTTTCATCCTCTCTACATCTACATCTACATACATACTCCGCAATCCACCATATGGTGCGTGGCGGAGGGTACCTCGTACCAGAACTAGCATCTTCTCTCGCTGTTTGACTCCCAAACAGAACGAGGGAAAAATGACTGCCTATATGCCTCTGTACGAGCCCTAATCTCTCTTATCTTATCTTTGTGGTCTTTCCACGAAATATAAGTTGGCGGCAGTAAAATTGTACTGCAGTCAGCCTCAAATGCTGGTTCTCTAAATTTCCTCAATAGTGATTCACGAAAAGAATGCCTCCTTTCCTCCAGAGACTCCCACCTGAGTTCCTGAAGCATTTCCGTAACACTCGCGTGATGATCAAACCTACCAGTAACAAATCTAGCAGCCCGCCTCTGAATTGCTTCTATGTCCCCCCTCAATCCGACTTGATAGGGAACCCAAACGCTTGAGCAGTACTCAAGAATAGGTCATATTAGTGTTTTGTAAGCAGTCTCCTTTACAGATGAACCACATCTTTCCAAAATTCTACCAATGAACCGAAGATGACTATCCGCCTTCCCCACAACTGCCATTACATGCTTGTCCCACTTCATATCGCTCTGCAATGTTACGCCCAAATATTTAATCGACGTGACTGTGCCAAGCGCTACACTACTAATGGAATATTCAAGCATTACGGGATTCTTTTTCCTATTCATCTGCATTAATTTACATTTATCTATATTTAAAGTTAGCTGCCATTCTTTACACTAATCACAAATCCTGTCCAAGTCATCTTGTATCCTCCTACAGTCACTCAACGATGATACCTTCCCGTACACCACTGCATCATCAGCAAACAGCCGCACATTGCTATCCACCCTATCCAAAAGGTCATTTATGTAGATAGAAAACAACAGCGGACCTACCACACTTCCCAGGGGCACTCCAGATGATACCCTCACCTCCGATGAACACTCACCATCGAGGACAACGTATTGGGTTCTATTACTTAAGAGGTCTTCGAGCCACTCGTCTCAGCATCCATGTTTCTGCCCCATATAGTGCCGCACTCCAGACTAAACATTTGCCACGCCTTTTCCTTAGACCTTTATCTAATTTGCCACATAACAGTCTCCTCTTTCTGTTGAAAGCCTCCTTCGCTATGGAAATTTGAGTTTTCACCTCCTGGTGACATCTCAAGTCTTCAGTTATTGTGCTTCCAAGATATTTGATATTTAAACAACATAGCAATTTAGCTGTTCAGAGTATGGAATTGTTTAGGGGCTTTGTATTGTGGTTTTGCGTGTAACAAGTACGCAAAGGGCCACCGCAGTCACAGTATTTCCATACGGTGAAGTAACTGCGTAGGCTTTTGTGTACACTCTATGCTTCATCAATCCTAGTTGGAGTAATGCAGCAGATTCAGAGTAAATGCCAGCAGCATATCAGTATTGTGGTAGATATGAGTAAAAAACATAAGAAGATTTATTGGTAAGAGTTTTATATGCTGTTGCGGTGTTCAATTCTAAGACTGGTTTGATCAGCTTACCTCACTAGTGTGTCCTGTGTGAGCCTATTCATCTCTGAATAACTACTGTAAGCTATCCATTTGAACTTGCTTACTGTATTCATGCTCCCTCAATTCAGAACCTTTGCATTAGTTATGCAGTCTATCCATCTAATTCAAGCATTCCTCTGTAAAACCACATTTCAAAAGTTTCTATTCTCTTCTTCTCTGAAATATTTATTTCCCATGTTTCATTTCCATACAAGGCTAGACAAATACCTTAATAACACTCACATTTACATCCAACAATGGAAAATCCAGGATGGAACATGACAACATTATGAAAAGGACAGTTGCTACTCACCGTATAGCAGAGACACTGAGTCACAGATAAGCACAACAGAAAGACTGTCAGAAAGTGAGCTTTTGGCCAACAAGGTCTTCCTCAAAAATATACAAAAGACACACACAGATGCAATTCATACACATATGACCACAGTCTCTGGCAGTCTCAGCCAGTCCAGCTTCAGCTGGCAGAGACTGTGGTCATGTGTGTGAGTTGCATTTGTCTGTCTGTCTGGGATGGTTCCTTTGAAAGGGCATGGCTGACTTACTTCCCCGTCCTTGACACTATCCAATCTTGTGCTCCATCTCTAATAATCTCGATGTCAATGGGATGTTAAACCCAATCTTCCTTCCTTCCTTTCATTTCCTACAGTAAGGGAAAATGGATAACATATTTAAACATGTTAAAGTTTGTAATATTATTAACAAACGTAGAGAGAACTTCATAGATTATTTGTATGGATAGGGATATTCTCTCAGGAAACAGTGTTTGGAGCTACTTTTCAGGAGTGATCAGAGGGTTGAATAGCTCAATGTGTTCTGTAGGGCCGTGTTACATATACTCCTCTGGTATGCCAATGAACACTCTTTGGTACTTTTGGTGATCGTAGGGTGGGGGTAATAGACGTTTTATAAATATCTTTGGCGTGTATTCCAGAATTCCTTGGGCTCTACACCTCACTCTTCCATTTTTCCTTTTTTCTATACTTATTTGGTCTTCCTCTTTCCACTATACATTTCTAGGTACTGAGCTAACCTTTCTATTTTCAACATTCCTGATCAAGGCATTAACATTACTGAAATCACAACCATTCCATATCACTACCTTACAATTTGTACAAAAACTCTATCTTTTTATTTGAAGTGGTTCATATGATCATGGGCAGGAAGCTAGCCAAATTAGATTGATTACATAAGATATTATAATGTGCTAACAAATCTCTAAATAGTAGATGATTTTATGACTATACAGGGCGATTCAAAAAGAATACCACAACTTTAAAAATGCGTATTTAATGAAAGAAACATAATATAACCTTCCGTTATACATCATTACAAAGAGTATTTAAAAAGGTTTTTTTTCACTCAAAAACCAGTTCAGAGATGTTCAATATGGCCCCCTCCAGACACTCGAGCAATATCAACCCAATACTCCAACTCGTTCCACACTCTCTGTAGCATATCAGGCGTAACAGTTTGGATAGCTGCTGTTATTTCTCATTTCAAATCATCAATGGTGGCTGGGAGAGGTGGCCGAAACACCATATCCTTAACATACCCCCATAAGAAAAAATCGCAGGGGGTAAGATCAGGGCTTCTTGGAGGCCAGTGATGAAGTGCTCTGTCACGGGCTGCCTGACAGCCGATCCATCGCCTCGGGTAGTTGACGTTCAGGTAGTTACGGACAGATAAGTGCCAATGTGGACTCTCCATACAGTTGATTGTGGAATTTGCAGCTCTCTGCTAGCTAGCGAACAAATGCTTGCTGGATGCGTGTTACATTTTCATCACTCGATCTCGGCCGTCCAGAACTTTTCCCTTTGCACAAACACCCATTCTCTGTAAACTGTTTATACCAACGTTTAATACACCACCTATAAGGAGGTTTAACACCATACTTCGCTCGAAATGCACGCTGAACAACTGTCGTCGATTCACTTCTGCCGTACTCAGTAACACAAAAAGCTTTCTGTTGAGCGGTCGCCATCTTAGCATCAACTGACGCCGACGCCTAGTCAACAGCGCCTCAAGCGAACAAATGTACAACTAAATGAAACTTTATAGCTCCCTTAATTCGCCGACAGATAGTGCTTAGCTCTGCCTTTTGTCGTTGCAGAGTTTTAAATTCCTAAAGTTGTGGTATTCTTTTTGAATCACCCTGTAGACAAACATCATGAGAGTATTGTTCTCCTAAGACATCATGTTTTATTTCTGGATAACCTAAGCCCCCTCATGAGATGCATGGCAGACATAAATACCTAGGACAAATTTTCCATTTATCTAAGATGATTAGCTTTGAGGAAGGAGAGTAATGTAAGAATAATGATTTTGGCAGACAGAGCGAACATGATAATCTTCAATGACTTACCTGTTTGAAGTATGACAATAGTCCAAAAGAAAATTTACTCTTTACAAAAGAACATCTCTAATAACAGAGTTTTGAAATACAAGGAGGCAGAATGTAGACTAAAAAGAGTGTTTGTGATAATACTAGAATCATTCAATAATCAAACAGATGAACATATAGCATCACAGCAAAAAGAGTGGCTCCACTAAAAAAATGCAATAATTGAGAATATATTTCTCAGGCACATTGGGACACTTCACATGCATTTCTGAGTGGCATAAACTAAAGATGCCAATTTTCATCATGGGTCACTTTTCTTGCTGGGGTGCAATATATAGTGAGGACAACACCTAATGCAGGGAACTGAAACTTTTATATGTGTTAGCTTGCTACTTTACAAAAAGATAGTGCCATTTGTTCAATTAATATGTTAGTGCTTAATTAATATGTTAGTGCTTAAGGACCTAGTCATGATGGTGTGTCTGTACAGAGACAGTACTTTTAAAGAACAATATACTGTGATCCAATTTTTGCTTTCACAAAGATGTGCAACCATCAGAAATTTTCTGTTAGATGAACAAACAATACAGAAGTAGTTGCATGGTCTGTGTAAGTTTCCATGGATGGGTGGAAAGCTGAAAGGTAGCTGTAGAAGTGTACCTGACAAGCAACACTTCATGTGGTTGGTCAGACTCAACATTGCAAGCTTGTATTGATTAAATTATCCAAAAAGGCAAATGACTTACCGTTGGATAAATTGCTGAAAAATGTCAAGTGAGTGTTGGCACAACTCATTCCATCATCCACAGCAAATTGAACTCCTCTAAGACTTGAGCTACGTGGGTCCTCAGATAACTTACGATTAATCACGAATAACAGAGATTTTGCATAGGCACTGAGATCATGTATCACTTCAATAATGCTGAGATGAAATTTTGATAAGTCATTTTAACATGGAGTCCAAGCATCAAAACATGCAGTGGAAACATCCATCGTCTGCCTATAAGAAACTCAAAACACACCCTCGTCTGATACAATCATGTTGACTATGTTTTGCAGGCCCAAAGACCCATTATCAATCATTTTTTGGAAGAGCAACACAATTTCAGTAGCCTGTACAGCGTGTATACATGGACAAGAACAAGAAATTCTCAGATTTCCCTGTTAAAAATACACTTCTTCCTCATAAAAATTCACTTTTTTTTTTTTTTTTTGGCTGAAAATACACTATACCCTGAGTGGAGGTACATTTTTTCCGTGTTCTCTTTGAATGGTAAAGGTTTTATACATAAGTGTAGAACTTCTCGACACTTTAGGAAATGAAACCCAGCAAAAAACAATGTGTTTTGGAAAGCTCTTTGAAGCGTGGCAACATGTAGAAGGCATATTTTCATATTACAAAAGAATAAATACGAATTCTGCCAAATGAAGCACAGTAGCTTCCAAGGCACTGAAATTGAGATTTCAATGTGCTTTTGTCAGCCAATCATAGCTCATGTTAGTGATCTCACTCACCAATGCCAGCAGATATTCAGAGCATAGGACATGTGATGTCAGCCACCAGCATGCAACTGTTAAGTAGTACAGACACATAAATGGGAAAAGTTAATGTTTTAAATAATTATACATACATTATAGCTATAAGAAAAGCTAAGCTTTCATGTATAATATTCGCCTTTTCTAGTATGTGTTATCCTTCAAGATATATCAAACACAAATGTGCAAGTAAAATTTTAAATAAAGATACAAATGGGTTGTCTTTTGGGCCTACATTTTTCTAAGTGGCTGGTCCTCGAAGTGTTTAGTATTGAATGAGAGTCAAACACTCTGTTATGTAAGAAATTTATCACACATTCTTACATGTACTGTAATTCATCTTGCGTAAATAGAAATTACATTAAAAGTAACGCTTTTCAAATCAGCTCATCAAAAGCAGTTTGTTGTTTCAAACTATTGCATAGTCTTCATCCTCACATCTTTGACACATTTTTCTGTCAGAAAATGCTTGAGTGTGCTCTGTGTTTTGTTGCTGTAAATGGTGAATTTCCTTTTCATCTGCAGTTTTATTTGGTGTTATTCCCTTGCTTATGTTTTATTGCTGCAGTCTGCAGAAGCTGGCTAAAGTAAAATTCTTTGTTACAATATCATTTCTTACCAGTCAAAACCACACAATAAAGAATTACTGGAATTCTAAAAAATTTCCAGTCCCCCCCCTCTCCTCCGTACACCCTGCTATACCACTCAGACAGAACTGCGAGCAAAGTCAACCCCATCATTTAAAAAAGTCAGGAATAGCAGAGGGACTGTGTGCTGCTTCCCCAAGACAATGTTGGGTCTAGTATAGTACAACCAACTTTGCAAACTATTGGCCAAGTGGGCTGGGAGGTCTTACCTCATCCTCCTTGTGGCCCTGACCAGTCAGGAGGTAAAGAAAAAGGGCTAAGCTTTTATCAGGATCAAGGTACAGAATTCTTCACTGAGGGATCAGAATACCTTTACAAAACTGGGACAGGTGCACAGATGTTGGAGGGGAATTACAAGGAAAGATAGATAACAACTGTACTGATTTAATGAAACATTTTTTCTGTACAGCTATTTGTGTGTATTAAATGACCCCTTAGAATTATGAAAGCTGTTTGACATTTTTTACTGTGAGAGTAAGTCTTCATACTGACTTCTCTCTCTCTCTTTTGTGGTCTTGCTATGAAAGTTGAATCCAGATTCCCCCATTTCTCTTTCTTTTGTTGCAAATAGACCATGGTCTCTCCCTTACAAGTTTGCACCAAAGAAGAACAAGTGGTGATCCAGTTTTTGTGGTCAGTTAAGTGTAATGGGGACCACAACCCGTCAAAGATGAACAGTGGTATCAGAGTCTTGCTGCAATGGAATGTCTACAAATGAGCAGCAAATCTGAAAAATGGTCACCAAAAATGATAACAACATACGTATGCATGTGACACTGTTTTGATAAGACAGATGAGTGACAATTGGTGAAGTGGCATATCATCTGCAAATTAGTCATGGTTCTGCCTATGAAATCATTCACAGCAAACTTGGGCTTCATAAGATCTGTGCAGAATGGGTCCCAAAACAGCTCAGAGTGTTGCATTAAGAAAAGTGCTTGAACATCTGACAAAAACATTTGCATCACTATGGTAACAAACGTGGCAGGTTTCTCGGTCACACTCATCACTGGTGATGAAACACAGATACAGCATTACGAGCCGGAGAGTAAACAGTGGAGTACGGAATGGAAATGTCCACAATTGCCCAATAGGAAAAAGTACAAAACCCAATAACACACAGGATAACTGATGCTTACCATTTTTTGGAATGTGCTGGAACATTATCAGCAGAGTGGCACAATAGTAAACAGTGTATGTTATGAAACTTCCTGGCAGATTAAAACTGTGTGCTGGACCGAGACTGGAACTCGGGACCTTTGCCTTTCGCAGGCAAGTGCTCTACCGACTGAGCTACCCAAGCGTGACTCATGCCCCTCCCCACAGCTTTAATTCCGCCAGTACCTCGTCTCCATGTTATGGTGAGATGCTTACTAACAGACTACAGCCTGCAATTTAAAGCAAATGCTGAGGACTACTGTCAAAGGTTGCATTGTCACACGACAATGTCCATCCACATGTGACTGCTCCCATTGGTGAAATGCTCCAGCAACTCAAGTTTTAAGTAATGGCTCACCCTCTGCATAGTCCAGATCTTGCCCCTTCTGACTACCAGTTCTTTGGTTCACTCAAAGGGGCATTACAGGTACATCTATTCACCTCAAACAAAGAAGTGAAGGACACGGCGCCTGCGTGGCTCACTGCTCAGGTGAGAACCCACTTTTCTCGTGCAACGACGGACCGAATGCATTGAAAAAGAAAAGACCATACTGAAAAATAATGTTAACATACACGTTCTTCTTTTATTGCAATAAAATGTACAGTTCCATTGTGGATAAGTTTTTACTTCCCCTTGAATTTGCTTGATAATTATCTAATAAAGACACATAAAATGGCAACAATTTGTTTAGTACAATGAAATCTTAATATTATTCATTGTAAAAATGCTAGGTTACGCCATCAAAATAATGTACCAGACAAATACTATTCCAAAATGTACAAATTTATTTATTTTCAAAACTACAAGGGTGTGCTGAAAAGTAATGACTTCAAATTTTTTATAAGAAACTCTTAAAGCTTTTTAAATAAAACAAGCCTTATTAACATCCTGCATCTTCATTCTTAATGTTTACATGTTTAGTTCTCAATATTGTTACCCTGGCAACAAACACATTTGTCCCAACAAAAGACCAGTATGTTCAAACTGTGACTGTAGGATGTTTGACTATGTTGGCATTACCACAAGCTCACTACTGCTTGTACCACTTCATCACTATCAAAGTAAACTCCTCAAAGAACGTTTTGGAAACAGATGAAAATCAAAGGGGGCCAACTTGGGACTGTACGGAGCATTACTGATGACAGCTAACACAAGATGGCAGATTCTTGCTGGTGTTACAGCACACATGTGTGGTCTGGCATTGCCATGCCGAAGGATGAATTCCTTTTTCTGAGGGTCTTGTAGTATCTTGCAGAGTTTATGGTGGTGACTTTAGGTATGAATTCCAAACACACCACACCTTGAACACCCCACAGCACTGTGAGCATGACTTTGTTTGCTTATGGCACGGTCTTGAATGTTCTTGGCATCAGTCATTGTTTGTCCATTGATGCTCTCTTGTTTTCATAGTCTGTCACAATACTGTTAAGGAACCCAGTGCCCTCAGAATCAAAATACTAAAGAAGCATTCAAGGTACACACCTTGCACACAGTTTTCTATAATGCAGTACTGCAGCGATGGCCCGTATGTGCTCTTGTGATACGTCACAGTTGCCTGAGATCTGTGTCTGTGATAGCAGGTGATTTTCTCTGATGAGTTCATCACCTTGATTTCGATGAGCCTATTCATTTGCCATATGTGATCACCCACTGCGAGCTCAGTCACACATTTTGATGTTAGCACCACCATTTCCTTGATTATGAAAATGAACAACCCAACATAGCACGTTGTTGATGTCAACACAGTTATCACAGTACAGAGCTTTCATTCTTGGAGGTGCATTTTCTGCTGTTAGAAATATGATCACAGCAAGCTGTTTCTCATGCACCGACATAGTTATGTTACACGCCTCCATGTTACACACTACAATTCAGAGCCCTGTAGTGGCAGAGGGTTGCAACTTGTGTCAGCAAAGCGGGAAAGTCAACTGAGTAATATGCATGACATACAATACCTCAGTCGACACTGAGACACAGTAAAAGATTTGGAGGCATTGCTTTTCAACACACCCTTAGATGTTCATGTTACCCAACTCAGTCAGAGTGAAGTTGTGATAAAAGAAGATATGTCACCTTAGAGAGAGGGGTGGGGGGGAGGGAGAGAGAGAGAGAGAGAGAGAGAGAGAGAGAGAGAGAGAGAGACAGAAGTGTGTGTGTGTGTGTGTGTGTTACTGCTATGATCATCATCATTGCTATTATTACTGTTGTTGTTCATTTCTGAAGAGATGTAATTAACTGTAGCAATACAAGTGTTGGGTAAAAGACAGGAGAAAAAAAGAGGAAATGCTCACAGCTAAAAGCAGCACACACCACCTTAGCCTGTTGCACTAACTTGTACTGCTCGGCGGATGGTGCTCTCACACGATATTCAGCTGGCTTGTAAAACTTTAAATCTCAATTTCTCAACAACACTTGAGAAATATCACAAAGCCAAAAATTAATATTGTCCTGCACAGAAATAATTCGTGGGTAAGAGTATTCTGAGGTGAAGTTAGTGGGGAGAGATGGGCGCCCAACCTTGAGTTGCTTCCCCAACGACCACTCTGAACATGGCAACACTGACAACAATAGAACATTCAGGTTGTTGTTCACTTCCATTGCATTGTATTTTTCTGACGTGCTAAATGGAACTGTGTTGCAATAACTTTTGCTGATAAATTGGAAGCTATCACATAAGTTGAAAAAGAAAACTGTTGTGGCTTATTATGGAGTTGGTGTTCCTATCATTTTGGAATAGGTGAAGCCTAAATTTCTAGAGAAGCTGAAAAAAAAAAAAAAAAAAAAAAAGGGTGAGGAGGGTGAGGCTCTTAATCTCTGTTTTACCCAACAACGAGATAGAAGCTCACCTTTCAGTGTCCCAGCAATGCAAGAAAATATTAACTGAATTGTTAGCCGAGGAAAAAAGAGGTACGTTTTCAAGCTCTGGGTGATTAGACAGGTTTAAAAACAGATATGGCATTCAGCAATTTAATATATGTGCAGGGAAGTTATCTGCAGAGCCACATGCAGTTGATGTTTTGAAAACAGAGGCTGAAGATCACAGCTGATGCTATGTTAAGGACCATAATTACAGTGCAGATGAAACAGATGTTAATTTTAAGATGTTGCCTAGAGATCCTTAACTTCCTTAAAAGAAACATCTGCCCCAGGAGATAAAATGAAAAGAAGAACAGAAAATGGTTATTTTGGCATCAAACACATCTGGCACACATAGACTGCCTCTAGAACATATCAGGAAGCTGAAAAACCTTGAGCATTGAAAGATGGTCCAAAAATACACTATCAAGTTTTCCCAAAGCCCAAAAAACATCTTGGATGTCTTGTTAACTCTTGGCCAAATGTTCTAGTGATCAGTTACAATGAAAAGTGAAAAGTTTTAAACTAAACAAAATGGTCTCCCTTAAAAATCAATACATATTCTTATGGACATAAAAGAATTGATTTGTTGAGCATTTCCTTCCCAAAAAATTATCTATCTAATTCAGCCACTGAACAGCCATATTGCGAGCTGTTTTTGAGAACCTTCCTGCAAGACAGTGATACAGAAAACAACATGAATGAAGAGCTGAAGGCAGTAAATATGAAACATGTAATTTATTGGTTGGCCCAATAATGTGGAAGCAGAAACTCTTCATAGGTGCTGGAGAAAACTGATGCTGTTGAAGGCGACCACTTGGAAAATTTCAAAAATGGGAGAGAAATAGTAAAAAGAATTTCTTGATGTGAAGACTTGAATGCGAGCAAGGTGAATGAATGGGTTGTTGGAGACAATTTTCAAGAAATCATGAACCAAGAAATAGTACAAACAGTGTTTCTTCATCAAAACTTTTAAAAAATATGTGCTGTGATATTACAAAACAAAACTGTGTAATACTTATGGCTCAATTGTTAATTTTATGCCTTTAACTTCTGTTTGTTTTAATGTTTCTAGTTTGTCTTCGTGTAGATATTCATGGCTTAACTTGAAAACACTATCATCTGGAACGGTTCCCATCCCCTCCCCATTTACTTTGGTTAATCAATGTACTGTACCACAATCATACAAATGATCAGCAAAATAGGTGATTCACATACACTAAAGAACAGTAATCATAATTTTCCTATGTTATCACCTGCTGGCATTTCACATGCTATTTCAGTACTGTGGAGAACAGCCTGGCTTGTCGTCATAGCGTTTTTACAATTGTTCATCTACATTTATTCTCTCTCATCCTCTAAGAGCATGAATGTGAGGTGTCAGATGGGGAGAAAGGGATGACAAGGTGGGATGGAGAATGAGAGCAAAATATCTACAACATGTGTTAATTATTACAGACATATCTTACCTGAGATTTACAAGTCTTCCTGGGAAGCTGTCAAATGGTATGCGATAACCCGAAATATGGTGGAAGGAAAGGTACTGGAGCCCTGGCATATCGAGCAAGTATTCCATACCCGGCAAATCAGTACAGGTAAAGCTCAGTGAGGACAGTGCTGGCATCCGGGCAACATGTTTTAAGAGCTCTCCTCTTTCAGTACAGTTATTACTTATTCTTAATCTGGAACAAAATGAAAACAACTTTCATTAAGAGAGATACCAGAAAGTATAAAATTATTCCTCACTATCAAAGGCACTACATGAGCACAAGATACTTACACCGTAAAGCCAAAGAAACTGTACACCTGCCTAATACCACGTGGGGCCACCGCGAACACACAGAAGTGCCGCAACACAACATGGCATGGATTTGACTAATGTCTGAAGTAGTGCTGGAGGGAATTGACACCATGAATCCTGGAGGGCTGTCCTAAATCATAGGATATGCGGGGGTGGAGATCTCTTCTGAACAGCACGTTGCAAAGCATCAAAGATATGCTCAATAATGTTCATGTCTGTGGAGTTTGGTGGCCAGCAGAAGTGTTTAAATTCAGAAGTGTGTTCCTGGAGCCACTCTGTAGAAATTCTGGATGTGTGGAGTGTTGCATTGTCCTGCTGGAATTGTCCAAGACTGTCAGAATGCACAGTGGACATGAATGGATGCAGGTGATCAGACAGGATGCTTACATAGACATATCTAGGGTACCATATCAATTGAACTGCACACACGCCACACAGACCTTCCACCAGCTTGAACAGTCCCCTACTGACACGCAGGGTCCACGGATTCACGAGGTTGTCTCCATACCCATACATGTCCATCCACTCAATACAATTTGAAACGAGACTCATGTGACCAGGCAACATGTTTCCTGTCATCAACAGTCCAATGGCAGTGTCAACGGGCCCAGGCTTTGTGTCTTGCAGTCATCGAGGGTACACAAGTTAGCCTTTGGCTCTGAAAGCCCATATCTATGATGTTTCATTGAGTGGTTCACACACTGACACTTGTTGATGACCCAGCATTGAAATCTGCAGAAGTTTGCGGAATGCTTGCACTTCTGTCATGTTGAATTATTCTCTTCAGTTGTCATTGGTCCTGTTCTTGCAGGACCTTTTTCTAGCAGCAGCGATGTCCAAGACTGATGTTTTACCGGATTCCTGATATTCATGGTACACTTGTAAAATGGTCGTATGGGAAAATCACCACTTCATCGTTACCTTGGAGATGCTGTGTCCCATTACTCTTGTACCGACTATAAAACAATATTCAAACTCACTTAAATCTTGATAACCTGTCATTGTAGCAGCAGTAATCGCCCTAACAGCTGCACAGGCACTTGTTGTCTTATATAGGCATTACCAGCTGCAGTGCCATACTCTGCCTGTTTACATACCTCTGTATTTGAATAGGCATGCTTATACCAGTTTCTTTGGTGCTTCAGTGTAAAATAGCTAGTCTTTCAATTTGTGTGAGAAAAAGGGTTCATCTAACTTGAAACAAAATTAAAGTCATATGAGGGGGAACCGAAAATAAGCAGAATTGTAATGCTGTGCACAGTGTACCTGCAGTATCAGGTTGCACCACCAGAGGATCATTGTATGCCTTCTCCTAAGTCACTCCACCAGGCGGCATCACCTGAAGCGACTAGTGTGGCCTCTCTGGCAGTTCTGTGTGTGTGAGTACAGTGAAGACATGAACGAGAAAGTGGCTACTTCTTAATAATAATGTGCAGCGCAAAATAATGTGGTGATGCACACTGCCTACAAAGAACATCCTCTTAGTAAAACTCAAGTATACAAATGGTTTTCTCAGTTTGACAAGGGAGAAATAGATGCTGAAAATTGACCCTATTCTAGTCACCCTTCAACTGCATGAAGCGAGGATAACATTGGCAAAATCCTCGATCTGACCGATGCAGGACATTTGACCGACTGGAGGACTTAATCTGGGTTGTCATGGAGCTCAGTTCAGCATATTCTGAACATTGATTTGGAGATGCACAAAGTGGCAGCAAAGTTTGTGCTGACACTTCTCACCAGAGATCAAAAGGATCATCGTGTTCGAGCCTGTCATGAAATGGAGGACGCATTCAAAGACGATCCAAATTTTTTCAACAAATTCATCACAGGTGATAAGTTATGGTGATATGGGTATGATCCAGAAAGTAAACAATAGTCAACTCAATGGAAATCAACTGGCTCACCCTGTCTAAAAAAAGCTCAGCATGTGAAACTGAATGTGAAGATGATGTTGATTTTTTTTTTTTTTTTTTGTTATTATTTTCCAAAGTGATTGTACACTCAGAATTTGTCCCTCAAAACCAGGAGGTTACGAAAAGGCTGCACAGAGTTCAACATGAAAACGTCTGGCTTTGTGGAATTCCGTGAATGCTTCGTGCATCACAGCAATGCTCCTGCATACACAGCTCTCAGTGTTTGCCAGTTTTTGGCCTCAATGAAAATGACTACCTTGACCTATTTGCCCTATTGCCAGATTTAGCACCCTCAGACTTCTTCCTGTTCCTGAGAATGAAAAGAGACTTGAAAAGGAAGTGTTTCTGCCAATGTTGAAAGTGCTAGTAGGTATCGAAGATGACAAATTAAAAATATGCTTCCGACACTGGAATGAATGTTTGGACAAGTGGATTAATGCTAATGGAGAGTACAATGAAGGAGATTAAGGTCGTATTTAAAAACATTAAACTAAATGCTTTCTACGAACAAATTCTGGTTAATTTTGGGTCCCCAATCATACACTGTGGAATAATGGTTGTCAAATTCAAATGAAGTATTTGTGTGTCCCACAGTTCTCGCCGGTATTTTATAATAATATCCACCTAGCAACTAACAAGTGAATCTAAAAGGTCAACTATGTTACAAGCTCCTTACGAGTATAGTATTACTGCTCATTAAGAAATGGAAATATTTATAAAGTAATGCTTTACGATGTGCTTAATTTTAATTGACATTGGTGAATTTGACTGTGACATAAATAGAGATGGTCGCTTACATTGGCGCCAGAGACTGAGGGGTGTGGTACAGTGGTCGACACGTTGGACTCGGATTTTGAGAGGACGATGGTTTAAATCCAAGTCCACCCATTCAGACTTATTTTTTCTGTGATTTCCCTAAATTGTTTTGGCCAAATGGCAGGGCAGTTCATTTGAAATGGCAAAGTCAGTTTCCTTCCTCATCCTTGAAACAATCCGAGCTTGTGCTCCATCTATAATGATATCATTATCGATGGGACGTTAAACTCCAATCTTTCCACTTCAGGGGCACAGGGTACATAGCACGACAACTGCAATGTTAGAGGATGTCACAGGGGAAATTTTTAGTTTGTCCTCCAGGACTGACAATTGTCAGGCATGCAGGACTCACATCAGTCAGCTTCTCAGAGATGGTCCTCTTCAGATGTGGTACATGCTTGTAGCAAGGAGCATGACATTAAATTAAGGCTGTTGTAGCACAACAAAATGGGTAGAAGAAAGATGACATTAAAAACACAGTAAACATTTGTGATCTTGTCTTGTATTGCAGAATACATTTAAATATAAGTGCAATTACTGTTGTTAATCAATTAATTGTCGGTTCTGACAGCCAACAACAGCACTAATATAAGTACAATTACTGCTGTTAATCAATTAATTGTCAGTTCTGACAGCCAACAACAGCACTAATATACGTACAATTACTGTTGTTAATCAATTAATTGTCTGTTCTGACAGACAACAACAGCACTTCATCAGCAATTACCATGGTACAAATCTGGTGTTGCTGAGGGTGGCAGGAATATGAAACAGAGAACAGTCAACACAAAGTATTCCAAATGGTGCCGACTTTTAATGATCAGTACATGGGGCCAGTGGCCAACTCATCGCAGTTTTCTTATAGGCGGTTTACTGGTGTCTCATAGTGTGCTAATTTATGTAGGTTACCAACTAATAATAAGTTAAGTATGTATGTGACCTCTGGTACCACCCCACACACCCCACATTGTCAGTATTGGCTCTTCAGCAAAAATGTTTGATGGCCACTGCTGTAGGACACACAGGCTCACCCTGAACTCTGACAAAATTTTGGAGGTTGTTCAGGGATATTTTCCAAGCTTTCTAGAGCAAAGGACCCATGGTCACTCATGGCTCATTACTAAGTAATTTATCTTATTTATCTTTGTGTCTGTACGATACTGAAATTAGTTCCACAACAGTACAAATGTCAACAGTAGGTGCTGTACATACTGTATGGAAACAAACCTATTCCATTCGCTCACAATACTTGCCACTTAATAAGGGGCTACCCCCCCCCCCCCCATAGACACACACACACACACACACACACACACACACACACACACACACACACACAGAGAGAGAGAGAGAGAGAGAGAGAGAGAGAGAGAGAGACCCAAAAAGAACTGTTTTTTTTTTTTTTAAAAAAAAAAGCTATATATTTTCAAATTGTTTATAAAACAACCTTATCCCCTTCAAAATACTCTCCATTACAAATACTAAATTTGCCACATTGGTGCTTCCACTGTTCAAAACGTTTTTGTAGCCACCTTTAGAAATGGCTGACAACTACTCCCTCGTTTTTTCTTGACTTCTTCAGTGTTGTCAAACTGATGTCCTTTCACGCTCCTTTTCATGCACGAAAATAACAAAAAGCTGCACAGAGCAAGGTCAGACAAGTGAAGTACGAAGGGCAGCAGAAGCGTGCCATTTTTAGCCAAAAACTAACAGAGATGGCTGTGTGTGCAGGTGCGTTGTTGTGGTGGAAGAACCAGTCTCCTGTATGCCACAAATTGGGTCGTTTTTGGTGAACACTGTTGTTTTTTAATCTTCTTACAACTTCCAAATATAAGATCTGAGTGATGGTCTGACAGGGTGAACAAAGTTCATGAATTTTTTCAATATTTTTGTCGATTCAGGCAGTTAATGGACATTCAGAATGATTTGTGTAAGTAGTTGGAACAAAGCATCATCTACAAGAAGGGTAGTAGAAGGGATCCACAAAACTACTGTCCAATATCCTTGACAATGCTTTGTTGTACAAGGCTACCAGGAAGTAACAGATGTTTCGGTCTATCACATTGGTGGTTGGGGCTGCAGCTGCCATCTTGGTGCTATAACATTCCTACACTCACTATGCATTCAGCAGTGGTAGCATGTGGTCTGTGTCTGTGCTACTTTACTTTCTGTGACATGGTAAAATGTGCAGTCTGTGATTAGGTTTTTGTTGGCAAAAAATTGTAGATCAACTCAAATTTTCACAACCTTTGTGATGTGTATGGAAAAGGAGCAGTGAGGGAAAGCTGAGTGAGAAAACAGTGCATTGATTTTAAAAATGGTCATACCAATGTTCACAATGAGGACTGATGGAACTGGTGTTGAAAATCAGTGACAAAATTCGTGAAAATTGTAGTTTCATGATTTAAGAACTTTTGCATCATTATTCCCAAATTTCGCGGAGTTTGATGTATGAAATTGTGGTGGAGAAGCTTAATTATCACAAATTTTGTCTAAGTAGGTTCACAAAATCCTAACAGAAGGAAAAAAAAAAAAAAAAAAAAACAGAAGTGGCTGCAGCACTGACCTTCCTCGAAGATTACGAGAAAAATTGCAACAAAGTTACCGATCGTATCATAACTGGGGATGAGACTTGGGTGAAGGTATGTCAGTTGTGAAACAAAAAGACAGTTGATGAAATGGGGACACACAATGTCTCCTGCCAGCAAGGAAGATCATGGCTACTGTGTTTTGGGACTCTAAGGGAGTGATTCTCATTGATTTCCTTGAATGTGATGCAACAGTTAACTTAGATAGATATTGTCAAACATTGACAAAGTTAAGGCAGGCAAAAAAAAAGCATCAAGGAAAACTAAGCACAAAAATTTTGTTTTTTCATGACAATGCATGTCCAATCATACCTAAGCGCTGCTATGGGATTTTGGGTAGGAGGTGTTTGATCATCCATCATACAGCACAGATCTGAATCATCCACCGTACAGCCAGATTTGGCACTGAGCGACTACCACTTCTTCCCAGCAATGAAGACACGGATCACTACATAACACTTTTATACTGACGCCAAACTGCATGCCAGTATAAACTAGTGGTTCCAATCACAGTTGGCAGATTTCTGCAGAGATGATATAGAAAAACTTGTGCCAAGCTATAAAAAGTGCCTCAATTTGAATCGAGATTATGTAGAAAAATAGCTTAAGAATGTACCTTTGAAATGCACATAACAAAATTTGGTTTTCCTATAGTGTTAATTTTTTACTTCAGAATGTCTGTTACATTCTGGATAGCCCTTGTAGATTACATTACATAAAGCATACATCTCATTAGCAAATTCAATGAAGGAAGGTTGATTTAAGTCAGGGTCTTAGACTAATAGTTTACATTCTACTTCATGTAGATATACTTGAAAAGAACCAAAAAGACAAATCAAACTTACCAACAGCTTTAAAATTGCTTTAAATTTGAACACAGAGACTGCGAACACATTATGTTCTGAAATACAGTAATTTGAATGAATGGCCACCACAGATGAGTCATATCCATTAGTATCTTCTTTGGAACAATAAAAAGTACACACTCTAATAGCGTAAGCTGGTGAGTAAATTCGCAAGTCCCCACACCTGAAGAGCTCTCACAGAGTAAGTGGCACAATATTCTGAATGTCCACAAGACATTATCATAAACAATGATTTGGCCTGCCACTCGAGCATGCTGTGGTATAGAGCCATAAAACATTAAACACTTAGGCTTACGTCTCCAGCTTTTTAAACTTGCAGAGGGGCTCAAAAAATCCATCCGTAGGTCTGGAAGAACCGTCCAGTGTCAGGGTCTGCAGCTCTGGACACCCCTCAGAAATGGTGAGCAAAGTATCGTCCGGCATCAGCCGATAATCGGACAGTGTCAAGTCTCGTACTCCTGCCAAACCGCCATCTCTGAAACACAACACAAGTTAAACCTTGTAAAGGTACATTTTGATAAATTATTAAATACAAGTGTTTATGACAAATGGAAATGTTAAGGACATAGTAACAAGTACAACATAACACACAGAAGTTATAACTATGGGGTAGCAATATGCAGATCGCGATAGTATCTTGTACACAAGGTATAAAAGAGCAGTGCACTGGTGGGGCTGTCATTTGTACTCAGGTGATTCATGTTAAAAAGTTTCAGACATGATTATGGCTGCGTAACGGGAACTAACAGACTTCGAACAAGTAATGGTAGTTGGAGCTAGACACCTGAGACATTTCATTTCAGAAATCATTAGGGAATTCAATAGCTCAAGATTCACAGAGCCAAAGCATGCAAAGAATACCAAATTTCATGCATTATCTCTCACCATTGACAAAGCATTGGTCAAAGGCATTTACTTAGCAATTGAGAGCAGCAGCACTTTTGTACATGTCAGTGCTAACAGACAAGCAACACTGTGTGAAATAACCACAGAAATCAATGTAAGGCATCTGAGGAATGTATCCATTACGACAATGTGGTGAAATTTGGCATTAGTGGGCTATAGTAGCAGACGACTGACACGAGTGCCTTTGCTAATACCACAACATCACCTGCAACACCTCTCTTGGGCTCGTGATCACAGCAGTTAGACCCTAGATGACTGAAGACTGAGGCCTGGTCAGATAAGTCGCAATTTCATTTAATATGAACTCACAGTAGGATTCGAGTGTGGTGCAGACCCCACGAGTCCGTGGACGCAGGTAGTCAACAAGGCATTGTGCAAGCTGGTGGTGGTTCCATAATGGTGTAGACCGTGTTTACATGGAATGGATTTGGTCCTTTGACCCTGCTGAACTGATCACTGAGTGAAAATGGTTGTGTTTGGCTACTTGGAGACCATTTGCAGCCATTCAACAATGACATTTTTTGAATGACAATGCTCCTCGCCATCTGGCCACAATTGTTCACAATTGGTTTGAAGAACATCATGGACAGTTCAAACAAACGATCTGGCCACCCAGATTGCCCAACATAAATCTTATCGAACATTTAGGGGTCATAATCGAGAAGTCAGTTCGTGCATAAAATTGTGCACCAGAAACACTTTCACAATTATGGATGGTTGTAGAGGCAATATTTCTGCAGAGGATTTCCAGTGACTTGTTGAGTCCATACCACGTTGAGCTGCTGTACTATGCTGGGTAAAAGGAAGTCCGACGCGATGTTAGGAGGCATCCCATGACTTCTGACACCTCAGTGTATTTTTGAAGAACCAACAACTTAATGGAAGTTCATTTCATACATAAGAATTAGTTCATTGTCATGTTCATAAATACTGTTAAAAGAGTTTGTGATATTGTAATCAAGTACACTGAGAGTCACAGAACCAGTAAAGGCTGGTTGCTAAAGCTGAGACAGTAAATGAAGGCTGGACATTTCTCCAAACGATGATGAAGATTACTTACAATACTCCAGCATAACTTTGGTCAAAATTTTGGGGGATTTTTATTGTTGTAAATGTGATGGTAGCAGAAAGTGCTTCTAGTTTGTCACAGTTAAGAGTTGCTGAGAAGAAGACTTACTCTTATTTGAACTGGTAAGAGGTCATAAGTGTGTCATTTCCCTTAAATAGTTTCTGTCTGGGAACATCAAAAACTGCTCTCCTACTGTCAGAAATTTACAACATTTTTGCTGAATTGTAAGTTTCATAATGATTTTATTTTAGTGTTAAGGTAGATCAGTTAGTGCCACTTAGAATAAGTATACTGCCAAAAAAAAAAAAAAAAAAAAAAAAAAAATTGTCCACCTGGAAAGATGATATCCAATGACAGCATATCATTTTTGATTGTTAGCTGCAACAAGCAGAAGACATGCTTTGTTGATGCTGCACATTTTTGCAATTTTGAGGTCCATACCCTCTGTCACGCATTCAACTTCCATGCCTTCCGACATCAGACAAAAGGTTTTTATTTAGATCCAATCCAGATAACAATAGCTGTAAGAAACCAAGAAATATCAGTGTAAGAGCAAAAGAAATGCCTCCCACAGGTGAGAGTATTAAAATCCTAATGCTAAACTATCGAACCATTCACAACAAAGTGCCATAGTTTGAAGCACTCATGAAAAGCAGTGAAGCTCACAAAATACTAGGTACAGACAGCTGGTTGAAACCTGAAATTAATTGCAGTAAGATTTTTGGGGATAATTTAAGTGCATATTGAAAGGGTAGGCAAATGGGAAATGGAGGTGGTGTATTTGTTGCAGTAGCCGAGAAACTCAAATCCACCATGGTAGAAACTGAAGCTGCATGCGAGATTGTTTGGGCAAGACTCAGTATTAGGGATGGACATAAAATGATAATTGCGTCCTTCTATTGCCCACCAGACTCATCTCGTTGTGTAACTGTAAACTTTAGAGAAAATCTCAGTTCACTTGCATGTTAGTTAGCCAATCAAACTGTGATCATTGGTGGAGACTTTATCATCCAACACGTAATAGGAAACATTGCAGTTTTGTTAGTGGTGGGCGTGATAAGACATCCCGTGAAACATTACTAACTGCCTTCTCTGAAAACTACTTAGAACAGATAGTTAGGAATCCCACTCATGATGGAAATACATTGGATTTAATGGCAACAAACAGACCTGACCTTTTTGAGGACGTCCACAACAAAACTGGTATCAGTGACCATGATGCAGTTGTAGCAACAATGATTACCAAAGTTCAAAGTGCAACTAAAACAAACAGAAAGATATACGAGGGCTATTCAGAAAGTAGGGAATGTTTCCGTCTGACACCGTTAGGCACGCGCTGATTGCATATATTATGGTATGTGCGTGAATGGCAGCTCGGTCGGCATCCATCCGTGACAGCGGGAACATCTCTGTGCATCTAGTTTCTTCAATATTCGAATTTGATATGTGCGCTGCAATTGAAAATCCTGCCAGTTGTGAGATGCGATCTGTGATACGGTTTTTGTTGGCAAAAACCTAAAACCTATAGAAATTTATTGTGAACTGTGCAAAGTGTACGTAAATAACATAAAGAGTGAATTTTCCATCCAGAAATGGTGCATTTGGTTTAAAAATGGTCGAACCAGTGTTCATGATGAAGAGAAGAGTTGACGCCCGAGCATTGTGACTGACGATCTTGTTGCTAAAGTTGATGAACCAATTCATGAAAACTGTCGATCCCAATAACAGAGCTTTTGCTTTCTTTTCCACAAGTTTCAAGGATTTTGTTGTTTGAAATTGTCACTCAAAAGCTAGGCTACCACAAATTTTGTGCACAATGGGTGCTCAAAATGCCTACAGAGCACCATAAAGAACAGCCAATGGGGGCAACGTTGATATTTCCGGATGCCTACCACAAACATGATGATTCATTATGGGATCAAATCGTGTCTGGTGATGAGACTTGGGTGAAACATGTCAATTGTGAGACAAAATTACAGTCCATGGAGTGGGGACACACAAGGTCCCCCCCAAAATCCAAGAAAATGCTGCAACCCTTGTCAGTGAGGAAGTTGATGGCGACATTGTTTTGGGATAGGCAAGGTCTGCTTCTTATTGATTTTCTCGAACGTGGAGCAACCATAAATTCTGCCCGGTGCTATCAAACATTGCACAGCCTTAGAAGAGCAGTTCAAAACAAGTGCCAAGGAAAGCTGACGTCAAAAATTTTCTTTTGCACAATTCATTCAAATGGGAAATTTTCCCTCATCTGCCCTACAGACCCTACCTTGCACAAGTGACTTCTGCTTGTTTCCCATAATGAAGAACTGGCTTGCAACACAGCGCTTTGATGACGAGGAACTTCATGTGGGTGTGACTCACTGGCTGAAGTCTCAGGTGGCAGAATTTTACGACAAAGGTCATTCGAAGCTTGTCCACCGCTACAATAACTGCCTCAATGTGTTTGGTGACTACATCAAAAAGTAGTATGTCAGTCACTCTTTTAAATGTATATATTAAAATGTATTTCTTATGCTTAGTATTTTTTTTTAAATCCCAAAATGTTCCATACTTTCTGAATAGCCCTCGTATATGTTCAGTAAACTAGATAAAAAAATCAGTAGTGCCACATCTCAATGACGAACTTGAAACTTTCAGCACAGGGGAGGAGCATGCAGAGGAACTATGGCTCAAATTTAAAAAAAATAGTTGACAATGCACTGGATAGATATGTACCCAGTAGAACAGTTCATAATAGGATAGGACCTCCATGGTATACAGTAACTGTAACTGTAAGGAAACAGAGATCACTGCATAATAGGTGTAAAGCAAAGCTCAGGTATATAAATAGAGAGATGCTGAATGAAACATTTTTGGCTGTCAAGAGAGCAAGGTGTGATGCCTCCAGTGGCTACTGTAGCAGAATACTATCATACTATCATGCGACCTTTCACAGAACCTAAAGAAATTCTTGTCATATATAAAGGCTGTTTGTGGCACCAATGTTAGTGCCCAGTCCCTAGTGAATGAGGCAGGGACTGAAATTGAAAGTAAAAAAGAAAAGGCTGAAAAGCTTAACTATGTTTGCAAATGTTCTTTTACAAAGGAAAACCCAGTGTGAATACATCAACAAATTACTCTGCCAGGGATATGACTTTCTCAAGTCAAGCCCTGAAATGATATCATCCCTTGACAATATTCTCCCCACACCACCCAGAGTTGCCTTCCGTCGCCCCCTAACCTCTGTAACATGCTTGTGAAACCCTACAATATTCCCAGACCACCTTCTCTACCCAGCAATTCCTACCCCTGTAACTGACCCCACTGCAAAACCTGCCCCATGCATCCCCCCACAACCACCTATTCCAGCCCCGCTACTGGTAAATCATACACAAGTTAAGGCAGGGCCACATGTGAAACAACAACACATGTCATTTATCAACTGATATGCCTGCACTGCACAGCCTTTTACATCGGTATGACGACAACTAAACTGGCTGAGCGCATGAATGGGCACAGACAAACTGTCCGCCTAGGAGATGTCCAATACCCAGTAGCAGAGCATGCTGTCCAGCATAATTCTAGGGACCTAGGAACCTGCTACACAGTACGTGCCATTTGGCGGAACTGTGGAGATGGGAACTTGCACTCCAACACATCCTTTCACCCCGCCATCCCCCTGGACTGAACCTACGTTAACCAACCTCACACCCATTTACTCTTCACTCTTCTCCTCTTTCTCTTTCCTCTTTAGCCATTCACGCATCTTTTCATCCTACATAGTTGTGTTTATCTTTAACTATATACCTCTTTACTTCTGTATGCATCCTCTTTGGTTTGAAGCTGGCACAGTACTTACAGTAGAATATCTTTGGCTTCCCTCTGAAACCCATGCCTCCATCTTTTCTACCCTCCCTGTTTACCTTTCCCCTGTTGCTTCATAACCTGGGTTGTGAGTAACTGAATCCACTTTCCCTTCTTCCCCTTTTTTCCCCTCTCTCCTCCCTGACAAAGGAACAAAGTTTTGAAAGCTAGGATACATAAATTTTCTGTTCTATTTTGTGTATCTATCGGCTGTACTGAGCTGAGATAAGTAATAGCCATCCCCTCTATCTCTTTGTTAGCATTTGTTTCATATCTTTATATGAGATTTTCCATTAATCATTAAAATGTAAGTACAGTTGTTTGTTAGTAGGTTTAATGTGTATGGAAGTGTGTAACTGATCTCATCCTCGCCCTCATTGAAGGCCACGTGTCATATACCAACTGTTATGTAAACATTGTTCAGCCTTTTACATTGGCATGAGTGCCACCAAGTTATCAGTCAGGATGAATGGGCATAGGCAGAGGGTGTATACAGGCAACACATCCAGTAGCAGAACATGCTGTACAACATGACGGTCATGACTTCGGTGCTTGTTTCACCACACATGCCATCTGGATTCTTCCCCTTGACACCAGTTTCTCAGAACTCCGCAGGTGGGAAGTAGCACCACAACATGTCCTTCGTTCTCACCACCCACCTGATCGTAATTTACATTAATTCCTCCATCTCAGAATTTCTTCACAGTAACTACTCCTTTCTTCACTCCATTTTAGTTTTCTACATCTTTCATTTTCTGACTTGTCTATTTTTCACCGTCCACCTCCCACCTCTATTACATACAATGCACTCAGTTTTTTGCTCTTATTAACTCGTGCACGATCTTTTAGTAGTAATGTCTGTCTTGCATATTACCCTGTCTTTCACCTTCAGTTTTCAAATCTCATCCAGTGCAGTCCCCAACAATCAGCCATTCCTTTGCATGCCATCCGGTAAGTCTCCCCTAACCTGGGGTTCTGGGTGACTTTTCTAAACTGTACCCCTTTCCCTAAGCCTCTCCAGTCCTTATCCTTCACCACTCTTCCCTCCACTTCAACTCTTCTGCCAGAAGAAGGAGCTACTGGCTCCAAAAACTTGTAAAAGTTAATCCCTTTTGTGTGTTCCCCTGCCACCATTTGGGGAGTAGATTCTTTCATCTATCCATTTACATTGTATTATCAGTAATTTATTATTTTTGTTGCTACTTAAAAATTTGAAATATTGAATTATTTTCACAGATAAACCTGAAGATGGCAAACACACCAAAATAGGTCTATAACAATAAATAATACAATCAAACACAGCAGCATCTTTGGTCACACAACGTAAAATTCTACCTTCATTCATAATAACAATGGAGTGCAATTTACAATTTGAACTACAACTACTTACCTGAATGC
The DNA here is from genome assembly GCF_021461395.2 of Schistocerca americana. Classification (NCBI taxonomy): domain Eukaryota; kingdom Metazoa; phylum Arthropoda; class Insecta; order Orthoptera; family Acrididae; genus Schistocerca; species Schistocerca americana. The sequence goes on along the minus strand of NC_060128.1, from coordinate 172,439,752 downwards.
TAGTGAAAATTCAGGAGGAGGACTCCTCATAATGCCCCTGAATAGAAGTGTGTGCAGCTTGCGAAATTTGCACAGTGTGGTGAAAGCATCTGCTCCAGCCACTTCCCTGAGACGGTAACGAGTAAGACTCAGGTACTCCAAGGTGCCGGCACATACAGCCAACAGGGGAACAATACTCCTGTGAAACAGTTATTTCTGTAATAGGTAACTTTTACACACACACACACACACACACAATAGACACAAGCAGACCAAAATGAAAAAAAAGTAATTTGGAGGGCAGAGCTTTAGTAGTACCACATTTTGCCGTTAGGAGCATACAGAGGAAACATTTCAGAGTCATTAGGCTGAGTGACGTCACTGAAGGAGGTCAGGGCTAGTTTCAGAAAAGTTTATAGTGACAACTGTTTTGTGGGATTGTCGTTTTTGTCATGGCCAATTTTCACAAACGGCATACAGCGGTGAAGTTCTGCTTTTTGCTTGGACAAAGAGGAACAGAAACACTTCAAAAGTTAAAAATGGTGTACAAGGATGATGCTACAGAAAAACTCGAGTGTTTGAGTATTTTCTCATATCAAAAAACTTGAAATGTCAACTGATGACAAGCCTCATTCTGCTCAGTCTTCCATAGTCTTTTGAAAAAATTGCAGAACTTTCAGAGGCAACTAAGTAGTTTAGTGCAGCGAATTGCAGCAGAAGATTTGAGAATGAAAAGGGTGGCTGCCAAATTCATGCCATGACTGTTGACTGCTGAACAAAAACAAGGTTGTGTGAAATCATGCTGTGTTTTGAAATAAGAGTCCTGAAATGATCCAAACTTTTTCTTTTTTTTTTTTTTCAAAAATTATCACAGGTGATGAGACTTGGTGCTATGCATACAATCCTAAATCCACGCAGCAATCAGGCCAGTGGAATAGTTCAAGTTCACCTCACCTCAGGAAAGCTCATCAGGTGGAATCAGACATTAAGACAATGTTGATTTGTAAATTATAGATTGCAGTGATCAGTCGTCCTTTTTAAATTTTATTGTGCAGATCTAGATTTCGGCTAGAAGCTATCCATTCTCAATGCACTATTATTTTCGCTAAATGCATATAATTCCCTGTTGGTCGGGCTTCATCCACAGTTTATTGAATGACCCCTGTTCCTCAGCCCCCATACTCACCTGACCTTGCCCCATGTAACTTTTTTTTGTTTCCTAGAATGAAAAGAGACATGAAAGCGTTTTGCTGGTGTTGCTGTGGCAAAGAAAAAAGCTACAGAGGTGCAGTCAATGAACTGTGGATGAAGCCCGACCAACAGGAAATTACATGCATTGAGCGAAAATAATAGTGCATTGAGAATAGCTAGCTTCTAGCCAAAAGCTAGATCTCCACATTAATATTTAAAAAGGATGACTGATCGCTGCAATCTATAATTTACAAGTCAATATAACAGTCGCTGAGTGCAACAGCTTTCTGAATGGAAGGTAACCTGATCAATGTTGATTTATTTTTTCAATATGAGAGGAGTCATCCTTTCAGAGTTTGTTCCACTGTCTGACAGTCAACCAGACTTTCTACTTTGCAGTTTTTAAAAGATTGCACAACATTGTGCGCTGGAAGTGGCCCGATCTGTGGAAGTTGAATGACTTGTTTTTCCATCATGACAATGCAACTGCTCACAAAGCCCTGTCTGTATGACAGTCCATGAGCAAAAATGGCATGACCCCTGTTCCTCACCCCTTATCCTCACTTGACCTTGCCCCGTGTAACTGTTTTTTGTTTCCGAGAATGAAAAGAAACATGAAAGTATTTTGCTGGTGTTGCTGTGGCAAAGAAAAAAGTGACAGAGGTGCAGTCAGGCATCACAAAGGATGAATTTAAACAATGTTTTGAAAAAAGGAATAAAAGGTAAGACAAGTATATTAGTGCAACTAGGGAGTAATTTGAAGGTTTCGCTTAAAATGTGAATAAACAAATTTAAAAAAAATAGCTTCGGTTTCTTTTGGGTACCATCTCATATGTATCACCCCAAGGAGCTTGGAAACAATACTACTGTATTTACTCAAATCCAAGCTGCACTCGAATCTAAGCCACATCTGAAAAATGAGACTTGAAATGAAGAAAAAAAATTTTTCCCGAATCTAAGCCGCACCTGAAATTTGAGACTCGAAATTCAAGGGAAGACAAAAGTTTTAGGCCGCACCTCCAAATCGAAACAAAGTTGGTCCATTGTACGAGGGTCAGTCAAAAAGTAATGCCTCCTATTTTTTTTTTCTACGTTTAATTGTCAGGAAATTTAAATGCAATTACATAGGTTGAAAACCACAACATTGAGGATCATTTTGTCATTTTTCAATGCAATCTCCGCCCATCTCTACAGTTTTGGTCCATCTTTGAACAAGGGCATGTATCCCAGCACGGTAAAAATCACAGCTCTGCTTCCTAAGCCATTGACGCACGGATGTTTTGACGGCCTCCTCATCTTCAAAATGAATCCCACGATGAGCTTCTTTTAGTGGCCCGAACAGATGGAAGTCTGATGGTGCCAGGTCAGGGCTGTATGGGGGATGAGGCAAAACTTCCCATCCAATTTTGACAATCTCGTCAGAGGTGTGACGACTGGTGTGTGGTCTTGCATTGTCATGCAAAAGAAGAACATCTGCCATTGATTTTGTTGGGCGAACTCGCTGAAGACGTGCTTTAAGTTTGTTGAGGGTTGTGACGTATTGAACAGAATTTATTGTGCATCCCTGCTCCAAAAAATCAACCAGAATCACACCCTCTGTATCCCAGAAAACTGTTGCCATAACTTTCCCTGCCGATCGCACAGTTTTGAATTTTTTCTTCCTCGGCGAACTTGTGTGACGCCACTCCATTGACTGCCTCTTTGATTCGGGTTCAAAAAAATGCACCCATGTTTCGTCCCCGGTCACAATTTTTTTCAGAAACTCATCTCCCTCCAAACGGAAGCACTGCAAGTGTTGGGAGGCTATTGTTTTCCTTGCCTCTTTATTCTGATCGGTTAACATTCTTGGAACCCACCGTGCACAAACTTTTGAGTACCCCAATTGTTTAATAATCGTGATCACACTGCCTTTACTAAGAGAAATAATGCGACACACTTCATCTGCAGTCACCCGACGGTCACCACGAATGATGTCATCAACTTGCTGAATGTTGTGTGGAGTCACTGCACTCACCGGCCTGCCGCTCCGCTTTTCGTCAGTCAACGGTGTTTGCCCTTCAGCTTCCTTACAACGACGAACCCATCGTCTAACAGTGCTGACATCCACTGTCACAACACCATACACCTTCTTCAGTCTTTCATCAATGCGTATGGGCGTTTCACCTTCTGCATTCAAGAATTCTATCACACAACGCTGTCTCAAACGAACATCGATGTCAGCCATCTTACAAACTTCTGCTGTGCTGCCACCTGTTGACACAGAAAGTTACTACTGCAGTGGATTGCAGAAGAAGGTTTGAGGAATGGCGCCAAATTCAAATTTTTCACTTAACTTAATTTCTTTAAGTAGAAAAAAAATGGGAGGCATTACTTTTTGACCGACCCTCGTAATATGAGACACAATTTAGGTCGAATGAATTATGATACAGCTACAGTAGTTTGGTTCGAGTCATAAGCTTAGCAGTTAAGCTTTACCAGGTAGCCATTGCCATGCGTCAAGTGCTCCGTCCGTGTTTATACGGGTACCTTTCCTTTTTCGCGTACTTCGTCTGGTTTGAATTGATTGCTTATTTTTCTTTGATCTGATAAGTGCCATTCTCTTTGTTACAGGTGTTTACATCACTCTAAGCTGAAAATGCGTTATTGTACTGTGTCATGCATTGTTTGTCGCATTCTGATAATGAGTGTTTACGACCTGTCGCAACTCGCGGCATGGCTTGCTTTTGTGCACGCTACCGCCAATTACAATTTAAAAAAAAAAGAGAGAGAGAGGAAAAGCCTCATTAGCGAAACAATGGCAAGAGACTGCTTTTTGTTGTTACTTACACTGCTGATTTCTTTGATAATGATCAACAAGAACCAAATAATATACAGTGTATGATAGAAGATGTTCTGAACAAGAGTTTAGTGAAAATTTTTCTCCGTTTGAAAATCTTTGCAGACACCTCTTTAGTACATTACACTCTGCACTGAAATTAGAGCCATCTTCGATTTAAAAATCTAGTCAATTGCCGTCCTTCATTTCTGACTGTATCACTATTAGGCATAAGAATAATACGAATATAAACATGACACGATATGTATATTCTTCCGCGTTTGCTGTTGTCTCACTCTAGTTTTGTAGTTTATTAGGCAGACAGGATTTAAATGAGTTAGCAGCAGACATGAAAGAATACACAGCAAAATGTTTATATTCGTATTACTCTTATGGTGGAGAGAATACTGCATGTGATTCACAATTCATAAAAGTTCCTGTAAGGAACCATCTCTTCTCACAGGTAGGAAAAAATTCAGAACATAGAGTTGGCCATCCCAAACAGTCTTGCCAGTCGGATTTTCGAAGTACATTGAAATGCTGCTACATTCAAAGATGGAGAATAAGGAATTTGTATTTACTTCATTGGATAATGTATGAAAATGCAGTGGTCAAATCTCGAGGCAGAGAAGAAAAGCTCGTCTTCCACTTTTTTTTTGCGTCAGTATTTATCTTTGTGCCTGTGTAGCGCTACATATATTCGACGGCAGAAGTTAATTGTGGCGACACCTACAAACAGTTTTCAGAACTTCCGCTTACTTTGCACTCGATTCTAAGTCACAGGCGGTTTTTTGGATTACAAAAACTGGAAAAAAAGTGCGGCTTAGATTCGAGTAAATACGGTAGATCAATTATGGCATGCAGAGAGACAATTACACAGTCATTCTTCTCATACTCCATGTGGTACAATAGAAAGTACCTTCTACTAAGTTCTTCACATGATTTGCAGCGTACTGTTGTAGATGGGTATAGTGAGACATAAGTGAACAACGAGATTTTTAAAGAAACAGCATAAGGTCACACCGAGAAAGGGTGGAAAAGGAATTTGGCACGTACTTTACAAAGAAACCATTTCCGTATTTTCCTGGAGCAGTTTAGGGAACCCACAGAAAATATAAGAATTTGACAACCCATGCCCTTGAATACAAGTGTAGTGTCTTGCCCCCACACAAAATCATTCAGTACAATGCGGCGCATGATTCATGTTGGCACATGCTGGCACATACGGTACAACAGAAATTTATTTTCTTACCGTTACAAATGTTGTATTCACACTTTTAAAATGCTCATTAAAGTGGTAAAATAACATTTTAAGAAGTCTAAATTTGAAAAACACTCCCCAGAAGGTCACAATACTAGAACCTCTTTTTTTACAAATTAAGCACTGGTGCAATATATGGTCTATTGGGTTTAATGAGAGAACAACAACTGCGCATCTTTATGACTAGCACCTAACCATCGCTAGTGGCAAATTACTTGAAGAAAAAAGTTGATTAAAGAATCTTAAATAATACTTTCATTCGAAAATATTATACGAACCACTACCCAAAACCTCTTCAATATGAAAAGATACAGATTAGCCAACCTACAATAAAAATGTGAACCACAGCATCTTCCATCACTTCATGGTGTAACAATTTCATATTTAAGGGTGAATAGCAAATAATCTGTCATGATAAATAAATCCACTCCAGTTATACTTGACACATCATTTATTTCGATAAAATAATATGCATGATCCAGGTTTTAGGTTGTAAATCCCACCTTCAGCCACTAAAAAAAATACAGAAAACTAAGAGGGATTCTTCATAAAATTAGTTAACATTAATAGGGCCCATACAAATGTAAACATCAGGTCATACCTTCATTGTGTATGAGAAAGCCGTACCTGTCTTGTAAAAAAATCCAGCAAATTTATCAAGTAGAATGCGAGATCTCGTGGGGGTGAGGTATGAAAAGGTTCTCTGAGTCAACCAGTACCACATCAGGGACACAGGACCTAACCAAAAAAACCATGCATATAACAGCAAATAAGCACACTTTGCCAGTGGAATGTAACCTAAAAACCAACTGCAAATTATTGGACATATGGCATGGGCTTCATAAATTAAAATGAAGGCATAAAAGCTGTAAAATGTCAATTTGTGAACCTCACAAGTAGTTTACCATTTACGGGCCCAGCCTGCCACATGTCGTGGATGCCCAGCAAGATCGGTCAACAGATTGCCACATGAACCACAATGAGACATGTGAGTACACATATACGTTAGAGAGTGCCCACCACCAGAGCTAATACCGAGAAATCCATCCAAGAAATCATAGCTAATACCATGGCCACACCCCCATGTTTTCTCCCAAGTGCCACCTGCTACTAATAGAGCTAAAATCATGTTACTTATGCATTTCAGTAGCTAAGACAGGCATGAGCAAACAATAAAAGGGAGATATGCAATGTATAATGCAATTGTCAATAAATAAAAATGTATAACCAAACTGACAAGAAATAAAATTAACAAAACTGTAGTACAAAATATAAAATTAATAGAACCATAGTATAAAATACACTGATGGAAAAAAACACACACACACACCACCAGGAAGGAGCTGTGTGGCACAAACGAAAGTTGGTAGGTGTGTTTCTACATCTGAAAGATCATGGTGGGGTTGGATTGTTTGGGGAAGGAGACCAGACAGCGAGGTCATCGGTCTCATCGGATTAGGAAAGGACGGGGAAGGAAGTCAGCTGTGCCCTTTCAAAGGAACCATCCCGGCATTTGCCTGGATCGATTTAGGGAAATCACGGAAAACCTAAATCAGGATGGCCAGACGTGGGATTGAACCGTCGTCCTCCCGAATGCGAGTCCAGTGTGCTAGCCACTGCGCCACCTCACTCGGTGAAAGATCATATCTATTGGAATTTCACACTAGTTGCACAAGAGTGGTGCTTAGAATGCCCCATGAGGATGCAAATCAGGTTTGCTTTAAATACACACCGTAACAGTCATGAGCATTAGTTACCTTAGAGATTCAATATGGTGAGCTGATGTTATTCAAGAATGCCTTAACGTGACAAAGACACCATTATCAACCAACCTCACTGAGTTTGAACGAGGTCGTATAATAGGTCTACAAGAAGCTGGATGTTATTTCTACGATACTGCACAAACACTTGGCAATGTAGCCATCGCACACAATTGCCAACAGCAGTGGTAATGAGAATCTATGGTTAGAAGAACACTGGGTTCCAGGTGGTCACATGCCACTACCAAGAGGAAAGACCATTGTGGTCAGCATATGGCTCTGGCGTGTCGTCCTGCATCAGCAGCAGCAATTTGAGCAGGTTTATGAAACAGTCGCAATGACCTATTACAAATCAGTTACTTCAAGGACTGTTCTGAGCCAGATGCCCTGTAGCCTGCATTCCACTGATCCCAAATGACCGACATTTGTAACTTCACTGGTGTCAAGCAAGAGCTCATTGGAGGGCCCCCCAGAGATGTGGTCTGTTATGTTTTCTGAGGGAAGCCACTCTGCCACGGTGCCAGTGATGGCCACAGGTTGGTTAGGAGGAGGTCAGCTAAGGGCCTGCAAGCAACATGTCTGGGTGCTAGACAAACTGGACCTACACTCGGAGTTATGGTCTGAGGTGCAATTTCATATGACAACAGGAGCACTCCTGTGGTTGTCCCATGCACTATGACTGAAAATTTGTACATTGATCTGGTGATTTGACCTGTTGTGCTGCCATTCATAAACAGAATTCCATGTGGTGTTTTCCAACAGGATAACGCTTGCCCACATACCACTGTTGTAAGCCAACATGCTCTACAGAGTGTCAACATGTTTCCTTGGCCTGCTACATCACCAGATCTGTCTCCATTCGAGCATGTATGGGGCATCAACAGATGACAACTCCAGCATCATCCACTAACAGCTTTAACTGGGCCTGTATTGACAGACCTAGTGCAGCACACATGGAGCACAAACCAACAAACTGACATTCAACACCTGTACAACACCATGCACGCACATCTGCATGCTTGCGTTCAACATTCAGGCGGTTATACCGGTTATTAATGTGCCAGCATTTCACATGTGCAACAGCTCGTTCTAGCATTAACCTGTGGTCTTGCAATGTTAATCGGTTAAATAGGTTACCTAGGCAAATGTATTTTCAAAATCCCGTTAGTCTACATTAATTATTTTTTGGTGGTGTGATTTTTTTTTCTGTCAAGTGCATAGAATCCATATAACCACACTACAAAATATGAAAGTGGCCAAGCCAACATACCACAAATTAAATGTAATAATAGGAGATACATCAATATTCAGAGTACACATATTAAGAATGCAAGACTATGGATGCAGCTAGTACAACTCAGGGAGCATAAAATATCTGGTAATGGAAAAGCCAACACGACTAGTAAACTCCAAAAAATACTAAATATATACATAGTTGTGGAGTTACACATCCTGAAACCCAGGTTGTGTATACAATTTTATCCACATAAATGATTTATGTAGTACAACTGAAGCAGATTAATCATGAAAGAGTTAGCAACAGTTGTCAATGTCCCACAAAGCATATATTAGGCAAATAATTTTTGTTCTGCTTCGCTACTATTTGATTATTAGTAAATGCTTTCCAGCTCATTAGGACATCATCAGGTAATAGTAGTAGTAATAAATATTTTTGGAACAAAGTATCTGTTTATCTGTAAAGAAAAAAAGTGTTGCCACTCAGTAACTAGATGGTCAAAAGAGGTCCGCAAGGCTAACAAATATGAGTGGCTCCACATTTCTTCAGTCAGTACAGGGAAGATGACACCTACCTCATCTGTATTGTTACAGAATATGAGAAGCCAAGAGGCAATCAATGGACTGCCATCTCACATTCTCTCTTTCAAAAATAGGGTGTGCAAAGCAAAGCTTCTATACAAGGAGGGTGACTGCAGCTGTGCTTTAGGATGGCAATAGCTGGTTCTTACTGGAATTTGTTTTGAAAGGAGAGATTTGAAACACTTCAATCACCTCAGCATCCCATCCAAAATGAGAATGTGGATTGGTTGGTTGGTTGTTTGGGAAAGGAGACCAGACAGCGTGGTCATCGGTCTCATTGGATTAGGGAAGGATGGGGAAGGAAGTCGGCCGTGCCCTTTCAGAGGAACCATCCCGGCATTTGCCTGGAGTGATTTAGGGAAATCACGGAAAACCTAAATCACGATGGCCGGACCCAGGATTGAACCATCGTCCTCCCCCCACGAGAATGTGGAATGTTGCCGTGTAGGTATTTTTATGGTTCATGACAACCTTTGGTCTTGTGGTGCTAAAAATAACAAAGATACCAAACATATCACATGGGACACTTTTTATCAACCAACATTGAAGATTCAACCTGACATACACTGACAGAAAAAATTGCAACACCAGAAAAAATTAATGTAGAGTAATGAAATTCCAGGAGTACATTTATCTGGGTGAAATACTGAAGTGGTGAACACTGCAAGATCACTGGTCAATGAATGTGAAAGATAAACTGTTGCAAATGTGAAATGCTAGGATGTTAACAAATGGTGTAACCACCAGAATGTTGAGCGCAAACATGCAAACATACACGCATTGTGTTATATAGGTGCCAGATATCAGTTTCTGAGATGGAATTCTGTGCCTGTTGCACTTTGTAGGTCGATACAGGGGCGGTTACTGCTGTTTGTGGACGATGCTGGAGTTTTGTCTGACGATGTGCTCAAATGAAGACACATCTGGTAACCGAGTAGGTCAAGGCGACATATTGACACTCTGCAGAGCATGTCGGGTTACGACAGCGGTGTGTGGGCAAGCGTTATCCTGTTGGAAAACACCCCTTGGGATGGTGCTTGTAAATGGCAGAACAACAGGTCAAATCACCAGATCGATGCACAAATATGCAGTCAGGGTGCGTGGAATAAATCAAAAGTTCTCCTACTGTCATACGAAATCACACTCCAGACCATAACACCAGGTGTATGTCCAGCATGTCTAGCACCAAGACAGGTTAGTTGCAGGCCCTCAACTGGTCTCTTTCTAACCAACACACAGCCATCACTGGCACCGAGGCAGAACCAGCTCTCATCAGAAAACACAAAAGACTTCTACACTGCCCTCCAATGATCTCTCACTTGACACCACTGAAGTCGCAAATGGCACTGGTTTGGGGATGTTGGAATGTGTGCTACAGGGCATCTGGCTCAGAGTTGCATTGAAGTAACTGTTTCCTAATAATTCACTGTGTCACTGTGATTCCAACTTCTGGTCAAATTGGTACTGCAGATGCAATATGATGCACCACAGCCCCATACCGAACATGACTGTCTTCCCTCTTGATAGTACCACATTGCCGTTCAGAGCCCAGTCTTCTTGTTACTGTCCACTCCCATGACCACTACTGTCAGCAATCGTGTATAGTGGCTACATTCCTGTCAAACCCTTCTGCAGTATTGCAGAAGGAATATCCAGATTCTCATAGCCCTATCACACAACCTCGTTCAATTTCAGCACTGTGTTGACAGTGGTGTCTTTGTCACCTTAAAGGCATTCTTGACTAACATCAACTCACCACATCCAACCTCAAAGGTAACTAACTCTCATGAGTGTTACAGTGTGTATGTTGCATCCTCACAGTGGCACCAACAGCGCCACTCTTAGGTGACTGGTGTGAAATTTGAAAAGAAATCCTGTTTCAGACGTAGGAAAGTGCCTACCAATTTTCATTTGTTGCACAACTCCTTCTTGGTGTTGAGATTTTTTTTCCATCAGTGTATATCATCTCTTATCTTTAAAAAATATAAAAAATTAAGAGAGAAATAAATTTGAAAGTAATGACGTTCTCAAGGTGTAATAACTTTACTACAGCCACTGGCAGCAGAGGAGTACCTGCCCGAATAGCCATGTGTGTTAAAGCACCACTTCCAGGATAGGGAGCTGTGCCGGCCCCAGATTCAATCCGGCAGGTAGATTAATGACGAGGGCCGACGTGCCGGGCAGCTCGCATGTAGTTTTTAGGTGGTTTCCCACATCCCCTGGGTGAATACTGGGCTGGTACCACAGCCCCATCTCAGTTACACAATTCATACACATTCAGAAAATTCTTGCTCACTTTCATATGAATAATGCTACATGCAGACAGCTAGTGTACACATAAGCTGTCCCAGGGGTAACAGGAGGGCATGCGACTCCTTAAATTAATCATACCAAACCTGTCAATAATCATGCTGACGCTGTGCTGATGCTGGACAAAGGGACAACATAAAGCAGAAGAGTGGCAGCAGAAGGGTACAAGATTGGTACAGATCTGATGTTATAAAATTAACATAAATTCAAGGTCTGTTCAAAAAATTCCAGAACTTCGTAATATCACGTCAATGGTGTATTGGAGTGAAATGCGGTTGACACTCCTGCACATGCCTCTGTTTACCATGTAACTGCTGGAAGTTTCATTGTTGCATGTCTGTTAGTTAGTCTTCAGTTCTGTATTGCATAGAACGTTGTGTCACACAGTTTGTGAATTTCAAGATGGCAGAGTTACAAGAGCAACATGTCTACTTTAAATTTTGTGTGAAACTCAAGAAAACCTTTACAGAGACACACCACATGATCCAGAAAGCCTATGGTGATGACTGCTTAAGCCATACACAGTGTTATGAATGGTTCACATCGTTGAAAAAATGGTTGGACGGAAGTTAAAGATGATCCTCATTCAGGACACCCTTCGACGTCTACCAATGATGCTCGTGTCAGGAACGTCAACAAAACTGTGTGTGTCAATCGAAAACTGAGAGATTGCAGAATGTAATATTTCAGTCAGATCATGTCATGATATACTGACACAGCATCTTGGTATGTATTGTGCTCATCCTATGGCTCAAGAGTCAAGACCAGAAAGACCTTTGCCACACAATCTGTGAAAAGCTTTTGGATCATGCAAATGAGAATGGGATGTCCCTTAAGAGGATCATAGCTGGTGATGAGACACGGGTCTATGGTTATGATGTTGAGACCAAGCTTCAGTCTTCACAATGGGTCGGGAAGGATTCTCCGAGAGCAGAAAAAGCTCATCAGGTCAGGTCAAATGTCAAAACCATGCTGATAGTTACCTTTGACTTTGAAGGGTTAGTTCATAATGAATTCATGCCACAGGGACAAATCATTAATCGATGGCACTATCAGGACGTGTTGTGATGGCTGAGAGAAAACGTTAGAAGGAAACGTCCCGAAATGTGGTGGACAATTCGTGGCTCTTACATCACCGTAACTCACCCACACATTCATCTCTATTATTGCACAAAAAACGAAATCACTGTGCCGCCTCATCCTCCGTGCTCTCCAGACCTGGCCCCTGGGGAAAACCTTATTGAAAGGGCAAAGATTCGAAACAATAGAGGAGATAATATAAAATTTGCAAATGGCGCTTCACACGATCCAGCGAGGTGTACCGAGACTGCTTCCAGAAGCGGAAACTGTGTTGGGAGCAGTGTCTCTATTGTGGAGGAGAGTATTTAGAAGGTGGCTATGCATAATAAGCAAAAGGTAGGTGTAGAAAAATTTTGTGGACAGTGTTCCAGCATTTTTTGAACAGATCTCGTAATGCTGTCTTAATTACGCCAGGCGATGCTGAAGGAACTGAATTAAGAAATGAGAAACGGAAAGTAGTAGATGAACTATCCTATTTGCTATCCCTAAAGCCACCAATAATACAACACACATATCCCACAACACTATCACAACCACTTTCAGAGCAAACTGAGTCACTTTGAATTTCTCTCATATTTGAGAACCAGCATGTTTCAACTCCATACGGGCCTGCTTGGTTTCAGGCACACAGTTGAACAGCCACGACTCATCGTCTGTGATGATTTCTTTCAGAAAGTCACGCCCTCCAGTGGTGTAAAGTGTCAAGTGATCTGAGCTTGTCAACATTTGCTGGCCCTTATTGTTGTCTGTCAGGTTCTTAGGCACCCAGCGAGCTCTAGCTTTACAAAATTGGAACATATCATGAACAGTATCATAGAATGCACTATAGGAAATGTTAAACTCCTGCAATACGGTTTGCAGTTGCATATGCCTCCCATTCAATTGCTGCTTCAATGGTGCCAGTATTCTGCACGGTTGCAGCTGTTACCGACTGCCCAGAGCGTGGCGAATCACTGAGGTCCACACGCCCTCTAAGAAGAATGCACACCACCTGGAGACATTGCTACAGTAAATACAGTCATCCCTGTACATGCCACACATGTCCCTGAGAATTTCACTCAGTTTATACACTTCTGGTTCACAAATACTGAACCACACTACAATGCTCTTCACAAGTTGACATGTGTCCCATGTTTTTTTTCGTAGAGCTACATATGAAAACAAAATACCCTCTGTAACACAAACTTCAAACAATGCCATCATGAAATTTCAACACTCCAATGGCAATACCTGGGGAGAAATATTATTGTATGTTACTTTCCAATCCTCTCTTGTACTCGTATTTGCCTGGAATGCAGCATTGTATGGAAACAAAATGTCAGTACTGCTTATTGTCCACAAGAAGAGTATAAACACCTTTAAAATGTGATGCTACAGAACAATTCTGAAGGTTAAATGAACAGATGAAATAGCTCAGTCATTCTCAAAGTGCCCCCCGTCTCCCCGAGATGGGGAATTTAATTGAAATATTTTCATTTCGTATCATGTAAGAAAATGACTCCTGGTGAACAAATATAGATTGTGTCAGGCTCTCATTTCCATGAACGAAGTTAGGAAGGCTCCTTCCTCCCCCATTGTTAATTTCATGAGAACTGACAGGTAGATCCTTTCAGCAGCAATACTAAGAAACTGTCACCAGTAGCTAATTACCAAACATTTAACAACCATTAATCACAATAAGCACTCCGTCCTCAGGCCACGAGTGGCCTACCGGGACCATCTGATCGCTGTGTCATCCTCAGAGGAGGATGCGGATAGGAGGAGTGTGGGGTCAGCACACCGCTCTCCTGGTCGTTACGATGGTATTCCTGACCGAAGCCGCTACTATTTGGTCGAGTAGCTCCTCAATTGGCATCACGAGGCTGAGTGCACCCCAAAAAATGGCAACAGCGCATGGCGGTTGGATGGTCACTCATCCAAGTGCTGGCCACGCCCAACGGCACTTAACTTCGGTAATCTCACAGGAATCGGTGCATCCACTGCGACAAGCCCGTTGCCCAATCACAATAAGCCAACTGACAATATGATGGCCAGTTCCTTGCAGTGCTGACTACAGTAACAGATTGTTAATATCACAGTCATTGTTACAGTCCACTCAATTTCAGGCAGCCTTCTAAGGGTCTTCAAAGATAGTGAGTTACCTAGAAGTCCAATTCTAAAAGTTGTTCAGTGAAAGTAGTTAACCACACTTACAACAACAAAGGTGAGAAAAGTAATGGGATACCGGACCCCTTTGCCCTGGACAGTGCAGCAACTCGATGTGACATGGGCTCAACAAGTCACTGGAAGTCCACTGCAGGAATATTGAGCCATGCTGCCTCCACAGCCACACATAATTCTGAAAGTGTTTCCAGTGCAGTATTTTGTGCACGAACTGACCTCTCAAATATATCCCATAATTGTTTGACTGCACTTATGTCGAGCGATCTGGTTGGCCAAACCATTTGCTCAAACTGTCCAGAATCTTCTTCAAACCAGTCACGATCTATTGTGGCCAAGTGACATGGCGCACTGTCATCTATAAACATTCAATTGCTGTTTGGGAATATGAAGTCCACGAATGGCTGCAAATGGTCTCCAAGTAGTCAAACACAGCCATTTCCAGTCAATTATCAGTTTAGATGGACGAGCCGACCCAGTCCATTCCCTGCCATTATGGAGGCACCACCAGCTTGCACAGTGCCTTGTTGATATCTTCAGTCCACAGTTCAGTGGAGTTTGTGCGGCACTCGAAACCTACCGTCAGTTCTCACCAAATGAAATTGGAACTCATCTGACCAGGCCACGGTTTTCCATTTGTCTAGGATCAACCTATATGGTCACAAGCCCAGGACAGGTAGTGCAGGTGATGTCGTGCTATTAGCAAACGCACACGCGTCGGTCGTCTGCTGCCACAGCCCATTAACACCAAATTTCACTGCACTGTCCTAACGCATACATTCGTCATATGTCCCACATTGATTTCGGTGATTATTTCACGCAGTGTTGCTTGTCTGTTAGCACTGCAAATGACACTTCTCACGTTCTTTAAGTGAAGGCCGTTGGTCAGTGTGTTGTCCGCAGTGAGAGGCAATCCCTGAAATTTGGTATTCTTGGCACACTCTTCACACTGTAGATCTCAGAATATTGAAATCCCAATTTCCAAAATTGAACGTCCCATGTGTCTAGCTCCAACTACAATTCCATGTCCAAAGTCTGTTAATTCCTGTTGTGCAGTCATAATCTTTTCAGGTGAATCACCAGAGTGTAAATGACAGCTCCGTCTATGCACTGGTCTTTTATACCTCGTGTCTGCAACAGTACCACCATCTTTATATGTGCATATCGCTATCCCGTGACTTCTCACATCAGTCAATAACTGGCAGATTCACAGTGACAACAAGAGGTCCCATGATAGTGATTCACCAAGTCTAATCTTCAAAAGTATGCAGTTCCAGTAAGGAAAAAGATTCAAATTTAATCAAACTTCATTCTCCTTGTGCATCTTCCTCTGTTCTTAGCTGGAACATTGCTTCTAAATGGAAAAATCAAAGTATGTAAATATCAAGTTAATCATCTGACATTAGGCCTTACTAGCATTTTTTTGAATAACAAGGATGATCACAGTGTGTTTTTTATTTTAGCCATGATAGCTTGGACGGTATACAACTAAAGACACAATTGCAGACAAATGGACGATGTGATTAAACTCACCAAATGTTTTCAGTGTCATGGGCAACAGGTAAAATGAAATGTAAGATTCCTTAAAAGGAAAGAGAAGAAGAAGAAGCAGGTATCAGTTCCTACGAAAGCCCTACAAGCATTCAAGATGTTGTTTTTTCTGTTGTTGTATCCCACTTCATTTCAAAAGCCAAATCAGGACGCACTATTGGATAGAAATTACTTTTACCACACACGTTAAAAGGCATGGAGAAAGGTTTGGTAAAAGTCTGTAGCTGACACTACTCTTAGATGATACTTTTGTTGTCGTATTCATGCACCAGACTCTGATAAGAAATATTAATTGCTACCACATCCTCATGATAGCGCAAAATTCGTCTTGCAACTTGCTGTCAGTAGTGATACTGGAAGTCTCTCCCAGTTTCTTGTTTTTGTATAATGCTGTTAAGAACATTAAATGTATGAGGTCTGCCTATTTTGTAAAGCTCTGGAAGAGAGCACTATAGACAAATACATTTTATTTCTTGTGAATTCCATTTACGTGGACAATGATCTATCATGGACAAATTTTATTGGTAAATGAACTGATGCAGTGGCAGCATTCACTAGAATGAAAGAGGTGTCTAACAGAGTGTGTGCTATTTCCCCTGTAAAATTCAGACACTGCATGATACAGAGTGAGGCATTGGCCTATAAATGAGAACAACTGGAGTGCTGGATGATACAGTCAGTAGCATAAATACTATGAAAGCACACGCTTTAAACAGTTTATTTTCTATTCTTTGTGAGGATACGGGTACTACTCACGATTCACTTCTATTGGGCACCAAGGAATGTCAATTATCTAGTAGTAAAGTTGTTCATAGCTTGGTAGATCTGACAGATGAACTTCATCTTTTCTTACTGAACAGCAATCCTACACTTGCAGCTCTGTTTCTGGAGAAAAAATGGCTTCTAATATTGTACTACTTGGCTGATGCTATTGAGAAACTGAATGATCTTAATGTATCACTTCAAGACCGAAATAGTAATATCACTTTTTTAAGTAAAAAAGCACTTGCATTTAACAGAAAATTTGGACTTCAGAAAACACAGACAGAGAAAGGTAACTGTGAGAAGTTATTTTGCCTGAATGATTTTGTGAAGGAAAATGAGTTGGATGTAGGCAAAAATAGTGGAATGGGCGGAGTACGTCTTGAAAACCTTCATCAACAGTTCAAGGGTAAATTTCCAGAGCCTTCATCTGATTATCACTGGATCCACAACCAGTTTGGCAGCATCGTAACAGATGACTAATTAGTCTCTTTGTCAACAGTAGAACATGAGGAGCTCATAGAACTCTCAAGTGATAGAACATTTCAAAATGAATTTAAACTGGAGTCTCTTGAAATTTTGTAGGCGAAGACTCAGAATCATTATCTCAATTTAGCAAGAAGGGCAATGGGTGTGTTGTGTTACCCTTCACAACAAATTACTTGTTTGAGTCAACGTTTTCTGGGATGGCGTTAATCGAGACAGAATATCGGTCTCGACTCCACCTGGATGGGGATCTGTTAGTTCCTGTTTCAGAGGTACAACCAAGACAGGATCTACAATAACTTTTCTTTCCCCTGGTATTACAAATGGAATGGCACAATTCACTATGAGATTCCGACGCCCACGTCTTCGCGACCGTCAGCGAAGAGAGCAGCCCGCAGGGGGAGGGGATTTAAATCGGCCGCCCACCTTCAGGAGCTCAGTTCGTCAGTGTACCTCACGATGGCGACATGACTGATTGTCGAAATATTGTGCCCGTTGGACACTATGAACCAGCAGTATACCAGTGGACTGTTCGAGCCACTATGATACAGATTGAATCTTGCGCTACAGAAGCTATTGTACTTTCCCATGTGGCTTTAGCAAGAGAAGCCTGAAATATGAAAAAACATGGCAAGTATGTTACTATCGTCAACTTGTGTAGAGCAGCAGAGCAAAGTTTGATATTTGTGTGCCCAGAGGGCCATGTGAACCTTACTGATTTGTCACTCTCCAGGTGGCCGGTAACAGCTCCAGCCGCACTGAATGCTGGAACCCTGAGGCAGCAATTTGAAATGATTGGCGTATGCCCTTAATCGGGCAGGTAGGTTAGAAAATTTAAAAAGGGAAATGGATAGGCTAAAGTTAGATATAGTGGGAATTAGTGAAGTTCGGTGGCAGGAGGAACAAGACTTTCAGTCAGGTGAATACAGGGTTATAAATACAAAATCAAATAGGGGTAATGCATGAGTAGGTTTAATAATGAATAAAAAATTAGGAGTGCAGGTAAGCTACTACAAACAGCATAGTGAACCCATTATTGTGGCCAAGATAGATACGAAGCCCACGCCTACTACAGCAGTACATGTTTATATGCCAACTAGCTCTGCAGAGGATGATGAAATGTATGATGAGATAAAAGAAATTATTCAGGTAGTGAAGGTAGATGAAAATTAAATAGTCATGGGTAACTGGAATTCGACAGTAGGAAATGGAAGGTGAATATGGATTGGGGCTAAGAAATGAAAGAGGAAGCCGCCTGGTAGAATTTCGCACAGAGCATAACTTAACCATAGCTAACACTTAGTTCAAGAATCATGAAAGAAGGTTGAATACACGGAAGAACCCTGAAGATACTAAAAGGTTTCAGATAGATTTTATAATGGTAAGACAGAGATTTAGGAACCAGGTTTTAAATTGTAAGACATTTCCAGGGGCAGATGTGGACTCTGACCACAATCTATTGGTTATGAACTGTAGATTAAAACTGAAGAAACTGCAAAAAGGTGTGAATTTAAGGAGATGGGGCCTGGATAAACTGAAAGAACCAGAGGTTGTACAGAGTTTCAGGGAGAGCATAAGGGAACAATTGACAGGGATGAGGGAAAGAAATACAGTAGAAGAAGAATGGGTAGCTTTGAGGAATGAAATAGTGAAGGCAGTAGAGGATCAAGTAGGTAAAAAGACGAGGGCTAGTAGAAATCCTTGGGTAACAGAAGAGATACTGAATTTAATTGATGAAAGGAGAAAATACAAAAATGCAGTAAGTGAAGCAGGTAAAAAGGAATACAATCGTCTCAAAAATGAGATCGACAGGAAGTGCAAAATGGCTAAGCAGGGATGGCTAGAGGACAAATGTAAGAATGTAGAGGCTTATCTCACGAGAGGTAAGATAGATACTGCCTACAGGAAAACTAAAGAGACCTTTGGAGAAAAGAGAACCACTTGCATGAATATCAAGAGCTCAGATGGAAACACAGTTCTAAGCAAAGAAGCAAAAGCAGAAAGGTGGAAGGAGTACATAGAGGGTCTATACAAGGGCGATGTACTTGAGGACAATATTATGGAAATGGAAGAGGATGTAGATGAAGATGAAATGGGAGATACAATACTGCGTGAAGAGTTTGACAGAGCACTGAAAGACCTGAGTCGAAACAAGGCCCCGGGAGTAGACAACAGTCCATTAGAACTACTGAAGGCCTTTGGAGAGCCAGTCCTGACAAAATTCTACCATCTGGTGAGCAAGATGTATGAGAGAGGCGAAATACCCTCAGACTTCAAGAAGAATGTAATAATTCCAATCCCAAAGAAAGCAGGTGTTGACAGATGTGAAAATTACCGAACTATCAGTTTAGTAAGTCACAGCTGCAAAATACTAACACGAATTCCTTACAGATGAATGGAAAAACCGGTAGAAGCCAACCTCGCGGAAGATCAGTTTGGATTCCATAGAAATGTTGGAACATGTGAGGCAATACTGACCCTACGACTTATCTTAGAAGAAAGGTTAAGGAAAGGCAAACCTACGTTTCTAGCATTTGTAGACTTAGAGAAAGCTTTTGACAATGTTGACTGGAATACTCTCTTTCAAATTCTGAAGGTGGCAAGGGTAAAATACAGGGAGCGTAAGGCTATTTACAATTTGTACAGAAAGCAGATGGCAGTTATAAGAGTGGAGGGACATGAAAGGGAAGCACTGGTAGGGAAGGAAGTGAGACAGGGTTGTAGCCTCTCCCCGATGCTATTCAATCTGTATATTGAGCAAGCGGTAAAGGAAACAAAAGAAAAGTTCGGAGTAGGTATTAAAATCCATGGAGAAGAAATAAAAACTTTGAGGTTCGCCAATGACATTGTAATTCTGTCAGAGACAGCAAAGGACTTGGAAGAGCAGTTGAACGGAATGGACAGTGTCTTGAAAGGAGGGTATAAGATGAACATCAACAAAAGCAAAATGAGGATAATGGAATGTAGTCGAATTAAGTCGGGTGATGCTGAGGGAATTAGATTAGGAAATGAGACACAGTAGTAAAGGAGTTTTGCTATTTGGGGAGCAAAATAACTGATGATGGTCGAAGTAGAGAGGATATAAAATGTAGCCTGGCAATGGCAAGGAAAGCGTTTCTGAAGAAGAGAAATTTGTTAACATCGAGTATAGATTTAAGTGGCAGGAAGTCGTTTCTGAAAGTATTTGTATGGAGTGTAGCCATGTATGGATGTGAAACATGGACAATAAATAGTTTAGAGAAGAAGAGAATAGAAGCTTTCAAAATGTGGTGCTACAGAAGAATGCTGAAGATTACATGGGTAGATCACATAACTAATGAGGAGGTATTGAATAGAATTGGGGAGAAGAGGAGTTTGTGGCACAACTTGACTCGAAGAAGGGATTGGTTGGTAGGGCATATTGTGAGGCATCAAGCGATCACCAATTTAGTATTGGAGAGCAGTGTGGAGGGTAAAAATCGTAGAGGGAGACCAAGACATGAATACACTAAGCAGATACAGAAGGATGTAGGCTGCAGTAGGTACTGGGAGATGAAGAAGCTTGCACAGGATAGAGTAGCATGGAGAGCTGCATCAAACCAGTCTCAGGACTGAAGACCACAACAACAACAACAACGTGCTACTACGAACGTTATCACAGTGGTTCAACATCTCCTGTGGTGCAGTGGAAGATATTGTTAATGGCACATTGAAATTTTGTGAAGTCTGTGCTCATTGGATGCACAAGAACATGGCAGACAATCACAAGGCCCAGTGAATGATGACAAGCTCGGAACACTTAACACATTATGACTCAGAAGGGCAAAACTTCCTGGAAGGAATAATCATTGGTGATGAGTTGTGGACGCACTACTACATGCTTGAAACCAAGCAGGCCTCTGTAGAGAGGAAACATGCCGTTTCCCCAATACGAAAAAAATTCAAAGTAACTTAATCTGGTAGTGACAGTGTTTTGAGATATACATGGTATGCCTTTGGTGGAAACTCTGCTGAACGTGGGACTACTGTGAATTCAGCAGCCTACGTTAAAACTTTGGTTAGGTTGTGTTGTGCCTTTCATGATGAACACCAGAACATTAATGCTGACAGCGTCAAACTTCTTCATGACAATGCTTGCCCCCATATTGCTCCTGTTCATGAGATGATTGCCAAATTTAGGTGGGAGGTGTTCCAGCATCCACCATACAGTCTGGACTTTGTGCCATTGGTCTTTCTACAGTTTGGTCCCATGAGAAATTCCTGGCTGGTCAGTGCTTTTTGACAGATGAGGAAGTGAAATCTGCAGTCCACAGATGGTTATGCTACAACCAACCAGACTTCTATGAGCAGGGCATGCTGAAACTGCTACCACAATGAGAGACTATGTAGAAAAGTAGGCAAAAGATGTAAGTTCAGGTGTGATTCTTTTTGTTTTGTTACCTATTTAACTTTTTGGTAATAAAACTACTGTGCATTATTTTCCGATCTTCCGTCAGACTTTCTCCACAAATTCAAGCACACACATTGCACACAAATTACAGAGAAGTAAATAGATATTGTGGATCATGTTTGTGCCAAGTACGAGGAGTGCTGAGGAAGGAAATAAAAGTAGGGGGAGGGGAGGGGTGGGGAAGCAAAATAGTTTATTTTTCAGAAGGGAGGCTTGACAGACAACATTTTAGAAGCCTTGAAATAGCTAATGAAGATGTACAAAATTGAACTAGGGAAAAAATAAATTTATGGCACAGTTTGACAAAAACGAGATTGGTAGACAGGATGCATCTCAAGCCATCCCAGCTTCTTTACTCTCTTGATAATCTTCATCAGAATTTCACAGGCAGTTGAGGAGTTACACTCACCTCCCTTCATTTGACATCCACCTGATTTCCAGGTGTGTCAGCATATCCTTCTTGGAATTGATGAAGTACTCAGCCTCTTCTATGGTGTAGCGCATCCAGCCGAGATGCAGCTCGCGCAGGTGTGGGCAGTTGTCTGCGAGGGTGCGCAGCCGAATATGGCCACTTCTGTCCCTCGCGCTGTACAGTTGCAGCACCTGCAGGTGGGGCAGCTGAGCCACTGCATCCACAAACCTCGAGTCGAAGGTTTGCCACGCGTCGACAGTTCTCAGCACGCGTATTTTATTGCACCTCTTGAAAAGTTTCTTTGCTACATGCTTCCGAGGAATGTGGAAACAAATAAATGTCAGTTGCAATGCAGATAAAGCAGTACAAAATGTCACATTTGATAAATCCCTTCCAATGAACACCATAATCAGTGCATGTAATTAATTGGCAAAAATTTAATTCTTTTACTACATAATTTTGAGTTTCATTACAACTGTTATAATATTAAAAAGGAAAACACTTCCTGATAGTCTGCAAATTTATATTTATGTGGTAATGAACCAGCTTTCAGTTCCTCAGACCATCTTCAGGTGACAACTCAATGTGGCAAACACAGATAAACATGATTCCAAATGAAATTTTCACTCTGCAGCAGAGTGTGCGCTGATATGAGACTTCCTGGCAGATTAAAACTGTGTGCCGGACCGAGACTCAAACTCGGGACCTTTGCTTTTTGCGGGCAAGTGCTCTACCAACTGAGCTACCCAAGCACAACTCACAACCCCTCCCCACAGCTCTAATTCCGCAAGTACCTCGTCCCGAGTTCGAGTCTCGGTCCAGCACACAATTTTAAGCTGCCAGGAAGTTTCATATCAGTGCACACTCCGCTGCGGAGTGAAAATTTCATTCTGGAAACATCCCCCAGGCTGTGGCTAAGCCATGTCTCTCCAGGAGTGATAGTTCTACAAGGTATGCAGGAGAGCTTTTGCAAAGTTTGGAAGGTAGGAGACGAGGTACTGGCAGAATTAGAGTTGTGAGGAGGGGTTGTGAGTCATGCTTGGGTAGCTCATTTGGTAGAGCACTTGCCCACGAAAGGCAAAAGTCCCGAGTTTGAGTCTGGGTGCGTCACACAGTTTTAATCTGCCAGAAAGTTTCACAGATAAACATGTCTGATTACACAGATATTATTTATACAGAAAACACAAAAATGAGACAGTATTCACATATGAAAACATAACAATAATTACATTACCTAAAAATAGGGGGTAAACAGTTTTTATATGGAGACATATTTAACAAATGATGAAAAATAAGATGAATTTACAGTAAATTGTGAAAAATAAGATGACGTTGCAATCTGAATCTAGCATTTGTGGTGAAAACTTAATTTTCCCCTTTGTTAAATTACACAAACACAGTGGAGACTTCCTGATCCCAGTTATACAGATTCACAATTATCTGGATTGTCAACCACAAGCAAATATCTTTGTAGTCTAGTCCGTGTATGCACGGAAACATTGTGCTGCATTTCCCACCAGCACCCTGTGCAATCTCTGCTCTGTGTGTTTCATTATTGTTGAGTTAAGACAGTTGCCTACTGCTGCGCCATGTCAAATAGGCATTATTGCACAAAGAAAAAATAAACATTATTGATCATTACAAAAAAGTAGAAACTGGTTATGAGTTAGCCCATAAGCATGGTATAGGTACTTCTGTGATAAGAGAACTTTTGGAAGAAGCTTTGTATTGTTGGTTATCACGTCGGATGATGACATTGTTGAAAACATATTGCAGGAAAATGAACAGCAGAAGCACAAAAAGATAAAACAGAAGAAACTGTAAATGCTAAAAATGATGCAGACCATCTCATGTGGATGCATTTCAAGCCCTGCAAATACCTTTCAAATGCCAGAATGCATTGCCCCAGACTGTGGCTAAGCCATGTCTCCGCAATATCCTTTCTTTCAGGAGTGCCAGTTCTGCAATGTTCGCAGGAGAGCTTCTGTAAAGTCTGGAAGGTAGGAGGCGAGGTACTGGCAGAAGTAAAGCTGTGAGGACAGGGCGTGAGTTGTGTTTGGGTAGCTCAGTTGGTAGAGCACTTGCCCGTAAAAGGCAATAGGTCCCTAGTTCGAGTCTCGGTCCGGCACACAGTTTTAATCTGCCAGTAAGTTTCACCTTTCAAATGGATTGGAAAAGAGACAGAGTGTGATAGCAAATATTTTTTAAAAGATTAAACTCCAAAGACTGTCCTATGTGACTTTTGTTAGGCATTTCATGATTAAGATTGCAGTATTTCAGTAAATTTACAAAAATACACATACACATATGAAGATGTCTCTATCTCTTAATAAACATTGATTTGTGTTGATTTTAATAAGGTTAATTTAGTTTTATAGTTTTGAATAAACACCTATCATTATTTTTGAATGATTCCGTGATGTTTTCAGATGCCATTCTCCTTATTTCATGTATGATTGTACAATTTTGGCCTTAGGCGATTTTCACGTATTTTATGGATGATTCTTTAGTAGTATATTATGCCATGTATGTCTTTGCTTCCATGACTGCATGTAATGTTCATAAAATAAACTAGAGAGGTTTTTAACTATTTTACCTTTGCAACAACTGGTTGAAAGTACTGTGCTCCTAAAACAGTGAAAAAGCTCTCTGATTTATTTTACAAGCATTACACTCATTCATAGGAGCAAGGATATACATGGCATAATATACCACTAAAGAATCATCCATAAAATGTTTGAAAATAGCCTAAGACTGAAATTGTATTACCATACATGAAATAAAGAGAATGGCAGCTAAGGACATCAGAATATTATTCGAAAACTCATCACAGCTGCAGACTCTATCGCACAGAAAATTACTCATCATTATGTACTAACCTTAGAAAGATAAACATCTGACAACACACCCAAAAGATAACCATGTGCAGGTGACATAGATTATCTTTCTAGACTCAATAATACAAAAATTTCTTTTCTTCATGTATCTGATTATGCAGATTTTCGATTATATGAAAGACCTACAAAGACAAGTAGCCCCATTAATTGAGTCTCCACTGCACTAGACTCAAAGGGTAAGTTCACCTTATTTCTTATCATTTGTTAAATGTATCTCCACATAAAACTTTGTTTATCCCTTTTTTAGTTAATATAATTACTGTAATGTTTTCCTATGCAAATGCTTTATCATTTTTGCATCTTCTGTACAAATGATAACTGTGTAAATCACACATCTTGTTTATCTGTGTTTACCACATTCAGTTGTCATCTGAAGATTGCCTGAAAAGCTGAAAGCTGGTTCATGTCCAAATAAATATAATTTTACACAACATTAAGAAGTGTTTTCCTTTTTAATATTATTATCATGTACTGCTAAGCACTGATGGAAAATGTAACTAATGTTACAATTGTTAAATCTTATTAGTTCTATATGTATAGTAGGGAGTTCATTACTGAACAAACAATTACAAAATTGAAATACTTAACTGAGTTGTCAAGTTTTTTTCATTTTTAGCAATGTAAGAAAAGACATATTGCTACTTACCATAAAGGAGACACATCAAGTTGTAGACTGGCACAATTCAAAGACACTCACAGAAAGATTTTGGACACAGCCAACTCCAGCATCTTGGGTCGGAAGCTATCTGCGAGTGTCTTTTAATTGTGCCTGTCTGCAACTTGAAGTGTCTTCTTTACGATAAGTAGCACTCTGTCTTTTTCTATATTGTTGATATTCCTACCTTGATGTCATTGGGCTACTGAGAGTGATAGGGGAGAGATACATGGAGAAGAAAAGGAAGGTGTATGTTGTGTTTATTGATCTTGAGAAGGCTTTTGACTGTGTCAGATGCGACAAAGTGATGGAAATCCTAAGGAAACATGGAGCTGACTGGAGGGATAGACGGCTAATAATAAATTTATATTTGAAGCAGAGAGCGAGAGTAAGAATTAGGAGGTGTGATGAGTGAAGAAATTGAATTGGAAAGATTTGTAAGACAAGGTTGTTGTTTATCACCAACACTGTTCAATATCTATGTGGAGGAAATTATTAATGAAAGTTTTGATGGAAGGAGAGGAGTTTGTATAGGGGGTCGGAGAGAGTAGTGCACAAGATTTGAGAAGACATGGTTGCGTTGGCAGAGAGTGCAAGAGAGATGGAACAAATGTTAGATGATCTAAACAAAAAATTAGAAAAATATCGAATGAAGATTAACAAGAAATGTCAAAAGAACGATTCAAGAGGAAACAGAAATTACTTTGCGGATTACTAAACAAAGATCTGAGGAAAAGACTGGCCAAATGTTACATATGGAGCGCATATGGAGCGTTGCACTGTATGGTGTGGAGACCTGAAAATTGAGGAAAGTAGTTGAAAGAATATTGGAGGTGCTAGAGATGTGGATATGGAGAAGAATAGAAAAAGTGAAATGGGAAGACCGAGTAAGGAATGAAGAAGTATTAAGAAGAGTTGGAGACAAAAGAAACATGCCGAAAGTCATCAGAAAAAGAAAACGGAACTGGATTGGACATTGTTTGAGGAGGGACTGTTTACTGAAGGAAGGAATAGAAGGGATGGTGGAGGTAAAAAGGGAAGAGGAAAAAGAAGATATCAAATGTTGGACAATACCAAAGGAGACAAATATTCAGATATGAAAAGACTGGCTATGGACAGACAAAAGTGGAAGATGCTTAACCCATGACAAGATCTGCCCTAAGGCACAATAACATACTACTACTATTACTTCTACTACTACTACTACCACCTGGAGTTTCCATTGTTTGATTTTTTCATTTTTATTTATTTACTTATCCTTCTCATTCTTGTTTTAGGAACTTAGGACTTGTCCCATTACTTATAACTAACTTAATTTAACATGCAGTAATTTTTTTTAACACAAGTGATAACTTATATCTAAGTGCACTTCAGTGATTTTGTAACGTTTTTACAATTGCAACTTTCGGCATGTACTTTTACATGAAACAGAGAATAAGGAAAGAAAGGGAAGGGATGGGTGGGAATTCATGACTTCAAGCCACACAGGATAGTGTGGTAATACAATAGCAGAAGTCAAAAATTTGTGCTGGATCGGGAATCAAACCGGGATTTATCATGTCTCATGAGCAGTTGCCTCAAACGCTTAGGCCATATGGACATGATCGCTTACCGTCCCAAGTTTACTACTTATTGCACACTGCAATGCAGTGCCTCTCGTCGGATAATGCCCTACTCGCAAATTATTAACTCCTGTAGGAGTTCAGGCAATACTAGAGCATGCACACTGAAACGAACACCAAGGAGCTGTCATGCTCTTACAGAAATGTATATATTTGTATATACTTTCTTACATTTAATAAGGATCAATGGTTCCAATTTAGTGTTACTTTTAGGTATAGACATTAGGGGTATTGGATGTTATATAGGGGTCAGATGGGATAGCGCACTATTGGTTATTTTCAAAACTCTACTATTCCATTTGAACAACAACATATTGAAAAAAAATTTTTAATAGGATAGATTGCTACTAACCACAGAGCAGTAGGCAGGCTTACTTGAAAGTAGACTAAGCTGTCGGACAAAGTTCTTCAGATATATTGGGTGTTCCAGAAGGAATTGTCCATATTCAGGGATATGACAGGAGCATCATTTGAACCAAAAAACTTCACATGGACATATGCCCTATTCAGATTGGTTTCTGAGATAGAACACATTTAATGAACATTTCTTTTTGGACTAGTGGTGTGCACATATGTGCCTTACCCAGCCAACCTCTTTGGTGTCTTATTCTACCCCTACCTTGTTGCTTTCAACTTCTTTGCTTGGGATGCCATTAAACCAGCCCACAGAATAAGCAGTTATATATGTTTTGTTGTGGGTGGAGTTGTGCAAGGGAATGAGAGTGTATCAGAGAGAAGATCAGTTATCTGTGTTTGCACACGCACTGGTTAAAATGCCACACACATACACTAATGAAGAATATGCAGATATTGTGTTTGTTTATGGCTTCTGTGACGATAGAGCTCTTGCTACTGTCAAAGAATATCATTAGCACTTTCTGACATGTCAAATTCCCGATCGTGGAGTGCGTAGCACAATTTTCAACACTTTATATGAACCAGGTAGTCTTTCATGTTCCCATTTTCTTCTGAACATGTAGTTCAACAACCTGTCCAGAAACAGCTACACATTGTTGAAATGTTGCAGCATAGTCCTCCTACTAGCACATGGCAACTTTCTGCAAGTATCAATGTCCCACAAACACAAATGCGGCAAAAATTACATGTGTGTTGAAAATCTGTGTTTTTGTAAAATACATATTCAATGGTTACTAATTGTTATACATGTGTACGTGTCACAGTGCCATAACCCAGTCTTCAGTCATAAAATTATTAGTTTTTTGTTAAAGTATGGAAAAATACCACAGAAGTGACATAGGGTGTCATGTTAACAGCCACAGATCAGTAGCCACCTGTTTGGCAATATGTGGATAACAGTAGCAGACTTGCCAGTGGATTGCAAAGTGAGGATAGTTGAGCTAAGTGATAAAGGGCACTGTGTAGACGTAACCGTGTAGCAAGTGGGGCAGTGTCACCACACCAGAGCGAGTCTCTTGTTACAGCAACATGACTACATGCCAGGTTTTAGTGACACAAATGGGCCCTGTAGGCATATACACTAAGGTGATAAAAGTCACAGGATAGCGATATGCAAATATGCAGATGGGGATAATATTACGTACACATAGTTGAAGCTAGATGCATTGGACAATCTGTTTTGGAAATCTTCAGGGAATTCAATATTCCAAGATCCACAGTGTCAACAGTGTGCCAAGAAATTCATAATTCAGGCATTACCTCTCACTATGGACAACAGAGGGGCCAACAGCCTTCACTTAAAGACCAAAAGCAGCAGCATTTGTGTAGAATTGTCAGTGCTAACAGATAACTGCATGAAATAACAGCAGAAACCAATGTGGGACAAATCACAAATGTATCTGTTAGCAAAACCTGGCATTAATTGGCTATGGCAGCAGACAACCGATGCAAGTGTCTTTGCTAACAGTACGACATCACCTGCAGTGCCTCTCGTGGGCTTGTGACTATATAGGTTGGACCCTAGACAACTGGAAAACCATGGCCTGGTCAGATGAGTTGCGTTTCAGTTGAAAGAGCTGATGGTAGGGTTCACGTGTTACACACACACCATGAAGCGATGGACCCAAGTTGTCAACAAGATACTGTGCAAGCTGATTGTGACTCCATAATGGTGTGAGCTGTGTTTACATGGAGTTTAAATCCTCTGGTCCAAATAAACCAATTATTGACTCGAAATGGTTATGTTCAGCTACTTGGAGACAGTTTGTAGCCATTCATGGACTTCATGTTCCCAAACAATGATGGAATTGTGCGGATGACAATGTGCCACATCAACAGGCCACAAGTATTCAAAATTGTGTTTTATTCATCTCATGACGAACATTTGCAATCCATGTCCAGGAGACATGTAAAAAATCTATAAAACCATTACAATGATTTTTACATTAATAAATAATAGCACTATAATAAATAAACACATTATAAGGATATTTCTTGGAATGTGAAACACATTGTATCCAGCTCAAATTTCCAGTTTGTCCCACAAGAATTCATCCACTGAGTAATAACACTTCAGTGTCAGTACCTCATATACCTTTGTTTTAAGTGAACCTAAATTCATCTGCATCAACTAGTTCCCTTCTAATTTATTACAAATTTTCATTCCCATGTATTGAGGTCCCTGAGCATACAATCTGAGGCAGTGGGTGGGGAGCATAAAATTTTCTTTGTTTCTAGTATCATGTGAATGGACAAAATGGTTTTCCTCAAATAGTTCATGTCTGATGTACAAAAGTATAATAATCTCATATATGTATAAGGATGGCAGAGTTAATATTTTATGCTTTCTAAATCATGGTTGACATGGTGCAGTGCACATATTTAGTATCTGCAATATGTTTGTCATGTTACCCCAAAAAACAATACCATATCTAATAATGGATGTGAAGTAGCTTGTATATGCTGCTTTTCATGTGTCCATGTCAGTTGCAGTTGATAACACTTGCATTGCAAATGCAAAGCTGCTCAGTTTGTTCATCAGGTATTCAATGTGTGGCTGGCAGCTCAAAGCTTTATACATTTAAACCTAAGAATTTGACTGAGTCAACTTCTTCTAGACCTTGGTTGTTGTGTACAATCTTAGTCTGCTCACATTTTGACTGCTTGGTTTTGAACTGCATCACGTGAGTCTTAGATATGTTTAGATTCAACCCATTTAACTGAAACCAAGTTTCTAAGGTACTGAGGGTACTGATCACAGATTTGAGATTTTTTTCTGAATCCTGATCTTCAACTAAGATAGAAGTATCATGTGCAAACAGAACTGATGCGGAGCTGATATTTAATGGTAAGTCATTAACATAAAAGAGAAATAGGACTGGGCCTAATATGGAGAGTTGTGGAACACCATGAGATATTTTTTTCCAATCAAAAAAATAATATGCGCCATATGAAGAAATGCTAACTCTTTGCTTTCTGTTGGATAAGTGGGATTTAAGCCACTGTAGGGCACTGCTGCTAATGCCATTCTTTTCAAGTTTGTAAACAAGCAATGTATGGTTTACAGAATCAAACACCTTTGTGAGGTCGCAGAAAATTCCTGCCACCTTATTCCTCTTGTCCAATAATGTACTTATTTTCTCAATGAAACTGTTTACTGCATCTATGGTGTTTTTCTCCTGCTGAAAATCAAACTGATTGTTTAGAATAACAGAATATTTTGCAATGAAGTTTTGGATTTGTGCAACAGCAAGTTTTTCAAATATTTTAGATAGGACTGGGAGAATCGAGATAGGACAATAATTTCCCATGATCTCTCTTGATCCCTTCTTGAAGAGTGGCTTGACTTCAGCATATTTCAGTTCCTCTGGGAAAGAGCCCTCTTCAAAACACTGATTTATTATATGAGCTAGTGGGTTTGCAATTCTATTGTGAACTACTTCAATAACTTTGGTGGGTATTCCATTTTTATGTTTCCACTTTTTGTTTCTTAATGTTAGAATAGCATTTTCTTCTCACTAAATGTTAGCAAGTTTTCTTTGCTGAAGTTCCTGCTCATACGGGTTCTCATTTGTGAAATGTTCCTATCTATCTGTGGCAGCTCAATGAACAATGCACAATGATCTGCATTACCTAGATCAAAGAACATTCCGGACAGTTTGAGCAAATGATTTGACCACCCAGATCACCCAGTATGAATTCTATTGAACATTCACAGAATATAATTGAGAGGTCAGTTTGTGCACAAAATGCTGCACCAGCAACACTTCTGCAATTACAGATCACTATAGAGGCAGCGTGGCCCAATATTTTGGCAGGGCCTTCAAACAACTTGCTGAATCCGTGCAGGTCGAGTTGCTGCACTGTGTCGGGCAAGAGGAGGTCTCACACAATATTAGGGGGCATCCCGTGACTTTTGTCACCTCAGTGTAAATAAGTCTGGATTTTAATGCAGGGATCACTTGTCATTGCCAGAAGTCAGCAATAGCACCACAACACCATGGTGAGACTGGGTAGAGAGATGACTGGGTTCTGCCAGCTGCAGCCACATGTTTGAGACCAGGCCGGATCTGCTGTCTGCACCTAGTTCTTCACGGGACTCAGTGTCGCTGTCCTGCCAACCTGCCGTCTGTGCCCACCATCACTGACATTGACGTCCTAGAGGGACTTGACGCCACAGCACCAGCCACCGACTGACTCCTGTCCGAGGGCAATAGGATGTGCCTCACACACACGGGACTCTGCACGCCATCACAACACCCACTTGCAGAGCTGAGAGGCCATCTCCCACACAGATACCTTCACAGCACGACACAACACATCACTGACATTGATCGCCGTGGCCTACAAAGGCTGCTGGCTTCAGCAGCATGAGGTGCCACTTCAGCAGCACCAGCCAGCAGCCACAACCCCTGCTGGGCCAACAAGCAGTTCTTTATAACTGTTAACACTTTTTCTGCTACATAGGCACCCTCTGCACTGCATGCTGAGGGCAGCTTTTGTTATGCCTACACTGCTCACAAAATGCTGGTGCCTGTTCTGATAGATGGTGCTCCGGCCAATATGAAACACTTATCATCCTATTTTTCAAAGGTGAAAACATTTTATTTTTGCACATCTTACAGTATGATATCTACATTCAATGAAGAACTGAATTTATTTTCGTTGCCCATCATACTTACTGAGCTGCATCAATTAAGTAAAACACTGATTAAATTTTAAAGAGTTTGCAGATGTAAAAATGTACTGGATAAACTTTGTGTACAAGTGATTAAAGTTTGTACGTTGGCTGGAATGAAATGTAAGTAAGGTGTTGAAATTTTATTTAAAATTGAGAACAGAACGATATCTCATTTTGTTCTCAAAGTTATCAGGTTTTATATACGACAGACTGCCAAATGCGACATGCCCATTTACATTCTTGCACATTGTGAATCACGTGCTCGTAACAATCATCATATCTTGTAAACAATTCAAGATATCGAAACGAGGTTTTTTGCCTATGATAGCACACAATGAGGCCCATATGCTGCATTATAAATACTCAAAACTTTTTCATTCACCAAAATATGAAAGTAACTCGTCACCAGCAGTGATAGGTTGGTGACTCCATATGTATACAGATGCCCATAGCACTGGAGGAAAATCCAAGCAGCACACGTATAGACATTTGCAGCACCTGGGGAATGGCATAACAGGACATCTATACATGCTCACAGCAGCAAAAGGGTTTAACAGTCTTTGGCCACAGACCCCCTTGTCTCTGTCATCACCGGCTGACTCTTCAGCATGTAATCCGACAATATATCGAATTATACAGAAAATAAATAACACTGTACAGTCAATGTGTTTTATCACATAAACTATTCGGAATAGGGCATATGTCCATACAAAGTTTTTTGCTTGAATGATGGTTCTTGTCATATGCTTGAATACTGACCATTCCTCCCAGGACACCAAGAAAAAAAATAATACACACACACACACACACACACACACACACACATTTATACACACATAGTTAACACACACATGCCCACTGTCATCTCTAGTAAGGAGAGGGATCAATTTTTTGAAATCGTCAATACAGTGATGTAGGTTAAGGTCACAAGTATGACACATCCTGCTGCCTTTCACTGCCGTGGATCTCGTGGCAAGTAATCAACAAAAAAATTTCGGAATTTTGTGTGATGCTCTACAGCTTTAAAATAGGGATGTATTTAATAGAGTAGTTTCGCAGATTAAGGTACAGGCCTCGTATGCAAGAGGTTGTGGGTTTAAAGCCTGTCAGGTGCTTTCAAATTGTTCATTTTTAATCTTTATCAAAATGACTTTAGCCACTATTTTTATTTAATTAATTGGGCTACATGTAATTTTTCTTTATTTCTATTCCGTAGTCATGTCAGTTTTATAAACTTGTTGCTGCCCTCATTTTTTCTTCCTATCATTCTTTTTCCACTTGGAATCTTTCCACGTGTGATTTTAATTAATTTTCTGTATTAACTTCAATTCAACTTCTTCTGTTTTATCATCCCATATGTTTGTCCATGTTACTGCATTCATTATTTCTGTTCCACATTTTGCTTGAATTTCGTTTTATTTATATTCTCTTGTTTCATTTAACAACTGTGTTGCTTTGTCAATAGAGGAATCGGAATTAATGATTTAAATGTTTGTAAGACACTAATCATCTAAAAAAATGTACATCTTGTGATGAAAATTACATTTTTGACACCAATACATGGTCAACGTAAATAGATTATTTTGTCTTTTGTTTTTTAAATAACATATCCACAATTTTAAATGTTACACATGATTATGATAGATAAATAAAAATAATTAAAATCACATACACAAAGATTCCAAATCAAAAAGAATGAGAGAAAGAAAAAAATGAGAGCAATTGTAGAAGTTAATACACTGGTTAAAATGGTGTGACAAAGGACTAGAAATAAAAAAATACATTTAATGCAATTAATCAAATAAGAGTAATGACCAAAGTCATTCTTCTAGAGATTTAAATTTCAAAGCACCTACCGAGATTCGAGGCTAAGATCTCTTGCATGTGGGGCCTGAACTTGAACCATTACACTGCACGGTCAGTCAGTTCAACTCTCTTTTATTAAAGCTGTAGAGTGTTGTCATGCTTAATTCCGAAATTTTTTTCAGCACTTACTCACAAACAATGGCCAACCATGTGAATGGCAGGGGGCATATGACACTTGACGCTTTGATCTACATCACTGTATAGATGATTTCAAAGATTTCATCCCACAGCTTGGGACTTCTCCTTATAACTCCTCAGGCCCAACAGTGGTGGGCAGCGATATCAGTTGGGATGTATAGTAGGGATACAGGAGAAAGTGTGGGGTAAGGAAGGAGAGTGATAGCAGGGTAAGGCTGGCGGGAAATACCTGTGAGAGTGTGAGGGACGTGGTAGGGGCAGGATGGAGGATTGGTAGATGTGGCATCAAGAGGTTTTGTTTGGGATGGGTGGGGGCCGGGGAGGGGGGAGGGGGGGGGGGGGACAGAGAGAAAAATGGACTGTATGTGTGTGCTGGAAGGATAGCAGGCTACAGTTAGAGCAGCAAAGGGGACTCAAGCATGTGTCAACAGGAACTAGCGATGGTGTTGGAGGAAAGAATCCAGATGGGACATGCTGTGAAGTGGTCATCAAAGTAAAGCACACAATGTTGGGCAGCACACTTGGCAACTGTCTCTCAGCAAAAGCTTGGTGGTAGCCCTTCATGTGTGCAGACAGCTGTCAGTGGTCGTGTCCACGCAAAATGCCACACAGTTGTTACAGCTGAGGTGGTCCTGTCTTTCACAGGATAGGAAATTTTTGTGACAGGACTGGAGTAGGTGGTAGTGGGAGGCTGTATGGGACCGGTCTAGAATCTGTGTCTTTTACACAGATGTGAGTTATGTGGATAGGGCTCAGGAGAAGGAGTGGAAAAGGGGTGCAAAGGATAATTCATAGGTGTGGGGCAGAGGGGGGCGGGGGGAGGGGGGGGGGGGAGAATGAAGACCCACCCCTAGTGGGGGAGGATCACTTAGCAGTTTTCCAAACCAAAGAATTTCAACAACCTATGCACCTTGTCAAAACGTGAAAACATTCAGTAATATATACATGAACTGAATTTAAAAAAACATAAAAGTGCTCAATAGAAACTTCCAGTCACAATGGAAGCAACATTAATACAAGCCCTACGTCTACTACGTCAGCTAGTTCAAAGAGTAACACAAATGTCTGCAGTGGACGAGTGAGCCACTGAACGAAGGCTCCAACCCTGTTACCTTGTACAGAAGGGTAACACAGAAGCAGTGACACAAGTTTATATGTTAAAGTCACTTTTACACCTAGAGGTCACAGTCAACTCCAAAAGAGAACCCAA
This sequence comes from Schistocerca americana, assembly GCF_021461395.2. NCBI lineage: Eukaryota > Metazoa > Arthropoda > Insecta > Orthoptera > Acrididae > Schistocerca > Schistocerca americana. Next base: position 172,404,252 of record NC_060128.1, on the reverse strand, counting down.
TGGCTCAACTCAATCCCATATTTGTTAGGGTTAGAATCACGAAGCCAGGCATTGCAACCTTAAATCAAATTGTGTCAAATGTGGTAAACACGATGCGACCACGTGACGCACCAGAAAGTACGAAGTAAAGCTGGAGTCTTACAAATGCAAAGACGAACAAGTTGCCAATTACAAAGCGTGCTCAGTCCGCCTCGTGATACACTGATGAGAAAAAAAAAAACTCCAACACCAACATAAATGAAAGTTGGTAGGCACGTTTCTACATCAGACACGAAAGATGATGTCTCTCTGAATTTCCCGGCAGTCACATAAGAGCAGCACCACAACAAGGATGCAAATCAGGTTTGCTTTAAATACACATTGTAATGGTCATGAGCGTTAGTTACCTTTGAGATTGAACATGGTGAGTATATGTCAGTCAAGAATGCCTTTAAAGTGACAAAGATGCCATTATCAACACCTCACTGAGTTTGAATGAGGCCATGTATAGGGCTACCAGAAACTGAAAATTCCTTCTGTGATATTGCACAAACACTTGGAATGACTGTAGTCACTGTACATGATTGGTGGCAGCAGTGGTGACAGGAATGTCAGGAATGTATGGCCACAAGAAGACTGGCCACTACTGAGAGGGAATACCACAGCCCTGGCACATCGTTCTGCATCTGCAGCAGCAATCTGAGCAGCAGTTGGCACCGCAAGACACAACAAACTATTAGAAATTGGTTATTTTGAGGACAGCTCAGAGCCACACATCCTGTAGCATGCATTCCACTGACTACAAACCACTGCCGTTTTTGACTTCAGTGGCGTCAAGAAAGAGCTCATTGGAGGGCAGGGTGGAAGTCTATTGTATTTTCTGAAGAAAGGTAGTTCTGCCTTGTTGCCAGTGATGGCCATGTACTGGTTAGGAGGAGGCCAGTTCAGGGCCTGCAACCAACCTGTCTGTGTGTTAGACATACTGGTCCTACACCTCGAGCTGTGGTCTGGGATGCAATTTTATATCAGCAGGCGCACTCTCGTGGTTATCATGTGCACGCTGATTGCCAATCTGTACAACAATTTGGTGATTTGATTTGTTGTGGTGCCACTGATGAACTGCATTCCAGAGGGCATTTTCCAACAGGATAACGCTCACCTATATACCGATGTTGTGAGCCGACGTGCTCTACTGAGTGTTGACATGTTGCCTTGGCCTGTTTGAGCACCGTATCTGTCTCTAAATGAGCACATATAGGAACTACTTCAGATGACAACTCCAATTTCATCAACAAACATCATCAACCGTCCCTCCATTGACTGACCAAGTGCAACAGGCACACAACTCTATCCCACAAACCTGTGATCTAGCAATGTTAATTACTTAAATATGTTACCCAGACGAATGTATGAAATTTTGTCAATCTAAATTAATAATTTCTTGGTGTTGCAATTTTTTCCATCATTCTAGTGAAGAAAAGGTAGAAGAGAAAAAACATCTCCACCACAGCCAAGACCCAATCTCAACAACCAAACATGGCATCCGTGAACCAAATAAATTGGCCGACACTTCTGGCAAATTCAACATCGACCCAAAAGTCTGCCCCAAAGCCTGCTACTGCAAACACACAGGCACCACCTTCAGCCCGTGCAGCAGGGCCCCTATATGGAACACAGGCACCGCCGTACTGCCCCCCTCCCACTTGCACCAACCAGTTTGGGCTCGCACCTTAATGGAACTATTAACCTCATCAGTTAATTCAATATCCCAAAAATACTAGGAGCAGTTCAGACTGAGGGAAGCTGCTGATCCTAACTGCAGCTCCTATCTCCAAGCTCATAATAGTATGCTCTGCAGTTTTAAGGCAACTGGATTTGATGGCATCCATCCAGAATTCCTGATTCATATGGGAGGTTCGGTAAGAAATGGATGGCAGAATTCTTCACTAACATCCTGCTGACCTGTTATCTTCGACTGGAGTTCAATAGGGTGAAGATAATCTCTGTTTTGAAATCTGGCAAAATCAGCAACCAAGGTAGAGAGCTACTGCCATATCACCCTTCTTAGCTGCTGCTATAAGCTTTTTGAAAGACTGATACATACCAGAATAAGTGGTGCTATCCTAGAGCATATTCCTGTTGATCAGGTAGGCTTTATACTAGGGTGTAACTGATGCAACCAAGTATTGTCTCTTACATCCTTCATAGAGGCAGGATACCAAATGAAACTGAAAACATCAGCAGCATTTGTTGATCTTACTATTGTCTTCGGCACTGTGTGGAGGGAAGGTCTTAGCTGCAAATTTCTTGTAACATACCATGCACAACGATGTCCCAACTGGTTAACAACATGTTAAATAATCAGAAGTTCTAAATAATTATTGGAAGCAAGATAACCAAGGAGAGGAAGCTAAGCTATGTATTGCCCTAGAGATCAGTTCTCTCATCATTGCTGTTCAAATCATATCTACCTGACACCCCGTCCAGAAAATTCTGCTACGCCAATGACTTGGCTCTGGCCATACAACACCAGGAAATGGAGACAACAGAAGAGATTCTGACCAAAGACTTGTGTATACTAGACAAATACTACAAAATCTGGAGATTGCAACCCAGTGTGACTAAAACAGAAGCATCTTGCTTCCATTTAAATAATAATTTCACAAATGTAAATCTGAATGAAAGTTTCAGAGGCAGAATTCTTCATCATAATTGGAACCCAAAATATATTGGTGTCATCTTGGACTGTACACTATCCTTCCAACAGCACCTTCTGAACCTGGCTCAGAAAGTTGAGGACTTGAAACAATATCCACCATAAGCTATGCTGAACAACCTGTGAATCTTCACCAACCACCCTGAGATCTTCAGCCTTGGATTTTGTGTACTCAAATGCTGACTACTGTGCACCTGTTTGAATGAAGATTCACCATACAAGGCCTGTTGACACCCAGCTGAATACTACAATGCACATAATATCTGGCACAATCAGACCTACTCCAGTTCATTGGCTTCCTCCTGGTCTCTGCAGATCTACTGCCCTTATGACGGAACTCCACAAGATTTCCAAGAATCCCAATCTACCCTCACATAGTGACCACATTTTTGAATCCTACACTAAAATTGCACCACAACCCTGTGTGATGCTACTGGCATGGATGCCAAGGATTATAAACTTCTTGATGAATGGAAAGGTTGCTGGGAAGCAGTAACAGATGTGCACCTGCATAACATCTTTACAGGTGCTAGACTTCCATGTGGATCCCACCTACTATGCAGGACCTGGACTGCCCTGAAGAGAATCACAACAAGCTGTTCCCAGTGCAGAGATGTTCTCCACAAGAGGAAAAACCTGCCTAATCCAGACCGTGACAGCAGAGCTCCAAACCAGAATATTCATCAAAGTCATCGGATCTCAACATGACGCAGAGATTGGCAACTTGCTCTAAATGTTCAGAAATTGAAAATTTTGCACCTCACAAAATGAAAAAATGTAGTATCCTATGACTATTACATCAATGTGTCAATGTTGGAATTGGCAAACTCATACAAATACCTCGGTGTAACACTTTGTAGGGATATGAAATGGGATGATCACATAGGGTCAGTCATGGGTAAAGCAGGCAGTAGACTTTGGTTTATTGGTAGAATACTGGAGAAGTGCAATGAGTCTACAAGGAGATTGCTTACGTATCAATTGTATGACTGGTTCTAGAATATTGCTGAAGTGTGTGGGAACCGTACCAGATATGACTAACAGGGGATATTGAATGTATACAGAGAAGGGCAGCACAAATGGTCACAGGTGTGTTTGATCAACAGGACAGTGTCACAGAGATACTGAAGGAACTGAACAGGAAGACTCTTGAAGATAGATGTAAACTATCCTGAGAAAGTCTATTAACAAAGTTTCAAGAAATGGCTTTCCATGATGACTCTAGGAATACATTACAGTCTCCTACATATCAATCACGAAGGGATCGCAACGACAAGATTAGAATAATTACTGCATGCACAGAGGCATTCAAACAATCATTCCTTCTGCACTCCATATATGAATGGAATGGGAAAAAACCCTAATAACTGGTACAATAGCATGCACCCTCTGCCATGCACTTCACAGTGCTTTGCAGAGCATGAATGTAGATGTAGATGAACTTTGTGATTTATTTATTAAAAAACTTGCTAGAGTCAAGAGACAAGTTTTCTTTGTCACTGTTCACTCATCTATGAAGAAAACTATGTACAGAAGTTAAGTGGACCAACTGCCAGTTCTAGAGCATTCTAAAACTTCGTGCTGTAATATATCATTTGTCATTCACACCAGAAGTAGTTCATCTTTGTCTCAGGCTTGAGTGGTACAGTCTTTGTCTAGACACAGAGTTGTAAATCAGTTTTTGTGCTGATTTATGATGGGAATTGTAATTTGTTTTGAAATTACATTCGGAATGTTTTATGAACTTGTTGATTGAGGACAGTGATAAGTATGAAAACAATGTTCACTCAAAAGAAAACTCTCTTTAGCAATGTGCAGAAAACTGATCCATAAATTTCATTGTTTTCCCATGTTTTGATGGAAAATAAAGGAACTGTGACAAACCTGGACATTTACATCATCCTTTAGGCAAGAAGAAATTTGGAGCCACAATTACATTCACAAAATAAGATGAGTTCAAAATTTTTGCTCATTACGTCATCCATTTTAGAACTGTACTTTAATGTTGCTACTTCCCATGCCCTATAAATACCCATTTATATAGCTATATGACTAGCTGAAGACATGTAATTAATTATAATCACATTTTGTAACAATTGCTTTTAAGTGAGCATAGGAAGCAGCAGTGTTAGAATACCTAAATGAAGGTCGAAATCATCATGCACCAGCGCAGCCTTAATTCACGCATCAAGTATCTGTGTGTGTGTGTGTGTGTGTGTAGTTAGGATTATATGATATGAGGGAGAATCAGAAAAAGTTTTTCTCTCCCCTGGTATGGCAGATGGAATGTAGATACTTCATGACAATACAGTTTGAAGTTTGAACCACAGAGGGTATTTTGTGGGTATTTTGTTTTCATCTGCAGCTCTGGCAAGAGAAACCTGAACTATCACACAAACATGGTGTGCATGCTACTGACTGGCATGTATGGGGACGTCTCCAGGTAGTTTGAATTCTTTCAAGAGGGTCGTGCAAACCTTACTAATTCACCACACTCTGGGCGGCTGTTAACAGCTGCAACCCCACAGAATGTTGGAGCCACTGAGGCAGCAATTTTGAATGACTGGCCTATGCAACTGTGAGCCTTATCGCAGCAGTTAAACATTTCCTTTGGTGTGGTGTACGAAATTGTTCACAGTGCATTGAAATTTCGTTAAGTTAGTGCTCACTGGAGGGCCTAAGAACGTCACAAACAACCACAAGGACCAGTGAATCACTACTGGTGATGAGTTGTGCATGTGTCACTGTACACCTGAAACTGAGAAGGTCTCTACAGAGAGGGAACATGCTGGTTCCTCAGTATGAAAAATATTCAAAGTGACTCAATCAGCTACAAAAGTGATTGTGACAGCATTCTGGGATATGCATGATGTGTTATTGGCGGATGTTGCTGAACATGGAACCACTGTGAATGCTGCAGTCTAGCAGTCTACATTAAAAATGTGGTTAAATTGCATTGCACTCCTCATGACAAACACCAGAACATTAATGCTTATGGTGACAGATTTCTTCATGACCATGCTTGCCCACATCTTTCTGCTCCTGTTCATGACAAAATCACTAAATTTGGGTGAGAGTTGCTCTAGCATCTACCATACAGTCTGGACCTTGCACCATCGGACTTTCAACAGTTTGGTCCCATGAGAAATTCCTGGCCAGCCAATGCTTTGTGAAAGGCGCAGAAGTGAAATCAGCAGGCTGCAGATGGCTAAACTCGAACCAAACACACTTCTATGAACAGGGCATACTGAAACCGATACCACAATGACAGAAATTCATTGACAATGTTGGAGACTATGTCAAAAAGTAATTAAGAGATATGTATGTACATTTATGTTTATTTTGTTTCATTACCTAATAAAATTGTTTGTAATAAAATTATTGTGCATTACTTTTCAATCTTTCCTCATATTTGCAAGTAATATCTTTGATGATTATTGCCTATAATATTAAAATACACTGACGTGCCAAAGAAACTGGTATAGGCATGCATATTCAAAGAAAGATGTAAACAGGCAGAATAGCATCTGGCACTGTTGTTAGAACCGTTATTGCTGCTACAACGGCAGGTTATCAAGATTTAAGTGAGTTTGAATGTGGTGTTCTAGTTGGCAAATGAGTGATGGGACACGGCATCTCCAAGGTAGCAATGAAGTGGGGACTTTCCTGTATGACCATTTCGTGAGTGTACCCTGAATATCAGGATTCCAGTAAAACATCAAATCTCCGACACTGCTGCAGCTGGAAAAAGATCCTGCAAGAATGGGATCAATGACTGAAGAGAATCGTTCAATGTGACAGAAGTGCAACCCTTTCACAAACTGCTCAGATTTCAATGCTGGGCCATCAACAAGTGTCAGTGTGCACATCATTCAACGAAACATAATCGATATGGGCTTTCGGAGCTGACGGTCCACTCGTGTACCCTTGATGAATGCACAACACAAAGCTTCATGCCTTGCCTGGGCCCGTCAACACTGACAATGGACTGTTGATGACTGGAAACATGTTACTCGGTCAGACGAGTTCTGTTTCAAATTGTATTGAGTGGATGGACATGTACTGGTATGAAAGAGCCTCATGAATCCATGGACCCTGCATGTCAGCAGGGGACTGTTCCTGCTGGTGGAGACTCTGTAATGGTTACGGCATGTGCAGTCTGAGTGACATGGAACAGCTGATACGTCCAGATATGAGTCTGACAGGTGACATGTACGTAAAAGCATCCTGTCTAATCACCTGCATCCATTTACGTCCATTGTGCATTCTGACGAACTTGGGCAATTCTAGCAGGACAACATGACACTCCACATGTCCTGAATTGCTACAGAGTGACTCCAGAACACTCTTCTGAGTTTAAGCACTTCTGCTGCCCACCAAAGTCCCCAGATACGAACATTATTCAGCATATGCAGGGTGCCTGGGTGCCTTGCAACATGCTGTTTCAGAAGAGATCTCCCCCGTCTCCCCCCCCCCCCCCCCCCCCACCCAACACTCTCACGGATTTATGGACAGCCCTGTAGGATTTGTGGTGTCCGGTCCCTGCAGCACTAATCCAGACAACATACAAGCTCACGCCACTTGTGTAGCAACACTTCTGTGTGCTTGCAGGGGCCATATCACAATATTAGGCAGGTGTACCAGTTTCTTTGGCTCTTCAGTGTATTTTTAATCCAATCTTTCATTTAAGCAAACTTACAACATGGTCCATAAATCCCACCATGAAGGAGAGCTACAGGGATGTGGAACCAATCAAGCTAAGCAGATGAGTAGGTCACACACTGTTTACTTCAGTCCTAAGAAAGCACTTACTGCGCAACGGATCGGCTCCCTCGACCCGGTGTCCAGCGTGGTGAGGTTGAGACAGCTTTCAGACAAAGCCTCCATGAGGTGGGGCGACGCCACTCCCTCAATCCTCAATGTACGCAGCTGTGGCATTGCCCTGATCATCTTTATAACCTCCCCTTCATTTGCCTCGGCTCTGTAGGAAGTGGAGACAACATGCATTCAATTTTCCTGACACAGTGTTTTGAATCAATAAATTTATCCATAAAACCTTTAAGATGACTGCCTCTCATAATTTTTATGTACTCCAATATAGTAGCAACACTACTTCCCATCCCAACTCCTGTATATAGTTTTTTGTCAATCTAGCAGAATGCAGGCGGGCGCACTCGTGGAGTAACGTCACTTCACGTAGTCTTCCTGGTCACTGTTCTTGGATTTCGTCTGCAAGACATATCAGTTGTTGACAATAAATGTCAGAGGTGATGATTACACCTCAGGGAAGCAATTTATAGTACACCACACCGTCACTGTGCCAACGGATGCATAATATTATCTTTTGTGTATGCATGTCGGTCTCTGTATGGGGAGTAGCTGCTTCCTTTGGGCTCAGCTGTTCCTTTATTTTCCTTTGTTATCATAAAGATATCATTTATCATCATCAGTAGTGATGCAAGATGGGAATGACCAGTATTGATAATGAGGTAATTGACGACAAGAAAGCAGAGATGCACTTATGACAACCCCCTGATTTTTGTGAGTTTGGCTTAGAACATGCAATACCCTACACGCACTTTTTGAATCTTCACCACTGCATGCAAATATCACTTGATGGTGAAGTGATCACAGTTCATCACATCTGCCAGTTCTCAAGTACACTGACGCGAGTAATTGTGGATTAATGGTTTTAGTCAAACCTCGAAGGTCTTCCTGAATATGGAGAACCACTAACGTTAAAACAACAATCCTTAAAACAAGAAAGCCATTTTCATGCCATGATCTGTCCAGTGGCATTATCTCCATACAAGATGCAAATGTTTTGGCTGCCTCTGCTGCTGTCACCCCCATATTGAACTCAAATGGAAGACTATGTTGGAGATGTTCCGATTTGTCCACTTGCCACTCCATTTTGTAGTGTCCACAGCTCCACTCACTATTTCCAAATGACAAAACGTAAACTCGGGTAGGAACAGTGAACTACAAATAAAAAATGACAATCAATAAATAAACCCTTAGCACCTGCAATATCAATGTGCAAAACTAAAATGCTACAAACTTATACACCACCCTAATAAAAATAACAACCCATCTGACACCTTATTTTATTACTTTTCGTTGCAAAGTATCACTCATCAGTGAGCAGACAGAGTGGTACATGTCATGCCTTTGGAGTGGTATGTTCCATCACAACCATTTTCCAGCTAATTTGGTGAATGCAGGAGAAAAATTATGTTTAAAATTTGTAGCGGATATAAACAGTTCAGCCTAATTTATATTTACTAGACCTCTCTTCTCCACACAAATAAAAAAGTCAAAAATCAGAATTCACAATATGTTACAGCGAAGTTCCTGTTATTCTAAGATGTTGTACAAGGACTGTCGGTCAACAGAATCATTTTCACACAAACCTTCAACATAATAAATGCTGATTCAACCGGGAAAACTGTGCAACAGAGCTCAACAAACGCAAGACAATTACACTTGCCCTGCACGAAACACACATGACAGACAAAGACACAATAGATTATGGAAACTGCTGTATCTTCAAGAGCAAGACAGGAAAACGAGTCTCCAGGGGTACTCCACCTCTGGGCATGACTTTCATGGTACATGAGAAGATAATCAATTCAGCAAGAGAAGTCAACCCAACAAAAAAGAGACCTACAGTGCACAAACAAGAAAAACATCATCATTAAAATACAGGTCTGCCCCTGGTAGCTGAGTGGTCAGTGCAACTGAATGTCATACCTAACGGCCCAGGTTCAATTTCCAGCTGGGTTGGAGATTTTCTACGCTCAGGGACCAGGTGTTGTGTTGTCCTTATCATCATCATTTCATCCCCATTGACACACAAGTCGCCGAAGTGGCATCAACTGGAAAGACTTGCACCAGGCGAACGGTCTACCTGACGGGAGGCCCTAGCCACATGGCATTTCCATTTTTTATGAAAATACACACCCTCACAAATGGGGATAAACAGCGAAATGGAGATCAACAGAGAAATTCTGAGCATCAATACAGACAGTGATGGCCAAGATCCCCAAAGATGATGTAAAAATTTTGTTAGCTGATTTCAATGCACAAATGGACAGAGAAACAAGTCACCAGCGAACTGTGGAAAAGTTTCCCACACGCAAATATACAAAGAAGAATGGCAGAAGGAGATCCATGACATCCAAAGTCTGCAGAGGTGCGAATTTTCATTCAGACCACTACCTAACTTGAATCAAACTCAACAATGTTGAAAGGATAGATCACTGAGGAAACACAATGAAAAAGACTGGTAAAACACTAAGCTTTCAGGCAAAGTTCTTCTTCTGAAATAGAAAACACACAAACATTCACAAAAGTGCAGCTCACGCATACATGGCCATAGTTTCCGGGTGCTGGAGGCTGACTCGAATGTAAATAAAATGTACACCGAGGAAATCCATTGGAAAAGAACAAACGCAGAGGAGTTTGACATGAAAAAGACCACAGAATCTAACATACAGCGGAAATGGGAAAGACAACTATATGCAAACACGTGGGAAAAATTACAAGAAAGATCACATAAAAAGCAAAAGAACAAATACCATGGAAAAAGAACATTAAAAACCCATGGTAGAAATCAGAATGTGAAAATGCACTACAAGGACACAAACTTACCATGAATACAGCAATGAAAAAACACTAGAAAGCCTGTATTGTTTTAACCTGTGCAGAAAATAGGCTGTAACACTCTTTTGGCAAACCAAGGTGAAGTACATGTAGGAGCAAATGCACACTCTAGAGTAAAACTTCTGCAATCACAACATAGAGAATTCTACACGAATTTTGTAAGAAAGGTCCATGGGTACACATGTCAAAACTTACACTTCAGAGAACAAGATGGAAAACTTGTGTTAACTAATCAACAGATTGTCAGGAACTGGCATGTTATTTTTCTGCTTTTCTTAACTGCCCTGAACCCAAATAAGATTCCTAATACATCACTACCACCAACATGTGAAGAGACACACTAACATATACTTAAACTAAAAAACAACAAAACATCTGATAAAGATGGCATCATTGCAGAACTACTAAAGAACCTTAGACTAAAGTCTCTACAAGAACTTACACAAATAATCACAACCATATGGCAAACAGAAACACATCCTGACAGCTGGAAGTGTGCCTACGTTCATCCACTGCACAAGAAGGGAGATAGGAAAAACGTAAACAACTGCAGAGGAGTCTCCCTCCTACAACTTACCTACAACATTTTCTCAGCATGCTTACTCCAGGGAACACAAGAGCAGGTAGAACACTTAATTGGTGAATACCAGGCAGGCTTCAAGCCAGATTGTTGAGGCGCAGACGAAAACTTCAATTTGAAAATAATTCTAAAATACAAGGCCATTAGTAATGCTCTAGTGATTTGCATCTTCACAGATTTCAAGAAAGCATATGATTCTGTTGACTGACAATCCTTGTTCAACATCTTTGAATAACAGGGACTTTGCTGTAACATACTGTGAACTGTGAATTATGATTTTTGACTTTTTATTTGTGTGAAGAAGTGAGGTTTAGTAAGTCTAGATTAGGCTGAACTGTTTATATCTGCTACAAATTTGAAACGTACTTTTTCTCCTGCACTCACTAAATTAGCTGGAAAATGGTTGTGATGGAACATACTACTCCAAAGGCATGATGTGTGACACTCTGTCTGCTCCCTGATGGGTGATACTTTGCACCTAAAAAGTAATAAAATAAGGTGTCAGATGGGTTGTTATTTTTATTAGGTTGGTGCATAAGTTCATAGCATTTTAGTTTTGCACGTTAATATTGCAGCTGTTATGGGTTTATTTATTGATTGTCATTTTTTATTTGTAGTTCACTATTGCTATTTGAGTTTACGTTTTGTCATTTGGAAATAGTGAGTGGAGCTGAGGACACCACAAAATGGAGTGGCAAGTGGACAAATCGGAACATTTCCGACCTAGTCTTCCATTTGAGTTTGATATGGGGGTGACAGCAGCAGAGGCAGCCAAAACATTTGCATCTTGTATGGAGATAATGCCACTGGACAGATCATAGCATGAAAATAGCTTTCTTATTTTAAGGAGTGTCGTTTTAACGTTGGTGGTTCTCCATATTCAGGAAGACCTTCGACATTTGATTAAAAGCTTTAATACACAATTATTCGCATCATTGTACTTGAGAGCTGGCAGATGTGATGAACGACATTTGCATGCACTGGTGAAGGTTCCAAAAGTGGGTTACGATATTGCATGTTCTAAGCCAAACTCACAAAAATCAGGGGGTGGTCATAAGTGCATCTCTGCTTGCTTGTCATCAGTTGCCTCATTAACAACACTAGCCATTCCTATCTTGCATCACTACTGACAATGATAAATGGTATCTTTATGATAACAAAGGAAAAGAAAGGAACAGCTGAGCCCGAACAAACCAGCAACTACCCGTGCAGAGACCTGCATGCAACCACAAAAGATAATATTATGCATCTGGTGGCACAGTGACAGTGTGGTGTACTACAAATTGCTTCCCTGAGGTGTAGCCATCACTGTTGACATTTATTGTCAACAACTGATATGTCTTGCAGACACAATCCAAGAACAATTGCCCGGAAGACTACATGAAGTGATGTTACGGTAAAAAAAAAAAAAAAAAAAAAAAAAAAAAAAAAAAAAAAAAAAAAAAAAAAAGACATACATATGATATCTGTACAATGTTTGGTTCTTGCGCAATAAATAACTGAAAGTGTTCCCGGACTTTATCTACAACCTGTATTTGTGATTCATTCTAATTACAGATTCTGATGGGATGTATTGAACAAAGGGAGTTAATGTATGCCTTGTGAAGTCAATACATAATTTATTAATGCAACTGGGACTTCACAAGTTATTTGCTGGAAATTTGGAAAAGTGGTGTAAAAATTCTATACTGCAAGCAAATTAGCCACAGCAGATGTCAGACAAGCATAAAAAGGCACAACAGTCAAGACTAAAAGTAAAGAACTAAATTACGTGGTATGCGAGAAAAGTAATGAGACTGACAACACTGCGAGGAATCTGACAACGCTGTGTTGTTCTGATTGTGTAGACCAGTGCGTTCATCCCTTCCAGATGCTCATTCCGTGTTTCAGCTCTGCACAGTCATCACATGGTTTTTGAGCGCATCATCATAGAAGTTGTATTTTTGTTGTGTGTTACAAAAATGGAACCACAGGATTTAAAGCAACATTATGCCATCAAGCTTTGTGTTAAATTTAGGGAATCTGTAAGTGTGACCTTTGAAAAGTTGAAACAGGCCTATGAGGAGCACACGGTTTTCACTGGCATAAAATCATTTTTGGAAGGCTGAGGATACGTTGAAGATAAGCCTCACTCAGTGAGACCTCCAGGTTCAAAAATTAATGAAAATGTCAAACATGTCTGTGCTCTTCTGAGACTGTTCCTCCACGACAAACTGTCAACCAAGTGTTTTAAAAAGATGTCCTTGAAAGGCTCAGGAAAAGGGTGAATCAAGTGAGACTGGACATCACTGATGTGTGGATGCAGCATCATGACAACACCCCATGTCATACGGCCACTTCCATCATGGAATTTTTGATGTCAAAAGGCATTCTTGTTGTTTTCCAGCCCCCTATTCACCTGATGTGAGTCCTGAGACCATGAGTGTATAATTGCTGAAGAGAACTACTTTCAATGGGACAATATTGTTCTTTTAAAAAAAAAAAAAAAATTGGTAGATAAAAAAATCTGTCTCATTACTTTTTCACATACCTCGTATATTCATATATTGGATGTTACACCTCATGGTATCTGACATAAGCCAGTTATTTATTAAAGAATACTTTGAATAGTAGCTCACATTCATAAATGATTGTCATTTAAATAGTCTATTTAAGTTTTGCGACACAACCAATATAAAATATTCAGTACAACTTACCAACAGGGAGAGTGCTACATTTGAAAACCTTACTTGACAGTTTCATGAGCTGTACTCTGAGCTGATAAAAGCCATGGGATAACAATATGCACATATACAGATGATGTGTACAGAAGGTATAGAAGGGCGCTGTATTGGTGGAGCTATCATTCGTAATCAGATGATTCATGTGGAAAAATGTCTGAACATGATTTTGACAGCACAATGGGAATTAAAAGACTGAACGAGAATTGGTAGATGGAGCTAGATGTTTGGGATATTCCATTTTGACAATCGTTACAGAATTTGAAGATCACAGTGTCAAGAGTGCAAGCGTGTTCCGAGAATACCAAATCTGAGGCATTACCTCTCACTAAGGACAACGCAGTGACCGTCAACCTTCACATAACAACCAAGAGATTAGGCATTTGTATAAGGGTATCAGTGATAACTCACAAGTAACAGTGCATGAAATAACCACAGAAATCAATATGGGATATACAACAAGGTATCTGTTACATCAGTGTGGCAAAATTTGGCATTAATGTACTATGGCAGCAGACAGCTGACGCAAGTGCTTTTGCTAAAAGCACAACATTGACTGCAGTGCCTCTCCTGGCTTTTTAACAAATTGGTTGGATCCTAGATGACTGCAAAACCATGGCTTGATCAGATGAGTCGCAATTTCGGTTAGTAAGAATTGATGGTAAGATTTGAGTGTGATGTAGAACCCACGAAGCCATGGACCAAGTTGTCAACAAGGCACTGCGAAAGATGGTGGTGGTTCCACGATAGTGTGGGCTGTGTTTGCATGGGATAGACTGAGTCCTCTAGTCCAACTGGACCAATTAGTAACTGGAAATGGTTATGCTTGGCTACTCTGAGACTATTTGCAGCCAGTCAATCATGGAAAAGCACAAAATCGCCTGCAGAGCCTCTCCTGGCTTTTGAACAAGTTGGTTGGATCCTAGATGACTGCAAAACCATGGCTTGATCAGATGAGTCGCAATTTTGGTTGGTAAGAGTTGATGGTAGGATTTGAGTGTGATGTAGAACCCACAAAGCCATGGACCAAGTTGTCAACAAGGCACTGCGCAAGATGGTGGTGGTTCCACAATAGTGTGGGCTGTGTTTGCATGGGATAGACTGAGTCCTCTAGTCCAACTGGACCAATTAGTAACTGGAAATGGTTATGCTTGGTTACTCTGAGACCGTTTGCAGCCAGGCAATCATGGAATTTTTATGGATGACGATGTGTCATGTCACTGGGCCATAATTGTTCATGATTGGTTTGAAGAACATTCTGGACAATTCAAGCAAACTATTTGGCCACCCAGATCACCTGACATGAATCCAACATCTCATTTAACGTGTATGGGACATAATCAAGATGTCAGTTCATGCACAAACTCCTGCTCCAGCAGCACTTTTGCAATTATGGACGACTAAAGAGGCAGCACAGCTCAATATTTCTGCACGACACTTCCAATGACTGTCCATGCCACATGGCTGTACTACGCCAATCAGGAGGAGGGCTGACACAAGATTAGTAGGTATCCGATGACTTTTGTCATCTCAGTGTACAGTTTGTACAACAGACTACTGAAAATAACTGCAAACCAAACATAATCTGTAGGAAATGCCTAATAGGTTCTGTGCTGAAACTTCCTAGAAGATTAAAGTGTGTTTGCCAGACCGAGACTCAAACTCGGGACCTTTGCAAAGATCCTGAGAACGAGTCTCGGTCCGGCACACAGTTTTAATCTGACAGGAAGTTTCATATTAGTGCACACTCTGCTGCAGAGTGAAAATTCATTCTAGTTTCTGTGTTACCCACTGTACCAGAAGAGACTTACAGATACATTACCTGAGCACATACACCTTATGTTACAGTTCAGTAGGGTACTCTACCTGGGCACATACTCCTTGTGCGTCCACAAGCATGGGTGCTGGGACAGGATCCTCCAGCGAGTGCAAACGTTCTGCAAGATACCGGCGATTTCGGGAAGGCTGAAGTAGGAGAATATCATCAACATCACGTCATCAGGCAGGATACTGACAGATGGTGCAGAGTTGTTCGCAGAACACTGCGGACCACGTGCCGCACCCTGGTGGTGGCAACTGAGCCGCAGTCCTGTTGCAAGTCTTTTTGGTGCAGGTGTGGGATCTGATGACTGTGGATTGAGTGTCACATCCGGATGGGGGGTTCTGAGTGGCAGACCACTTGCAACCTTTTTTGATGCAGGAGTGACTTCTCCTGACTGAGAAGCGACTGCCACATCCAGTGGCAGCCCAGTTGCAACTTCTTTTGACCCAGGAGGAGGCTGTCCAGAAGGTGGAATGACTGTTGCATTCGGATGGGAGCTGCCAACTGAGAGCCCAGTTGCAACTTCTTTTGGCACAATAGTGGGCTGTCCCGACTGTGGAGTGACTGCTGCATCTGGATGAGAGCTTCTGAGTGGCGGCCCAGTTGTAACTTCTTTTGATGCAGGAGTGGGCTCTGCCAACTGCGGAGTGGCTGCCACATCTGGATGGGAGAGTCCGTGTGGTAGCTCAGTCGTAACTTCTTTTGGCACAGGCTTTGGCTCTCCTGACTGTGTATCGAGTGCCACATCTGGACTGGGGCTTCCAAGCAGCAGTCCAGTTGCGACTTCTTTTGATGCAGGAGTGGGCTCTCCCAACTGTGGAGCAACTGCCACATCCGGATGGGAGCTTCTGAGTGCCAACACAGTTGCAACTTCTTTTGACGCAGGTGTGGGCTCTCCCAATTGTGGACTGAGTGGCGCATCAGGATGGGGACTTGCGAGCGTCAGCCCAGTAGCAACTTCTTTTGTTGCATGAGTGGGCTCTCCCAACTGTGGAGTGACTGCCACATCTGAATGGGAGCTTCCTAGTGGCAGCCCAGTTGTAA
This sequence comes from Schistocerca americana, assembly GCF_021461395.2. Taxonomy (NCBI): domain Eukaryota; kingdom Metazoa; phylum Arthropoda; class Insecta; order Orthoptera; family Acrididae; genus Schistocerca; species Schistocerca americana. The sequence continues at coordinate 172,387,726 of NC_060128.1, read as the reverse complement.
CTTCTTTTGATGCAAGAGTGGGCTCTCCCAACTGTGGAGTGACTGCCACATCTGGTTGGGAAGTTCCTTGTGGCAGCCCAATTGCAACTTCTTTTGATGCAAGAGTGGACTCTCCTGACTGTGGAGTGACTGCCACATCTGGTTGCGAAGTTCCTTGTAGCAGCCCAGTTGCAACTTCTTTTGATGCAGGTGTGGGCTCTCCCGAATGTGGAGTGACTGCCACATCTGGACGGGAAGTTCCTAGTGGCAGCCCAGTTGTAACTTCTTTTGACGCAGGAGTGGGCTCTCCCAACTGTGGAGTGACCACCACATCTCGAAGGGAAGTTCCTAGTGGCAGCCCAGGTGTAACTTCTCTTGATGCAGAAGTGGGCTCTCCCAACTGTGGAGTGACTGCCACATCTGGATGGGAAGTTCCTAGTGGCAGCCCAGGTGTAACTTCTTTTGACGCAGGAGTGGGCTCTCCCAACTGTGGAGTAACTGCCACATCTGCGTGGGAAGTTCCTAGTGGCAGCCCAGTTGTAACTTCTTTTGATGCAGGAGTGGGCTCTCCCAACTGTGGAGTGACTGCCACTTCTCTTGATGCAGGAGTGGACTCTCCCAACTGTGGAGTGACTGCCACATCTGGATGGGAAGTTCCTAGGGGCAGCCCAGTTGCAACTTCTCTTGATGCAGGAGTGGGCTCTCCCAACTGTGGAGTGACTGCCACATCTGGATGGGAAGTTCCTAGTGGCAGCCCATGTGTAACTTCTTTTGACGCAGGAGTGGGCTCTCCCAACTGTGGAGTAACTGCCACATCTCGAAGGGAAGTTCCTAGTGGCAGCCCAGGTGTAACTTCTCTTGATGCAGGAGTGGGCTCTCCCAACTGTGGAGTGACTGCCACATCTGGATGGGAAGTTCCTAGTGGCAGCCCAGGTGTAACTTCTTTTGACACAGGAGTGGGCTCTTCCAACTGTGGAGTAACTGCCACATCTGCGTGGGAAGTTCCTAGTGGCAGCCCAGTTGTAACTTCTTTTGATGCAGGAGTGGGCTCTCCCAACTGTGGAGTGACTGCCACTTCTCTTGATGCAGGAGTGGACTCTCCCAACTGTGGAGTGACTGCCACATCTGGATGGGAAGTTCCTAGTGGCAGCCCAGTTGCAACTTCTCTTGATGCAGGAGTGGGCTCTCCCAACTGTGGAGTGACTGCCACATCTGGATGGGAAGTTCCTAGTGGCAGCCCAGTTGTAACTTCTTCTGATGCAGGAGTGGGCTTTCCCAACTGTGGAGTGACTGCCACATCTGGATGGGAGCTTCCTAGTGGCTGCCCAGTTGTAACTTCTTTTGATGCAGGAGTGGGCTCTCCCTCCTGCAGAGTGACTGCCACACCCAGATGGGAGCTTCCAAGTGGCAGCCCAGATGTAAATTCTTTTGGTGCAGACGCTGGCTCTCCTGACTGTGTACCAAGTGCCACATCTTGATGGGGGCTTCCAAGCGGCAGCCCAGGTGTGACCTCTTTTGATGCATGAGTGGGCTCTCCCAACTGTGGAGTGACTGCCACATCTGGGTGTGAGCTTCCAAGTTGTAGCCCAGTTGTAACTTCTTTTGGTGCAGACGTGGGCACTCCTGACTGTGGAGTGAGTGCCGCATCTGGATGGGGGCTTCTGAACAGCAGACCGGATGAAACTTTCTTTGACGCAGGAGTGGGCTCTTCCGACATGCTGCACCGACCTTCTGTCATGACTCGATATATGTGCCAGCTGTTGCAGCTTCCTGTAAATGCAAACAAGAGGTAAGTCCACAACAGTTTTACAGAGCATCACAGTGATAGCCACCAGATTTAGCAGTCATTACTTGTGGTCTCAAAAGAAGATGACCAAATGCAAAGAATGAAATAGGTTAATCATTTATGATCAGACTGTTTGTTGGACCCTAGATGACTGGAAGGCTCTGGCCTGGTCAGATGAGTCCCCATTTCAGATGGTAAGAGCTGATGGTAGGGTTTGAGTGTGGTGCAATATGGCACAAAGCACTGACCCAAGTCTTCGACAAGTCACTGCGCAAGTTGGTGGTTGTTCCATAATGGTATGAGCCCTGTTTACACAATATGGACTGATCCTGCTGGATGTTCACTTAAGTGATGACCATTTGCAGCCATTCATGCAATTTGGAATTTTTATGGATCACAATATTTTTACAGCTAGCCAATGTGATATACATTGCTTACTCAAATTCACATTAGGAACATCTTCTTCTCTACAAGAATGGTATGACATGTTATCAAGAACAGCAACTGAGTTTTCTTCAAGCTGATGAACAGCATCTTGAAATCACTTACCAAAAAAAACAAAGCACATCTGCTCATCATCAACTCCACTGTTCTTGGATTCAAAAGTCCACAAACAGTGTTTGATGAAACCTGCTTTGCTCACAAAGTGTGTGATAATCAGGCACTTTTGTTTACCTGATGGACCCTTTTTTCTAGTGGATAATCCAGACAGAAACTGGATTTTATGCTGCTGTCTACCCAGTCATTAATTCTGGTATGTCCTGCATTCAGCCATGTCTTCTCCAAATAATAAATGGACTTTCCTTCATCTCTCAACAATTTAATGGTTTGCAGACAATACAGCCTCCATAACATGACGTCATCCCTATCTATTAGCATGTTATCATGTCTATGCAGACCACATTTGAAATTCATTCCTTTTAATAATCTATAAAACATAGTCCTCCGAAAGTTGCCCAAATCTCAATCTTCATTACGCCTTTTCAATTGTTGGCAATTCATTAAAAAAAATCATGTTCTTTCCTTCGTGTCACATTTCTATCGAATATTGTGTTAAGTAGATAAACATACATTTTGCACAAGCCTTTTCAAGGGTATTGGAATTCTTACACTCATTTCCCAAAGCATTTACACCATAATGGTTTTTGTTGCTGATAATAAAAAAGTATCAATTGAACTATGATTTACACAGTCACAATACAAGACACACAAATAATCTTCTTGTAGACTTTTCCTTTTTGTGCTGTGGTTCAGAGAAGAGTTATATGCTCTCAGTGGTAAAATGTGCAATAAACTTCCATCAGACACAAGAAATTGGTAATCCCAACCAATTCAAAAGAAAATCAAAAACTTGGTGTCCTGTCACCCACTCAACCTCCACAACATCCTAGTCCATCAATATGCCACTCCCACTCCCAAACCCCAGAAGACCCAGGTGCAAGACCTGTCCAATCGACCCACCCAGCACCTCCTACTCCTGCGCTGTCACAGGCTTATCCTACTCCACCAGAGCCGGGCCACATGTGAAAGCAGCCATGTTACATACCAGCTCTGCTACAAACACTGCGCAGTTTTTTATATCACTGCACAGCTTTTTATGACAGTACGACAAACAACCAGCTGTCCCCAGGATTTTGCTTCACAAGTCTCCAATAATTAAACTCTTTATATACTGACAGCCTTGGGAGAGCCAGTCCTGACAAAACTCTACCATCTGGCGAGCAAGATGTACGAGACAGGCGACATACCCGCAGACTTCAAGAAGAATATAATAATTCCAATACCAAAGAAAGCAGGTGTTGACAGATGTGAAAATTACCGAACTATCAGTTTAATAAGTCACAGATGCAAAATACTAACGAAAAAGTCTTTACAGACGAATGGAAAAACTAGTAGAAACCCACCTCGGGGAAGATCACTTTGGATTCCGTAGAAATATTGGAACATGTGAGGCAATACTGACCCTAAAACTTATCTTAGAAGCTAGATTAAGGAAAGGCAAACCTACGTTTCTGTCATTTGTAGACTTAGAGAAAGCTTTTGACAATGTGGACTGGAATACTCTCTTTCAAATTCTGAAGGTGGCAGGGGTAAAATACAGGGAGCGAAAAGCTATTTACAATTGGTACAGATACCAGATGGCAGTTATAAGAGTCGAGGGGCATGAATGGGGAAGCAGTGGTTGGGAAGGGAGTGAGACAGGGTTGTAGCCTCTCCCCGATGTTATTCAATCTGTATATTGAGTAAACAGTAAAGAAAACAAAAGAAAAATTCGGAGTAGGTATTAAAATCCATGGAGAAGAAATAAAAACTTTGAGGTTCGCCGATGACATTGTAATTCTGTCAGAGACAGCTAAGGACTTGGAAGAGCAATTGAACAGAATGGATAGTGTCTTGAAAGGAGGATATAAGATGAACATCAACAAAACAAAACAAGGATAATGAAATGTAATCGAATTAAGTCGGATGATGCTGAGGGAATCAGATTAGGAAGTGAGACACTTAAAGTAGTAAAGGAGTTTTGCTATTTGGGGAGCAAAATAACTGATGATGGTCGAAGTAGAGAGGATATAAAATGTAGACTGACAATGGCAAGGAAAGCGTTTCTGAAGAAAAGAAATTTGTTAACATCGAGTATAGATTTAAGTGTGAGGAAGTCATTTCTGAAAGTATTTGTATGGAGTGTAGCCATGTATGGAAGTGAGACATGGATGATAAATAGTTTGGACAAGAAGATAATAGAAGCTTTCAAAATGTGGTGCTACAGAAGAATGCTGAAGATTAGATGGGTAGATCACATAACTAATGAGGAGGTATTGAATAGGATTGGGGAGAAGAGAAGTTTGTGGCATAACTTGACTAGAAGAAAGGATCAGTTGGTAGGACATGTTCTGAGGCATCAAGGGATCACCAATTTAGTATTGGAGGGCAGTGTGGAGGGTAAAAATGTAGAGGGAGACCAAGAGATGAATACACTAAGCAGATTCAGAAGGATGTAGGTTGCAGTAGGTACTGGGAGATGAAGAAGCTTGCACAGAATAGAGTAGCGTGGAGAGCTGCATCAAACCAGTCTCAGGACTGAAGACCACAACAACAACAACAACAACATGTTCACCCCATAGTGACTGTGATTTTTATAGGTCCTGTAAATTATGTTTTGTAAATCAATATACTTGTAACATAGGACACATCATTATGCTTACAATCTAGACAAATATATGTAACAGGCTACACAGTAAATGCATATAATAGCTTGCAGAGCATATGCATAATGCTAAATGGTTTACAATACATACATCAGAGTTAAAAAATACATTTTTGTGAATATTACATATCGTAAATAAGTAGTTTTAACTATAGTTTACTTTCTAACACTAATTTCTAATTCTAGTTTCTGTTGACATGGCACATAACATTTACCACATTTGCTCACTGTCTGCTCATGCCCTCAGCTACACTGTGGAATTCTTCTTCTATCAAAAACCTTTTTTAAGGTTGCAGGGAACATCTTTTCAGTTTTGAAAGTCCTTTGGCAATGCTTTTACTAATTTTATACCACAGTCCTTTTTTGAAAATCTGAAGTCTATGTGAAATGTACCACAACTGTTTTCTGCTCCTTGTGTTATGACAATGAACAGTTTCATTGGTCTCCAGTTTTGTGGGATCTCATAATACAGTCACAATGGTCTTGAATATATACAGTGATGGAAACATCAAACTATTAAGGTCTTTGAAACGGTTTCTACAAGATTCTTTTTGTTTCTTTTTCAATATAATTAAAATGCCTTTCTTCTGCTGCATGAATACTCTTTTCATTCCTGTGATGGCTGAGTTCCCAAATATCGTGATTCCATATTGCATGAATGGTTCAAAAAGTCCATGGTAGACAGTGCACAAGAGGTCTTGATTTGCATACTGAGCCAGTTGTTTCATTACAAATACCACTGAGCTTAGCTTTTTGGAAACAGTATTTATCTGCTGCTTCCAATTTAGCTCACTGTCTATTGTTATGCCTCAAACTTAACTGAAGTTACTTCTTCCAGTTGGTTCACACCCAGAAAAACACGTGTTATTCCTTTTGTTTAGTGTTGAAAACCATGCATTTTTTTAAAGTAACTCATTTTGCATAAACAATTGTGCTATCTTATGACTGACATGTAAGTGTTTTTCTCAAGTGCTTTTCCTTTCTCTTGCAGAGACAGTAATATTTTAAGATGTTGTTAATTTTAACTGAAGTTGGTGATTTGATTGTGAGCTAAGTTAAGTTTGCAACTTATCTCAGGAGCAGAGGGGTAGTGGCATGGCCACTATGAGCTTGAAGAAGTGGGGGGGGGGGGGGGGGGGAGTTAAAAGGTTTACAGTTTGTCTACAACTACTGACAACTCATGGACATCCATGACTCACACTCATCAGCTGCTATGGTATAAATTTTGACATGGAAGTAACATAGATTTGTGAGTGTGCATTCCAGAGGCAGTTATATTCAGATTAGGTACTCATTTGAACATCTACATAGATACTAACAAAGAGATAGAGGGGCTGGCCAGTACTTACCTCAGCTCAGTACAGGCGATGTGTATCTATCAGCTGTACTGAGCTGAGGTAAGTACTGGCCAGCCCCTCTATCTCTTTGTTAGTATTTGTTTCACATCTTATATGAGATTTTCCATTAATCATTTACATCTACATAGATACTCTGAAAGCCATCGTACAGTGTGTGCCAGAGCACACCCTGTATCACTATAGTCATTTCCTTTACTGTCCACTCACAGATAGATTGAGGAAAAAACGACTGTCTATATGCCTCCGTATGAGCTCCAATTTCTCATATTTTATCTTCATGGTCCTGACATGCAATGTATGTTGGCAGTAGTAGAATTGTTTGGCAGTCAGCTTCAAAAGCCGGTGCTTTAAATTTTCTTAATAGTGTTCCTCTAAAGAACGTTGTCTTCCCTCCAGGGATTCCCATTTGAGTCCCCAAAGCATCTCCATAACACTCATGTGTTGTTCGAACCTACCAGTAACAAATCTAACAGCCCACCTCTGAATTGCTTCGACGTCTTCCTTCAATCTAACCGGATATAGATCCCAAATGCTCAAGTACTACTCAGGACTAGATCAAACCAGTGTCCTATATGTGGTCTCCTTTACAGGTGAACCACACTTTCCTAAAATTTGCCCAATAAACTGAAGCCAACCATTTACCTTCCCTACCACAGTTCTCACATGCTCCTCCCATTTTATATCACTTTGCAACATTACATCCAGACATTTAATGACCTGACTGTGTCAAGCAGGGCACTACTAATATTGTATCTGATCATTACAGATTTGCTCTTCCTACTCATTCACATTAACTTAAATTTTTCCACATTTAGAGCTAGCTGCCATTCATCTCATCAACTAGAAGTTTGTCTAAGTTGTATCTTCCTGCAGCCATTTAACTTCCACACTTTGCTGTACACCACAGCATCATCAGCAAACAACTGCAGATTGCTGCCCACCCTATCCACCAAATCATATGTGTATATACAGAACAACAGCAGTCCTATCACACTTCACTGGGGCACTCCTGACGATACCCCTGTCTCTGATGAACACTCACTGTCGAGGACAACATACTTAGGAAAAGGAGCCACTCACGTATCTGTAATCTTATTCCATATGCTCATGTCTTCGTTAACAGCCTGCAATCGGGTACCATGTCAAAAGCCTTCCAGAAATCTAAAAATATGTAATCTGCCTGTTACGCTTCATCCACTGTTCGCAGTACATCATGTGAGAAAAGGGCAAGCAGAGTTTCACATGAGCAATGCTTTCTAAAACCATGCTGATTCATAGTACAGAACATTAAATTAATTAAGGCTGTTGTAATATAATGCCATGAGTAGAAGAAAATTGACTTTCCAAACATTTAGTAAACATCTGTGATAATGTCTCACATTCCATAAGCACAACTGCTGTTATTAATCAATTGATTATCTGCTCACAGAATCAAAACAACAGCACTTCCCCAGGAAATTACAGTGTCACAGACTTGGGGTCGCTGAGGGGGCACAGATCTAAGCAGAACAGTCAACAGGAAGTGTTCCAAAAGGTGCCGACTTTTAATAATTTGTACTTGGAGTGGGCGGGAGGGAGGCTGCTCTACTCAGTTTCATGACCTCTGCTACAGTCACAGTATACTACTACTTTTTCTGTTTTGTGAAGTGCGCAATTTTACATTTCTGAACATTTAAAGAAATTTGCCAATCTTTGTGCAACTCTGAAATCTTACCAAGATCATATAACTGCATCACCTGCAAAAAAATCTAAGGTTTCTGTTAATATTGTCTGCTAGGTCATTATTACACAACATGGAAAGAAAGGGTCCCAGTGCTTCCCAGGGCACTCCCAACGTAACTTCAACAACTGTCGATGACTCTCCATCCGAGACAATATGCTACATCCTCCCTACCAAGGAATCGTCAATCCAGTCACAAATTTCACCAATACCCCATACGATTGTACCTTTCGATAATAAGTGTTGATGTTGTACTCTATTTGGAAATTGAATACTGCATATACCTGACTGCTTTGGTTCGTGGCTTCCAGTATGTCACTTGAGAAAAGAGTGAATCAGATTTCACATTATCAATGTTTTTGAAATTCTATTCAAGGTACCTCATTACATTTGAACTCAGGATACGTTCTAAGATGCTACAACAAATGGATGTCAAGGATATTGGACTAGTTTAGTGGATCACTTCTGCTCCCCTCCTTGTAGATAGGTATGACCTGGGCTTTCTTCAAAGTGGTAGCCACAGTTTTTTTGTTCTACATTATAGTTATAAGAGGGGCTAACTCGGTCACAAATTCAATATCTGCCGGATATTCCATCGCACGCTGGAGGTTCTTTTTTTCCATTTTAATGACTATAGTTGTTTCTCAATACCATTGACACTAACATTTATTTCACTCGTCTTTCAGTTGTACAGTAATTAACCTGGGCGAATACTCCTGGGTTTCCCTATGTAAAAGAACATTTGAAAACATAGTTAATCATTTCTGCTCTTGCTTTGCTACCCTCAATTTCAGTATGTCCCATCCCTGAGTGACCTGACACTAACTTCGGTGCCACGAACAGCCTTTATATACAACCAGAATTTCTTTGGGATTCGTGGAATATCATTTGACAATATTTTGGTACAGTAGTCACTGATGGCTTGATGCATTGCTCTTTTGATGGGCAAATGTGTTTCATTCAGCATCTCTCTATCTACAGCCTTATGCTTTGTTCTACACCCTAATCTGCAGTTGTCTCTGTTCCTTTAGACGATTTTTTAATTTTTATTATGATGACTGTATACCATAGAGGGTCCTCCCATTATGAACTGTTCTACTGGGTACATATCTATACAGTTCTTTTAAACTAGAGCCACATGCCCTCTACATACCCCTGTCATGAGCTAAAAATTTCAAGTTCCTCATTGAGATGGGACATTAATGCTTCTTTATTCAGTTTACTGAACACATAAATCTTTCTTCTTGTTTTAGTTGCCTTCTGTAGATTGGTAATCATTGTTGCTACAAGTGCCTCATGGTCATCCAGACAAGTTTCCATGTGGACATCCTCAAAGAGGACAGGTCTATTTGTGGACAATAGATTCAATAATCTGTTGTGGGTAGTTTTCAGAGAAGGCATTTAGTAATGTATCAGGATGCCTTGTCACGTCCAAAATTTATTGTTGCACCAAGAGGTGAATTGACAGAAGTGTAATTTTACACCCACCCCTACTTAGTATTGCCCAACAATCTCACATTCAGACTCAATTTCTTTTCTGGTGGATATGGAATTCTTGTCTACTGTGACAAATACACCACCTCCATGTCCCATTAGCCTACACTTTTGGTACACACTTAAATTTTCTCCAAAAATCTCACTGCTGTCAACTTCAGGTTTTAATCAGTGTTCTGTACCTAGTATTATGTGAGCATCACTGCTTTTTAGGAGTGATTCAAACTCTGGCAGTTTGCTATAATTGCTTCAGAAGTTAACTACAAGGATTTTAACACTCTACAGTATGGGTGGATACAAACAGTAGGGCCCCAATTGATAATGTTTGGTTTGATGAAGCCCAAAGTAAGAAAATAATTGTATACTCAGTAATAAAAGTTCATTGTAAATAAGTATTATAGTAGTTGTATTACATGTTTATTACCTTATAAATAAATAAAAAACTTTTTTATTTTAAATTCAGTGCATTAGTGTTTGCAAAATGACTCTTTCATATAATGTTCATTAAAAAATGACGATCATTTCACTTGGGACCTATGGAATGGTACATTAGCTTATTTGTTTTAGTTGTAAATATTTGTCATGTATTGTTGTTTTTCTGAAATGTTCCACATCCTGGAGGACCTCCTCACTACGGATCAATTGGAATGAAAGTAAATCTAATCTAATCTAATCTCTTTGACCATGATGCAAAGTCAATTGGAATAAATAATATAGTACCTTATAGTAGTGATACTCCTCAGTGGGAATCTGTTGGAATATTTACTGACTCCAGGACAAATATATTTAAGAACTGCTTATAAGAGATGACCTGGGATGAAATTTATAATGAATCAAATGCTGACATAATTTACTGTATTTCGTGATAAATCCTTATCATTCTTTGCAAATAGCTTTCTGCATAAGCTAATCAGAAAGAACATTAAACAGTTATGTAAAAAACCATGGATTTCTAGAGGGGTTAAAGTATCTCATGAAAGGAAAAGGGACAAGTATCTGTTGGCAAGAACAAGCAGAGAGTCTGCAGTAATTTGACACTAGGGAAATTACTCAAAATTATTAAGAATATTTATTAAAAAACCAATGAACATACACAATAGTCAAAAATCAGTAATTGTGACAACAAACTTAAAGCTGTCTATGTATATGGAATGTAACGATGTGAGAGACAACAAGACGCCAAAGAACAGGATATCACCACCACTGATTTAAATGGAAGGGGTATAAATGATGAGTCTCAGGTGGCAAATGTGTTTAGTAATCAATTCTTAAATACTATGGAAAATACAGAGACAAAGAGTTCAAGAGCAAAAGCAACTTTCATAACATTCAATCATAAGAATGTATCATCAACATCTCCCTCTGAAATCAAGAAAATTTCAGTTATATGAACGTATCACCAACATCTCCCTCTGAAATTAAGAAAATTGAATATTTTCTCAAAATGTAAAGCTTTTCTGGATTTGATATTTTTTTCCAATACAGTTCTAAAGATTTGTTCCCATATAAGTCCAGTCTATCTTAAATGTGTAATGCATCACTAACTCAAGGCATTTCTCCAGAGAGATTAAAATATGCCATTGCTAAGCCACTATATAAGAAAGGTGATAGGAGAGATGGCAATAACTTACAATCTGTTTCACTCAGATGGCATTTTCCAAAACTTCTGAGAAGGTATTGTATTCCAGGATAGTATCTCATCTGAGCAACAGTAATATCCTCAGTAAATCACAGTTTCAATTTCAGAAGAATTGCTCTACTGAGAATACCATTTACACATTCACTCACCAATTTGACAAGCATTAAATAACAAAACAGCAGTGGCTGGTATCTACTGTGACCTACCTAAGACACTTGACTGTCTGAATCACAATATTCTCCTTGATGAATGAAGATTTTTGTGGAATTTATGGTACAGCCAACCAGTGGATAAAGAATGTCATACCTAAGCAGAAGAATGCAGAAAGTTACACTTGGTAATTCAATGAAAGTAATCGAGGGAGATTATTCTGACGGGGAGGAATCATGCGTGGGCTTTGCAAAGGCCCAATCTTTGGTCTGCCATTGTTTCTCACACACTGATCAGGTAGAACACTATGACCACCTACCTAATAGCCAGCATGTCCACCTGTGGCATTAAAGCAATGAGGCCTCGGTACATCACTGGCGGGAGATGACACCACAGCTTAATACACAAGCCGCCTAATTCCTGCACATTCCGAGGAAGGATGCGATAAACTATGACTCCACGATTAGTCACATCCTAGATGTGTTCAATTGGGTTCAGATCTGACGAGTTTGGAGGCCAGCACATCAACTGAAACTTGCCACTGTGTTCCTCTGAGGCACATTATCTTGCCGAAAACTGACACTGCCATTGGCAAACATCACCGTCGTGAAGGGGTGTTCGTGGTCCTTGGCTAACGTGGTGCCTTGTGCGAGCTCCACTGGACACATCGATGCTCACATGAATGCTCCCCAGAGCATATGGAGCCACTGTCAGCTTGTCTCCGTCCCATAGCACAGGTGTCCAGGAGCTGTTCCCCTGGAGGACAATGGATTCGCGCCCTTCCCATCAGCATGACAAAGAAGATATCAGGATTCATCAGACCATACAATGCTCTGCCACAGCACCAATGTCCAGTGCCAATGGTCACGTACCCATTTCAGTCATAGTTGCCAATGTTGTGGTGTTAACATCAGCACATGCACGGTTCGTCAGCTGCAGAGGCCCATCGTTAAAAGTGTTCAGGCATGCTTGTACTCTGCCCAGTATAAAGTCTGGTGTTAGCTCCACCACAGTTCGCTTTCTGTCCTGTTTTACCAGTCTGCCTGTAATGTGGGGTGACCACCCAACCCCACGGCATCTGAACGTGGTTTTACTTGGTTTTGCCACGTGTGGAAGACACTCACCACAGTACTCCACAAACACCCGACAAGTAGTGCAGTTTCTGAAATCTTCGTGCCGATCCTCTGGAACAGTGGTTCCCAACAGGTGGTCCGCAGACCCCCAGGGGTCCGCGAGCTATGCCAGACGGGTCCGCAAGATGCTATTAGAATAAAAAATATATTAAATATATTTCATATGATAACAGATTTTTTGTTTTGGCCGCTTCCTGATGAGCAGTTTTAAGCTCAATATTTTTTCAATAATGAATATGTCAATGTTTTTTCTAAGTACCAAAAATAGAAAACGTATAAAAAGACTCTTCATTTGGCTTTTTTTATGTACTTGATACTGTGATATGACAAGGTACCAGTCATGCTCGATGAGGGGGTCCTCGAGAAAATTTTGTTGGGAACCCCTGCTCTGGACCATCACAGTCTGCCCTCAATCAAACTGAATACATAATGCGCCTTTCCCATTGTAAACACGGACAGCACGCTCACTGATACTACGTGTGCTGTGCGTGTGTATGACTAGCAGTCATTCCTCGCCAGGTATCGCTGCTATCACCTGGATGGGTTTATATCAATAGTAGGTCAGTGGTCGTACTGTTCTGGCCGATCAGTGTATATGTATATGTAAATGATTATCCATCTAATATATATAAAATCAAAGATGCTGTAACTTAACAAATGAAAGCATTGGTATGTTGATAGGAGACAATAAAAAACACAAACACACACACAAATTTCAAGCTTTCACAACCCAAGGTTGTTTCATCAGGAAAGAGGGAAGGAGAGGGAAGACGAAAGGATATGGGTTTTAAGGGAGAGGGTAAGGAGTCATTCCAATCCCGGGAGTGGAAAAACTTACCTTTGGGGGAAAAAAGGACAGGTATACACTCACACACACACACATATCCATCTGCACATATACAGACACAGGCAGACATATGTAAATGCAAATAGATTGGGCAGAGATGTCAGTCGAGGCAGATATACAGAGGCAAAAATGTTATTGAATGACAGGTGAGGTACAAGGGGCAGCAACTTGAAATTCGCAGAGGTTGAGAGTTCTGACACCAACCTATCAGTTCTTTCTGAGGCACGTTCTATCTTTGAAAGCTAAAATCAGTCAGTATAGGGTGCAAAATGTGACAGGTTGTACTTATTTTGTATGTGACATACACTGCAGGTCTTATAATTGTAATTAACTAGTGCATAAACTATAAATTATGACTTCCTTTGAATAAAATATGAAGTAGTAAAATTTACAATGGTTTAGTAATAATATAACATTCCCCTCCCCCTTAACGTTCTACGATTAAGCCCTGTTATGTCAAAGCCTTACCATACCCTCAAAAATTGTGATATATTCATTAAAAAAATGAAAAGAATATTAATGTCACTGCTTCACTTGCAGCAATTTAAGATGTTCTCTTACCTTCCAGCCTAACCACATATCTGAAGGACAAAAACCTGCCAATATCTGCAAGGCAATTGAAACATTTCCGCTGACCACCAAACTACCCAGACACGAATATTATTCATCATATCTGATATGCCTTGCAACATGCTGTTCTGAAGAGACCTCCACCCCTGCCGTACTCTTCAGAATTCATGGTGTCAGTTCCCTCCAGCATTACTTCAGACATTACTCAAGTCTGTGCCACATTGTAATCCAGCACTTCTGCATGCTCATTGGGGACCTACATGATATTAGGCAGGTTTACCAGTTTCTTTAGCTCTTCAGTGTATATGAAACAACATCACGATTCCAAACTTACATAATAATTTTGTACTACTACTTTCAGATCTCATGCTTGAGACACTGGACTGTATGAATGAAATGTAAAACTATTTCTTAGCATAAAATTTTTTGCTTATAGTAGGCCTATTAGGCATCTGATATTGATACTTTGTTAATTCATTCTGTCGTGTTATTTATGTAAATGAGGTACATAAAAATGACCATCTGTGCCAAAGCAATTTTGCTTATTTGGCATGTGTTACAATTGCTGTAATATTGGAAAGGTCATTTCCTTTTATTTTGCAGACAGTGACAGAATAAACATAATAAAATCAAAAAAACCACACTAGTCTTGGGTACTATTAGAACAGATTTTCAATATTGGATAACGACACTTTGATTTTCCACACAGGAAAACGTTTGATGAACTTTGATGAGGTACTAGATCCTTTCGCAAAAAGGAAAGCACATTGCATAAAGCTGTAGCAAAATTAGAGAGGAAAAAATGTTGGGATCTGTCACACAAAAGAAAAAGTTACTAGCTAATAGGCATTAAAGAGTGCAGATTTTCTGAAGATTTCTTATTCTCCTGGTTACAAATAATCCCACCCAGTATTATTTTTGAGTCTTTTTTAAGCAGGTAGGACATCAAACCGACTGACTGGGAGCATTCGAGGCACCACAAGACATTTTAATTTCCACTGCCTTGAATAGGTTCAATGGCTTCCATTACAAAATATACGCATAATACATATAATTCCAAAGACCGAAATACAGTGCAATGCAACAGAAGAATGCTGTGTGAAGAGGCGTGGCACTTCACTTGGGCATACTTAAGATCAAATAACATGTTTGACATTTCCTCGAACATACATGTTTTATATATCAAACTCATCAGAACGATGTGCTCTATGAAATAAGCATACACTACTGACCATTAAAATTGCTACACCAAGAAGAAATGCAGATGATATTATGGGTATTCATTGGACAAATATATTATACTAGAACTGACACGTGATTACATTTTCACGCAATTTGGGTGCATAGATCCTGAGAAATCAGTACCCAGAACAACCACCTCTGGTCGGAATAACGGCCTCGATACGCCTGGGCATTGAGTCAAACATAGCTTGGGTGGCGTGTACAGGAACAGCTGCCCATGCAGCTTCAACACGATACCACAGTTCATCAAGAGTAGTGACTGGCGTAGTGTGACGAGCCAGTTGCTCGGCCACCATTGACCAGACGTTTTCAATTGGTGAGAGGTCTGGAGATTGCGCTGGCCAGGGCAGCACTCGAACATTTTCTGTATCAAGAAAGGTCTGTACAGGACCTGCAACATGTGGTCGTGCATTACCCTGCTGAAATGTAGGGTTTCACAGGGATCGAATGAAGGGTAGAGCCACAGGTCGTAACACATCTGAAATGTAACGCCCACTGTTCAAAGTGCCGTAAATGCAAACGAGAGGTGACCGAGACGTGTAACAAATGGCACCCCATACCATCACACCGTTCGTGCACCCAGGTTTGTGATTGAGTACACCATCGCAGGCGCTCCTGTCTGTGATGCAGCGTCAATGGTAACCACAGCCACAGTCTCTGAGCTGATAGTCCATGCTGTTGCAAACGTCGTCAAACTGTTCGTGCAGATGGTTGTTGTCTTGCAAACGTCCCCATCTGTTTACTCAGGGATCGAGATGTGGCTGCACGATCTGTTACAGCCATGCGGATAAGATGCCTGTCATCTCGACTGCCAGTGATATGAGGCCGTTGGGATCCAGCAAGGCATTCCATATTACCCTCCTGAACCCACCGATTCCATATTCTGCTAACAGTTATTGGATCTCGACCAACGCGAGCAGCAACGTTGCGATACGATAAACCGCAATTGGGATAGGCTACAATCCGACCTCTATCAAAGTCGGAAACGTGATGGTACGCATTTCTCCTCCTTACACGAGGTATCACAACAACATTTCACCATGCACCGCCGTTCAACTGCTGTTTGTGTATGAGAAATCGGTTGGAAACTTTCCTCATGTCAGCACGTTGTAAGTGTCGCCACCGGTGCCAACCTCGTGTGAATACCCTGAAAAGCTAATCATTTGCATATCACAGCATCTTCTTCTGTTGGTTAAATTTCGCGTCTGTAGCACGTCATGTTCGTGGTGTAGCAATTTTAATGGCCACTAGTGTATTTTTGGAAGATATTTTTTTTTTTTAATTTTTGTCGTCCTAGCTCAAACGCATGAGGGAGGGCAATATCAAGCTTTTGTCCGGTTCGGAAATATCGTAGATCCGGGGCTGCTAGGCATTTTCTTCAGTGCGAATGCACAAATATGCCCGACCTCCAGTGGGAACCAGGGTAGCGAACGAAAGTAAAATGGGCAGGGACTGCGGATAGGTGGCACTCTGTGGGAATGTGGATCGGCCATTAGCCGTGCCAAGAAAATCCACGCGACGGCGGTGTGTCCCGGATGCTGCAGGGGTGAACGCACCTGCCTAGTAACCAAGAGATCCCGGTCGGTACACATTTTTACTCGTCGCCGCTGATTCCGCGTAATGCCCCATTGCACCTGACAACAGCGATCCCCTTTAATTTACATATGTTTGAAGCCATGGCTCTACTTGCTTCAATACTGTATGTATATTAATTTGTGTGAGCGCACGCGTGACGAAATAGTCATGCTGCTACTGACCGACACAAACACATTTAAAATCACGTATAAATGTATTTATCCATGATGTAGATGGATATGGATGAACTTCGTGACTTTTCCCTGGGTTTCTTATCGTGTTCTGTGCTTGCTGTAACTGGCTAACTAGATCACGTGTCCTGTGTTCAGATTCTGTAAGAAAAAAAGCATATCGCACAGCACGACTTCACAGTTTCCGTAACTATCTAGCCTTATTTTGTGGATTTCGTATTTGTAGCTGCTTACTGTGCAAATATGCACTTTCTGTAATGCAGCGCATTAAAGATCTATCCCAGACACGCCTTTTCCTCTGGGTTCGTTGTGTTTTAGTGCCTAGATGTCCGCCGACACAAACACATATAAAAACTTCACGGTATCTCTGGTACATGACCGTCGGTAGCTCGAACGACACACCCATTCGTAGTAGCTTTCAGTCGCTTGACAGTAGTCAGTGTTATATCTAGCTGTTTTACGTACACAGACTAACCCACCTCGTGACCGAGAAGAGCAAACACAGTTGAAAACACTGTTCCTAGTGCGATATTTTTTTTCACTGAGCAGTAATTAAATAATTTTAATTGGCGCTTCTTGTCCCATTTCAATTAACGGGTTTTATTGCTAGGATAAGCCCTATTTAGCAGAGCAGTAGTTATATAACATTAAACTACGCTTGTTTACTTTTTTTAATTTATGGGTTTGATATGCGAGAAGTATTACAAATAGCCTTTTAGCACTATACCTAACGATCTACAGCCGAGACGAGATATCTAATACGACAAAAGAGGAATTTCGTATAAAATTTACCGTTTCTCTGAAACTTTTTTCTGGTGATAGTTACTAACAATTTTCATAAGGGCGATAATTTACGATAACTGCAAACAATATACACTCCTGTTAAAAGAGAAGATTAATGTGACGCGATATACTAGATATTCACGGTGTAGATCAGAAACGCCGATTTGCCACGAAATAGGTTGTGCCTAACACACGTACTTGCGAAAATATACGTTTGCAAGGGTCCCACACTGTCATAAATATACCGTTTCCGCTTAAATAATTAAAATTGGTAAAATTGGGGGACTGTTTGTTTTGAAAGAGGATATTGTCGCCAAAAGTTACTACAACACACAGGTTATGTTTGTAATTCATGATGTCACGATACAAGCATGAGTTCTGATACGATCAGCACGGAAAACACGTATAAATTTTCCGTCAGTTTTGGACCTAAGTTTGCGATACAAACCGATATACAAAACACGAATACGCTCAAAACAATCACATTGGGTACATTCTTACCGAACTAAGTACTGTGTTAATTCCTTTCACTGCAGCAGCTGCTTTCATACATATGTTGCACACCACACAACAACAATAAATGGTACAAACAATTGTTACACTTCACACTTTTGACGGCCTTGCCGTCTTGACTAAGGCCGGCTTTACCCTGTCAAATTTCTTTGACAAAATTGATTTGTCCAATATATTTGACGTAGTGTAATAGGAAACATTTGTCAAATTCGCCTTTCGTCCAATTTATTTGATCAAATCCAGCGCCTCGTACCCTTCATGCTACGCATAGTAAAATCCTTGTCCCCTGCTTGATTGACAGATACGGCTTCGTTTAGGAAAAGCACTGTACCGAAAGGATTTCTTAAGGCCGCCGGAGACTATCAAACAATTTGTCAAACTTTACTGTGCTTGCCAAACATTTGACCGTCTACGGTACTGTTTGACGTGTTTGTCAAGCACAGGTCGAATTTGTGAGAAATTTTGTTTGAGGAAAGTTTGACAAGATGGCACACAATATTCGTGCCGATGTTTCGCCGCGTATGTTCAGTGAAAATTTGTTTTATTACAATTGCTCTCGCCGTATCGTGAGTTTCCACAACTACGGGAACTACGATCAGGGATAAAAACAAGAAATCACTGACAGTTACCAAAATGGTAGCGTTTTTTCCATGTTTCCGAGTCACACACTACGTGGGAAGAGGTTAAGAAGAAAATCAATACTCTACGGCCTACGCATAACATACAAGCGGTGGTGCAATGAAATAAAGAAATCTAACTTCTCCGATTCTTCCATGGTCACTGTGGGCAATGTGTTTTCACGTTGCTTTATATAAACTGTCATTAGAAGATCAAGTAGAAGACAACAAATTTTCGGGATAAATTATAGAGTCCAATTCCACTCATCGGCTTTAAGCAATGATGTCTTCCGAACGGCAAGGACGCTACATAGAGGCAATCTTTGAAAGCAGCGGATCTCATTTGTAAACAGATTAATGTGGCATACGATAATATTACAAACACAATTCCGCGGTATTTAATTAGCGTCGACTTATATCCAACCGAATTGAAAATAACAGAAACAAATAAGAAAAAAACAAAATGATGACTCGAGGAATTTACTACAACTCCATACCCATCGCTCATATACTGATCGTGACGATATGATTACAGTAATTACTGCACGCACAGACACATTCAAACAATCGTTCTTCCCGCGCTCCATGCGTGAATGGAACTGGAAGAAAACCTAATAACTGGAAAAATGGGAAGTTCCCCTCTGCCATGCACCTCGTGGTGGTTTGCAGAGAATAAATGTAGATGTAGAAAAGAGAAACACCGGTATACAGTTTCGAAATAAATTATTGTGACTTTTTCGAGAAAGAAAAGCACAGAGTACCATTAAATTCCATTACAGCAAAGCGCCACCTGAAATCGTAGTATAATAAAACAATTTAATTAAAAAGAAATAAGCGCAATACACAAATAACGAAAATTCACATAATGTAACAAATACTGGAATCGATAGCTATGAACTGGCCTATATACGTTAATTCTAGTTACTGATTCCAATATTAAATACTTTTTTGTAGAAGTTACAAGAGCATGAATCATATTACATTTCAGTGCACACACCTGCTCCAAAAACGATCTAAATAATGAGCCATGCAATGGTTCATAATTTTGGACACATTTGCAGTATGTGTGAGAATTAGATTATTGTAGGATTTCTAGAATTCTTATTGAGCTCTGAACTACTGCGAAAAAGTATCAAATACTGTTGGTACCGATTACAAGTTTTTTTTCCCCTCATAGCATAGACGATCAAGCTCGCACATAGAAATTCCCCCCCCCCCCCCCCCCCCCCCCCGGGGGCGACGGGGCAAATTGAAGAGCTAATTTTACCTGGTGTGACTTTTAAAACGTACAGATTCGATTAAGGCTTATAATATGTCACACTGAGTTTGTTGTTTTCATTGGTCTTCAATGATCCATAAATGTGTCATAGCTCACATTTCCGCAAAATTACAATATAAATATTTATTTAATTTACAGCATGGCAGTGAAGTATCAGTCTCACATAGTATGCAGTAAAAATGCAAATACCCCGAAAAATTCAAAGAAACTAACAAAAGGTTACGAAAGTAAATTCAACTCGTAGAGGAGATTGTGTGAAAATGTCAATTATAACACTGGGGTTCACACTAAAACATTGGTTAGTAAACAGTGGTGTGGTGATCGCTCTCACTTTAATAAACCTATACCATGCCACATGACCCTTCCTGCTAAAATCGTTTGATTTTTTTATTTTTTTTCCTACATGAAAGGCATTTATTTACTTTACACAGGTTTTCAAACAAAAATACTAACCTTGAGTCTATTCTCTTCTGTTCCGAAACAGCCCAGATGCAGCAACATCACACCTAAATTTTTCCTTGCATGGTTGAGACTGGAGACAAAGGTAGCTAATTAGCTCACGCCTGCCCTTGCATGATCTATTTGCAACAACATGGAAATCTTTACACAGTTATAGATTTAGTAATGTTATGAAACTGTTCAACATCTATTGTGCTTTACATGAGTTGAAGCCTGATATAGTTTTGTGAATCTTCCTCTGCTGTCTTTCATCATTTCATTTTTATTGGCACTTTTAATCATTTGTCGAACAAAAAATCCAAAATGACATTGGACAAGTCACTGTGATTTACAACACACATTTTTAAATCATACAAGAATATTTACATTGATTGAGGCTTAATATTCTCACAAATAAAAATTAAGCTTTCATACGTGTTATTTAAGACAAGTAATTCAATCAGCTTTTTTACATAAAACTTTTGATTAACATTTCATTCATTCTTTTTTTAATATTTGCAATGAATTTTTACCTTTCAAGATATTCATCTATACTATAACAACACTCCCTGCAATAAATATTTATGGACAGCAGTTTTAAATTTTGAAGTTTTATTGTTTTAATGTTGTGTATGCATGTTGAACATGTATATCCTGCTTTCTCCTTGTGTTATACAGATGGATACTCTGATTAGTTGATATAAGATTGTTTTTAAAACATATGTAGACTTAGTAGTGGAAGGATGTGAAGTTTCTTGAATAAGGGCTTGCATGAGCTTCTTTGAACAGCATTTTCTATGCCTCTTACAATTCTATTTTAGCATAAACAACTTTTGTTAGCAGATGTGTTTCCCCAAAATATTATGCCATATCACAATAAGGATTCTGCCTGGGCAAAGTATACATTGTTTAGTGTCTCTTTCAATGTGCAACCAGAAAGAATTCTGATTGTATAACAAATGGTGTTCAATTTATTTGTAATGTGTTTTGCACATTGAACCCCTCTTAGATCTTTTTGGATCCATATTCCAAGAAATTTTGTAGAGCTTACATTTTCAAGTGTTCTGGTATACAACTCTATGTCTGGTGTTAGGAGACATTTATTTTGCACTGTGTGTAAGAGCATTGTAACTGTTTTTCCTGTGTTTATTAATAAATTGTTTCAGAAAACCAGTCTGTGGGTGGTACACTTTTTAATATTGTGCAGTAATTCTTCTCTGGTCCTTCCTTTTATTATCACATCTGAGTCATCTACGAATTTTATGTAATTGTGGCATGGACTTGTTCAGTTCCAAGTAATTTACAGATAATAGAATGGAGCCTTGTGGTACAAAGTACCGTGGAGTGGTTGGAATCGGTAACTAGAATTAACTTACCTATAGGTCAGTTCTAGTTACCTGTTCCAACATTAGTTACATTTTCACAGTAGTTCAGAGAACAATTACAAATGCAGACATCCTATTACATTTCAGTGCACACAAATGCTGGAAAAATGGTTTAAATTATGAACCAGAGAATTTTTGTAATCAGTTACTAGAATTGACCTATATAGCTTAATTCTAGTTACTTGTTTCTTTTTCGTGAATTTTCGCTACTTGTGTGCTGGATTTTCTTTTAGGCTTCCTGTGTTGTTTTCTCCACATTTCATGCTACTGTTATTTTTATGTTTCATGTACATTATTGTTAATTTCATTTCCAAGTTGTTGCATTACATTTTAGTTTCTCCTTGCCCCAAACCCCCAACTCTCCCATGGTAGCCCCATTAGATTCAATAATTATTATTAAAAATTAACACTATTTCACAATATTATGAATTCACCATGCAGTAAAAGTTAACAAATTTAAAGGTTCTCTGTGGTTTTCTTACTAGCATAAATTATGATAATAATTTATTTCAGACACTACATTTCTCTTTTTTTGTTCATATTTATTTTCATTACCTCCAATCCTTTTTGATATGATTTGTGGCTAAGTAATTATTCACATGAACTGTGACTGACTGTAATTTTGTTTTATCATATGTTACATTCGTTCATTTATGAATATGATCAGTTGCTTTCAAAGGTTGCCTCTATGTAGCGTCTTAGCCTAAGGTATGAGGTCATTGCCCAAAACCAAGGTGTGGAATCGGACACTACAATTGACACTATTTTCCCATAGTTGTGCCTCCTTTTCCAGTGCGAAAGTGAAGTAACTCTGAACAAGTTATTAAAACTTTCACTGTCCACCCCAGATATTTGACACAATCATCAGGTTCTGACTTTAACATTTTCTTTAACAGATTTTTATGTGTATCTTTCTCCATCTACATCTATACTCTGCAAATCACTGTGAAATGCATGGAAGAGCATATGTCTGATTGTACCAGTTATTAGGATTTCTTCCCATTCCATTTACATATGGAGCACAGGAAGAATGATTGTTTGAATGGCTCTGTGCATGCTGTAATTATTCTAATCTTATCCTGGCCAAGATAGACACGAAGCCCACACCTACTACAGTAGTACAAGTTTATATGCCAACTAGCTCTGCAGATGACGAAGAAATTGAAGAAATGTATGATGAAATAAAAGAAATTATTCAGATTGTGAAGGGAGACGAAAATTTAATAGTCATGGGTGACTGGAATTCGAGTGTAGGAAAAGGGAGAGAAGGAAACATAGTAGGTGAATATGGATTGGGGGACAGAAACGAAAGAGGAAGCCGCCTGGTAGAATTTTGCACAGAGCACAACATAATCATAACTAACACTTGGTTTAAGAATCATGAAAGAAGGTTGTATACATGGAAGAACCCTGGAGATACTAAAAGGTATCAGATAGATTATATAATGGTAAGACAGAGATTTAGGAACCAGGTTTTAAATTGTAAGACATTTCCAGGGGCAGATGTGGACTCTGACCACAATCTATTGGTTATGACCTGTAGATTAAAACTGAAGAAACTGCAAAAAGGTGGGAATTTAAGGAGATGGGACCTGGATAAACTAAAAGAACCAGAGGTTGTACAGAGATTCAGGGAGAGCATAAGGGAGCAATTGACAGGAATGGGGGAAATAAATACTGTAGAAGAAGAATGGGTAGCTTTGAGGGATGAAGTAGTGAAGGCAGCAGAGGATCAAGTAGGTAAAAAGACGAGGGCTAGTAGAAATCCTTGGGTAACAGAAGAAATATTGAATTTAATTGATGAAAGGAGAAAATATAAAAATGCAGTAAGTGAAACAGGCAAAAAGGAATACAAACGTCTCAAAAATGAGATCGACAGGAAGTGCAAAATGGCTAAGCAGGGATGGCTAGAGGACAAATGTAAGGATGTAGAGGCCTATCTCACTAGGGGTAAGATAAATACCGCCTACAGGAAAATTAAAGAGACCTTTGGAGATAAGAGAACGACTTGTATGAATATCAAGAGCTCAGATGGAAACCCAGTTCTAAGCAAAGAAGGGAAAGCAGAAAGGTGGAAGGAGTATATAGAGGGTCTATACAAGGGCGATGTACTTGAGGACAATATTATGGAAATGGAAGAGGATGTAGATGAAGATGAAATGGGAGATACGATACTGCGTGAAGAGTTTGACAGAGCACTGAAAGACCTGAGTCGAAACAAGGCCCCCAGAGTAGACAATATTCCATTGGAACTACTGACGGCCATGGGAGAGCCAGTCCTGACAAAACTCTACCATCTGGTGAGCAAGATGTATGAAACAGGCGAAATACCCTCAGACTTCAAGAAGAATATAATAATTCCAATCCCAAAGAAAGCAGGTGTTGACAGATGTGAAAATTACCGAACTATCAGCTTAATAAGTCACAGCTGCAAAATACTAACACGAATTCTTTACAGACGAATGGAAAAACTAGTAGAAGCCAACTTCGGGGAAGATCAGTTTGGATTCCGTAGGAACACTGGAACGTGTGAGGCAATACTGACCTTACGACTTATCTTAGAAGAAAGATTAAGGAAAGGAAAACCTACGTTTCTAGCATTTGTAGACTTAGAGAAAGCTTTTGACAATGTTGACTGGAATACTCTCTTTCAAATTCTAAAGGTGGCAGGGGTAAAATACAGGGAGCGAAAGGCTATTTACAATTTGTACAGAAACCAGATGGCAGTTATGAGTCGAGGAGCATGAAAGGGAAGCAGTGGTTGGGAAGGGAGTAAGACAGGGTTGTAGCCTCTCCCCGATGTTGTTCAATCTGTATATTGAGCAAGCAGTAAAGGAAACAAAAGAAAAAATCGGGGTAGGTATTAAAATTCATGGAGAAGAAATAAAAACTTTGAGGTTCGCCGATGACATTGTAATTCTGTCAGAGACAGCAAAGGACTTGGAAAAGCAGTTGAATGGAATGGACAGTGTCTTGAAAGGAGGATATAAGATGAACATCAACAAAAGCAAAACAAGGATAATGGAATGTAGTCTAATTAAGTCGGGTGATGCTGAGGGAATTAGATTAGGAAATGAGGCACTTAAAGTAGTAAAGGAGTTTTGCTATTTGGGGAGCGAAATAACTGATGATGGTCGAAGTAGAGAGGATATAAAATGTAGGCTGGCAATGGCAAGGAAGGCGTTTCTGAAGAAGAGAAATTTGTTAATATCCAGTATTGATTTAAGTGTCAGGAAGTCATTTCTGAAAGTATTCGTATGGAGTGTAGCCATGTACGGAAGTGAAACATGGACGATAAATAGTTTGGACAAGAAGAGAATAGAAGCTTTCGAAATGTGGTGCTACAGAAGAATGCTGAAGATTAGATGGGTAGATCACATAACTAATGAGGAGGTATTGAATAGGATTGGGGAGAAGAGAAGTTTGTGGCACAACTTGACCAGAAGAAGGGATCGGTTGGTGGGACATGTTCTGAGGCATCAAGGGATCACCAATTTAGTATTGGAGGGCAGCGTGGAGGGTAAAAGTCATAGAGGGAGACCAAGAGATGAATACACTAAGCAGATTCAGAAGGATGTAGGTTGCAGTAGGTACTGGGAGATGAAAAAGCTTGCACAGGATAGAGTAGCATGGAGAGCTGCATCAAACCAGTCTCAGGACTGAAGACCACAACAACATCCTTACAATACCTATGTGGGTGATGCATAGAGGGTTGTAGTATTTTCCTAGTAATTATTTGAATCTGGTTCTTGAATCTTAGTTAGTAGACTTTCTCAGAGTAGTTCATCTCTATCTTCAAGAGTCTGTCAGTTTAGTACCATTAGTATCTCTGTGACACTCTCCAACATGCCAAACAAACCTGTGCTGCCCCTCTCTGCATACATTCAGTATCCCCTGTTAGCCCTATTTGGTACAGGTCCCATGTACTTGAGCAGTATTCCAGAACTGGTCGCACAATTTTCTTTGTAGTCTGCTTGCACTTTCCCACTATTCTACCAATAAACCAAAGTTTACTAATTGCTTTACACACGACTCAGCCTATGCGAGTTGGATTTCACATGATTGATGTTTTCGGAATACATGCTGATTGGCATAGAGGAAGCCATTCTGTTCAAGACAACTCATTATGTTCGAGCTCAGAATATGTTCTAAGATTCTACAACATATCAATGTCAAGGATATCGGACAGCAATTTTGTGGATCACTTGTACTACCCTACTCGTAGACTCGTGTGACATGTGCTTTCTTCTAAGAACTGGTCACAGTTTTTGTTCGAGGGATCTACGATAGATTATAGTTAGAAAAAGGGCTATCTCAGCTGTAAATTCAGTATAAAATCTGATAGGGATGTAATTGGGCTCTGGGGCTTCATTCAGTTTTAACAATTTCTGGTATTTCTCAACACCTCTGACTCTAATACTTATTTCACTCATCTCTTCAGTGGCACAAGGATTAAATTGGGGCAATTCTGCTGAGTTTTCCTTTGTAAAGGAACATTTGGAATCTGAGTTAAGCATTTCAGTTTTTGCTTTGCTACCCTCAATTTCAATTCCTGTCTCTTTCACTAGGGACTGTATACTGACTATGGTGCTGCTAAAAGCCTTTACATACAACCAGGATTTCTTTGGGTTTTGTGAAACATCATTTGATAATATTCTGATATTGTAGTCATTGATAGCTTCATGCATTGCTCTCTGGACATTCAAACATGTTTCATTCAGCATATCTCTGTCTATAACCCTATGCTTTGTTTTACACCTATTACACAGTAATCTCTGTTTCTTTGGAGGTTTCTTTACAGTGACTCTACACCATGGAGGTTCCCACCCATTATGATCTGTTGTACTGGGTACATATCTATCCAGTGCATGGTCAAATATTCTTTTAAACTTGAGCCAGATTTCCTCTACATGCTCCTGCCATGTGCTGAAAGTTTCAGGTTCCTCATTGAGATATGACACTACTGATTTTTTATCTAGTTCACTGGACATACATACACTTTTCTGCTTGTTTTAGTTGTCCTTTGTACTTTGGTAATCATTGTTGTCACAATCATGTCATGGTCACAGATACCCATTTCAATGTGAACATCCTCAAAGAGGTCAGGTCTGTTTCTTGCCATTAGATCCAATATATTTCCATCATCAGTTGAGTTCTGAAGTATCTGTTCCAGGTCATTTTCAAAGACGGCATTTAGTAATGTTTTACAAGATGTCCTATCATGCCCAAAACTAACAAAACAATCATTTTACTAATCGATTGTTGGATGATTAAAATCTCTGCCAATGATTGCAGTATGATTGGGGAACTTGTAGAAGTGAACTGAGGTTTTGTCTCAAGCTTTCAGTTACGTCAGGAGATGAGTCTGGTAGATGATAGAAGGATCCAGTTATCATTTTATGACCACACATCATACTGAGTCTTGCCTAAACAGTCTCACATGCAGATTCATTTTCTGTTCTTGTCTACTGCAAAAAATACACCCCCCCCCCCCAATTTCCCATTTGCCTATCCTTTCTATGAACACGTAAATTTTCACAAAAATCTCATTGGTATCAATTTCAGGTTTCAACCATCTTTCTGTACCTAGTGTTATGTGAGCTCATTTTAACTCATTCCCTGGACCAACGTCTTGCTTACTTCTTCTTTAAACACAGCCCCATAGTCGATGATATAAATGCTTTATCTGCATTTTTAGCCATTCCAACTATCATCAAAATACAGCAAATATGAAAAGTGACTGCTTCAAAAGTAACATTAAACTGACAAATTTTGTTGGCACATATATGGCTTGTTTGACAAAGAAAGCGGGAGATGTTTTAGACATCATCTCATATTGGAGGGCGATCCATTTATGTGGTCTACATCAAAAACCAGTAAAGCAGAAGATGACAGAGTATGGTAAAAGGGAATCTAGAAAACCAAGCACAAAATAGATCAAGAAAATCCAATGAAAAGCCTATTACACTTGCACTACAGGTTAATGATTTGGTATTAATTGATGGTTTCCATCTTAGTTCTAATTTAGAGAGAGAAAATAGTAATTTTTTTGCAAAATACAGTGGGCAATTCGGAACAATGAATATTCCACACACAAAAGCAGTTTTCCTAGTAAGGGCAAGAAAAGGCACTGTGTAATGTCAATACAATAAAAGAGTTCAAACCCTCAAGAAAACATGCTTCCTTTGCAGAGTCCAAGTTAACTGCTTCTTTACTCCATATTTAGCTTTCCATGGAGTAATTTCTTCTTTTTCTTCAACCATTCCATTTTCTATAATTTACATCCTCATCTTACTGTGCTATCTTACCTAATAAAAGTAACATGGAAAGTCTGTTACTTGGAACATAAAGAGTATACATTATTAAATAAAAATACGGAAAAGTAATGCTGGATGTTTCGTATGAGGGATTTTCTAACTTTTCCTTTCCTTTTATGCAAAATGATCAGCTTTTGTATGTCTTTTATAGGAGAGGTTTGGTCATATAAGGTCTTAACTATGCACTGTAAGCTGGCAAGTGTAACCAAGGCGAGTTTCACATTGGTGAAATACTGTAAATGACAACTGATGTAGAGACTGGTGATTCAAAGGCTGATTAATACAATGACGGACTTGTGGTTACCCAATCTCTACTGGCTATCCATAGAAGTGTCTTAGTGTCAATTTCCAGGGCCTGTATGAGTGAAATTGTGACAAGCCTGTTCTGTAGGGCATGTCGACTACTCTTCATCTGACAATGTCATGGTGAAGTTACTCAACACAGTGGGAGTCTTGAGGAGGGGATGGGTGGGGTGGTATGGGATGCGGTCTTTGGGGAACTAACTTCTTTATTTCTTCAATCCTAATAATCTTTTTTCTTTTTTTACACGGGTGTATATGAAATGCAGGAGTAAAGACACACTTGAAACTTCCTGGCAGATTAAAACTGTGTGCCGGACCGAGACTCGAACTCGGGACCTTTGCCTTTCGCAGGCAAGTGCTCTACCAACTGAGCTACCCAAGCACGACTCATGGCGCATCCTCACAGCTTTACTTCCCCCAGTACCTCGTCTCCTACCTTCCAAACTTTACAGAAGCTCTCCTGTGAACCTTACAGAACTAGCACTCCTGAAAGAAAGGATATTGCGGAGACATTCTTGGGTAGCTCAGTTGGTAGAGCACTTGCCCACGATAGGCAAAGGTCCCGAGTTCGAATCTCGGTCCGGCACACACTTTTAATCTGCCAGGAAGTTTCATATCAGCGCACACTCCGCTGCAGAATGAAAATCTCATTCTGGAAACATCCCCCAGGCTGTGGCTAAGCCATGTCTCCGCAATCTCCTTTCTTTCAGGAGTGCTAGTTCTGCAAGGTTCGCAGGAGAGCTTCTGTAAAGTTTGGAAGGTAGGAGACGAGGTACTGGCGGAAGTAAAGCTGTGAGGACGGGGCGTGAGTTGTGCTTGGGTAGCTCAGTTGGTAGAGCACTTGCCCGCGAAAGGCAAAGGTCCCTAGTTTGAGTCTCCGTCCGGCACACAGTTTTAATCTGCCAGGAAGTTTCATATCAGTGCACACTCTGCTGCAGAGTGAAAATCTTGTTCTAAAGACACACTTGTTAGTATAACGTCAACCGAACAGGGGGAGAAAGGAGGAGAGAGATAGCATGAAAAGTGGAAAACTGAAGTTTTAACAAGTATGTAGGAATGTGGAGAGAGGACACATTAAATATCTGGCTGATGCAATCATACACGGCATTAGAATTATCTGCAAGAGTGTACTTATCAGTTGTCTTAAAAAATGAGATGAGAAATCACTCTAAAAAACTACCATCTCACATGTGGAAAGTGTGCTAGCGAATAAAAGATTTAATAGGTGATAATAATTCCTCACATATTTTTTTAAATAGTAAAAGAGCTAAAGTGCAATTAAGTAACAGTTTTGTACCTTATGATTATTAAAATCAATTACAAACAAAATTAATAGCTTAGTAGGAAATGTTCTTAATGGGATTAGAAAGCTTTGCTTAGCTTCTTTGGGGTAGAGTACTATATAGTCACATTAAAATGAATGAAAATAAAGCAGCAGGAACTGCTTCAAGGGGGTGGGGATCTTACACATGAGTCAAAATATTTTTGACAGTTCAGTTGAGGTGGAAGTGGACAAGAAACCAGACTTACAGAAGTTACTGATATGTTTTTTAGTACAAGTGGGAGGATTAGGCACTAAGTTAAGAAACATAGAGGCTACAATGAAATCTAACAGTAATCATCTGGAATTCCAAATAAAATATAACAGTGACCATCTAGAACCTCACATAAAATCCAACAGTTGCCATTTAACTGGAAAATGTGGAAACTAGAATGGAAGGAACAGAATCTGCTATAAAGGCTAACAATGGACAATTCAGTAACCAGCTTTTAGAATTGAAGAAGAGGATGTAGGCTGGCTTTATGGGTGTTGATGCAAGAGAAGATACCACTGAAAATTGAGTAAATGAAGTTATTAAGGGAACTGCAAAGCAATCAAAGGCTACTGAACAATTACTGGTATGGCAGACAATTTAAAAATCAACTCTAGCAAAAAGTTTCCTGAAGGAGAAGCTTTGTCATGAGCAATCCTTAACTATGGTCATTTCAGGATCTTGAATTAAAAAAAAAAAGTTTTTAAATAAACTTTGGTCAGAATCAAGAATGAATTTTTGAATGGTCCTATTTATAGGGAGAAGAATGGTTGTATGAAGGAATTTCTGTAGAAACTGCCTAAAAAAATTAGTACAGTTAGACAAAACTTCTGATGAAATTGATGAACATAGGAGAAGGTTGCCTCTTGGGATCTTGTTCATGAGCCAGATGACACTCTAGACATATTCTTGAAATTTGTTTTTAAGTGTGGACAGAAACAATGGGCAGAACATTAACCAAGAAAATAATTGCCATGGGAGGTGGATTCTGGTTTCAACTCGGCTAACTTTGGGAGAAGAAATTACAGGAATCATGGGTCTGAACATCAAAACAATAGTGCAAGAGATTAAAATGGAAATAACAGAGACAGGCAGTGGAAAAGAAATTCTGAAAACAGGAACAGTAGACGGCATGTAGGAAATGAAACACGTCCAAAAAGAAGACAGGATAACGGGGGAAAATAGAGAGGAAAACTTAATATCACCTCGGTGAGGGTCCACAGTTTTGCGGCAAACAGAACAAATAATTATGGGACCCTTAATTCAAACAATAATAAAAGAGGGATGTTAAATAACAATAAATGGGGACAGTACAGCTACTCATCCTAATAAGTAAATATGAAAATGTCTGCTTGTGTCTGTGTATGTGCGGATGGATATGTGTGTGTGTGCAAGTGTATACCCATCCTTTTTTCCCCCTAAGGTAAGTCTTTCCGCTCCCAGGATTGGAATGACTCCTTACCCTCTCCCTTAAAACCCACATCCTTTCGTCTTTCCCCCTCCTTCCCTCTTTCCTGATGAAGCAACCGTTGGTTGCGAAAGCTTGAATTTTGTGTGTATGTTTGTGTTTATTTGTGTGTGTATCGACCTGCCAGCGCTTTCGTTTGGTAAGTCACATCATCTTTGTTTTTAGATATATTTTTCCCACGTGGAATGTTTCCCTCTATTATATTAATATATGAATTAGTTAGAGTTTAACAAAAAATTCTGGGACATTATGAGGGCTAATGATTGTACAGAAAAAGTGTGATCTTAAAAATGTAAGAGGTTCAGAGGTAGGGACTGAAGTTTTACCAGGATTTTATAAGTGGGCAGAATGTGAAGTACCAAATGTAAAGAAGGAAAGTAATGAGCATAACAGTTCTGATAAGAGGGGGGGGGGGGGTATTTGAACAGAAATAAAGTGGCTGGATGAATATCAGTACCATGCAACAACCACCTGAGGATATGATGCAAAAACCACTAAATTTAGTACGAAATATTGTCCCAGTTAGTACAAATCTATTCCAAATGTAAACTATTCAGCACACACAGCACAGAAGTAAATCTGTGAGGATGGGGCGTGAGTCGTGCTTGGTTAGCTCAGTTGGTAGAGCACTTGCCCGTGAAAGGCAAAGGTCCCGACTTCGAGTCTCGGTCTGGCGCACAGTTTTAATCTGGCAGGAAGTTTCATATCAGCGCACACTCCGCTGAAGAGTGAAAATCTCATTCTGGAAACATCCCCCAGGCTGCGGCTAAGCCATCTCCGTAATATCCTTTCTTTCAGGAGTGCTAGTTCTGCAAGGTTCGCAGGAGAGCTTCTGTAAAGTTTGGAAGGCAGGAGACGAGGTACTGGCAGAAGTAAAGCTGTGAGTACTGGGCGTGAGTCGTGCTTGGTTAGCTCAGTTGGTAGAGCATTTGCCCGCGAAAGGCAAAGGTCCCGACTTCGAGTCTCGGTCTGGCGCACAGTTTTAATCTGGCAGGAAGTTTCATATCAGCGCACACTCCACTGCAGAGTGAAAATCTCATTCTGGAAACATCCCCCAGGCTGCGGCTAAGCCATCTCCGTAATATCCTTTCTTTCAGGAGTGCTAGTTCTGCAAGGTTCGCAGGAGAGCTTCTGTAAAGTTTGGAAGGCAGGAGACGAGGTACTGGCAGAAGTAAAGCTGTGAGTACTGGGCGTGAGTCGTGCTTGGTTAGCTCAGTTGGTAGAGCATTTGCCCGCGAAAGGCAAAGGTCCCGACTTCGAGTCTCGGTCTGGCACACAGTTTTAATCTGGCAGGAAGTTTCATATCAGCGCACACTCCACTGCAGAGTGAAAATCTCATTCTGGAAACATCCCCCAGGCTGTGGCTAAGCCATGTCTCTGTAATATCCTTTCTTTCAGGAGTGCTAGTTCTGCAAGGTTCGCAGGAGAGCTTCTGTAAAGTTTGGAAGGCAGGAGACGAGGTACTGGTAGAAGTAAAGCTGTGAGGACAGGACGTGAGTCGTGCGTGGTTAGCTCAGTTGGTAGAGCACTTGCTCGCAAAAGGCAAAGGTTCCGAGTTTGAGTCTCAGTCCGGCACACAGTTTTAATCTGCCAGGATGTTTCATATTCAGAAGTCCCCATCTAACTGGTCT
Organism: Schistocerca americana; assembly: GCF_021461395.2. Lineage (NCBI taxonomy): Eukaryota > Metazoa > Arthropoda > Insecta > Orthoptera > Acrididae > Schistocerca > Schistocerca americana. Next base: position 172,354,790 of record NC_060128.1, on the reverse strand, counting down.
CATATTTCACCCATAGGCCACAGTGGGGGAATGCGAGAGATATATTGTGGGACACTGGCACATTTTGCTGCTTATGTAAGATGACATCTAATGCTCCAATATAGAGATGTTGATCAGAGCCAAGATGACCTAATCTTAATTGTCCAGATTTTTGTGCTAGAGTGTAATGTATAGTGTTCTCACTGATATACAATTGAAGACATGGAGCAATGAATTATACAATCCTATCATGATATACCAGCTGTAGAGGTATGAAACTGGAATTTGGGATGGAATAATTACAAGTCCGTTATTTGAAAATGATAAACAATATTTTATTCAAATAATCTCCATTGCTATTTACACATTTCTCCCACCTATCCAGCAGACTACGAATGCCATACCAAAAAAAACAGTTCTTCTTTTGAAGTGAACCAGTCAACGAGCCATTTCGTACATTTTCATGTGAACTGAAGCATCGTTCAGCGAGAGCATGTTCCAGTGTGCAAATGGATGATAATCGGATGGAGTCAAGTCTGGAGAATAAGCCGCATGCCCTAGTATTTCCCTACTCAATGCCAGTCGTTTCCCTGACTCGTTTTGCTGTGTGTGATGGTGCGCTATCATAGAGCAATATGACTTTGTGTTGTCTTTTTCCATATTCCAGTCATTTTTCACATAATGCTCAATCTAAGTCAATCATTTGCTGTTGGTAGTGATCAGTGTCAATGGTTTCACCAGGTTTCAGCAGCTCATAACAGATGGCTCCCTACTGATCCTACCAAACACAGAGCATTGTCCTTTCCAAAGCGATTTGCTCTTGCAGTGGATGTCAAAGGTTTGCCTGGATTCATCCATTTTTCATCACCTGTCACTATTCGTTGGAGAAACGACTTTCTTTTGTAGAATGTGATTTTCACTCTGCTGCGGAGTGTGCGCTGATATGAAACTTCCTGGCAGATCAAAACTGTGTGCTGGACCAAGACTTGAACTCGGGACCTTTGCCTTTCGCGGGCTTGTATTTGTATTTGTATTTGTATTTATTTATTTATCCTGTGGATCACATATTGTACAAAGTACACATGATATAGGACAAGTCATTTTTCTTAACAAATATGTAGTTTGGAGAAAAAAATAGGCAATGGACTGCCATTTAAAAAAAATGTACACAAAATTGTTCATTGATGAATATAGTAACTTCACATACAGAGAATACAAACAATTTACATGAGGAACTAAGAAACATGTAGGCAATGTAGTGCTACTTTAAATTTACACAAATAATCACTGAGATTACAGAATAGTGAAAATGTCAACTGGAAACACAACAGAAACATGTAGGCAATGTAGTGCTAATTTAAATTTACACAAATAATCACTGAGATTACAGAATAGTGAAAATGTCAACTGGAAACACAACAGAAGGACAATGTCATTTAAAAACTACATTAAACATGAAATTAACATTGAGATTTCACAGACAATTAAGTTTTAATACTAATAGAATGTGTACTTGTACATTCAAAAAGCGAGTTAAAAAATTTGGGGAAGTGAAACTGAAACATAGTTGTGTATAGTAGAAATTAGGTTATTATTTTGCCTACAGAATGTTTTACTCTAATCACAGTATTTACAAAGGAACTTTATAATTTTTCATTTCCAGGAATTCTTGTACTGAATAGAAACAGTGCTTTGTCAGAAATGCCTTTAGTTTATTTTTAAATATTGGATCTGGAGCAGTTTTTATTTGTTCTGGAATTTTATTGTGTAATACGACGCCCAGATGAGTTATATATTTTTGGTATGATGATGTCCTTGAAAAAATTTGATGGATATTAGATTGCCCTCTGGTATAATGAGCGTGTATATCATTGTTTTGGATTAATTTGCCTGTTCTTGAGAGGTATTCCCTGGTGAATAGGATTGTTTCTTGAATGAATAGGGATGGGATGCTTAGAACATCAAGTTTTATAAATTTACATTTACAGGATTCCAGCTTTTTGAGGCCACAGATTATCCTCGGTGCTCTTTTTTGTAGTTTAAATATATTTGTGCTGTGAGTTGAATTTCCCCAAAAGATGATTCCATAGCGGAGCAATGAGTGGAACTGCGCATGGTATGCTTGCATTAGTGTGGATTTACTTGTAGTAGATTTTAGTATTCTTAGTCCATAGCACAATGATGAGAGTTTCTTTGATAAGTTGTTTATATGTGTGTCCCATTTTAAATTTTGTTGGACCCATAGACCCAAAAATTTTGTTGCATTTACATTTTCAATTTTATCATTATTTAACTTTACTTGGATAGTTTTTTGATTGGATGTGGGAATTAGATGGAAGTTGATACATACAGTTTTCCCACTATTAACAATTAGGCCATTTTTGTTAAACCACTCAGAAAGTTTTTTCATGGAGTTATCAGATATTGTCTGAAGGGATTCAGGGCTAGATCCAGTCAACACTATGCTTGTATCATCACTAGAAATTTTGATTCCTTTTGTTACCCACGACTTTCTATTTTGATTGCTTGAAGTTTTTGTTTCAAAAGGAAATGCTGTATTAAAGTAATCTGAAAAGTTTCTTCTTTGAAATACCTTTTTGGAACTGATTTTACTATTTTCCATGTCAATGCTCAGTAGCTGAGCATCATGGTCACTGTATCCCATGCTCAGTACTTCGCCAGTGAATTTGTAACCAGTATCAGTTATGAAGATTTGATCAATTATTGAATCAGTATGCTCTGTTGATCTTGTTGGAGAGTGTATTGTGGGGATCATATTAAAGGATTTGGTCATGTTTAACAACTACCAACTGAGCTACCCAAGCACGACTCACACCCCGTCCTCACAGCTTCACTTCTGCCAGTACCTCGCCTCCTACCTTCCGACTTTCTTTTGTATCTGACAAGCAGCACTTCATAAGTGGTCTTTCAATTTGCTTGTTATCTTTCATTCATTCCATGTGGAACCCATTTTCCTACCTTCTGCACTTTTCCCACAGCTTTCAACCAAAGAGTAACAGCTTTCTGTAGCACTTTCTATTGTTCTGCAAGTTACTGTTGTGTTTGAGTATCATCTTCATCCAATAAGGCCTTCAATTCATTGTTGTCGAACTTTTTCAGTGGTTACCTATTTTGTGGCGGTGTTCGTAGCGACAAACAATTCGCTGTAGAAACGGCTTACGAAGTCACCGCCACACTTTTAATAGCGGGCCGACCGGTCCGCTGGAACAGTGAACAGAAAGATGAAAACCCAAACACTCTGATTAAATAAAAGTCGGTACTTATCTTTATTAACGAAGATACAGAAACACAGTGGTGAACTCCGTGTCTACAGAGATCTGTCTAGTTCGAGTCGGAGCGGCTAGGTCAGCGTCGGCTGACGACAAACAACAACTCTGCTGCGATGAACACACAACTGACTAGCAAGTACACAATTCGGTGGCGAGTATACAACTGAGTGGCGAATACAGAACTGTCCTAGCGCTCGCGAGTCCAGCGCTTAAGAAGCCAGAAGCCAGCGGTGGCGCGCGAAGACTTGCGACGATTTCCTGTCTCGCTGGCGCTGCTTATGCGGACGGCGTCCGGACTTTGATGCTGCCAACCTTTTGGCAGCGGGCTCGGGTGGCATTACTGGCTAGGATATAACACTCCTCCCCCCCAAATCGCCGCACCGTCGTTGAATAATGACGTGGCGAGCGTCGACGGCGGGGGAGGGGTCTGGCCGCAGGCGTAGCAGAAGAGACCGGGGCGGAGACTGTTGTCGGTGGCAGTCCCCGGTCCGCACCCCAGCATTGGCTGCGCGGGGCCTCGGGAAACACCGACTGAAAACCGAGGTCAGGGTGCACACCTGTGACCACGGGCGCAGCTTCTGGTACTGGACTCGACGGGGCGTCGGGACCCACGAAGAGAGGCAGCGTCTCCTGACGCTGCGTCGACGGCTGCTGAGTGGGCGCAGGACAAGGCGCTGCGGGGTCAGACTCCTGGGGGGTGCCCAAGGAAAGTGGCTGCAGGACAGGCTGCACAGCCACCGCTTGGAAAGGCGGCCCGGCTGAGGGGTCGACGTCCATCAGCTCCGAAGGCGGTGGCGACTGAAGAGGGACCGCAGGCGCCGGAGCGACCACCTGGGGCGCTCCCAGATGAAGCTGCGCGGGAGGCATCAACGGGACGGGCTGACGGCGTGGTAGCGGCGACGGCTGCTGCTGCTGCCCTGGGGGCGGCAGCGAAGTCGGAAGGCGCGGCTGGAACCCGCCGCGGACCAAATCTGTGGACAAAGAACGAGCAGCAGAATCCGGGCGGCCAGCGCGGCGCAACTGGTTCTGATGCCTCCTGTGCACCCCAGTAGCACCTTGAACAGTATAAAAACCGCGACCCTGGACACTTATCACGGTACCACGTTCCCAACGACGGCGACCGTGATAAACTCTGAAAAAAATGGCGTCGTTGCGCTGAAAACGCGTGCGATGCTCAGAAGCGGCGGGTCGATCCGGGGGGTGCAACAACCGTAGTAGGGTGCGATGACGACGGCCGTGGAGAAGCTCCGCAGGCGATGGGCCGTCGCGTGGCGTGGTCCGGTACGACGACAGGAACGTGATGAGGGCCTGCTGACGAGAGTGCGTAGCACGAAAGCGGTCCATATGATCCTTGAATGTGCGTACAAAACGTTCCGCTGCACCATTCGATTGAGGGTGGAACGGCGGAGTAAGAACATGGCGAATGCCATTGGCAGAACAAAAACTTTCAAATTCAGCAGAGGTAAATTGTGGACCATTGTCAGACACTAAAACTTCTGGAAGACCCTCAATACAAAAAATTGAAGTCAACGCCTGTATAGTTTGTGCAGACGTTGTAGACTGCATGGGCACAACAAACGGAAAATTACTAAATGCATCTATCACGATGAGCCAACAAGAATGCCAATATGGACCAGCGAAATCAATATGTACTCGCTGCCAGGGACCGGCAGGGCATGCCCACTCAAAATAGCGTTGAGGCGGAGCAGCTTGGTGTTCGGCACACGTCGAACAATCTGTAGACATCTGCGTAATCTGTTTATCAATGCCGATCCATGTACAATGACGGCGGGCAAGCCGCTTGGTGCGGACCACTCCCCAATGACCTTGGTGCAACAAGTCGAGGACCTTGGATTGGAGCACTTGGGGAACCACTACACGAAGCTGGTCATTCTCGGTGCGTAACAGCAAAACTCCGTGCGAAACAGACAACAGATGATGTTGCGGATAATAGCGACGAACCACAGGATCCGATATGTCCTTTGCCTTGGACGGCCAACCACGTTGAACAAAACGTAATAGTAAACTCAGATGAGGATCCGTAGCTGTCTCACGTGCCACCTGATGATAATCAATCGGAAAGTCCCGGAGGGATTGATGCTCATCGGCGTCAATCTGATGGCAAGAGTCGTCAGAGGAATCGAAGACATCATCCGCAGCAATCGGCAATCTAGAAAGCGTGTCAGCATTTGCATGCTGAGCTGTAGGGCGATACAGTATCTCATACTGGTATTGTGATAACAAAAGAGCCCAACGTTGTAGTCTCTGAACTGTCCGCTGAGGAACTGGTTTAGACGGATGAAACAGTGACGTCAGGGGCTTGTGATCTGTTACTAAATAGAATGGTCTACCATAGAGGTAGTGATGGAATTTTGTGACACCGAACACAATAGCCAACGCTTCCTTGTCCAATTGGCTATAATTACACTGAGCTTTGTTTAGCAATTTAGATGCGAACGCAATAGGACGGTCGGTGTTACCGACTCGGTGAGACAACACAGCACCGAGGCCGAAAGAAGAGGCATCACAAGCTAACACCAGAGGCTTGTGAGGGTCGTAATGGACCAGACAACGATCATTCAATAAAGTCTCTTTAAGCTGCTGAAAGGCTGATTGGCAATCAGCTGACCACACAAACGGAACATTCTTACGGCGGAGACGATGCAACGGTGCAGCAATCTGTGATGCATTAGGTATAAACCTAATATAATACGTCAATTTGCCAAGAACTGCTTGCAATTCATGCAGATTGCGAGGGGCGGGCAAATCACGAATAGCTGCTAAATGTGACTGGGAGGGATGAATGCCTTGAGCATTAATAACATGTCCCAGATACTCCATCTCCGTAAGGAAAAATGAACATTTATCGATGTTGCAACGTAGGCCTGCCTGAGACAACACTTGAAACAAACACTCCAAATTACGGAAATGTTCAGCAGGCGTCCGACCGGACACAATAATATCGTCTAAATAGTTGCAACACGATGGCACATTAGCCAGAAGTTGTGACAAAAAACGCTGAAAAACAGCTGGAGCTGACGCACAACCAAAAGGCAAACGCAGAAAACGGAACAACCCCAACGACGTGTTTATGACAAAATACTGTTGTGATTGCTCGTCGAGGGGCAATTGCAAATATGCGTCACGGAGATCAATTTTGGAAAAGAAACGAGCTTCCCCTAACTTATCCATCAGCTCGTCCGGTCTAGGCAAAGGAAAAGAATCAATGACAGTCTGAGGATTAACTGTCGACTTAAAATCAGCACACAAACGTAACTTGCCAGACGGTTTCTTTATAATAACTAAGGGAGAAGCCCACTGGCTCGCTGAAACGGGTTGAATAACACCGTTGTTTTGCCAACGACGAAGTTCATCTTCTACAGGTGCCCGGAGGGCGTGAGGCACTGGACGAGCACGACAAAATCGAGGCTGAGCATTATCTTTTAACGTAATAGGAGCGGCAAAGTTCGCAGCACAACCTAGTTCGTCTTTAAATATGTCACTGTATCGTTTACACAAATCGGTTATGCTGTCTTGAGGAACAACAACAGAATTAATTTGCAACACATTGTCTTGGATAGACAGGCCAAACAAGTCAAAACAGTCTAATCCGAAAATGTTTACACTGTCTGTAGCGCGGAGCACTGTGAATGAAACTGTTTTTGTATTGCCACGGAATGTGGCTGGCACGCTACATACACAGGAATTTGTTCTCCACTATAAGTAGCCAAAGAATGTTTTGCCGCTGAAAGTTTAGGGCGGCCGATAGCCGCATACGTAGCACTATTTATGAGAGTCACAGACGCACCAGTGTCTAATTGAAAATTGAAGGTCTTATCCTGGATGCGTAGCTTCACAAATAGTTTATTACACTGTCTCTGGATCGGTGCAGTGGAGGCGGAAGACAGAAAATCAGCGCGTTTAGCGCGTGTTCGCTGCTTACGACAACTCGTGGGTTGGGCGGGTGGAACAACAACTCCCGCTTCACTTGCAGTCTGTACATTACTTTTTACAGCATTTGAATTACGCTTGGGTCGCATAGCAGAGGGCTGGGTGGGTGGCTTATTGCGAACAAGTTTATTACCCACACGAACCATGGAAGAGTCTTTAAACGCGACCTTCTGGGCGGGCTGGCTTTGAAGAACATGAATATCCATGGGCTGGGCAGCACTAGAATTGTTCTTGCGTTTACGCAAACAAACAGTCTGGATGTGTCCTTTCCTTTGACAAAAGTGACAAACCGCGTTTCTTAACGGGCAACGTTCACGAGGATGAGCAAGAACACACTTAGGGCAAGACTTAACTCTATCATTTTGCACACGCGGCTGACGAATGTGTTTAACATGACGCGGCCGGCTAGTGTTTACAGTCTGACGCTGCCGGTGGGGCCGCGGGCGCGGCATAACTTGCTTAGCACAGGCAATTTGAGAAATACATGGCTGATCTAACTCACACTCAGCATAGTCAAAAGTATCTTGGGCGTCAATGATGTTCATCACAGTCTCTAATGACGGGTCAGGCAACTTTAAGATAGCAGCACGAATACGAGAATCTGCAATGTTTTGAGTAATAGCGTCTCGTAGCATGACATCACTGTAGGAAACTCCACACACACAATTAAATCGGCACTGACGGGTGAGGCCCCGTAAATCTGTTAACCACTGTTTATTAGATTGATGTGGCAGTTTCTTTAATCTGAAGAACTTGAATCTGGCTGCTGCCACATGAACTCACGACTCGAAATACTCAGCAAGTTTGTTAACAACAACGTCATAGTCTAAAGCTTCTCGCTGGGATTCCGGGAACAACTTACAAAGTAGTCGATAGACTTCCATGCCTGCAGTGGAAATTAAATAAAGCTGCCGCTCAGTACCTGTGATTTTGTAGACTGTCATGTGCGCCTGCAGCTGCGCGAAATATTCTCGCCATTCTTCTCTTGATGCATCAAAAGCACGGAAAGGTGGTGCTGCTTGTGCTTGTTCCTTTTGTGTTGGAGGATTAGCCGCTTGTTTGGCGATTGCTTCCACCAGACTTTGTATTTGCTGACTCTGTAACAGGATCAACTGTTGTAAGTCGGCAAACATAGTGAACACAAATTAAACCAGCCCCCAAAATTTTATCGCTATAATTAGTATAACCAGAAACAAGTTGAACCAGGCCTGCACACGAGTTCGGAAGTCCTCGTCGCCAGTTTTGTGGCGGCGTTCGTAGCGACAAACAATTCGCTGTAGAAACGGCTTACGAAGTCACCGCCACACTTTTAATAGCGGGCCGACCGGTCTGCTGGAACAGTGAACAGAAAGATGAAAACCCAAACACTCTGATTAAATAAAAGTCGATACTTATCTTTATTAACGAAGATACAGAAACACAGTGGTGAACTCCGTGTCTACAGAGATCTGTCTAGTTCGAGTCGGAGCGGCTAGGTCAGCGTCGGCTGACGACAAACAACAACTCTGCTGCGATGAACACACAACTGACTAGCAAGTACACAATTCGGTGGCGAGTATACAACTGAGTGGCGAATACAGAACTGTCCTAGCGCTCGCGAGTCCAGCGCTTAAGAAGCCAGAAGCCAGCGATGGCGCGCGCAGACTTGCGGCGATTTCCTGTCTCGCTGGCGCTGCTTATGCGGACGGCGTCCGGACTTTGATGCTGCCAACCTTTTGGCAGCGGGCTCGGGTGGCATTACTGGCTAGGATATAACAACCTACAATTGCCATTTCGCATGTTACAATCACCACTTTTGAATGTTTTGAACCATTCGAAACACTGTGTTTTTCCAAGAGCATGTTCGCCGAATGCCTTGACAAGGATGCAATGTGATTCTGTAGCAGTTTTCTTCAAATGATAATAGAAAAACAATGTTGTCTGCAAATCGTAATTCTGGTTTCATAGTTCTACATCTGATTTTTGAAAGAATTTGTACTCACTGTAGAAAAGAGAGCAGTATTGCATCCAAATATGAGGCTGACATGTGCAACAACACTTTTAAAATGCATGAATTACCTCGTGAAGCAGTATTGTATTTCTTGTTAAGGTAGGCCATGGGTGAAATTTGAGCCTTATGAGATTGGGAATTAAATTTACATTTCAATTAAGCTCGTGTTAACTAGAAGAATATTTCATAGTGAAGTCAGGGGCTGCTCATAACCACAAATTTGCAACCATCTTGCAAACTGGTCATTTGCTGCCCCATGTTTACTGAATGTTGTTTGCTTCTACTATCGTATATTTTTGCGCGTGTCAGTTTTTGCTATTAATTGTGATATACAATGAATTAGGTTGTCATGAATGGTTGTTCCCAAAAATTTTACACTATTCCTGTTTCACAATGTTGTTGTCTGTATAAAGTTCACAACTGACATGTTGTAGGTGCTTTCACTGAGATGGCTTTCATTAAAATATTGCACTATTTCAGTTACAACAATGTTTAAGTAGACTCTGATTCATCACAGGCTTAGTGGTTACATATAACAATCTATTACCTGCATGTAGAACTACTCAAGAACTAAGAACAGTAATTACATGTAGAAGAAAAGGCAGTGGACCCAGTACAGAACATTGAGGCATGCCATATCTTATGGACAGTCAAAAAACAATATGAAGTAGCTCCACAATGCAAGCAGCCCCAGATGACCACATGATGCCGAATGGCTGCCGTGTCATCCAGTGCTCTATGGCATTATTTGAATCCAATATGGAAGAAGCAAGAAGGTCAACAGACAGCCCCCAGCCGTTGTCAGCATTCAGTATTGAAGCCCCAAATCTTCAGCTGCTCTACTATCATCAAGAGATTGAAAGTACAGCCCTTCCACATAGGAAATGTACCAGGCTGTTGAACCCTGCTCATCTACACAGTAGTCTGATGCAGTTGACTACTCATATGTGGGGAGGCTTCAGGATTCCATTTACATATGATGTTCTTAGTGAATGTTGTGGCAGTTCTGTGGGGAAATCTGTCACAATACTAAGAAATTGTTTAAACAAACATAAATTTGGATGAAATACGAGGCTGTACACTGCTCAGAGCAGATAGTACGCCAATTCATAAGGCTGACTGACACAAGAGTTTGGCCAACTCTTGTGATTACTGGACCTGTGCCATCGAGGTAGATGAGGAATTATATATACATGCAGGTAAACATGAGAGTGGGTGGCTAAATACGGAGACATGCAATTAACAGTTTCCATTATAATGAGAACAAAGCATCACTGATGAAGCGTCTAGGACTGTGAGTTCCTCCTTTGAAGGAGGTCATCGAGGACAGTATCAGATAAATATTTCGGTTTCTTTCCATTCCATTTACATTTGGAGCACGTAAGGAATGACTGCATGCTTAAATGCTGTAATGTAAGTGAGATGGAAAGCAAAAAGGAACCGGTTGTCGAAAATTTTGGATTTTGAGTAATTGTAATTTGTGTGTTCATTATTAAGTTATAAACAATTTGTAAAAAAAAATAGGTCTGTGTCTCTGAATTTGAGTGAGTTAGCTGTTGAATACTCACGATGGACAAGAGGTGTTTTGAGACAATTCCTTTTTAAAGTTTCACCTTATTACCATTGTTTAACTGGACATACTTAAGAGACAAATTCTGCACATATATTACTCCTAAAATGTCCTTTGTCAAATGGTACAGAGATTTATGACTTAACATGACACACCATGTGGTTAACTTCATCATACCTGTAACACACTGCAGTGCACATAAATTTAAAACCAAGCAAATTGGCCCCAAATTGAGAGAAATCTGTAAACCTTTTGCCACTTTTTTTTGGCAGAATACTGATATCTTTATTCTATGTTATGACCAACTGCAAATTGACAGCATCTGTAGCCATTTATGACTCTAATATGGAAAGGGACTGGTTGTCTTGTTTGGCTCGTTATAATCACAAAACTTTTTCTTTTAAACAAAACTGCTCTGAGCCCCTTAAAATTTCTTTAAAATTTAGCAGATGCTATTTTGTGAAGCATTACATATAAATCTGTGAGATTCTGAAAAGTGATCTTTTGTTGGGCTAGAGTTATTTCTCCATAACATCAAGAGGACCATTTTCAGAAGACTAATGACTGCTTTTAATGATGTTATTGACTTCTGCTGGATTCAAACAACATCCAAACTGGTATGAGTATGCACTGAATAATACGCAAAAAAACTAAAATGCATTTTTACTTGTACTGAAAATTTTAAATTTCTGACAAAATTTTGCTTTCTACTTTCCATTCCACATGTATTTTTGTGGTTGCTAGGGGAAGCAATATCAGGGTTGCCATAAGTTTCCCTGAGTGAAATTCCTTGATATTTCTCTGATTTCCAGACAAGTTTTAGCATTTTTCCCTTACAAATTTTGACGTCTCAAGGGTAAGTTAAGACATAAATTGACAATCTGTCTTTGCAGCTACGGTACCAGAAATGATAGCTCAAATGAGGAAATATCGAACAAAAACTTGCTAGCAGATGGCGTTTCCTGATATGAGCAAAAATATTAAGGACTAACACCAAAATCTTTTGTAATGAACTGTTTTTAGATGGGGAAAGCAAGCCAATAAAACAAAACACATTTGGTGACAAAAATATGGATTTCCTTGGAGTCGCAAGACATATTTAAAATACCTTCACTGATTTTATAAAAAAAAAAACAGTAGACCTCTTGAAAGAAGAGTATTAGATGGGGAAGAATTGTGTAAACAAACACTGTAGGTGACTGCAATAAAATGTTGGTTCTACTCCATTCATTATTGTCAGTTATTACCCAGTGTGTTATATCTATTATTTTACAGCTATTTTGGGATTTTCTTTTGAGAAATCTATGAGTACATAGTGTACAAACTGTCAGTGACTGACACAATTTCTTCTTCTTATCGTCCATACTTTCCAATATATAAACTACTTTTGAAGTGACAAAATGTACTAGAACAGATAAAATGTCTACAAAATGCCACACGGTAAAAGATACTTGCGGTAAGACAGTTGCAATTCCTGAAATCCATCACCTGTGGCCTCTGGCCTGAAAACGAGCACTACAGTTCTGGGTCCACGGATAAACGATGAAAATCTGCTGCTTTATGCCACTCACAAATGGGTTAGATCTGATGGCAGGGCCTGCATATTAGTGGGAACCAAATGGCTTCAGATTGGTGGCCCCGACCCATTACAGATATATGCAGAAATGGCCTGTGGTTTTGGCCCGTTGTGGAAATCCACTCATGTGGCAAGCTATTCGTGAGCCACAGACAACATGATTATGAAATGAGACTACGGTGATCAATCCAAGCAACAAATAACTTGTTCAAATACTCTTAGAATCAATAATAATGGGGATAGGCATCAATTCACCATAAAGATGATTGCTGAGACACAGGCAGGCATGTACAAAAGACAGTTACACTCTCACAACTAAATTTTCAGCCATAGCTGTTGTCAAAAAATGAGAGCACATACACATTCACACAATCACTCAGGCACAACTTATGCACACGTGACCACTGTCTCCAGCCACTGCATCTACAGTCTCCGAGAATCAGTGCCAAACAAACCACTCCTCGTGCCTCCCTGCCTCTTGTCGGCAGCTGCTAGGCTAGTGGGAAAAAGTCGTGGCAGCACTGACTGCAAGCTGAGAGGAGAGGTAGGGAGAAGAGATGCACTAGTAATGAGGGCGTTGGGAAGTGGCACACACGCTCAGCTGCACCCAGCCGATGACGATGCATGACACCTCAGTAAACAAACCATTTCACCCGCTGAGACCAAAACACGATTTTTCCAGTGTTTTTTTCCATATTTTCCTGATTTCCAGAACCTGTGGTAACCCTGAATATGTAGCATGCTACGGTATATTTACACAGTTATGGAATTTGGAGCTATATAAGTAAGTTTCTGTGGGGCAGTGTCTACCAGTTTAGGTTTTGCAGCATCTGTGTGATGTTCTCCCATCAATCAAACTAACCTGTTCCATTCAAACTAATCTTCTTTGTGTACATTCAGCATCACCTGTGAGTCCTATTTGGCATGCTCCCACACAACTGAGCATTTTCTAGGACGAGTAGCACAAGAGTAGTATAAAAGCAGTCTCCTTTATAGACTAGTTGCATTTTCGCCACTATCCTAGCACTGTAATGAAGTCTGATGCGTACTTTATGTGTGACTGAGTGTATGTGATCATTCTACATCACATCCACTCAATCACACAATTTGTTACACCCAGGAATATGCATGAGTCCCCAGATTCTACTTGTGATTCATTGATATTTTAGTCATAGAATACCATGTTTCTGCAACTTGTGAGGTGCAGAATTTTATATTTATTAATATATGCTAAGATTTGATGATATGATATTGCAGTGCCTGTGTTGTTAAGAAGAACCACATGCCCAAAGGAACAGGCACTGCAGCAGCTACAGCTGTTACGAAATACATGAAATGTATTCATAGTTGCAAGCCAACAGCTGTATAATGGATTGACGACAATGAAAATTTGTGCCAGACAAGAACTTGAATCCTAATTTCCTGCTTTGCACAAGTGGTCACCGTAACCTCTTTGAATATCTGTGCATGACCCGCATTGCATCACTCTTCCTAACAATAACAATAACATATTTATCCACTGATACCAGGCAGCGACTTTCAATTAAAATCTCCTCTCATGTACGGAGAATTACATAATGTGTGTACAATACAAGTTGTGATGCAGGAATGACGAAAACTGTGGGTCTGGCCATGAGTCATACGTGGATAGCCAAAGCAGATGAGGCAACCACTTGCATAAAACAGGAAATCTGGGTGTGAGCCTTGGTGATGCAAAAATTTTAATTGTCACCATTCCCTTGTACAGTCGATGGTTGTTTGTATCGCAACTGCAAATACATTTCTGTATTGCAAGGATTTGCTGAATTAACAACGAACTTACTTCTGTGTAATAATATGTTTTATCTATCTACATAAACTGTTCAGTTATTAATTAATGTACATCTACTATGATTTTCTAATATTGGAAGTCAGTCGTGTAAAATTGTCTAAATGGCAAAGCTTTCACCATTTTCCTTTTATTTCCTTCTGAATACATTACTGGAATTTCGGCATTGTAGCCACTGTCAACAGATTCATTATTGTCCTTCTGAAAATAGTTACATTTCATGTTGTATTAAATGTAGAGGACATACAGGAATAGTCATGTTAATGGCATTTAAATGGTACATATCAAGTGGAAGTGTGCCATCTACATGATAATTTCACTTGCTATTCTAACATACCACAGAAGTGGCATTAACCTGACCAACTCTGTATGCACAATCAGTCAAGGTCGTGTTCTTATTATGTTAACACAATGTGAAATTGCAATTCTCACTAATGATTTATTTGCAGACCTGTGTTTACTGGAATGTTTTTGCCCCTGTTATTGTACACTTTCACCTGTCAGCTTTCACCATCGATTATAATACACCCTAAACAAGAGAATTATGTACATTCATTAGCTAAACAAAAATAAAAGCTTCGAAATATTTTGGAATTAAAGATATTATCCACATACTTTAAAGACACTGTTACACCAAAGACTGCATGACATTCATTATTATCCTCAAACATTAGTTATGGAACAGAATTAGGGAACACACCAAACCAAGCTAATTTGAACAGTCTATCAGACATGTGGAAAAAAGGTGTGGGAATCACTTGATGTTTATTCCCAAAAACTGGCATTTTAACTTTAGGTAATATTTGTATATTAAAAGAGGGGAGGGGAGAGAGGGAGGGAGGGAGGGAGGGGGAGGGGGAGAGGGGAGGGAGAGAGAGAGAGAGAGAGAGGGAGAGAGAGAGAGAGGGGGAGAGAGAATATTAATAGCTACATGACAGCACTGTGTGTGAAGACTTCACACAGTAAACTGATTAGTAAATGTATAGCCTAGTGCTTGTTTAATTCTTTCAATGCTCACACTGGAACTTAACTTTCAGAATATACTTATTATTCGTCTCTTACAGAGCACTAATAAAATGTGTCTTCATAAATACTGAGAAAAATTTCATTCCCTTGCTGTGTCTTAAAATAAAAAGAAATCTATTTCTGCAGGAGAAATGAGCACTGAGTGTATTTCGAAGTAAACTCAAAACTGATTGTGAGAAATGTTGATCTCTAAATTGATACACTACTATGTTACTTTATCGGCTGTTTACTGCCAGTTTCCCTGAAGCTTACAAGGTGGCTAAGACAGTTTCAGTCTTCGAGAAAGGCAAGCATGAGTTCAACACCAACTGGACTATCTCCATCCTATCAAGTTTCTCTAAAATGCTTGGAAAGGCTGTGTACCCATGTCTAACCACTTTGCTTGAAAGCCACAATTTATTATCTGAATACAAGTTGCTTTTGAAAAAACAAGTCAATCAGTGGATCAATTTCCCCCCTCACATATTATATTACACAAGTGACAGAACTCATGGGATAGCGATATGCACATATATGGATGGGGTTAGTATCACATACACAAGGTATAAACGAGCAATGTGTTGGCAGAGCTGTCATTTGCACTCATGTGATTAATTGAAAAAGTCTCCTACATGATAACGGCCACATGATGGGCATTAACAGGCTCTGAATGCGGTCTGACAGTCACAGCTTGACGCATGGGACATTCTATTTTGGAAATCCTTAGAATTCCATATTCTGTGATCCACCTTGTCACGTGAGCAGTGGCATTTGTGTAGAGTTGCCAGTGCTAACAAACAAGCAACACTGTGTGAAATAACTGCAAAAATCAATGTGGGGCATATGACAAACATATCTGGCAGGACAGCATGACAAACTTTAGAGTTAATGGGCTGTGGCAGCAAACAACTGACACTAGTGCCTTTGCTAACAACACATCACCCTCAGGGTCTCTCCTGGTCTTGTAACCATATCAGTTGGACCCTCAATGACTGGAAAACCATGGCCTAGTCACATGACACTCAATTTCAGTTGGTAATAGTTGATAGTATGGTTCGAGAGTGTCACAGACCCCATGAAACCATAGACCCAAGTTGTCAACTAGATACTGTTCAAGCTGACTGCGGCTCCATAATCGTGTGAGCTGTGTTTACATTGAATGGAATGGCCCCTCTGGCCCAAGTGAACTGATCATTGTCTGGAAACAGTTACGTTCGGGTACTTGGAGATTATCTGCAGCCAAACAACAACAGATTTTTTATGGATGACAATGCATCTTATCACTGGGCCACAATTGTTCACAATTTGTTTGAAGAACGTTCTGGACAATTTGAGTGAATGGTTTGGCTACCCAGATCACCTGGCAGGAGTCCAATCAAACATTTGTGGGATGTAATTGAGAGGTCAGTTCATGCACAAAATCTTGCATGGCAACACATTATGAATGGCTATAGAGGCTCAACATTACAGCACGGGACTTGTAATGACTTGTTGAGTCTATTCCATACCGAGTTGCTGCAATATTATGGGCAAAAGGAGGTCCGATATGATGTTAGGAGGTATCCAGTAATATCTGTCACCTCAGTTGATAAGTGCACTTGATGAGAATCTCACTTCTGGGGTCTTTATAGGTCTCTCCTGTTACACAAGCTGGAGTCTTACAGAATTACAGGTGTCTGCAATGACTGGTTCTGCTCATGTCCTTCCAACAGGAAGGAATTAGCAGTACTCACAATTCAAAAAGGTAGGAAAGTTGAGGAAGCATTAGCAACCTATCGTATCCCACAAGGCTCCATCCTAGTGCCTCTCCTCTTCATGCTGTACACAAAAATTAACTATCCACAGTTCCTGTTCTGTCTGCTAACAATATGAATCCGCCCTTCCAGAACACGATTGGAACCTATTAGAGCTGACATACCACACACCAGTAGAAGATTTTCGTACTGGCTATGTAACTATAAACTATTGCTAAATAAGAGCAAAATAGTCCTCATGAAATAGTGGAATCAACATATAGCCGATACCTCTTCATAACGAAGTAACATGCAGGTAAATAAAATGAAGTTTCTTGGGATATGGATAGACAGTTCTCCACAGAGGAACGTGCACAAAGATACGTAACTTAAAAGAGTGAGCTGCTTTTGTTATGCCTTAATATGTCTTAAGAGTACTATGTAAAAGCTGTGATTTAATTATCTGTAGTCAGTTTACTTTGATCTGGTGCATTGAATTATATCTTACAGTATTCAGAAAAGAATCTTAAAAGTAATGGGGAAAATATTGCTTCACAATACTAGGAGACCAATATTCAAGGCATTAAATACCCATTCTGCCAAGTCAGAGACTGAGTTATGCCATGACTGTGAAGCACATGGACAGTGTGCTTTGTAATGAATTACCTTACGCAGTAACAGATAATGATTCATTCAGGAAGAATGGCACCAGCAAAATACCCCATCATTGTTCTTGTTCTGTAGCTGAATTTATGGAGATCCATTTACATTTCTAGCATTTGTAGACTCAGAGAAAGTTTTTGACAATATTGACTGGCATACCCGGTATGCTCCTTCAAATTCTGAAGATGGCAGGGGCCAAATACAGGGAGCGAAAGGTTATTTACAGTTTGTACAGAAACCAGATGGCAGTTATAAGAGTCGAGGGGCACGAAAAGGAAGCAGTGGTTGCGAAAGGAGTGACACAGGGTTATAGCCTATCCTCAATGTTATTCAATCTATGTATTGAGCAAGCAATAAAGGAAACAAAAGAAAAATTTGGAGTAGGAATTAAAATCCAAGGAGAAAAAATAAAAACTTTGAGGTTTGCCAATGACATAATTCTGTCAGACAGCAAAGGACATGGAAGAGCAGTTGTACAGAATGGACAGTGTCTTGAAAGGGACGAACATCAACAAAAGCAAAATGAGGATAATGGAATGTAGTTGAATTAAATCAGGTGATGCTGAGGGAATTAGGTTAGGAAATGAGACACTTAAAATAGTAAATGAGTTTGGCTGTTTGGGAAGCAAAATAACTGATGATGGTCGAAGTAGAGAGGATATAAAATGTAGACTGGCAATGGCAAGAACAGTGTTTCTGAAGAAGAGAAATTTGTTAACATCGAGTATAGATTTAAATGTCAGGAAGTCGTTTCTGAAAGTATTTGTATGGAGTTTAGCCATGTATAGAAGTGAAACACGGATGATAAATAGTTTAGACAAGGAGAGAATAGAAGCTTTCTAAATGTGGTGCTACAGAAGAATGCTGAAGATTAGATGGGTAGATCGCATAACTAATATGCAGGTAGTCAGCAGAATTGAGGAGAAGACGAATTTGTGGCACAACTTGACTAGAAGAAGGGATCAGTTGGTACGACATGTTCTGAGGCATCAAGGGATCACCAATTTAGTATTGGAGGGCAACGTGGAGCATAAAAATCGAAGAAACAGATCAAGAGATGAATACACTAAGCAGATTCAAAAGGATGTAGGTTGCTGTAGTTACTCGGAGATGATGAGGCTTGCACAGGATAGAGTAGCATGGAGAGCTGCATCAAACCAGTCTCTGGACTGAAGACCACAACAACAAAAACACTAATTTTGTCCGCCATGCAATAATCTTAAATGAAAGTTATGGTAGTTCACTTAAAATCATTTTTAAGCTGACATGTATACTCTGTCATTTGCAGTGCATGCACATTTTAAAAATATTGTTTTGCAAGACAACTGCTTCTGCAACAATTGCTATAACTTGTGTCCCATATGAACATGATTTCGTGGGGAAAAAATAA
This sequence comes from Schistocerca americana, assembly GCF_021461395.2. Lineage (NCBI taxonomy): Eukaryota > Metazoa > Arthropoda > Insecta > Orthoptera > Acrididae > Schistocerca > Schistocerca americana. The sequence continues at coordinate 172,335,815 of NC_060128.1, read as the reverse complement.
TCACATGGCCCTTGTGGATGAATCGTCAGATGTCATTTGATTCTTCTACCAGGTCTGAACTACCAGGTTATGAACTGTAGATTAAAACTGAACATACTGCAAAAAGGTGGGAATTTAAGGAGATGGGACCTGGATAAACTGAGTAAACCAGAGGTTGTACAAAGTTTCAGGGAGAGCATAAGGGAACAATTGACAGAAATGGGGGAAAGAAGTACAGTAGAAGAAGAATGGGTAGCTTTGAGGGATGAAATAGTGAAGGCAGCAGAGGATCAAGTAGGTAAAAAGACGAGGGCTAGTAGAAATCCTTGGGTAACAGAAGAAATATTGAATTTAATTGATGAAAGGAGAAAATATAAAAATGCAGTAAATGAAGCAGGCAAAAAGGAATACAAATGTCTCAAAAATGCGATCAACAGGAAGTGCAAAATGGCTAAGCACGGATGGCTAGAGGACAAATGTAAGGATGTAGAGGCTTATCTCACTAGGGGTGAGATAGATACTGCCTACAGGAAAATTAAAGAGACCTTTGGAGAAAAGAGAACCACTTGTATGAATATCAAGAGCTCAGATGGAAATCCAGTTCTAAGCAAAGAAGGGAAAGCAGAAAGGTGGAAGGAGTATGTAGAGGGTCTATACAAGGGCAATTTACTTGAGGACAATTTTATGGAAATGGAAGAGGATGTGGACGAAGATGAAATGGGAGATATAATATTGCGTGAAGAGTTTGACAGAGCACTGAAGGACCTGAGTCGAAACAAGGACCCGGGAGTAGACAACATTCCATTACTGGCGGCCTTGGGAGAGCCAGTCCTGACAAAGCTCTACCATCTGGTGAGCAAGATGTATGAAACAGGCGAAATACCCTCAGACGTCAAGAAGAATATAATAATTCCAATCCCAAAGAAAGCAGGTGTTGGCAGATGTGAAAATTACCAAACTTTCAGTTTAATAAGTCACAGCTGGAAAATACTAATACGAATTCTTTACAGATGAATGTAAAAACTAGTAGAAGCCGACCTCGGGGAAGATCAGTTTGGACTCCGTAGAAATATTGGAACACGTGAGGCAATACTGACCCTACGACTTATCTTAGAAGAAAGATTAAGGAAAGGCAAACCTATGTTTCTAGCATTTGTAGACTTAGAGAAAGCTTTTGACAATGTTGACTGGAATACTCTGTTTCAAATTCTAAAGATGGCAGGGATAAAATACAGGGGGCGAAAGGCTATTTATAATTTGTACAGAAACCAGATGGCAGTTATGAGTCGAGGAGTATGAAAGGGAAGCAGTGGTTGGGAAGGGAGTGAGACAGGGTTGTAGCCTCTCCCCGATGTTATTCAATCTGTATATTGAGCAAGCAGTAAAGGAAATTCGGAGTAGGTATTAAAATCCCCGGAGAAGAAATAAAAACTTTAAGATTCGCTGATGACATTGTAATTCTGTCAGAGACAGCAAAGAACTGGGAAGAGCAGTTGAACGGACTGGACAGTGTCTTGAAACGAGGATATAAGATGAACATCAACAAAAGCAAAATGAGGATAATGGAATGTAGTCGAGTTAAGTCAGGTGATGCTGAAGGAATTACATTAGGAAATGAGACACTTAAAGTAGTAAAGGAGTTTTGCTATTTGGGGAGCAAAATAACTGATGATGGTCGAAGTAGAGAGAATATAAAATGTAAACTGGCAATGGCGAGGAAAGCGTTTCTGAAGAAGAGAAATTTGTTAACATCGAGTATAGATTATAGATTTAAGTGTCAGGAAGTCGTTTCTGAAAGTATTTGTATCGAATGTAGCCATGTATGGAAGTGAAACATGGATGATAAATAGTTTGGACAAGAGGAGAATAGAAGCTATTCAAATGTGGTGCTACAGAAGAATGCTGAAGATTAGATGGGTAGATCGCATAACTAATATGCAGGTAGTCAGCAGAATTGAGGAGAAGACGAATTTGTGGCACAACTTGACTAGAAGAAGGGATCAGTTGGTACGACAAGTTCTGAGGCATCAAGGGATCACCAATTTAGTATTGGAGGGCAACGTGGAGCATAAAAATCGAAGAAACAGATCAAGAGATGAATACACTAAGCAGATACAGAAGGATGTAGGTTGCAGTAGGTACTGGGAGATGAAGAAGCTTGCACAGGATAGAGTAGCATGAAGAGCTGCATCAAACCAGTCTCTGGACTGAAGACCACAACAACAACAACCAGGTCTCTTGCTTTTGAGTGAAATACTGTAGTAGAAATGTGTGTGGTTGTTACCATAGAAATAGATGTTTACTTTGAAAATGGCAAATTGAAGGAAAAAAAATAAAGAAAGAAATAAAGGATGTGATACTTCCAACAGAAATTTGGAGGAACATTCCTCAATGTTATATTGGTGTCTAGTTGACAACTACACTTCACAGAGTGCATCACTTTGCCCAGTGTGTATCCATTTGTGTATGTATCCATACAAATTAACCTCAAATGCATTTCACTTTTTGAGAAGACAACAGAGGTTAGGATAGGAGTTAACAACTTCGATGGAATGAAAAGGACTACACAGTTAGCACTGCATGGGACTGGGTACTTGATCCAAAGGAATGTGCTGAACAGTTTATGATGTTATACAAATAATGTTGATAGAGGCAACACATATTCAGCACCAGTGTAAGTTCTACTCACAAGTGACAATACTACAGCTTTCATCTCTTTGAAAGTCATTCACTTTCTTGATGAAGATAAAGATGGTATTTTCACAAAGTAGGAACAGTATTAAAATTTAACTCAGTTTACTATGAACACTTGAAACAAGAGATCTGTGCCTAAACACATTGCATTTGGAAGTCAACACGTGGATGAAGTAACAGTATTTGCCTTTGTTAGGTAAAATTAATTCTATATTTCAAGTGAAAAGTAATAATACATAATATGCTGAAACATAACAATCAACAGAAGTACCCTTTCAGCCACAGCCTTCATCTAAAAGAGAAACACACACTATTCCTACATACAAGCAAGCACACCTCATGCACACATGACTGCCAAGTCCAGCATCAAATTCTGGAGCTGGCAGTCATGCATGCACTAGTTGTGCTTACTTTTGTGTATGAATGGTGAGTGATTCTGTTTTGCTGAAGGCTGTGGCAGAAAGCTTCAAGTAAGTGTCTTTCAATTGTGCCTGTCCACAACTTAAAGGATCTTTTTTATGGTAAGCAGCAATCTGTCTTTCCAACATTGTTGACATTCCTACCTGGAGTTTCCACTGTTTGACAATCAACAGAAATATGTACTTCTTAACCAGTGCCGGTCATAAGTGAAGATCCAAAAGAAGGGTGAGAAATATGTTCCTTATTTTGTTGCATCAAACCTCTTGTACATTGCTTCACTAAGATATCATTTCTGTGTTTAGCAGAACTTGGCCACACACAAACATTTCCACACCATGTGAAGCCACAGCATGCAGCTAGTGTTGGTTTTAAAGGCTTAAGAAATCACTGCTAGAGGTGAAGATGTGATGAGTGACAGGAGGAAAAAATCCTACAACCAAATGAGCTCATAACTGCAGGCCTTTAGATTTGTAATCTGAAACCCCCCAAGCCATACTCACTTGGAATACAAGGGCAAAGTACAGGAATTAGATCATGTTTGTTTGCATGAACCAACAATGTGTGTATACGTATGAAAGAGGGAGGGGAGGGGAGGGGGGGGGGGGAGGAGAGGAGAGGAGAGGAGAAAGAGAGAGAGAGAGAGAGAGAGAGAGAGAGAGAGAGAGGAGTAGTTTATGTAGTTAACAATTTAATTAGAGTTAGTGAAATTGGTTGTTAGTGTGCTTGAGAGAAGTTACCAGTAGTGACTGCTTCTGCCAATTAATATTTTTTTCTCTTTTTTTCTTCTTTTAAGCTCTTTCTCTCTTTCTATTTTCATCTTTCCCCTTCTCTCCTATCCCCACCTCCCCTCACTCTGTCTTTTTCCACCACTATCTTTCCTCTCAATTCTTGATAAGTATTCACCATTTCTCATTTATCTTCCTCTCCACCGTTTTTTACATTTCACTCTGCGTTTGCTTGTCTCTGGAGCTGAGTGTCCTTGCCTTCCTTCAGGAACCTAGCCCCTACTCGTTCCTAGTGAAGGAACGTACAGTTCTGAAAGCCAGAAATAACTCACCTCCCCCAACAGTAATGGAATTTCTCCTTCTTGCTGGCCAAACTGTCTCCCAATAACTCTGCAACATGCAACTTGATTCTATACACATCCTTTTAATGTTTCCCTTAACAGTAGGATTCACAGAACATGATATGTGAGAGAATGAGTGAATGAAACCTTACTCTGAGCTCTGAATTGGTTTAACCAGCAAGTTATAAGAAGACCTGTGTTTCAGCATGAACTCTAAATGTAATGTTTCTTAGTGGTATGGGAGTTAATTTTGTCGGGTATTGGTCTCTTTCCTTTCTGAAGAAAAAGTTAAGAAAATAATGCCATGTGTGTTTCTGTCACATCCCAATCAGCAACGGAATAAGTTCAATTATCTTTCTTTGAACTGCATTAGGGAAATATAATATTCTAAAATATGGTTTGTACTTATAAAATTCATTTACATAAATTCAAGTTACTGTAGAAGGACACAAAAAAAATGTAAGCTGAAAACTGATGCCTGGTGTGAGTTAACATATATGCCTATATCTGACTGTCATATGTTAGTATACCTTTGAAGAGAACTGTGTCAAAAAGTTTTTGCAGTTGTAGCATGGAGTTGAAGGGTGCAGTTGTAGAAATTTAGAGCTAGAGATTGCCAGAGTTAAGCATGTGACAAAGCAACAATTCTAACTAAAAATAAATAAATTAATGTGTTTCATGAGAAAGTAGTTAATTCATAACCTGAATCACCAGTGCCAGTTGCACCATATAAAAATTGAAATGAACATCTACAATGAACTTTTACCAAGATCAACAACCAAAAACATATTCAATTTCCTGTTCTACACCTTCTTTTAACATACTGTAATGAACCCATTATTTTGGTGAATGATGCAATTAGGAACTGAACACTGAATACATTTAATAATGAAGAATAGTAGAGAAAGTGTTACACAGAACACAGAGCAATTTGGCATTTGCACATGTGGAAATTATTGCTAGAGGTGAAAGAAGCAATAAGTGACAGGGAAAAAACCTATGACTAACTGAGGATTAGCACTTGCATCTTTGGTTACACTGGCTGGTTCTTACCCCTCGAGTCACACTTCTGCGAACAAAGACCTCAGAAACAGTGCCCAGAGATACTATATTTACTAATACGAGGGGCATTCAATAGGTAATGCAACACATTCTTTTATCACAAAATTTCAGCTGAAAAAATTTGGAATTTGTGTTGGGACATCATGGACCCACTTCAGCCCCTATAGCTTCAAAAGGTTCTGATAAGAATCTGAATGTAGCCTTCAAAATGGCTTGTAGATAATGTGGGTGGTTTCACAGGTAGCCTTACCTTTGATGGTATGGGCGATCCTTGTGACTGGACTGGAGTAGGTGGCAGTGGGAGGATATATGGAACAGGTCTCACATCTAGGCCTATTGCAGGGATATGAACCGTGAGGAAATGACTGCCACAAAGCCTGTGCCATCTGGACCCTTCCTACCAACACAACTTTTTCTGAACTGCACAGGTGGGAATTCGCACTGCAATATATCCTATGTTCCTGTAACCATCTTGGCCTCAACCTTCGCTAATCACTGTACTTCACCCACCTATCCGCTTCCCTGTTCCCACTCCAGCACTGCACAAGCCTTCTATTCCACCAAAACACACACACACACACACACACACACACACACACACACACACAGTCTTTTTACTTCTCTGTCTTTCCACTGCCCCCACACTTCCCCTGCCCTCGATCTAACCTCTACAACTAGCTGCCCTATCATCTCCCCACTGCACCCCTGTATGTCCCCACAAGCAGCAGTTTACTGTACCCCACCGCTGCCCTGCTATCCCTACCCTTCTACGCCCCAGACTCCTCCGTATCACCACCACTCACACTGTATTTCCCATGGTGCATTGCTGTTTGCAGTCTGGTCTCAGCAGCCAGAGACTGTGTGTGTGTGTGTGTGTGTGTGTGTGTGTGTGTGTGTGTGTGTGTGTGTGTGTGTGTGTGTCACGAGGCCTTTGCTGAACGCTTGCTTGCTTGACAGTCCTTTTGTTGTGCTTACCTGCAACTTGACATCTCCGCTATATGGTGGCAGCAATCTATCCTTTCAATAATATTGACATATGACATACAGACAGTATAAGTGTTACAGCCTACATTACTTGCTTTGAGACTGCAGTGCCTGTTATCTGTGGACTTGTTTCTATTCCTCTTGCTCGAGAATTATTTTTTGCTAAATACCAAAACATGCTCTTCCAACTGAGTTGCTACAAAAACACTCATCAAGTTGCAATTATCATGCTAAAAATAACACTGAAGCACTATGCTGTATCTGATACACAATTGAAGAAGAATTGTTTTGAAGAGATGTACTCGATGAATGCTCGGCAAAGTAAACCGCAGACTCAGTCGTAGCGGCAACTTACTGGGTCACATGACTTAGGTACCGTCACATCGCAGTTGAAGTAATGCGTGTGATAACCTGCTATTAACAAAATCAAATTTATAAACAATGAGAAAGCAGTGACAGTGCAGATGAAAAAAGTTATGGAATGTGCATCTCTGGAAAAGATAATAATGACTTCCACTGTTGCATGCTATAATTAACTTGCAAACTTGTAAAAAAAAAATTCCTACTACTTCCCCACAGATGATCACCTAAATCATGTACCACTCATTTCCCTTCATTTATGTTCCTTCATTCAGCTGCTTTCCCTGTATACAGTTGTGCATTTATGAGAAAATTGGTCTCACAGTTTCGAACAGTGCACTTTTTTATCCTGTACTGCCCATGTTTTGAAGAAATGTACTCGATGAATGCACATGTACTAAGGTGCTAACAGTAATATATGAGGTGGAATCCAAAATTTTCGGGACTGGTGCCGCCATCTGGAAAGTAGTAGTAGTAGATCTTTGCACCGCTAGGTGGCGAGAGCTGCATATCTGATGGGTCAGTGTGCGGAGTGGCATTCAGCTGGGAGGAGATGTTGCCTGTCCACGATGATTTCCGTAATACTCTGTGTTTGGTGTGTGGCGATTTTATGATGGATAAGCGAACAAAACAGCGTGTGTGTATCAAAGTTTGTGTGAATCTTGGGAAAAGTGCTACGGAGACCCTTGCAATGATTCAACGAGTGTTTGGGGGGCAGGGCATGAGCGATATGCCTGTGTTTGAGTGACATGCTCAGTTCAGGGTCGGCCGTACAGACGTCGAAGATGATGCTTACATTGGAAAGCCCATTAGCCATACAACGCCAGACATTGTTGCCGAACTTCAACAATTGGTTCATGCGGATCAACATTGAACCATTCAAGACCTTGCGCATGAAGTGGGTATTGGTTATGGGACATGTCAACAAATGTTGACTGATGAACTGGGCACGCATCGTGTCGCCACAAAATTTGTGCCAAGGATCTCAACTACTGACCAGAAGGCACAGCGTGTTGAAGTGTGCACGGACCGCACCTGATGATCCAACCTTCTTGTCACGGGTTATCACTGGCGGCGAGAGCTGGATGGTTATGACCCAGAGACAAAGCAACAATCATCCCAGTGGAAGAGCCCGGGCTCTCCACGACCCAAAAAAGTGAGACAGGTGAAGAGCAAAGTGAACAGCATGATCATCATTTTCTTTGATACCAAGGGAATTGTGCACAAAGAATTCACTCCACCCAACCAAACAGTGAATTCTGCATACTACTGTGATGTTTTGCAACGGCTCTGTGAAAACGTGCAGCAACAACGGCCTGATTTTTGGCATCAAGGGAACTGGCTGCTGCATCACGACAATGCGTCTTGTCATACGTCCTTGCTCACCATGCCCTTTTTGGCAAAAAACAACATGGCAGTTGTACTCCACCCACCGTACTCGCCAGATTTAGCACCTTACGACTTTGCGCTATTCCCAAAACTGAAACACAAGTTGAAAGGCCGTCGGTTCGACACTCTAGAGAGGATTCAAGAAACATCGCTGGTGATGATAAAAACCCTCAAAGAACAGGACTCCCAGAGAACATTTGACCAGTGGAAGAAGCGCTGGGACCGGTGTGTACATGCGGATGGGAACTACTTCGAGGGTGATGGTGACTATTAATCCAAAGGTAAGGTTTTCAACAGATGGCAACACCAGTCCCGAAAATTTTGGATAGCACGTCGTATAAGGCCCAGGGATATAAGACAAAATGCATGCATCAACAAACATTTTAAACACAGCCCAAACAGGTTCAGCTTTTGATTCAGAAACGGTTTTTCTTTCTTCACTTGTACGTTAATTATCAACTGAAGGTGAATCAGAATATATGGATATCTTGAAAAACTCAGTTTGATTTGAAAAATGAGTACTCTATACTCATCTGATTGAAATTCCTTCAGAGGTTTCAGACACACTCTGTGTAAACCAGCTATTATTAGTAAACCAGACAGTCTGTAGTTCTGTAGAGTCAAGTTCAATTCAGTGTTCAAGGTACAACTATAGAATTTTACTGTCTTCTGCATGATTAATACTATGCACTACTTTTACACTCTGCATATGATTGGTGATAAAAGGTCTGCCCTTGTCTTTAATTGTGGCCTAAGGTGATGTGGAATATGTGCAGTTTCACATATTATATTCCAGGAAGCTGGAATACTCTCTTTGAAATTCTGAAGGTGGCAGGGGTAAAATACAGGGAGCGAAATGCTATTTACAATTTGTACAGAAACCAGATGGCAGTTATAAGAGTCGAGGGGGATGGGACAGAAGCAGTGGTTTGGAAGGGAGTGAGACAGGGTTGTAGCCTCTCCCCGATATTATTTAATCTGTATATTGAGCAAGCAGTAAAGGAAATAAAAGAAAAATTCGGGGGAGGAATTAAAAACCATGGAGAAGAAATAAAAACTTTGAGGTTCGCCGATGACATTGTAATTCTGTCAGAGACAGCAAAGAACCTGGAAGAGTAGCAGAACGGAATGGACAGTGTATTGAAACGAGGATATAAGATGAACATCAACAAAAGCAAAACAAGGATAATGGAATGCAGTCGAATTAAATCAAGTGTTGCTGAGAGAATTAGATTAGGAAATGAGACACTTAAAGTAGTAAAGGAGTTTTGCTATTTGGAGAGCAAAATGACTGATGATGGTCGAAGTAGAGAGGATATAAAATATAGACTGGCAATGACAAGGAAACCGTTTCTGAAGAAGAGAAATTTGTTAACATCGAGTATAGATTTAAGTGTCACGAAGTCGTTTCTGAAAATATTTGTAGTGTAGCCATGTATGGAACTGAAATGTGGACGATAAATAGTTTAGACAAGAAGAGAATAAAGGCTTTCGAAATGTGGTGCTACAAAAGAATGCTGAAGATTAGATGGGTAGATCACGTAACTAATGAGGAGGTATTGAACAGAATTGGGGAGAAGAGAAATTTGTGGCACAACTTGACTAGAAGGAGGGATTGGTTGGTAGGACATATTCTGAGGCATCAAGGGATCACCAATTTAGTATCGGAGGGCAGTGTGGAGGATAAAAATCGTAGAGGCAGACCAAGAGATGAATACACTAAACCGATTCAAAAGGATGTAGGTTGCAGTAGGAACTGGATGATGAAGAACATTGCACAGGATAGAGTATTGTGGAGAGCTGCATCAAACCAGTCTCTGGACTGAAGACCACAACAACAACATTCCAGGACACCTGCTTGCAAATATCAGGTGATACTATGTCGTGTGTTACCTGTCCCCTTCTAGGTACAAGAGAAGATGCACTAGTTTCCTGAATAACATTATCATCATCATCTTCACAGTCATTAACATCCACCTCATCTCTGACCTGTATATCTTCCTTTCACATTTACATCAGTAGCACTTTCATTCCCATTTGCAAAACTGATTCATTATCACTATCACCTGCTCGAGCCAGTAGCTCCTTTCAAAGCATATATCATCATCCATTATGAATAAAATATAATACCATATCTAACTTCAACAAAATGCAATTCCTAACTGTGGATTCGTTGTATAAAATATATCATCAAGTCTAACTTCAACAAAATGCAATTTCTAACTGTGATTTTATTCCACCATACACATATGTGTTTTCTATGAACTAGTTACAACAACGGACATATAAATGTTGGCTGAGAAGGCGCACTGTTGCCAAATTTTTATTTTGACAAGCAAGCTGAAATATAACCTTGAAAATCACATATTATATATATACATGTGGTATTTTCTGACACCATTGGAAAAAAATTCAAATTATTGTACAGTGAACTGTGGCATAACCATAAATACTTTGCCCAGTTATAATGAAAAATCCATAAAAAGCATATCTGGAGGATGAGTACCCTATGTTCATGATAAGACCGTTTCTTTGTAGTTAAAAGAGCCTCAGGATGTAAAAAGACCCTAGACACCAAGGAAAGGGTTCAAGCTGAGGAAGCACAAGTACAAATTTCAGCAGGAGGGACACAATGCTGAAATGTGTGGTGGTTAAGTATTTACCCCAAACAATAATCAATATGTGTGCGTTTAACAACATGATTAACTGTATGATGTAGTAGCAATTTCTGTGGTGTTATGAATAACAGATGGAAATACCAACTTTTGGAGGCCTTTACAGTTGAAGTTGAACAGAAGTGAACTTCACACCTAGCACAGAAGGGGAGGGTGTGGGGTGTAAGGTGAAGATCGGATAATGGATTGTCGGTGATGTGGTTTGAAGTGCCAGATATATAGTTGTTCACCCTGGTGTGCCTTTGTTAAGGATATATTGTTCTCAGAAAGCGGACCATCCATGAGAATGACCACAATATATGGAAGAGCACTATAGCATATTGTGCAATGTTGCAAGCTCACACAGTGCGGGGATACAGCTTCTATCCTAGTCAGAAGTAAGTTTTGATTTTCTTCCCTCTTTCTCTTTTTACTTGTTCTATTTTCACTTATCGTAACCACCTTCATTACGTCAGTTAGAAAGAGAAAAAATGCAATTGCTTTCATATTATGATGCTGCAAACACATACAAATTTACTTATTAAGTAATGATCTATAATTTTCAGAATGAGTGTGGTCTTGAAAACAGAACTGGTAACATTAAGTATTCCTGCACAATGGACACTGTATGCAAACCTTTCCAAAGCAGCTTTCAATTTTCAATAAATTTCAGGCGAAACTTAAGTCATTAACATTTGGCACTATAGGTTTGTTGTACGTTAATTTTGCACTGTCTAATAAATTCAGTAGTCTTCGCCCTTAGTTTCAGTTATATATTTGTATATATTATAAAAAATTCACATGATTAGCACAGAACCCAAGCCCTCAAATATGCTCAAACTGATAGGCACTTGGCTACGCAACCACTACCAGCATTGTTTCTATTTGAATAGGTTATACAGAAATTGATTTTGTTCTGTTTCTGAGGATGATCTCTCTCGTATGAAGGTCCACCTGCGTGGATGGCTTCAGTGTGAAACAGCTAGTACCCTAAGCTGCATCACCATTCAGACATTCTTTAATCGCCATCCACATACAATGTTCTCCACCTGTGAGAAAAATTGTTCTGTCTAAAAAATTTATTTTTGAAAGGAGCCAGAATAAACGAGTTGTTATATCACAACTAGATGACATTTCCACTTTTTCAAAAAAGACAAACTAAATTAAATTTTTTTGAAAATATGAAGTATCAGAAGTGAAGTGGCCAGTAGTTTATTCACATGCCACTCAATGGTTGACCATTGTGCTATGCAGGGCACTGAAGCAGAGATGTGTAGCGTGTGGCAGTGTTCCACTTGCAAAATTACCAAATGTACGCTGTTCTGCCTCCCCTCCTCATTTCTTGGCCATAAACATGACGGTGCTGCCACCCTGTTCAAGTATTCAATTTGTTTTGCTGAACAATAAAATTCTACACTCATGTACTTGTAAATTGGCCAAGATCTGTCACCATAAAGCGTACATAATAACTGATAACTTCAGTTATAAAAATCACATCTCCTTTCTCATATGATACTGGCTAATAAAATCAGTAACATTTTGATTCAAGAGAAACTGTGCATCAACGTGAACCTCTGACATGTTTAATGAATATATGAAGAATAGAACGGCTACATATGTGTGACAAGTATCTGATCATAATCTGTAAAATTTCACAATCAAATAAGACTAGCATTTGAATTACATCAAAACAATGTCACTCATTTGTTATATTAAAAGAAAATTCACTTGAGAAAACTAAAAAATAGATTAATGACAGAAGTGTTCTAGTACATAATTTTCAGGTAGCAAAACATGCAGTACTGCCAACAGACGCACATAAAGGAACATACTTGTTGCTAGCTTTTGGAAATATTGGTTTCTTTCTCAAGGAGAAAACAGGGATAAGGTTGGGAAATGTTAAAAAGGGAGGATAGGTCACTCAAGACACAGGAGAGCTCCAATGCTAGAATAGTGCCATGTGCTTTTACATGAGTCTATATGCAGTACTAAATATACTGCTTCTTTATTGCACTTCCTTGTCCGCCATAAGGATCTTCCACTTGCAGAGAAAAAAAAATGACAGGACAGAAATGAGGATTCAGTATTACAACTGACTGATTAATCATCTGGCAAGGTAACACTACCTCCTCAATGTAGATGTGACACTACTATACACATGTACAGAACAGTTCGAAATAAATACAGTAATTACAAATGATTATAACCATCAGAATTATGCAATGGTAATGTTGGAAGCCATGGAGGAAGGAACATTTGCTGCAGATCTCATTTTTAGCAATGAGGCAACCCTCCACATAAGTGGTAGGGTTAACTGGGACAACATTCAAATACAGGTACAGAAAAGCCTTCATGCTTAACAGAACATCTGTGCGATTCACCGGAGGCTAATGTGTTCTGTGTGATGTCAGTACAAAAACTGTAAAGTCAATTTTTGGGTGCAGAACAATGCATTTTGAGATATCTTTACCTAGACGTGGTTTAGCAATGGCTGATTCCATAGCTTATATCGATACCACGTTTCAGCAAGATGAAGTGTTCCAATGGTTGTTGAAGTTCACACATTTTTAAATCGACATCTTCCAAACCATTGCAGATAAGTTGTACTGGACATGATGACACTGCGTTTCGTTCTCGGCTACCTAGATCTCCAGACGTGATACCCACGGATTTCCTTTTATGGGGTTATGTTGAAGATATTATATATGTGCCTTTGCCAAAAACAATTCCAGAACTCAAATGTACAACTCTAATTCTTCAGAACTGATTACTGCTGAAATGTTGTCTGTATGACCAAAGGTAACTAATATACATTACGTAAAATATTCTCGACTTTTTTTTATTTTACATTCTTGGAATGCTTATCAATGTATCAGTACTCATTAAATAGTTATGGTCATTTGTAATTGCTATATTCATTTTGCAAACAAAAAAAAAATCACTAAAAAAAGGCATGAGATCATCAATTTGAATCTTTATACATACAGGTACGTTTGCAAATGCATCACCTCCAGTTCACTATCTCTAAAACACTTTTCACTCGGCAGTGAGGCATACGAGATCGGGCCAAAGGGGCAGACTGTATCACCAGGGATTGTAATGCATTCGGGAGTAGACAACAGTTAAAATTGTATTAAGGCATATAATTTTCATCTGCTGTCACAGCAGACTCCACTGTAGTCTGTGAAACAACTTCATTCACTTTTGGGATAATGACATTAAAATGGCGGGAAAAATGTAACTGTCCGCAGTCGCCAGGCAGAACTTTCCGAGGTGTTACGGGGTCTCACTGGGGTGGATCGCCAGATGCCTGTGGGTCGCCAGATGCCTGCGGGTCGAGCGGCAGGACCGACTCCTGCAGCTCACGGTCAAGCAGAGCCTCCAGGAAGGTGCGGTCACGGTACGCGACGATGCCACCCTCGTTGCAGGTGCCAACATTCCCAGTGTAGATGAGCTGCGTGCCCGGATTGGCACAGCTGGCGACACCGCCGCCCTGCGAGAGCAGCAGCGCGTGCGGTCCACACGTGTCCCACAGGAAGGTGGTGGGCCGCGTCAGCACGTACGCGTCCGCCAGCCCCAACGCCACACCCACCAGTTTGTGACCCGCCCCTGCCACACCGCGTACCACCACTGCCCCCGACGCTCGCAGCTTCTCTCGCAGCTCCTCCGACTCGCCGGAGCCTACCAGCACCACCTGAATGAGGGACATTTATTTTATTTTATTCATTAAAAAAGTGAATGGAATTGAATATTATAATCCATTTATACAAATGTGACATAGCCTTGGGGGTTTATAGATATTTATTCAAGTTGAGAGGGGGGGGTGTATGTCAGGCTACAAAAAGAGAAACAGAACCCAGAAAATGATAGGTACCTGCTCTGAGGAACTTGGACATGACACGTCTATTACACATTTTTAAGTGTGAAAGTTTGTTTCTTTGTCTTTGCTTTAGGGCCTTAGGTTTTGACTACCTGTCGTTGTGTCCTGAAATGAGAAGTGCCCTGTCCACTATCCTTCCCACCCCTCCCACAGCGGTATTCTGCTCACCACCACACCTACACAATACACTCGTCCATCCCTACACAACCAATGCTCCCAACCCCTCACCTCATGGCTCATACCCCTGCAATAGACCTAGATGCAAAGTCCTGTCCCATACATCCACCCACCAACACCTACTCCAGCCCAGTCACAAACATCACCTATCCCATCAAAGGCAGGGCTACCTCTGAAACCCGTCATGTGATCTACAAGTTAAGCTGCAAATACTATGCCGCATTCTATGTGGGCATGACAACCAACAAGCTGTCTGTCCACGTGAATGGCCACCGACAAACTGTGGCCAAGAAACAAATGGACCACATGGTTGCTGAGCACGCTGCTAAACATGACATCCCTCATTTCAATAACTGCTTCACAGCCTGTGCCATATAGATCCTTCCAACCAACACCAACTTTTCTGAATTGCACAAGTGGGAACTTTCCCTGTGGTATACAAAGGGCATTCAAAAAGTTTTGCACAGTCACCTCCAATTTTTTTTTATTTTTTGAAGGAGTAGAATGAAATTTTTTGTGAACATACTTGGAACATTTAGCTATAATTGGTCTATAAAAGTATTTTCTTTTATTTACAGGTGAGACATAATGGACCATGACATAGATGTCAGGTTGCAACAATGGTCGGTGATGGAGTTACTCTTCAAGACCGGCAATGGCGCTGACACATCGATTCACAGGAAGTTGCTCCCCATTTATGGGGAGGACACAGTGGATCACAGCGGTATCCAGTGGTGGTTGCAGAGGTTTAAAGAAGGTCATTTCTCTCTACTGGAAATCCACGATGCGGTAGACACTCAACGGCAGTGAGTGATGTGAATAAGAAGACCGTTGATCAAATCATCCAAGATGACATGTGTGACGACACGACAGTTTGCTGAAATGACTCATTTGTCATTGTGTAGTGTGGTATCACCGGTACAGTAACTAGTGTACAGAAAAATCTGTGTGTGTTGGGTACCTAGATTATTGACAAGAGAAAAGAAAACGATGAGGAAGGATGTGTGCGAGGTTCTCATGAAGACCACTGGAAACAGTGTTTTGACAGTGTCACTAACCAGGATGAAACATGGTTGTTTTTGTTCGAACCTGAGAGCAAAACCCAATCCTTGGAGTGGTGTCATCTGGGTTCCCCTCGGAAGAAACCAAGATTTTCACGAAGAGCAGGCCCAAAGGTAATGGCCTCCTTCTTCTGGGATCAGTGTGGTATCATTTTCACTTTTTGGAACCTGGCATCACAATTAATCGGGACCGTTACTGTTTGTCATCAGACAAGCTGTGATGTGCCATCAAGACCCACAGACTACAGCTTCAGGGTCAGTTCATCAGACTACACCATGACAATGCCAAACTCCATACAGCCCTTATGACGCAGGAGAAAATCAGGTAAATGGGTTGGAAAATTGTTCCTCATACTCCCTACAGTTCGGACTTCGCTCCATCTGATTTTTACCTCTTTGGTCGTCTGAAGGCCCACCTGCGCAGTAAAACATTTGATAATGAGGAAGACCTTATTTCCTGTGTCAAGCGATGGTGTAAAAAGTCAATCCCCAGAATTTTATTAAAGTGCATTTACATCATGGAAAGAATGTTGGGCCAGATGGAGGCTACATCGAGCTGGCTCAATGTATAGCTAAATGTTCCAAGTATGTTAAAAAAAAATTTCATTCTCCTCCTGTAAAAAAATAAAAAAAAAAATTAGAGATGACTGTGCAAAACTTATTGAACACCTTTGTATCTTACATTCCCTGTAACCCTCCTGGTCTCAACCTTCGCTAGTCATCGTCCTCATCCATCCGATCTCCCTGCTCCCTTTCCGGCACTATACAGCACTCATTCCCCCCATCACATCCAGTCCTTTTACTTCTCCCCTTTTCGGCTACCCCCCTCCCCAGTCCTCCATCTAACCTCCCGACTCCAGACAGCTGCCCTATCCTTTCTCCACCTTGCCCCTCCGTGCTCCCCCGCAGCTCTGCGCTGTCCGCCACCCCTACCCTACCCTACCCCACCCCTACTCTACTGTCCCCCCCCCCCTCCCTGTCCCAGCCTCGTCCTTACCCCCACCCACCTGCCACTCCCATCATGCACTGGTGCTGCTGCTCGCAGTGTGGCACAGTTGCCTGAGACTGCAGTTGTGTGTGTGTGTGTGTGTGTGTGTGTGTGTGTGTGTGTGTGTGTGTGTGTGGTGTTGCGTTTGTGCGTGCGTGCGAGCATGTGTGTGTGTGTGTGTGTGTGTGTGTGTCACCTGCTTTTGGCAAAGGCTTTATATATCAGTGATAACCGCTTGTTTCTATTTAGTTACCACTTATGAGACATCCTCAAAACCTGTAGCAATAGATAAAAAATATATATAAAAAAGCATCTCTGGTCAAGTTTCATTGCAATGCATTTCATAAAGTCTGCTAATAATTATTATAGAATCAATAAAATCCCAGAATCTCTGTCACAAATATTTTCAAAACATTATGTTCTTTTAAAAATTAAAAGAGCTTGCTGATTAAATTCAAACCACTTTAATCTTTGTAAGACCTCGAAATGATATGTTACCTTTCCCTTAGGTGATAAATCTGGTTTGGGAATGCAGTTTAGATTTGTATCATTGTGACTTATCCCCCACATACATCTTCCGATCCACCTGCAACAGAAAACAAGGTTCGTTTGCAACAACAGTGAGAAGATGCAAGTCAAATACAAAACAAAATTAGCAACTTACGCCGTGCTAGGACCCACTTCCCGGACTATAAAAACAGCACCACGTTTAATAAACAAAGTGGCAAAATTATAGCAAGCAAGTGAGGCTGCAACTCAATTTTAAAATATTTTTCATAGTTACACACTGAGGTGACAAAGGTCATGAGATGGTGATATGCACATATACAGATGGTGGTAGTATCATGAACACAAGGTATAGAACGACATTGCATTGGCGGAGCTGTCACTTGTACATGCGATTCAGGTGAAAATATTGTCAATGTGATGATGGTAACATGATGGGAATTAACAGACTTTGAATGCGGAATGGTATTTGGAGCTAGAAACACGGGACATTCTATTTTGGAAATCGTTAGGGAAGTCTATTTCCCAGATCCACAGTGTCAAGAGTGTGTAAATAATACCAAATTTCACACATTACCTCTCACCACGGACAATGCAGTGGCTGATGGCCTTCACTTAATGAGTGACAGCAGCAGCATTTGCACAGTTGTCAGTGCAAACAGACAAGCAATACTGCATGAAATAACCAGAGAAGTCAATGTGCAATGTATGACCAACATATACATTAGGAAAGTGTGGTGAGATCTGGCGTTAATGGGCTATGAAGTAGAGGATCGATGTGAGTGCCTTTGCTAACAGCACAACATTGCCTACAGTCCCTCTTGTGGGCTCGTGACCATACTGGTTGGACTCTAGATGACTGGAACGCTGTGAACCGGTCAGATGAGTTAACGGTAGGATTCAAGTGTGGTGCAGACCCCACAAATCATAGCCTCAAGTTGTCAACAAGATACTGTGTCCTCTGGTCCAGCTGAACTTACCATTGATTGGAAATAGTTATGTTTGTCTACTTGGAGACCATTTGCGGCCATTAATGGACTTCATGTTAGCAAATGACGATGGAATTTTTATAGCTGAAAATGCGTCACATGACCAGACCACAATTTTTTTCATAACTGGTTTGAAGAACATTCTGGACATTTCGAGCAAATGATTTGGCCACACAGATAACCCGACATGAACCCCATCAAACATTTATGGGACATACTTGGAGAGATCATTTCATGCAGAAAATGCTGCACCGGCAATACTTTCACAATTACCGATGGCTACAGAGGCAGCACATGGCTCAATATTTTGCAGGGGCCTTCCAACAACTTGTTGAGTCCATGCCACATCAAGATGCTGCACTACTCTGGGCAAAAGGAGGTCTGTCATGATATTAGGAAGTGCTCCATGACTTTTGTCACCTCAATGCATGTATCAATAGACAGTTGATTCAGTATCTGATATTGGTGTTTTGAACACACTGACATAATTAAAATTATGTTATTTTGGGTTGCAATATAACATCATACAAAACACACTAAATTTCTTGCAATATAATTTCTTCAAACAACTTAAACTGAGTCATCCCTACAATTTCAAATTGATGGAAAATCAACATACAATTTGTTGCTCTTGTGACTGCCATACAACAGCATAAAAAATGAACAGCTTCTGGCACAATCCAGAAGATTTTTGTATACACTGTGATGATTAATGGCCCTCTAATTCTCCCTAAGGTGCTCTCGAAGTAATTGACCAGCTCAGAATGATAGGTTGAATTGTATCTGCTACAAAGGGGTTAATTCAATCAAATTGCTGACCACATATTGTGAAACCACATATTTTGTTCACTGTGAGGCGGTTTAGAACTGCAGCAAATGTCAACCACAAGTCAAAAACCATGTCAATCAAGATAACTTTGTCTATGGGGTTCTGGATCTCATGGACTAGCAGGGTAAACTGAGTTTACAAACCTATGGTGGAAGATTTTGTTCTTGAAATAGGTAATAGGATGTGAGCATAAAATGTGTTCTGTAATTCTTATGTTGGCAATATAGGCAATATGTTGAAAACAAGCCAGTGTCCTCACCGTGCTCGCCGCCCTTGTCTTTTGTTGCGCAGGATGTACGGTGCCAATCATTGGGCATCTTGATGAGCAAAATTGTGGTGGGTTCATCGTCTCATGCTGAACAGCTTCCCAGCTCATAATTTGCAAGCTCCAAGTTACGTATGACTTTTATTCTGTGTTTAACTAAGAAGGTTGTTTAAACTGGTAGCTGCCAGAGATGGTTCTGAACTTGGTTCAACAGTGGCTATTTTAAGGAAGCTGATGTTCCTCATTTCGTTTCTCATCATTAGTGGAGTGTGTGTTTTAAGTGGTTTTCATGCAAGTTTTAACTTGTTTTAGGACATAATGACCGCTTGGGGACTGGTTGCCATTGTGTACGTGCCCGGCAGCCGTAGAGTTAATGGTTTAATCATTTGTCACGGCACGATTTGGTATGTTTATTTAATGTTGGAAGTGCCAAAGGCAACTGGAAGTGATCTTTAAGTTTCCTGCTAATTTACTGGGAGACGGGTAATGTTAGAGTATTGCTCCTTAAGAATTTGGGGGCATGCTCATTATATATTCCAGTGTGGCTGTGAGTTGACCTTGTTTTCATTGCCGCCTATCTGTGCTGCAGGCCATTTGTTAAGTCTGCTCGTTTCCTGGTGTCGGTGCGGTTATGGATTCTTGTCAGGACTACTGATTGTGAGGCTGTTTGGACTATATATAAATATATACTGCCTGCCAGTGAGCCTGTGCACAAGCCGTGGGGAGTGAACACTCGTACTGCCTGCTGGCCATAGCGTCATTGATTCCAAATACTGCTGTGGGCCTTAACGCTGTTCTCTAAAGTTAAGTGAGGCCACTTTGATAATATTAGCGTTTCTGTAAGTTATTTTACTGGTCGAGTTATTATTAGCCATTCTAATTTAATACTTATGTCAATCATTTGTGTATCTTTAATGAATGTGCAACTTGTTATTTTTCCTGTGTGTCAATTTTGCGATCCTGGTTGGCCCACTTTGCATTTTTAGTATAAGCATGTTTCACTGTGGATCTTTATGTGGGCAGTTCAGTTTTATTAAGCTTTAAGATCTTTGTTTTTTTAATGAAGTTGTGGTATTATGTGGCTGTGTAACTTTGGAAGTGTATAGTGTTACTAGTCTTTTGAGATATGGTTAAACAAGAACAATTGTTTATGATTGATTATTCACCGTACATGCTATGTAAGATTTTGGATTTGGAAGCAAAATATGATTCTTATTCGTGTTTATGTAATTCAATTAAAGTGAAGATTTGTATTTTGCATCAGTAAGAGGGCAAATGTCCAAATTGAAGTTTGTAATAAAGTCTATTTTGAGTCAAATTAAAATTGTAAAACAATCACAAGCTTGTCCATCACCAGTGATCCCAGGCTTCCTATTTCCTTTAAATAACTGTGGTGAGAGTGTAATTTTTGATTTTCTAAAGAATTGAGTAGTACCAGGGTTCACCGTTCTTGAAAAATAATGACCTGTGGCTTTTTCCAATTGTCTAGAATGCTTTATTGCTCCAATGGCCAAGTATAAAATGTCACCAGAAGAGGGACACATGTTTTTGAATAATGTTACAGCACATATTAGTAAGCAATAGAAATTAGAAAAAAATATATATTAAAACTCACTCACACTGCCCCAGGCAAATCAAAGTCATGAAAGAGACAGAGGCGGAAGAAGAAAGTGAACCATTATGTTGCAAGTGGGTGAGATCAATGATACTGTCTGTGAGTAAGGAATAAGCATTCTATGGAAAAGAGGACGGAAAGCCACAGGAAGCGAGGACAGCATATTCGTTAGCTTGTAAGGCATGTTGCTAGAATTGTATCTATTTCGTAAGGGCGCACAGCAAGGGACCAACAGAGCAGTTAACGATCTGTAAAGTGAATGTAGCAGAATAAGGAGGACACATTCAGTCATTATGAACTGAGTTTCTTGTCACAGCCTCATGCTAGTGCCCTTCAAATACTCCAACTCACCAGCTCTTGTCATGAATTGATCATTGGGACTGTGGCATACATAGTAATAGCACTCAGTTCCATGATTATGATACTGTACTAAAGCTATGTCCTAGATACTCTCCAGCACAGCCTATGAACTAGCCAAAAATCTACATCTACATGGATACTCTGTAAATCACATTTAAGTGCCTGGCAGAGGGTTCATCAAACCACCTTTGCAATAATTCTCTACTGTTCCAACCTCAAACAGCATATGAGTAAATGAACACACATATATTTCCGTGCCAGCTCTGACTTCCCTTATTTAATTACGATGGTTGTTCCTCACTATGTAGGTTGACGTAAAGAAAATATTTTCACATTCGGAGGAGAAAGTTGGTGATTGAAATTTCATGAGAAGATTATGCCACAGTGGCAAATGCCTTTGTTTTACTGTAATTATGTCCACCCCACACCCCCAATCCCGTATCATGTCCATGACACACACTCCTGTATTTTAGGATAATAGGAAACATGCTGCTCTTTTTTTGAACTTTCTCAATGTACTCTGTTACTTTTCTGGTAAGGAACCCAGACAACACAGCAGTACTCCAAAAGAGACAAGACTAGTGTAGCGTAGGCACTCTCTCTATTAGATGTTACATTTTCTAAGTGTTATGTCAATAAAACGCCGTCTTTAGTTTTCCTTCCCAACAACATTTTCTGTGTGTTCTTTCCAATTTAATTCATAATTGTAATTCCTGGGTATTTAGTTGAATTTATGGCCTTCAGATTTGTCTGATTTATCGTGCAACCAAAGTTTAATGGATTGCTTTTAGCACTCACGTGGATGACCTCACACTTTTCATTATTTAGAATCAACTGCCAATTTTTGGACCATTCAGTTATCTTTTTTCTAAATCGTTTTGCAATTTTTTTTTATCTTCTGATGACTTTATTAGGTGGTAAATGACAGCATCATCTGCAAATAAGCTAAGGCTGCTGCCGAGATTGTCTCCTAAATTGTTTATATAGATAAGGAACAACAGAGGGCCCATAACACCATATTGTGGAATGCCAGGTATCACTCGATGACTTTCTGTCAGTTACTATGGACTCTGACAGGAATTCACAAATCTAGCCACATAACTGAGGTGATATTCCATAATCTTGCAATTTCACTATGAGCCGCTTGTGTGGTAAAGTGTCAAAAACCTTCTAGAAATATGGAACCAATTTGAAATCCCTTATCCATAGCACTCAACACTTCATATGAGTAAAGAGCTAGTTGTGTTCCACAAGAATGATGTTTCCTAAATCCATGTTGACCATGTGTCAATAGACCATTCTCTTAGAGGTAATTCATATTGCTTGAACACAATATCGTTCCAAAATCCTGACATTAATGATATGTGCCTGTAATTTAGCGGGTTATCCTACTACCGTTCTTGAATATTGGTGTGATGTGTGGAACTTTCCAGTTTTTGGGTACAGATGTTTCGTCTAGCGAGTGGCTGTGTATGATTGTTAAATATGGAGCTATTGTATCAGCGTATTCTGAAAAGCATCTAATTGGTATACAGAAAACTTGCTTTTATTAAGTGATTTAAGTTGCTTCACTACTCCGAGGATATCTACTTCTAAGTTACTCATAGTTACAGCTGTCTGCATCCATAGTTGAAAGGTCAGCATGACAGAATGTCAATCCTAAGGGCCCGGTTTCGATTCCTGGCTGGGTCGGAGATTTTCTCCGCTCAAGGACTGGATGTTGTGTTGTCCTAATCATCATCCCCATTGACACGCAAGTCACCGAAGTGACGTCAGATCGAAAGACTTGCACTCGGCGAACGGTCTACTCGATGGGAGGCCTTATTCACACGACATTTACATTTAGTGGCAGCTGTCCTTGATTCAAATTCTGGAATATTTACTTTGTCTTCTTTGGTGAAGGAATTTCAGAAGACTGTGTTTAGTAGCTCTGCCTTAGCAGCACTGTCGTTGATAGTATTTCCATTGCCATTGTGCAGAGAATGCATTGATTGTGTTTTGCCACTAGCATACTTTACATACAACGAAACTCATTCTGCATTTTTTGCCAGGTTTTGAGACAAAAATTTGTTGTGGAAACAATTATAAGCATCTTGGATTAAAGTCCGTGTTAAATTTCAAACTTCCGTAAAAGATTGCCTACCATGTAGATTTTGCATTTGTTTAAATTTGGTATACTTTTTTTTTTTTTGTTGTTTCTGCAACAATGTTCTGACCTGTTTAGTGTACCAGGGAGGATCGGCTCTGTAATTTGTTAATTTATTTGGTATAAATCTCTCAGTCTCTCAATTACTATCATTCTCAAACACTGAATGAAGTAAGTCTGGGAATTCACGCGTCACAGGCTATGCTTCTTTCCCCATCCCTTTGGTGGGAAGGGGCTTCTTAACCCCAAAGCGATTGTTACTGACAGTAAGGTATATGTCTCTACTAAGTCTCACTGAAACTGTGCAGTGGTATATTTCTCATCTTGTAATTGCGAGGTTGCCGGCTCAATTTTCACTATGTGTTACCATTCTTTATAAACACACATTTGTATTCTATATTTACCATCAAATTTAAATGTTAACTAGCAAGTACTGAATCAGCTGTTTCCAATATCATGTGCATATTTATTCATTATCTCCAGAAATAAAAAAAGGGATGTTATTTTCTATTGTAAACCGAATTTAATTTACTATGAACATTCATACTTTTATGTGCTTAGTAGTTAAAAATAAAGAATGTTATTTTTATATGAAAACTGAAGATCCTGGCTGTAAGCAATGGTAAGGCACAGCAGATGATAAACAGAGTTATTGGATGTATAATATGGTACATGACATACTTATTAACATTAGTTGATACTTCCACTATAATCCAAGAAATTGCAGCTCTGTCTCTAATTTCAGATTCTCACTAACTGCAACTTTGTTAGGATGTGCACACATAAACAGTGAAAGTGCCAAAAACACAGGTGTCAGTAGCACTATCGTCAGTGGTGGCCACGCCACAAA
This sequence comes from Schistocerca americana, assembly GCF_021461395.2. Classification (NCBI taxonomy): domain Eukaryota; kingdom Metazoa; phylum Arthropoda; class Insecta; order Orthoptera; family Acrididae; genus Schistocerca; species Schistocerca americana. The sequence continues at coordinate 172,311,540 of NC_060128.1, read as the reverse complement.
AATGCCTTTCACGGACAACTTGTACAAGTCCAATTTGGGTAACTAAGACTCAGATAATGATCCTGAATACATTCCTGAATGCAAATGCACTTCAAAATTTGTCACTAATCATGTAAACATATTTATTTAAGCAAATAGACATTGTCAAGCTGCATCGTTCACCATAGTTTCCATGAATTTACATGATAGTGTGATGGGAGAAATGTTAAGGACCACACTTAATACTGTTTATGTGCTGTAATGTGATGATAGAATTGATTTTGTATTGCGTTGAATCACATATTAGTTTTTGAGGCTGTTATACTTTACTGTAATTACTGAAAAAAACTGGTAATGCAAATCACAGTATCATAAACTGAGAAAATTCAGACCTTTTAAATCTGTATTTCTGATAGGTTTCACAGTAATGTTTTGTAAGCTTATGCAGCAAGTAAACAGTGGTAAGCCAATGCTAACCCATGTAAAATGCACCCAGTTTGCAGGTAAACAATGTTAAGTATCCACCAACATATTTTTAAGAACACAATTTTGGATTGAGTCTGCAATTTTAAAAATACAGTATATTCCCGATTATTGAAGGTAATGTGGGGGAGATGATGCACAAATAACTGAAAAATTGAATAATCAAGACATTTTGAAATACATACTCTTTTTCAAAGTTTATCCAAGTTCTGTGTTTAGGTACTGTAGGCCTGTAAAATAGTGTGCGATGCTGATCTGCTTCTGAGCGGAGTTCACATTTATCACACCGCATTTTCAATTTTTCTTGCATCAATAATGTCATTGTGCTGAAAGCCCCTCTGACTGATATAATCTAGAAGAGCATCAACATATTGCAATGCTGTACAATGACTAACAGGATCACTGTCTTCATCCGCACTTTCACATTCACTGTCCTCTTCTTGTGAAGCAACGGCCACAACTTCAGTGACATTCATGTACTGGAAAGCAGGTCCACATGCAACAATCTTCTGCCATTCATTCAAGTTTCCTTCATCGACATCTTCAAAATCATTTAAACAGGGTTCTAGATTCATCATTTGTGCAATTGTTATTTCTTCATCATTGAAACCTTAAAAATCTCTTTCTTCTGTACATGGAAGTATTTTCCTTCATGATCAAATTAGTGCATTTGGCTTGACTTCCTACGAGGTATCAGAAATCCCAGAATGCCAGTAAATCATTCTTGTTTGTTGTTGTGGTCTTCAGTCCTGAGACTGGTTTGATGCAGCTCTCCATGCTACTCTATCCTGTGCAAACTTCATCATCTCCCAGTACCTACTGCAACCTACATCCTTCTGAATCTGCTTAATGTATTCATCTCTTGGTCTCCCTCTACGATTTTTACCCTCCAATGCTAAATTTGTGATCCCTTGATGCCTCAGAACATGTCCTACCAACCGATCCCTTCTTCTAGTCAAGTTGTGCCACAAACTTCTCTTCTCCCCAATCCTATTCAATACTTCCTCATTAGTTACGTGATCTACCCACCTTATCTTCAGCATTCTTCTGTAGGACCACATTTCGAAAGCTTCTATTCTCTTCTTGTCCAAACTGGTTATCGTCCATGTTTCACTTCCATACAAATAATTTCAGAAACAACTTCCTGACACTTAAATCTATACTCGATGTTAACAAATTTCTCTTCTTCAGAAACGATTTCCTTGCCATTGCCAGTCTACATTTTATATCCTCTCTACTTCGACCATCATCAGTTATTTTACTCCCTAAATAGCAAAACTCCTTTACTACTTTAAGTGTCTCATTTCCTAATCTAATTCCCTCAGCATCACCCGATTTAATTTGACTACATTCCATTATCCTCGTTTTGCTTTTGTTGATGTTCATCTTATATCCTCCTTTCAAGACACTGTCCATTCCGTTCAACTGCTCTTCCAAGTCCTTTGCTGTCTCTGACAGAATTACAATATCATTGGCAAACCTCAAAGTTTTTACTTCTTCTCCATGGATTTTAATACCTACTCCGAATTTTTCTTTTGTTTCCTTTACTGCTTGCTCAATATACAGATTGAATAACATCGGGGAGAGGCTACAACCCTGTCTCACTCCTTTCCCAACCACTGCTTCCCTTTCATGCCCCTCGACTCTTATAACTGCCATCTGGTTTCTGTACAAATTGTAAATAGCATTTCGCTCCCTGTATTTTACCCCTGCCACCTTCAGAATTTGAAAGAGAGTATTGCAGTTAACGTTGTCAAAAGCTTTCTCTAAGTCTACAAATGCTAGAAACGTAGGTTTGCCTTTTCTTAATCTTTCTTCTAAGATTCTTATCAATTAGCATTCTCAGTACACCAGCTCAGTAACACCACTTTACCAATGCAATTATACCTTGTTCCGGTGGCTATGCAACAGCAGTCACTTTAGGAGGTAAGAACTTAGTTATGACCATCATCAGATACGAGAATCCTCTCACTGGTATGTGAAGGGGCATTATCGAGCAATAGAACAGCCTTTTGTTGCAACCCTTTCCCTTCTATACATTGCCAAACATGTGGCACAAGTGTGTGGAAACAGTTTTTGAAAGTTTCACTAGCCATCCATGCACCTTTTTGGTTGTAATAATGCACAGGGAGCTCCTTAGCTACAATATCCTCGAATGCTCTGGGTTTTGTCGATTTTCCAATTACTAGTAGTTTCACTTTGTTGTTCACAGAAGCATTAGTGGTGCACAAAACTGTAATGCATTCTTTTAACAACTTACACCGGAAAGCACGAGCTTTGCTCTTAAAAGCAAGGTTCCTGGTTAGTTGACATTTTCAATACAGATCACTTTCGTCTCCATAATAAATTTGGCTTGGTGTGAAATTCTTTTCTTCCACAAATATCTGGAACTCTTCCTGGAAGGGCTCAGCAGCCACAACATTTGAACTAAGCCGCTCTTCTCACATAATAAGTTTGTGATTACTGTGATGACGTTTGAATCCAGTTAGCTGTCCAGATAAGGCATTAAATTCTCTCTCTAGCCATACAGAGCTTCACAAAAAAATTTAGCTTTTTCAGCAAATATCGCACCTGGAACAATGATGTCTTCTGTTCGTTTTTAGTTAAACCACTGCAAAAGAGCAGTGTAGATCTTTTCATGTTTTTTTGTACAAATGGTCCAGAGTTGAAATCGCATTTCCTGACAAAATCCTGCATTTTCTGCATGTTCTTTTTAATGTCCCAAACAGTCTGCATTCCAGTACCATAATCAGCATGCAGTTTTTCAGCAGATTCCCCCTTCTCAAATCTTTCAATTAATTCTAATTTTTGTTTTAATGTCAACAAGTTTCTTTCATTTCTCCATCATCTCTCATACAAATTTCTTTTAACTTGCTTCACTGACACTTACCTACCAACCGAAATCAGAAAACTGAATTTGTTTCCAGTTTACGCGGAACAGGCTGGCCGATAACAACGGAAACAGTACTCTGTTGTCACGCAGCAGTCATTTAAACAATGGGAATGGCACTTATTGTCAAGCAGCAAGTTGTTTATTGCAGTCTGCTAGATAAAAATATTGCACATCCGTTTCTCTGCAAAAATTACTTGCAAACTGGATAACACGCACACAAACAATCGGGAGTACACTGTATGTCACTACTCTAGAAATATTTGACAACAATGGCTTATCTGAATAAAACAATGGACGTCATTGAAATATTCTACTTATGAGCATTTATTAAAACTTTACTGGGCAATTTCTCAGAACATCCAACATGTCCCTTGCTATTGCTTCAGCCAAAGCCTTAAATTATCGTCCAATATTTTGTAATCAACATCTCATACGTGAAATAGAAGAACAAAGCTGTGGGTAGTGAGAACTGAATTGTAGCAAGAGGCTTTCTATGAAAGCTCACTTTCTGTACTTTACAACATTAATTCAGAAATTATTTGATCATCCAAGTTACTTTTTTAGCACTCTTTTCGGAACAGCAGCAGTCTGTAAGGTCTCCCCATCACACACACACACACACACACACACACACACACACACACACACACACACACAATGGTACATAGCAATGGTACCTGTCATCATCATGAATGAAGAAAGGCTGGTTTACAACACCCATCACTGGACAACCGGTCGACCTGTCGAACACTCCCAAGAGAACGGTGACGCACTGCAAGCCACCACAGTACAAACCATTAATGGTCGATGGGGTCTCCTTGCCCCTGATGTATTCAGAAGTCGCATCTACATAAAAAGAGAACGGAGACAAATATTTCTCAATTTCAGTCATTTCACAGCATAGTAAATATAATCCTACTACTACTTTGTAGTTTCATTGCTGTAAAGGTGGTGGGGTAGAATACATCAGTCTTGTATATCCCAGGCATTGCGCAAAACACGTATTTATAGATCGTCATTATTCTTGTGGCTGCGCTGCAGATTATTTACTTTTATTTCAAAGTATGGGAACATGTAAAGAGAGTATCCATTTTCGACTATCTCCAGTACGAAGAGTGAAAGACACATTATAAAGGATGACAATACCAAATACTGAAGGCTACGCAACATGAAACTTATGACTGCAAAAATAAAAACGTGAATCATACTATTTCAAATACATCAGAATGCGAATATGTATGGATAGATACCACAAACCAGAAAGCAAAGGGAATATTAAAACTTATGAATAAGTACTTCTGTGGTTTCAGAAGATGACTGTGTGAAAGCTATCAAGGGTAGTTGAATGAACAATGAACATTTGCCACAATAGGGCTATGAAATGGTTTCATTTAAAAGTAATCACCACAAGCATTAAGACATTTTTTCCACTGGGAGAAGAGATGGTCAATTCCCGTTTTGTAGAACTCGATTAGCTGCAGACAGATCCACAACCACTCCCACTCTTGCACTTCCTCGTCCCGAATGAAACCAACGTCAATGCACATTTTTCTGCAGGTCGCCAAAGACAGGAAAAAGACATGATAAAAGATCAGACGTGTACGGAGGATGTTGCAGTGTTTGCCGACCAAACTGCTGAAATGTAGTCTTTGTCTGATTGGCAGTGTGGGGGTGAGAGTTATGGTGCAAAAGGATGATTCCATTCGACACCATTACAACAGCCTGAAGGCAAACGGCAAAGCAACAGTGGAAACATCCTGCATCTCCCCTGTCAATGAAATTCAAAGTTGTTCACACAAGGTCCGGTAAGCTCATGACCACCTTCTACTTCGACTCAAGGGGCCCTCTGCGCATCAAGTTCCTCGTGCATGGAAACACAATCAATGCATAGCACTATGAAGACAGTTTGCAGAGACTGTGATACATCATAAAGTCAAAACACCCAGAAATGCTGTCAGACAGAATATCCTGTTCCACACTAATGCTCACCCCCACACTGCCTGTAGGATAAATGCTACGCTTCAGCGATTTGTTTGGGAAACCCTGCAGCATCCTCCGTACAGCGCGGATCTTTCACTGTGTAGTTTTCACACCTTTGGTGACCTGAAGAAAGATGTGCGTGGACGTCAGTTTCAGTCAGACGAGGAAGTCCGAGAGTGAATGCAGTTGTGGATGTGTCAGTAGCCAAGCGTATTCTACGAAATAGGAATTAATGGTCTTGTCTTCCAGTGGGTTAAATGTCTCAACACTTGTGGTGGTTACTTTTGAATAAAACCATTAAAGGGTCCCATTGTGGCATGTGTTCAGCTTTCATTTGAATGCCCCTTAAAAGACGTGAATTAACTCACACATATTCTGACACACCTGCCCCCAGTGGCCCACAACTGTAGATTGCCTTTCCCTGCACAATATTTCAACCACTGATCCAATCGTCATCTTCAATTACTGCAAGGTGAGTCAGGTGCACTCGCTGCCTGGACTCAAGCCAGATTGCCACTATTTGTAGCCAAGCTCAACTCCTGGCACCTGCTAAGCCCTTGCTCATTCGTTTTTCAGAGCTCTCGCCATCACACACATTCTCTCAGAATTTCCCAGCTCTGGTGGAGAATATTGCCCATAAGACCCTAAGAAATCAAATTACAGACCTAGAGCCATATTTACATTAAAACTTTCATCTGGGTTTACTAGGTTGACCGACATCTTTATTTCGATGGAATATTTAATTATGCTGCCAAAGATACCTGATGTTTGTACCACAATACTAATTCCATAGTATCTCACTTCATTTCATTTCACAATACATACATCCATTACAGTGACCTGAACACAACACATGAACTTCATACACAGCTCTCACAACATCCAAAGGAAAGGCACCAATGTGCACAAAGAACCCCTCAGGTCTCGCAGCCGACAATGTTGTAGAACTTTTCATTTAGAAACTGGTAAATCTCTGTCCATCTGCAAAGCGTATTCAAGTCATTGTATACAAGGGTGTGAACTGTCCTGCAGGTTCCTTTAGAAACCTGTGAATAAGAAACCCTACATTTTCAAATAAAGTGAGAAGACTTTGTAGTGGTGCTCTCCTTTTGCTCTCCACAGAAGTTCTTTACAGCAATCTAGTGATGTCTCACTTTATATATGAGGCATGTCCAGAAAGTAAGAGTACTGAGCCTATGAAGCTCGTAGCAATATTTTTCTTTTCTTTTTTTCTTTACAGAGGTAACAGCGCTGCATTTGAGGACAAGGTGTTGACAACAGAACAAATGCCAAGTTGTGCCAGTCACCAGAAAACACTTGTTGTATTGCCATATTGAAATGCAATGCAAGGGACATAATCCAGCTTCTTCTAGCAAAGGGAAAAGTGCCATTCCAGATTTTTAATGAAATAAAAGCTGTCTATGGGGATTGTGTGATGAATCATACTAACGTGTGCAAGTGGTTTCATGAGTTCAAAGCTGGCAGAACAAATTTTCATGATCAACAAGAAAGTGAGGGTCTCTCAATTGTAACTGATGAGACAGTGAACAAGATTGAAGAGATGATTTGTGGCGACTATCGCTGACTCAGCCGTGACTGGCAACAGAACGTGGGTGCCCCACTACAGCCCTGAGGCAAAAAAACAATCAATGCAGTAGTGACATCCCTCATCACCATCACATCCTTTCTCACAATCTGTAAACAATTCGAAACCATTGTTTTGGCTCAAAGAATCATGCATTCATTCTTTTGAGACTGTAAAAGGAGTCTCCTCGCGGAAAATTTGCTCCTGGGAGAAACAGTTCATACTGAATGGTACTATGGAACCCCAAAAAGCTATGAAGGGTAATACAAAAGAAAAGAAGGGGACTGTTAACAAAGGGAGGGGCATTCTGCATGGCAATGCATATCCCCGTACTCCAACTCTTGGATTCATTCGGTTGGGTCATTACCTACTGCCCTCACTCAAGTTACAGACTGGGCGCTGTAGTCTGCAGGCTACCTTTCAATCTAATCATGTGGTAGATCACGCTCTCATACTGTTGATAGTTAGCTTACAATATGTGTGAACAAGTTCATTCTATGGTTTTTCTTAAATAAATGCTCCATAATGGCATCCCGCGTAAAAATTATTTGCACAAAGAAAATTTTGGCAGTAGTATTGCACTTTCAGAATCCGGTGGCACTGCTACGGCTCTGCAAGGGACCATAAAACTACAAGAGCATCTCCACGTAACAAGTAGGGAGAACTCTTACATGTCGGCTAACTAAGTCAGTTCAAGGACAGACTGACTTAATTATCACAAAACTTGGATGGGAAAGTGGGGGGTTCTTGCAAGAGGCATCAAGAATAGTTACTTTGGTAATGGCTGCCCTGATTTTCATCTTTTCATCCCTTTGAAGTTGTTTACAGGTGGAAAAAGGTTCTACACCAATGATTACATTTACATTTAAACTTCACAAGCCACCCGACGGCGTGTGGCAGAGGGCACCCTATGTGCCACTGCCATTACCTCCCTTTCCTGTTCCACTCGCATATGGTTCGCGGGAAGAACGACTGCTGGAAAGCCTCTGCGCACCCTCGAATCTCTCTAATTTTAGATTTGTGATCTCCTCGGGAGGCATAAGTGGGGGGACGCAACATATTCGATACCTCATCCAGAAACGCACCCTCTCGGAACCTGGACAGCAAGCTACACCGTGATGCAGAGTGCCTCTCTTGCAGAGTCTGCCATTAGCTCCCTTTCCTGTTCCACTCGCGTATGGTTCGCAGGAAGAACGACTGCTGGAAAGCCTCTGCGCGCCCTCAAATCTCTCTAATTTTAGATTTGTGATCTCCTCAGGAGGTATAAGTAGGAGGACGCAATATATTCAATACCTCATCCAGAAACGCACCCTCTCGAAACCTGGACAGCAAGTTACACCGTGATGCAGAGTGCCTCTCTTGCAGAGTCTGCCACGTGAGTTTGCTAAACATCTCCGTAACGCTATCACGCTTACCAAATAACCCTGTGACGAAATGCGCCGCTCTTCTTTGGATCTTCTCTATCTCCTCTGTCAACCCGACCTGGTAGGGATCCCACACTGATGAGCAATACTCAAGTATAGGCCGAACAAGTGTTTTGTAAGCCACCTCCTTTGTTGATGGACTACATTTTCTAAGGACTCTCCCAATGAATCTCAACCTGGCACCCGCCTTACCAACAATTAATTTTATATGATCATTCCACTTCAAATCATTCCGTACGCATACTCCCACGTATTTTACAGAAGTAACTGCTACCAGTGTTTGTTCCGCTATCATATAATCATACAATAAAGGATCCTTCTTTCTATGTATTCGCAATACACTGCATTTGTCTATGTTAAGGGTCAATTGCCACTCCCTGCACCAAGTGCCTATCCGCTGCAGATCTTCCTGCATTTTGCTGCAATTTTCTAATGCTGTAACTTCTCTGTATACTACAGCATCATCCGCGAAAAGCCGCATGGAACTTCCGACACTATCTACTAGGTCATTTATATATATTGTGAAAAGCAATGGTCCCATAACACTCCCCTGTGGTATGTCTGAGGTTACTTTAACGTCTGTAGACGTCTCTCCGTTGAGAACAACATACTGTGTTCTGTTTGCTAAAAACTCTTCAATCCAGCCACACAGCTGGTCTGATATTCCGTAGGCTCTTACTTTCTTTATCAGGCGACAGTGCGGAACTGTATCGAACGCCTTCCGGAAGTCAAGGAAAATAGCATCTACCTGGGAGCCTGTATCTAATATTTTCTGGGTCTCATGAACAAATAAAACGAGTTGGGTCTCACACGATCGCTGTTTTCGGAATCCATGTTGATTCCTACAGAGTAGATTCTGGGTTTCCAGAAATGACATGATACGTGAGCAAAAAACGTGTTCAAAAATTCTACAACAGATCGATGTCAGAGATATAAGCCTATAGTTTGGCGCATCTGCTCGATGACCCTTCTTGAAAACTGGGACTACCTGTGCTCTTTTCCAATCATTTGGAACCTTGCGTCCCTCTAGAGACTTGCGGTACACGGCTGTTAGAAGGGGGGCAATTAAACAATGGGCCAAAGAGGCGGCAGGAGATGTTTTTGATGAAGCTCATCCTTCGGCTTGAAAAGTACAATGAGAACCATTGTAACCTAGCAAATATCTGCCCGAGAACCTGAGAAAATTATGGTCTTACGTAAAATCGCTGTTTTTGTTGATGCCTCAGAACATGTCCTACCAACCGATCCCTTCTTCTAGTCAAGTTGTGCCCCAAACTTCTCTTCTCCCCAATCCTATTCAATACTTCCTCATTAGTTATGTTATCTACCCATCTAATCTTCAGCATTCTTCTGTAGGACCACATTTCGAAAGCTTCTATTCTCTTCTTGTCCAAACTATTTATTGTCCATGTTTCACTTCCATACATGGCTACACTCCATACAAATACTTTCAGAAATGACTTCCTGACATTTAAACCTATACTCGATGTTAACAAATTTCTCTTCTTCAGAAATGCTTTCCTTGCCATTGCCAGTCTACATTTTATATCCTCTCTACTTCGACCGTCATCAGTTATTTTGCTCGCTAAGTGGGTCTAACACTTACATCCAATCACTCATTGATCAGTCTGGTGTGGCAGTTGAAGAAAGCAAAACAAAAGCTGAAGTTTTTAATTTTACATTTAAGAAATCTTTCATGCAACAGAATCGTACAACACACTGTCATTTGACCATCGAACAGACTACAGTATGGGTGACATAGTAATAAGCATCCCTGGTGTACAGGAAGAATTGGAAGAGTTTAAAACAAATAAGCTGCAGGTCTGGATGGATTCCCAATTCGATTTTACAAAGAGTGCTTACATCATTGGCCCCTTATTTAGTTAGCATCTACCATGAATGTCTTGCCCAGTGCAAAGTCCCAAGTAACTGGAAGACGTGCAGATGAATTCTGTATATAATGAGGGTAAAAGAATGAACCCTCAAAATTATGGACCAATATCCCTAACATCAGTTTGCTCCAGAATCCTTTAACATATCCTCAGTTCAAATACAATAAACTTGCATGAGACCAACAAATTTATTTCCATGAATAATCATGGTTGTAGAATGCATTGTTTGTGTGAAATTCAGCTTGCCCTTTTCTTGCATGATGTATTGTGAACTATGGATGAAGGGCAACAGGCAGATTCCGTGTTTTTAGATTTTCAGGAAGTATTTGACACAGTGCCCCAGTGCAGACCGTTAACAAAGGTAAAAACATATGGAATAGGTTCCCAGATATGAGAGTAGATCGAAGACATCTTAAGTAATAGAATCCAACATGTTTTCTTCAATGTCGAGTGTTTATCAGAGACAAAGCTATCGTCAAGAGTAACCTAGGAAAGCGTGCATTTGAAGGTGGCTGCCGAACGATCCTACTACCGCCAACATACATTTTGCGGTAAGGACCACAAAGATAAGATATGAGAAATTAGGTGTCATACGGAGGCACAGTAACAGTCATTTCTCCTTCACTCCATTTGGGAGTGGAACAGGAAAGGAAATGACTAGCAGTGGTACCCTCCGCCGCATACTGTACGGTAGCTTGTGGGGTAAGTATGTACATAAGTATGTATGTAGATATGTGTACCAATGAAAATAATCATTTTTGAAAATGTAATTTAATTGGATGGCTAAAAAATCTACTCATCAAATAGCGGGAGGAGAAGACACATATGAAGGCATTTGAATTTGCAACCTTTTGGAGCCAGTGGTTCCTTCTTCCAGCAGGAGGGTTGAAGGGGAAGGAAGAGGGGGTGAAGGATAAGAACTGGTGAGGTTTAGGAAATAGGGAGAGTTTGGAAAAGTCAATGACAACCCTGGGTCAAGGAAGACATACTGGACGAGATGAGGACCAAAAAAGGTTGAATGCATTGAAAAATGGTGTTTCATGTACACCTGTGAATTTGAAAATTTTTCATAAATATATTGCCGTTTTGATTTTTAAGCAAATAGGTATTCTTAACTTCAAGACAGTTTGAAGACTGGGTTGTTTCAGTTCTCTACAACAGTCTATCCAGTGCAAATCTGTTCACCTCTTCATAAATGCAGCAGCCTACATCCATTCTGTAGAGTATTTAAGCCTTGGTCACCCTCTTAAATTGTCACGTGGCACTTATCCCTCCATTACCAAAATAACTAATCTTGATGCCTCTTGTAAGAACCCCCCCACTCGTACTAAACTTTCAGAAATATCCCAGGGTGGCTGGCGAGTCCCTAGATGGTGGTATAAGGTACATACAGAATAACTGACCATGCTTTCCCATCCAAGTTTTGTGATAATTAAGTCAGTCTGTCCTTGAACTTAGTTAGCCACCATGTAGGAGTTCTCCCTACTTGTTATGTGGAGAAGCTCTTGTAGTTTTATGGTCCCTTGCAGAGCCATAGCAGTGCCATCGGATTCTGAAAGTACAATACTACTGCCTAAATTTTACGTATTCAAGCGGGAAGAAGTTTTCTTTGTTCAAATAATTTTTACACTGGATGCCATTATGGAGCATTTATTTAAGAAAAACCATAAAATGAACTTGTTCACACAGATTGTAAGCTAACTATCAATGGCACGAGAGCATGATCTATTGATTATGCCAAAGTTATTCATTTATTTATTAACTTCAACATTCCCTGGCATTGTAAAATTAGCCTGTAGACCCTTCCTAATGTTCGAGTGACAAAAGGCAAGTTTTTTTAGCAAATACACTGAAGAGCCAAAGAAACTGGTGCACCTGCCTAATATCATGTAGGGCTCCCACAAGCATGCAGAAGTGCTGCAACACGACGTGGCATGGACTCAACTAATGTCTGAAGTAGTGCTGAAGCGAACTGAACTCTATGAATCCTGCAGGGCTGTCCATAAATCCGTACGAGCATGAGGTAGTGAAGATCTCTTCTGAACAGCATGTTACAAGGCATCCCAGATATGAAACTTCCTGGCAGATTAAAACTGTGTGCCCGACCGAGACTCGAACTCGGGACCTTTGCCTTTCGCGGGCAAGTGCTCTACCAACTGAGCTACCGAAGCACGACTCACGCCCGGTACTCACAGCTTTACTTCTGCCAGTACCTCGTCTCCTACCTTCCAAACTTTACAGAAGCTCTCCTGCGAAACTTGCAGAACTAGCACTCCTGAAAGAAAGGATATTGCGGAGACATGGCTTAGCCACAGCCTGGGGGATGTTTCCAGAATGAGATTTTCACTCTGCAGCGGAGTGTGCGCTGATATGAAACTTCCTGGCAGATTAAAACTGTGTGCCCGACCGAGACTCGAACTCGGGAACCGAGTTTTAATCTGCCAGGAAGTTTCATATCAGCGCACACTCCGCTGCAGAGTGAAAATCTCATTCTGGAATCCCAGATATGCTTAAAAACACTTTGAAGCAATTCTGAACATGTGGGGTGTTGTATTATCTGGACATGTGGGTTGTTGCATTATCCTGCTTGAACTGCCCAGGTCTGTCGGAATGCACAATGGACATGAATGGATGCAGGTGATCAGACAGGATGTCTACGTACGTGTCACCTGTCAGAGTCTTATCTATATGTATCAGTGGTCCCATATCACTTTAACTGCACACACCCTACACCATTATAGAGCCTCCACCAGCTTGAACAGTCCCCTGCTGACATGTATGATCCATGGATTCATGAGGTCGTCTCCATACCTGTACACATCCATCTTCTCTATACAATTTAAAATGAGACTCGCCTGAGCAGTCATCAACAGTCCAATGTCGGTGTTGACGGGCCCAGGTGAGGCGTAAAGCATTGTGTCAAGCAGTCATCAAGAGTATACGAGTGGGCCTTCGACTCCAAAAGCCCACATTGATGATGTTTCGTTGAATGGTTCACATCGTGACATTTGTTGATGGCCCAGCATTGAAATCTGCAGCAAGTGCGGAAGGGTTGTGCTTCTGACACGTTGAACAATTCTCTTCAGTCGGCATTGGTCCCTTTCTTGCCAATATTTTTTTCTGGCTGCAGCAATGTTGGAGATTTGATGTTTCAGCGGATTCCTGATATTCACAGTAGACTCATGAAACAGAACCGTATTCTGTCTGTTTACATATCTCTGTATTTGAATACGCATGCCTATGCCAGTTTCTTTGGTACTTAAGTGTATTAATAACAATTACTTGAATTGCTTCAGAATAAATGTACTTTCCCTACGTATGTCTTTGCTGACATCACGAGCAATTTCTGGATCGGCACCTCATCTTGGCTGTGAAAGTGCCAGGTGGCCAACCGCCTCCACTAGTCAGCATGGGAAACTACCACTCGCTCCTTACTCCACATGTACTGCAGCGCTGATACATTCACTTCAGGTATGTACTTACTCACTTACTCCTTGGCGCTACAGCCCATGTAGGGCCTTGGTCCCTCTGATGATCACAGCCCAATCCTGACAATTTTCTGCTCGTTTCCTCCATCTCCTGACTCCAATCTTTCTCAAATCATTTTCCACATCCTCCAGCCATCATTTCCGGGGTCTCCCTTTGCTCCTTTTGCCATCTGGACTTCCTGTGTAAACCTTTTTGACAGCTCGATCCTCCGACATTCGCTCTACATGGCCCAGCAACTTAATCTGTTACACTTAATTTCAGTCACCAAATCAGGATTTCTATACAGTTCTTCTAATTCCTTGTTTCTCATTATCCTCCATTGCCCCGCCTCACACACAGCTCCAAAAACCTTTCTTAATATTTTCCTCTCTCGTCTTCTCAAAAAATGTTCAAATGTGTGTGAAATCTTGTGGGACTTAACTGCTAAGGTCATCAGTCCCTAAGCTTAACACTACTTAACCTAAATTATCCTAAGGACAAACACACACATCCATCACAATAAAGGATGGCAGCCAAAAACAGTTGCAGGATAGAATTTTTTTATTAAAATTCTTGACCAAGGTTTCGGTACATATAAATATACCTTCATCAGAAGTAAAACTTCCTGAATAGAAAGACACATTCATTAGAAAAGCCATATCAACGAAAGTGAGAAACAGAAGCTTAAATAATGGTGAAATTGCTAAAGTAATACAGGCACACAATCTTTAGTACTTACTAAAATTACATCATGCACTGGAGAATAATAAAACAATTATGCCAAAAGGCGTCGTCAGTAATTAAAATATCATCTCCATTTGTACAACATGTGTAATGGGCACAGGATCAAAGCGAACAGTTTAACAATGTTACTTCGCCTATGAACTGTTGAGACACGAGTGTGAAGGCACTAAGGTAGATTGTTTCGCCGAGAGAGGGCACTTGCATGTGCCAGACTCGCGCATATTACAATCCATAAATACATACATAAGCGCATCAAAAATTATTAAAGGTTGTGTTAATTCAAACTTTGTCTTAATAAATAAAGCGTATCACGCCAATTAAAGACATTTATGTAAACTAGAAATATAGAACCAAATTTACCTGTGTCCTAGTGTCAAACGGATAAAGCTTGCGCTTGGAACATCTAACGAGAGAGGGCACTACTGTAATGCGCGAGAGTCTCGCATAACGTAGGCAGTGAAATACATACTAGCGGAACAACCAAAATGTTATAATAAAACGAAACCATCTGTCTGTATGAATAAAACATAGTAGTCATTTAACCACACATACACATTGAAATTCATAATTAACAAACATCACAATATGTAGATCCCAACAAGACAGGAAAAGCGCATTTCACCGGCACTAATTGGTTCAACAACAACATTCGTTACACGCCGCACTGCACGAACTGTCGAATGCGTACAGAGCGTTTGTCAAAAGGCTTCACTACAGTTAACACATCGCATCCTCTACCTTTCCTTTTGCTGTCGTTGGTCAGGTATCCCTTCCAACTGTTGGTTGTTCCATAGCAATCAGCAGTTGTTATTCAGCATGTGTCAGCTGTTCCTTAGCAATTGTCAAGCAGTGTACTTTCAGCATCTAATTCCTCCACTATCTCCTGACATTATTCAACTACATTCAATTACCTTTTTATTCTCATTAAAGGTTTACTTGTAATCTCTTAGAATCAAATAAAACAAAATTACACTTGAGAAAGGACTGTACTGCAAAAAAGCAACACACTTCAATCATGTAGTTCAATCAGGTGATGCGATAAAGAGAGATAAGAATCAGTACAACATATGATTAAAACAAACACTCATAAATATGTTCACACTGTAGCTGATTAAAATGGAACACTAAGCCAACATACCAATAGGGTCTATCCAGACACCCAAATGCTCGACAGGCAGCTCAACTTTGTGAGGCAGTGTGGAGTTGGCGAGGTTCACGTCCTCCAGTGGCACCACCTTATGAACTTCGTCAGCCAGCAAACCTGCAGCCACTGTGTCCCCATTCAGAACCTACCACACAAACTATTATTATTTTCATGTGCAGACAAGATATAGTCTATGTAAGTAATGAAGAGGCACTAAACTAAACTGCGGAGAAAAAAGCTAATGACAACGAGTCAAAAACAAGATATCCCTTTGATATGCAGACAGGCAGACAGAACACAGGCAAATGGAATATATAAACTCATGAGGTCTGGATAATTTCTGCAAAGAGGTGTCAGTGGACACTATGACACTCTTGAAAAAGAGGAAGGCTACAGCATAGACAACAACCTGGCATATCAGATTTTTGCTTCGTGGAGAGGAACATATCCAATTCAACATGGCATCTTTTACAGAACAAGCAGAACATGGGATCTGTCATATTATATAGTGTTAAGGATCATATTTTGTGGGTTTTCATTCTCATAGGTTATGAGGTATGAATATAAGCAGTTTCAAAGCACCAGAGTCCTTTTTAGCTAAAATTCATTATAATAAAATGACAGGGAGCTACACACCAGCAGGTAAAGGCTTCCTGTAGCTGATGTTTTATGTTATAACTTGTGAGCTATGAAAGTATACCATTTCAAAGCTATGGCATGATAATGATCTGTCAAATGTTCACCTGTTTGGAACAGTTTCCATATTACATATCAAATAAAGACATCCAAAGATACAGTCTTAAGACATATGTAGAGGTGACTGCTGCATCAAAGCTGTAGCGTAGTTGGTTGCGCTGTGAGCTCCTGAGCTGTGAAGAATAAAGCAGTGGGTTCACGTCCACTTCTTTCCAGTTTTCTTCTACCCTTCACTTTCCAAAAGGTTCTAGGTCTTTCTTATTCATTTGATGGTGCACAGCTTCAGAAAAATCTCCTCTTCCATTCAAATTAAATTATGAAACTAATCTCGATCTTGAAATGTATGTGATGAAGTACATTATTTCAAGAGTGTTGGTAGTCAGTGTAACACTGAGAATATAGGTATCATGCATGTTCAAATGGACGAATGTGAACTTGAGATGAAAATGCAGATGAACTAACAATTTCTACTAATATGTATCCCAGATCATTGTACAGCTTTATTTAGTGCTCCTCTACAAACAATACAATCTTCAAACCATCAAAAAGTTCATAAACTTCTTCGCAATTTTCTCTGCTCTTCTTCTACAGTCACCACAACAGTAAATGTCACATTGAACAGCTCAACCCATGTGCCGATGTAGCTGTCTCTCATGAGGTCAGATGTTCCATCCAAATCCACATCAATCTTAGCTACCTCAACCCTTGTGAGGAAGGCTTTATGCTAGGAACCGGAACAAAAGACTAAAAGTAGTATCCGAGTTATTATTAAGTGAAGAACAAATGCATTGTGATGAAACAGATCACTGAAAAACATACAGAATTTAATCAAGGGACTTACTTAGCATTTGCTGATCTAGAAAAGCTTTTGACAAAGTTAATTACAATAAATGGTGCAGCACAACAAAGAAAACAGAATGCCCACTTCATTTAATACACACCATAAGGAGTCTATACAAAAACACAACAATCACATTAATTATAAATGGACAGCTGGCAGCACCATCCATCAGTACTAGGCGGGAGGAGTCAGACAAGGGTGTAGAGCATTTTGCCCATGTGGTAAACCAAGTTTTATGCAGGTATCAGAAAAGACAAACTGACTGATCTGAATTGTGTTTTATATGCAGAGGGTGTCACAATTTCAGCAGAGAATGAGTACAACCTGCAAAAAGCAAATTACCTTCTAAACAAAAAGCCAAAAATTATAATACGACTATGCCCACAAAGAAAATTTAAATAATAATAATAATAATAATAATAATAATAATGCGTATTATACGATATGACCCCACAAGAACAAAACACAGTGGTGAACAATCCAGTAGTAGAACATGTCAGCCAGTTTCATTATCTGGGATATGGTATCGCCACATACAAGTACAATAAAGATATAGACAAGAAAGTGACAAGTCTGGAAACATACGTGGAACAATAAACACGTGATTATAAACTAAACACACAAAATAACACAAATGAAACTTCCTGGCAGATTAAAACTGTGTGCCAGACCGCGACTCGAACTCAGGACCTTTGCCTTTCGCGGGCAAGTGCTCTACCGACTGAGCTACCCAAGCACAACTCATGCCCCGTCCTCACAGCTTTAATTCCGCCAGTACCTCGTCTCATACCTTCCGAACTTCACAGAAGCTCTCCTGCGAAACACAAATGAAGTTTAATAAAGTAATAGCCGTTTCCACACTGTTCTATGGAAATGAGTTGTGGGTTGTTTAAAAACAACAAGTAATATCCAGGCAAGAGAAATGAGATTTCTTAGTGCTGTAAAAGGATGTACCAGAGGAAACAGATTAAAAAATGGGGACATTATGAAGGAATTAAACGTATATAAAATAAGAAACAAAATTGAAGACAACACAAAAAAGGGAGTGAACATCTTGACAGAATGAACAGTCGCAGGATATCTTACAACGTCAGGAATTATAATCCAGCAGGCCGAAGAAATCTGGGAAGCTCAATGAAGATATGGCTCCCTAAGATGCAAAGGCTTAATACTTGAACTGAAGAAGAAGAAGAAGAAGAAGAAAAAGAAGAAGAAGAAAAGAGCTTCATGAGATAAATTGCCCGAAAAGAATGATACGTTGATAGGACACATACTGAGGCATCAAGGCAGAGGCGTTACTACAGTCCGATTAAAATTACATTATAGCTGACGTCTGTCACTTGCTGCCGCAATTGCTGCCGGCTGCTGCTCTGATATAGCCAACACATACACAAAAGGGGTCACTTCACAAATGCTGTTAATGTGCAGTGCGGAGCAATGTCGGAAGCAGCCGCTGAGAGGTGGGACGGAAATGGGAGATGCTCTGTTAACAACTGATTTTAAGTGACTGAATGACTGAAGTGTGGCACATGATGGGTTTTGTAGCCTGAATTTAAACTGATGTCCTAACCTAACTACAACCTCGTGATGTGCAATGTATCCTTGAAAACAGTGATCAATCAATTGCTTCAGAATTAAAATCACAATCACTTTCTTCACAGCACTGAAGGCTAACTTCTACCAGCAAACTCAAGACAAGAAAATTTCATAATTTATTTGTTTGCATAGCTGCCTTCAACAGCAACATTTCAGCTTTAGTGGTAAAAGCAAACTTATTTCTCGCTGTCTTTGGTTACCTGAAACTATCCTCACACTTGCTACATGAGATGCTGCATTACAAACCAATGAGCAGTCCTGGTTGGCACTTGGTTACAGATTATAGGCGACACAAGCAGATTCCAAGTGAAAAAAGAATGAAAGGAAGAAAAATAAGAGCAAATAAAAAAAGTCAATACGATGATGAAAACGATGCAGTTACATATTAGAAATTAAAAAATTAAATTTGAACCAGTCAATTGAATGAAAATGATGAAGTCTTTTGATTAGATTTAGAAAAATAAAAAATGGTGCTGCATTTGATGAGACTCGAAGCTTCAACCTTCTACACATCAAGTTTATATGCTAACCACTATGCTACAAAGGGCTGTTGTGTTTGCGACTCTGATGTCCCAGTCACAACAATTAATTGACAGCTTTTGAAAATTTGGCTTCATGCAACGTTGTGTAAAGTTTACATTATTAACATTGTGTGTGTGTGTGTGTGTGTGTGTATGTGTGTGTGTGTGAGAGAGTGAGAGAGAGAGAGAGAGAGAGAGAGAGAGAGAGAGAGACGAAATATGAAATAAGAGGGTCAGACCCATGATTCAGGATCCAAAAACATCAAGAAAGAAAGAAAGACAGACAAGGGATTAGAAGGTAACCAATTGTTCTGGCAGTTTGGCAATGGCGAACGGTTCAGATGTGATGCTGAGCACCCAGGTTGGTGGGAACCAGCTACAATGCATGAAGAGTCAACCATCAAGTAATTTTAAATCAGACAATAGGTGGGTTATGTGCCCTGGACACCATTTCCATGAGGGCACAGTTTTCTGACAAGCGAAAACCATGAGAAAGGGTAAAAGAAGAAGCAAAGAAGGAGGGTAAAGTAGGAGAGGTCAGAAGAAAAACAGGAAGAGGAGGAGGAGGAGGAGAAGAAACAAAGTGAAAGGATTCCAGATTACTAAAGTGGGGAGGGGTGGAGATCTGTTGAAGGTAATCATCAGATTCAAATTGGACTGTGTTAAGCAGCAGTTCTGTAAGATTCATCCTCTTCTCTTCAGTATAGAGATGCTAGTGTCCAATTTTTTATTGACAAATGAGAGCCACCGTTGTTATAACAGCACAACAAAAATATAAATAGCATAACATTAGAGGGTATATCACAAAACTAATGAGGTGGTACTGAATGGAATTGGGGAAAAAACTAAACTTGACTGAAAGAAGGGATCGGTTGATAGGACACATTATGAAACAAATTGTCAATTTAGTATTGGACGGAAATGTGGGAGGGAGGGGGGGGGGGGGTAAAAACTGCGAAAGGAGTCCAAGAGAGGAATACAGAATGCAGGTTCAAATAGATATGGGATGTAGTAGTCATTCACGGATGAAAAGGCTTGCACAGGATAGAGTAACGTGGAGACCTGCATCAAACCAGTCTTTGGACTGTATATGTACATATACAGGTGGAGGTAGTATTCCATAAATAAGGTATAAACATTCCTGGCAGATTAAAACTGTGTGCTGGACCGAACTGGGGACCTTTGCTTTTCACGCGCAAGTGCAAGTGCTTTTCAAACAAGAACTTCTGTGAAGTTTGGAAGGTACGAGCCCAGGTATTGGCAGAATTGAAGCTGTGAGGACGGGTCGTGAGTTGTGCTTGGGTAGCTCAGATGGTAGAGCACTTGCCCGCAAAAGGCAAAGGTCCCGAGTTCGGGTCTCGGTCCGGAACACAGTTTTAACCTGCCAAGAAGTTTCATATCAGTGCACACTCCGCTGCAGAATGAAATTCCCATTCTGGAAGATATAAAAGGGCAGTGCATTGGTGGATCTGTCATTTATACTCAGGCAATTCATGTGAAAAGGTTTCCAACATGATTATGGCCACATGAGGGGAATTAATGGACTTTGAACACGGAATGGTAGTTGGGAGCTAGATGCATGGTACATCTCTTGTTGGAAATCATTAGGGAATTCAATATTCCGATATCCACAGAGTCAAGAGTGTGCTGAAAATACCAAATTTCAGGCATTACCTCTCACCATGGAAAACACAGTGGCTGACAATTCTCACTCACTGACGAAGAGCAGCAGCGTTTGCATAGAGTTATTAGTTCTAACAGATAACCAACACTCCGTGAAGTAGCCACAGAAACCAATGTGAGATATACGACAAATGTAATCCACTAGGATGGTGCAGCAAAATTTGGCATTAACGCGCTATGGCAGCAGCCAACCAATGTGAATACTTTGCTAACAGCATGAAATCATCTGCAGATGAGGTTATAAATGAATGCTTGGTAGATGCAGCTGAACATTTTGGTAGAACAGTTTCACACGGTGCAGTTATCAAACATGAAAATCATGTGTCCTCGAACGTGATGGCTCAGTAGTTAAGACACTGGACTCGCATTCAGGTCGATGATGGTTCAAACCTGAGTCTGGCCATCTTGATTTAGATTTTCAGTGATTTCCCTGAATCACTTCAGGCAAATGCCTGAAATGGCACGGCCAACTTCCTTCCGCATCGTTTTCTAACCTGATGGGACTGATGACCTCATTATTTGGTCCTCTCCCCCAAATCAGCCAGCCAACCAACCAATCACGTGTCCCACACAGATTATGGCAGACACCATTCAGAGCCAGCTTGTAAAATCTATGCAAAGAGTTTCTTGTGCATTATTTAGCAATCTATGTGAAATTCATAACAACTTTGAAGAAAGTATAGAAAATTTAGGTTTCCCATGGAATTTATTAGTTTGTGTGTCTATATATTGAGTGGCAGCCATGTAGGGAAATAACTCAGGATTCTCAGTGCATCTGAATGGGAAAATAAAAAAGCTTCCAGTATTCAAGTTGCACTCATCTGGAGGTTGAAGGAATTTACTTTTAATGTGATGGATTACAAAGGCAACATAGATTTTTCCAAGCATTTCCTTCAGGGTTGATTTCCTTGTCTGCACAAGTCTCTACATTGCTCCCCATTCTATTCCCTATAATGATGGAGGAGGTACAGTAGATGCTGTTTGCAGGCTTTCACTCACCATTTGCCTGTGGAACCTGTTTGCTGCGAAGCCCTGTACTAGAATGAGAAATATCTTACACCAGCCTTCGCTCAGTGTGGGACGAAAAGGAGTGACATATTCAGCCATAAAAATCTTGATCACCTAACTACTGGCATGAAGAATTCAGTGCATGGTAAAATTACTTCTGAGCACAAACTGAAACAATATCTACTTGGCAACACTTACTACTACATAGAGGAATTTTTTAAGGTCTAACTATGTGCTGTAGGTGTGTGGGTGTTTATATATATATAAAAAAAACAGAGGGAAACATTCCACGTGGGAAAAATACATCTAAAAACAAAGATGATGTGACTTACCAAACGAAAGCGCTGGCACGTCGATAGACACACAAACACACACACAAAATTCAAACATTCGCAAACAACGGTTGCTTCGTCAGGAAAGAGGGAAGGAGAGGCAAAGACGAAAGGATGAGGGGTTTTAAGGGAGAGGGTAAGGAGTAATTCCAATCCCAGGAGTGGAAAGATTTACCTTAGGGGGAAAAAAGGACAGGTATACACTCGCACACACACAAATATCCATCCACACATACACAGACACAAGCAGACATCTGTAAAGGCAAAGAGTTTGGGCAGAGATGTCAGTCGAGGCGGAAGTACATAGGCAAAGATGTTGTTGAATGACGGGTGAGGTATGAGCAGCGGCAACTTGAAATTAGCGGAGGTTGAGGCCTGGCGGGTAACGAGAAGAGAGGATATACTGAAGGGCAAGTTCCCATCTCCGGAGTTCTGACAGGTTGGTGTTAGTGGGAAGTATCCAGATAACCCGGACGGTGTAACACAGTGCCAAGATGTACTGGCCGTGCACCAAGGCATGTTTAGCCACAGGATGATCCTCATTACCAACAAACACTGTCTGCCTGTGTCCATTCATGCGAATGGACAGTTTGTTGCTGGTCATTCCCACATAGAAAGCTTCACAGTGTAGGCCGGTCAGTTGGCAAATCATGTGGGTGCTTTCACATGTGGCTCTGCCTTTGATCGTGTACACCTTCCGGGTTACAGGACTGTAGTAGGTGGTGGTGGGAGGGTGCATGGGACAGGTTTTACACCGGGGGCGGTTACAAGGGTAGGAGCCAGAGGGTAGGGAAGGTGGTTTGGGGATTTCACAGGGATGAACTAAGAGGTTACTAAGGTTAGGTGCACGGCGGAAAGACACTCTTGGTGAAGTGGGAGGATTTCATGAAGGATGGGTCTCATTTCAGGGGAGGATTTGAGGAAGTCATATCCCTGCTGGAGAGCCACATTCAGAGTCTGATCCAGTCCCGGAAAGTATCCTGTCACAAGTGGGGCACTTTTGTGGTTCTTCTGTGGGAGGTTCTGGGTTTGAGGGTATGAGGAATTGGCTCTGGTTATTTGCTTCTGTACCAGGTCGGGAGGGTAATTGCGGGATGCGAAAGCTGTTTTCAGGTTGTTGGTGTACCGGTTCAGGGATTCCGGACTGGAGCAGATTCGTTTGCCATGAAGACCTAGGCTGTAGGGAAGGGACCGTTTGATGTGGAATGGGTGGCAGCTGTCATAATGGAGGTACTGTTGCTTGTAGGTGGGTTTGATGTGGACGGATGTGTGAAGCTGGCCATTGGACAGATGGAGGTCAACGTCAAGGAAAGTGGCATGGAATTTGGAGTAGGACCAGGTGAATCTGATGGAACCAAAGGAGTTGAGGTTGGAGAGGAAATTCTGGAGTTCTTCTTCACTGTGAGTCCAGATCATGAAGATGTCATCAATAAATCTGTACCAAACTGTGGGTTGGCAGGCCTGGGTAACCAAGAAGGCTTCCTCTAAGCGACCCATGAATAGATTGGCGTACGAGGGGGCCATCCTAGTGCCCATGGCTGTTCCCTTTAATTGTTGGTATGTCTGGCCTTCAAAAGTGAAGAAGTTATGGGTCAGGATGAAGCTGGCTAAGGTAATGAGGAAAGAGGTTTTAGGTAGGGTGGCAGGTGATCGGCGTGAAAGGAAGTGCTCCATCACAGCGAGGCCCTGGACATGCGGAATATTTGTGTATAAGGAAGTGGCATCAATGGTTACAAGGATGGTTTCCGGGGGTAACAGATTGGGTAAGGATTCCAGGCGTTCAAGAAAGTGGTTGGTGTCTTTGATGAAGGATGGGAGACTGCATGTGATGAGTTGAAGGTGTTGATCTACGTAGGCAGAGATATGTTCTGTGGAGGCTTGGTAACCTGCTACAATGGGACGGCCGGGATGATTGGGTTTGTGACTTTTAGGATACGTTCTGTGGGGGTTTGGTAACCAGCTACAATGGGGCAGTCGGGATGATTGGGTTTGTGAATTTTAGGAAGAAGGTAGAAGGTACGGGTGCGGGGTGTCGATGGGGTCAGGAGGTTGATGGAGTCAGGTGAAAGGTTTTGTAGGGGGCCTAAGGTTCTGAGGATTCCTTGAAACTCCGCCTGGACATCAGGAATGGGATTACCTTGGCAAACTTTGTATGTGGTGTTGTCTGAAAGCTGACGCAGTCCCTCAGTCACATACTCCCGACAACCAAGTACCATGGTCGTGGTGGACAAGGGTTCCAAATGTCTGCTTGTGTCTGTGTATGTGGGGATGGATATGTGTGTGTGTGCGAGTGTATACCTGTCCTTTTTTCCCCCTAAGGTAAGTCTTTCCGCTCCCGGGATTGGAATGACTCCTTACCCTCTCCCTTAAAACCCCTCATCCTTTCAACTTTCCCTCTCCTTCCCTCTTTCCTGACGAAGCAACCGTTGGTTGCAAAAGCTTGAATTTTGTGTGTATGTTTGTGTGTCTATCGACCTGCCAGCGCTATTGTTTGGTAAGTCACATCATCTTTGTTTTTATATAAAGAAAAGATGTTATGTGGACATGTGTCCGGAAACGCTTAATTTCCATGTTAGAGCTCATTTTAGTTTCGTTAGTACGTACTGTACTTCCTCGATTCACCACCAGTTGGCCTAATTGAAGGAAGGAATGTTGACTTCAGTGCTTGTGTTGACATGCGACTCATTGCTCTACAGTACTAGCATCAGGCACATCAGTACGTAACATCAACAGGTTAGTGTTCATCACGAACGTGGTTTTGCAGTCAGTGCAATGTTTACAAATGCGGAGTTGGCAGATGCCCATTTGATGTATGGATTAGCGTGGGGCAATAGCTGTGGCGCAGTACGTTTGTATCGAGACAGATTTCCAGAATGAAGGTGTCCCGACAGGAAGACGTTCGAAGCAATTGATCGGCGTCTTAGGGAGCATGGAACATTCCAGCCTATGACTCACGACTGGGCAAGACCTAGAGCGACGAGGACACCTGCAACGGACGAGGCAATTCTTCGTGCAGTTGACGATAACCCTAATGTCAGCGTCAGAGAAGTTGCTGCTGTACAAGGTAACGTTGACCACGTAACTGTATGGAGAGTGCTACGGGAGAACCAGTTGTTTCCGTACCATGTACAGTGTGTGCAGGAACTATCAGCAGCTGATTGGCCTCTACGGGTACACTTCAGCGAATGGTTCATCCAACAATGTGTCAATCCTCATTTCAGTGCAAATGTTCTCTTTCCGGATGAGGCTTCATTCCAACGTGATAAAATTGTAAATTTTCACAATCAACATGTATGGGCTAACAAGAAACCGTACACAATTGTGCAATTACGTCATCAAGACAGATTTTCTGTGAACGTTTGGGCAGGCGTTGTTGGTGATGTCTTGATTGGGCCCCATGTTCTTCCACCTACGCTCAATGGAGCACGTTATCATGATTTCATACGGGATACTCTACCTGTGCTGCTAGAACATGTGCCTTTACAAGTACGACACAACATGTGGTTCATGCACGATGGAGCTCCTGCACATTTCAGTCGAAGTGTTCGTACGCTTCTCAACAACAGATTCGGTGACCGATGGATCGGTAGAGGCGAACCAATTCCATTGCCTCCACGCTCTCCTGACCTCAACCCTCTTCACTTTCATGTATGGGGGCATTTGAAAGCTCTTGTCTACGCAATCCCGGTATCAAATGTAGAGACTCTTCGTGCTCGTATTGTGGACGGCTGTGACACAATACGCCATTCTTCAGGGCTCCATCAGCGCATTAGGGATTCCATGCAGCGGAGTGTGTATGCATGTATCCTCGCTAACGGAGGACATTTTGAACATTTCCTGTAACAAAGTGTTTGAAATCACGCTGGTACGTTCTGTTGCTGTGTGTTTCCATTCCATGATTAATGTGACTTGAAGAGAAGTAATAAAATGAGCTTTAGCATGGAAAGTAAGCGTTTCCAGACATGTCCACATAACATATTTTCTTTCTTTGTGTGTGAGGAATGTTTCCTGAAAGTTTGGCCGTATCTTTTTGTAACACCCTAATGGGAGATGACATTTTCAAT
The DNA here is from genome assembly GCF_021461395.2 of Schistocerca americana. Classification (NCBI taxonomy): domain Eukaryota; kingdom Metazoa; phylum Arthropoda; class Insecta; order Orthoptera; family Acrididae; genus Schistocerca; species Schistocerca americana. The sequence goes on along the minus strand of NC_060128.1, from coordinate 172,285,207 downwards.
TATGTACTTTTGTAAAAAAATTAAATCAAAATATTAATTAATATTTTGAGAAAGGTTATTAATTAGAAGCTATGTTTTGTTGTACATCCCTGGAAAGAGCATGCAAAATGACACCTTTCCCAGTTCTCTAGCTCAATTACAGCAGCTCCTAGGGCAATTTAAAAAAAGTCCCTTCACACATTTTTGGCTGGTTTTTGAAAAGTTTACATAGCCATATTTCAGGAATGGTTTGAGACAAAAAATTGAAATTTAGCATTTTTCTTAGTCTCAGTGCCCACTATAAATATACCAACTTTCAGCAAAATCTAAGAGGGTGAGGTAAAATAGGTCTGTTGATTTGACACGGAATGACTCGGTAGACTTCCGTACACCTTCATTGCAAATTTTAACAACTTCAGCTTATAGTACAAATAACATTATAAATAAACTACATTTAAATATTTAAGTTACATGAATTCCATGGAGGAGTGTAAAATGTAGCAATGAAACTTACATATATTACAGACGACTTTCTTAAAACTTTATATTGAAGAACTCATTACAAACTGATTCATAATCACTTAAATATGTTCGCCTAAGGCTTGGTTATCAATAAAAGACACTAACATTAAATATGTACTGACATTACCTTACTCAACAGCGCTGCTGTAGAATCTTTGTCAGCTTTTACTTCAACCGTTATACTTTCACCCAGAGTGTTTTGAAATTTATTACTCTCTTCTCCCTTTATATGCTGCGCTAATTCCGGAAACTGCAAGAGAGACAAGCCGGCTTGTCATTTGCTGACATCTCCGGACACTGAACCAAATGTTTTCGTGTGTTTACAAATTTCACATATTGTTTACCTGTTCGCCGATATCATGTTTTATTGTTTCTTGTATCAGAACGTCAGCCAGAGTCTTGAAATCGTGTACAAATCTAGGGTTTTTCTCGTCATCTACCTTCTCTTGCACAAGGAGCTCAAATAAATGTGCATTCTGTCGACATGCTCTTGCTATATTAGCTGCTTTTTCCGATGCTTGAATAAATGCACTTAACACATTCCTTTCCATAACGTAAGATTATATACAGATCTACTATTTACCTATTCTAAACCGCAAAGACGTTCTTCGAGCTACAGCAGCTGTCAAAATATAATGCATTTAACGCTTACAATGGAAAAATGAAGTGTTGCTGATGTCTTTCATAAAATGCCTTACTTTCAGCTATAAATTTTACTCTAACTAAAAAAAAAAAGAATCTTTACTCATTCAAATACAAACAATATCACCATACATTCCAAAGAAACCAATTAAAAGCTCTACTGCAAAGATACTGCAACAAACACATAATGCTAGTATCGATAGATCGATCAATTGAGATATTTACTATTGTCATCAAACACTGCAAAGTTTATATATCGTGGGATCTACAGTGGCACGTGTCGCTTGAGCACGTTGACTTACATACGTAAAGACGTGCGTGAATCACCCAAAATCTCACGTCGTCGCAACTGGCGAACGTAGAAATTAAATCTGAAGCCGGGTCTGCATACTTGCGCACGTTGCCCCCCCCCCCCCCCCCCCCAATATTTTCTTCGTCTTCGCGAGATGGCGCTTCTTGCTTACAGTCTTTTTTTGTCCGTTCAAGAATTGATATCGTGCACATTTTGTTTCAGAGGCCTGAAATATAATGACAGTGACAAAAATGTGTACGTTATTGTATATAATGCAATTTATGGAACTCTACGAGGAATACTCGTGTTCGTGGAACATTAAGCTTGATACTTAGAAATATGAAGGCTGAAGCAAAAGGAGACACTGTAAACGGTATATGGGAAAATGTACCACATATTGATGAAAATGGAGTAAAAACGAAAATCCCAAGTTTACGAAATACGTAAATGACAGAGAACAGTAAGGTTAGGGTTCAGTGGGGAATGGTTCTTTAACAAACACAGATTATAAGCCAACGTTGCTGTGGTTTCCTATTACTGATCGGCTTTTGAAGAACATAATAGTAGCAAGAGAAACGTATATTTCACCCAGAAGTGCGGGCATAAACTTGGAAATTGTTGACTTAGAGATGCGGTACGTATATATAGACGTGAGGTAAATGAATCGCCTGAACAAGATACCCTGATACGACTTTTCTCTAAATTGAAGTGCTGGCTGGTGTGGCCGCTACGGTCCCAGGTTAGAATCTGCCTCGGGCATGGGTGTGTGTGATATCCTTAGGTTAGTTAAGTTTAAGTAGTTCTAGGGGACAGTGATGACCTCAGATGTAAAGTCCCATAGTGCTCAGAGCCATTTTTTTAATTGAAGTGCCTACGAGACTCTAGAAATGTCCAAAACAACGTCTGTAAATTGGAAAATGGTTTTCGAAGGAAGCTTTATCCTCAATTTCCAGCTTCCTAATTAGCATTCTAGTCTCTCCCAATTCTTTTATCTTCGCAATCCACTGTAGAACCCAACGTCCGCGTCTTCTCTTTTTTCTATGAAACCATCCTATAGCTTTTTGAATTATAATGAAAGCCACGACTCGAAAGTCGGCACATATTAATCCAGGTGTCGCCATGATGAAAAGCTAAACTGTACCTGATTGGATTGAAAATTTTCAAGCCTGTGTGAATTGTTTTGTTTTTTGTTCACGTGCTTCTGCAAAGAAGTTAACTGTACATGTGTATTTTAGTGTATACTAGAGGTTAGAAAATTAATCGTAGTTTCTTTGTTGCATAAGTCTTGTGAATATCCTTGTGTAGGGCGGCTTCCTAGTGTAAATTTTCCCGTCGCCAGAAACTCCGTCACTCCACTAGATTTTAATTTTGTGCTAGTAGGCAGCACACAGTTTAGATCAGTGCATTATAATTTGAATATTTATCTCGTGCAGTAACTTTTCGGCAAACAGGATTTCTAATAACAGGTATCTGTAAATACATCAACTTCAATAGAGAAATTTATTTCTGTTTAATGGATTGCGGTCTCAGAGCACGGTGAGAAATCTGCATAGCAACTTTTAGTGTTTCTTTATTCTCCTTTGGTATATTTTCAAACTCAGTAGCGCCATTTGAGACCTTATATCTGTTTTATACACAGTACGATAAGGCTAGGGACTATGCTTATTGTGAGCAGTTAGCTGCTGTCCATAAACAGCTGGTAGCTACGTTGGCTACCGTCAACAAGCTTCTAGCTAATGCTCAGAGTTGAGGTGACGTCGGGGTCCCAATGACGAGACCTGCGACACCTTTGGTGCCACTGGAATCCCCTGGTGACCCGAACATCGCTGTGGCTTCCAATATACAACATCTGACCGGTTCATCCTCACTCCATGGTGGGTGGCAGGCAGAGGTGGGTTCACGAGTCACTGGGCGGAAGACGAAAGAGGGAACAGGTATGAGGTGCTACCCAGTGTTGACGATAACTCTGAGCCAGCACAGGATGACTCTCCTGCTGGGCCAGCAGTCGATTTTCCTGCCCAGTCCGGAAAAGTACAGAGGGTGGGTATGCTAGTCATTAGGAGCTCCAAAGTTAGGTGGTGATGGAGCCCCTCAGGGACATAGCAGGCAAGGCAGGAAAGAATTCCAGTGCACATTCGGTATATTTGCTGGGAGGTCTCATCTGTGACGTGGAGGAGGCCCTGCCGGCGGCTATCGAGTGCACTGGGTGCAACTGGCTGCATGAAGTTGCACGTATCAGCACGAATGACGCTTGCTGCTTAGTTTCTGAGGCCATGCTCGGCTCCTTTCGGCAGCTGGCTGATTTGGTGAAGGCAACTAGGAACGCACGCAGGGTGCAGGCTAAGCTGTCTATTTGTAGCATTGTACCCAGGGTTGATCGCGGTCCTCTGGCTTGGAGCAGAGTGGAAGGTCTAAACCAGAGGCTCAGATGGCTCTTTCTCGACCTCCGCTATTGGGTGCAGAACTGTAGGGCTCTCCTTAGTAGGTCAGGCTTGCATTACACACAGAAAGCGGCTACTAGGGTAGCGGAGTATGTGTGGCGTGCACTTGGGGCTTTTTTAAGTTAGAGAACCTCTCCCTTGGGAGCAAAGAAAATTTGTCTGTTAAATCAGCCACAGCGACCTCAGAGAATCTTGGTCCTCGTACATCAGAGACAGAAAAGATTAATATGATTTTAGTAAACTGCAGGAGCATCCAAGGAAAGGTCCAAGAATTAGTATCGCTTACTGATGGTTAAAAGGCGCAGATAGTACTGGGAACAGAAAGCTAGTTGAAACCAGATGTCAGTGATAACGAAATCCTAAGTTCAGACTGGAATGTTTATCGTAAGGATAGGTTAGTCGCCAGTGGTGGCGGCGTGTATATTGCAGTAAAAAAGTCGATAAAATCTAGTGAAGTTATCACGGATTCTGAATGTGAATTAATCTGGGTGAAACTGAGTATCAAAGAACAGTCAAAAATGTTGATTGGATGATTTTATAGACCACCTGGTTCAAGATCTGTAGTTGTAGTGCGCTTCAGACAGAACTTGCAGAATATCATTAGTAATTTTCCTGATCATGCCGTTGTAATAGGGGGTGACTGCAACTTGTAAGGTATAGATTGGGAGTGTTATGCCATCAAAACTGGTGCCAGGGATAGGGAATCGTATGACATTGTTCCGGATGTCTTGTCCAACAATTAACTTGAGCAAATAGTTAGAGAACCAAATCGTGAGGATAACGTCTTAGACCTCCTGGCAACAAACAGACCTGGACTCGTAATGTAGAGGAAGGTATCAGTGATCATAAGGCTGTGACAACATCTATGACAGTGGGTTCTACAAGAAATTTTAAGAAAGGTAGGGAGAACAGCAAGGATGACAGGATGCAAATTTCACAATATCTCAGCAGTCAATATCAAATATTCGGCGATGAGAACAAGTATGTGGAGAACAAATGGAAAAAATTCAAAGGCATCGTTCAATATGCCCTACACAAGTATGTTCCAAGTAATGTTTTGGGGGATGGGAAAGAGCCAGCATGGTCTAATATCCATGTTAGAAAAGCGCTACATAAATAAAGAGCACTTCATCTCAGATTCAAGAGAAATAAAAACCTAGCTGACAAACAAAAGCCAAATGAAGCGGAAATGAATGTAAGAAGAGAATTAAGAGAAGCGATAATTGATTTTGAAAGTAAGACGTTGTCAAATGATCTGAGTAAAAACCCTAAGAGATTCTGGTCGTATGTAAAACCAGTAAGCAGGTCAAAATCATCTATTCATTCTCTCAGTGATCACACCGACACCAAAACAGAAGATAACAGAGAGAAGGGCGAAATACTGAATTCGGTCTTCTGACGTTGTTTCACCGTGCAAGATCGTAACACTGTCCCTCCTTTTAATTGTCGTATGAACATCGAAATGGCTGATATTGAGATAACCGATCGCGGAGTTGAAAAGCAGCTACAATCGCTCAGTCGTGGAAAGGCTTCAGGACCAGATCAGATACCTATAAGATTCTACAAAGATTATGCGAAAGAACTTGCTCCCCTTCTAGCAGTGATTTATCATAGATCGCTTAGCAACTTAAGGTACTGTACCTAACGACTGGAAAAAAGCACAGGTCATTCCCGTCTTTAAGAAAGGCCATAAGACAGATCCATAAAATTATAAACCTATATCGTTGACGTCAATCTGTTGTAGAATTATGGAACATATTTTATGCTCAAGAACTATGATGTTCTTCGAAAATGAACAGCTCCTCTATAAAAATCAACATGGATTCCGCAGACAGAGATCCTGCGAAACTCAGCTGGCTCTGTTCCTCCATGAGATCCACAGAGCAGTGGACAACGGCGCTCAGGTTGATGCCGTGTTCCTTGATTTCAGTCAGGCATCTGACACCGTCTCGCATTGCCATTTGATGAAAAAAGTACGAGCTTATGGATTATCGGAGCAGACCTACGATTGGATTCAAGACTTTCTTGCAGATAGAACTCAACACGTCGCTCTTAACGGAACTAAATCGGCAGATGTAAAGGTAATATCCGTAGTACCACAGGGAAGTGTGAGAGGACCGTTGCTCTTTACAATATTTATAAATGACCTAGCAGAAGGCGTCGGATGCTCTTTAAGGCTATTTGCAGATGATGCTGCTGTCTATACCAAAGTAGCAACGCCAGAAAATAGTAAGAATTTGCAGAACGACCTGCAGAGAATTAATGAATGGTGCAGACTCTGACCCTGAACATAAATAAATGTAACATACTGCACATACATAGGAAAAGATGTCTTCTACTGTACAGCTACACTATTGATGACAAACAGCTCGAGACAGCATCTGCAGTAAAATATCTAGGCATAACTATGGAGAGCGACCTTTAGTGGAATGACCATATGAAACAGATACTGGGAAAAGCAGACACCAGACTCAGATTCATTGGAAGAATCTTAAGAAAATGTAACTCATCCACAAAAGAAGTGGCTTATAAGGCGCTTGTTCACCTGATTCTTGAGTATTGTTCATCTATCTGGGATCCCTATCATGTAGGACTGATAGAGGAGACAGAGAAGATCCAACGAAGAGCAGTGCGTTTCGTCATGGGATTGTTTAGCTGGCGAGAGAACGTTATGGAGATGCTAAACAAACTCCGCTGGCAGACGTTACAAGAGAGACGTTGTGCACCACGGAAAGGCTTACTATTGAAATTTCGGGACAGCACTTCTCAGGAAGAGTCAGTCAACATATTACTTCCCCCACATACTTCTCGCATATTGACCACGGGGAGAAAATTCGAGAAATTAGAGCCAATACAGAGGCTTACCGACAACCATTCTTTCCACGCACTATTCGTGAGTGGAACAGGATTGGAGGGATCAGATAGTGGTACCGAAAGTACCCTCCGCCACACACCATTAGTGGCTTGCGGAGTATGATGTAGGTGTAAAATTGTCAGTAGTGCACGTTGAAGTCAATTGACACATACAAACATGCTCGTGTAAAACCCACTTTGTTAGACTGCGATTATTATTATCTGTGGTTTGTAGCTCTTGCAGTGACCGTGTTTCAAGACAAAATTATTGGATCCAGGTCCACCTGTTAAGCGAAAAACTGTGTCTGATATAAAACCAAACAGGATTCAGTGTGCTTGTCCCATCCTCATGGGTTATTCTTCAAGGGCAGTTCGCACTGACTGACACGGCACCGGCACATTAGGGTGTATTCACACCGTCCATCACGTCAAGGCACCTCTCATCAAGTCAATTCAATTCATGTGATCTCAGCTCGCATGGCTGTCCACGACTGTTTTTTCAAGCGAATTGTGGTCTTCGCAAAACTATTCTCAACTGTTTATAAACGCAAAGTGCACATACGGAACACGGAAGTTCGTGTACGTGAATGCTGGAGTATGCGGAAAGTACATTTGTCAGACTCAAATGATTTGCAGCGTGCACGAATGGCTTGTATATTAGAGAAGGAAAACAGAAGTTCGTAACACAAAAAAAAAGCATCGGTCGGAGATATGACACTGTTGGGTATAGTAGGGGAATTTGACACCCTACAGGTCTACAGGAAGAATAGTGTGTTTTATTAATATTTTAGAACGTCGAAAGTCCTAATCTTTTTCATTTGTTACGCCAAATTGCACCCAGAATTACTAAAAGGAACACAGTGTTATGAGCTCTGTTTACATCCCATTACCAGTTGGTTTAAGTTTAGTTGCCAGTCCAGTGCAAATTTTTTTGCAATTGTGATCTCTCTCTCCAAATACCTTTCCCTTTAAGATTTATAGGTTTTCCTTTCATCTCATATTTGGCTTTAAATAGTTCAAGTGCCATATTTCTACTTGAGATAGATAGTCAAACAAAAATATTGACCGCTGATGCTTGCAAAAATTTTTCACACACAATCCGGAGAGCTACTTAAAAACAAATAAGCCTGCTTCAAACACGCTTTTAAACAAACAATTCTATTACATTACTTTCACAAGACATTTTGCTATCTTAGCAATGCCTGAAAGTTTCAGTCCATTTCTTTATCAAACATTACAAATGCCTGACAATATACAAACAAATTTCACTAATATTTAACCTTATTCTACTCACATTACTTTTTTCACTTGCAACAATATGTAGTTCATTTAATTGGAAAATATTAAATACTGTATCGGTATGTATAAAAATCCATTTTATACACACAATAGAGGACAAGTAATTTAGTACACTAATGTCTTAGATTACAGACAGCTGCCGCATCACATCAATTAATCCTTCATCATGTATTATAAAATATAAATTTGAATAAAATAAGTACCGAAATGAAACAATTTATTACAAATGACAAAAGTAACAAACAACAGTGACTAAGGGTAACAACTGACATCAACCACAGCGAAACCACGTATGGAGATGAGCTGTGTATCAGGAGAAAATCAGCTTGTGGGTCACATGTTCAACAATGAATATGATGTCAGACATTAAACCTTTCAGTATTACGATGATGATAATTGAAACCAACAGGCGTATTGTATGTAATCCAACACCGTTTATTCAAAACATGCCACGCCAAAAAGCATCATCTTCAGGCACCACGCATAATCTGCCATCAACATACGAACAATAATGACAAATATCAACATTTAGTATTTCTTGGAAACGGTAAAACTCATTATTAAGTATATAAGCCCACACGTGCAGCCCACAAAATTGAGCACGGTGGGTCCAAAAACAGCTGGATTCTGTATCAGTAACAAACCCACCAACAGACAGGGGAGTTTTCATCTGACCCTTGGTGGGCTTGTTACTGATACAAAAACCAGTTGGTTTTGGCCCCGCTTGGTTATACATGCAGGCATACATGCTTAATAAGTTGTACTGTTTCTGTCTGAAGGCACTGTCGGTCTTTGTCATTGCAATTTTTATGCTGATGGCAAATTACGATTGGGGCCTGAAGATGACGCTTTTTGGTGCTGAAACTGGTAGCATGATTTGAATAGACAACGTTGGATTAAAATATAGCTGTTGGTTTCAGTAATCATTATTCAAGCACTTCATGTCTGGGTCTGTCACACTGTCCTCGATAGATTACAAGGGATCAAATTTTTCTTCCCAAGAAACCTTGACGTTCTTTGCTGACATACCTGTGAACAATGTCATTGCGACAGGCTGTGGTGCATGCAGGGTGGTGTAGTGGTTAGCATGTCTGTCTAGTGTGTTGTCTGTCACAATTTCAAGCCTGACCAACAGAAACTGTCATTAAGTATTTATCATTTCGAGGGTTCTTGAAATATATTTGTAATGTTTGTATGTTCTGGAATATTCAAGATTTGAATAAATGCCAGCATTCTTGAATATCCAATGTTTGTATAAATAGCAGACTCTCCACCATGGAGGACAGTTCTGTTCTTGCCTGTATCATGGTGTTTGTATGTATGTTATTTCAGTACTAAGTGTAGTATTTCAGTGATGAGTCTGCTTTTGGATTTGGGAAAATTTGGAAATTTGTGGTAAGGCCTTATGGGACCAAACTGCTGAGGTCATCGGTCCATAAGCTTACACACTACATAATCTAACTTAAGCTAAGGACAACACACACACCCATGCCTGAGGGAGGACTAGAACCTCCAACAGGGGGAGCCGCATAGGCCGTGACAAGGCACCTTAGGCCGCACGGCTATCCTGTGTGGCTTGGATTTGGGCTTGAGTCTGGCTACCATGTGGTATTCTTCAGTGAGTATGGTATGTACTTCAAACATCATCTTCACCATTGCTCCAGTTATGCAACACAGAAACCATGGCCTACATGATAGGAACTGGAGTATAAAGTGGTACATTATTGCCAAGATCCGTGTACTCGGAAGGCAGAAGGATTCCAAACTGGAAATAAGCCAGCTGCACATCAGGCACCGATCAGCATTTTCTGGAGATGCTGGTTAGGACCCAATGAAATGGCTGTAAGGATTGGACTGAGTCGCCAGATACAACAGGCTTGTACAAATGATGTTGCAGTGCCTGTGTTCTTCTGAACTATGATGTGATTTTCCTTTAGACATGCACATGGCGACTACAGCTGTTATGAAATGACAATAATGAAAATTCATGCTGGATTGGGACTTGAACTCCGATTTCCCCATTATTGTGAGCAGTTGCCTTATCATTTGGCTGTCCATGCCAGACTCGTAGCTAGACCCAGACCTCCATAAGTCGTCGACCATGCATCCATTATGTATATTCCTGTATATATGAGACTTTTTGCTTGAAAGCCACTTGCCTGGTGCCAGCGGATAAATACAATATTGCAGTCCCTGTGTTATTCTGAATTATGATGCAATGTTCTTTTGGACATGCATGCATGAATGGTTGCTCATCATCCCAGCTCATCTACGGCCAGCTGTGCTGAAGTATTTCCAAGACAGGCCAAACTTTGCACACATCTGGTCACCTGAGATCCACAAAGACTGTAGGCAGAATCTAACACAGGTATCACTGTCCAGGTCTCTAGCGATCCGTTAAGACACTACAAGGTGGTCCAAAAGTCCGGAAACACCCTGATAAAATCCAAATGGAGTAGCAAACAAGGAAACACAGTCTGTACACACGAGGAACGGAAGGGGAAAACTTTATAGGCTATGCCACCAACATGGCGGTCATCTTGAAAGCCGCCATCTTGGATTCAACTCCAAAATTTCAAATGGGAATGTGGTCATGTGACATATCAAACAGAGAATTTCACCAGAAAAACAATGCCGTTCTTATTTTAAACACAACTTTATTCATTCTCGGGTTATAGCCAGTTACATGCGGCAGCAGTGGGACGATCGGCAGCATGAGTATTACGTACTGAGAAGTCATAAAATGGAGTCTGAAACGGTGCAAAGTGACTATCCCATGCCTGATATGTTACATGTGTTCAACTGTTAGGTATCATTTACTCATGCTAACGTTTTAATCATTGTTTCCTTATTTACAGGTTACAAAATGTCCTTAACACATGAAGAACGCACTGAAATCATCTTGATATCAGGAGAAAGAAGCACATGGGCCATTGCTGAGGATTTCAACAGTCGTCACCCAACCAGACAGCCCATCACTTACAGCGCAGTTGCCAAGCTTTTCGCCAGATTCCAAGCAACAGGTTCTGTCGCAGATAAACCTAAGGCTGGAAGACCAAAATCCACCATCGATGAAGCAACAACAGTGAGTGTGTTGGCATCATTTAGCAAGAGTCTGCAACGGAGTACTCGTCGCCTGCCACAAGAATGTGGGGTTAGCCATACCTCCATACTGCGAATTTTATCGCAGCACAAATGGCACCCGTACAAAATTCAGCCGCTCCAACACCTGAACGAGGATGACCCAGACCGCCAGGTACAGTTCGCAGAATGGGTGACACAGCAGCTGCAGATAAACCCATGTTTACCCTACCAGGTGCTGTTCAGTGATGAAGTCAATTTCTTTATCAATGGTGAAGTGAACAAGCAGAATCACAGATACTGGTCCGACACAAATCCGCACTGGACTGATGCTTCCAAAACGGTGGAGTCACAAAAAATGATGGTCTGGTGTGGTGTGTGGAGTACCAAAGTCGCTGGACCCTTTTTATTGATGGTACGTTAATAGCCAACGGTTATCTGAGGTTATTGGATGAAGAGGTGTTTCCCTCGTTGTTAACGGTGGATGGGACATTTCCGGAATTCTTCCAGCATGATGGAGCCCCACCACATTATGGGCACAATGTGCGAGCATAACTGGATGTGCACTTCCCTAAAAAATGGTTTGGTCATAGAGGTGTTGTGGAGTGGCCACCATGTTCACCAGATTTGACTCCTTTGGATTTTTATCTTTGGGGTCATGTCAAAGCACTGGTTTATCCTGTGAAAATACAGGATATGCATGATCAAAAGCAGCACATTGTTGATGCATGTGGTCAAATTGAGCCAGATGTGTTGGTCAAAGTTCATCAGGACTGGGTTCAGAGGATATCATTAACAATCCAAAATAATGGACAACATATCGAGCCATTCCTATGTCTGATGGTGGTCTGTCGGGACTGTGTAACTTCGGCATAATGTCTCTTCGGCACATAACACACATGCTGCCGAGCGTCCCACCGCTGCCACATGTAACTGGCTATAACCCGAGAATGAACAAAGCTGTGTTTAAGATAACAACGGCTTTGTTTTTCTGGTGAAATTCTCTGTTTGATATGTCACATGACCACATTCCCATTTGAAATTCTGGAGTTGAATCCAAAATGGCGGTTTTCAAGATGGCCGACATGTTGGTGGCATAGCCTATAAAGTTTCTCCCTTCCCATTCCTCGTGTGTAGGGAATGTGTTTCCTTGTTTTCTACTCCATGTGAATTTTATGGGGGTGTTTCTGGACTTTTGGACCACCCTGAATAAGAGACCATGTAAAGTATGCCAAGCATCGAAGCATGTACTGTACTTACCTCATGATTGCGTGGGTATTGTTCTGAAAAAGCTGCGAAACTTTGGTTAAAATGACTCGGTGAAGCTGGCCGAAGTGGCCGAGCGGTTCTAGGCGCTTCAGTTTGGGACCGCGCGACCGCTACGGTCGCAGGTTCGAATCCTGCCTCGGGCATGGATGTGTGTGATGTCCTTAGGTTAGTTAGGTTTAAGTAGTTCTAAGTTCTAGGGGACTGATGACCTCATAAGTTAAGTCCCATAGTGCTCAGAGCCATTTTTTCGACTCGGTGAAGGAGCAGAGTTGCCAGTTCATACTCAATATGCCATGTGCTTGTGCAATCAACAGTTGTGCACATACACAAAAAACATGTAAGACGAATACCCCATATAGGAGCCTGCAGCACTGCTGGTTGTGGCTATAGAAAAGGCGACACACTAAGCATGTGCAGAACAAGAAACAGCTGGGTTGGCTGCCATCGGGCCCCTGTCACTCGACTAAGAAATATCAATCACAAGTTTGTTTTATTGAAAGCAAACACGTGATAGTGAAAAAGTTTACTATGTTATGGATAGACAGTTCTCTGTGACTGTCCATCATAATAGCAGTAGACGCGAAAATGGATAGCGACAATGATGGTGATAATTAGCTAACTGGACAAAATATTGCTCGTCTGCATTCAAATCCTATCTGAGTTAAAAATAGTTAATTCCTGTTAATTTCAATGTGAAATAAATGAATATGATATTTAAAATGTTGTTACAGCTATCATTCACGTGAATGAAACGGGAATTAACTTTATGATGGAGTGAATTTTGTAATGTTCGTAATATTTTATTGTTACAAATAAAGGCTGTCAGCACCGAGTATGCCATATTTGGTTCCTAGAGAAGCCACTGTGTTTACGTAAATGTCATTTGCTGTACTTAGATACTATATCTGCTGTTCCTTTTTAGGAATTTTCTCTGTGTGAAGTTAAATTTTCACAGATAAATAAGAAACCAACCACAAACCTTTATCTTCATGTGTGTAAAATACATATTCATAATTCAAATTCTCTTAGGGAAATTTATTTTGTTTACATTCAGATTAATTCAACATTAAGATGGCAAACAAATTGTTAAAGGCATGAATAGTTTTTGCTATGGATGTGGTGGAGTGACTTTTGTTTCTCAGAAGTGACAATTTATTTCATTAGTGTATTTCTGAAGATATGCCAGGAGCTAGGTTATAGTATGTCGCTCAAGATGTACTTTTTGGACTCACATCTAAACCTTTTTGCACGCCATTGTGCCACTGAATGGCAAGCATGGAGAGCATTTCCATCAAGATGTTACAGAACTGGAAAGAAGGTACCAGGGCAAATGGAACTCAGGTACGCTTGCAGACTATTGTTTGAAAGTTATGAGAGATGCTCCAGAAGTCGACTAAAGGAAACCAAATGCTCAGCTGAATAAGAAAACACTATTTGAAAAAGATAAAGCCACTTTAGTCTTACGCCCTTTATTTAAACGTACAAATGTGGTAGAATGATCCTAGTGGAGAATTGCAACAAAAGCTAGTTGTTCAACAACGCTGGTATCAGTGGTAACGTGCACATTTTCACTCCCTTAGACATGATTCTGGATATCCACGCGGCACAGATGCCTGCCAGGAACGTCATATTGTAAGGACAGCAGCAGCAGATTGAGGGTTTGTGAGCTCAGATGTTTCAACACGAACTGTTGCGAACCACTTATTAGAGGTGGGGCTATGGGCACACACATGTCTAGCTCGTCCCCCACTCACCAGAAAAATTGATGTGCACAACTCGACTGGTGGGATCAGAAGATCACTTGGAATGTGTAATGGCTCGCTATGGTCTTCAGCAATGAAAGCAGATTCTTACTACACGCAAGCGATGGTCTTCTACACATGCAATGCAAACCTGGTTCAAATGGCTCTGAGCACTATGGGACTTAACTTCTGAGGTCATCAGTCCCCTAGAACTTAGAACTACTTAAACCTAACTAACCTAAGGACATCACACACATTTATGCCCGAGGCAGGATTCGAACCTGCGACCGTAGCGGTCGCGCGCTTCCAGACTGTAGCGCCTAGAACCGCTCAGCCACTCTGACCGGCTGCAAACCTGGTGAGAGCTGACTTGTAGAATGCGTTTACCTGAGACACACTGGTCCCACCCCACACGTTATGGTCTGGGGTGGGATAAGGTACAACTCTCGTTCACCTTCGATGTTTCTAGAAAGGACGCAACCAGTGGAATGTAGAATGTTGTTAGACCCATTCTTTTGCCATTCTCGCAACAGTAAGGTGTGTTGCTCCAACACTGTCCGTGAAACTCAACATCCTCTGCAAGATGTGCAGCACCTTCACTGGCCAGCAAAAGCTCCAGACTTTTCTTCAATTCAGCATATGTGGGATATGATGGAACAAAAAGTGTTTTGTGCAACATGTCAATCAACAACCATTACAGAACTACATTAACAGATCAAGCAGGCCTGGCATAATGTATGCCACTATAGTGTTTGCCATCAGTACGATTACCTGGATGTCTGAGTCAGCACCAGCACTGACCCCCCCCCCCCCCCCCCCCCATGGAGGCTACACCATGTACTGATTTGGATGTTTCAGCATGGGTTGACACCTGGTACCTCAGGACTGTGCATGCTATTTATCTATAAACACACACATCAAAAAAAGTTTTGCATCACCTCGCTTCTGAGAGTTCTGGAACCTGTACAGAAAATTGGAATAGAGATCAACATAAACATCATTTCTGTCCTTTTTCTTGCCCATGAAAACACATTGCATGTTGCACCACCATACAGAGGTGGAGGTCCAGATTCCTGTACACACTGGTACCTCTAATACTCAGTAGCACATCCTCTTGCATTGATGTATGTCTGTATTCGCCATGGCATACTATCCACAAGTTCATCAAGGCAATGTTGGTCCAGATTGTCCCACTCCTCAACGGTGATTCGGTGTAGATCCCTCAGAGTGGCTGGAGGGTCTTGTCGTCCATAAACGGCCCTTTTCAATTTATCTCAGGCATGTTAGATAGGGTTCATTTCTGGAGAACATGCTGGCCTCTCTAGTCAAGCGATGTCGTTATCTTGAAGGAAGTCATTCACATGATGTGCACGATGGGGTAGCAAACTGTTGTCCATAAATACGAATGCCTTGCCAATACACTATGGTTGCACTATCGGTCGGAGGATCGCATTCATGTATCGTGCAGCCGTTATGGCAGCTTCCGTGATCACCATCATCGTATGTTGGCCCCACATAATGTCACCCCCAAACAGCAGGGAACCTCCACCTTGCTGCACTCGCTGGAGAGTGTGTCTAAGGTGTTCAGCCTGACCGAGTTGCCTCTGAACACGTCTATGATGATTGTCTGGTAGAAGGCATATGGGACACACATTGGTGAAGATAACGTGATGCCAATCCTGAGCGGTCCATTTGGCATGTTGTTGGGCCCATCTGTACCACGCTGCACAGTGTCGTGGTTGCAAAGATGGACCTCGCCATGGACGTCAGGAGTGAAGTTGCTCATCGTGCAGCCTGCTGCACACAGTTTGAGTCGTGACACGATGTCCTGTGGCAGCACAAAAAGCATTATTCAACATGGTGGCGTTGCTGTCAGGGTTCCTCAAAGACATAATCCGTAGGTAGCGGTTTCCCACTGCAGTAGTAGCCCTTGAGTGGCCCGAGCGTGGCATGTCATCGACAGTTCCTTTCTCTCTGTATCTCCTCCATGTCCGAACAACATCACTTTGGTTCACTCTGAGACAACTGGACACTTCCCTTGTTGAGAGCCCTTCCTGGCCCATAGTAACAATGTGTGTGTAGTCGAACCGCAGTACTGACTGTCTAGGCATGGTTGAACTACAGACAACACGAGCTGTGTACCTCCTTTATGGTGGAATGACTGGAACTGATCGGCTGTTGGACCCCCTCCGTCTCATAGGCGCTGCTCGTGCATAGTTGTTTACATCTTTGGACGGGTTTAGTGACATCACTGAACAGTCAAATGGACTGTGTCTGTGATCAGTATCCACAGTCAACTTCTATCTTCAGGATTTCTGGGAACTGGGGTGATGCAAAACGTTTTTTGATGTGTGTATAATCATTTCATGTACTCCATATGAACTGATGCCACAATCAATCTTGGGTGAATTGGAGGCCTGTAAAAGGTGCACAAATTTTTTCCTAGCAGCATATATCTCACAACAAGACCATGTCAGTAAAATTAAGAGATATTTTAGCTCACATGGGATCTTACTAACAAATTCTCATCCTGCGCATCACTAGTGATTGGAAAAGGAAAAAGCAAAATGGCAATGGTACACAATACATTTTACAGCAAACACTATAAGGTGGCTTTTAGAGAATGGATGTAGATCCATAAACACATTTTCTAAAAAAAGAGTTTCTTTATTAGTTATATACACATTTACATTGGGAAAAGCGATGCAATAAAAAATCCGAGTCTCTCTCACAGCCAGTAAAATTAACGTGGCTACCCATCAGAGAGCAGGACACGTTCTCTCTCTCGTCCATTTTGCAGACACTGGACGCAGGCAGCAGTTAGCGATCAGTGCAACTCCCTGCCAGTGGTGCAGTGTCCGGGATGTGTCGTCATCGGGCGCTGGACATGCGCGCTAGCAGGGCAGTTATGGCGAGACAGGTGCTCGCCTCGGCTATGCCTGTCAGTAGTGACGACACGAAGGGCCAGGCGCCACGCCCGGGATGCGCTACCGACTCCGCCACGAAGTCGGTGTACAGCGACACATCCGTGACGGCAACACCGAGGCCGTTGCGGCCGTTCCTGATGACAACTCCCACCAGCTGGCCGGAACACGTCAGTGGTCCACCGTCGTCAGCCTGTGTGTGAAGTAGAACCCCCATTACTTTATTTCCCCTTTATTTTTCTTTCAGCATCAGTTTTGCCACAGCCGGTTAATTGTATGCAATTCTGTCCCTTGAAAGTGCAAGGTATCCAAAAATTAAATTCAGAATTTAGACTTTAATAACTTTAACACAACAGTGTGTACGATTAAGAAAAGTTTAATGCATTCATTCAGGTGCTTTACAGTAAGCAGTACTTTATTCAGGCAAAACTGAGATGGAGTAAGAAATGGTCTCAACAATTGTTCTGCAAATGCACTGTCTACCAGACATACTTAAACAAATTCATAAAACATGAGATATAGACCAATAACATACAAACAACAAGGCTGAAAACACTGTTCCACTGATAAATCTGAAACGACGAAGAGGAAATCTTATTGTTTGACAATTTCCTTAAAAAAGGCTTTCCATTGTCAAAAATATTTTTTATCAGAAGCTGAATCACATCAATTGCTCTGTATGAAAGCTGCATTATGTCACCAATCGTTTCATCCTCCTCCCCAAAGACAGAAGTGGTGTTACGTTCAGGCAAGCAATGAATTATTTTCTGCAGATAGTAAGAAGTTTCAAATGAAATGTTTAACATTATTATTTACGATTATTTCAGATTTTGGTACAATGATTACAACATTTTTGCAATTAATCTTTTCTGTTTTTGGTGCTAATTTGCCTCGCCATTCCTGAAGAGAGATTCGATTCTCTCTTTTTTCACCTTAAAATGATAAGTACTGCTTCCATTCCGTTTTTTTGTTTTTTTTTCCCCCCACAAAACCTATAAACAGCAGTTGCAGGGATAACACCAAGCTTCGTCTGTACATCAATTGCGAATTCCTTTATAATACTTCTTATTAATAGTATCTCCTCTACACATTTAACAAATGTAAACTCAACAATTTTACGACTTTCTATTCTGCAGATTTGTGGACTCTCCTTAATCGGCCAAAGAAGCCAGGAAATAAGGAATGTTCATCTCACTTGTGATTTGGAGGGGCCAGTCTCGTAGAACTCCTTGGTGCGTTGACTCTCACAAGTTGTTTTATATCTTTCGAACAGTCGTTCTTTCACACTTTGATGCATTTAATTTTAATTAATAATTCTTAGTGCGCCAAATCTTTCTTCCTTTCGTACGATTCATGCTCAGATTTACAAAAATAACAGACTTTGTACACTGCTTAACTTTAAGCATTTCATCACTCCATCATCGAACATTCACAGCCTTTTCCTTTCCACCAAAGCTACAACAGTACACCTTCTCTTTGGGCTAGGAAGGTGTTCTTGTTCCAGTCTCTTATTGGCACAACAATCTGTATCTGAACCATAATCGATGGAATCATGAGCGTTATTTTCTATTTGTGCTAATATAATCACAGGCTCTAATAAAGTGTTGATGTCGCTCGAATGTATATCCAAGAATTGAACTGGTATATAACGCATATATTCGTCCTCAGGAGAAGTACGTGATTTCGACTGCATATCAAGTTCTTTCCTGCACTGGCAATCCAATGGAAGGTTTTGGGTTTGGTGAATGCCTGGTGAATGTTATCTGCTGTCATGTTCATTACCAACAGTGAAGTGGATGGAGGTATTTTTCATGGTTAGGATGTGGTCCCCTTATTGCGCTTAAGGAAATGATAAGAATATGAACAAATTTTACAACTCTATGAACTGTGTCCAACAGAGGAACAGTTCGAAGACAATGACCGTTTTCTATCAGCCTGACAGTGCACCTTGTGAGAAAACAGCATCTCTGAGGCAACAGCTTGTGTACAACAACGTTCCTAAAATGGAATGGCCCGCCCAGAATGCTGGCATAAGCCCAATAAAACACGTCTGGGATGAGTTATAACGGCCTTTTTTTCTCCAGACCCCAGTGTCGAACATCTACTTTGTCTGGTTTTGGCTCTTGAGGAAGAATGGGCTGCTACTCCTCCACAGACATCAGACATCATATTGAAAGTATCCTGAGCGGAGTTTAAGCCAATTTAAAGATGGAGGGTGAGCACATCCCATATTATAGTCCACTAATAAGTGTTCAGACGATTCTGATCAAATAAGTGTATTTCATCTCTTTAGAAAGAGAACATTAACTGGATTCACATTACTACTAAACACTGGAACCTGTATAAAGGCAAATTAGTAGACACATATGAAGATAACACAGTTAATATTAATTCATTCTTATCTCTACTGTCAACTCTTACCAATAATACTCTTAACTTAATGATTATGGCTATTAAATGAATTGAAAATTCAATGTGAATAATAACTGAAGAATTGTGTCAGAGAAAGTATCAACGGAAACTGAAATTCACTTTGCAAATTACAATCTGGTTGTGTCGTGTTAACTGTTAACCAGTGCACCGGCAACTACACAACTACAAGGTATGAGTCTGCCATGTTGCACATGTGCAGCCTGATATAGTTCCAGTAGGGGTGCACATTTTCCCAGCTGGTTGAGGCCTACAAATCTGGCCATTTTCAACATATTTTTAAAAATACTTGCAGTCCATTTTAGCAGCTAAAGCTTCGGCACAGCATTTCTTTTGGTATTTTTTCCTGTTTAAGAAATTTCACATGTTTCAATATGTCAGATCGAATCACTCCCTTGTGAGTTTAGAGTCCCTCCTCATACACTTCTGAGAAACCCTGTATATTCATACGTCTTTACTAAATTTCGACAAATTTCGGTCGGGTATGAACCACTGAAGAGAATACATTTTGTAATGGCACAGTTTCGGAGCTTACCGATTTTTATGAGTAATATTCGTAGCAGAATGCTTCACCTAAGATTAAGTACTGTATTTGTATCACAGTGTGCGTCATCACACAATTAACTTCTTGGGAGCAGTGTGCAAAACTGTCAACTTTGGGAATGGAAAGAATTTTTGCCATGTAGTGTAATTACTCTACATTTTAACTACTTACATGTGTATAAACATCACCGTTCTTTGGAGCCACACAGATGAGTGGAGTAGTGACATCTGTGTCCTTGGGGCCCAAACACTTGTCCTGCGTCTGTACGACAACATCCATGTGACGTAATGTAGTGGCATTGTTTTCGCCTCGCTGAATCAGGAAAGACAGAAATTCACACACATTAGATTCTGTGGTTCTATAGCTGTGAGCCATATATGACAGAGATGAACACTAGACTTAATATCCATGTAGTGCATAACATGGAGCATCAACAAAAGTGAGGCACTTTCAGGATTGAATGACCAGTTGGAGACAGGAAGTATTTCTTCTAACAAATAAATTTGGTTTTGTGGGGCATGCTATACTTGCACATAACTGGAATATTATGTGATTATGAGAGAAGCTGAACTATGGTAAATTTTATGTCAAAAATGAGAACCAGAACGGTTTTGTTGAGTGTCAACAAACAGGGAATCGGTCTGTATCTGATTGGGATGTAGTAAGGCGGGGAGGGGGGGGGGGGCGCTGCAAGGTTCTGTTCTGGATCTGTAGCTTTTATCAATGCGTACCAATAACCTGTCACTAAACAAGATGATTAAATTTTTTTTTAGTGGTAGTCCAAGATGGGAGTATGAACTGAATAGGGTGGAGAGTTTTTTGAAGTGGCATTGTGCATGTTGCTCTACTTCCTGGAGGACAAGAGTTTCAATGTGTGATATGTCATTCAGGAGTTTGGGATTGCATAGCAGGAGAATTTTACAGATGGTGAGGAGGTATTGCAAGGAGGTTTGGGACTGACTGATAATGGTTTTGCAGTACTATATTGGTAAAGGTTAAGGATTGATGGACTTTGAACAGATGGAGGTCATTGTGGAAGTAAGGGTGGCAGTAATTTTATGGTAAAGCCATTTGGGAGGATTCCAAGAGCCAAGCAACAATGCAGGAACAGTATGAGAGTCTGGGTACTGGCTAGGGATAAGGAAACTTTTTTTGTATAGACTCAGATGGATGGAGCAGGGATCCATGGTGGGGGATGATAACGCATAAAAATACATAAATAACGTAGAAACACTTCCGAAAAAATTCAAAAAATATACCCAAACAAGTGGGAAAAATCACGAAAAGGATGAAACAGATGAAGTATGAGGAAGAAAGATGAAATCTGAGGGAGCAGGATGATAATGAAAGGCGAAAACCACCTGAAATTTGCGTGAAGACACAATGAGATCAAAGAAAGAAATAAATAAAAAGATTGTAAATTTGGTTGCAGGTCTGTGGGTGGGTAAGTGTGAAGAAGGGGATGGCATATGTGACTAGATAGGTGAAGTTAGTAGGTGCAAACTGGAATAGCGAGGAGAAGGGGTTGGGATGAGAAGGGGTTGGTGGGAGAAACGCTACTCACGTTAGCCCAGGACCCCCAGCCACTGAGCTGACAGACGGTGCCCGGGGCTGGGGCGCTGGCCGCCAGTGGGATGCTCCGCACGTTCTCCCCCAGCTTCATCGGCTTCTTCAGCTGCAACACAGTGTTCTCTATGTAGTTGCCACTCTAATTACGAGATGCTCCTAGACAGTAAGTACAGATGCAGAGAAAGCTATTTATAGAGAAAGAAACAAGGCTTAAAATATCTATATGCACTATCTGATCAGAAGTATCATAACACCCCTATGAAAGCAGAATTGACCGTCAGGTGTCATGAGAGGTGGACCTGTCAGTATAAAAGGAGGTGAAGAGTACTGTATTGTCAACAGGGAAGCTGTAACCTGTCTGGATCACTCAAAAGAATTTAGTGTCTTTGAACTTGGTATAGTATTGGATGTCACCTGACTGACAAAGCCATCAGGGACATTTTGACACTTCTAACGCTGCCCTTATTCAACTGTTGGTGATGAGTCTGTCAAGCGGAAATGTGAAAGGACAAGCACAACTTAATCATGATCTGGCAGACCACCTGTACAGGAGACCCTCCAGCATTGTGGAGTCGTTAAAAAAAACCACATAAAATCAGCAGAAAGAATCACCCGTTAGCTCCAAAGTGCTACCAGCGATCCAGATAGCACCATGACTATGTATAGGTAGCTAAAAAGAATGAGTACAATGGTCAAGCAGCTTCCCATAAGCCACATCTTTCTGTAACCATTGATAAGTGATGCTCAAGCTGGTGTAAAGAGTGATGCCGCTGGACATTGGATTACCAGAAACAAATGACTTGGAGTGATGTTTCATGCTGAACCCTGTGGCAGTCTGATGGAAGGGCTCACTTTGGAAAATGCCTAGAGAACGTTGCCTGCCATCATGTGTAGTCACAACAGTCAAGTATGGAGGAAGTTGTGTAGGAGTCTGGATGTGTTTTTCATGGTTAGGATATGGTCCCCTTATTGAACATACATTTTACAGCAGAGGAACAGTGCTGAGATGATGACTGTGTCAGTAGTTGTATGACAAGGTACGCTATCATAACAGTTTGTGGACAATAACATTCCTGAAATGGGTTAGCCTGCCAAAGTCTAAACATGAGCCCAGTGGAACACCTTTGGGATTAGTTAGAACGTCAACTTTGCTCCAGTCCCCTAGCGTTGAGCATCGTTACCTTCTCTGGTTTTGGCTCTTGAGGGAGAATGGACTGGCATTCCTGAACAGACATCTCACAGAAAGTGTCCCCAGCAGAGGTCGAGCTGTTATAAAAGTGGAGGATGGTCACACCACATACACTATGTAATCAAAAGTATCTGGACACCCCTAACACATACATTTCTCATATTAGGTGCATTGTGCTCCCACCTACTGCTAGGTACTCCATATCAACGATATCAGCAGTCATTAGACATCGTGAGAGAGCAGAATGGGGCACTCTGTGGAACTCGCAGACTTCGAATGTAGTCAGGTGATTGGGTGTCACTTGTATCATACGTCTGTACGCGAGTTCGCCACACTCCTAAACATCCCTAGGCCCACTGTTGTGTGTACAGGCCGACCTCGTTTGTTGACTCACAGAGACAGCTGACAGTTGAAGAGGGTCGTAATTTGTAATAGGCAGACATCTATCCAGACCATCACACAGGAATTCCAAACTGCATCAGGATCCACTGCAAGTACTATGACAGTTAGCCAGGTGAGAAAACTTGGATTTCATTGTCTAGCTGCTACTCATAAGCCACACATCAAGCTGGTGAATGCCAAACGACGCCTCGCTTGGTGTAATGAGCATAAATGTTGGACGACTGAACATTGAAAAAACGTTTTGTGGAGTGACGAATAACGGTACACAATGTGGCGATCCGGTGGTAGGGTGTGGGTATGGTGAATGCCCGGTGAACATCATCTGCCAGCGTGTGTAGTGCCCACACTAAAATTCGGAGGCGGTGATGTTAAGGTGTCGTTGTGTTTTTCATGGAGGGGGATTGCACCCCTTGTTGTTTTGCGTGGCACTATCACAGCACAGGCCT
This sequence comes from Schistocerca americana, assembly GCF_021461395.2. Lineage (NCBI taxonomy): Eukaryota > Metazoa > Arthropoda > Insecta > Orthoptera > Acrididae > Schistocerca > Schistocerca americana. Next base: position 172,261,583 of record NC_060128.1, on the reverse strand, counting down.
ACACTGATGTTTCACACACCTTCTTACTTTCCACTGTTGAAGAGCAATTCGGGGATGGCGATTGCATCTTTCAGCACGATCGAGCCCCTGTAATGGACTGGCCTGCACAGATTCCTGACCTGAATCCTATAGCACACCTTTGTGATGTTTTGGAACGCCGACTTCGTGCTAGGCCTCACCGACCGACATCGAAAAAAATGGTTAAAATGGCTCTGAGCACTGTGGGACTTAACATCAGTGGTCATCAGTCCCCTATAACTTAGAACTACTTAAACCTAACTAACCTAAGGACATCCCACACATCCATGCCCAAGGCAGGATTCGAACCTGCGACCGTAGCGGTCACGCGATTCCAGACTGAAGCGCCTAGAACCGCACGGCCATACCGGCCAGCCGACATCGACATCTCTCCTCAGTGCAGTGCAGAATGGGCTGCCATTGCCCAAGAAAGCTTCCAGCACCTGACTGAATGTATGCCTGCGAGGGTGAAAGCTGTCGTCAAGGCTAAGGATGGGCCAACAACATACTGAATTCCAGCATTATCGACGGAGGGAGCCACGAACTTTTAAGTCATTTTCAGCCAGATGTCCGGATACTTTTGATTACATAGTGTATTTATGTTCACTAATAGGCGACTGGATACTTTTGATCGAATATTGTAGTTCCCACAATTCTGTAAGCACTCTCCACAGAAATATGTTCTTTGAGCTCGACATTGTTGTTTGATTTTTTACTACCATGAAACGTTTTCAGGTGCTAAAAGAAATAGAAGGCGTTAGGGTCAATGCAAGTGTTGTACGGAGGATGCTCATTCTGGCTGCAACAAGAGCCCTGTAAGAGTTGTCTTGGCTTGTTTACAGTGTGAGGTCGACCATAGTCATGAAACAAAACAATACAATGTGCAAACTTTCCGTGGGACATATTCTGCATTATGTGTGTGAGTTTCATAGGTGCCTATTTGCCAATCGCTTTGTTGTGTTGCAAACACCAGTTCTCACGTGATCACTGTCCGCCCCCAGTAGCTGAGTAGTCAGCGTGACAGAATGTCAATCCTAAGGGACTGGGTTCGATTCTCGGCTGGGTTGGAGATTTTCTCCGCTCAGGGACTGGGTGTTGTGTTGTCCAAATCATTTCATCCCCATCGCCGCGCAAGTCGCCGAAGTGGCGTCAAATCGAAAGACTTGCACCCAGTGAACGGTCTACCCAACGGGAGGCCCTAGTCACGACACTTACGTTTACCATATCACTGAAATTGAAGCAATGTCAGGCCTGGTTAACATGCAGATGGGTGACTGACTGGGTGTGCCAGGTACCACTGGCTTTGGCACACCGAAGTGCCATCCCACTGCAAAATTTGTGCCAGGTTGTTGGAGATTTGGCGTTATACTTAATAACAGAATCCCTTGTCTATCCCAAAAGATTACAAACGTGGCTTTTCAAGGTGTCAAGATTTCCTTGGCTTTAATATTCACTGGTCCGCAGCTCGTGGTCTCGCGGTAGCGTTCTCGCTTCCCGAGCACGGGGTCCCGGGTTCGATTCCCGGCGGGATCAGGGATTTTTCCTGCCTCGAGATGACTGGGTGTTGTTGTGTCGTCTTCATCATCATCATTCATCCCCATTACGGTCGGAGGAAGGCGATGGCAAACCATCTCTACTAGGACCTTGCCTAGTAAGGCAGCGCGGGTCTCCCGCGTCGCTCCCCTACGCTCTGCAAAGAGTATGGGACTCATCATCATCATCATCATCATCATCATCAATATTCACTGGTGATCAGTGTGCCTCCGTTACAATGGTTGAGTGGTTTCATAAGCAACTCAAATCTCATTGCTGATCACTATCTTGCTTAGAAAATCATCATCATTTTTGTTATACAGTGACAAATAGTCAACTTCACTGCCCGGACACAGTTTTTTCTGTTACTCTGTGAGCACTCAATTAGCACACAGTTTCCGAAAATTAATTTTTTTTTCAGAAACAATTTCATGATAACTCGATCCTGAAATTTGTGTAAAGTTCTTAGAAACACTGGATACTACAAAATTATAGATTTCGTTTATGACGTCTTCAACTGCACAAAAAATTCTTCATGAACCAAACATGGATGCCCACTTTGTTCGATACCGTGTGGCTGATTACGTCTCTCATTGAACTATCCTCACCACTGAGTCACTCACTACAGTTTCTACGTAAACTTCGCAAACTTATCAACACAAATGATGTTCTTGACATTTAGACAGTGAATTACAGAACCAACTTTGGCACTCTAACCAAGCACTGTATGGAATAAACAACACATCTCCTCCTCCCCAATTCAAAACAATTACTTTGATGTGCTGATCTGCGATTTTGTCCTGTCATGGAAAGACCTACAACTCACTTTTTGGATGTCTACCTCGTATCTTATAGTTTTACTCGATCACTCCAAAAAAGTTTGGTGACAGGGTCTAAAGTGCAGGTCCTCGTGGAGGTCCAGTATGGGCTGTAATTATTACAGGGCAGTGAAACTTTGTAGATATGCTAATGTGTTAATGCAGAACTGATTTACACTAAAAAAAAATTATTTCCAATTTTGGTCACTGGATGCAAGTCTGTCACAGTACAGCAGCTCATCAACTTCTCTGGCGCTGATACTAAACAAATTCTGTTTCTGCGATTTTTTTTGCCATGTGTTTAAGATACAATCCTAGATAAATTTGCAAGTCTGTTGCAGTAAACTGCCAGTCAGTGTATGCATATTCGTGTTATGTCCATATGCAGATAAAGTTTGTATGTGACAGTCTCCAATTTATGCCAGGTGTCAAACCATTACGTGCATCTATGTACTTTTGCAATAACACAGCGTCCTGCATTAATTTGTTTTTCTATTCCAGTTTCCCAAAAAATGAACAAAGAGTCAAAAATGTCTCCGAAAAATAAAAAGTAAGAATTTCACCCCCACAATCATACTTAAAAGTATGCCCTAAACACTCAGCACAAGAATGTTTCAGTAGGTCAGATGATGTAAATCACTTATTTACTATAACAATTTCATAGTTCCAAATGTGTTGCTTTTTCATGACACTTCGACTCCCTATACAGTATCGCTGTAATGTAATTAAATAGAACAAAGATTTGACAATATGAATAAGTGCAATAGAAAACGTAAAGAAATACTGTGGCTATCGTACCTTTTCCTGTAACTGAAAAAAATGATACTGTGGCGAAAAAGCACTTTACACTTATTCTTCTCAGGTACAACTCAAAACCGTGGTTAAGTGGCAGCGCTGTAAGCAACAAACTTTTATTTTTACTGTGTGCTATTTGGAATGGGTAATGACGGTTTTAAATGGCGGAAGTGGGAAGCAGGTGAAGAGTCTTCAAACGTTCCTTTCGAACGCTAAAAAGTATCAATGTTGCATTTCACATATTACAGCAGCTGTTAATCAGGTAGGTACAGTAAGAACTGACTACGGTCTCTCTAAGATCGCTTTTTTTTGACACACAGAATGAATTAATAGTTTGTATTACCGATATTGGTTACAGACCACATTTCAAGTGAAATATAAAATAGTCCTTTAATATAAGTAGAAGCCGACAAAACAATGCATGTCTCAACTAGAAGTTAAATGAGTCTAACTCTTCGTTTTGCAAATAACGAATCAGGAGAAATACGGGAGAGATTCGTAGGGTTTTAGACATATCCAAAGACTGGAGTGTACAAGGTATAGCCATTGTTTTGTTCCTAGTGCTAAGCACTTGGAATACTGATAAAAACAAATCATCATAGCAAACATACGAAGGCTGCAGTGAAAAATTACAGTGCCCATTCTATTGTAAAACAAGCTCTCTTCATCCAATGCTATATACATCGGTTGAACCTAGCCCTTCTCCATGATTGTAAAAAAATTACACAAGTGAAAATTTTTCTTACATATCTATAATCATTTCACTCATTTTTAGCTGTTCCAGTAACACAAGTGAACTTCTACGGGAAAGAAGATTTGAACTACCAAGCACTTATGAAACAAGGAGGAATTTTCATTCATGTGGTGAACAAAACTATTATTCTTCACTATACAGACCTGAGAGCAGCATTTAATGATGTGACAAACAATGAAGGGTAGGATCATAATCCATTAAACCAAGCAATTGGGTTATATAGTATACTGGATGGTCAGACTTTTCTTTTTCTACGGCAGCTGTACAATTTGATTTTCCAAAACACAAGTATCTCGTTTGACATCTTGCAAAGTAAAATTGTGATCATACGACGCTGTAAGGTCAAAATTGAAAACTGCATTAAGGCTGTTGAAAGACTAAGATGTGAGGAAATCATTATGAAATGCATAGTGAACCCTAAGAGCCTTATAAATCTGGTACGAATATATGAAATTAATTTTTAACGAAACAGAAGCAAGTATTCAGAAATTGAGAAGGCTAACATTCTAAATAACTGACAAAGTAGTAGTAAACATGGAAACTGGATGCCAGAACTTTCATAAAACATATTTTACAGAACTTGTAAATGAGAAAAAGTTCTCAGGTTATAGTAGGCCAAACAAGTTCCTCATACATAAAGTTGAAAAACTACTTAAAATGTATCCTTTTTTTGGCACTGCAAAACCGAAAGAAGAACTTAACGTTTATTTACGGCAGTGAGGACAAACGTGTACAGCCTCAAGACGTCCTTAAATCTATTATAAGCAGTGGATTAAAAACGCTATCTCAAAGTGTGAAATCACTGTCGTTGGTTCTTGCAATTCCAGCAACCACTGCATATTGCGAAAGAAGAGTGAGTACATTAAAACGAGTTTAAGGGGACATTGTATGTCTTATGCCGCCAATGTTAAATTATCGAATTTTGTGACCCATTATCTTGGAAACTTTTTAAGACATGAACTTACAGTTTTCCATAATTATTGAATGCACCTTTCTAGATACACTGAACTAGAATTATTACCAACATTGTATTGTGGGGGCATGCTATCTTTTTTTTCTGACACTCATTATTTTGACAGAATTTTGTAAATAAATGATCATAAAAACAAAGCAACTCAGGATATTTTAATTATTCTAGTTCCATGTGTGTTTAATCTCACACTAGGCATGCTGTGAAAATTTCATGTCTCTACAATCAGTACTTTATAGAAAATGGGTCATTTATTGCAAAAAATGTAGTACAGAGTTATTGGGGTTTAAAACTTTTTTATTACAAAATCTCATACAGACACTTTTCTGCGTCTTTCATGCACTAGAATTGCCCTAACCTAAGTCTATCTCTTCTTCAGTGTCAACGCCTCAGTGCTTGCCACCTGCTTTTATTTCCTGCTTCTTTTGTCATTTACTAACTCTGCTTCACGTACATCAAGCTCATCCAGTTCTCGCAGTCCTTTAGCTTTGTTCTGTCCAAATCTTACCCCTAACTTCTCCAGAACCTTAAGTCTTTCATAGTTCTCACCGTTAAAAGTTATTATAGCATCAGACATCTCTGTCTTCCCATGTAAACACTTCTTTAGTAGCTCAGGATTTGTCAAATCTCTGTAAATAGGTTTGATTGCCTGCATTACTGCCAAAGAAAGAGAATGTTCATCTGTAAACTCATGCAGGGTGCCAGAAAATTCAGCTTGCCCATATTTACACCAAGTGTTTGGTGGAGGTGGACACAAAGCATGACTGGCTTTTCATCAGTTGATATTCGATGAAAGAAAGTGATCCACACAGCTATTTTCATCTTCTCTAAATTGTCACAGTTATTTTTACACTTCGTCATTTTATTTACGTACAAAAAGCAATAGAAGTTATCTAACTACAAAAATAGCCGATAATCACACTTCTTTCAATGAAAACTAGCATCAGAAACGAAGGACTGATTTGTTTATTCGTAATGCCAACTTCTGAGACGTAGCTGTAGGCACAAAGCAAAGTAATTCACAGCCTTCTAAACTGTGTTGTTCCAAAGATATGACTGCTCAACTGCGGCAGTATATGCATAGCTGCAAAGTTTGACAGTCACACATCAACATTCAAATATTATTTGAAGGTCTCACAACTGTCTGATTTTAACGTATTATATACCAAAATGTTCAGGAAAGTCTAAAGTTCATTATGGAGTAGAAAACAGAAAATGTCAAATTTCAACGAATTACACGTGCAGTGTCCCCTTAAGGCTACCTTCGCAACGCAATGACAGACTGTCAAACTTGGTGATTTTGGCTGTAGAGAAGGGAACTGTGAAATATTCAACTAAACGCAGGAGTTCATATCTCATGGTACCAATTTTTATGCCCAGAAAGAGAACAATAAATTCACAAAAATATGTAATAGTGAGTTACTATGTGTTTTATTTTTATTAATGCCTTTATTTATGACCATTTCTGTAGTAGTTTCAATCTAAGTAGAAGCACAGTCTAACATAACAGTCGCGACACTCCAAGCAGCGAGAAAGGAGAACGTCAAGTGCGCTGTAAGTGCAATGTTTGTCTTGCATCCCTTTCCTACTTGATTTATGAAATATATAAATTATCTTTTTGCCTCCAAGAGTTTGTTTAATATCAGCGGATATAGATGTTTCTAAAAGTGATCTTAAATAAGTGCAAGTAGGGATAAAAACAATGAATCCAGTGGCAAGCTACAACACAATTGTGAAAAAGCACTTGTGATGTTACATAGAACTGCAGCTTATCACATTGATATCAAAGGAATATAAACACACGGATTCAAACGTAAGTAGCACAATTGTGTACCTCTTCGTGCACTTTTCCCAATTTTATTTGGATGTCTTCCAAATATCACTGTAATGTATGCACTGATGGAAGCATAAAACATTCTGGCAAAGCCTGTATGCCTGAGTGCTGTAATTTAGAGCAAACAGCTTATTTTCGTCTTTCCATCCTGCTGCACTTTACTAATCTGGAATGCTAATCTGGCTTAACAACAAGTGAAGGACATATTTTAAATATCGGGATCCTACAATCTTCGAAATTTGTTTGTCCTCCTTCACTTCATCCTTCTGATACAGTTTCTGTTGCTGTCTGCACATAAAATGATACGCACTTTCCTTGTCGCGTAATAGTTTTGCACCAACTCTAGCGATCTGCACATTCTGACAGTTCACACACTTCTGCAAGGCACGAATAACTGCACTTAAAATCTAACCACTTCATCATCAAAGCAGGTCAGTGTTGACGATTCAGATGACTCTGGCACTGTCATGGAGAGTTGAACTGGCTGCTTCTGTGCCATATAACAGTCTTACAGATTTAGATGGATTGTCGAACGTTTGCGGCAATTTCCTCTTCATCGTCAGTTGAGGTAGCGTATATGGGATGTCTAACAGTGTGGATACTGCATTCGACACGAGTTTATTATTGTCTGCATCCATGAACTGGTATTCTTCGAAGTATAGCGAACAAAACTGCTATTCACTAGCCATTTTCTGTTCCTAAAACGAAACATTGATCATTAATACACATGTAGTTCGCAAGCGAATCCGGACGATACAGTTTAATAACATGATGGTATATATATCTCGGGGTTCTTAGGACACCTAAAAAAAAACTGATGAGGTGACTTCTTCATTTTGTTACTGCAATTTATTGCGCTACAGATGCCCCCTTACACACACACACACACACACACACACACACACACACACACACTAAAATGAAAAAACTGCTATTCTTCCTGGGACCTTTGCCTTTCGTGGGCTAGTGCTCTATCGGTCGTCACGTGACGCTTGTTCAAGTTCCTCGTTGATCCATTCACTCAGTTTTTATTATTTCTTTCTTTCTTGTCTCAGACGTTATGTCTGGTTAAAAATGGAAGGTGACGCGGACCTTGATCAAGCGTGACTTCCTTTTAACTGTACGGTAATTATTATTATTATTATTATTATTATTATTATTATTCCGGAGGCTAGTTAGTGCTCTGACCGAACACGCTGAGATACCATGCTGACACCAACTGAGCTACCCAAGTCTCGTCCTTACAGCTTTACTTCTGCCAGTACCTCGTCTCCTACCTTTCAAACTTCACGGAAGCTCTCCTGCGAACCTCCTGGAAGAAAGGATACTGTGGAGACATGCATTTGCCACAGCCTGGGGGATGTTTCCAGGAGTGCTAGTTCTGCAAGTTTCGCACGACAGCTTCTGTGAAATTTGGAAGGTAGGAGGCGAGGTACTGGCGGAAGTAAAGCTGTGAGTACCGGGCGTGAGTCGTGCTTGGGCACCTCAGTCGGAGCCGGCACAGTAACTCAGCGTGTTCGGTCAGCGGGCTGCTTGGCCTCTGTAATAAAAAAAACTGAGTAAAGGAATCAACGATCAACTTGACCGGATGTCTTGTGACGTCCGCCTAGAGCAAACGCAACGAACTAATCGAACAAAATGAGAAAAAAAAGTCGGTGGAGCACTAGTGCACGAAAGGCAAAGCTCCCGAATTCGAGTCTCGGTCCGGCACACAGTTTTAATTTGGCAGGAAGTTTCGTATCAGTGCACACTCCGCTGCAGAGAGAAAATCTCATTCTGGGAACTACTATTCGATTTCGCGTTCACGATCGCACCGAACTCAATAGTTTTGCTTGCTAGCCGCTTGGCGCGCTGCTGGCGCAGTAGACAACAAAATCGAGGGGAAGTGTTGCGACTGTTTTGTTAGACGGTGGTAGAAGTATGTTACATAGTTACTTTTGCTGTGTTTCTATTTTACAAGTTTTTGGTTTTTTCTTTTTTCGAAATTCGTGATTCTAAGTATACCCTACAAGAAATGCCGCTACTGAATATAAGTACAGGCCACAGGTCGTAGAGTTGATGGGTAGAGCACTTACCCTGACGACAGCGATGTCGTGGTCCATCCCAAGCGTGTCAAAGTAGAAGTGGGTGTATGTGTAGCCCACATCGTAGCTGGTAGCTTTCTGGTAGTCGGGGCTCCCCACAGTTATCCGCAAGAAGTTAATCGGCCTCCTGAAGACGAAATGCCCGACAGGATGTTACAGAGCAGCTTTCACATTTCATTGGAAATATTCCATTAAGAACTTTTTCTGTTGCACTCCAATTAAAAAAAAAATGTGACGGCATACTATGCATGTCACTCTAGCGACCACAGCTTTTCAACTACACTGGACAAAATAATTAGTCAATCTCAAGAGGCTCCACGCTAATCTATAGGCTACTGCTACGGGATGGTCAAAAACAGTCAGAAAAGCTTGTAAGGGTGTTGCGGGGTAAGTTGTGCTGAGAAATAACTGTTGAGAAAACCATTCGATACATTGCGCGATTTCCAACTTAAGTTGATTTACTCAATCAGGCCGTTGGGCGTGAAAATTCAAGCATTCCGCCAGATACAGGTAGTGTCAGTCGCTCTCATAGCGGAGATGAAACCACACAAGACTGCAAAGCCTTTGGCACAGGTTCGATTCTTAGTACCTCACACGTGCAATTTTTGTGTCACTCTCTTGTTCGGTTTTAGGAAACCGGAAGGAGAACACATTTGTCGACACCGTCCTTGGCGCGCTGCATGAATTTGCACGTGCAACGAACTGATGGGCTAACTTCAATGATGATTAACTGTGAAACTCCGCAACGTACGGAATTTTTTTCTTAACACACAGCCTATCTCGCAACACCCTTACAATATTTTCAGGCTGCTTCTGACCATCCTGTATTGCGAAAAGAGTTGCCTAATTTTGTTTCTAAAAATCGCGTTAAGTCCTCGACCGATTTACTTTGAATTTTCACATGATTCTCGAATAAACATTTGGATGGACGTACGTACATAAAAAAAAACGTTTTGCATCACCTCGGTTCCGAGAGTTCCGGAACCTGTACAGAAAATTGGAATAGAGATCAACATAAACATCATTTCCGCCCTTTTTATTGCTCATGAAAACCATACGTTGCATGTTGTACCACCATACAGCGAGACCTTCAGAGGTGGTGGATCAGATTGCTGTACGCATTGGTACCTCCAATACCCAGTAGCTCGTCTTGCATTGATGCATGCCTGTATTCGTCGTGGCATACTATCCACAAGTTCATCAGGGAACTGTTGGTCCAGATTGTCCCACTCCTCAACGGCCATTCGGCGTAGATCCCTCAGAGTGGTAGGAGGATCACGTCGTCGATAAACAGCCCTTTCCAATCTCTCCCAGACATGTTCGATAGGGTAATGTCTGGAGAACATGCTGGCCACTCTAGTCAAGCAATGTCGTTAACTTGAAGAAGTCATTCACATGACGTGCACGATAAGGGAGCGAATTGTCGTCTATGAAGACGAATGCCTCGCCAATATGCTGCTGATATGGTTGCACTATCGGTCGGAGGGTTGCATTCACGTATCGTGCAGCCGTTACGGCGAGTTCCGTGACCACCAGCGGCGTATGTCGGCCCCACATAATGCTACCCCAAAACAGCAGGGAACCTCCACCTCGCTGCACTCGCTGGACAGTGTGTCTAAGGCGTTCAACCTGACCGTGTTGCTTTCAAACACGTCTCAGACGATTGTCTGGTTGAAAGCATATACGACAATCATCGGTGAAGAGAATATAATGCCAATCCTGAGTGGTCCATTCGGCATGTTGTTGGGCCCATCTGTACCGCGCTGCATGGTATCGTTGTTGGAAAGCTGGACCTCACCATGGACGACGGGAGTAAAGTTGCACATTATGCAGCCTATTGCGCACAGTGTGAGTCGTAACACGATGTCCTGTGGCTGTACGAAAAGCATTATTCAACACGATGGCGTTGCTGTCAGGGTTTCTCAAAGCCATAATCCGTAGGTAGCGGTCATCCACTGCAGTAGTTGCCCTTGGGCGACCTGAGCGAGGCATGTCATCGTCAATTCCTGTCTCTCTGTGTCTCCTCCATTTGTGAACAACATCGCTTTGGTTCATTCCGAGACGCCTGGACACTTCCCTTGTTGAGAGCACTTCCTAGCTGTCGGATTCCCCTCCGTGTAATAGGCGCTGCTCATGCATGGCTGTTTACATCTCAGGGTTGGTTTAGTGACGTCTCTGAACAGTCAAAGGGACTGTCTGTGATACATTACCCACAGTCAACGACTTTCTTCAGGATTTCTGGGAATTGGGGTGATGCAAAACTTTTTTTGATGTGTGTAGGATTCTATACATCTACACACATAATACAAAAAGGGGAAGCGTTATTTCCAGCAATATGAGAAAGTTCTTGACAAATTTACTTCAAAGTGTTACACGATATTCTAATAATCATCCAGACGGCCATGGTATACATTTTTTAAGCAAAAGTTTTCCGTTAAAACCGACTGAGAGAAAGAAATGCTGTGGTGTGCTGTGTTGTGAAAACATGCGGTTTCGTTTTCTTTGTTGGAGTCAGTTTTTTACTGCGATAACATGGTTAGACAAACTGTTTGTCCCATATACCGGGTGATCAAAGAGTCAGTATAAATTTGAAAACTTAATAAACCACGGAATAATGTAGATAGAGAGGTAAAAATTGACACACACATGCTTGGAATGACATGGGATTTTATTAGAACCAAACAAAAACACCCCATATTGCTGGACGCGTGAAAGATCTCCTGCGCGCGCAGTTTCGTGATGCATCACCATAACTCCGGACATGATTTACAGTGCTGTTCACAACATTATTCCTCGACTACAGCTATTGTTGAGGAATGATGGTGGACACATTGAGCATTTCCTGTAAAGAACATCATCTTTGCTTTGTCTTACTTTGTTATGCTAATTATAGCTATTCTGACCAGATGAAGCGTCATCTATTGGACATTTTTTGAATTTTTGTATTTTTTTGGTTCTAATAAAACCCCATGTCATTCCAAGCATGTGTGTCAATTTGTACCTCTCTATCTACATTATTCCGCAATTTATTCAGTTTTCAAATTTAAACTGACTTTTTGATCACCCGGTATATTCGTTTTTATTGTATACAATTTTAAAGAAAAATTGTATACACAAAAATGTGCAGTATTGTTTTCTTCCTCGCAGTCAGTTTTAACAGAATACAGGAGATTTGTATTTACTGGCTAAAAATTAAATACTACAACGGAATCTGAATCGTCCAGAAATTTGTAAACGTCCCCATTTCCACATTAAAACTATGCAAAATACTATCATTGAAGCTATTACCCCGACAGATGCAACAGCTGGACATGTCTCTCTCATACTCTATACAAAAATGATCCCATGAAATTTACCCACTCATTTTAAATGGCTTCAATTTCCTGTCACGGTTTCGTACGCAATAACAATAAACAATGGGCAAGATCAAGAGAGGGAGCGGAGGATATGCATTGGGGGGGGGGGGATGGACAGAGGCGGTGAATGAGGAGATGGACAGAGAGAAATGAAGGAGGAGGACGTAGAAAGATCGAGGAGGAGATAGAGAGAGAGAGAGAGAGAGAGAGAGAGAGAGAGAGAGAGAGAGAGAGAGAGAGTATGGGCAGTGAGAGGGAGGGAGGAGGAGGCGAATAGAGAAAGGGAGGAGATGGTGATGGACAGAGAGGAGGAGGAGGAGGAGGAGGAGGAGGAGGAGGCGACGGACAGAGGTATGTGGGAGGAGAAACAGATGGTCGAGAGGGGGGGGGGGCAGGGAGCAGACGCACAAAGAGAGTGGCAGGAAGAGGTCGTGGACAAAGAGAAGGTTCAAATGGCTCTGAGCACTATGGGACTTAACATCTGTGGTCATCAGTCCCCTAGAACTTAGAACTACTTAAACCTAACTAACCTAAGGACATCACACACATCCATGCCCGAGGCAGGATTCGAACCTGCGAGCGTAGCAGTCGCGCAGTTCCAGACTGCGCGCCTAGAACCGCTAGACCACCGCGGCCGGCCAAAGAGAAGGGAAGGATAAGTACGGTAAGGGAGGGAGGAGGCGATGGACAGAGAGGGGGCAGAATGAGACAAGGACATACACTCAAGAGCCAAAGAAACTGGTACACCTGCCTAATATCGTGTAGGGCCCCCGAGAGCACGCAGAAGTGCCGCAACACGACGTGGCGTGAACTCGACGAATGTCTGAAGTAGCGCTGTAGGGATTTGACATCAAGAATCCTGCAGGGTTGTCCATAAACCAATACGAGTACGAGGGGGGTGGAGATCTCTTCTGAACAGCAGGTTGCAAGGCATCCCAGGTATGCTCAATAATGTTCAAGTCTGCGGAGTTTGGTGGCCAGCGGAAGTGTTTAAACTCAAAATAGTGTTCCTGGGGCCACTCAGTAGCAATTATTGGCGTAGGGGGTGTCGCATGGTCCTGCTGGAATTGCCCAAGTTCGTGGGACTGCACAATGGACATGAATTGATGCAGGTGATCAGACAGGACTGCTTACATACGTGTCACTTGTCAGAGTCGTATCTACGCGTATCAGGGGTGCCATATCACTGCAACTGCACAGTCCCCACACCGTTACAGAGCCTCTAGCAGCTGGAACAGTCTCCTGCTAACATCCAGGTTCCAACGGCTCATGAGGTTGTCTCCACACCCGTACGCGTCCATCCGCTCGATACAATTTGAAAAGAGATTCGGCCGACCAGGCGACATGTTTCCTGTCATCAACAGTCCAATGTCGGCGTTGACGGGCCCAGGCGAGGCGTAAAGCTTTGTGTCGTGTATTCATCAGGGGTACAAGAATGGGCCTTCAGCTCCTAAAGATGTTTCGTTGAATGATACGCAGTCTGACACATGTTGATGGCCCAGCACTGAAATCTGTAGCAGTTTGCGAAAGGGTTGCACTTCTGTCATGTTGAACGTTTCCCTTCAGTCGTTGTTGGTCCCGTTTGCAGGATTTTTTTCCGGTATCAGCGATATCTGAGATTTGATGTTTTACCTGATTCCTTATATTCACGGTCCCTCGTGAAATTGTCTAACGAGAAAATCCTCACTTCATCGCTAACTCGGAGATGCTGTTTCCCATCGCTCGCGCGCCGACTGTAACACCACGTTCAAGCTCACTTAAATCTTGATAACCTGCCACTGTAGCAGGAGTAACCGATCTAACAACTGCACCGGTACTTGTCTTATACAAGCATTGCCTACCGGAGTGCCGTATTCTGCCTGTATTTGTATCTGAATACAATTTGTATTTGAGTACGTATGCCTATACCAGTTTCTTTGGCGCTTGAGTGTATATCCAATTCGCACAGATATTTAGCCATTTTAAAGCGTTGCTGGGTCGCTAGTAGCGGATAATGCCTTCTCTAGCTTTGTTAATTGCCTCTATTCGACCAGAATGACAGTCCACACGTTTCCTTAGGTGCCCTGCAGATGCCACTCACTGATGATATGATGACATAGAGCTACCAAACTGGGATGACGTTGACTGCTTCATATCATCCACTATTCCAAATGGTTCCATGTATTTTCTACGGGATTAAGATGAGGTGATTTAGCAGGCCTCTCGAGATAGGACGAGGTGCCTAAGTGTTGGTGAAATCAGGAACGTACGTTTATGTGGAGCACTGAGAGCAGAGCTATTGTCATTTTGGAAGGCGTGTCACAGCATGCTCATAATGAAGATGTAGAAGCAAGGGAAAGAATGTTCAAATGATTATTCTGGTTCATGTTCACGGCAACCTGAACGAATAGGCACAATTCATGGTTCGGCAACACAAACTAAACTTCACAGAACCACCTCTGGCCTGACACCTTACACACACTGGGGGTTAAACGTCTCACTGGATCAGCAGTACACTCGACGCCTTGCATCGATTGAAAAAGAGACAAATTCGCAGCGCTTAGGACGGAATTATACGCCTCTGGCCAGACTCCAGTCAGCTACGTACACTTTCAGTGCTGTTCGACCTGTCCCTCGCTCTGCGCAAAGTCCCAGACGACTGGAAAAAAGCACAGACCAGTCATGTATATAAGAAGGGTAGAAGAACAGCTACGCAGAATTACAGACCAATATCCTTAACATAGATTTGCTGCAGAATTCTGCAACATATTCTCAGTTCAAGTATAATAAAGTTCCTTGAAGCGGAAATTCTTCTGCCCACACACTAGCACGGGTTTAGAAAGCATCGCTCATACCAAACTCGGCTTGCCCTCTTCTCGCACGGTATCCTTTGAGTTATCGATGAATGGAGTCTGCCCCGATAGCTGAATGGTCAGCGTGACGGACTGCCGTCCTAAGGGGCCCGGGTTCGATTCCCGGCTGGGTTGGGGATTTTCCCCGCTCAGGGGCTGGGTGTTGTATTGCCTTCATCATCATTTCATCCCCAACCGGCGCGCAGGTCGCCCAGTGTGGCGTCAAATGTAATAAGACCTGCACCAAGACGGCCGGACCTGCCCTGTAAGGGGCTTCCCGACCAATGACGCCAAACGCTCATTTTCACTCCCATCGATGAATGGCGACCATCAGTCCATGTTCCTAGACTTCCGAAAAGCGTGGGACACGGTGCCCCACTGCAGACCGTTGACGAAGGTATTTCCATGCGGAATACGTTCCCAGAAATGTGGATGGCTCGAAAACTTCTTAATGAACAGCACCCACTATGTTGCCATTGAGGGAAAATGTTTGTCTGAGAGAAGAGTATTGTCAGGAGTGTCCCGTGGAAGTGTAATAGGACTGTTGTCATTTCCTATGTACACAAATGATCTGACGGAGGCCGAGCAGCAATCTGTGGCTGTTTGCTGATGATGATGATGATGATGATGATGATGATGATGTGGTGTGGTGTGTGGGAAGGTGTTGTCGTTGGGCGACTGTAAGAATATACGACATGAACTAGGCAAAATTTGTAGTTGATGTGATGAATGGCAGCTAGCTCTACTTGTAGAAAAGTATAAATTAATGAGGATCAGTGGGAGAAAAAAATCCGGTGACGTACGGATAAAACATTAGTGGATTGCGGCCTGACACAGTCTCGTTGATTCAATGTCCAGGCGTAACTTTGCAAACCAATGTGAAAAGGAATTAGCACGTGAGATTGCCGCATTACTTTCAGGGCAACCTTCGTTTTCTATTAAAACCGACTGTGAGAAAGAAAATGCTGTGCTGTGCTCTGTAGTGAAAATGTGCGGTTTTGTTTTCTTTCCCTTAGTCTGACAAATAGTTTCTTCCAGATACGTATTCTCTCTTATTGGTTACACCACTGGCCATTACAATTGCTACACCAAGAACAAATGCAGATGATAAACGGGTATTCATTGGACAAATATATTATACTAGAACTGACATGTGATTACATTTATACGCAATTTGGGTGCATAGATCCTGATAAATCAATACCCAGAACAACCACCCTGGCCGTAATAACGGCCTTGATACGCCTGGCCATCGAGTCAAACAAAGCTTGGATGGCGTGTACAGGTACAGCTGCCCATGCAGCTTAAACACGATACCATAGTTCATCAAGAGTAGAGACTGGCGTGTTGTGACAAGCCAGTTGCTCGGCCGCCATTGACCAGACGTTTTCAATTGGTGAGATATCTGGAGAATGTGCGGGCCAAGGCAGCAGTCGAACATTTTCTGTATCCACAAAGGCCAGTACAGGACCTGCAACATGCGGTCGTGCATTATCCTGCTGAAATGCAGGGTTTCGCCGGGATCGAATGAAGGGTAGAGCCACGGGTCGTAACACATCTGAAATGTAACGTCCACTGTTCAAAGTGCAGTCAATGCGAACAAGAGGTGACCGAGACGTGTAACCGATGGCAGCCCATACCATCAGGCCGGGTGATACACCAGTATCGCGATGACGAATACACGCTTACAATGTGCGTTCGCCACAATGTCGCCAAACACGGATGCGACCATCGTGATGCTGTAAACAGAACCTGGATTCATCCTAAAAAATGACCTTTTAACCATTTGTACACCCAGGTTCGTCGTTGAGTACACAATCGCAGGCGTTCCTGTCTGTGATGCAGCATCAAGGATAACAGTAGCCACGGTCTCCGAGCTGATAGTCCATGCTGCTGCAAACGTCGTCGAACTGTTCGTGCAGATGATTGTTGTCTTGCAAACGTCCCCATCTGTTGACTCAGGGATCGAGACGTGGCTGCACGATCCGTTACAGCTATGCGGATAAGATGCCTGTCATCTCGACTGCTAGTGATATGAGGCCGTTGGGATCCAGCACGGCGTTCCGTATTACCCTCCTGAACCCACCGATTCCATATTCTGCTAACAGTCATTGGATCTCGACCAACGCCTGCACAATGTCGCGATACGATAAACCGCAATCGCGATAGGCTAAAATCCGACCTTTATCAAAGTCGGAAACGTGATGGTACGCATTTCTCCTCCTTACACGAGTCATCACAACAACGTTTCACCAGGCGACGCCGGTCAACTGCTGTTTGTGTATGAGAAATCGGTTGGAAACTTTCCTCATGTCAGCACGTTGTAGGTGTCGCCACCGGCGTCAACCTTGTGTGAATGCTCTGAGAAGCTAATCATTTGCGTATCACAGCATCTTCTTCCTGTCGGTTAAATTTCGCTTCTGTAGCACGTCATCTTCGTGGTGTAGCAATTTTAATGGCCAGTAGTGTAAATTTGAGATAAACTGTATACACAACAATGTTGTTCCTTCCAGATACATGTTATTTCTCATTACATATATTTAAAGGTAATTTGTACACAAAACAGTGTGTTTTGTTTTCTTTCTCGCAGTTGGTTTTCACAGAAAAACAGAGGTAGTGTTTATGGCTTATGATTTAGAATATTACAATGGAATATTAATTTACAGTAACAATAAAAGGACTCAAGATCAGAGTGAGGAGGGAAGAGGAGACAAAGTGGGGAGGGGAACACAGAGAGGAAGAAGGAGGGGGAGGAGGAGGAGGAGGAGGAGGAGGAGGAGGAGGAGGAGGAGGAGGCAAATAAGGATAGAGGGGAGGGAGGAGGAGGAGGAGGCAAATAAGGATAGAAGGGAGGGAGGAGCAGGAGGATAGAGGGGAGGAAGGAGGAGGAGGAGGAGGAGGAGGAAGAGGATAGAGGGGAGGAAGGAGGAGGAGGAGGAAGGAGGAGGAGGAGGAAGGAGGAGGAGGAGGAGGAGGAGGAGGAGGAGGAAGAGGATAGAGGGGAGGAAGGAGGAGGAGGAGGAGGAGGATAGAGGGGAGGAAGGAGGAGGAGGAGGATAGAGGGGAGGAGGAGGAGGATAGAGGGGAGGAAGGAGGAGGAGGAGGAGGATAGAGGGGAGGAAGGAGGAGGAGGAGGAGGAGGATAGAGGGGAGGAAGGAGGAGGATAGAGGGGAGGAAGGAGGAGGAGGAGGCAAATGAGGATAGAGGAGAGGAAGGAGGAGGAGGAGGAGGCGGCAAATGAGGATAGAGGAGAGGAAGGAGGAGGAGGAGGAGGAGGAGGAGGCAAATGAGGATAGAGGAGAGGATAGAGGAGAGGAAGGAGGAGGAGGAGGAGGAGGCAAATGAGGATAGAGGAGAGGAAGGAGGGGGAGGAGGAGGCAAATGAGAATAGAGGGGAGGAAGGAGGAGGAGGCAAATGAGGATAGAGGGGAGGAGGAGGAGGAGGCAAATGAGAATAGTGTGGAGGGAGGAGGGGAGTATAGAGGGGAGGCAGGAGGAGGAGGCAAATGAGGATAGAGGGGAGGGAGGGAGGTAGGATGATGAGGATAGAGGGGAGGGAGGGAGGAGGAGGATAGAGGGGTGGGAGGGAGGAGGAGGATAGAGGGGAGGGAGGGAGGAGGAGGAGGATAGAGGGGAGGAAGGGAGGAGGAGGATAGAGGGGAGGAAGGGAGGAGGATAGATGGGAGGAAGGAGTAGGAGGATAGAAGGGAGGAAGGAGGAAGATAGAGGGGAGGAAGGAGGAGGAGGCAAATGAGGATAGAGGAGAAGTAGGAGGAGGTGGCAAATTAGGATAGAGGGGGGAAGGAGGATAGAGGGGTAGGCAGGAGGAGGATAGAAGGAAGGCAGGAGGAGGAGGATAGAGGGGTGGGAGGGAGGGAGGGAGGAGGATAGAGGGAAGGCAGGAGGAGGAGGATAGAGGGGTGGGAGGGAGGAGGAGGACTGAGGGGAGGGAGGGAGGAGGATAGAGGGTAGGGAGGGAGGGAGGAGGATAGAGGGGAGGAAGGAGCAGGAGGATGGTGGGGAGGAAGGAGCTGGAGGATGGAGGGGAGGAAGGAGCTGGAGGATGGAGGGGAGGAAGGAGCTGGAGGATGGAGGGGAGGAAGGAGCAGGAGGATAGGAGGAGGATAGAGGGGAGGAAGGAGGAGGAGGCAAATGAGGATAGAGGGGAGGGAGCAGGAGGAGGATAGAGGGGAGGAAGGAGGATGGGGGCGAGGAAGGAGCAGGAGGAGGATAGAGGGGAGGAAGGAGCAGGAGGATAGAAGATAGGAAGGAGGTGGATAGAGGGAGGGAGGGAGGAGGAGGAAGATGGAGGGGAGGAAGGAGGAGGAGGTTAGGGGGAAGAAAGGAGGAAGAGGAAGAGGAGGAGGATAGAGGGGAGTACAGAGAGGGAGGAGGAGGAGATGGAATAGGAAACACATCATAATCTTGTTCTCCGTCCTCTGTCTGTCCACCACTTGTGTAGCAATTGCAAAGCTGCTCGGTTCGCTATACTCTGTACTTCGAGAGAAGAGCTCTGACAGCTGGCAGCTCAGTTGCCAGTATTCGACACGGACAGGCAGCGTGACAGCGGGAGGGGGGGGGGGGGGAGCGGGGTGACAGACCTTCGGCCCGCGGCAACACTCTGCTTCTCCTTCAGAACCTAACAATTGCCGCGTCATTCACTGCAGCATTCTGCTGACCGATGTGTTCCTTGATGGGATATTTTTTCACATGCGCTACCAGTGTTTGTCACCTTACACAAACACACACACAAATATTTTCTTTAATGATGTTACAGCCATTTGACGGCAACAGTTTTTATTTTATTGTTATACGGTTCATATTCCGCTGTATTTCATACCAGTACGATATCTTTTGACATTTATGAGTTGCCGTACTTGAAAATGGTCTACGGCCGAACTCTGGATCGTATAACAATAAAACAAAAATTATTATCGTCAAACAGCGGTAACATCATTAAAAAATTACCATGACTATGGTTCCAGCCAAAATAAAAATATCACACAATCAGATTTTCAACGTTAACAAAGCAAAGCAAAGTGCACATGTAAAATATCCAATAAGGACGTTACCTCTATTTTTCTTGTGGGAGAATGGAAACTCCAAGATCAATTATCATCCAATTAGTCATCTCTCGTCACGATCACATGCTCTTAGTTATCTTCGCTGTTGCTGTCCTCGTCGTCTGATAAAGAAATTACAATATTATGAACGGATTCTTCTCTTACATCTTCTACGTTTGACCTCGTAATCTCTTTCCACACGTGGTTCACGACGTTCTTCCAATTTTCTGCCGTTATTCGTGTGACAGCCTCATTTACCAGCCTCTCTGTGTCTCGCAACGTAAAGGTTTTGTTTCGCTCCGCAACATCTTGTTTTATTTGAGTCCAGGTGAGTTCAATTGCACTGTAATGGCAGTGGCACGGTGGAAGACGTATAAGTTTGTGGCCGGGGTTCTCTGCTAATGTATCTATCACATAATGCGTCTTCTGTGGCTTGTATCGTTTCACTAATTCCGAAAATTCCGCTTTGCGCATATTCTGTTAAAGCCTATTTTATTATCTTCTAACCAGTTGACTTTCGTCTCTCCTTGCAGCAGCCGCTGATGCCTTATTTAATTATGCACAATGGCACGGCGCATTGTCAATTACATAAGCACTACCGGGACTGTCGTTTTGCAGCAAACAAGTACCGAAACAGTCTTTGAATGTACGAGGGTAATCCCAAAAGTAAGGTCTCCTATTTTTTTTTATAAGTACATAGACCTGTTTATTTCTACAATCGTTTACATCAGTTTAAAGCTTGAAAATTTAGCTATTTTTCGACATAATCACCATTTCTGTCGATGCATTTTTGTAGACGCTGTGGCAGTTTTTATATGGGCATGTCATACCAGCTCGCCGCCATGCTGAAGAAGGATGCCGCCACTGGCGAGATTGTTGCTTGGTCTCAGGTATAAAGTGGTATGCCCAGGTTTCGTCACCCGTGACAATTGAGTCCAGAAAGTTGTCCTGTTCGGCCGCAAGGTGGTGAAGAAATGCGCGCGGAACATCAACTCGTAGTCGCGTGTGGTCCTCAGTCAGCATGCGTGGCACCCATCTTGAGCACACCTCCCGGTAGTTCAATGTTTCCGTTAAAATTCGGGAAACCTCAGGAACCAACGTGAAGAGATCATTCAGGGTGATCCGCCGATCTTCACGCATGCTTTGCTCAACCTTCAACACTGTCTCCTCAGAAACACGGTCTCCCGCTCCTTTCTTCGTCGTGAATTTCGGTCCGACCAGCTGCAAACTCTCTACACCACTTACGAACATTTTTGACATCTATGCACTACTCACCATACACTTCTGTCAATTGGCGATGGATTTTAATCAGCGCAGTGCCCTTTGCGTTCAAAAACCGAATAACTGCGCGCAATTCGCACTTGGTAACATCCAACGGCTGCCAAGCCAAGGCTGAGCGCCTCAGCGCGGCGTGCGCATGTTTACACACAGCACGTGAAGCACTTTTCATAACAGTGTAACCAAGTGCCACACAAACAGAGTTCTGCACTTATAAAAAAAATAGGATACCTTATTTTTGGGATTACCCTCGTATCTGCATTCATTTCCTCATGGTAGTCGACAGTTTTTTTTACTGCAACGTCATCATAGCACTGGGCACAAAACCGTTCATAGAGCCAGTATGAACTATAATTAGACGCCCTCCCTTACCTGTTGGCACACTCATAGTTCCGTGGCGCGTGTCTTCTGTCTACGCAATGGAACGTGCATAACGCACGTTGACCCATGTTTTGCCAATCCACATTACGTTTTCCGGATTCGCTGCAATCAACGACGTCTCCACGCTACAATGTCTCGTGTTCCAGCAATAACTTTCGTCCTGAGAACTTTTTCCAACGGAAGCCAATTTTTTTTCCAGAACAATGGAGGGACTTGTCATTTCGCCTGTGAACAAACCACTGTCCGACAGTGATGCCATCAAATTTTCAAGCGTTGGACACACCTTGCCGCTGTAGTGCGCGTATATGTGTTGCCTGATAGCACTTACTTCAAAGTCGTCTATTTCAGTCACATGACACGATCTCTTCCTTGACTTTCCAGGCGTCACAATAACAGGGCTGGCAGCTGAACTGGCAGCCTCTTTTATCATTTGTGACTCTCTTCGCTGTCGCTGTAGAGATGTTCACTGCTTCTGCCACTCTGTCAACCACTTTACCCACTGATATCAAAGGCCCACCATTGTCCCTTTCCCTTTCAAAGTAAACACGCAATCTGTATCTAAATCCGTATGCTTGGGATTTCAGCGTAGCTCTTTTCCCAAAAGCCTCTTCTCTGCACTACAGGCGGCCATTTTCCACTTATACACACTTTTCCACTTAGACACATGGCAAGAAACTCACAGAAGTAGCGGAATGCACACGTATACACACAAACCTGAACGTATCACGTGGCACAACTGATTGAAAGCAGTGGTCACCCAGCACTATGGCAACACTTGGGCGTTGCCACAGCAATGTAATCAAAAACTCACGATCGATTGGCCGTCGTGGATGCGCGAAGCACGTGCACCGAGGCTGCGTCAACTGTCACAGCTCTTCTCTCGCCATATCGAGTATAGTACTGTATATGCAATACTGCAATACTAACCTTACGACTTATCTTAGAAGAAAGATTAAGAAAAGGCAAACCTACGTTTCTAGCATTTGTAGACTTAGAGAAAGCTTTTGACAACGTTAACTGGAATACTCTCTTTCAAATTCTGAAGGTGGCAGCGGTAAAATACAGGGAGCGAAAGGCTATTTACAATTTGTACAGAAACCAGATGGCAGTTATAAGAGTCGAGGGGCATGAAAAGGAAGCAGTGGTTGGGAAAGGAGTGAGACGGGGTTGTAGCCTCTCCCCAATGTTATTCAATCTGTATATTGAGCAAGCAGTAAAGGAAACAAAAGAAAAATTCGGAGTAGGTATTAAAATCCATGGAGAAGAAATAAAAACTTTGAGGTTCGCCGATGACATTGTAATTCTGTCAGAGACAGCAAAGGACTTGGAAGAGCAGTTGAACGGAATGGACAGTGTCTTGAAAGGAGGGTATAAGATGAACATCAACAAAAGAAAAACGAGGATAATGGAATGTAGTCAGATTAAATCGGGTGATGCTGAGGGGATTAGATTGGGAAATGAGACACTTAAAGTAGTAAAGGAGTTTTCTATTTAGGGAGTAAAATAACTGATGATGGTCGAAGTAGAGAGGATATAAAATGTAGACTGGCAATGGCAAGGAAATCGTTTCTGAAGAAGAGAAATTTGTTAACATCGAGTATACATTTAAGTGTCAGGAAGTCGTTTCTGAAAGTATGTGTGTGGAGTGTAGCCATGTATGGAAGTGAAACATGGACGATAACTAGTTTGGACAAGAAGAGAATAGAAGCTTTCGAAATGTGGTGCTACAGAAGAATGCTGAAGATAAGGTGGGTAGATCACGTAACTAATGAGGAGGTATTGAATAGGATTGGGGAGAAGAGAAGTTTGTGGCACAACTTGACTAGAAGAAGGGATCGGTTGGTAGGACATGTTTTGAGGCATCAAGGGATCACAAATTTAGCATTGGAGGGCAGCGTGGAGGGTAAAAATCGTAGAGGGAGACCAAGAGATGAATACACTAAGCAGATTCAGAAGGATGTAGGTTGCAGTAGGTACTGGGAGATGAAGAAGCTTGCACAGGATAGAGTAGCATGGAGAGCTGCATCAAGCCAGTCTCAGGACTGAAGACCACAACAGCAACAACTGTATATGAACAATAACTAAAATTTTATTATTTGCTCTTCTATTTGGTGTTGCAATTTTAATGGCCAACACTGCAGTTTAGCCCATCCCTTGCAAGCACTAACAACAGAGAGGAAGGAAGGCTGTACAGTAAAGGTGTCGCAAGGTGAACTGACCTGGTGGGCCTCATGATGCCGTCGTATATGCAGTGCCCGGCGGTGACCAGGTTGCGCTCATCGATGACGACTGCCCCGCACAGTGGAAACTCGTCTCGGTGCCACCACAGACTCGCCTGTCGGAAAATTAGTAGTGCGACCATTAGTATCGGACATGGTACATTGTATACTCTGATTAAAATAACTTGGTGACTGACAAGCTGCGGTGGCAGGGGCGGGGTTGCCGGTGTGTAGCCAGCTCCACCATACGAGATGGCATAAGACGACCCTTGACAGATCGTAGCGCTGTTGCAAGTTTTCAGTTGCGAAGCACCAATGGCTACAGGCGAAAACAATAGCCTTCTACAGAGCTGTGGCAATACCGAGGCGTTGCCACAGGAATGTTTACGAAATCGAGTGACATTGCTGGTTACCATAGGCCCTGAAAGCTGACACGTCAAGCTCACTTTAACTGTCAGGGATCAACTTATGCTGACTCAGCTACACACAAGACACTGCGAGTACCTGTGAAAAAGGCAACGCAGTGAGAAGAAGGTGAGAACAGCAACTGGCTGGCACGTGAACTCTACCACTCGACTTGTTGAAACGCCAGTCACAAAGTTATTTAAATCTGAGAATAACTGAGAAAGTGCACACTCACATTCATAATACAGTGCGTTCCAGAAGTGATGGTCAATATTCAGGGATATGACAGGAATGATCATTCGATACAAAAAGTCAACTAAATGTGAGCTCTAAAACGCATACCTTAAGGGCTGTGAGCAATTCTTTATCTTTGATACTGTGAAACAAATCTCTTCTACTGCAAGCTCTTTGCTTTCCATATTTTGGAGAGTGGTAGTATGGATCAAAACAAGATAAAAAAGTCCAGTAAATAAGTGGTGAGGCACCACATCCTGGAGAACAGTCACTTCACCATTACGGAGCTCAGAAACCATTTTCAACACAGACTTAAACACGAGATGCCTATAATAGCTTCCACAACGAAGCTTTGTCTCGAAACAGGCAGAAAATCCAAAGAGATTCTGGTCGTATGTAATATATGCTAATGGCAAGACACAATCGATGCCTTCTCTGTGCGATAGCAATGGAAATTCCATCAATGACAGTGCTGCTAAAGCAGAGTTACTACACACATCCTTCCAAAATTTCTTCATCAACGAAGACTAAATAAATATTCCAGAATTCGAATCAAGAACAGATGTCAACATGAGTAACATAGAAGTAGGTATCCTCAAAGTAGGGAACCAACTTAAATCACCTAATAAAAGCAAGTCTTCTGGTCCAGACTCTATACCAATTAGGTTCCTTTCAGAGTATGCTGATACAATAGCTCCTTATTATACAACCATTCATTGACGAAAGATCTGTACCCAAAGACTGGAAAGTTGCACAGGTCACGTCAATACTCAAGAAAGGTAGTAGGAGTAATCCG
Source organism: Schistocerca americana (assembly GCF_021461395.2). Lineage (NCBI taxonomy): Eukaryota > Metazoa > Arthropoda > Insecta > Orthoptera > Acrididae > Schistocerca > Schistocerca americana. Next base: position 172,236,213 of record NC_060128.1, on the reverse strand, counting down.
CTGAATTACAGGTCCATATCATTAACTTCAATATGCAGCTTGATTCTGGAACATATATTGCGTTCGAACATTATGAATTATCTAGAAGAGAACGGTCTATTGAAAAATAGTCAACATGGATTTAGAAAACATTGTTGTGAAACACAGCTAGCTCTTTATTCACACGAAGTTCAAAAGGCTCTGAGCACTATGGGACTTAGCTTCTGAGGTCATTAGTCCCCTAGAACTTAGAACTACTTAAACCTAACTAACCTAAGGACATCACACACATCCATGGCCGAGGCAGGATTCGAAACTGCGACCGTAGCGGTCGCGCGGTTCCAGACTGTAGCGCCTAGAACCGCTCGGCCACCCCGGCCGGCATTCACACGAGGTGTTTGTAAGTAGGCTGTTTGTTCTCTTATTGGCAACGTTACGTAGCGCTCTGTATGAAAATCACTGGCTGTGCTGTGTGCAGTCAGTGTCTAGTTTGCATTGTTGTCTGCCATTGTAGTGTTGGGCAGCGGCAGCTGGATGTGAACAGCGCATAGAGTTGCGCAGTTGGAGGTGGCTCACCAGCAGTGGTGGATGTGGGGAGAGAGATGGCGGAGTTTTGAAATTTGTAAGACTGAATGTCATGAACTGCTATATATATTATGACTATTAAAGTAAATACATTGCTTGTTCTCTATTAAAATCTTTCATTTGCTAACTATGCCTATCAGTAGTTAGTGCCTTCCGTAGTTTGAATCTTTTATTTAGCTGGCAGTAGTGGCGCTCGCTGTATTGCAGTAGTTCGAGTAACGAAGATTTTTGTGAGGTAAGTGATTTGTGAAAGGTATAGGTTAATGTTAGTCAGGGCCATTCTTTTGTAGGGATTATTGAAAGTCAGATTGCGTTGCGCTAAAAAATATTGTGTGTCAGTTTAAGCACAGTCGTGTAATTTTTCAAAGGGGACGTTTCATGTTGAGTGCTATTGACAAGGGAATTCAAATTGATTCCGTATTTCTAGATTTCCAGAAGGCTTTTGACACTGTACCACACAAGCGGCTTTTAGTGAAATTGCGTGCTTATGGAATATCGTCTCAGTTGTGTTACTGGATTCGCGATTTCCTGTCAGAGAAGTCACAGTTCGTAGTAATTGTCGGAGAGTCATCAAATAAAACAGAAGTGCTTTCTGGCTTTCCACAAGATAGTGTTAAAGACCCTCTGCTATTCCTTATCCATATATAAGATTTAGGAGACAATCTGACCAGCCGTCTTAGGTTGTTTGCAGATGATGTTATTTGTTGTCTAGTAAAGTCATGAGAAGATCAAAATAAATTATGAACGATTTAGAAAGAATGTCTGTATGGTGCAAAAATTGGCAATTCACACCAAATAGTGAGAAGTGTGAGGTCATCCACATGAGTGCTAAAAGGAATCCGTTAAACTTTGGCTACACGATAAAGCAATCAAATCTAAAGACAGTAAATTCAACTAAATGCCTAGGAATTACAATTACGAACAGCTTATAATGGAAAGAACACATAGAAAATGTTGGAGAGGGGGGGGGGGGGGGCAAACCAAAGACTGCTTTTTATTGGCAGAACCCTTAGAAAATGTAACAGATCTGCTAAAGAAACTGCCTGCACTACGCTTGTTCGCTCTCTTTTGGAGTACCGCTGCGCGGTGTGGGATCCTTATCAGTTAGGTTTAATGGGGTACATCAAGAAAGTTCACAGAAGAGCAGCACGTTTTGTATTATCGCGAAATAGAGGAGAGGGAGTCACGGACATGATACAGGATTTGGGGTGGACATAATTAAAAGAAAGTCGTTTTCCGTTGCGGGAAATCTTTTCAAGAAATTGCAATCGCCAACTTTCTCTGCGGAATGTGAAAATATTTTGTTGACGCAGACCTACGTAGAGAGAAACGATCGTCATAATACAGGGTGAGCACAAAGTCTTGCCCTGATTATAACAATTTATTACAGAATAACCGTTCGACATAATAATTTACATTTGATGCCGTTACATAGATTAGTGTTAGTAGTTTCTTTTTAACCACTTAAATCTCAATGTGTGCTCCTTTGGTAGCTCGAAGAATGTCGAGGCGGTATTCCAGTTCCCGCCAGGTGTTTCGTAACATGTGTACTGTCACAGTACCCACAGCAGCTTGTATCCTAGCCTTCAGTTTGGCGACGTCAGCAACTGGTGTGACGAAGACTGTCCTTGATATAGCCCCAGAAAAAAAAAATCAAGGGGGGTAATGTTTGGAGAGCGGGGTGGCCAGGATGTTGGACCGTTCCTTCCAATCAACCGATCCGGAAATCAAAGCCCAGTGGGGGGGGGGGGGGGGGGGGGGGGGTGCTCCATCTCGCTGGGAAAGTATCCATGGTGGTTGTTGTTCTAAATGTGGCGCAATGACCTGTTGCAAAACGTCTAAGTAAGTGTTAGCGGTAATGGATTTGTCCGCGAAGAAAAACGGTCCAAAAACCTTGTTATGCATGAGGCCGCACCAAACATGCACTTTTCCGCTGTCTCGCTGTAACTGTACAGTAGCACGTGGAGACTCTGAACCCCATATAAGGACATTATTCCTGTTTACATTCTAATGACATGAAAGGTGGATTCATTGGTAAAGCATATGCGATTTAAGTAATCGTTAGTGCCATCAATACTGTTTAGAATCACAAATGCAAATTCAGCACGTGTCAGTAAATCATTCGGTTGCAAGGCCTGCACGATTGCACGATTTGCACTTTGTAAGTATGAAACCTAAGCCTTTCATGAAGAATCTTCACCACACTTGCTTGCGGTATTTGAAGTTCACGAGATGCTTTACGAGTTGAATTAGACCGACTCCGCTGAAACGATTGCCTAGCACGATCAACAGTTGCATCACTCACACGAGGCCTGCCACTTAAAGGACGATCTTCAACGCTGCCTGCTTCGTTAAACTTTGCATGCCATCGCTTTATTGATTTAACGTTCATAAGAAGCCCGAAATTTACGCTGAACACTGAGGGCGATTTCGTTTCGTGAAACCAAAGCACACATTGCGCTTTCTCCTGCTTCGACGCCACTAACGTGACCTAACAGACCGCGTCAGTGTTGTCGAGCGCTAGCGCCATCTATTGGTCACAACTAGTAACACTAACATATGTAACGGCATCAAATGTAGGCTATTATGTCCAACGGCTATTCTGTTACAAATTTTTATAATCAGGGCAAGACTTTGTGCTCACCCTGTACAATAAAAGATATCAGAGCTCGCACGCTAAGATGTAAGTGTTCGTTTATTCTGCGCGTAGTTCGAGATTGGAATAATAGAGAATCCTCTGCCAGGCACTTAAATGTGATTTGTAGAGTATCCATGTAGATGTAGATACAGATATCGCGATCCTTGTTGCACGAAATTGTCACTAAGCACCTACTGTTCAAGAAATTGTGTGCCAGGTGGGCGCCGAAGAACCTGACACCCGAGCACAAAACGAAACGCTTTAGCAGCGCTACCATTTCTGCAACGATATCGCGATGACGGCGACGAGTTCCTCGACATGATTGTCACGGGCGACGAGACGTGGATTTCTCACTTGATCCCGGAAACCGAGCAGCAGCCAATGAGTTGGTGTCACAGTTGATCTCCGGCCGAGACGAAATTCAAAGAGACTGTATCGGAGCTGAAAGTGCACCGTCTTCTGGGACAGGAAGGGCATTCTGCTTACTGATTTCCTGCCCTGAGGTGAAACAGTGAACGCTGACCGTCACTGTGAAACAATGCGGTAACCGTGAAATATGGAATATGTCTGTTGTCCTTCACTCATAGTCGCAGTATCTCACGTGAGAAAACGGCAAGCTAAGTTTGCACTAGCGATGCTTTCTAAAACTATGCTGAATCGTTGACATAAGCGTCTCAGTCTCAAGAAAGTTTATTATATTTGAACTAGGAACATGTTCAAGGACTGTAACAAACTGAAGTTAGGAATATTGGTCTGTAATTTTGCGGGTCGGTTATTTTACCCTTCTTATGTAAAGGAACCCCCCCATGAACCATGGACCTTGCCGTTGGTGGGGAGGCTTGCGTGCCTCAGCGATACAGATAGCCGTACCGTAGGTGCAACCACAACGGAGGGGTATCTGTTGAGAGGCCAGACAAACGTGTGGTTCCTGAAGGGGGGCAGCAGCCTTTTCAGTAGTTGCAGGGGCAACAGTCTGGATGACTGACTGATCTGGCCTTGTAACATTAACCAAAACGGCCTTGCTGTGCGGGTACTGCGAACGGCTGAAAGCAAGGGGAAACTACAGCCGTAATTGATGATGGCGTCCTCTTGGGTAAAATATTCCGGAGGTAAAATCGTCCCCCATTCGGTTCTCCGGGTGGGGGCTACTCAAGAGGATGTCTTTATCAGGAGAAAGAAAACTGGCGTTCTACGGATCGGAGCGTGGAATGTCAGATCCCTTAATCGGGCAGGTAGGTTAGAAAATTTAAAAAGGGAAATAGATAGGTTAAAGTTAAATATAGTGGGAATTAGTGAAGTTCGGTGGCAGGAGGAACAAGACTTCTGGTCAGGTGACTACAGGGTTATAAACACAAAATCAAATAGGGGTAATGCAGGAGTAAGTTTAATAATGAATAGGAAAATAGGAATGTGGGTAAGCTACTACAAACAGCATAGTGAACGCATTATTGTGGCCAAGATAGAGACGAAGCCCACGCCTACTACAGTAGTACAACTAGCTCTGCAAATGACGAAGAAATTGAAGAAATGTATGATGAAATAAAAGAAATTATTCAGATAGTGAAGGGTGACGAAAATTTAATAGTCATGGGTGACTGGAATTCGGTAGTAGGAAAAGGGAGAGAAGGAAACGTAGTAGGTGAATATGGATTGGGGCTAAGAAATGAAAGAGGAAGCCGCCTGGTAGAATTTTGCACAGAGCACAACTTAATCATAGCTAACACTTGGATCAAGAATCATAAAAGATGTCTGTATACATGGAAGAAGCCTGGAGATACTGACAGGTTTCAGATAGATTATATAATGGTAAAACAGAGATTTAGGAACCAGGTTTTAAATTGTAAGACATTTCCAGGGGCAGATGTAGACTCTGACCACAATCTATTGGTTATGACCTGTAGATTGAAACTGAAGAAACTGCAAAAAGGTGGGAATTTAAAGAGATGGGACCTGGATAAACTGAAAGAACCAGAGGCTGTACAGAGTTTCAGGGAGAGCATAAGGGAACAATTGACAGGAATGGGGGAAACAAATACAGTAAAAGAAGAATGGGTAGCTTTGAGGGACGAAGTAGTGAAGGCAGCATAGGATCAAGTAGGTAAAAAGACGAGGGCTAGTAGTAATCCCTGGGTAACAGAAGATATATTGAATTTAATTGATGAAAGGAGAAAATATAAAAATGCAATAAATGAAGCAGGAAAAAGGAATACACACGTCTCAAAAATGAGACCGACAGGAAGTGCAAAATGGGTAAGCAGGGATGGCTAGAGGACAAATGTAAGAATGTAGAGGCTTATCTCACTAGGGGTAAGATAGATACTGCCTACAGAAAGTTGAAGAGACCTTTGGAGAAAAGAGAACCACTTGCATGAACATCAAGAGCTCAGATGGAAACCCAGTTCTAAGCAAAGAAGCGAAAGCAGAAAGGTGGAAGGAGTATATAGTAGGTCTATACAAGGGCGATGTACTTGAGGACTGTATTATGGAAATGGAGGAGGATGTAGATGAAGATGAAATGGGAGATACGATACTGCGTGAAGAGTTTGACAGAGCACTGAGAGACCTGAGTCGAAACAAGGCCCCCGGAGTAGACAACATTCCATTGGAACTACTGACAGCCTTGGGAGAGGCAGTCCTGACAAAACTCTACCATCTAGTGAGCAAGATGTATGAAACAGGCGAAATACCCTCAGACTTCAAGAAGAATTTAATAATTCCAATCCCAAAGAAAGCTCTGTACAGCCTCTGGTTCTTTCAGTTTATCCAGGTCCCATCTCTTTAAATTCCCACCTTTTTGCAGTTTCTTCAGTTTCAATCTACAGGTCATAACCAATAGCTCAAGAGCTCAGATGGAAACCCAGTTCTAAGCAAAGAAGCGAAAGCAGAAAGGTGGAAGGAGTATATAGTAGGTCTATACAAGGGCGATGTACTTGAGGACTGTATTATGGAAATGGAGGAGGATGTAGATGAAGATGAAATGGGAGATACGATACTGCGTGAAGAGTTTGACAGAGCACTGAGAGACCTGAGTCGAAACAAGGCCCCCGGAGTAGACAACATTCCATTGGAACTACTGACAGCCTTGGGAGAGGCAGTCCTGACAAAACTCTACCATCTAGTGAGCAAGATGTATGAAACAGGCGAAATACCCTCAGACTTCAAGAAGAATTTAATAATTCCAATCCCAAAGAAAGCAGGTGTTGACAGATGTGAAAATTACCGAACTATCAGTTTAATAAGTCACAGCTGCAAAATAGTAACGCGAATTCTTTACAGAAGAATGGAAAAACTAGTAGAAGCCGACCTCGGGGAAGATCAGTTTGGATTCCGTAGAAATGTTGGAACACGTGAGGCAATACTGACCCTACGACTTATCTTAGAAGCTATATTAAGGAAGGGCAAACCTACATTTCTAGCATTTGTAAACTTAGAGAAAGCTTTTGACAATGTTGACTGGAATACTCTCTTTCAAACTCTAAAGGTGACAGGGGTAAAATACAGGGAGCGAAAGGCTATTTACAATTTGTACAGAAACCAGATGGCAGTTATAAGAGTCGAGGGGCATGAAAGGGAAGCAGTGGTTGGGAAGGGAGTGAGACAGGGCTGTAGCCTATCCCCAATGTTATTCAATCTGTATATTGAGCAAGCAGTGAAGGAAACAAAAGAAAAATTCGGAGTAGGTATTAAAATCCATGGAGAAGAAATAAAAACTTTGAGGTTCGCCGATGACATTGTAATTCTGTCAAAGACAGCAAAGGACTTGGAAGAGCAGTTGAACGGAATGGACAGTGTCTTGAAGGGGGAATATAGGATGAGCAACAACAAAGGCAAAACAAGGATAATGGAATGTAGTCGAATTAAGTCGGGTCATGCTGAGGGAATTAGATTAGGAAATGATACACTTACAGTGGTAAAGGAGTTTTGCTATTTGGGGAGCAAAAAGCTGATGATGGTCGAAGTTCAGAGGATATAAAACGTAGAAATTTGTTAACATCGAGTATAGATTTAAGTGTCAGGGAGTCATTTCTGCAAGTATTTGTATGGAGTGTAGCCATGTATGGAAGTGAAACATGGACGATAAATAGTTTGGACAAGAAGAGAATAGAAGCTTTTGAGGTGTGGTGCTACAGAAGAATGCTGAAGATTAGATGGGTAGATCACATAACTAATGAGGAAGTATTGAATAGGATTGGGGAGAAGAGAAGTTTGTGGCACAAGTTGACTAGAAGAAGGGATCGGTTGGTAGGACATGTTCTGAGGCATCAAGGGATCACCAATTTAGTATTGGAGGGCAGCGTGGAAGGTAAAAATCGTAGAGGGAGACCAAGAGACGAATACACGAAGCAGATTCAGAAGGATGTAGGTTGCGGTAAGTACTGGGAGATGATGAGGCTTGTACAGGATAGAGTAGCATGGAGAGCTGCATCAAACCAGTCTCAGGACTGAAGACCACAACAACAACAACAACAACAACAACATGTAAAGGAATCACTTGCACGTCTTTCCAGCCGCTTGGAACTTTGTGCTGGGCTGGAGATTAACTATAAATGCAAGCTAGGTAAGGGCCAATGCCGTAGAATACTCTTTGTTAAATCGAATTCGGATTCCATCCGGATCTGGTAATTTGTCTTTCAGATCTTTCAGGTTTTTCTCCACGCCAAATATGCTTATTTTTATGTCGTCCATACAGCAGTCTCTTCGATGATGAAATGATGGTGTATGCGTACGGTTCTCCTGCGTGAACGATTTTTTGAACGTGGAATTTAAAACTTTGGCTTTCCTTTTGCCACACCAGACTGGTCAACAAGGGACTGAATGGAAGCCGTAGACCAGCTTATGATTTTACATACGACCAGAATTTTCTCGGGTTCTCGCCAGACCTTTTGCTAAGGTATGACGGTGGTAATAGTAGTAGTATGCGTCGCGCATAGATCTTTTCACAGACGCACGAATCTCTACTAACCCTTGCTTGTCGTTATTTGTGCGTTCCCTTTTGGACCGTGAGTGCAACAGCCTCTGCTTCCTCACCATCTTACGAGTTTCGTTATTAATGCATGGTGCGTCTTTTTCATACCTTATCCACAAACTAGGCACATACCTCTCCAGACCACGATATACAATCTGCTTATACTTTGCCGATAGTTCCTCTACTTCCATCTTACTGGAACTAATTCACTCTCTACGTGAGATGCTAACAACTGCTTATCTGCTCTATCTAGCACAAACACTCTCCTAGCCTTCTTGAATGATTTATTAACTTTCGTAACCATAGTTGCTATAGTGACATCGTAATCGCTATCCCCGATTCTATACCGACACTGTCGATAAGATTCGGCCTATTCGCAGCTTGAAGGTCTAATATATTTCCATTACGTGTCGGCTGCCGAGCTAGTTGCTCAAGACAGTTTTAATAAAACGGCTTGAAAAGACTTTCGTACGAGTGTGTGTCTGTACCCCGACCCCACCCGCAATGAATCCATAGACATCCCAGTCTATATTCGGCACGTTAATGTGGTCTCCAACTAGTATTGCATGACCTGAGTATTTACGCGCTATTGACCGCAGACTATCTTTGAATGACTCTAGAACTGACACCGCGGAATCGGCTGCCCGGTAAAAGCATCCAACAATAAACCTCGTTTCACCTATACCTGTTATAAGCGACCAGATAACTTCGCTGTCATACTCAACTTCGACCCCAATAGGGGTGATATTTTTGTCAACTGCAATTAACACTCCTCCTCCTATGACCTATAATCTGTCTTTCCGTATACTTTCCACGACTCGCCAAATATCGCAGAGCTTTCCACTTCAAGTTTCAGCCACTTCTCGATCCCAAGAACGATTTGAGTGCGAGAACTTTTCTAGAGGGCAGTAAATCCGAGAACATTATTACGAATACATCGATAGTCTGCTGATAAAATTTTCACAGTCAAAGTGTCTACTCTGGACGCGGTCTGGTTCAGTGCAGTTATCAGGCCTAGTAGGAGTATAAAAGGAGCGTGAGCAGCGTAAGATGTTGAGACATCACAGTGAAGTACAAGCAGTTGGCACGTTACTGTGTGATACAGTATAGCCAAAAACTAATTCGATCTCCATTTGGCCAGCTGGTCGAACCGTGCAATATACTCTTTTGTTCGACAATCGGATTTGATACTGGTCCGATATTGGACTGCATGGAAACATGAGGGGAAGGCGAACACGTCTGGCCACCACAAGAGAGTACCATTATAGTGTGCACCGGGCACATCACAACCCTTCAGAACTGCACCTGCCTACTGGGCACAAGTAATGGACTCCCTACGATACTGTGTGTCATTCCACACCATAGCTCGCAGACAGGTAGCAACCAGGGTAGAAATTACCATCTCATTTGTACGCTACTATTAACACCACAACAGAAATGGCTTCATTAGAGTTATGCCACGACTGGGAAGCATAACTGTAGATGAATGGCGCTGTACATGTTCACTGACAAATGGCGGTTCTGCACTACCCCAGATGACCTTCGACACTGGGAGAACAGGCCTGCTGCTCTCCAAGTCCACACCATACTCAAAGTTTTGGAGTGACACAGCAGTGTTACTCCCAGCGTCATAATGTGGGGAGCCATAGGGTTTGATTTGACGACACAGCTCATAGAGTGTCAGGGAAGTATGGAGGCACAACAGTATGTCATAGGCATTATGTATCCTCATATGTAATCTCTCATGTAACAGTGCTGTGGTGTCATTTTTAATAGGACAATGCTCGCCCACACATGGAATATGTCTCTGTGAACTGAACTGTATGCATAATGTTGAGGTACTGTGCTGGTATAAGCTGTTGCCAGCACACTGGTCGGCAAAGATTTAGCAACAAGATCGATAGCAGGCTCTGGATCAAGTGGGCATATCAAGAGAGAGGCCAAAGACAGACTCGCAAGCAACACGCCACCAACGCGCTCTCGACCGTAGTATTTAGATCCCCTCCACTGACTGGAAGGCTCAGTACCGGTCTCAATTCTCAGTCACAGTCACTAGTGCAGTTGCTCGGTCACTAGCTCAGTTGAGTTGTAGACACTTGTTAGAAGCGACACTTGTGAGAAACTGGAATGTGGCGACACTTGTGAGAAATCCGGGATGCTGGGGGACCGGCACAGGGTGTGTCGCAAATGCTGCTTCACTACCTGCTCGGCCACTACCTGCTGCCACTTGGTGCGACTGAGCACTCTGCTTGTGCCGGCCGGGCAGTTGCTGAGGCACATTCACACTCCTCCAGTGCAGCCAGGTTACATTTCAGAATTTTTTTGGGCAAGGAAGAGTGGCCTTAGACATAAAACTCCTGCAGTCTTTCATTATCTGGTGTGCTCTCCTGAATGCATAGCCACCCATCATCTAACATGTGCGTGGGAATGAGAGCCAAAGCGGAACACAGTATTATGTGAAAACGAATTTCTTCGTTTTCCTTGTAGGCAGCAACAAGGCCGCAATTCAGCACTTGCCTCCACAAGCACTGATTGCAGCCATTAATCTTTGCATCAGGAAACAAATGCGTTACTGATTGGGTGACTGCAGCCTCAACATCCATAATGATAGCTATAGGATTCCATCTAGGTACGTTGCTCTTAACAGCTGTGAAAAAGCGACCGTACGTTTCTCGCTTTTTATTGGGTGGCAAGGCGTACACGGTTGGAACTGTGTTTCTTTCCTCCTCAGAACTAGAAATATCGGCATGAACAATAAATAACTGTCCAAACTGCTTGCTGGAGGTTTTGAACATTCCATCGACAAAGAACGAATTGCAGTCTGTTTAACAGGATTTTCCCCTTTCGCTGGCGAATACCAATATCCTATCGTTTATTCCTCTGACGTCATCTGCAAGTAAAAATTTGCTCCCATCATTCATTAGCAAATGATGTTCTTGCAGAAATATTCCTACAGCATCGGTCGGATCTTGTGTAGATCCCATGCTTTTTTGCCTGATGCGTTGCAGCGATCGTTTTGCAGTCCTGTGTGACGGCAGTGATGTGACAATGTCGTATCAGTCATCGTCCCGTCATTTCTCTTGTGCCTAATGGCAGAACTGTACACGACGTTCAAAGTCGTCGCCATGCAATTCCTGGTGCATAGAAATATGGTACGGGTGCAATCGATGTTGATTTAGCATTCTCAACACCGACGTTTTTGAGATTTCCGATTCTCGCGCAATTTGTCTGCCACTGATGTGCGGATTAGCCGCGACAGCAGCTAAAACACTTACTTGGGCATCATCATTTGTTGCAGGTCGTGGTTGACGTTTCACATGTGGCTGAACACTTCCTGTTTCCTTAAATGACGTAACTATCCTGCGAACGGTTCGGACACTTGGATGATGTCGTCCAGGATACCGAGCAGCATACATAGCACACGCCCATTGGGCATTTTTATCACACTAGCCATACATCAACACGATATCGACCTTTTCCGCATTTGGTAAACGGTCCATTTTAACACGGGTAATGTATCACGAAGCAAATACCGCCCGCATTGGCGGAATGTTACGTGATACCACGTACTTATACGTTTCTGAATATTACAGCACCATCTATCACAAAGCGAAAAAAGTGGTCCAACTAAAACATTCATATTTCTTTACGTACTACACGAGTATGTAATAAAAGTGGGGGATCTTATTTTTAAAAACCACAGTTGATATCCGTTTGACCTATGGCAGAGCTATCTAGCGGGCCAACCATAGCGCCATCTGGTTTCCCCCTTCAAGCTAGACGAGTTTCGTTCTTTGTAGTTTTTTCATTTGATGCTTATTTCGTGACATATTTGGCCCGGTCACTATCAATGGAGCATCCTGTATATATGTATGCCCAGAGTCTACGTACCTGGAACCGGAAGTCTGGATTCCACGAACTTCCTGCAGAGTGCCTCGCGCCGGCGTCACCTCCATTTGCAGTTCTGACATCCTCAGCACCTGGAACAACGAAACGGACTTCATACATTTCTGAACTTAGCTGCAACAGGAAAGATCTGTAGATTGGTACGCCTCTTTTTTCTGCTCTAAGAATCTTGTCTGTTGCAGGTAAGTATCACGTTCGAGAGATTTTTGAAATGACGTCACTTTGGTCTTTGGAGGAGAATCGTGACCTTGACATCTAAATAAATATCAGAATTAAAGTTTTTTATATCACATTTTAATAAAATTGAATAGATATCTGGTTTCAGCTTTACAGACGTCATCAGATCTACAAGAACAAAAATAAAAATTAGATTTTCAGAATTTATGAACCGTGGAGATTAGAAGTGTTTCTACGTCACTAAATGGCTAAACTGGTGACCCAGTTGTGGTTGCAGGTATCCTATATCATGTTTCCCAGGAGCAGTAAAATTTTTGATTTATGTATTTGATATAATTATTGACAAAATTTAAAATGTTGTCCTAATCTGCTAATATTTTTCGCTGCTAAAGATGTGCTATTTGCATTCCATGCTGAAGTGGCTTTTGTTGTGGCTGCACAGCTCTCCAAATGCTGAAGCCTGTGCTTGGAGGCATTCTGGCCGGTATGAAATACTTTTCATCCCATTTTAGGAAAGCTACAAGGTAGAAAAATTGATTTTTGCACATTTTACAGTCTGATATCTTAACTCGATAAAAAATTGAATTCCTTTTCAAATGGTCCTGAGCACTATGAGACTTAACATCTGAGGTCATCAGTCCCCTAGAACTTAGAACTACTTAAACGTAACTAACGTAAGGACATCACACACATCCATGCCCGAGGCAGGATTCGAACCTGTGACCGTAGCAGTCGCGCGGTTCCGGACTGAAGCGCCTAGAACCGCTTGGCCATCGCGGCCGGCTGAATTCCTTTTGTTATCCGCAATACTCACTGCGCTGCACCAGATTAAGTAAAGCATTGCACGAAATTTTAAAGAGTTTGCAGGGTTTAAAACGCAGGTGCGCGAACTTAACGTCTGGTTGATTTTAGTTCATACATTGCAGTGACTATAATATACGAGGGTCGTTCGTAAAGTAATGCCTCATACTTTTCTGTGGTGACTGGATACCCACGTCAGATGCCGTTGGTGTAGTGCCAATGCTTGAACCTTTATCTTTCATTTGCAGGCGGGTTCCGTTGTTCTGCGGTAGTTGGCGCCAGCAGAAGGGTGTTCCAAAGTGGAGTCTGATATGGACGCGCATATAAAATAGCGATGTGCGATTGAATTCCTCATACCTGAAGAAATTGCGTCGGTTGAAATCCATCGACGCTTGCTCAAGCTGTATGGAGACGATACAATAGGCGTGAGATACGTGAGGCGATGAGTACGGCATTTTCAAGTTGGTTAGAAGGGTGTGCATGAAAAGCCACGGCCCGGTCGACCCTGCACAGCTGTCATCCCTCGCAATGAAGAGCATCTTTATCGACTAATCTGTGCTCATCGGAGGATAACGACCAGAGAATTGTGTGCAAAGTTGAATGTTGGCTGTAATGCCTTGGAAACAGTGTTGGAACATCTCGGCACCACTACGAGCCGGAATCCAAAAGACTGTCCACGTAACGGCGACATGAGAACTCTCCGACAAAGAAGAAACTCGAGAGGCAGCCGTCTGCAGGCATAGTGATGTGCACAGTCTTCTGGGATAGCCAGGGTGTGGTTCTTTTGGATGTCCTGGATCCTGGAGAAACTGTCAATTCAGCACACTACGAGATGACACTGACTAAGCTGAATGCCAGAATTTCTAGGGTAAGGCCAGAGAAGAAGAACAACTTTCACCTGCAACATGATAACGCCAGGCCCCACATCAGTATTGCGACCACGCATCATTGCACAATTCGGCTGGACTGTCTTACCACATCCACCGTACAGTCCCGATTTAGAGCCTTTAGACATCCACTCTTTGGGGCCCTGAAAGATGGACTACGTGCCGATCATTTTCAAGACTCGGATGCTTTTGTCAAAGCTGTAAGGAAGCGGTCAGCCTCAGATGGTTCTTATTTCTACAAGCGCGGCATGCACGCTCTGGTTCATCGTTGGCAAAAGTGCCAAACGAATGGTGATGACATTGTGGGAAAAAACCACAGTCTGTAGCTGAAATATTGCTCTATTTAGCTTTGCTGTTTTGATTTACGTATCTCCTGTAGTTTCCATGAATAAAAATAGGAGGTATTACTATCTGAACGACCCTCGTAGATAAGGTATCGAAATTTTTTTTTTTTTTTTTTTTTTTAAAAAACTGAAAGCAGAACGATATCTCGTTTCGTTTTCGTGTTATTGGGTTTTATATCCGAAGGATGATGGTGCGCTACGCGCTCGGTGACGTCCTCGCGCATCCCAAATCTTGTGATCACAACAATCGTCATTGATCATAGCGATTCTAGATATCGAAACGAGACTTTTTTGCAAATGATAGCACGGAATGAGGCACGTGCGTTGTATAATAAATATTAGAAGCCAGAGGTCAACAGCTCAGAACGCATACAGAGGTCCATAGCTCCGTAGGAAAGCCCACCGGCGCGATTATACACATCCTCAGCACTCGGGGAATGGTGTAGCAGCAGGCCCGGGTCAATTTGGGGGGGGGGGGGCGGGGGGGGGGGGGGGGGGGCGAGACGGCGGCAAACCAAGGTGTCTGCCCCGAGGGGCAATTTATTTCAGGAAATGCCAAATTCATATTCTTGAAGAAAAAAAAAAAGACCTTGCTTCATAAAACGCTTAACATCCTGTAAACATTGGTCTGTTGGTTTGAAGAGCCACAAAACTGATACATCTGCCTAATATCGTGTAGGGCCCACGCGACCACTAAAAAGTGCCGCAACACGACGTGCCATGGGCTCAACTAATGTTTGAAGTCGTGCTGGAGGGAAGTGACACCAGCAGGGCTGCCCATAAATCCGTAAGATTGCGAGGGAGTGGAGATCTCTTCTGAACAGCACGTTGCAAGGCAATGCTCAATAATGTTCATGTCTGGGGACTTTGGTCGCCAGCGGAACTGTTTAAACGCAGAAGAGTGTTTCTGAAGCCACTTTGTAGCAATTCTGGACGTATGGGGTGTCGCATCGTTCTGGTGGAATTACCCAAGCCCGTCTGAATGGCCGGCCGGAGTGGCCGAGCGGTTCTAGGCGCTACAGTCTGGTACCGCCCGACCGCTATGAACGCAGGTTCGAATCGTGCCTAGGGCATGGATGTGTGTGATGTTGTTATGTTAGTTAGGTTTAAGTAGTTCTAGAGGACTGATGACCTCTGAAGATAAATCCCATAGTGCTCAGAGCCATTTTGAGCCGTCTGAATGCACAATGGACATGAACAGATGCAGGTGATCAGACACAATGCTTACGTACGTGTCACCTGTCAGAGTCGTATGTAGACATATCAATGGTCCCATATCACCCCAGCTGCACGCGTCCCACACCATTACAGAACCTCCACCATCTTCAACAGTCCCCTGCTCACATGCAGGGTCCATGGATTCATGAGGTTGTCTCCATACCCGTACACGTCCATCCACTCGATACAATTTGAAACGAGACTCGTCCGACCAGGCAACACGTTTCCAGTCATCAACAGTCTAATGTCGGTCTTGACGGGCCCAGGGGAGGCGTAAATCTTTGTGTCGTGCAGTCATCAAGTGTACACGAGTGGGCCTTTGGCTCTGAAAGCCCATTCGATGGTGTTTCGTTGAATGGTTCGCATGCTGGCACTTGTCGATGGCCCAGCATTGAAATCTGCAGCAATTTGTGGAAGGGTTGCAGTTCTGTGACGTTCAACGTTTCTCTTCAGTCGTCGTTGGTCCCGTTCTTGCAGCATCTTCTTCCACAGCGATGTCGGAGATTTGATGTTTTACCGGATTCCTGATACTCACGGCACACTCGTGAAATGGTCGTACAGGAAAACCCCCGCATCATCGCTACCTCAGAGATGGTGTGTCCCATAGCTCATGCACCGACTATAACACCACGTTGAAACTCACTTAAATGTTGATAATCCGCCATTGCAGCAGTAACCGATCTAACAACTGCGCCAGAAGCTTGTTGTCTTATATAGGCGCAGTATTCTACCGATTTGCGTATCTCTGTATTCCCGTAGCGCGAAAAATGGGCGTGTATGCCCTGTCGGTAACAATCTTTGTCTTAGTGGCGGAGCCAGTGCTTCGCTGTGTGAACCTCCTTTTCTGATTGACGGATGCAGCGCCAACTGCCGAGTCGTAACGCGTCTGTCCTCACGAATGACATCAGCTCGGTGCAACATGTCAGGTGTGACAGCCGTAGATGGTCTCCTCGACCGCTGCAAATCGTGGACCTCAGCCGAACCGCATTCTGATGACCTCACCCTCCGTGCCCAGCGACTAACTGTACTTTTGTCGACAGCAGATGCTCCATAGACTTCATACAACCTTTTGTGAATATTCCCCACAATTTCTTTCTTTGCAGTGAGAAATTCAATGAGGCACGTTGCTTGTAACGTACATCAACAACAGACGCCATTTTGAAACTCTCCTGCAGCTACACTATATGTCCGAAGTGACGGAGGCGCGCTCACTCAGAAGACTTCAAATAATACATACTTAACGTCTCGCATTCGTAGCATAGTTTTTGGGTGAGAAAAAAAAGAGGGGCAATTACTTTCTTGGCAACCCTCGTAAATGTGTTACAATGTGCTTGATGCACGAGACTGTCATCTTCCCTTGTGATGTTTCTCGAGAGTCATAGATTCCACACACCAGCTTGAATAGTCGTTTGGTAACCAATCCCCCCATGTTATAAAAATTCAGTATAAAGATTATCTACTGACAGTGTTATCTTTACTAACAAGGGGAGGCCCCGACGTTTGGAACGCGGATTTACTGTTAAGCTTCGTACACTCGTAGTACTCCATGAGGACAACAAAATGTGTAAGCAGTAGCGCGTACTTCTCAAGCGTTATTGAGAAAATTGCAAGATAATTTCGACCGTCAAATATATATCTGTGCGTGACCATTTTTACCATGAAGCGGCTGCAGCCGAGTGGTGCCGGCACGGTAGTTCAGCGTGTTCGGTCAGAGCGTTAGCTTCCCTTTATAATAAAAGAACTGAGCGAACGGATCATCGAACAAATGGAACGGGTATCATTGGACGTCCGCCCTGAACAAATTCAACGAACGATATAGAACTAAACAAAAAAAAAAGTGATTGGCGTTCAAGTCGCTGGATCGATTTCCGTTCGTCAGTTGTCAGTTTATTTTTTATTTTTAACAGTCATTTTCTTTATTATTTATATTACAATTGATATAATGGGGAAAATATGTGTAATCGGATGAACTTTTGTTAAATTTACAATGTTATTTGGCAGTCTACTAATTTTTATTATCACAATTAATGTAATATTCATAACTATTGACTAGTAAACGACCAAACGCATAAAGTGATACTGAAAATGTACGCGTGTCCGTGATTTGAGAAATCCCTTATACCTGGAAGGAGCCCGAAAGGACTTGTTACCTCCGAGTTTTGACCGGCACAGACGGCTTTTGAAAGATGTACAATTAATCGTCGCTTTCGACATTATGAGTACAAGTTGCAGGTCGTATTTTTCGTAAAAACGTGGAAAACAAAGTTAAACGGCACCAGCTGCATTGAATAAATGTTATGTTTCCGCATACGCAAGGTCTTTTGACGTTTTCCGTGGAAAAACAAACCTCGTTAACATTTTTAAAAACCTCTCTTTTAGACGATAGTTTGGAAGCAAACCATGCATAACGGAGTATTTCCTTAAAAATCGGCGCTGATAATTGGTTATACAGTATCGAGTGTATTTTAGTAGCGTCTTCCGAGAAGCAATTTGTCGTTCTCTTTCGATTAAATACGAACAGTTTTGAAGACACGGACAAGCATACATTTTCAGCATCACTTTATGGGTTTGGTCGTTTACTAGTCGATATGAATATTATATTATTTGTGATAATAAAAATTAGTAGACTTCAAATAACATTGTAAATTTAATAGTTCATCCGATTACACGTATTTTTCCCATTATATCAACTGTAATATAAATAGTAAAGAAAATGACTGTGTTGAAAATAAGAAAAACTGACGAACGGAACTCGATCCAGCGGCTTGAACGCCAGTAACTTAAAAAAAAAAAAAAAAAAAAAAAAAAAAAAAAAAAAAAAAAAAAAAATTTTGCTCTATATTGCTTGTTCAGGGCGTTTTCGTTCGTTGCATCTGCTCGATGCGGACGTCACAAAACACCCATTTCAGTTCATCGTTGATTCACTAACTCAGTTTTTTTTTATTACAGAGGGCAGCTAACCCTCTGACCGATCACGCTGAGCTACCGTGCCGGAACCATTTGGCTGTAGTTGCTTCATGGTTAAAATGGCCACGCACAGATTTGTATTTGACGACCGAAATTATCTTGCGATTTTCTCAATAACGCTTGAGAAGTACGCGCTACTGCTTACACATTTTGTTGTCCTCATGGAGTACTACGAGTGTACGAAGTCTGAAATAAATCCGCGTTCCAAACATCGTGGCCTCCCCTTGTAAGAGCTTTCCCACTAGGCCGACTCAGCTCTGCTTAGCGCCCTAAAGCAGCCGCTTGTGTCGGAAGCAGAGAGGACGGGCCGTTACCTGTGGTGTCACATCGCAGCCTGGCCGAGCTGGCGGCGAGCGGTGGTCACTGACGCAGGGCTGTTCGCGGATGAAAGCCCCGGTGCACATGCACAAAGCGCGTAACACAGTTGCGCGCCACGCAACCAAGCTGCGTGTGTTGAGACGTCGAGGAGAAATTTTAATTTTATTCAACGTAATTTGAGCGGGAACTCGTATTCTCGAGCAACAAAATCGTCTAGATGAAGGTCTTCCACCACCGCCAATTTGCAGGAATGAAATTTTATTTTTGCATGAAGAAATCGTCTCACAGAACTAACAAACAACCGAACAACAGCTGCATGTTTGCGCTCAGAGCGCTGAGGTAATCGCAAAACAGCCCTACCATGATCAGCTTTTGAGCTGACCTTGCAGATAGTGAGAGCCCAGGATTTTTTTATTCATAACGCCAGTTTCACTGAAGTTACACCACTGGCCATTAAAATTGCTACACAAAGAAGAAATGCAGATGATAAACAGGTATTCATTGGACAAATATATTATTCTAGAACTGACGTCATTACATTTGCACGCAATTTGGGTGCATAGATCCTGAGAAATCAGTACCCAGAACAACCACCTCTGGCCGTAATAACGGCCTTAATACGACTGGGCATTGAGTCAAACAGAGCTTGGATGGCGTGTACAGGTACAGCTGCACTATGCAGCTTCAACACGATACCACAGTTCATCAAGAGTAGTGACTGGCGTATTGTGACGAGCCAGTTGCTCGGCCACAATTGAACAGACGTTTTCAGTTGGTGAGAGATCTGGAGAATTTGCTGGCGAGGGCAGCAGTCGAACATATTCTGTATCCACAAAGGCCCGTACAGGACCAGCAACATGCTGTCGTGCATTATCCTGCTGAAATGTAGGGTTTCGCAGGGACCTAATGAAGGGCAGAGCCACGGGTTGTAGCACATCTGAAATGTGACGTCCACTGTTCAAAGTGCCGACAATGCGAATAAGAGTTGACCGAGACGTGTAACCAACGGCACCCCATACCACCACGCCGGGTGATACGCCAGTATGGCGATGACGAATACACGCTTCCAATGTGCGTTCACTGCGATGTCGCCAAATACGGATGTGACCATCATGATGCTGTAAACGCAACCTAGATTCATCCGAAAATATGATGTTTTGCCATTCGTGCACCCACGTTCGTCGTTGAGCACACCATCGCAGGGGCTCCCGCAAACATCGTCGAACTGCTCGTGCAGATGGATGTTGTCTTGCAAACGTCCCCATCTGTTGACTCAGGGATCGAGACGAGGCTGCACGATCCGTTACAGCCATGCGGATAAGATGCCTGTCATCCCCACTGCTAGTGATACGAGGACGGGATCCAGCACGGCGGTCCGTATTACCCTCCTGAACCCACGGATTCCATACTCTGCTAGCAGTCATTCGATCTCGACCAACGTGACCAGCAATGTCGCGATACGATAAACCGCAATCGCGATAGGCTACAATCCGACCTTTATCAAAGTCAGAAATGTGATGGTACGCATTTCTCCTCCTTACACGAGTCATCACAGCAACGTTTCACCAGGCAACGCCGGTCAACTGCTGTTTATGTATGAGAAATCGGTTGGAAACTTTCCTCATGTCAGCACGTTGTCGGTGTCGCCACCGGTGCTAACGTTGTGTGAATGCTCTGAAGGGCTAATCATTTGCATATTACAGCATCTTCTTCCTGTCGGTTAAATTTCGCGTTTGTAGCACGTCACCTTCGTGGTGTATCAATTTTAATGGCCAGTAGTATAATTATCCACGAAACAACCGACTGCAGGCCAGGAACATGATCACGGGGAGCAATATTGAAATAGGTACGGAATGCACCTTTGGTGGCAGTGATTGAGCGATCGTTAAAAAAGTACGCTCCGACAGCAAACGCGAGCCCTATCTTCGTCCACTGCATGGTGCTGACAGTACCAAGCCGAGCTGCAACTTCAAATGTGACTAATCGACCCTTCTCGGAGCAACTGTCGCGTCAGGGCGCCAAATGCAAATAAGCATGTTTCTCTGCCCCACCCTGTATAAGTCAACTACAACTAATGACTTTCGTATCTTTTTGTTCATTTGGGGTGGGCAAAAGTGTTTCCCCACCTCCCCCCTTAGCAATGCAATGGGTTCCAAAAGAAAGTGTACGCTTTATCTGTATGAAATAAAAGATACTATTATAAATATGTTTACAAGAAAATACATATTGTTACAAATAGCACAATTACCTGGTAGTTAATCCAAACGCCACCATTACCGTTTATAGCTTGGAACTTTATTGGCATGATTTTCACGAGATTTTCCGCGTATTCTCTCGGTAACGATTTCCATATCGTCCTGATTTGATATGACGGTTGTTTCAAAGTATATATGGCTTTCCTTAAAGCTTCGTCTTAATATACGAACGAACATTTGCGATCGTGTTTGTATCCGGAGACACTGCAGGCCACTCCATCGTGGACACCCCACTGTCTTGTTTCCACGCTGTACAGAGACGGCTGCGATGTTTCGGATCATTATCCTGTTGAAGCACCCAGTTTGCCTTGTTCGGACCAAATAGCTTCTTAACGGAACTCAGAAGGCATTTTTTATAAATACATGAAAACAAGTAAGTGGCGCTTCAAGTACGTTGCACTCATTTTAAACTGCAATCGACAGTATTTCAAAGTTCTCCTTGAAAATATAGTGAGGGAGTGGAAGAGATGGCTGCCATAAACTGAAATAAAAATGGTAAAACAGTGAGATATAAGATAAAAATTGGCCAAGTCCCAGTAGAAATCGCGCTCTGTGAATTGTGTACAAACATACACTGAAGAGCCAAAGAAACTGGTACACTTGCCTAATGTCGTGTAGGGTCCCCGAGCACGCAGAAGTGCCGCAACACGACGTGGCATGGACTCTACTACTGACTGAAGTAGCGCTGGAGGGAATTGACACCATTAATCCTGCAGGACTGTCCATAAAACCGTAAGAGTGCAAGGGAGTGGAGATCTCTTCTGAACAGCATGTTGCAAGGCATCCCAGTTTGCTCAATAATGTTCATATCTGGTCAATTTGATGGCTAGTGTTTAATCTCAGAAGAGTGTTCCTGGAGCCACTCTGTAGCAATTCTGGGCATGTGGGGTGTGGCATTGTCGTGCTGGAATTGCTAAAGTCTGTCGGAATGCGCAATGGACGTGAATGGATGCAGGTGACCAGACAGGATGTTTACGTACGTGTCAGAGTAGCATCTAGACGTATGAGGGGTCCCATATCACACCAAATGCACACGCCCCTCACCATTACAGAGCCTCCACCAGCTTGAACCTTCCCCTTCTGGCATGCAAGGACCATGGATTCATGAGGTTGTCTCCATACCTGTATACGTCCATCCGCTCTATACAGTATCATATGAGACTCGTCCTACCAGACAACATGTTTCCAGTCATCAACAGTCCAATGTCGGGCTTGACAGGCCCAGGCGAGTGGTAAAGCTTTGTGACGTACAGTCATCAAAGGTACACGAATGGTCCTTCGGCTCCAAAAGCCCATATCGATGATGTTTCGTTGAATGGTACGCACGCTGACACTTGTTGATGGCCCAGCATTAAAATCTGTAGCAACTTATGGAAAGGTTCCACTTCTGTCACGTTGAGCGATACTCGTCAGTCGTCGTTTCTCCCGTTCTTGCAGGATCTTTTTCCGGCCGCAGCGATGTCTGAGATTTGATATTTTACCGTATTGCTGATACTGATGGTACACTCGTGAAATGGTCGCACGGGAAAATCCTCACTTCATCGCTATCTCGGAGGTGCTGTGTCCCATCGCGAACACCACGGTCAAACTCAATCTTGATAACCTACCATTGTAGCAGCAGTAACCTATCTAGCAACTACGCCAGATACTTTTGGGTTATACAGACGTTACCGACCGCAGCCCCGTGTCCTGCATGTTTAAATATCTATCATTTACTTGAATACACATGCCTATACCAGTTTTTTGGCACTTAGTGTAATTATGTACGTAAATAGTTTATCCATCCCGGGAATCTGAGACTAGCCCGGACATACAAGGCGAAGCGAGCAGGGACTTCTGTTTATCTATGTAGAAGACAAAATTTAATAAAATACTTTTATTCACGCACTTAAACTTGACTGCAACTCACATTTTATGATTGCATGCAGTAATATTTTCCTATTATACTTTTAACGGATGATGAATGCAATGTAAGTTCAAATGGGAAAGATATGTCTTACGTGATGTAATTACTATTTAACAATTACCAGATTCTTTACTCCTACTGTGGAACCTTGCTTCTCGCCACGTTTCATGATTCTACGTCAATGGGAAGTACCCTGTTGGTTTTGATGAGTGAGTCTGAGAGCATCAATACATGTGAAATACACTCCTGGAAATGGAAAAAAGAACACATTGACACCGGTGTGTCAGACCCACCATACTTGCTCCGGACACTGCGAGAGGGCTGTACAAGCAATGATCACACGCACGGCACAGCGGACACACCAGGAACCGCGGTGTTGGCCGTCGAATGGCGCTAGCTGCGCAGCATTTGTGCACCGCCGCCGTCAGTGTCAGCCAGTTTGCCGTGGCATACGGAGCTCCATCGCAGTCTTTAACACTGGTAGCATGCCGCGACAGCGTGGACGTGAACCGTATGTGCAGTTGACGGACTTTGAGCGAGGGCGTATAGTGGGCATGCGGGAGGCCGGGTGGACGTACCGCCGAATTGCTCAACACGTGGGGCGTGAGGTCTCCACAGTACATCGATGTTGTCGCTAGTGGTCGGCGGAAGGTGCACGTGCCCGTCGACCTGGGACCGGACCGCAGCGACGCACGGATGCACGCCACGACCGTAGGATCCTACGCAGTGCCGTAGGGGACCGCACCGCCACTTCCCAGCAAATTAGGGACACTGTTGCTCCTGGGGTAGCGGCGAGGACCATTCGCAACCGCCTCCATGAAGCTGGGCTACGGTCCCGCACACCGTTAGGCCGTCTTCCGCTCACGCCCAAACATCGTGCAGCCCGCCTCCAGTGGTGTCGCGACAGGCGTGAATGGAGGGACGAATGGAGACGTGTCGTCTTCAGCGATGAGAGTCGCTTCTGCCTTGGTGCCAATGATGGTCGTATGCGTGTTTGGCGCCGTGCAGGTGAGCGCCACAATCAGGACTGCATACGACCGAGGCATACAGGGCCAACACCCGGCATCATGGTGTGGGGAGCGATCTCCTACACTGGCCGTACACCACTGGTGATCGTCGAGGGGACACTGAATAGTGCACGGTACATCCAAACCGGCATCGAACCCATCGTTCTACCATTCCTAGACCGGCAAGGGAACTTGCTGTTCCAACAGGACAATGCACGTCCGCATGTATCCTGTGCCACCCAACGTGCTCTAGAAGGTGTAAGTCAAGTACCCTGGCCAGCAATATCTCCGGATCTGTCCCCCATTGAGCATGTTTGGGACTGGATGAAGCGTCGTCTCACGCGGTCTGCACGTCCAGCACGAACGCTGGTCCAACTGAGGCGCCAGGTGGAAATGGCATGGCAAGCCGTTCCACAGGACTACATCCAGCATCTCTACGATCGTCTCCATGGGAGAATAGCAGCCTGCATTGCTGCGAAAGGTGGATATACACTGTACTAGTGCCGACATTGTGCATGCTCTGTTGCCTGTGTCTATGTGCCTGTGGTTCTGTCAGTGTGATCATGTGATGTATCTGACCCCAGGAATGTGTCAATAAAGTTTCCCCTTCCTGGAACAATGAATTCACGGTGTTCTTATTTCAATTTCCAGGAGTGTAAATCGTAGCATCTTCTGACTGCATTGGCTTACAAGCTTAAATTTTTTTACTCAGAGATGGGGTCACAGACCATAGTATGTGATACAAATATCAACTTGATATATCTGCCCGTTCCTGTGGGGAAAAATGGGTGTCGGAACAGTCGGGCAGACTGACAGACAACATATACTGATCCTGTAAGGATTCCGTTTTACGGACTGATGTAAGGAACCCCAAAAATCTTCATTTGGAGAGGACACGAGGGTCAGCGAGACTGCGTGAAGGGCACGCGGAGCCCCTGGACTCACCGAGGTAGAATGAGCCCAGCAATGAACATTCTCGACCCTCGACCGCAATCTACACCTGATAAAGAACTCGTGTCACGCTGTAGCAGAAGCGTTTTGTTTGCCTGGCCTTGGCCGCTTATCGCTTAATAAGTCGGCCAACTACTGATATAAGTGGCCCGCACTGATTGCTAACAATCGTTCGTCACATTCCTTAAACGGTAGTTCGCTTGTAAGTGAAGCTGAAGGTAGGCCTTGCTACGGTCCTGTCATAGGTGGTATTCCATTGTCTTTCTCCAAACTTTGAACTCTTTACCCGTCCGTTTTTGGGGAACATGCAGAGGTTGGACAAAAATGTGAAAACACGGCAACAAATGCGTGCTTGAACGTAATAGCAGATGTTACCAAAGCCCGTCGTTTGCGCTGTTGTATCTGACCACGAAAGGCACGTTCTACGTCTACATCTACATCTAAATCTAAAAATATACTCCGCAAGCCATTGTATGGTGCGTGGTCGAGGGTACCCTGTACCACTACTAGTCCTTTCTGTTCCACTCGCAAATAAGAGTGATGGAAAAACCACTATCTATATGCTTCCGTATGAATCCTAATTTCATGCAACTTACCTTCGTAGTCCGTGCGCGCAATGTATGTTTGTAGCAGTAGAATCGTTCGGCAGTCAGATTCAAATGCCGTTCCCTAAATTTTCTTAGTAATGTTTCCCGAAAAGAACGTCGCCTTCCCTCCAGGGATTCCCATTTGAGTTCCCGCAGAATCTCCGTAACTCTTACGCGTCGTTCGAACCTACCGGTAACAAATCTAGCAGCCCACTTCGGAACTGCTTCAATGTCTTCCTTCACTCCGACGTTGTATGGATCCCAAACACTCTACGAGTACTCAAGAATAGGTCGCACCAGCGGCCGATATGCGGTTTCCTTCAAAAATGAACCATTCCTTCCTAAAATTCCGCCGGCCGAAGTGGCCGCGCGGTTCTGGCGCTGCAGTCTGGAACCGCGAGACCGCTACGGTCGCAGGTTCGAATCCTGCCTCGGGCATGGATGTTTGTGATGTCCTTAGGTTAGTTAGGTTTCACTAGTTCTAAGTTCTAGGGGACTAATGACCTCAGCAGTTGAGTCCCATAGTGCTCAGAGGCATTTGAACCTAAAATTCCCCCTATAAACTGAAGTCCTTTCCCTACTACAGTTCTCCCATGCTCGTACCACCTCATACCGCTTTGCAACGTCACGCCCTGGTATTTAAACGACTTCGCTATTTCCAGCAGGACACTAGTAATACTGTATCCGAAAATGACGCATTTAATCTACCTACTCATCTCTATTAACCTACATTTTTCCACATTTATGATTAGCTGCCATTCAGCACACAATCTGGAAATTTTGTCCAAGTCGTCTTGTACCTTCCTAGAGTAACTCAACTTCGACACCTCACCGTACACCACGGCATCATCAGCAAACAACCCCAGATTGCTGCCCACCCTGTCCTCCAAACCATTTATGAATATAGAGAACAATGAGGGCTCTATCACACTTCCCTGGGGCACTCCTTGTCTCTGATAAACACTCGCTGTCAAGGACAACATACTGGCTTCCACACTGAAGCGCCAAAGAACGTGATATAGGCATGCGTACTCAAATACAGAGATACGTAAACAGGCAGAATACGGTGCTGCGATCAGCAACGCCTATATAAGACAAGTGTCTGGCGTAGTTGTTAGGTCGGTTACTGCTGCTACAATGGCAGGCTATCAAGATTTAAGCGAGTCTGAACGTGGTGTTATGGTCGGCGCACGAGCGATGGGACACAACATCTCCGAGGTAATGATGAATTGGGGATTTTCCCCTGCGACCATTTCACGAGTGTACCGTCAATATCAGGAATCCGGTAAAACATCAAATCTTCGATATAGCTGCCGCCGGAAAAAAAAAATCCTGCAATAACGGGACCAACGACGTTTGCAGAGAATCGTTCAGCGTGACAGAGGTGCAACCCTTCCGAAAATTGCTCAGATTTCAATGCTGGGCCATCAACAACTGTCAGCGTGTGAACCATTCAATGAAACATAATCGATATGGGCTTTCGGAGCCGAAGACCGACTCGTGTAATCTGAAAACTGCACGACACAAAGCGTTACGCCTCGCCTAGGCCCGTCAACAATGACACTGGACTGTTGATGACTGGAACATGTTGCCTGGTTGGACGAGTCTCATATGATATCGTATAGAGCGGATGGACATGTACGGGTATGGAGACAACCTCATGAACCCATGAACCCTGCAAGTCAGCAGGGGATCGTTCAAGCTGGTGGAGGCTCTGTAATGGTGTGAGATGTATGCATTTGGAATGATATGGGACCCCTAGATACAACTCTGACAGGTGACACTTACGCAAGCATCCTGTCTGATCATCAGCATCCATTCATGTCCAATGTGCTTTCCGGCATTCCGACGAACTTGAGCAATTCCAGCAGGACATTGTGACACCCCACACGTCCATAATTGTTACAGAGTGGCCCAAGGAACACTCTTCTGAATTCAAACACTTCCGCCGTCCACCAAACTCGCCAGACATGAATATTATTGAGCATATCTGGGATGCCTTGCAACATGCGTTTCAGAAGAGCTTCATCCTTTCGTACTCTTACTGATTTATGGACAGCCCTGCAGGATTCATGGTGTCAGTTCCCTCCAGCACTACTTCAGACATTAGTCGAATCCATGGAGAGCAGTGGAAGTTCAAAAAATAACAAAATAATATTTTTTACATGTGAAAGTTCATTGTTTCACTTCTCTTGGCTGTGTTTGTTGCTATAGGTACACATTTCTTCATAAGTAAGAGAAATTCTTCGATGAATTTTTTACAGCATACAAACCATACTTACAGATGTATGAAACTCAAGAAATTATTTAATTTATGAAAAATGAATGTGCTGTTACATTTTAAACTTCACGTTTAGAAAAAACTCAAATTTTATAGTTAATTATCTCAATTTTTACCGCAGTTTTTAATAGAGTTGGAAAATTCTAGAGTTTCATACACCTGTAAGTATGGTTTGTATGCTGTGCAAAATTCATCAAAGAATCTTCCTTAATTATAAAGAAAAGTGTACCTATAGCAACAAATGCAGCCAATGGTGAACTAAAAAAGGTGAAATACAAATGAAAAAAAATAAATTATTTTCTTATATTTTTGAACTTACACCACTATAAGTGTAAATCCTGAATCATTTCTGGTCATTCTGACAAAGTTTTATGAATTTATTTTTAAAAGTATAGACAGTGGAAATTAAAAATTCCTGTGGTGTCTCTCCTGCTCCAAGTTGTCCCGTTTGACGTCCTACTCCCCTTAATAGAACAAAGTCCTCAACACGTCGGAAATGTCTGAGCACTATGGAACTTAACTTCTGAGGTCATCAGTCCCCTAGAACTTAGAACTACTTAAACCTAACCAACCTAAGGACATCACACACATCCATGCCCCAGGCAGGATTCGAACCTGCGACCGTAGCAGGCGCGGCTCCAGACTGCAGCGCCTAGAACCGCTCGGCCACTCCGGCTGGCTTTTCCTTGGGATAAAATGTTTAGTGAAGGCAGAACGAATGTTAAAAATGAAAACCGCAGTGGACGAGCATCAACCTCACCGACGGATGTCAACTTGGCCAGGGTGCGTGAACTCGTACGATCTGATCGAAGATTATCCGTGAAAATGATTGCAGAAGAACTGAACATCAGTCGAGAAATGGTTCGTCTAATAATAACTGAAGATCTTGGTATGAGAAAGATTTGTGCAGAAATGGTCCTCAAAATTCTCTCACACTACAACAGCGAGAAACACGGAAAAATGTAGCAGCCGATCTGTTAGAGCAAACGGAAATCAATCCAGAATTGTTGAGCCGTGTTATCACTGGTGATTAAAGTTGGTTTTTTCAGTACGATCCAGAGACAGAACGCCGAAGTTCGCAATGGTGCTCAAAGGGATCACCTAGCTCGCATGTGAAAGTCAAAAGTGAAATGCATGCTTGTGTCCTTCTTTGATTCCAAGGGAATTGTTCATAAAGAGTGGGTGTCTCCTGGACAAACAGTTAACCAATATTACTTAGAAATTTTAGAAAGACTTCGTTAAGGAGTTGTTCGTGTCCGTACCAACATTGCTAATAATTGGATTCTACATCACGATAACGCACCATCCCATACTGCTCTGTCAGTACAGCAATTTTTAACCTCAAAACAAATTTCAGTACTACCACAGCCACCTTATTCACCAGATATCGCGCTGTACGACTTTTTGCTATTTCCAAGAGTCAAAGCGGCGGGCAAGGGACACCATTTTCAAACAACACAGATGTCCAAAAGTCTGTGACGAGGGTCTTGGAGGATATTACAGAAGATGAGTTCCAGAAATGTTACCATCAATGGCAGAAGCGCTGGAAAAAGTGTGTGTTATCAGAAGAGAACTACTTTGAAGGAGATAACACTAAACTTGACTAAGACGGTAAGCAACATGTTTATTCACATCAGTCTCATTACTTTATTGTCGCACCTTGTAGAATGACGACTCTAGCGACACCCAAAAACAGCATTTTATCGTCTCTGTATTGACCGACCAACTACAACAGGTATGGAACTCCATGCCACAAACTGACATCCGGCACCTGTACAACACAATGCATTCAACATTCTGGCAGTTACTCCGGTCATTAATCTACCAGCATTTCACATTTGAATGGCTTTTCTCGCGCTTACATTAACCTGTGATCCTAGACAAATTTATTCCCAAAATTTCATTACTCTACATTAATTTTTTTTTTGTGTCGCG
Source organism: Schistocerca americana (assembly GCF_021461395.2). Taxonomy (NCBI): domain Eukaryota; kingdom Metazoa; phylum Arthropoda; class Insecta; order Orthoptera; family Acrididae; genus Schistocerca; species Schistocerca americana. The sequence continues at coordinate 172,206,505 of NC_060128.1, read as the reverse complement.
ATTAAGTGCATTTGACTAAGCAAGTAACTGGAAAAAAAAATTAGGTGAGATGTGCTTGAAGTTGCCAGCGGCTAAGTGCTCTCATTATTAAATTTCAAATGAATATAAACTGGGTAATGACTGCTCCATTTGAGGCCGACTGCTGTTCCTGGTTTATATAAATGATCTAGGTGATAAACTGAGCAGCCCCCTTAGACTGTTTGCTGATGACGCTGTAGTTTACCGTCTAATGAAATCATCATACGATCAATTCCAATTACAAAATGATCCAGAGAGAATTTCTGTATGGTGCGAAAAGTGGCAATTGGCACCGAACAATGAAAAGTGCGAGGTCATTCACATGGGTACTACAAGAAATCCGATAAATTTTGGGTATACGATAAATCGCACAAATCCAAGGGCCGTCAATTAGACTAAATACTCAGGAATTACAATTACGAGCAACTTAAATTGTAAAGACCACATAGATAATATTGTGGGGAAGGCGAAACACAGACTGCGCTTTGTTGGCAGAACACTTAGAAGATGCGACAAACCCACTAAAGAGACAGCCTACATTACACTTGTCCGTCCTCTGCTGGAATATTGCTGCGCGGTATGGGATTCATACCAGGTAGGATTGACGGAGGACATCGAAAAATTGCAAAGAAGGGCAGCTCGTTTCGCTTCATCGCGCAATAGGGGTGGAGTGTCACTGATATAACACGCGAGTTGGGGTGGCAGTCACAGAAACAAAGGCGGTTTGCTTTGCGGCGAGATCTATTTACGAAATCTCTATCACCAACTTTCTCCTCTGAATGCGTAGATATTTTGTTGACACTCACCTACATAGGGAGTAATGATCATCATAATAAAATAAGAGAAATCAGAGCTCGAACAGAAAGATTTAGGTGTTCCTTTTTCCCACGGGCCATTCGAGAGTGGAATGTTAGAGAAGTAGTATGAAAATGGTTCGATGAACTCTCTGCCCGGCACTTAAGTGTGGATTGCAAAGTAACCATGTAGATGCAGATTTTAAGCAAAAGCAAATGGGGAGGGGCAGCGAACAATGGTCACATCAACAAGGCGTTGCCTTTACTGTCTCATGACGATAGGGTTAGAGCATTTATTTACAGGACAGTGAAAAAAGATTACAAACAGCTGGAGGAACAAAGGGTACATGGCGCTTTGTTATGTCCTGAAGTTTCAATACTGATACAAGAACAAAGGCGCCACTATTAGTACAGCGTTATCAGTCTCGAGAAATACGAACGAAGTCCGAAACGTTGCGTGAGGACAAATACTCAGCTGGCATCAGAGACAGCACACACGTCGATGGAAATATACCGACGAAAAAAGCGAAGAATCCAAAATGAGAAGAAGGAAAGAAACGAAATGAAACTTGACAGGTTGAGAGAGTATGCGATATTGTTTCAGCGAATACAATAGCGAGTCCAATTTACGAAGAACATGACGGTGTGGGCCTACTTGTCAATACGACGTTGCACACACACTGTCTGGATGCGTGGTTCAAATTGCTCTGAGCACTATGGGACTTAAACTTCTGAGGTCATCAGTCCCCTAGAACTTGGAACTACTTAAACCTAAATAACCTAAGGACATCACACACATCCATGCCTGAGGGAGGATTCGAACCTGCGACCGTAGCGGTCGCGCGGTTCTGGACTGTAGCGCCCAGAACCGATCGGCTACTGGATGCATGCACCGACTCCATTTGTAAGGGAGTCGTAAAACCGTTGCATCCTCTGCTGAGGCAAGCTGACCTACGACTGATGTAGCTGCTCCTTCATATCCTGGCACTGGGACGGAGTTTTCAGAGCCAGTCCCACACGTGTTCTGTCGCAGTCGTTCCCAAACTTTCTTAGACCATTACCCCTGAATGCAACTAGACATCAGCCGGTATCCCCCGGCCTCCACCCTTCTACATCTGTTGCCCGCTCCCCTACGTTGTCGCCAATTTTAGCACTTAACTAAACTGTAGAATCAAAAACTTTTCTTGGAACACATTTACTTTTAAAATCATGAAAGATGAATGATGTTTAGTGTGTGTGTGTGTGTGTGTGTGTGTGTAAGAATGACGAAGGAATTCGTAGTGCGTCACAAGTGCTAACCACAACTCCTCTTCAGACGGAAAGCTAGCTATCCACAGGAAGGGTAGACACTTGTTCTACATCTACATCTTCATTTATACTCCGCAAGCCACCCAACGGTGTGTGGCGGAGGACACCCTATGTGCCACTGTCATTACCTCCCTTTCCTGTTCCAGCCGCGTATGGTTCGCGTGAAGAACGACTGGCGGAAAGCCTCCGTGCGCGCTCGAATCTCTATAATTTTACATTCGTGATCTCCTCGGGAGGTATAAGTAGGGGGAAGCAATATATTCGATACCTCATCCAGAAACGCAACCTCTCGAAACCTGAACAGCGAGCTACACCGCGATGCAGACCGCCTCTCTTGTAGAATCTGCCACTTGAGTTTGCTAAACATCTCCGTAACGCTATCACGGTTACCAAATAACCCTGTGACGAAACGCGCCGCTCTTCTTTGGGTCTTCTCTATCTCCTCCGTCAACCCGACCTGGTACGGATCCCACACTGATGAGCAATACTCAAGTATAGGTCGAACGAGTGTTTTGTAAGCAACCTCCTTTGTTGATGGACTACATTTTCTATGGGCTCTCCGAATGAATCTCAAGCTGGCACCCGCCTTACCAACAATTAATTTTATATGATCATTCCACTTCAAATCGTTCCGCACGCATACTCCCAGATATTTTACAGAACATACTTCCCTTGCACTGCTCCTCTCTATTGCAGCACTTTCTTGACCTGCACATTACAACCCCATTTAAAATCAACCAAGTTCAGATGTGTGCACTATACTGACTGTCTGTGAACGACATGATTGCTGGATTCCTTACTTCTGAACTGGCAGAAATTGTACGACTTCAGGCTATTAACGCTTTGTGTCTAATCACATTAATAATAATAATAATAACCGGACTTAACGTCTGAGAAAGTGAAGGAAATAATAATAATACAACAAATATACAGAAGAAAACAGGAGAAAAAATTGAAAAATACATCCAACTGGCTGAGGAAGTCAAGGACATGTGCCATCAGGATGAAGTTGACATACCAATTATACTATCAACTACAGGAGTCATACCACACAATATCCACCAGTACATCAACGGAATACAGCTACATCCAAACTTATATATACAACTACAGAAATCTGTAATTATTGATACATGTTCAATTACCCGAAAGTTCCTAAATGCAATGTAACATATACCGTACAGTTAAAAGGAAGTCACGCTTGATCAAGGTCCACGTCACTTTCCATTTTTAAGGAAAGAAGATGATAGTGATGATGATGATGATGATAATAATAATAATAATAATAATAATAATAATAATAATAATGTGTACACACGTATGTAGTTAATGCTGTGTGCTGCTGTCAATTAATTCATTTATCTGTTTCTAAGCGAGTAATGAAGCAATTTCTGAACTACTGTAGGTTCAAAAAATGTTCAAATGTGTGTCAAATCTCATGGGACGTAACTGCCTACTGTAGGTACTATCGACAACTTGGCGAAGAAATTTTCTTGAGATATCTAGCATTTGTTACTTGCAGTGGATACGCAAAATAATGTGGACACCTGTACTTACTTGGGAATGGTTTATTAATAAGAGGTTGGATCTCCATTTGCCAGTAATAGAGCTGCGATTCTTCTTGGAATACTGGCATATAATGATTGTACAGTCTTCAGTGGAATTTGATGCCACTATTCGATCAGAACCTCTTCTAACTCCTGTAGTGAAGAGGGAGGCGGAAATCTGCTCCGGAGTCTGCGCTCCAATACCGACCACAAGGGTTCCTTAACGTTCAAGTCCGGGGACTGTGCTGGCCAGGGAAGACGCTGCAGTTCAGCTGCATGCTCCTCACACCACAATTGTACCGTCCTGGCTGTGTGAATGGATGCATTATCGTCCTCAAATATGGCATCGATGTTGGGGAACAACATTTGAATCATGCAATGCACCTGATCACCCTAAAATGTTCACGTAGTCGTTGGCTGTGACACGGCCTTTGAGAGTAATGATGGGACCAGCAGAATACCATGATATAGCGGCCCACACCATCACACTTCCACCTCTACACTTAATCGCTGGAATCAAGCATGTAGGCTTCTTTTGGCATTCTCCAAACCTAAACCCGGCCCATTGTTGTAAATAATGAAAACGTTGACTCGTCTGACCATATGACGTATTTCCACTGGTTAACCATCCAGGATTTATGCTCCTGACACCACGTTTTACGATTCTTTGTGTCCGTTCTCGTCACTAATGGTTTCGGTACAGCCGCTCGTCCTTGAATATTCGCTTTGTGGAATTCTTGGCGGACAGTGTCAGGAGATACGGGTTCTCGAAGATGGCTATTGAGCTCTGCAGTCACTTTAGCCGCCGTAGTTTTGTGTTGTTTTGACAGAATTCGTGTTAGCCTACGACGATCTCTGTCATTTAGTTTTGATTTGCGCCCGTTCTTACGTTTATACGATTATGTCTTTCCATGTTTTTGTGTAGGTTGTCATGACTGTTGAAACAGTTGCTCTTGAAACATTCAATAAGTTGGCTGTCTTGGTTACTGATGCTCCAGCTAATCGGGCGCCCACAATCTGCCCTCTTTGGAACTCTGTTAGGTCTGTCATTGCACGTCGACCTCGGCCTCTGAATGCAAATACGAAGTGTGCACTACTTGTAAACAACCTGCACTGGTGCCTAGTCCGTACTGAACACGCACAGTCCAGCGCGACACGTGCCTTACCTGCGTTGTTGACCGTCTAACACAGCCATCCCATTACTACCGCTGTTCACATTATTTTGCCTATCCCCCGTATATGTCTCACTTTTATCATCAGCAATGTGCAGGAAAAAGCACAACACATGTGTGTAGTTGGTGTACTATGTAAGGAACCTGTAACCACTGGCCGGTGTGGCCGCGCGGTTCTAGGCGCTTCAGTATGGAACTGCGCGACTGCTACGGTCGCAGGTTCGAATCCTGCCTTGGGCACGGATGTGTGTGATGTCCTTAGGTTTGTTAGATTTGAGTAGTTCTAAGTTCTAGGAGACTAATGACCTCAGATGTTAAGTCCCATAGTGCTCAGAGCCATCTGAACCTGTAACCTCCACTGCATTGATGCTGTTAATTGAGAATATGTAATTATTGATAACTTAATATAACTAACACCAGTCTTACAAAATTGTGATAATAGTAATGTTTTTTTGAAAATTATCTAGTTTCGTGACTGGAGCAAAATCGAATCGTTTAGTTTTTGCCCCTCAGAATATTTCATTTTATCCCTCAAGAGGTCATTACCCCCAGGTTGGGAAACACTGTCCATTGGGGACAGATCTGGGGGGTTTTCTGGCCAAAGAAGTAACTCAACATCACGAAGACAGTTCACAGAGAAATGTGTCATGTTTGTATGAGCATTGTCCTGCTGAAAAACGATAGTGCGATACTACCGCATGAGAGGTAATACATGAGGGCACAGGATGTTTGTGACATACCGTTAAGTCGTCAGAATCCCTTCAATCACTGCCAGCCGTGATTGACGCCAGGAGTAACACCGTCGCCCGCATCTCGTGGTCGTGCGGTAGCGTTCTCGCTTCCCACGCCCGGGTTCCCGGGTTCGATTCCCGGCGGGGTCAGGGATTTTCTCTGCCTCGTGATGGCTGTGTGTCGTGTGCTGTCCTTAGGTTAGTTAGGTTTAAGTAGTTCTAAGTTCTAGGGGACTTATGACCACAGCAGTTGAGTCCCATAGTGCTCAGAGCCATTTGAACCATTTTAGTAACACCGTCGTGCGTCCCAAAAACGCTGGAAGAATGGGAGCTATCCTCAGGTCGCCACCACATTCACTGACGGCGGTCATCCAAGGTAGCGCAGAGTCACGGTTCATCGCGCAACGCAGTGCGACGGCATTCATCAACAGTACATACCTCCCGGTCATGGGACTACTCAAAATACTGCCGTTTTTACTGCTGGTAAAAGTGTAAGGGCATAACGTCATGGTCCACAAAACTCTTCTGTTCCTAGCGTTTCATCCAGGACTGTGAAGGACATCTTCAGAGACGCTGCCCTTGCCTACGATCAGTCGGCAACACTCAACGGAGGAGCAGCGCCTCTGAAGATGTCCCGCGCAGTTCTGGACGAAACATTAGGAACAGGAGAGCTTCGTGGACCACGAATTTATACCCCGAAAAGTTTACCAGCGGTAACTGAGCCGTAGTTGTGTCCGGCTCTTCGAAAAGCGCGCCAGGCGCAGTGCTTTCGCTTCGCGTCTCGTGTTTGCGGTGGCGCTTTCGGTTTGGCGCCCTGTTTGGATCGCTACCGCCCTCTGGCGGGAGGTGGAGCAAGTGTAGGGTCTCGTGACGATCGAGGAGTAGGTACTGGGCGGTGACAGAGAGAGGTGGTGGCGCGAGCGGGGCCCTGCTGCTGGGGGTCGTCAACTGCTCGCCACGTGCTTTGCCCGACCTCGTGGCTGTTAGGAGCTAAGTCTGCCTTACCCGCATGTACGTGGCTTATGAAGCTTAGAAGCCGTGGTGCAGGAGATCAGCGCGTGGCACCGTATGTCTTCTTATCGGCCGTTGAACCCATGTATAAGTGGTTTTGTTGGAGTCGTCCCATAACAGTTTTCGTTTGCCTGTCCGCGGGAATGTGGTAATTGCCTCTTGGTCAGGCCGTTTTCATTCACACCTGAGTTGGGTGATTTAGCGTCGGTGTCGCGGGTCTCTGTACAGGCACCGCCCTTGCTACATCTTCTGGTTTTGAGTAACTCGGGGAGGTGGCGGCTTGTAATGGAAGTTTTGGGGCTGATCTGCTATGGCTTTGTAGACGACCAGTAACTATTCCGCCTATTGTGATTTGGGCACCTTTACACGTGTCACTCCCTCACCGAGCTAAGGAAAATTTTTTTGGGGAACTGCCTTTAATGTTAAGGTTTTTGAGCTGGCTTTATCCCGTAACAGATATGTTATGTAACTGGCGAGAGACAACTATTTTTGCTTATTACAAGCTAGCTACTTAAAGTTTTTTTGGAATTGTTCCCTTATTGATATAACAAGTTTAAAATCTTCTTATTGTTAACGTCAAACCTTGCAATATCCTTTACATGGAGCTATTTTTAAAAGAGGTTTTTAACTGTTGTCATATATATATATATGGCAAGTTAAAATCTCATTATTGGCAAGCTGTTAATGTCATACCTGGTAATCTCCTTTTCATAATGAAAATTGTCAAGCTATTTGAAATTGTTTTGAAATTATTTTTTTTTAAAGAAATGCCAAACTTAAAAATTTATTACTGAGAAATCCTTTTAAAATAAAAGATAACCTTATCAATGTGTGTTTTTTTTCACCAGCACCTCCTGGCCCCTACTTCCACGATAACGTTTTTGGAATAACATGTGTACTTAAGTTGTTGTTTGTGAATCGTTGCAAAAACAGACATAATGTCTTATGGGGTAACAGCAATCAGTGATTTTATAATGTTACTTAAAATCCGTCTTGATTGCAATTTTTATCATTTATATGACCGGTTTCGGTTCATTCAGAATCATCTTCAGATCTGATATTTCAGTTACAGGAGTAACCCGTCCAAATCCAGCAACTTTCACATGCTACATCACATAAAAATGTGACGTAACATGTGTAACTGAAATATCAGATCTGAAGATGGTTCTGAATGAACCGAAACCGGTCATATGAATAATAAAAAAAATAGTTTGTGAATCGCCCTAATTGACGGTTAAGTAAAGTCATCCGGTCGTGAAATCCTTCTGTGTATCACTGCCGTTGTGTTGTGGTGTTAATGGCAGCTTTAAGTATGTGACGTGGCTACTGCTTGTCTCTGATCAATGGAGCCGGATGAGACAGAACGTTGCAGTGTCCATTACTTGTTCTGAATGGCAGGCGCAGATGTAAGGAGGTTGCGATGTGGTTGGTGCACAATACAGCGAACCTCCCTTCCGGTGGTCTGATGTGGTCGACCGAGATCTTGAGGTCAAGTATGTCTGCCCTTGTGTTCCATGCAATCCAACATCGGGCCATTCTCACATCCGAATGCCCTACAAATCTGACATATTATAAGAGAGATCCACATTGTGGCCGTTGTCAAAATCCGTGGGGCTCTGATAATGATGTCGCAGACACGTGCGCTACATTAACACCTACATACATCCTCGAAGCCACTGTAGGGTGCTTGGCAGAGGGTACGCCGTACCATTACTGGCCATTTCTCGACCTATTCCACTCGCAAATAGAGCGAGGGAAAAAGGACTAGTTAGCTTCAAATGCCGGCTCTCTAATTTTCTGAATAGCCTTCGGCGAAAAGAACGTCACCTTCCCTCCAGGGATTCCCTTTTGAGTTCCCGAAACATCTCAATCATACTTTCGTGATGATCGAACTTACTGGTAAAAAATCTAGCACCCCACCTCCGAACTTCTTTTTATGTTTTCCTTTAATATGACCTTTTGCGGATCCCAAACACTTTAGCAGTATTCAGTAACAGGTCCCATTCGTATCTTTATTCGTTATCCTTTACAGATGAATCACGCGTTCGTAGAATTCTCCCAATAAACCAAAGCCTTCCCTACCACAATCCTTACATACTCGTTCAATTCATATCCCTTTACAACGTCACGCCCATATATTTGGATGACGTGACTGTGTCACAAGGACACTACTGATTCTGTATTCGAAAGTTACTCAATTGTTTTCCCCACTCGTCTATATTATCTTACATTTGTCTACTGTTACGACTAACTGCCATTTGTCACATTAACTAGAAATTTTGTCTGAGTAACCTTGTATCCTGACCGTCCTGTTAGCCGTACGGTCTAACGCACGGCTTTCCTGGCGGGAAGGAGCGCCTGGTCCGCGGCACGAATCCGCCCGGCGGACTTGTGTCGAGGTCCGGGGAGCCGGCCAGTCTGTGGATGGCTTTTAGGTGGTTTTCCATCTGCCTCGGCGAATGCGGGCTGGTTCCCCTTATTATAGCTACACTATGTCGGCGATTGTTGGGCAAACAAGTTTTCCACGTACACGTACACCACCATTCCTCTACCACGCAAACATAGGGGTTACACTCTTCTGGTGTGAGACGTTCTCTGGGGTGTCCACCGGGGGGCAAACCGCACAGCAGTCCTGAAAGAGTGGTTCGGTGTGGGGCGGCGGAGGGGTGAAGTGGACTGCGGTAGTCGTCGTGGGGTTGCGGACCACTGCGGCTGCGGCGGGGACGGAACCTCTCCGTCGTTTCTAGGCCCCTGGTTAACATACAATACAATACAACCTTGTATCCTCCTACAGTGACTCATCTTCGACACATCCCTGTACACTACAGTATCGTCAGCAAACAATCACAGATTGCTGCCGTTGCTTTCCGCCAGATCATTTGTGCATGTAGAAAATAATAGTGATCTTGTCACACTTGCCTGGGGCATTCCTAACCATACTCGTCTCTGACGAACACTTGCCATCGAGTAAAACACATTGGGTTCTATTACTTTAGACGTGTTCGAGCCACTCACATATCTGGGAACCTCTTCCGTATGCTCACAACTTCGTTATCAGTCTGCAGTGGGTTGGCGTGTCAGGGCTATGGAAATTGACTGTTGCCTTTCAACCATAGTTCCCAGAATATTATGCTAAAAAAGGGAAAGTCGACATTGACATTATAACCACTCAACAGAACTAGATCTGAAAATAATCTCACAAAATTTTCCTAGCATCGAAAGCTGAATACATTCCACGGCCTATACGTGTGTAGAAATTAGGTCCATCATGATCTGTCTCATCAAATCCCATTAAAATGATACGTAGTTGTACTTATATTTGTGTTTGTTCTTGTATAAACTCTAAATAATACATGGAAATATAGAATAATTTTTATCAACAGTGTAATGTTGAAAAAGGATACTCTGTCCTTTCTTACAGGATCTCAAAAACTCTTTAATACATACTTCAGATCAAATTCAATAATCCAGAATCACAACATTACCGTTTCTCATACATTTATCTAGCCATAAATATTCTTTGTCGTCCAACGACATATGCAATGTGAGGCGACTTTGAACACTGATGGATAATATGTTGTAAAAATTCAGAAGAGTAAAGTTTGTTATAATTCATAGGTCAGGTAACAAGACGGTTTATCAAGTTGTAATATCATTATTTTAAAATATTTTCCTCTCAGCTGTTTATCCTCCTGCAGATCCGATGATGACACCACAGCCCTGTTGAAAATAGTCACACAATAAAATGCTTTTTCATCGATCTTTGCTTGATAAGTTTTCTTCAGTTACCATGATGTCGCAAATCTTTCTCGCTTACATGCATAAAGGCAGCTATTTAACGTATTAACACATACGTAAAGTAATAAGAAGACTGAAGCTGTTTTACACTCGGGTGCTCTATTCTTTACGGAATCGGAGGTCTACTGGTGTTCTAGGGTGTTTCCGTGAGAGTGCGCAAAAATTTAACAGGACTTGAGGGCGCTCCACTGAACAATTTGAGGTACGAAACCTGGGATCGGAGAAGCTAGCTTAAGGACATAAGGAAAATAAAGTCACATTACAGTGTACTTTTTTTACATTAGTTACAGTTAGCTGCAAATACCGTCGTTGACACGATGAACGCACATATCTTACAAAATATCCTGAAAATGACGTCCATCCGTCTCAATGCAAGCATACCGTCGGCGATAAGATTCTGACGCAACCTGACAAATATTCTTGGTGCGTTTCGAATCACGCCACAGGCAGCTACAATTCTAGCACATACACTCATGCTAGGCCGGGGTGGCCTAGCGGTTCTAGGCGCTACAGTCTGGAACCGCGCGACCGCTACGGTCGCAGGTTCGAATCCTGCCTCGGGCATGGATGTTTGTGACGTCCTTAGGTTAGTTAGGTTTAAGTAGTTCTAAGTTCTAGCGGACTGATGACCTTAGAGCTCACAGCCATTTTAACCATTTTGAATTTTTGAACAAATTAAGGATAATGCTGATGCATGGTGAAACAACACTCTGGTGGGCAGTCTGCGGGTTTAAATCACCTCAGGATATGACCATGCGGTGCATTTGACCTGCGGTTGTCGCACGGTGGTGCTGGCAGCAGCCCACATACGCTGAGGTGTGTTGGTGCATGTCAGAGTACGGTGCAGCGAGTAAGTGTGCAGACGTTTTCAGACATGCTAACGGTGACTGTGTGTTGAAAATGGCTCAAAGAACACATATTGATGACGCTATGAGGGGTAGAAACTAGGGAGACTGGAGGCGGGTCAAACACAGCAGGTCGTAGCACGGGCCCCCCGTGTGCCACAAAGTATGATCTCAAGACTATGGAAACGATTCCAGCAGACTGGAAACGTGTCCAGGCGCTACAGTACGGGACGTCCACAGTGTACAACACCACAAGAAGACCGACATCTCATAATCAGTGCCTACAGACGGCCACGGAGTACTACAGGTAGCATTGCTCGGGGCCTTACCGCAGCCACTGGAACACTTGTCTCCAGACTCACTGTCTACAGACGACTGAACAGACATGGTTTATTCGCCAGGGGATCTGCAAGGTGCATTCCACTGACCCCTGATCACAGGAGAGCCCGTAAAGCCTAGAGTCTAGAATACAGTACATGGTCGTTGGAACAGTGGTTCCAGGTTATGTTCACGGACGAGTCCAGGTATAGTCTGAACAGTGATTTTCGCCGAGTTTTCATCTGGCGTGAACTAGGAACCAGGTACCAACCCTTTATGCCCTTGAAAGGGACCTCTATGGAGGTCGTGGTTTGATGGTGTGGGGTGGGATTATGATTGGTACACGTACATCCCTGCATGTCTTTGACAGAGGAACTGTAACAGACCAGGTGTATCGGGATGTCATTTTGCACGAGTATGTCTGCCTTTGCAGGGTTGCAGTCGGTCCCACCTTCCTCCTGATGGATGATAATGCACGGCCCCACCAAGCTCCCATCGTGGAGGAGTACCTTGAAACAGAAGATGTCAGGCGAATGGAGTGGCCTGCCTGTTCTCCAGGCCTAAACCTCATCGAGAACGTCTGGGATGCTCTCGGTCGAAGTATCGCTGCACGTCTTCAAACTCCTACGACACTTCAGGAGCTCCGACAGGCACTGGTGCAAGAATGGGAGGCTATACCCCAGCAGCGGGTCGACCACCTGACCCAGAGTATGCCAACCAGTTGTGCGGCCTGTGTACGTGTGCATGGTAATCATATCGCATATTGATGTTGGGGCACATGCGCAGGAAACAGCGGCGTTTTGTACCACGTGTTTCGGGACGGTTTTCTCAACTTATCACCAACACCGTGGACTTAAAAAGAACTGCGTCGTGTGTGTTCCCTATGTACCTATACTATTAGCGCCAGTTTTGTGTAGTGCCACGTTGTGTGGCACCACAATCTGCAATTATCCTTAATTTATGAGCATGAGTGTAGTTCCATCTTCATATCCACTGGGATCACATATACAAGTGACTTTAGATATTCCCACATGAAACAATAACGGGGATAGAGGTTAGGTGACCTCGCAGGCCATGGAATAGGACCTTCTCTTCCAATCCAGCGACCAGGAAATACTGCTTGATCGTATTGTACTGCACGCCTCTGCGTAACACTGAGCAATGGGTCTGGCGCTGATTCATAGTACGTTCTGTCTGGGGACAATACAAATGCGATACAACAGAGGCACCTTATGGACAAATAAATTAAGCAAAACCTGCATCACGACTTCCTGATAATCAAGCTCGTCCTCCTTGTTTCCTAGCAGGAAATAATGTACATGTAAATAAACAGCCCTGTACCTTTAAACTTGTACGCACGTTAGTTGTAAATAAGTTGGAAAATAGAAATGCTAGACAAAGCGGTAGACACGTTTACTTCCATATCTTTTTAAGCTGGCTTCCCGATCCCAGGTTGCATATCTCAAATCGTTCAGTGGAGCATTCTCTATGTCCTGTTACATTTATGCGCGCTTTTGCGGAAACAGCCTGTATCTGAAAAGCGTGTTGAAGCTTGTATGGGCTGTGTGCTGTCTGACACACTGGCTGCTGAAATGTGAGGCGTATTTGAAGAAATCTGGTGCCTTCATTGAAGTGACCGCGAACCTTTCATCCGTATCGCACGCGATCTCCTTCTCTGGCGCTATCTGAGATCGGTTATCTGACAGCTGCGATGTGGGCGATAGCGACCTTTAAAGCGAACGATTTGATGTACTGTCATTATCACTCTCTTTTCAGATATCGGTTTTCCTGACCTTGCAGGACTGTAATTTAACTGTTATCTCGGTCGCCAGTACACACGCAACCTTAACACTTCTACTTTTAAAACAACTTTGATCGTTGATCAAAATCCATTAAAAAATTTTCTGAAGGTCACGAGTTTAATCACTCATATATCTGTCAAAAACCCCTTTGTTAACGAGAAGTTTTGGAATAAACCATCATCACAATGAGTATTAATTTCGTGATGGAGAGTATTCCTCATTGAAGGTTTCTTTCCGTTTCATTTACGAATGGAGCGTGGAAACATTGGCTCCTTGTAAACCAGTGTAGACTTGGTGTTATGGTCTGCTTTTATCTGCACTTCTACAGGACGGCTATGAGAGTCAATCAGAAAGTATTTTGTTTTACAAGAAAAGTATACAGGGTGTTACAAAAAGGTACGGCCAAACTTTCAGGAAACATTCCTCACACACAAAGAAAGAGAATATGTTATGTGGACATGTGTCCGGAAACGCTGACTTTCCATGTTAGAGCTCATTTTATTACTTCTCTTCAAATCACATTAATCATGGAAAGGAAACACACAGCAGCAAACGTACCAGCGTGACTTCACTTTGTTACAGGAAATGTTCAAAATGTCCTCCGTTAGCGAGGATACATGCCTCCACCCTCCGTCGCATGGAATCCCTGATGCAGCCCTAGAGAATGGCGTATTGTACCACAGCCGTCCACAATACGAGCACGAAGAGTCTCTACATTTGGTACCGGGGTTGCGTAGACAAGAGCTTTCAAAGCCCCAATAAATGAAAGTCAAGAGGGTTGAGGTCAGGAGAGCGTGGAGGCCATGGAATTGGTCCGCCTCTACCAATCCATCGGTCACCGAATCTGTTGTTGAGAAGCGTACGAACACTTCGACTGAAATGTGAAGGAGCTCCATCGTGCATGAACCACATGATGTGTCGTACTTGTAAAGGCACATGTTCTAGCAGCACAGGTAGAGTATCCCGTATGAAATCATGATAACGTGCTCCATTGAGCGTAGGTGGAAGAACGTGGGGCCCAATCAAGACATCACCAACAATGCCTGCCCAAACGTTCACAGAAAATCTGTGTTGATGACGTGATTGCACAATTGCGTGCCGATTCTCGTCAGCCCACACATGTTGATTGTGAAAATTTACAATTTGATCACGTCGGAATGAAGCCTCATCCGTAAAGAGAACATTTGCACCGAAATGAGGATTGACACATTGTTGGATGAACCATTCGCAGAAGTGTACCCGTGGAGGCCAATCAGCTGCTGATAGTGCCTGCGCACGCTGTACATGGTACGGAAACAACTGGTTCTCCCGTAGCACTCTCCATACAGTTTCGTGGTCAACGTTACCTTGTACAGCAGCAACTTCTCTGACGCTGACATTAGGGTTATCGTCAACTGCACGAAGAATTGCCTCGTCCATTGCAGGTGTCGTCGTTCTAGGTCTTCCCCAGTCGCGAGTCATAGGCTGGAATGTTCCGTGCTCCCTAGGACGCCGATCAATTGCTTCGAACGTCTTCCTGTCGGGACACCTTCGTTCCACCTTCGTTCTGGAAATTGTCTCGACACAAACGTACCGCGCCACGGCTATTACCCCGTGCTAATCCATACATCAAATGGCATCTGCCAACTCCGCATTTGTAAACATTCCACTGACTGCAAAACCACGTTCGTGATTAACACTGCTGAGTGGTCAGCGTGACAGCATGTCAATCCTAAGGGCCCGGTTTCGATTCCCGGCTGGGTCGGAGATTTTCTCCGCTCAGGGACTGGGTGTTGTGTTGTCCTAATCATCATCATTTCATCCCCATCGACGCGCAGGTCGCCGAAGTGGCGTCAAATCGAAAGACCTGCACCAGGCTAACGGTCTACCCGACGGGAGGCCCTAGCCACACGACATTTCCAACACTAACCTGTTGATTCTGCGTACTGATGTGCTTGATGCTAGAACTGTTGAGCAATGAGTCGCATGTCAACACAAGCACCGAAGTCAACATCACCTTCCTTCAATTGGGCCAACTGGCGGTGAATCGAGGAAGTACAGTACATACTGATGAAACTAAAATGAACTCTAACATGGAAAGTAAGCGCTTCCGGACACATGTCCACATAACACATTTTCTTTCTTTGTGTGTGAGGAATGTTTCCTGAAAGTTTGGCCGTACCTTTTTGTAACACCCTGTATATAACGTTTGTAGTATGGAATGGTATGGTGTGTGTGTGTGTGTGTGTGTGTGTGTGTGTGTGTGTGTGCGTGTGTGTGTGTGTGTGTGTGTGTGTGTGTGTGTGTGTGTGTGCGGGGGGGTGGGGGGGATCGCGGCTCCAAAAAGTAATTAATGCAAAATAACGGATTTTCGGGAATACATTTGTATGGGTAACATATTTAAGTTCTTAACATTGCAAGATCAGAGGTCAATGTAAACTTGAGATAAGTTACTGCTAGTGTTGAATGTGGTACATTAATAACCGTTGTAATAGCCAGAACGTTGTGTGCATGCATGCATTGTATTGTACAGGTGCGGGATGTCGGTTTGCGGGGTGGAGCTCCATACCAACTGCTGCTGTGGATGCAGTACGATGCGCCAGAACCACATGCCGAAAACGACTGCCTTGCCTCTCGATAGTGCCACCTGGCCGTCCAGAGCCGTACGTTCTCGTGGTCACCGCTGCCAGCAATCCAGTTACTAGTAACCCTATTACGTGACTTCATTCAAACTCAATGGGGTGTTCATAATGTTGTCTTTGTCATCTTAAAGGCATTCTTGACTAACATAATTCATCAAGTCCAATCTCAAAAGTAACTAACACTCACGACCGTTGCAGCCCGTGTTTAAAGTAAACCTGATTTGCATCCTCACGCGAATGGCGTCAAATACGAATAGACATCGTCTTTCAGATGTCGAATCACGCCTACCAACTTTCGTTTATGTCGCACAACTCCTCCTTGGTGTTGCGATTTTTTTCCAGGCTGTGTACATATGTTGTCGTGGTCTTCAGTCCAGAGAAATGTTTAATGCAGCTCTCCATGCTACTCTATCCTGTGCAAGCTTCTTCACCTCCCAGTACCTACTGCATCCTACATCCTTCTGGATCTGTTTAGTGTATTCATCTACTGGTCTCCATCTACGATTTTTTCCCTCCACGCTGCCCTCCAATGCTAAATTGGTGACCCCTTGACGCCTCAGAATATTCCCTATATATATATTGTGGTGTCACCGCCAGACACCACACTTGCTAGGTGGTAGCCTTTAAATCGGCCGCGGCCCATTAGTATACGTCGGACCCGCGTGTCGCCACTGTCAGTGATAGCAGACCGAGCGCCACCACACGGCAGGTCTAGAGAGACGTACTGGCACTCGCCCCAGTTGTACAGCAGACTTTGCTAGCGAAGCCACACTGACAAATACGCTCTCATTTGCCGAGACGATAGTTAGCATAGCCTTCAGCTTAGTCATTGGCTACGACCTAGCAAGGCGCCATAGCTTTGATAATTAATATTGTGAAGCATGTATCATCAAGAGCGATGTTTCTACAAATGTGGATTAAAGTTAAGTATTACAGCAACTGCGTCCATTTTCTAAGTTCTCATTTCCTTTTAACTGTTCCAGACCTCACGCCAATCTGCGTGAGCTTAACGCGTGCCTTTCGGCTTCCTCTCGTTGTGACTTGGCTATCTTGCTAAGTCACAACATATTATATATATACACTCCCGGAAATGGAAAAAAGAACACATTGACACCGGTGTGTCAGACCCACCATACTTGCTCCGGACACTGCGAGAGGGCTGTACAAGCAATGATCACACGCACGGCACAGCGGACACACCAGGAACCGCGGTGTTGGCCGTCGAATGGCGCTAGCTGCGCAGCATTTGTGCACCGCCGCCGTCAGTGTCAGCCAGTTTGCCGTGGCATACGGAGCTCCATCGCAGTCTTTAACACTGGTAGCATGCCGCGACAGCGTGGACGTGAACCGTATGTGCAGTTGACGGACTTTGAGCGAGGGCGTATAGTGGGCATGCGGGAGGCCGGGTGGACGTACCGCCGAATTGCTCAACACGTGGAGCGTGAGGTCTCCACAGTACATCGATGTTGTCGCCAGTGGTCGGCGGAAGGTGCACGTGCCCGTCGACCTGGGACCGGACCGCAGTGACGCACGGATGCACGCCAAGACCGTAGGATCCTACGCAGTGCCGTAGGGGACCGCACCGCCACTTCCCAGCAAATTAGGGCCACTGTTGCTCCTGGGGTATCGGCGAGGACCATTCGCAACCGTCTCCATGAAGCTGGGCTACGGTCCCGCACACCGTTAGGCCGTCTTCCGCTCACGCCCCAACATCGTGCAGCTCGCCTCCAGTGGTGTCGCGACAGGCGTGAATGGAGGGACGAATGGAGACGTGTCGTCTTCAGCGATGAGAGTCGCTTCTGCCTTGGTGCCAATGATGGTCGTATGCGTGTTTGGCGCCGTGCAGGTGAGCGCCACAATCAGGACTGCATACGACCGAGGCACACAGGGCCAACACCCGGCATCATGGTGTGGGAAGCGATCTCCTACACTGGCCGTACACCACTGGTGATCGTCGAGGGGACACTGAATAGTGCACGGTACATCCAAACCGTCATCGAACCCATCGTTCTACCTTTCCTAGACCGGCAAGGGAACTTGCTGTTCCAACAGGACAATGCACGTCCGCATGTATCCCGTGCCACCCAACGTGTTCTAGAAGGTGTAAGTCAACTACCCTGGCCAGCAAGATCTCTGGGTCTGTCCCCCATTGAGCATGTTTGGGACTGGATGAAGCGTCGTCTCACGCGGTCTGCACGTCCAGCACGAACGCTGGTCCAACTGAGGCGCCAGGTGGAAATGGCATGGCAAGCCGTTCCACAGGACTACATCCAGCATCTCTACGATCGTCTCCATGCGAGAATAGCAGCCTGCATTGCTGCGAAAGGTGGATATACACTGTACTAGTGCCGACATTGTGCATGCTCTGTTGCCTGTGTCTATGTGCCTGTGGTTCTGTCAGTGTGATCATGTGATGTATCTGACCCCAGGAATGTGTCAATAAAGTTTCCCCTTCCTGGGACAATGAATTCACGGTGTTCTTATTTCAATTTCCAGGAGTGTATATAACCATCCGCTGTGCCGTATGACTGTTAGCCGCGCGTGCCGTATGATCTTTCGCCTGCCTGGGTACTTCCCTTCAAGTGGACTCCCCCATCTCAGCAAGCGTCAGTAGTATCGTTGGTGTGTGTCGTTACGTGTTGACGTGAACGTTTAAGTTCAGTTCCTTTGTTCGTTTGTGTCGGTTTTTGTCACTGTTAAAATGCTAACCATTGAACAAGGTGTGTTTTTAGTCGAACAGGTGTTCAAAGCTGGCGGTAAAGACACAGTTTCAGTTCGTCATACATTTAACTCACTTTTCCCGGAGACAACACTCCCTCATCGCGATACTGTGCGAGATTTAACTAACAAATTTCGGAGTACGCGTTCAGTGACAGATGCACCGAGAAGTGGTCGTCCTAGCGTTTGGTCTGAGAATAAACTATTCGATATTTCCGATAAAATGCCCACGAGTCCAAACAAGTCAGTAAGAAACCTCGGCCAGGAAATCGATGTTAGTGTCGGAACGGCCCACACAGCTGTAAGGAAAAAATTAGAACTCTTCCCATACAAAGTGACAGTCGTGCAAGAACTGAAAAATACTGATCTTGCCAAGAGACTGCATTATTGTCAATGGTTCAAAAATTTCGTTCAACAAAAAGGCAGAGATATTCTTAATAAAATGTTTTTACGTATGAGGCGTGATTTCTTTTATCCAGGTACATGAACTCGCAAAATTCTCGTATGTGGAGTACTGCAAATCCATTGTGTATTCATGAGGAACTACTTCATTCTGTGAAAATAGGAGTTTGGATTGCAATTTCTAGACGTCGGATTGTGGGTCCCATATTTTTCAACGAAACAATAAACGCACAACGATACTGCAGTGATATTCTGTACCCATTCATAGGAGAACTTGTGTTAAGTGAAATACTGAACGGTTATTTTCAACAAGATGGTGCAACCGCGCATACAGCTCGCGTTTCAATGTCACTGCTTGCTGACGTTTTTGGTGATCGCATAATTTCATAGGGACCTTGGTCCACGATCGCCTGACCTAACACCGCCTGACTTTTTCTTCTGGGGTGCAGCGAAAGAAACAGTCTATAAAAAGCGTCCAAAATCCATCGATGAATTGAAAACTGCAATATCCACTTTCACGGATTCTATTACAGAAGAAATGTTACTGCTTGTGTGTGGAAACATGATTAGACGAATTGAAATCTCTATTCAACAACAAGGGGGCACTTTCAACATTTAATGTGAAAATTTGTAAGTAAAAATGAATATTCAATAAATTTATTTCTCTGAGTTTCATTTCGATATTTTGACTGCGGCATTCGGCACGCCCGGCTAACAATCATACGACACTGCGGAGAGACTTTTTGAAACCCCGTATACATAAATGTGGTGGCATACGAAATGCACCTTAACAAATAAGAAGATCGTACAAAAGATGCGAAAAACCAACCGATTAAAACAGATACTGGTACTTTTGTTCTGAATAACGGGTATTTGTTTCGTCCCGGTTGCGGCCGGTGTTTTTTATTTCTTACTAATAACCGAGTACAAAACAAACCGAAACATCAATCACCCACAAAAGCAGTGCTAAAATTTTTCTTTTTTAAATAAACCTTTTCTAAAATAGGAGTTATTTTTATATGTAAAATTTGAATTGGTTTGAAATATTTCATTGTTATAGAAAATGGAAAAAGCTATGAGTGCTATTTTAATAACAATGTCGACAGATACGGCAACAAACACATCAAATAAGAATTGGTACGGCATTGCTGAAGCAAAAATACAATAATGTCCGCATTGCCGTGTGTCGTAGCCTAAGGTACCTGTGTCCGAGCAGTGCGCAAAACTTGCCCCTTGGTCTATACGGTAGCTTCTCGCTTCGTCGACGGACATCCGCTGTATTGCAGAATGGTACAAAGCTAGTATGGAAGCAAGTTTAAGAAGTGACACAGGAATGAAGTATAGTGCTTTATTTGCTTTAAATGCTGGCCGATGTGGCCGAGCGGTTCTAGGCGATTCAGTCTGGAACCGCGCGCCCGCTACGATCGCAGGTTCGAATCCTGCCTCGGGCATGGATGTGTGTATTGTCCTTAGGTTAGTTAGGTTTAAGTACTTCTACGTTCTAGGGGACTGATGACCTTAGATGTTAAGTTCCATTAGTGCCCAGAGTCACTTTTTAGTTGCTTTAAATTATTTGTCTGCTATTTCTGTGAAAGGAAGGAAATTACGGCAACAGTATTAAATTAAATGAATACCCCTAACTGCATACAGGCTTTGATGTAAGTCAAGGGGGCAGTTGAAAATGTCTATCCCAACCGGTACTCGAACCCGGGATCTCCTGCAGACGCTCTATCCATCTTTTTTTTGTTCTCATTTTGTTCGATATTGTTCGTTGCATTTGTTCAGTGCGGATGCCCCATGACACCCATTCAAGTTCAGTGTTGAACCGTTGCCTCAGTTTTTTATTACAGAGGGCAGATAACCCTGGTCCATCTGAGCCACCGAGGACACAGAGGATAGTGCGACCGCAGGGACTTCTCTGTGGCACGCCTCCCGTGAGACCCACATTGCCAACTTAATTGTCCCGCACTATATGCATAGTGTCCCTGCCCATTATACTCATTACTCGCGGCCTTTTGCCGATTCCCGTAAGAGTTCGGGTACTGTTTAAGTAATAAATTAGATGCTTAACGACAGTTCATTCATAGTGTACAATAAAAATGGAAAGTAGCTGATCTGCTGTCTGTGTGTACATAATACGTGTCTATCTGACTGGATCTCTTAAAAACGGGTAAATTATCACGAAATATACAGGGTGTCCGAAAAGACTTTCCCTGATTACATAAACTGATAACTCAGGCTAGAAGCAAGATACAAATATGAAACTTGTGTCGAACTGTTTACAACTATCAAAGTTTTTTTCTGTTTTAGGTCCGCAGTACGTAAGTAGTGGATGAGGTGCAGTGCCAAAAAAGCCATGTTAACCAATCAGGAGAAGGCACAGTGTGTCCTGTAGTACCATGAGACACGATCACCAACCACAGTGCAGAGACACTTCCAGACAACATTTGGAAGGAATCCACCTGATGTCAAGAGCATTAAAGCCTGTTATGAGTAGTTCAAGAACACAGGATCTGTTGCTGACGTTCTGAGGTATGGTAGACCAAGAACCTGCGAAGTCCGAAGAAATCGGTGCGCAGGGCCTCACGTGAATTACAGATGCCAAAAAGCTATCTTCATGAAATTTTACACAAACGTTTATTGTTTCGTGCATACAAAGTGCAGATCGTTCAGGCCTTGTTGCCCAATGACAGTACACGTCGATATGACTTTGCGGTCGAAATGCTATCACGTATTGAGGGCGATGATGGTTATCTCAAACGAATTGCCTTTTCCGACGGAGCGACCTTTTTTGTCAGTGGAGTAGTGAATCGCCATAATGTGCGCATTTGGGGTTCACAACCCCCTGGCGAGGCCATGGAGTGCACCAGAGGCAGTCCAAAGGTGAATGTTTGGTGCGCGCTATAGCACGATCGAATTATCGGGCCATTCTTCTTCGCTGAGGCTACCATCAAATCTGCAGTGTATCTGGACGGTGGAAAGACTAAGTTTTTATCTCTCTACTTAATATTTTGACATTGTATCTTGAAACTGAAGGTCAGAATTTTTCAATTTTTGCTCAATTTCTACGTTTGTTTTCGGAAATAATAGGAATAAAAAAAAAAAAAACGAAAATCGGTTATTTCAGAAACCGGTTATTTTGATCGGTTTTAACAGCCAGGCTAAACTAGCGTGGGCAAAAACCGATATAAGCGAAAACCGGTCGCGTCAGCGAGAACCGCTATCCCTAGTTGGTTCTGGGACGGTGCAGTGTCTCGTCGACAGGTCGGCTCGCTCGCGCCAAGAACGGTGGCGAGGCGACGCAGTTCACTGGGTACACAAAACTTTGGAGCGAAAGCAATGGACCTTCCCGCTCTGATCGGGCGGTGTCTCGTCCTTTGAAGTCCGAACAGAATAGGCAGAAGCGCCGTGCTCAGTTATTGTCTGGAGACGGCAGTGGTGGCTGGGTGACTTCCGCCTATCGCTAGGAGAGACGCCGGCTCTGCCGATAAAGTCACCAAAGCGGGCCACAACTATATTTCCGGGAAAACTGCGCAGCCCGCCGGGAACTTTCGCTCCTCTTAGTTCTACTAACCGCTTCCTGCTGACAAAGAGGAGAAACAGACCACATCAGCAGAACACGTTCCCAGTGCAAATAAAGCAAAGCTTTCCTTCTAGCACCCATGCCCAATGCATTCTCCCGGGTGGTTACTATTGTGACTTGGCAAGACAGCCAAGCCACTAGGAGGTGAAGCCGAAAGGCACGCGTTTAGCTCACGCAAGCTGGCGTGAGGTCTGGAACTGGACAAGGTAATTAATATAGCCAATAGCGTACGTAGCTGCTTGAATACTTAACTTTAATCCACAATTGGAGAACATCGGTCTGACGGTACATGCATCACAAGATAAATAGCAAATGATAATGGCGCCTTGCTAGGTCGTAGCAAATGACGTAGCTGAAGGCTATGCTAACTATCGTCTCGGAAAATGAGAGCGTAATTTGTCAGTGAACCATCGCTAGCAAAGTCGGCTGTACAACTGGGGCGAGTGCTAGGAAGTCTCTCTAGACCTGCCGTGTGGCGCCGATCGGTCTGCAATCACTGACAGTGGCGACACGCGGGTCCGACGTATACTAACGGAACACGCCCGATTTAAAGGCTACCACCTAGCAAGCGTGGTGTCTGGCGGTGACACCACAGTTACAATTAAACTTTCTGTATTTAACACGTTATAACCCCCCATGAACCATGGACCTCGCCGTTGGTGGGGAGGCTTGCGTGCCTCAACGATACAGATGGCCGTACCGTAGGTGCAACCACAACGGAGGGGTATCTGTTGAGAGGCCAGACAAACATGTGGTTCCTGAAGAGGGGCAGCAGCCTTTTCAGTAGTTGCAGAGGCAACAGTCTGGATGATTGACTGATCTGGCCTTGTAACATTAACCAAAACGGCCTTGCTGTGCTGGTACTGCGAACGGCTGAAAGCAAGGGGGAAACTACAGCCGTAATTTTTCCCGAGGACATGCAGCTTTACTGTATGATTAAATGATGATGGCGTCCTCTTTGGTAAAATATTCCGGAGGTAAAATAGTCCCCCATTCGGATCTCCGGGCGGGGACTACTCAAGAGGACGTCGTTATCAGGAGAAAGAAACCTGGCGTTCTACGGATCGGAGCGTGGAATGTCAGATCCCTTAATCTGGCAGGTAGGTTAGAAAATTTAAAAAAGGAAATGGATAGGTTGAAGTTAGATATAGTGGGAATTAGTGAAGTTCGGTGGCAGGAGGAACAAGACTTCTGGTCAGGTGATTACAGGGTTATAAATACAAAATCAAATAGGGGTAATGCGGGAGTAGGTTTAATAATGAATAAAAAAATTGGAGTGCGGGTTAGCTACTACAAACAGCATAGTGAACGCATTATTGTGGCCAAGATAGACACAAAGCCCATGCCTACTACAGTAGTACAAGTTTATATGCCAACTAGCTCTGCAGATGAAGAAATAGATGAAATGTATGACGAGATAAAAGAAATTATTCAGGTAGTGAAGGGTGACTAAAATTTAATAGTCATGGGTGACTGGAATTCGTCAGTAGGAAAAGGGAGAGAAGGAAACATAGTAGGTGAATATGGATTGGGGGAAAGAAATGAAAGAGAAAGCCGCCTTGTAGAATTTTGCACAGAGCATAACTTAATCATAGCTAACACTTGGTTCAAGAATCATAAAAGAAGGTTGTATACCTGGAAGAATCCTGGAGATACTAGTAGGTATCAGATAGATTATATAATGGTAAGACAGAGATTTAGGAACCAGGTTTTAAATTTTAAGACATTTCCAGGGGCAGATGTGGATTCTGACCACAATCTGTTATGAACTGCAGATTGAAACTGAAGAAACTGCAAAAAGGTGGGAATCTAAGGAGATGGGACCTGGATAAACTGAAAGAACCAGAGGTTGTACAGAGTTTCAGGGAGAGCATAAGGGAACAATTGACAGGAATGGGGGAAAGAAATACAGTAGAACAAGAATGGGTAGCTCAGAGATGAAGTAGTGAAGGCAGCAGACGATCAAGTAGGTAAAAAGGCGAGGGCTAATAGAAATCCTTGGGTAACAAAAGAAATATTGAATTTAATTGATGAAAGGAGAAAATATAAAAATGCAGTAAATGAAGCAGGCAAAAAGGAATACAAACGTCTCAAAAATGAGATCGACAGGAAGTGCAAAATGGCTAAGCAGGGATGGCTAGAGGACAAATGTAAGGATGTAGAGGCTTGTCTCACTAGGGGTAAGATAGATACTGCCTACAGGAAAATTAAAGAGACCTTTGGAGAGAAGAGAACCACTTGTATGAATATCAAGAGCACAGATGGCAACCCAGTTCTAAGCAAAGAAGGGAAGGCAGAAAGGTGGAAGGAGTATATAGAGGGTTTATACAAGGGCGATGTACTTGAGGACAATATTATGGAAATGGAAGAGGATGTAGATGAAGACGAAATGGGAGATAAGATACTGCGTGAAGAGTTTGACAGAGCACTGAAAGACCTGAGTCAAAACAAGGCCCCGGGTGTAGACAACATTCCATTAGAACTACTGACGGCCTTGGGAAAGCCAGTCATGACAAAACTCTACCATCTGGTGAGCAAGATGTATGAGACAGGTGAAATACCCTCAGACTTCAAGAAGAATATAATAATTCCAATCCCAAAGAAAGCAGGTGTTGACAGATGTGAAAATTACCGAACTATCAGTTTAATAAGTCACAGCTGCAAAATACTAACGCGAATTCTTTGCAGACGAATGGAAAAACTGGTAGAAACGGACCTCGGGGAAGATCAGTTTGGATTCCGTAGAAATGTTGGAACACGTGAGGCAATACTAACCTTACGACTTATCTTAGAAGAAAGATTAAGAAAAGCCAAACCTACGTTTCTAGCATTTGTAGACTTAGAGAAAGCTTTTGACAATGTTGACTGGAATACTCTCTTTCAAATTCTGAAGGTGGCAGGTATAAAATACAGGGAGCGAAAGGCTATTTACAATTTGTACAGAAATCAGATGGCAGTTATAAGAGTCGAGGGGCATGAAAGGGAAGCAGTGGTTGGGAAAGGAGTGAGACAGGGTTGTAGCCTCTCCCCGATGTTATTCAATCTGTATATTGAGCAAGCAGTAAAGGAAACAAAAGAAAAATTTGGAGTAGGTATTAAAATCCATGGAGAAGAAATAAAAACTTTGAGGTTCGCCGATTACATTGTAATTCTGTCAGAGACAGCAAAGGACTTGGAAGAGCAGTTGAATGGAATGGACAGTGTCTTGAAAGGAGGATATAAGATGAACATCAACAAAAGCAAAACGAGGATAATGGAATGTAGTCAAATTAAATCGGGTGATGCTGAGGGAATTAGATTAGGAAATGAGACACTTAAAGTAGTAAAGGAGTTTTGCTATTTAGGGAGTAAAATAACTGATGATGGTCGAAGTAGAGAGGATATAAAATGTAGACTGGCAATGGCAAGGAAATCGTTTCTGAAGAAGAGAAATTTGTTAACATCGAATATAGATTTAAGTGTCAGGAAGTCGTTTCTGAAAGTATTTGTATGGAGTGTAGCCATGTATGGAAGTGAAACATGGACGATAACTAGTTTGGACAAGAAGAGAATAGAAGCTTTCGAAATGTGGTGCTACAGAAGAATGCTGAAGATAAGGTGGGTAGATCACGTAACTAATGAGGAGGTATTGAATAGGATTGGGGAGAAGAGGAGTTTGTGGCACAATTTGACTAGAAGAAGGGATCGGTTGGTAGGAAATGTTCTGAGACATCGAGGGATCACCAATTTAGTATTGGAGGGCAGCGTGGAGAGTAAAAATCGTAGAGGGAGACCAAGAGATGAACACACTAAGCAGATTCAGAAGTATTTAGGATGCAGTAGGTACTGGGAGATGAAGAAGCTTGCACAGGATAGAGTAGCATGGAGAGCTGCATCAAACCAGTCTCAGGACTGAAGACCACAACAACAACAACAACAACACGCAAACTAACTACCGTACGAGGACCAAACTTGGTAGCATTAACGTCAAGCACATGGGGGAGAGAATTAACGCAGAAGCAATTCAATTGAAACACTTTTAATGGGCTGACACGGTACCATTACTGCTATAAAAGGGGCTCAATATGGCGGCCATCAGTGTCCAGAAGAATCTGTAAGCGCAGGATTGCATTTTGCACAGCAGAACGAAGCACGTACTTAGGTATGGTGTCTACCTCTCTTGATATGCTGCGCTTCAGATCAGCACATGTGTGAATGTTACGCTGGTAAACCCTGTCCTTCAGGTAGCCCCACAACCAGAAGTCACAGGGAGTGAGATCAGGTGATCGTGCCGGCCAAGCATTTGGAAAAGATCGACGGATAATTGGATAGTTTAGAAATGTGTTTCGGAGAAGCAGGTGAACTTCACGAGCGATGTGCAGTGGGGCTCATCTTGCATTAAACTGCTGATTTCAATGCCTGTCTCTCCTGTAGGGCTGGTATGACACGCTGGCGAAGTATATTGCAGTAGCGCTGACCAGTCACATTGCACTTCGGTCCTCAAGCGCCAATGAGTTCAAAAAAGAATAGGCCAATGATGAACGTAGCCGTGAAGCCACACCATACAGAGGAACTTCTTGCACAGTGACTGGAGGTGAAAATCCCCACACTCGGCAATTCTGTGTGCTCACCTCACCCGTAGAGAAGAGTGAGCTTCGTCTATCTATAAGATTGTGCAGGGTCGGCCCTCGTCGACTTGCGAGAAAGTGGAGAGCGAAGTCAACACGTCGTTGTGCGTCCTGTGGTGCAAGCTGCTGTGCGATATGGATCTTGTACGGATACCGTTTCAGAATGGTTGGAAGCACCTTCCGTACAGTGGACCAATGAGTGCTCAGCTGTCGTGACACTGCACGCGCATTCCCTGACGATCGGGAATTGCGCCATAGCAACAGCGATTTCATCAAAAAATGGTTAAAATGGCTCTGAGCACTATGGGACTTAACATCTGTGGTCATCAGTCCCCTAGAACTTAGAACTACTTAAACCTAACTAACCTAAGGACATCACACACATCCATGCCCGAGGCAGGACTCCAAACTGCGACCGTAGCGGTCGCGCGGTTCCAGACTGCAGCCCCTAGAACCGCTCGGCCACTCCGGCAGGCGCGATTTCATCAACCACATGAGGTGAGACCGGTCGTCGGCCTCTTCGCAGAGCGATACCCAGTTCTCCAGTCGATTCGAAATACTTCATCATGCTCCGCACAGCACGTGGAGAAAGACGACCTTTCCATAATCCTTTCCTTTTGTCCAAGCTCATGCTGACACGTCAACAAGAGTGCAATGCGACTGGTCAGGTGCGTGAGGTATGAATCAAGATGACTGACCACGGCACCTGGTGGCCATAAATGGAACTGGATGGTGGCACTGTGACGCATAGAAATCATGCACCCCATACTTTGGACATAAATGCCACCACGTTTAGCACTCATACGGTAATTAGTTTCCGTGTTATAACGCGATAATAGGGAAAGTTTAATTATATAAAATTAACCACGAAATGGTGGCAAAAATAAATCAATATCGATCAGTAATATGCGACAGTAATGTCACAACAATTCCATCTGTTGTTATCCAGCGGTAGTCGCGGATGACTTGAGAGATTCAAATGATTTCATGTCCGCCTCCTCAGCGTAGCGATAGCGTTATCGCCTTCCACGCAGGCGCCCGGGTTCGATTCCCGGCAGGGGACTGGGTGTTGTGTGTCCTTCATTATCATTTTCATCATCATTGACTCGTAAGTCGCCGATGTGGCGCCAACTAGAAAGAACTTGCAATACGGCGGCCGAACTCCCCCGAAAGGGGTCTCCTGGCCAACAATGCCGTACGATCATTTCATTTGAATGATTTAATCGAACACAAACGCTTACCGACAGTAGCATCTTTGTACCTTCATAACGCTAAGCACAACAGCTATTTGCAAATGGTGTTGGTAACCGAAACCGGTTGTGGTGATAAAAAATAAAATTAGTGCAATAATTCCTTTCCAGTTAAGTTCCACAGCTGCGGATACCCTGGGCCATCATATTTGTCATGATGGACGAAAAAAAGGGTGGTTAGTTGGTTGACTCGTGGGAGGGGACCAAACAGCGGTATCATCGGTTCCATCGGATTAGGGAAGAAAGGGGAAGGCCGTGCCGTTTAAAAGGAAGCGATTTGGGGAAATCACAAAAACTCTAAATCATCATGGCCGAACGCCCGTTTGTACTGGTGATTTTTATAAATGTTTAAAAACCCCCGATGTGACGTAGATGGCGCTGAGACAAGCAATTTAATATAAGATACATGGGGCCGCAAACGTCGGGAAATACCCCAAAAGTGGATGATAAAGGCTGGAAATGTGACGTCACCTGATGACGTACCTCGCCGCACGTGCATCGCCTGGGCTTATCGATCGCACGCCCGCCGGTAGGGGGCAGCGGGCTAGATATCAATCCGCTAGCGTACTCTCGTTTTAGAACACTTTTCGTTATTAATGTGGTTTGTTGTAAACGTAGAAGCCACGAAATTATTGTCCTCGCTGTAACCACGGAAAACCTGTTCTAATTTTGTGTTTCTTTCTTTTTGTCCTCCTTTTGTTAACAGGCTTTGTTTAGTAAAGAACTCTTGGGTCATTTGCTGCTAGCGACGCAATTCTGAGGTTAATACTTATTTACTTGTAACGCGAGATAGTAAATTTTTGTTGTACTGCATTTAGCAGTCAGTCAGAGAAGACAGTGCAAAAGACGACACAGTGCATGTGTAGACGAAGAAGAAGAAGAAGAAGAAGAAAGAGAAAGAAAGGTCACTGGACGGATGGTCGCCCCTAAGCTGACTGGACAAGTAACTATCAATGCGACAGTTATTTTTCAAGCGAGTGTTGTAAACAAATGGGTCAAATGGCTCTGAGCACTATGGGACTTAACATATGAGGTCATCAGTCCCCTAGATCATAGAACTACTTAAACCTAAATAACCTAAGGACATCACACACATCCATGCCCGAGGCAGGATCCGAACCTGCGACCGTAGCAGCAGTGCGGTTCCGGACTGAAGCGCCTAGAACCGCTGGGCCACAACGGCCGGCTGTACATAAACATGGGTAAATGTAAGGACGTGACAGAAGCACAAAGGGGCAATAGGATTTGGTCGTGCCGTTGGCTCTACGGTGTGTGAAGCTGCTGGATTTGTTTATGCTTCGCGGCGAACTGCTCATCGTGTTTACAAGCAATGGTGTTAAGACAGTGGTCACGAAACATGTCAGAATTTTGGCCGGGAAAGATGCCGACTGAGAGGGACTGGAAAAGCGTTTCACTGCATGCAATCAAAATCGCTTCAACACCGGCAGAAATTGCTGCAGGCAGTGAATGGAAGTCCAGCCTTATCCGTTAACGGGAGAACGTTGCGACGGGAAATGCATGCAATGAACAGTGGAGAAGTCTTATGAGACTTAACTGCTAAGTTTAGTGGAACTGCGCGAGCAAATCTTCAGCGAGTGGCTTAGCTTGGATGGAACGTACCTGCACAGCCTTGTGGACTCATTTCCTAACCAAATCCAGGCGGTTGTCAAGTCCAGGGGAGAAATTACACGCTATTAAATGAATTACATCATGCCTGTAATGAAACTTCCTGGCAGATTAAAACTCTGTACCGGAGCGAGACTCGAACTCGGGACCTTTGCTTTTCGCGGGAAAGTGCTCTACCGTCCTTACAGGTTTACTTTCGCCAGTACCTCGTCTCCGAAAGTAAAGCTGGTCTCGAGTTGTACTTGGGTAGCTGTCAGTAGAGCACTTGCCCGCGAAAGGCATAGGTCCCGAGTTCGAGTCTCGATCCGGCACACAGTTTTAATCTGCTAGGAAGTTTCATATCAGCGCAAAGTCCGCAGCAGAGTGAAAATTTCATTCTATGCTTGTAATCTACATCTACGTGATTACTCTGTTATTTAGAATAAAGTGCCTGGCAGAGGATTCAATGAACCACCTTCAAGCTCGCTCTCTACCGTTTCACTGTCGAACGGCACGCGGGAAAAACGACCACTTAAATTTTTCCTCTTATTTTATTTTTTATTTTTTATTTTTCCTCTTATTTTATCGTGATGATCATTTCTCGCTATGTAGGTGGGTGCCAACAGAGTGTTTTCGCAATCGGAGGAGAAAACTGGTGATTGAAATTTCATGATAAGATCCCGTCGCAACGAAAAACGCCTTTGTTTTAATGATTGCCACTCCAATTCACGTATGATATCTGTGGCACTATCTCCCCTATTTCGCGATAATACAAAACGAGCTGCCCTTCTTTGTACTTTTTCGATGTCATCGGTCAGTACCACCTGATGCGGATCCCACACTGCACAGCAGTACTCCAGAATACGGCGGACAAGCATGGTGTAAGCAGCCCCTCTAATAAACCTGTAGCACCTTCCAAGTGTTCTGCCAATGAATCGCAGTCTTTAGTTTGCTCTACCCACAACATTATCTACGTGATCGTTCCAATGTAGGTTATTTGTAATCGTAATCCCTAAGTATTTAGTTGAATTTATAGCCTTCAGATTTGTGTGACTTATCGCGTAATCGAAATTTAGCGGATTTCTTTTAGTACTCATGAGAATAACTTCACGCTTTTCTTTATTGAGGATCGACTGCCACTTTTCGCAACATGCATAAATCTAATGATTCCTCTAGGGGTGGCAATTTTTTTGTCCAGTTTTTGTACGTCCATGTTTATGATTGAAGATTTGAGGAACATTGGGCACTCACTCACGTCATAAAATGGAACACTCACAGCGGTCCTTTCGGTGTTACTTATTATATGGCTACCAATTTCGGTGATTCAGCACACCACCTTCAGGTGTAAACTGACACTGAGGTGTTTAACTCCAATCGCATATACGATTCCATGAGTGGCCAACATCTATGAACTGGCTCAAATGGCTCTGAGCACTATGGGACTTAACATCTGAGGTCATCAGTCCCCTAGAACTTAGAACTACTTAAACCTAACTAACTAAGTACATCACACACATCCATGCCCGAGGCAGGATTCGAACCTGCGACCGTAGCGGTCTCGCGGTTTCAGACTGAAGTGCCTAGAGCTGCTCGGCCACACCGGCCGGCCTTCTATGAACTGGTTTCCATAGGCTGTAACAACGATGTTGTGTCTCCAACCATCAACTACTAAGTTGGTGGTTGACGGTTGGAAACACAACATCGTTGTTACAGTCTACGGAAACCAGTCACAGATGTTGGCCACCGATGAAAACGTGTGTAAGAGTGGATTACCCCCTCAGCGTCACTCAATGCCTGAAGATAGTGTACTGAATCACCGAAACTGGTAGCCATGTAATAAATAACATCAAAACGACGGTTCTAGGCGTTCCATTTTATTACACAGTTTTTAGTCCAGTGATCTTGATGATTTGCCAGCAGAACTGTTGAAGAGTCTGGGAAACAAGGCAAGAAAAGAAATAGTCTACCTCTGTAACGAGATATATGGCAAAGGGGAATGGCCTGAGGACTTCGCTGCAACAGTTATGATACCAATAGAGAAACAGTAAAAAATGTGAAGAGCACCGGACCATCAGTCTAATTTCTCATGCAGCTAAAGTCTTGCTGAGAGTGTTGAATAGAAAGTTATATGGCAAGCTGGATAGAGGGATTGCAGAGGAGCAGTTTGGATCTAGAAGAGGAAAAGGAACTGGTAAGAACTATGGGGGAAAGATATATGGAAAAGGGTAGAGAAATCTTTGCTGTTTTTATAGACTTAAAAAAGGCTTTTGACAGAGTTCAGTGGAACAAGCTGATGGATATTTTGAAGAGGAAAGGAGTAGATTGGAAAGAGAGACGACTGATACAGAATCTATATTTACACCTGAAAGTAAGGATAAGGATTGAAATGTCAGAAGGAAGCAGCATTGGACGAGGTGTTAGACAAGGTTGTTGCCTTTCCCCACTGTTGTTTAACGTATACCTTGAAGAGATTATTGCGAAAAGCTTAGATGGGAAAAGAATATGTATTGGTGGAAAGAGAATGGAAGGTATAAGATTTGCTGATGACATGGTATTAGTGGCAGAAAGTGAGCGGACATGCTCAAACATCTGAATGAAGCTTGTGTGGAATATGGAATGCAAATAAACACAGCAAAAACAAAGAGTATGGTCATCAGTACAAGACGCAGACAGTCCAATATCAAAATAGGCCAATCTACCATTAGCCAAGTAAGTGAGTTTAAATATCTCGGAAGCACAATAACTGAAGACTTGAGATGTCGCCAGGAGGTGAAATCTCTAATTGCCACAGCGACGGAGGCATTCAACAGAAAGAGGAGACTCTTATGTTGCAAATTAGATAAAGGACTAAGGAAAAGGCTTGGCAAATGTTTTGTCTGGAGTGTGGCACTATATGGGGCAGAAACATGGACGCTGAGACGAGTGGATGAAAAAAGGTTAGAAGCATTTGAGATTTGATGTGGAGGAGAATAGAGAGGATAAGATGGATGGAAAGAGTGAGTAATGAAAGAGTATTGGAAAGGGTTGGTGAGAGAAGATGTCTGCTGAAGGTTGTAAGAGAAAGGAAAAAGAACTGGTTGGGACATTTATTGAGAAGGGAGTGCTCGCTAGCAGGTGCTTTGGAAGGATTGATTTGCGGGAGAAGACCGAGACGAAGGAGGAGATACAAGATGATAGACGACATAAAGGGAAGAGGAAATTATGCAGACCTGAAGAGGATGGCAGAAGACCGGACAGCCTGGAGAAATACCATGTGAAGACCTGCCTTTAGGCAGAACACTGATGATGATGATCTTGTTGACAGTTACGCTTCATTTCGGAAAAATCGTGACGCAGGCGCCGATATCCAAGGGATGACACGAAGCAGAAAGCACACTCACCGATCGCTAGAGACACCGCTTGAAGCAGGAGCACCGCACGGAGAGCTGAAGGCAACCACATGGCGCTCCGTGTGCGAGGCAGCCGCTGTCCCAGATGAGTGACGACAATGCGCCACATCTGACAACAAAACCGGCCGCAGCAATCGTGGCTCGCGCGATAAGAAGCCACTCCAGACTTCCGTCTGCGGATGAGACCGTTTCAAGGCCGCTTCTCCGTCACTGTGAGGTGGACAATCAGTGCGTTCGTGCTTACACAAGGCACTGCGCCTCGCATTGGGAAGTTCGATAATCATCGATAGGGAAAGGCGGGGTATGAAGTGGTCACGCTAAGGGAAATTGAATTTACATCAAACCACGGTACTGATACAAGCTTGCCTATTACAAATTTTGAATTTACATCTTATTAGCTCCTCTTCTAATTATAACCTACCGTAAATCCCTTGAGAGCCGGCCGCTGTAGCCGAGTGGTTCTAGGCGCTTCAGTCCGGAACCACACTGCTGCTACGGTCGCAGGTTCGAATCCTGCCTCGGGCATGGATGCGTGTGATGTGTTTAGATTAGGGATTAGTTTAGATTAGTACTTGTTCCATAGATCATGAATACGACACTTCGTAATGATGTGGAACGTGTCAGGTTAATAAAAGGTGTCTATAGAAGATATTACATTAGACAAAATATTACATGACACTCAATATTTTCAATTTTTTTGTGAGGGTTGGGAAATTACCCACTTACTATACCTAAAAATTCATCTAATGAGTAGAAGGAGTTGCCTTTAAGAAATTCTTTTAATTTATGGCTATCTGTCAGATTTTTGATGCTATTAGGTAAGTGACCAAAGACTTTTGTGGCAGCATAATTTACCCCCTTCTGAGCCAAAGTTAGATTTAACCTTGAGTAGTGATGATCATCCTTTCTCCTAGTGTTGTAGCCATGTACACTGCTATTACTTTTGAATTCGTTCGGATTGTTAATAACAAATTTCATAAGTGAATATATAAATTGTGAGGCTACAGTGAAGATTAATAGCTCTTTAAATAAGTGTCTGAAGGATGACCTTGGATGAGCTCCAGCAATTATTCTGATTACACGCTTTTGTGCAATGAACACTCTTTTACTCAATGATGAGTTACCCCAGAATATGATGCCATACGAAAGCAGAGAATGAAAATAGGCGTGGTAAGCTAATTTACTGAGATGTATATCGCCAAAATTTGCAATGACCCTAATAGCATAAGTAGCTGAACTCAAACGCTTCAGCAGATCCTCAGTGTGTTTTTTTCAGTTCAACACCTCATCAATGCGTACACCTAGAAATTTTGAATATTCTACCTTAGCTACCGATTTCTGATCGATATTTATTAATGGTGTCACTATTTACTGTGTGGAACTGTATATACTGTGTTTTGTCAAAGTTTAATGAGAGCCCATTTGCAGAGAACCACTTAATGATTTTCTGAAAAACATCGTTTACAATTTCACCAGTTAATTCTTGTCTATCGGGTGTGATAGCTATACTTGTATCATCGGCAAAAAGTACCAGCTTTGCATCTTCGTGAATATAGAATGGCAAGTCATTAATATATATTAAGGTTAGTTAGGTTGGTTAGGTTTAAGTAGTTCTAAGTCTATGGGACTGATGACCTCAGATGTTAAGTCCCATAGTGTTCAGAGCCATTTTGTAGATCCCTTGAGGAAAAAACAATGCCTATTGGATGGAAGAAAGCACGGATCACACACGTTCAGAAGAAAGAGTTTAAAGTGACTTACTCTTGTACAAAAAGGTGTGCATTATTCATTAACACGCATTTTCAATAACTTGCCAGCAGCCATAAAAAGCTTAACAACCAATGAAATTCAGTTTAAGAGAAGCCTAATGGATTTATTGGTGGGCAACTGCTTGTACTCCATTGATGAATTTCTCAGTAGAAACAACTGCTTTGTGTGTGTGTGTGTGTGTGTGTGTGTGTGTGTGTGTGTGTAAAGTATAATCTAACTTCTGCACCATTTCAGTGCAGTAATGTGTTCATTGTAAATAAATATTGTAGTAGTTCTATTATATGTTTATTACCTTATAAATAAATAAAACTTTTTTTTAAATTTTAAATTCAGTGCATTAAGGGGGGAGGGGGGGGGGGGGGGTAGGACGTCAAACGAGCCAACTTGGGGCAGGAGAGGCACCACAGGACATTTTAATTCCCACTGTCTATACTTTTACAAATAGATTCATACAACTTTGTCAGCATGTCCAGGAAGGATTCAGGATTCACACTCGTAACAGTGGAAGTTCAAAAACATAACAAAATAATTTTTTTACGTGTCAAATTTCATCATTTTTTCACTTACTATTGGCTACATGTGTTACTATAGGTACACGTTTCTTCAGAAGTAAGACATTCTGGGTTCTGAGGTCATCCTTAGTTCGTACAGGCGGTTGGCGGAATTGGTGAAGGCGGAAAGCCTCGCTCGCGGGGTGGAATCAGAGCTAACTATTTGTAGTATCGTTCCCAGAACCGATAGCGGTCCTCTGGTTTGGAGCCGAGTGGAAGGCTTAAACCAGAGGCTCAGACGATTACAGGGGTAGCGGAGTACGTGTGGAGTGCACATGGGGGTTTTTTAGGTTGGAGAATTCCCTCCCTAGGCCCGACAAGACGCCTCCTGAGACGCGGCAAGGTAGGAGTAGGCAAAATGCAACAGGGAATAACAATATTAATGTGCTAATAGTAAACTGCAGGAGCGTCTATAGAAAGGTTCCAGAACTGCTCTCATTAATAAACGGTCACAACGCCCATATAGTACTAGGGACAGAAAGTTGGCTGAAACCAGACGTAAACAGTAATGAAATCTTAAACTCAGATTGGAATGTATACCGCAGAGACAGGCTGGACAGTGAAGGGGGAGACGTGTTTATAGCGATAAGAAGTGCAATAGTATCGAAGGAAATTGACGGAGATCCGAAATGTGAAATGATTTGGGTGAAAGTCACGGTTAAAGCAGGCTCAGACATGGTAATTGGATGTCTCTATAGGCCCCCAGGCTCAGCAGCTGTTGTGGCTGAGCACCTGAAGGATAATTTGGAAAATATTTCGAGTAGATTTCCCCACCATGTTATAGTTCTGCGTGGAGATTTTAATTTGCCGGATATAGGCTGGGAGACTCAAGCGTTCATAACGGGTGGCAGGGACAAAGAATCCAGTGACATTTTTTTAAACAGAGAACCGGCTCGTGGCGATAACATATTAGACCTTCTGGTGACAAACAGACCCGAACTATTTGAAACAGTTAATGCAGAACGGGGAATCAGCGATCATAAAGCGGTTACTGCATCGATGATTTCAGCCGTAAATAGAAGTATTAAGAAAGGTAGGAAGATTTTTCTGTTTAGCAAAAGTGGTAAAAAGCAGATTACAGAGTACCTGACGGCTCAACACAAAAGCTTTGTCTCAAGTACAGACAGTGTTGAGGATCAGTGGACAAAGTTCAAAACCATCGTACAATATGCGTTAGATGAGTATGTGCCAAGCAAGATCGTAAGAGATGGAAAAGAGCCACCGTGGTACAACAACCAAGTTAGAAAACTGCTGTGGAAGCAAAGGGAACTTCACAGCAAACATAAACATAGCCAAAGCCTTGCAGACAAACAAAAATTACGCGAAGCGAAATGTAGTGTGAGGAGGGCTATGCGAGAGGCGTTCAATGAATTCGAAAGTAAAGTTCTATGTACTGACTTGGCAGAAAATCCAAAGAAATTTTGGTCTTATGTCAAAGCGGTAGGTGGATCAAAACAAAATGTCCAGACACTCTGTGACCAAAATTGTACTGAAACAGAGGATGACAGACTAAAGGCCGAAATACTAAATGTCTTTTTCCAAAGCTGTTTCACAGAGGAAGACTGCACTGTAGTTCCTTCTCTAGATTGTCGCACAGATGACAAAATGGTAGATATCGAAATAGACGACAGAGGGATAGAGAAACAATTAAGATCGCTCAAAAGAGGAAAGGCCGCTGGACCTGATGGGATACCAGTTCGATTTTACACAGAGTACGCGAGGGAACTTGCCCCCCTTCTTGCAGCGGTGTACCGTAGTTCTCT
Organism: Schistocerca americana; assembly: GCF_021461395.2. Classification (NCBI taxonomy): domain Eukaryota; kingdom Metazoa; phylum Arthropoda; class Insecta; order Orthoptera; family Acrididae; genus Schistocerca; species Schistocerca americana. Next base: position 172,168,902 of record NC_060128.1, on the reverse strand, counting down.
AGAAGAGCGTAGCGTTCCAAAGGATTGGAAAAGGACACAGGTCATCCCCGTTTTCAAGAAGGGACGTCGAACAGATATGCAGAACTATAGACCTATATCTCTAACGTCGATCAGTTGTAGAATTTTGGAACACGTATTGTGTTCGAGTATAATGACTTTTCTGGAGACTAGAAATCTACTCTGTAGGAATCAGCATGGGTTTCGAAAAAGACGGTCGTGTGAAACCCAGCTCGCGCTATTCGTCCACGAGACTCAGAGGGACATACACACTGGTTGTCACGTAGATGCCGTGTTTCTTGACTTCCGCAGGGCGTTCGACACAGTTCTCCACAGTCGTTTAATGAACAAAAGTCGTTTAATGAACAAAGTAAGAGCATATGGACTTATCAGACCAATTGTGTGATTGGATTGAGGAGTTCCTAGATAACAGAACGCAGCATGTCATTCTCAATGGAGTGATTTCAGGTGTGCCGCAGGGGAGTGTCATAGTACCGTTGCTATTCACAATATACATAAATGACCTGGTGGATGACATCGCAAGTTCACTGAGGCTTTTTGCAGATGATGCTGTGGTGTATCGAGGGGTTGTAACAATGGAAAATTGTACTGAAATGCAGGAGCATCTGCAGCGAATTGACGCATGGTGCAGGGAATGGCAATTGAATCTCAATGTAGACAAGTGTAATGTGCTGCGAATACATAGAAAGATAGATCCCTTATCATTTAGCTACAATATAGCAGGTCAGCAACTGGAAGCAGTTAATTCCATAAATTATCTCGGAGTAGGCATTAGGAGTGATTTAAAACGGAATGATAATATAAAGTTGATCGTCGGTAAAGTAGATGCCAGACTGAGCTTCATTGGAAGAATCCTAAGGAAATCCAATCCGAAAAGAAAGGAAGTAGGTTACAGTGCGCTTGTTCGCCCACTGCTTGAATACCGCTCAGTAGTGTGGGATCCGTACCAGACAGGGTTGATAGAAGAGATAGAGAAGATCCAACGAAGAGCAGCGTGCTTCGTTACAGGGTCATTTAGTAATCGCGAAAGCGTTACGGAGATGATAGATAAACTACAGTGGAAGACTCTGCAGGAGAGACGCTCAGTAGCTCGGTACGGGCTTTTGTTAAAGTTTCGAGAACATACCTTCACGGAAGAGTCAAGCAGTATATTGCTCCCTCCTACGTATATTTCGCGAAGAGACCATGAGGATAAAATCAGAGAGATTAGAGCCCACACAGAAGCATACCGACAATCCTTCTTTCCACGAACAATACGAGACTGGAATAGAAGGGAGAACCGATAGAGGTACTCAGGGTGCCCTCCGCCACACACCGTCAGGTGGCTTGCGGAGTATGGATGCAGATGTAGATTCTTCGATGAATTTTGCACAGCACACAAACCATACTCACAGGTGTATGAAACTCTAGAATTTTCCAAATCTATTAAAAACTGCGGTAAAAATTCAAATAATTAACTGTAGAATTTGAGTTTTTTCTAAACATGAAATTTAAAGTATAACAGCTCATTCAATTTTTCGTAAATTAAAGAAATTCTAGAGTTTCATGCACCTGTAAGTGTGGTTTGTAAGCTGTGCGAGATTCATCGAAGAATCTCTTCTACTTATGAAGAAAAGTGTACCTATAGTAACAAACGCAGCCAATAATAAGTGAAAAAATGATGAAATTTCAAATGTGAAAAAAAAACAAAATTGTTATGTTTTTGAACTTCCACTGCTAAGAGTGTGAATCCTGAATCCTTTCTGGTCATGCTGACAAAGTTTTATGAATTTGTTTGTAAAAGTATGGACAGTGAAAATTAAAATGTCCTGTGGTGCCTCTCTTGCTCCAAGTCGGCCCGTTTGACGTCCAACCCCCCTTAATGCGATCTTCGTAAACGAGTGTTGCAGAATGATCATTTCATATAGCGTTCATAAAAAAAAAAATGATAATCATTCCACCTGTGTCCTATGGAAGGTACATTAGCTTATTTGTTTCAGTTGTAAATATTTGTCATGTACTGTTTTTCTGACATGTTCTACATCCTGGAGGACCTCCTCACTATGGATCAATTGGAATGAAAGTAAATCTAATCTAATCTAGAGGGGGGGGGGGGCAGAAGTCAGCCACAAAACTTCTGCCCAAAGGTCTTGAACATCTATATCCACAAAGATACTCCGCAAGCCACCGTAAGGTGCATGGCGGAGGGTGCCCTGTATCGCCATTATTCATTTTCTTTCCTGTTCCACTCGCAAACAGAGCGAGGAAAAAACGACTGTATGCCTCTGTATGAGCCCTAATTTCTCGTATCTTATCTACGTGGCCCTTACGAGCAATGTATGCTCGGCGGTAATAGAATCGTTTGGCAGTCACCTTCAATTTTGTTCGATTTGTTGCACGCTCTTAGAGCATATTCTGTGCTCAAACATAATGAGGTATCTAGTGCCAACCAACATGGATATTTTCTCAAATGACATACGGTGTTCGCATACCGAATGTTTGTAAAAAAAAAAAACCTTTCAGAGTTTCTCTTCAAAATGATATATGTATGACACCTGTACAAGGTATAGTTCTTGTGCAATAAATAATTGAAATAATCCCGGACTTTACGTACACCCTGAATATTAACACATTTTACAGCACTATGTGCCGTGTACAGTAGAGGAACAGTCCGAAGACTACGCTCGATTGTATCTGTATGACAATTCACTTTGTCATAAAGCAGGCAATGGTTTGTGGACAACTACTTCCCAAAATGGACTGACCTGTCCAGAGTTACGATCCAAACGCGTGGAATACCTTTGGGATGGGTCAGAACTTTGACTTCGTTCCACATCCCAGCGTCCAACATCACTACCCTCTCTGGTTTCTGCTCTTGAGAAAGAAAGGGCTTTCGTGTCTCCACAAACTCTCTGACACCTCCTTGAAAAAGTCTCCAGCTGAATTCAACGGATTATTGCCGTAGTTGAAGAAAGCAATCCAACAAATTAAGGTTGACCATGCGCAATGACGTGCACTTTTAAACTCTTTCGGTCACTTATGTAAGAACACAGGTTGCTGGATTTTTGTTTCTCCACAAAAAAATAATCAAATTATTAGTTTAATTGACGTTTTACTGCGAAATTCTAGATAACACGTTTTCTTGGTTTCTTTTCAGACGGTCCATACATATAAAAGGAAAAAGCCTAATGCTTTATGGTTCAATGGACGTATGAAACAAACAGCAACAAGTGTTGCAGACAGCTCCCCTGGATAAAGTGCCAGCAATGTGCTATATGGTTTCTTGAAATGTGCTTTGGTGCAAAAGGACGAAAAATGTTTACTTGCGGTAAATGCTTGTGATTTTGACACTGAGTAGCCTCTTGATAGGGTGGAATAGCCACACCATTTTTATAAACTGTGATATCTGCCTTTCTTCAGATATTTATTTTATGCTTTCTTCTGTAAAGGAATTTCGATCTTTTGTATTCTGGAATGCATTCGAAATTAACATACCATAATTGTATCACACTGACAGATTTTTTAAAATAGTTTCATGTCCATAATATACAGAGCTTACAGTTTAAACTGGCGAAATATCTCCGCTGTACCCTAATGGGGTCACCGAAACATTGCAACATCCTTGTTAAAGAGAAAACACCACCTTCGATGTTGGCAAAAAGCCAGGCTTCTTGTTACCACAGTGAATAGTGTTTTTGTCATTTAAACGAATATGTTTGTGAACATGTCTCTCAATGGTATGTTCACACATGTCATGAAATTGCATACTGCTGACAATGTAGCGCGACAATGTCGTCTGGCAAGATTGCAGCCCTAACAAATTGGAGTCGCATGTACAGCAGCAATTCCAGCCACTTTTACCCGGCAATGTTTGTGGCAATACATTTCCGGTCTAGAAATGTTTACAGGAACCTTACCATGGCCGTGAAATGGACGAAAGTGAGCTAGTGGAAAACAGCATGACTCTCCCGCACTGGCATTCAAATCATTCGTGAAATGGATACATACCATCTACAGAACCCTGAAACAAGATTTTGAATATGTAGCTTAATGTCAATTTGCCCAACAGCCCGTTTAAGCTTACTTGATAGTTGACATTGTCACTTGCCGCTACAGTGTTGCCGCTACAGTGTTGCCACATCAGCCACCGACCACCTCTCAGTTATACATAAACAAACAAACACACACACACACACACACACACACACACACACACACTGCAAGTCACTCTGCAAACGCTGTTAATGTGTAACACAGAGCAATGTTAGAAATTGCCACCACAAGGTATGTCGGAAATGCGAGATACTCTGTCGACAGCTGGTTTTAAGCGGTCAACAACTGAACTGCGTTACAAGACGCGTTTTACAGCCCTTAATATAAACTCGTGTCCTAAGCTAACAACAACCACATGACGTGTGATGTGTCTGAGAAAGCGGTGGTTAACAAGCTGCAGCAAAACTAAATTCAGTCTCACTTTGTCCATGGCTATTAAAGCTAACGGCCAGGGATCAAACTGAAGGCACAAAACGTTCAGTTCCAGAATTGAAAACGAACTGTTGATTTCTTACTATGACTGGTTACATGAAAATATCCTCATTGGTTATGCAAGCTGCCACGTTACCAACCGATGAGCAGTTCTCCCTGTCACTTGGGTGCAGATTATAGACGATACAGGCAGATTCCAAACGAAAAAAGGAGTGATAAGTAAAAAAAATAAAAAAAAATAAACAGGAGTGATCGGTAAAAAAAACAGAAGCAAATAAAATTGTCAATACGATGATGAAAATGACATGGCCAAGAACTAGAAATAAAAAAATACAGTTAAATCAATTTACTGAATAAAAACGATAATCAAACTATCTTGATTAGATTCAGAAATAAAAAAAATTGACGACATGTAACGAGCTCTAGCCTGCGATCTTCATCATTATAAGCTTATACATATCTAATGTAAGCCGATCTGTGATTTGGATAACCACATATGTGATGCTGAATTGCGGCTGTGTGGAAATACCCAGTACTGTTTAGCTAGCACTATGAAAGGTGTGTATTTCATAAGCATCGTTAAGTGTGTATGTTATCCGTGGTGTGGCTATCATGTATGATGAAATACGAAATAAAAAGCCCAGACCTATGATTCGTGAACCACACACATGAAAAACGAATGCCAGGCAAGGAATTGGAAGTGATCTGACCAGCTGTTATGGCAGTTTGGCAACAGCAAATGGTTCAGGCATGACGTTGAGTGGTCTGATTGGAGGATACCAGCTCTGATATGTGAAGTATCAACTATCAAGTAACTTTAATCAGACTGCAGAAATGGTAAGGCCAATACAAATATGGATAACTGTATGTTAGTTTCAGTTTTTGGCTATTGGTGATTGATACAGAAGATTGATGCCTGGAGTGGTTATTAGGAATGGCAGTTATTGCTAAAAAAACGGAGTTTCGGTTACCGCGGTATTTTTCATCTCCAGTTTAACAGAACTGTCAACCGCTCAAAATAACCGGTTTCTGAAATAATAGATTTTTCCGTTTATTATTGTTATTTTTTCCAACAACAAACGTAGACACAGCACAAAAGTTGAAAAATTCTATGACTCCCTCAGACTTTTGCATTTTACGTTTCAAGATACATGGAATCAAGATATCAAATAAAATAGGTAAAAAAACTTACATCGGTTCGCTGCTCAGTAAGCACTAGAAACATAATGAGGGTTTGAATTCTACAAAAATTCACTAGTATCCTCATATTGAATCTAATTTTTTAAATCTCTGTTTAAAAAGCATGTCGTAATCAAGGACCATACCACTGTTTGGGCATTACGAATAGTCAGTACTAAAGGGTGAAAAATGAGATCTGAGAGCTCTGTTTTTCATGTTGCTTGTTTGCATCTAAGGGCTGCAAGCAAGAAAGGCATATTACGTACACAAAGGTAGAACGTCAACTATTTTCTATTTTTACTACAAAATTCATTCTCAAAAACAAAAATTCCCTTTATTATAACATAATGAACTAAGAATGAATTGTTAAATTTTAAATTTACCACTCTTGCCATAAATAACTTCCTTTCTATTTTATTATTTAACAGAGATGGCAGACAAATAGTATGCTTCTATGTAAAATTTGCTGCGATCTTTTTTATTAAGTATCTGAAATAAAACGCCATTTTAGTAAAACATATACGTTTACTTTTTAACCCGAATTTGTGTACAGTTGTTTATTTGCTGACAAAACACCACAATTGCTATTTCAAAAATTCAGATCACATGCTGGGCAAAACATAATATTTACCAGGAACAATTACCTCACAACAGTTAAAATTTCAACAATGAATTAATTCAATACCGAAACTTTATTGCCAAACTCTTCATAAATACTCGTTCTATAATGTGTTGATCTATAAATTGACTCCTTCCTAAATTTACATCTATACTTTGAAAACTACCGTGAAGTTCATGGCAGAAGGTACGTCACATTGTACGTGTTATTTAGGGTTTCTTTCTACTCCACTCACATGTGGAGCGTGGGAAGAATTGATTGAATGCCTCTGGGCGAGCAGTAATTATTCTAATCTTATCCTCACTATCCCTGTGTGTATCCTCACTATCCTTGTCTGAGCGATAAGCAGGGGGTTGTACTATATTCCTAAAATAATCATTTAAAGCCGGTTCTTGAAACTTAGTTAATAGACTTTCTCAGGACAGTTTACGTCCACCTTCAAGAGTCTTCCAGTTCAGTTTCTCCCACGGATTAAACAAACATGTGACCATTCGTGCTGCCCTTCTCTGTACATGTTCAATATCCCCAGTTAGTCCTATCTGGTATGGGTTCCACACATTTGAACAATATTCTAGGATAGGTCGCAAGAGTGATTTGTAGAATGATTGCACTTTCCCAGTATTCTAGGTATAAACTGAAGTCTACCACCAGCTCTACCCATGACTGAGCCTATGTGATCATTCCATTTCATATCCCTACATAGCGTAACATCCACGTACTTGTATTAGTTGGCCGATTCCGACAGCAACTCATTGATAACACAGTAATAGAATACTACGATCTTTTCGTTTTATGAAGTGCAAAATTTTAAATTTCTGAACATTCAGAGCAAGTTGCCAATCTCTGTATCATGTTGAAATCTTGTCAAGATCTGACCGAATATTTATGTAATTTCTCTCAGATAGCACTTCATAATAGATAACAGCATCGTCTCCATAATGAAGTGGAAAAGTGAAAGGACACGTACACCACAAAAGTGTACAGGCCGACCTCGTCTGTTGACTGACGGCCGGCAGGAGTGGCCGTGCGGTTCTGGGCGCTACAGTCTGGAACCGAGCGACCGCTACGGTCGCAGGTTCGAATCCTGCCTCGGGCATGGATGTGTGTGATGTCCTTAGGTTAGTTAGGTTTAATTAGTTCTAAGTTCTAGGCGACTGATGACCTCAGAAGTTAAGTCGCATAGTGCTCAGAGCCATTTTGTTGACTGACGGAGACTGCCGACAGTTGATGGGGGTCGTAATGTGTAATAGACAGACATCTATCCAGACCATCGCACAGGAATTCCAAACTGCATCAGGATTCACTGCAAGTACTATGACAGTTAGGCGGGAAGGGGGGAGGAGGGAAGGCAACAGAACGAGAGGGGTTGAGGAGATGGACAAAGGGAGGAGTGGTTTAGGACATGGACAGAGAGAGGGGAAATGCAGATGCAAAGAGAGAGGAAGGATGTGTAGAGAGGGGGAGAGTTGGAGGTGGATAAAGAAGGGGGGAGGAGGAGGAGGTGGAAAGACGGAGAGGACAAGATGGACAGAGAGAACAGGGAGGAGAAGATCGGTTAATAGTAGAGCAGATAAGTAGCTGCTACAAAATAAAACTAATTATCTTTCCACTAAAATTTAAAATCGTCAAATTAATTTATGGCGACTGTCATTCACTTGCATTTGTCTGAAAGAGTCGTTAAACTTCTTATGAACGCCAATTTGCGGTTTTTCCACATTCCACAGCACTATGCACTGAACGCTTGTTTTAATGCAATGTTTTGGTTTCTGTTGCCGACTGTCAAATGTTTTTGCCAAAGATCGAATGTTACTGCCAAACTTATGAGTGTAACTATTGGAGTATCTGTGGTCTGTTCGTGTATGCATTTGTGTGTGTGTGTGTGTGTGTGTGTGTGTGTGTGTGTGTGTGTGTGTGTGTGTGTATGTGTATGTGTATGTGTATGTGTATGTGTGTGTGTGTGTGTGTGTGTGTATTTTGGTGTGGTATAAATATTTTTTGTGGAAAAAACCGCAAACTGGCGTTCATAAGAAGAAGAACAACACCAAAAATGCAACAGGAGCGTAATATGTAAGAAATTGTCCATGCAACCTGTAAGTACATTTCAAAACATTACTACTTAATTGGAAATACCAACCACCAGAACTGTTTATAACCTACAGGCACAGTGACAAAAATGTAAATTAAATAGCTAACATATGTACATATTCCAGGCCACTGATGATGCCTTGCAGAAAATAAAGGCGAAACGCGTATGGCACTAAAATTGTTTTATTCAGTTGCTGTCAGACGGTCCATAAGTAAAAATTGTCAATATACCGTATATACACGCAACTAGGAAGACAGGACTACAAAAGTTGAAAGGAAAAATGTTTACCGCTCGATACTTTTCCGCTGTTCATGCAATAAAAATACCGTATTTATTTATTTATTCACACGTCAACCTCCGTAGGACCAAATTGAGGAGGATGGTACAGTACTTCCCAGTCCCATCGACCGAACAGAGCAGCCACAGCTTGTTATCCCAACGCATTACATTCCTCCACGGCAGACCGTCAGTGCACAGCATTACTGTTCCTTTATGGAGCATCACCTGCGACCAGTTTTGAGAAAGAAGCGGCGACACTTTCTGCGCAGCCCATCCATCATTTTGTACGATAATGTGCGGGCGCATACAATGCAAGCTGTGGCTGCTCTGTTCGGTCGATGGGACTGGGAAGTACTGTACCATACACCATACTCCCTGGACTTAAGTCCTTGCGACTTTGATTTGATTCCGAACATGAGGGAACCACTTCGTGGCATTCGCTTCAGAACTGTTCCAGAGATTCGAGAGGCAGTAGACAGCTCCATTCGCACCATCAGCAGAACAGGCTCTGCCAATGGTATACTGCGCCTTCCACATCGCTGGCATCGGGTTCTACACAACGCTGGTATGAGATTAAAAACGCATCGCTGAGAGAGCTGAAACCCATCCCAAACATAGAGTTCCAGGGACTCGGAAATAGCGCCGATATAAGTGTAATATCTAATGGGGTCTATTTAGGAGGAGTAACACTGATGTAGGCGTATAAATAAAATTCATTCTCAAAAACAAAAATTCCCTTTATTTTTAGTAACCAGTAGGAACGAAAACAGTTACAGGATCGCTTTCTTGTCTGTTTATCTGTCCGTCCGGTACGACTGTTAAGAACCATTTTTCTCAGAAATGAGTACACGTGCCAAATTGAAATTTGTGTCACATCTTAAGGTCTATGGTCCCTTGGCGGTGTAGAAATGTTAATCCTGCAATTCAATGCACTCAATAGGTACGGCCGTTTGTGTCAGGTATTATGATACTCGAAAACTCAGCCATCGAAACCTACAGGTTACTTCCCGTTGACCTAGAATCATGATATCTGGCAAGAAGCAAAGTTTCACAATACACGTAAAGGAAAAAACCCGAAATCGTTGATTTGTGATTACATCACACGAAAAAAATATTTCTTTTGTCATTTGTTGTCAGAGTTCAAACCTGAAATGAAATCTTGGAATCCCTAGGACCGATCTATTGCCAGTATCAATGTCGGTAACAGGCAAAAGTCGTCAGTAACGTCGATTGTCGGCATGGATAGTCTATCTACATATCTAAGTTTGTACCGAACCCTTAGTGCACGAGTCCTAGCCGCACCTGACTTCTTTTCAACATGCTTCGTATAAATCACTCCCCTGCCGCATACTTTAGATTAATCGCCTCATAAAGTCGTACCGTTTAACCCTATGACAAACTGGGGAAGCCAAAGAGATCGCATACAGTCTTCCAGATGAGGAGTGAGTATCATTCGGCAACAGGTGACGAAATGGATCGTTAGGATATGCGATAAGGCGTGGCGACAAAAGATGGGTAACTGGTGGCCTCTGGGGCAAGGTTATCCGCCATCTGTGATTTTATCACTGTCATTAGAGTTTCAAGTGTAGTTCAAGTGGCAGTGGTGCAACGCACCTGCTGGAAATGCCCCAATATCGCTGAGAAGCACAGTTCATTCCGCTGGCCACGGACGCGAGAATGCAGCGAGTCAACTCTGTTCTACTTAGATTATGCGAAATAGCTTGCTCGCCATTAGCAGCGGTTCACCATGGTCGAAACAGCAACGAAGCATTACACGTGTTTCTGTAAAAAAGTGCAGCACATTCTGGTTTCCAGGAAGACTCGTCGTATCGGTACAAATAAATACTTGTATCATTGACGTCACTCTGTTGAACTAAGCTAAACGTTTGATATTTCCGTATTATGATCTTTTCTGGAGAACGAAAACCATTTACGAGGGTTGACTGAAAATTAATGTCTCCACCTTCGTACCTCTTCAACAGTTGGCAGCACTGGTATGCGGCAGGTACTGGCTTGTTCCGTATCCTCTTCTCCACAGCTCCAGTTGGTGGGAAGTCTTAGCATTGAACGGTTTTGTTGCTACAGTGTAAAGTATGGAACCTTGCGCAGACGGTCGGACAATGCGATTTAAGCAACGTGCAGTAATTGAATTCTTGACAGCAGAAGGTGTCACCCCAAAGGAGATTCATCAGAGAATGAAAGCAGTTTATGGTGATTGTGTTGATGTGAATACTGTGCCTGGTTGGGCGAGTAATTTAAAGATATTGAGGCGGGAATATGTGACCTGCGTGACAAAGAGTTGGACGCACTGTGACAGCAACCACCGAGTTTCACAAGCAAAATGTTGGCAAATTGATTCAGGACCATCGTCGTATCACTCAGAGAGAAGTTGTAAGCCCAATCCGCATTTCACAAGAACGTGTGGGTCACATTATTGCTTTGCTTGGCTATCGGAAGATCTGTGCACGGTGGGTACCCCGGATGCTGACTCCTTAAATGAAAGCGCACAGACTTGAAATTTGCCAGGAACTCCTCTCGCGTTACGAATATGAAGGTGACGCCTTTCTCCATTCAGTTGTGACAGGGGACGAAACGTGGGTAAACCATGACGACCCGGAGACGAAACGTCAGTCTATGGAATATCGACACAAAGACTCGCCCCAGAAGAAGTTCAAGACGCGGCCCTCAGCTGGAAAATCATGGCCACAGTGTTCTGTGACGCCACAGCAGAACTCCAGAGACTCTCACCACCGTACGGCATCCTCCATACAGTACAGATTTAGCACCGTCTGACTTCCATCTGTTCCCAATAGTGAAAGACGATCTGCAAGGACATCATTATGCTTCTCATGAAGACGCTGAGACAACTGTGAGACTGTGGCTGTGGAAACAGTGTCGACTCCTTCCGTGACAGCTTCAGAAAACTCGTTCATCGTTGGCAGAAATGTATCCAATTGGCTGGTGACTATGGCGAAAAGTGAATATAGGTAATTAAAGATCACATACTAAGGATTATTTCTGCGTTTGATTTATTAAAATATTCCCATCCATACCCAATCAATGATGGCGGAGCCAATTTTTTTTTCCCTCGTTCAACCCTCGTATAAGGGGTGGACAAAAATGTGGAACACCAAAAGCGCAACACATTACCATGCCTAATATGTTACAGGTAAACTGTTGGCATTCAAAACAGCTTTCAATCGCCTCGGAATGGATAAATACCGGTACTGCGTAGTTTTCCAGGGAACCTTATTCAATTGTTCCTGGAGAACGGCGGCAAATTCAGATAGATAGCGATCACGCGCCATTCTCTCCAAAGTAGACCACAAAGACTCAATAATTCTGAGATCTAGTGGCAGCGGTGGCCAGGGAACATGCGACAATTTATCCTCGTGCTCACAAAAGCAGCCTTGAACGATGTGAGCTGTGTGAACAGAGGCCGGTCGTCTTTTAATATCGGATAGATCTGATCAGCAAAATGGCAGTAATGCGACCTTGTAGAATAACCATAGCGTTACAGTGTGACACCCCATACGTCCAGAATTGCTACAGAGTGGCCCCAGGAATACTCTTCTGAGTTTAAACACTTCTGCTGGTCACCAAACTCCATAGACATGAACGTTATTGAGCATATCTGGGATGCAGCATCCTGTTCACAAGGTATCTCCACCCCCTCTTACGGATTTATGGGCAGCCCTGCAGGATTCATGGTGTCAGTTCCCTCCAGCACTACTTCAGACATTAGTCGAGTCTATGCTACGTCGTGTTGCGGCACTTCTGAGTCCTCGCAGTGGTCCTATGCGATATTAGACAGGTGTACCAGTTTCTTTGGCTCCCCAGTGTATATTTTTACAGAGTTTTGAAGTAGACTGGTTTTTGAACTTTTTTTGGAGGAAGTAGTAAAAATCAATTACAAATTCCTCGGCATAAAAGTATTTTACGCTTTATGCAGCTGTTTGTGTAGTTACATGAAGCAAATGGTAAGAACAAATTTATATTCTTACGTGTGGTTGAAATTTCTTACAAAAAAGTAGGAACCTCCACCTGTGTGTCCCACCAATGTATTTTCATTATCACATGCGAATGAAATGCAGTTTTTCCAGGGAACTACTTTTCTTAGCAACTCTTCCCTCGAGAGATTAAAAACGTCACCTGATTAGAAAAACCGCAACAGGTTACAGACGAACGTTTTGAACCTTATGATGTTTCTTGGTTCGACAACTGTTTTATTCCTATCCTTTAAGCTGACAAGCGTAGATAGAAAAATTTTCGTCGCCACTCAGCATAACATATGTTTCTTGGTTCGACAACTGTTTTATTCCTATCCTTTAAGCTGACAAGCGCAGATAGAAAAATTTTCGTCGCCACTCAGCATAACCTATCTCAGCCGGTCGTGGTGGCCGTGCGGTTCTAGGCACTTCAGTCCGGAACCGCGTGACTACTACGGTCGCAGGTTCGAATCCTGCCTCGGGCATGGATGTGTGTGATGTCCTTAGGTTAGTTAGGTTTAAGTAGTTCTAAGTTCTAGGGGACTGATGACCACAGATGTTAAGTGCCATAGTGCTCAGCGCCATTTGAACTGTGTCCCATAAACGCTCGATATAATTCACTTCGGGCGATCTATGCAGCCAAACCATTCTCAGGATTTGTCCAGAATATTCTTCAAATCAATCCCAAGCAACTGTGGCCCCATGACATGGCACATTGTCATCCATAAAAATAGTATCGTTGAGTGGCTGCAAATAGTCTACAAGTAGGAGAACATCCAGAAGACCCAGTCCATTCCATGTAAACATAGCACACACCATTATGCAGCCACCACCAGCTTGCATGGTGCCTTGCTGACAACTTGGGCCCATGCCATCGTGGACTCTCCACCACGACCGAGCCCTACAATCAGCTCTCCCCAACTGAAATCGGGGCCTATCTGACCAAGCCACGGTTCTCCAGTTGTCTAGAGTCCAACCGATGTGTCACGAGCCCAGAAGAGGAGCTGCAGGTGATGTCATGCTCTTAGCAAAGGCACTCATGTCGGTCGTCTATTGCCATCGTCCATGAACACCTTTTCCGCCACACTGACCTAACAGGTATGTTCGCCGTTCGTCCCACGTCGATTTCTGCAGTTACTTCGTGCAGTGTTGCTTGTCTGTTAGCACTGACAGCTCTACGCAGACGCCGCGGCTCTCGGTCGTTAAGTGAACGTCGTCGGCCACTTCGCTTTCCATGGTGAGAGATAATGTCTGAAATGTCGTATTCGTGGCACACAGTCGATGCTGTGGATCGTGGAATACTGAATTTCCTAATCATTTTCCAATGAGCCGTTTCATTCGTCTAGCTGTACCATTCCGCATTCAGAGTATCTTTATTCTCGTCGTGCGCCCATAATTGCGACTGAAACCTTTTCACATGAATCACCTGAGTGCAAATGATAGCTCCGCCAAGACACTGTCCTTTCATACCTTGTTTCAGTGTTATTACCAGAATCTGTGTATGTGCATATAGCTGCACAACCTCAGCGTAAAAGTGCTAAGTGTTGTCTTTCAGTTACAAGCTTCTTTCGGATTTAAACTTGACTGTAATATGTTACGGAATGATTTTCTGAAGCAACTCACCACTTAGAAGGAATGTATTCATTGCACAGAAGCGGGCAGCAAGAATACAATACGGTGTTCAGTCGCAGCCACCTTGTAGGTACCTCTTCACGGAGTCAGGCATTTTAACTGCGACACAACATGCCACGGTACTTTGGTAAGCCTGGTAAATTTCCATGAAAGAATGCGACATTTTTGTTCCGGCTTAATGGTTGGTAAGCTTCATTATTCCAAGGATCGTATAAGAAATTTCAACAATGTACAGCTTACACTGACAGATGTTTGAATTGGTCAGTGTGTCGACCGATTGAAAACGAAGAAACCCGTGTTTCGTGCTGTTATTAAACATTTTCATTTTAAGGATTGGACTACCGCACAAATCAAAACAGAACTGAATGAAGTTCACGCAGACGCTGCACCATGATTACAGACCATTTACTTTTGGAGTAATGAATTTAAACGTGGTCGGAGAAACACCGAAGGCGAAGTGGGGTCCGGCTGTGCACTGAGATCATCACACACGGAACCAGTGACAAAGTCCATGATATAGTTACGCAAGACTGCCGAAGAAAAACTCATGAGATTGCTGAGACTGTAGGCATCTCAACAGAGCGAGTACATAATATCCAATGTGGAGAATTGGTTATGAAGAAGCCGTATGCGAGGTGTATGCCACCATTGCTCAAAGGCGACCAAAAGCATATACGCTACAACGTTTCTACACAATGTCTGGCGATGTTTAATGGCAACCCTTAAGAATTTTTGTGCCGATTTGTGACTTGATAAAACCTAGATCCAGCATTACACATCGGAGCCAAAACGGCAGTCACAAAGGCTGGTGAAAGTGAACTAAAAAGGGCAAATATAATTTCGTCAGCTGGTAAGGTGATGGGCAAAGTTTTTTGGGATTCCCAAGGAACAATTCTCATAGATTACTCTGAAAGAGGCAGAACCATAACAGGACCCCATTATACTTCATTGTCGGATCGTTTGAAACATGAACACCAAGGTTGGAGTGCAGAAAAGTGCTCACTCACCAGATAATGCACCATCCCACACATTAGGGATAACAATGGCGACAGTGATGAATTGGTCTTTGAATTGGTTACACATCCATCCTATTCAACAGACATCGCTCCAAGTGACTTCTTCGTCTTCCCTAAGTGGAAATGAAATGAGGAATCGATAGTTGCAGTCGAGAAGTATCTTTCAGATTTTGACAGAACCTATTTTTCCAATGGAATGAAGAAGCCTCAGGATCGCTAGACCAAGTGTATGACCCTTAAAGGAGGCTGTGTCGAGAAGGAAGGTGAGCTGTTTATGAAACATTTTTCTTGCATTTTTACCAGTCTTATCAAACCATCCTCGTAACTGTAATTGAAGTACCAGTTTAAAAAAAGTAAAACAAGAATCGCTGCTCAGAATGACGTCAAATTTCAGCAGAGGATTATCCAAGAAGTTGGAAACGTTATGGAAACAAGTTTAAGAAACATTTTACCACTAGATGGCACTGCAACCATCATAATGTGAATAGGTACTGCCACGAATGACATATGAATCCCAATACGACGGCTATGTTGGCAGTTGTACATTAAATCAACTGTATTGTGCAATGTGCATGACAGTGCATTGGCACTAAGTTAGGTAAGCCCATCCACCACAGCAAGGTCGTACCACATCAGATGACAGAGGTTTTAGTCATCAATAATACATTCTCCTTCACTATTTAGAACAGCCTGACAACGCTGGGGTAATTGTTCCAATTCTGCGACTAGAAATCACGTGGTTTTGAGGCGAAGAAATCGCTGAGCCATGTTCGGCACGCATTTTCATCCGGAAAGGAAGTTCGTTGACGATTGCTCGATAGACATCGGAAAAGGTGAAACTCTGAGGTCGGAAGAGGAGGTAGGTAAGATGGGTGTGGAATGACTTCCCAACCCAACTCCTGTATAGTGTTTTTTGTCATTCTAACGGAATGTGGGCGTGCGTGTAGCATAACTTCAAATAGTCTTCCTGGTTATAGTTCATTGATTGCATCAGCAACACGTACTCAGTTGTCGACAATAAATGTCAGCAGTGATGGTTACCTCATCTGTTCCACCAGATGCATAATTATCTTTTGTGGGTGCGCAAAGGTTTTTGTACACGAGTTGCTGCTTTGTTTCGGCTCAGTCATTCCTTTCTTTTCCCTATATTACCATATAGACATTTCCCGTCGCCAGTAACGATCCAGTATAGAAATAGTCGGCGTTGTTCATGAGCCAACTGATGACGAGTAAGCAGAGATGCACATATGGTCACCGCTGATTTTTGTGATTTTGGCATACGGCATGCAGTACCCACACACTCAATTTCTTGATCTTTCCCAGTGCATACAGATGTCGCACGATGGAGAAATGATCACAGTTCATCACATTTGCCAGTTGTCGAGTACACTGACATGATCACTGTGGATTAATTCGTTTAAACACTCTTCACAAATCCCCAAAGAGTCTTCCTCAACGTGAAGAGTCACTAATGTCAAAACGTTCCTCCTTAAAACGAGAAAATCTTTTTCTTGCCATGCATTGCCCAGTGGCATTATCCACACACACACACACACACACACACACACACACTGCGCAAATTTTTCTGACTGGCTATGCTGCTGTCACCCCTCTATTTAATTCCAGCAGAAGAATTTGTCGGAAATGTTCCGATTTCTCCACTTGGCATTATTCCATTTTCTAGCATCCACAGCTCCACTCACTATCTCCAAATGACGATATGTGGACTCAAATAAAAATGACAATCCATAGATAAACCCATAGCATCTACATCTACATCCATACTGCGCAAGCCACCTGACGGTGTATGGCGGAGGGTACCTCGAGTACCTCTATCGGTTCTCCCTTGTATTCCAGCCTCGTATTGTTCGTGGAAAGAAAGATTGTCGATATGCCTCTGTGTGAGCTCTAATCTCTCTGATTTTACTCTCATGGTCTCTTCGTGAGATATACGTAGGAGGGAGGGAGCAATATACTGCTTGACTCCTCGGTGAAGGTATGTCCTCGAAACTTCAACAAAAGCCCGTACCGAGCTACTGAGCGTCTCTCCTGCCGAGTCTTCCACTGGAGTTTATCTGTATCTCCGTAACGCTTTCGCGATTACTAAATGATCCTGTAACGAAGCGCGCAGCTCTCCGTTGGATCTTCTTTATCTCTTCTATCAACCCTATCTGGTACGGATCCCACACTGGTGAGCAATATTCAAGCAGTGGGCGAACAAGTGTACTGTAACCTACTTCCTCTGTTTTCGGGTTGCACTTCCTTAGGATTCTTCCAATGAATCTCAGTCTGGCATCTACTTTACCGACGATCAACTTTATACGATCATTCCATTTTAAATCACTCCTTATGCCTACTCCCAGATAATTTATGGAATTAACTGCTTCCAGTTGCTGACCTGCTATATTGTAGCTAAATGATAAGGGATCTTTCTTTCTCTGTATTCGCAGCACATTGAACTTGTCTACATTGAGATTCAATTCCCATTCTCTGCACCATGCGTCAATTCGCTGCAGATCCTCCTGCATTTCAGTACAATTTTCCATTGTTACAACCTCTCGATATACCACAGCATCATCCGCAAAAAGCCTCAGTGAACTTCCGATGTTATCCACAAGGTCATTTATGTATACTGTGAATATCAACGATCCTACGACACTCCCCTGAGGCACACATGACATCACTCTTACTTCGGAAGACTTCTCTCCATTGAGAATAACATGCTGCGTTCTGTTATCTAGGAACTCTTCAATCCAATCACGCAATTGGTCTGATAGTCCATGTGCTCTTACTTTGTTCATTAAACGACTGTGGGGAACTGTATCCAACGCCTTGCGGAAGTCAAGAAACACGGCATCCACCTGGGAACCAGTGTCTATGGCCCTCTGAGTCTCGTGGACGAATAGCGCGAGCTGGGTTTCACACGATCGTCTTTTTCGAAACCCGTGCTGATTGCTACAGAGTAGATTTCTAGTCTCCAAACGGAATACCAATGCGCAAAACAACGCTAAAATCTAATACAGTACACAGACAGTTCATCCATTCCGGGAATCGAGGGTATTTACGATTTTTGCCTGTTATCGATACTGATACTGGCAGAATATCTGTCACGGGAAATCAAGGGCTTTCGAGAATGTTTTAATTTCAAGTCTGAAATCAGATAACAAATGACAAAAGAAATATTTTTTTCGTGTGATGCAATTACAAATTAAACAACGGAAAATCCAGGATGGAATGTTACTTCTCTTTTGAAGGCGTTACCTACAAACAAACCCAGGATATGGCTATGAGCTCCCACGTGGCACCATTCTATGCCAACCTATTCATGGGCCATTTACAGGAATCCTTCCTAAACACCCAGAATACTAAACCCCTCACCTGGCTCAGATTCATTGGTGACATATTTGTGATCTGGACTAAGGGTGAGGACACCCTATCCACATTCCGCCAGAACCTCAATAGCTTCTTCCCTCCCCCACCCCCCTCCCTCTCGCTTCACCTGGTCCTATTCAACCCAACGAGCCACCTTCCTAGATGTTGACCTCCACCTCGAAGATAGCTAGACTAGCACCTCTGTCCATACCAAACCTACTAACCACCAGCAATACCTCCTCTTTGACAGCTGGCACCCATTCCATACAGTCCCTCTAAAAATATACGGAGTTTCTCAATGAGGCCTTTTCAGACAGTAACTATCCTTCCAACCTTGTACAAAAAGAAATCTCCGGTGCCTTATCTTTCAGTCTCCCACCACCTCCCAAAGTATCACGATCCAGCCACAGAGGAGCATTCCCCTCGAAACTTAGTACCACCCAGGACTGGAACAACTGAATTACACTCTCCACCTGTGTTTTGACTACCTCTCTTCATGCCCTGAAATGAGAAATGGCCTGTCCACTTTCTTCCCCCCCCCCCCCCCCAACAGTGATATTCCACCATTCACTGAACCTAAACAATATATTTGTCCTTCCATACACAACTCCTGCAACCAACCCCTTACCTCATGGCTGATGCCCCTGTAATAAACCTAGATGCAACACCTGTCCCATACTTCCTCCCAGAACCACCTACTCCAGTCCGGTCACAAACATCACCCATTCCATCAAAGGCAGGGCTACCTGTGAAACCAGCCATTTGATCTACAAGCTAAACTGCAACACCAATGTGATGCATGCTATGTGGGCATGACAACCAATAAGCTATCTGTCCACACAAATGGCCACTGACAAACTGTGGCCAAGAAACAAGCAGACCACCCTGTTGCTGAACATGCTGCCCAACACAACAGCATTCATATCAATAACTGCTTCACACTCTATGCCATATGTATCCTTCCCACCAACACCAGATTTTCTGAAATGTACAGGTGGGAACTCTCCCTGCAATATACCCTGTAACCCTCCTGGCCTTAACCTTCGTTAGTCATTGTCCTCATCCATCCAGCCCTTTCCGTATTCCCATTCCAGCACTACAGAGCCCTCATTCCACCAATGCACCTAGTCTTTTTACTTCTCTCCTTTTCTGCTACCCCCTCCACCTCTCCCCTGACCTCCGCCTAACCTCCTGACTGCGCCTAGCTGCCCTACCCCCTCTCCACCTCGTTCCTGAATGCTCCCCAGCAGCACTTCACTTCACTGTCCCTCACCCCCACCCCACCATCCCTCCCCCCCCCCCCTGCCCCAGTCTCCTCCTTACTCCCACCAAGTTGCCACTCCCATCATGCACTGCTGCTGCTGCTGCTTGCAGTGTGGCTTCAGCTCTCAGAGACTGCATTCATGTGTGTGTGAGAGTTGCATTTGCGTGTGTCTACTATGTTTGACAGAGGCCTTGTTGTCTGAAAGCTTATTTGCGAGTCTTTTTGTTGTGCGACTCAGCATGTCTGCTATAGGGTCAGTAGCAACCTTTCATAATTACAAATTAACAATTTAGTATTTCAGTATTTAGTATTTCAGAATGAGATTTTCACTCTGCAGCGGAGTGTGCGCTGATATGAAACTTCCTGGCAGATTAAAACTGTGTGTCCGACCGAGACTCGAACTCGGGACCTTTACCTTTCGCGGGCAAGTGCTCTACCATCTGAGCTACTGAAGCATGACTCACGCCCGGTACTCACAGCTTCACTTCTGGCAGAAGCAGCAGGAGCAGTGCATGAAGCTGTGAGTACCGGGCGTGAGTCGTGCTTCGCTAGCTCAGATGGTAGAGCACTTGCCCACGAAAGGCAAAGGTCCCGAGTTCAAGTCTCGGTCGGGCACATAGTTTTAATCTGCCAGGAAGTGTAATTTAGGATTTTTCCCTTTAGCTGTACCGTGAAATCTTTCCTCTTGATAAATTTCATGATTTTAGGCCAATAGGCAGTGCCCTTTTGGTTTTGATGTGTGAGTTTTTAAGTGTCTAAATGTAACCTAAACGACCGTATCTATTGATTTCATTGACTTAGAAGCTTCACTTTTTTACATCACAAACGGACCGTAGACCTTAAATACGCGACAAATGTCAACTTGATACGTTTACCCATTCCTGAGGAAAAGAGCTTTGAACAGTCAGTCAGACAGACAGATGAACAACAAAGTAATTCTATTAGGTTTCTGTTTTTACTGACTGAAGTATAGAAACCTAAAAGCTCAAACAGCAATAATGACATCGGTTTTTAATTGTCCTGATGCCTGAAACTGTATAAAACGCAAAATGACATTGGTATCTAACTGTCGAGAGACTAGCGAAATACACGTTCAATGTGCTGTCCACCTACAAACGCATAAACAGCAACAATAATCTCGGTTTCTCAATACCCTGAGGCCAAAAACTGTATAAAAAGCAATATGACATCGGTTTCTAATTGTCGAGAGACTGACGAAAGACGTGTTCAATATGGTGTCCACTTTTTTTTTTTTTGCCACAAGTTGAAATCCAGGAACTGCATGTTTCACAACATAACAGAGTGTCTCAGGGGTTACGTTCAGACTGCGTTGTGAAGTGGGTGCCTCCAGTTCACCTACGTTTGCAATCGATGCACTGAACACAGCATCTCTCAGGTAAAGCCACAGTTAAAAGTCACGGGGATTAAGTTCAGGTGATCTGAACGGCTTTGTTGTAGAGAACTGACAGCTAGTAATTCTAACATATCCTCATTGTCTCTCCTTCCCTGGCTGTGCAATTTGCGGGGGATCGCCAGCTTGCTTGGAAATGATTCTACATACACATCCACGTTGTTAAAGGGTTGTAATGACGTCGGTACTCTAAAGACTCTCATAGTGTTCATCAGTGACGGTATAGGCACCAGAACCCGCGGGACTCATCTCATACAGGAAAAAAAAAAGTGGCCCTACTGTAAACGATGCCGTCAATCCGCAACACAACCACCTTTGAGAATGAAGCGGTACCGGTTGATGTGCGAAAGGTTTTCTGTTGCCTGTAATACGCAGTTCTGTATACTGACATGTCCCTTGTCTGCCCACAGAATGTTCCATAACAATCAGCCACTTTTATGTGAGCAAAAAATTCTAGAGCAGATGTTTGACTTACTAGCTGGTCAGCATGCTCCTTAATAAGGGTAATTTTATATGGATGGCAACGCAGTACGTTTCATAGAATTTTATGCACTGCGCTCAGAGGTATGTCTAAGGTTCAAGCAAATGTTTTCACACCAATGCTCGACCCCTCCTGCAATGTTTTGACCACATATTCTACTCACGTCAGATCAACAGTTTCCCCCGTCACCCCACGCTTCAAACGACCCTGTCTTTTCCAATTCCATAATTATTTTCTCCAGACTCTTGACAGACGTTGGACCAAATTTTTCAGAACCTTGAGTGATCAGAACTTCTGCAGAGCTACTGGCGCAGTCACCATTCTCGTAAAACAACTTTACGTGCTGCATGTGATGCTACATTGAATTACTCACAACAAGCGTTTCAGTTGCAAACTGAGGAACAGCTGCATGCCGCGCATGTGTTGTACCTACTGGCCATTAAAATTGCTACACCACGAAGGTGACGTGCTACACACGCGAAATTTAACCGACAGGAAGAACATGCTGTGATATGCAAATGATCAGCTTTTCAGAGCATTCACACAAGGTTGGCGCCGGTGGTGACACCTACAACGTGCTGACATAAGGAAAGTTTCCAACCGATGTCTCATACACAAACAACAGTTGACCGGCGTTGCCCTGTGAAACGTTGTTGTGATGCCTCGTGTAAGGAGGAGAAATGCGTACCATCACGTTTCCGACTTTGATGAAGGTCGGATTGTAGCCTATCGCGATTGCGGTTATTCGTATCGCGACATTGCTGCTCGCGTTGGTCGAGATCCAATGACTGTTAGCAGAATATGGAATCGGTGGGTTCAGGAAGGTAATACGGAACGCCGTGCTGGATCCCAACGGCATCGTATCACTATCAGTCGAGATGACAGGCATCTTATCCGCACAGCTGTAACGGATCGTACAGCCACCTCTCGATCCCTGAATCAACAGATGGGGACGTTTGTAAGACTACAACCATCTGCACGAACAGTTCGACGACGTTTGCAGCAGCAAGGACTATCAGCTCGGAGACCGTGGCTGCGGTTACCCTTGGCAGCGTGTATTCGTCATTGCCATACTGGCGTATCACCCGGCGTGATGCTATGGGGTGCCATTGGTTACACGTCTAGGTCACCTCTTGTTCGCACTGACGGCACTTTGAACAGTGGACGTTACATTTCAGATGTGTTACGAAGCGTGTCTCTACCCTTCATTCGATCCCTGTGAAACCCTACATTTCAGCAGGATAATGCACGACCGCATGTTGCAGGTCCTGTACGGGTCTTGCGGGATACAGAAAATGTTCGACTGCTACCCTGGCCAGCACATTCTCCAGATCTCTCACCAATTGAAAACGTCTGGTCAATGGTGGCCGAGCAACTGGCTCGTCACAATACGCCAGTCACTACTCTTGATGAACTGTGGTATCTACATCTACATCTACATCTACATTTATACTCCGCAAGCCACCCAACGGTGTGTGGCGGAGGGTACTTTACGTGCCACTGTCATTACCTCCCTTTCCTGTTGCAGTCGCGTATGGTTCGCGGGAAGAACGACTGTCTGAAAGCCTCCGTGCGCGCTCTAATCTCTCTAATTTTACATTCGTGATCTCCTCGGGAGGTATAAGTAGGGGGAAGCAATATATTCGATTCCTCATCCAGAAACGCACCCTCTCGAAACCTGGCGAGCAAGCTACACCGCGATGCAGAGCGTCTCTCTTGCAGAGTCTGCCACTTGAGTTTATTAAACATCTCCGTAACGCTATCACGGTTACCAAATAACCCTGTGACGAAACGCGCCGCTCTTCTTTGGATCTTCTCTATCTCCTCCGTCAGACCGATCTGGTACGGATCCCACACTGATGAGCAATACTCAAGTATAGGTCGAACAAGTGTTTTGTAAGCCGCCTCCTTTGTTGATGGACTACATTTTCTAAGCACTCTCCCAATGAATCTCAACCTGGTACCCGCCTTACCAACAATTAATTTTATATGATCATTCCACTTCAAATCGTTCCGCACGCATACTCCCAGATATTTTACAGAAGTAACTGCTACCACTGTTTGTTCCGCTATCATATAATCATACAATAAAGGATCCTTCTTTCTATGTATTCGCAATACATTACATTTGTCTATGTTAAGGGTCAGTTGCCACTCCCTGCACCAAGTGCCTATCCGCTGCAGATCTTCCTGCACTTCGCTACAATTTTCTAATGCTGCAACTTCTCTGTATACTACAGCATCATCCGCGAAAAGCCGCATGGAACTTCCGACACTATCTACTAGGTCATTTATATATATTGTGAAAAGCAATGGTCCCATAACACTCCCCTGTGGCACGCCAGAGGTTACTTAAACGTCTGTAGACGTCTCTCCATTGATAACAACATGCTGTGTTCTGTTTGCTAAAAACTCTTCAATCCAGCCACACAGCTGGTCTGATATTCCGTAGGCTCTTACTTTGTTTATCAGGCGACAGTGCGGAACTGTATCGAACGCCTTCCGGAAGTCAAGAAAAATAGCATCTACCTGGGAGCCTGTATCTAATATTTTCTGGGTCTCATGAACAAATAAAGCGAGTTGGGTCTCACACGATCGCTGTTTCCGGAATCCATGTTGATTCCTACATAGTAGATTCTGGGTTTCCAAAAACGACATGATACTCGAGCAAAAAACATGTTCTAAAATTCTACAACAGATCGACGTCAGAGATATAGGTCTACAGTTTTGCGCATCTGCTCGACGACCCTTCTTGAAGACTGGGACTATCTGTGCTCTTTTCCAATCATTTGGAACCCTCCGTTCCTCTAGAGACTTGCGGTACACGGCTGTTAGAAGGGGGGCAAGTTCTTTCGCGTACTCTGTGTAGAATCGAATTGGTATCCCGTCAGGTCCAGTGGACTTTCCTCTATTGAGTGATTCCAGTTGCTTTTCTATTCCTTGGACACTTATTTCGATGTCAGCCATTTTTTCGTTTGTGCGAGGATTTAGAGAAGGAACTGCAGTGCGGTCTTCCTCTGTGAAACAGCTTTGGAAAAAGGTGTTTAGTATTTCAGCTTTACGCGTGTCATCCTCTGTTTCAATGCCATCATCATCCCGTAGTGTCTGGATATGCTGTTTCGAGCCACTTACTGATTTAACGTAAGACCAGAACTTCCTAGGATTTTCTGTCAAATCGGTACATAGAATTTTACTTTCGAATTCACTGAACGCTTCACGCATAGCCCTCCGTACGCTAACTTTGACATCGTTTACCTTCTGTTTGTCGGAGAAGTATTGGCTGCATTTAAACTTGGAGTGGAGCTCTCTTTGCTTTCGCAGTAGTTTCCTAACTTTGTTGTTGTACCACGGTGGGTTTTTCCCGTCCCTCACAGTTTTACTCGGCACGTACCTGTCTAAAACGCATTTTACGATTGCCTTGAACTTTTTCCATAAACACTCAACATTGTCAGTGTCGGAACAGAAATTTTCGTTTTGATCTGTTAGGTAGTCTGAAATCTGCCTTCTATTACTCTTGCTAAACAGATAAACCTTCCTCCCTTTTTTTATATTCCTATTAACTTCCATATTCAGGGATGCTGCAACGGCCTTATGATCACTGATTCCCTGTTCTGTACATACAGAGTCGAAAAGTTCGGGTCTGTTTGTTATCAGTAGGTCCAAGATGTTATCTCCACGAGCCAACGCAGCTTCGACAGTTGTCAATTACAATACCGATTGCTGCTTGGTCCCCGCATGTCCTGACTTTGCCCCGCACCCGTTGAGGCTGTTGCCCTTTCTGTACTTGCCCAAGGCCATCTAACCTAAAAAACCGCCCAGCCCACGCCACACAACCCCTGCTACCCGTGTAGCCGCTTGTTGCGTGTAGTGGACTCCTGACCTATCCAGCGGAACCCGAAACCCCACCACCCTATGGCGCAAGTCGAGGAATCTGCAGCCCAAACGGTCGCAGAACCGCCTCAGCCTCTGATTCAGACCCTCCACTCGGCTCTGTACCGAAGGTCCGCAGTCAGTCCTGTCGACGATGCTGCAGATGGTGAGCTCTGCTTTCATCCCGCTAGCGAGACTGGCAGTCTTCACCAAATCAGATAGCCGCCGGAAGCCAGAGAGGATTTCCTCCGATCCATAGCGACACACATCATTGGTGCCGACATGAGCGACCACCTGCAGTTGGGTGCACCCTGTACCCTTCATGGCATCCGGAAGGACCCTTTCCACATCTGGAATGACTCCCCCCGGTATGCACACGGAGTGCACATTGGTTTTCTTCCCCTCTCTTGCTGCCATTTCCCTATCGTGTTGGAGCTGCATGGGCAGCTTACCTGTACACGCCACCCAAGCTCTGTTTGACTCAATGCCCAGGGGTATCAAGGCCGTTATTACGGCCAGAGTTGGTTGTTCCGGGTACTGATTTTTCAGGATCTATGCAACCAAATTGCGTGAAAATGTTATCACATGTCAGTTCTAGTATAATATATTTGTCCAATGAATACGTGTTTATCATCTGCATTTCTTCTTGGTGTAGCAATTTTAATGGCCAGTAGTGTATTCTGCCGCTTGCAGAGCCATCTAGTGCTAACGTTTTCGTTAAATTTTTTGTGTCCACAACGTTATTGATACTTCATACGCAAATGATATAGAGTGGTACGTAGATAGCAAAGAAACTGGATAGCCAAAGAAACTGGCACTACTGCCTAATATTATGTAGGGCCCCAACGAGCACGCAAAAGTGCCGTATCACGACATGGCATAGGCTCTACTAATGTCTGAAGTAGTGCTGGAGGGACCGGACACCATGAATCCTGCAGGGCTCTCCATAAATCCGTCAGAGTATGACAGGGTGGAGATCTCTTCTGAATGGCACGTTGCAAGGCGTTCCAGATATCCTCAATAATATTCATGTCTGGGGAGTTTGGTGGCCAGCGGAAGTGTTTAAACTCAGAAGAGTGTTCCTGCAGCCACTCTGTATTAATTCTGGACGTGTGGGGTGTCGCATCGTCCTGTTAAAATTGCCAAAGTCCGTCGGAGTGCACAATGGACATGAATGGATGCAGATGATCAGACAGGATGCTTACGTACGTGTCACCTGTCAGAGTCGTATCTAGACGTATCAGGGGTCCCGTATCACTCCAACTGCACACGCCCCACACTAGCTTGAACAGTCCCCTGCTGACATGCAGGATCCATGGATTCATGAGGTTGTCGCCATAACCGTACACAGCCATCTGCTCGATAATTTTTGAAACTAGACTCGCCCGACCAGGCAACATGTCTCCAGCAGCCCAATGTCGGTGCCGACGGGCCCAGACGAGGCGTAAAGCTTCGTGTTGCGCAGTCATCAAGGGTACACGAGCGGGCCTTCGGCTCCGAAAGCCCACATTGATGTTTCGTTGAACGATTCGCATGCTGATAGTTTATTATGGTGCAGCACTGAAATCTGCGGCAATTTGCGGAAGGGTTGCACTTCTGTTGCGTTGAACGATTCTGTTTAGTCGTCGTTGGTCTCGTACTTGCAGGAGCTTTTCCCAGCAGCAGCGATGTCAGAGATTTGATGTTTTATCGGATGCCTGATATTCACGGTGCACTCGTGAAATGATCGTACGGGAAAATCCCCACTTCATCGCTACTTCGGAGATGCCGTGTCCCGTCGCTCGTGCACCGACTGTAACACAATGTTCAAACTCTAATTTGATAACCCGCCATTGTAGCATGGGTAACGGATGTAACAACTGAGTCAGACACTTGTCTTATATAGGCGTTGCCGACCGCAGCGCCGTATTCTGCCAGTTTACATATCTCTGCATAAAAAGTTCTCGGTTTACTTGCCGCGTCAAATCTGGATTACATCCCAAGTTTTCGATGACTACCTCCGTCATCTTCGTCAGGGTTAAAACTGACTATCGCGGACCGGTGAGGCTTCCGCTTTTGTAAGCAGTAGACGGCTTCTCATTGGCTGGATGACGTCACGGTGAAAACGGCGCGTACAGACGTGGCGGCTTCTATGGCCATAGATTTTGTTGCGCGCTTTATCCAGCGTTGCTTGTAGCGCCATCCATCGCAACAGGCGGAGAACTGCGAGGAATGTAAAACTCTTGGCTGCTTATTTCTCTCCTGAAATACTGAAGTTATTTCGACACACTTTGACAACCACCTATTTTTTTGTATGGTGGAAAATATTATGAAGTGACTGACGGAACAGCCATGGGTTCGCCACTATCACCAGCCATAGCTAACTTCTTAATGGAGGATTTCGAAGAACGAGCGTTGAACAGTGCTCCCTTACGTCCATCCTCCTTCAGGTATGTTGACGATATATTTTTAATCTGGCCACATGGCAATGAGGCACTGCAGCAGTTTGTTGATCATTTGAATGGTATACATCATAACGATTTGCAGTGGAGGTGGAGAAGGATGGGAAGTTACCCTTCTTAGATATGCTGATGGAGCGAAAATCAGATGGACGTCACGGACATTCTGTGTACAGAAAACCGAACGCATACAGATTTATATCTAAACGCGCTTAGTTTTCACCACCCAGCTCAGAAGAGAGCTATGCTGAATACCTTAGTACACAGAGCAAGGACTATTTCGGACAAGGATCACCTCGGCTCCGAGATTAACCGTCTGACGACGGTATAAGAAAAAATGGATATTCCGATCGTGGTATCAGATCTACTCTGGCGAAGAAACCAAGGAAGGACGCTGTTCGAACAGATCAAGAGGACCAAGACATCGCGCGGCTACCATTCTGCGGTGCAACGACCAGCAAGATCGGCAGAGTCCTGAGCCGGCAGGGAATTAGACTAGTCTTCCGGCCAACCAGGAAGATTAAGGAAATGCTACGACCCGTGAAAGATAATCTCGGCCTGAGAGTACCGGGAATTTACAGCATTCCTTGCGAGTGTGGCAAAAATTATGTGGGTCAGTCTATAAGAAATGTTTCCGATCGCTGTGTGGAACATCAGCGTCACCTGAAAAACAGGTATCTGGAAAAGTCACGGGTGGCTGAGCACAGTTTGTTAAATAAACGTAAGATGTTATTCGATGAAACAAGACTACTTGCTCACACTTCAAACTATTGGGACTCTGTCATCAGGTAAGCAGTTGAAATTAGACTCTGTGATAATTCCGACAGAGACTCCGGAAGTGCACTGTGCAATGCATGGAAGCACGCAGTTGATAAAGAAAGAGCGCAGAGGGAGACTTCTTACATTCCTCGCAGTTCTCCGCCTGTCAGTTCTCCGCTGCAAGCAACGCTGGATAAAGTGCGCAAACAAAATCTATGGACATAGAGGCCGCCACCTCGGTAGGCGCCGTTTTCACCGTGACGTCATCCAGCCAATGAGAAGCCGTCCACTGCTAATAAAAAGCGGAAGCCTCACCGGTCCACGACAGTCAGTTTTACCCCTGATGAAGATGATGGATGTAGTCGTCGAAAGCTTGGTATGTTATCCAAATTTGACGCGGCAAGTAAACCGAGAACTTTTTATGCAAGGACTCCTTCGCGAAAGACTTCGTAGTCATACATAGCTCTGTATTTGAATACGCATGTCTATACCAGTTTCTTTGGCGCTTCAGTGCATAACAACATTCATTACATACTTATCTCGCCTGGTCACAAAATTAAATCACAGTGCCATTATTCCGACAGTTTTTTAGAGTTTGCAGGGCCATAATTTAGCATTAATTAAAAATCCTTGCATAACAATGACAGTTTGCAACTTCATTGGGAATCTACATACTGATACAGGTTAAATACCCAAAGCCGTAGCTGGTGAAGCAAAACAATTATTTAACCAGGTAGCGGCTCAGAAACGAGTTCAGTAAGAATCAGTTACGTTATGTGTATGATTTTTAAAGCTGACATGATTTGGCGATGGAGTTTCAAGTCTTCTGCTACTGGTGTTTGGCTTCACCACTTCCCATAGCCGGGAAGACACCATCTGTCCCCATAGATCGCCACGTCGTACAGCAGGTACTCCATGGTCCTCAGGGCTGCAGCGGACAAGTAGTGGAAGGAGACTGCGGTGTCCGAGCAGCACCCCTGTTCAAAACAAGCTTTCGTAGTTTGCACTGCCATTATGTGCAGCCATTCACTCTACACTGAGGTGACAAGTCATGGGATAGCCATCTGCACATTCCTATGTGATCAAAAGTATCCGGACACCTGACTGAAAATGACTTACAAGTTCGTGGCGACCTCCATCGGTACAGATTCCCATATGGAGGACATAGTGATAGGCATCCCTGGGGTTGTGAAGCAGCTGAGTGGGTTGAAAATAAATAAATCGCCAGGTCCTGAATGGTTTCCAATTCGGTTTTACAGAGAGTACTCTACTGCATTGGCTCCTTACTTAGCTTGCATTTATCGTGAATCTCTTGCCCAACATAGAGTACCGAGCGACTGGAAAAAAGCGCAAGTGATGCTTGTATATAAGAAGGGTAGAAGGACGGATCCTCAAAATTACAGACCAATATCCTTAACATTGGTTTGTTGCAGGATTGTCGAACATATTCTCAGTTCGAATATAATGAATTTCCTTGAGACAGAGAAGTTGCTGTCCACGCATCAGCACGGCTTTAGAAAGCATTGCTCCTGTGAAATGCAACTCGCCCTTTTTTCACGTGATATCTTGCGAACCATGGATGAAAGGTATCAGACGGGATGTGCCATATTCCTTGACTTCCGGAAAGCGTTTGACTCGGTGCCCCACTGCAAACTGCTAACTAAGGTACGAGCAAATGGGATTGGTTCCCAAGTATGTGAGTGGCTCGAAGACTTCTTAAGTAATAGAACCCAGTACGTTGTCCTCGATGGTCAGTGTTCATCGGAGGTGAGGGTATCATCTGGAGTGCCCCAGGGAAGTGTGGTAGGTCCGGTGTTTTTTTCTCTCTACATAAATGATCTTTTGGATAGGGTGGATAGCAATGTGTGGCTGTTTGCTGATGATGCTGTGGTGTACGGGAAGGTGTCGTCGTTGAGTGACTGTAGGAGGATACAAGATGACTTGGACAGGATTTGTGATTGGTGTAAAGAATGGCAGCAAACTCTAAATATAGATAAATGTAAATTAATGCAAGTGAATAGGAAAAAGAATCCTGTAATGTTTGAATACTCCATTAGTAGTGTAGCGCTTTACACAGTCACGTGGATTACATATTTGGGCGTAACATTGCAGAGCGATATGAAGTGGGACAAGCATGTAATGGCAGTTGTGGGGAAGGCGGATAGTCGTCTTGGGTTCATTGGTAGAATTTTGACACAGTCACGTGGATTAAATATTTGGGCGTAACATTGCAGAGCGATATGAAGTGGGACAAGCATGTAATGCCAGTTGTGGGGAAGGCGGATAGTCGTCATCGGTTCATTGGTAGAATTTTGGGAAGATGTGGTTCATCTGTAAAGGAGACCGCTTATAAAACACTAATACGACCTATTCTTGAGTACTGCTCAAGTGTTTGGGATCCCTATCAGGTCGGATTGATGGAGGACATAGAAGCGATTCAGAGGCGGGCTGCTAGATTTGTTACTGGTAGGTTGGATCATCACGCGAGTGTTACGGAAATGCTTCAGGAACTCAAGTGGGAGTCTCTAGAGGAAAGGAGGCGTTCTTTTCGTGAATCGCTACTGAGGAAAGTTAGAGACCCAGCATTTGAGGCTGACTGCAGTACAATTTTACTGCCACCAACTTACATTTCGCGGAAAGACCACAAAGATAAGAGAGATTAGGGCTCGTACAGAGGCATATAGGCAGTCATTTTTTCCTCGTTCTGTTTGGGAGTGGAACAGGGAGACAAAATGCTAGTTGTGGTACGAGGTACCCACCGCCAGGCACCGTATGGTGGATTGCCTAGTATGTATGTAAAAGTAGATGTAATGCTGGAATTCAATATGGTGTTGGCCCACCCTTTGCCTTGATGACAGCTTCCACTCTCGCAGGCATACGTTCAATCAAGTGCTGGAAGGTTTCTTGGGGAATGGCAGCCCCTTCTTCACGGAGTGCTGCACTGAGGAGAGGTATCGATGTCGGTCGGTGAGGCCTGGCAGAAGTCGGCGATCCAGAACATCCCAAAGGTGTTCTATAGGATTCAGGTCAGGACTCTATGGAGGCCAGTGCATTACAGGGATGCTATTATCATGTAACCACTGCGCCACAGGCCGTGTATTATGAACAGGTGCTCGATCGTGTTGAAAGATTGGCACCGCGCTACCGCTTCGGTCGCAAGTTCGAATCCTGCCTCGGGCATGGATCTGTGTGATGTCCTTAGGTTAGTTAGGTGTAAGTAATTTTAAGTTCTAGGGGACTGATGACCTCATAAGTTAAGTCCCATAGCGCTCAGAGCCATTTGAACCATTTTAGATGACGTCCAATGTTTACGCTCCTTACACCAGGCGAGGCGTCGTTTGGTACATACCGGCGTCATATGTGGCTTATAAGCAGGCGCTCTACCATGAAATCCAAGTTTTCTCGCCTCCTGCTTAACTGTCATCGTACTCGCAGTGGATCCTGATGCAGTTTGAATTCCTGTGCGATGATCTGAATAGATTTCTGCCTATTACACATTACGACACTCTTCAACACTCGGCAGTCTCTGTCAGTCAACAGACGAGGTCGGCCTTTTTACTTTTGCGCTGTACGTGTCCCTTCACGTTTCCACTTCACTATCACACCGTAAACAGTAGACCTAGGGATGTTTAGGAGAGTGGAAATACCGCGTACAGACGTATGACACAAGTGACACCCAATCACCTGACCGCATTCGAAGTCCGTGAGTTCCGCGGAGCATCCCATTCTGCCTCTCTCACGATGTCTAAGGACTACTGCGGTCGCTGATATGGAGTACCTGGCAGTAGGTGGCAGCACAATGCACCTAATATGGAAAAAGTATGTTTTTTGGGGTGTCCGGATACTTTTGATCACATAGTGTGTACAGATGATGGCGATAGTATCGTGTACACAAGGTATAAAGCGACATTGGCAGAGTAGTAACTTTTACTCAGGTGATCCGTCTGAAAATATTTCTGACGTGATTGTGGCCGGAACGGTAGTTGGAGCTAGACGCATGGACCATTCCATTTCGGAATTCAGTATTCCGAGGTCCACAGTGTCAAGAGTGTGCTGAGAATGCCAAATTTCAGGTATTAAGAGGGTGGTTTGAAAAGTTGTCGTAATCACCATGAGAGGTCAGCGCTAGCTCAACGAGTTGTTCACGTGATAGTCATTGTGGACTATTACCTGTAAACACGTGCCACATCAGTGCTCTTGGAAGAGAGCTGTGGCGGTGACGTGGCTCTGTTGTTGTTCTCGAGTAGTGTTTTGCGAAGATGGATAAAATCGCGATTCTAGCAGTGATTGAGTACTTCATACAGAAAGGTATGAAAGCAAAGGACATTCATGCCGATTTCCAGAATACGCTGGGGGGACTCCGCTCCTTCGTATTCAACTGTTGCCAAGTGGCCAAATGAATTTAAATATGGTCGGGAGAGCTAATGTGATGATCCGCGCAGTGGTGGGCCAAGATGTGTCACTACTCCAGAAATCATTGCAAAAGTGCACAAACTGATCACGAAAGATCGCCGATTGAAAACGTGTGAAATTGCTCACGCTTGCCAGAAGTCATCTGAAAGGGTATATCACATTTTAAATGAAGAATTAGGAATGAAAAAATTATCTGCAAGATGGGTGCTGCGACTCTTGACGCTGGATCAAAACCGCATCTACATCTACATTTATACTCCGCAAGCCACCCAACGGTGTGTGGCGGAGGGCACTTTACGTGCCACTGTCAATACCTCCCTTTCCTGTTCCAGTCGCGTATGGTTCGCAGGAAGAACGACTGCTGGAAAGCCTCTGCGCACCCTCAAATCTCTCTAATTTTAGATTTGTGATCTCCTCAGGAGGTATAAGTAGGAGGACGCAATATATTCAATACCTCATCCAGAAACGCACCCTCTCGAAACCTGGACAGCAAGCTACACCGCGATGCAGAGCGCCTCTCTTGCAGAGTCTGCCACTCGAGTTTGCTAAACATCTCCGTAACGCTATCACGCTTACCAAATAACCCTGTGACGAAACGCGCCGCTCTTCTTTGGATCTTCTCTACCTCCTCCGTCAACCCGATATGGTACCGATCTCACACTGATGAGCAATACTCAAGTACAGGTAGAACGAGTGTTTTGTAAGCCACCTCCTTTGTTGATGGACTACATTTTCTAAGCACTCTCCCAATGAATCTCAACCTGGTACCCGCCTTACCAACAATTATTTTTATATGATCATTCCACTTCAAATCGTTCCGTACTCACACTCCCAGACATTTTACGGAAGTAACTACTACCAGTGTTTGTTCCGCTATTATCTAATCATACAATAAAGGATCCTTCTTTCTATGTATTCGCAATACATTACATTTGTCTATGTTAAGGGTCAGTTGCCACTCCCTGCACCAGGTGCCTATCCGCTGCAGATCTTCCTGCATTTCGCTACAATTTTCTAAAGCTGCAACTTCTCTGTATACTACAGCATCATCCGCGAAAAGCCGCATGGAACTTCCGACTACTAGGTGGCATGCTGTCGACGTAGCACAATTACACGAACTAAGGTATGAACTGTTGCCACACCCGCCGTATTCACCTGATATGGCTCCGTCTAACATCCATCTCTTCCCAAAACAGAAAAATTTTCTTGGTGGACTAAGATTCACTTCAAACGCAGAATTGATAGCCAGAGTTGACAACTATTTTCCAGGCCTCGGGGAAATTCATTTTCGAGATGGGATCAACTGCATTAATCTACAAGGAGACTACATTGAAAAATAAAAAAAGTTTCTGTAATGTAAGTACTTTTTTTGTAGTCTGTTCCGAGAACTTTTCAAACCACCTGCGTAGCTCTGATCAGGGACGGCCTTCACTTAACGCCTAAGAGCAGTGGATTTTGTGCAGAGTTAACAGTGCTAACAGACCAGCAACACTGTGAAATAACTGCGGAAATCAATTTGGAATGTACGACGAACGTATCCATTTGGACAGTGTGGCGAAATGGACACTAATGGGTTATGGCGGCAGGCGACCAGTGCGAGTGCCTT
The DNA here is from genome assembly GCF_021461395.2 of Schistocerca americana. Taxonomy (NCBI): domain Eukaryota; kingdom Metazoa; phylum Arthropoda; class Insecta; order Orthoptera; family Acrididae; genus Schistocerca; species Schistocerca americana. Next base: position 172,134,006 of record NC_060128.1, on the reverse strand, counting down.
TGCTAACAGCACAACATCGCCTGCATAATCTGTTTCTGCACTTGCGGCCTTATTGGTTTGGACCCGAGACGACTGTAAAACCCTGGCCTGGTCAGATGAGTGCCGTTTCTTTTCTTTCTTTCGCTTACGCCATAGTCCCGCAGCGATCGCAGGGCCGGCGTGGTTAGAACGGATTTGGCAAGGTTAGTTTGAGGGATTGTCGGATGCCCCTCCTGCCGCTACCCTGTACCCACCAGGACGGAATCAGTGTACCCCAACTGTCTGCGTCTAGTGTAAATCGTGAAATAGTGCGGACGTGTTTCAAATGTCCGCGACGCGTGTAAATGAGGCGGAACGTGGGGACCAGCCCGGTATTCACCTAGCGGGACGCGGAAAACCTCCTAAAAACCACATCCAGGCTAGCCGGCACACCGGCCATCGTCGTTAATCCGCCGGGCGGATTCGATGCGTGGCCAGCGCGCCTTCCCGAGTCCAGGAAGCAGCGCTTTAGCGCTCTCTGCTAGACCTGGCGGGTCAGGTGAGTGCCGATCTCACTTGGTAAAAGCTATTCGTAGGGTTCGATTGTGGTGCAGACCCAAGTTTTCAACGAGATACTGTGAGACGGTGGTGTCTCGAAAATGGTATGGGCTGTGTTTATATGGAATGGAGTCTGTAATCTAGACGAGTTGGTCGTCTGGTGCCATAGCCCACCAACACCAAATTTCACCACATTCTTCTAAAGGATACGTTTGCCGTATGCCCCATTTTGATTTCTGCGGTTATTTCATACAGTCCTGCTTGTCTATTAGCGCTGACAACTCTACGCAAACAGTGCTGTTCAGGGCCGTTAAGTGAAGACCGCCAGCCACTGCGTTGTCTGTGCTGACAGGTACAATCTTAATGCTGTGGATCTCTGAATACTGAATTCCCTAACGATTTCCGAAATGGAATATCTCATACATCTAGCTCCAATCACAGATAGGCTTTGAAAGTCTTAATTCCCGTTGAGCTGCGATAATCATTCGCAAACCTTTTCACAGGCATTACCTTAATACAGATGATAGTTCCGTCGATGCGCTGTCCTTTTATATCTTATGTACGTGATACTAATGCCATCTGAACTTGGGCACACCGCTATCGCACGCCTTTTGTCACCTCAGTCTATAGCGTAGAAGAATGTTCGGCCAGAACTTACCGTGGCCTCCCTATAGAATTGGCTCATGGCCATCATATCTATCTTCGGGCTCAGCTCGCGGGACGGGGGAAAAGCGTGGAAGCGCCTGCGTCCATTCACGTCGGCTGTCTGCACAAATGTGGCGCCCACTTTTTCCATCCACCAGCCTGCACGAGAACACAGACAGGCTGGACAGTAATTTTAGGTCACAAGTTCCCTCCTTTTATCACGGAATTCCCTCTTATGTTAATGTACACTACTGGCCATTAAAATTACTACACCACGAAGACGACGTGCTACAGACGCGAAATTTAACCGACAGGAAGAGGATGCTGTGATATGCAAATGATTAGCTTTTCAGAGCATTCACACTAGGCTGGCGTCGGTGGTGACACCTACAACGTGCTGACATGACGAAAGTTTCCAACCGATTTTTCATACACAAACAGCAGTTGACCGACGTTGGTTGGTGAAACGTTGTTGTGATGCCTCGTGTAACGAGGAGAAATGCGTACCATCATATTTCCGACTTTGATAAAGGTCAGATTGTAGACTATCGCGATTGAGGTTTTTCGTATCGCGACATTGCTGCTCGCTTTGGTCGACATCCAATGACTGTTAGCAGAATATGGAATCGGTGGGTTCAGGAGGGTAATACGGAACGCCGTGCTGGATCCCAACGGCCTCGTATCACTAGCAGTCGAGATGACAGGCATGTTATCTGCATGGCTGCAACGGATCGTGCAGCCACGTCTCGATCCCTGAGTCAACAGATGGGGACGTTTGCAGGACAACAACCATCTGCACGAACAGTTCGACGATGTGTGCAGCAGCATGGACTATCAGCTCGAAGACCATGGCTGCGGTTACCCTTGACGCTGCATCATAGACAGGAGCGCCTGCGATGGTGTACTCAACGACGAACATGGGTGCCCGAATGGCAAAATGTCATTTTTTCGGATGAATCCAGGTTCTCTTTACAGCATCATGATGGTCGCATCTGTGTTTGGCGACATCGCGGTGAACGCACATTGCAAGCGTGTATTCGTCATCGCCATACTGGCGTATCACCCGGCGTAACGGTATGGGGTGCCATTGGTTACACGTCTCGGTCACCTCTTGTTCGCATTGACGGCACTTTGAACAGTGGACGTTACATTTCAGATGTGGCTCTACCCTTAATTCGATCCGTGCAAAACCCTACATTTCAGCAGGATAATGCACGACCACATGTTGCATGTCCTGTACGGGCCTTTCTGGATATAGAGAATGTTCGACTGCTGCCCTGGCCAGCACATTCTCCAGATCTCTCACCAATTGAAAACGTCTGGTCAATAGTGGCCGAGCAACTGGGTCGTCACAATACGCCAGTCACTACTCTTGATGAACGGTGGCATTGTGTTGAAGCTGCATGAGCAGCTGTACCTTTACACGCCATCCAAGCTCTGTTAGACCCAATGCCCAGGCGTATCAAGGCCGTTATTACGACCACAGGTGGTTGTTCTGGGTACTGATTTCTCAGGATCTATGCACCCAAATTGCGTGAAAATTTAATCACATGTCAGTTCTAGTATAATATATTTGTCCATTGAATACCCGTTTATCATCTGCATTTCTTCTTGATGTAGCAATTTTAATGGCCAGTAGTGGAATAATAAACAAGGCTCAAGGCCAGAAGGCCAGAGAGAAGGAGATGTACAGAGATGGGAGAAAAGGAGATGGACAAAGACGGGAGAGAAGGAGATTAGGACGTGTATCCAATTCCCATACGTATTACAGATGAGTGCTTGATCTCTTCCATTGCACCAGACTGAGCCACAGCAATGCATGGCAGTGAACAGCTCGTAAATGTTTATGTTGGGGTGGTTTAGCCATACGCTAAATAAAATAAATTGCTGGTTCCTTAATTCTGCCACTGTATTACGACTTTTTGACTCACTGATGGCATGTTATTACCTCACTTCCCCCATTCGGTACTGGAGTAAGCAAAGTGGCACTTCACTGGCATTCTGTGTAGCAAAACACCCCTCCACCTGACAGTGTCATTGCCTTCCATTCTGTTACATTCCATCGACCTTAAATGTAAGAAAGACAAGATCCATCACAAATAGCTGACTGATCATACAACAAGGGTACTCACCCAGAAAGGTCCCAAACTGAAACACCACCAGCGCTCTTTATACTGCGCTCACCCAACATCTGTGGAATCCCAGGAGAAAGCTTGAAGATAACTGTGCTACACAGTCGCTTCTAGTCGGTCAAAGATTTTGCGCCGCCTTTATCAGCAGTGACGTTACTGAATATAGCCACGTGTGTCTGTAGAAATTTATCCAGGCGGGCATAACACAAACTGCCAGTTTCTTATTCACAGTCCAGCCTTATTAATATGACCAACGCCTACATTCGAAGTCAACGTGCAATAACCACACTCAGGCGGAGGTGACAGCACTAGCTAAGGAGGGTGTATAAAGCATGCTGGGCAGACATGGGAACTGTGCAGTTGTTTTCATTATGCAGATATGGAGCAATTTATCTGACATCCAAAAGCACATGATCAAATGTTTTCGGGCCAACGGTGGAAACATTTCCGAAATGGATGATTTTGTAAACTGTTTGGATGCCACTGTGTTTCAAGTATACTGTGCACGGCAGAATGGCACTACCTAAAATCAGTGCCGAGGCAACAGTGGTGCACCACGAGCCATAGACAAAAGGGGTGAACGATGGCTGCGGAGACGTGTATGGGCGAATAGATGTGCAGCTGTTGAGCAAGTGTCCGTCCAGATAAACCAAGAGATGATCAACACTGTCTCCTCTAATGACTGTTCAACAAACGCTGCTGTGTATGTGCCTCCACAGCAGGTTCCCCACCGTTACACCTACGCTCACTGCTGTTCACCGGTGACAAAGGCTGGAGTCTGTCTGGAAATACCGCAACTGAATGTCCACTGAGTGCTGACTAGCGGTGTAGGAGGAAGCATTATCTTCTGGAGATTCTGGGGAACGTTTTCATGGCATCACCTTTACACCAAGGTAGAGAAGAGATGAAATGCATTTCACATGTCACTTTGAATACAAAGTTACCTAAAATACTCACGAAAAATTGCATAAGATGTCAAAAACACATTCAGTCATTTAAACAGTTTACATGGCAATATTAAAACTGTGGAGTCAAATAGCATTAGATCCACCATCGCTGATGAGTGTATATAGTCTGGCATTACGTCTGCTTTGGACGATGTAGAGATAAGAGATAGTGAAATATAGTGTCAGCACATAGCCTGTCCCTCTCAAATAGTAGTAAGGGGTTTGCCAGTTTAATCCCCACAGATAATATAAATGCGAGAGTAACTAAATGATATGAAGAATATAACGAGAATTAGGGAAATATAGCTACTCTCTGAAGAAGCTATGTATTAACTCTTTGACTTTAAACTGTATTATATTTTCAAAAATGCTTTTATTGGTTGGTTTGTTCTACATAATATAGTTCAATGTGATGTATACAATGCTTACATAATGCTCAACGAGCTTAATCCATACTTCCATATTAATACTGGTATTATAAATGGGAAAGTAACTGATTGTTACGTTTTCGTGACTAAACCACTCAACTGATTGCGATTAAATACGATCCACAGTCGTGGTTAACGGCTTGCATCCCTATACACTGGCGGATCACTATCGACAGTGACATGCTCTCGGTCCATGAGCCACAGTTGGGAGGTATGCCATTTAATCCAGGACATTGCTGCTGTGTCTCGTGTTTAGCATCACCCAAAAAGTGACAGTGAAATTTTTTATTACCACCAGGATTCGACGTGTCTATCTCCAATTCGGTCGCCACTGCGCAGGTACATATTAGTGGTGTCAACTATGAAAGCAACTTTTTTAGTATAGTAAGCTGATAATGATGCTGGAATTACTGACTGGGAAGGTACTGCTCACCAATGTTGATGTCCTCAAAACCAGAGTCGTCCTCCTTCAGTTCCACATCCAGATCCCAGGCAGCCACCAGCCTTTGGACGGCACCACGGCTGAGCACATAGCCTGCCCCACCGCTCATGTAGCCTTTGGGTACATTGGCCAGCAAGTGGAGCCCTAGGTAAAGCGCCTCCTCAGGTTCCAGGGGCTGGAGCAGCTGCCGCAGGTTCTCCATCACCACGTACCTGCCCACAACCGATGAATAATTAGTTCCTCCATCACATTATATAGAGTGTGGTCAAAATTATCCCAACATGAATGGGCTCTGAGCACTATGGAACTTAACATCTGGGGTCATCAGTCCCCTAGAACTTAGAACTACTTAAACCTAACTAACCTAATGATATCACACACATCCCTGCCCAAGGCAAGATTAGAACCTGCGACCGTAGTGGTCGCGCTGTTCCAGACTGAAGCGCCTAGAACCGCTCGACCACACCAGCTGGCCCCAGCATGTATTAATGGACATTAGTACAAGATCTGTCCAACCTTCGTCTTCGTGACTGTTTGAAATCTATTGTGGATAATTTCAATGAGGTGGCTCAATGTCTGGAGGAATGTAAGTCCATTTATCCCCAAAAGCCAAATGCAGAGAATGTGGTGATGTTGGACACTGGGCATTGCAGTGAGTTCTACGTTCTAACTTATCTCAAAGATGTTACATGGAGTTCAGGCCAAACTCTAAGCAGGCTAGTACATTTCAAGAATGTTATCATCCACAAATCACTTTATGACAAAGGGAATTGTCACGCTGATAACAATCAATCATCACTTCTGAACTGTGCCTGTACTGTATGCAGTATATAATTCTGTAACATGTGCTCATATGCTTCTGCATTTAAAATTTTCTTAACACTGAGCACCAGACCTTTCTGCCTCAAGCCGCTATATTAAATTTTTACTGAAGTACCAGGTACCGGTGCCTTTCGCATAAAACCATCGATGCTATTACAAGATAAAGACATCTAATTGTACACTAGGGCTCTTTCACGAGTACAGCATATTGTAGCAGTTTACAATGTTGAAAGCAACAGTCGGTGCAGAGATTGTACTATGTGATTGAAGGAGATTATGGACATGTGCCTTGTTTCTAATTATCATATTGAGGAGATTGCTGACAGTGAAAATAGGTATCTAAAAATATTGCAACGTAAATTTGTGCTGCTTCTTTAGTGAGTAGTTTCGAAATTAACCTCCTGGGGGAGTAAGTACTTTTGATATAATTTAATAAATTTAGACCCATTCTTGCTTGTTATTTAGGACTATAATCCCTTTTAGGCATTATGAGTTCATGAGAGTTTCGGGAGGTGGGATTGTACCTAGGAGAAAGGCCAAATTGCTTTCAAATACAAATATTTCATGAAATAATGCGTGGCTGAAAACTGTCTCCAAACCGAAACCCCCTCTTTCAAACAAACGATTATTTACTTTTTGCCAGTTTCTTCTTGTCTTCATAGCTTGCTACTATGATATACACTGATCAGCCACAACATTATGACCACTGCCCTACTATCAATATAAACCAGTCCAGGTGACAGCAACATCACCTGGCGAGGAATGACTACTAGTCAGACACATGCATGGTGCATGTAGTATCAGAGAGCTTGCTGTTTGTGTATAGAATGAGGAATGCACACAATCTATGTGAGTTTGGCTGAGGGCAGATTGTGATGGTCTGGAGGCTTTTCAGAAACTGTATGACTCGTCAGGTGTTTGAGGAGTGCTGTGGTGTGGTCTGTGTCTTTAGTACCTGGTGAAACCACATCCGGACATCATAGGGTTGGGTGGCCACCACTCGTTACAAAAAAATGGTTCAAATGGCTCTAAGCAATATGGGACTTAACATCTGAGGTCATCAGTCCCCTAGACCTAGAACTAAGTAAACCTAACTAACTTAAGGACATTACACACATCCATGCCCGAGGCAGGTTCGAACCTGTGACCGTAGCAGCAGTGCGGTTCCGGACTGAAGCACCTAGAACCGCTCGGCTACAGCGGCTGGCCACTCATTACAGATGCCAGACTTTGCTGCTGTGCAGAGTATAAGTATGTCCGAACACAGTGCACCAAACACTCCTAATGATGGGCCCTGCAGCCAACGATCCATGCATGTGACAGTGTTAACACAACACTGGCAACTATGACTGAAATGGGCATGTAACCAGTGGCATATGGTGTAGGAGCACTGCATGTTCTGATGAATCCCAATACCTTCTTCATAATGCTGATGGGAGGACACAAACCTGTCGTCTTCCAGAGGAACAGCTCCTTGACACCTGTACTGCAGGATGGGGAGAAGCTGGCGATGGCTCCATTATGCTCTGGCGACAATTCACGTGTGCATCCATTGGACCAGTGGAGCTCTTGGAAGGCACCACGATGATCAAGGAGTATCACACACTGGTTGAACACCACATACACCCCTTCATGATCATGTTTCCTGATGGCAGTGGCATTTTTCTACAGGATAATGTCATGTCACAATGGCAGGAGGGTGATTGAGTGGTTTAAGTAACACAGTGGCGAGTCCAAAATGATGTGCTGGCCCCCCAAACTTGCCAGATCTGAACCCAATGAAACACATCTGGGATGTGATTGAATGTAGTGTCAGAGCTCACTGCCCCCTTCCCTGGAATTTACAGGTCTTAGGTGACCTGTGTGTGAATGTGGTGCCAACTCCCTCCAGCAATCTACCAAGGTCTCATTGTGGCACCACTGTTATCCATGCCAAACGTAGACATACCAGCAATTAGGTAGGTGGCCAATGTTCTGACTAATCAGTGTAATTATTTTTGTGAAAATTTTTAAAATAATAATGGGTGAACAAAAAGTCAGTATAAACTTGAAAACTGAATAAATCACGGAATAATGTAGCTGGAGAGGTACAAATTGACACACATGCTTGGAATGACATGGGGTTTTATTAGAACCAAAAAATACAAACGTTCAAAAAATGTCTTACAGATGGTACTTCATCTGATCAGAATAGCAATAATTAGCATAACAAAGTAAGACAAAGCAAAGATGATGTTCTTTAAAGGAAATGCTCAATATGTCCACCATCATTCCTCAACAATAGTTGTAGTCGTGGAATAATGTTGTGAACAGCACTGTAAAGCATGTCCAGAGTTATGGTGAGGCATTGGCGTTGGATGTTGTCTTTCAGCACCCTAGAGATGTCGGTCGATCACGATACACTTGCGACTTCATGTAACCACAAAGCCAATAACCGCACGGACTGAGGTCTGGGGACCTGGGAGGCCAAGCAAGACGAAAGTGGCGACTGAGCACACGACCATCACTAAACGACGCGCGCAAGAGATCTTTCACGCGTCTAGCAATATTGTGTGGAGCGCCATCCTGCATAAACATCGTACGTTCCAGCAGGTGTTTATCAGCCAGGCTGGGGATGATTTGATTCTGTAACATATCGGCGTACCTCTCACCCGTCATGGTAGCAGTTACAAAACCAGAATCACTCATTTCCTTTAAGAAAAAAGGCCCAATAACGGTAGATGTGGTAAATCCAACCCATACCGTGACTTCCTCGTCGTGCAATGGAGTTTCCACGACAGGTCTAGGATTTTCGGTAGCCCAAATTCTGCAGTTGTGGGCGTTGACAGACACTCGGAGCGTGAAATGAGCTTCGTCAGTCCACAATACGTTACTCAACCAATCGTCATCTTCCGCCATCTTTTGAAACGCCCACACCACAAATGCCCTCCGCTTCACTAAGTGCCAACCAAACAGTAGTGTATGGAACGCCGGTGCGACATGCGACTGCACGAGCGCTGACTTCCCCGTGCATAGACGAACCCCCTACTGTGTCCATTTCTTCCTGAACTGTCTCAGCAGCATTACGCCTTGAGCTCGGTCGGCCACCACGGGGTCTATCGTCTAAATAATCCGTGGCTTCGAACGTCGAAATCATTCTAGCCACAGCTGCATTTGTCAACGGACCTTTACCCGTTCGAATCCCCTTCCTATGGCGATAGGATCGTAACGCTGAACTAGCAAATTCCCCATTCTGATAATACAGCTTCACTAAAAGCGCCTTTTCAGGTAACGTCAACATGCTGCGAGTGCTGGCGCATCTGATTCTCTCTCTCATTACAGCTCCTTTTATACACGATTGTCATGCGCAGTCACTGATGTCTTGCTGTCCAGATCCATCTGTCGGACTTTTTGTGAAATTCGTTTTTTTAGTTCTAATAAAACCCCATGTCATTCCAAGCATGTGTGTTAATTTTTACCTCTCTATCTACATTATTCCATGGTTTATTAAGTTTTCAAGTTTATACTGACTTTTTGATCACCAGGCATTTTTTTCTTATTGTTGGGACTCAAAGGTTTAAGCACAATAACAGGATCACAGCCTAACCACAAAAAACGGACCCCATACTGTAAAACCACCTCTTCTGTACTTCGCCGCTGATACTATACATTATGGCAGGTAAAGTTGCCAGGCATTTGCGAAATTCAAAACTTTCTATTGTATTGCCAAAAGCTATATCATGACTCATCACAACGAATCACTCGTTTCCAGTCATTCACTGTCCCGTGGTATTGATGTTTAACCACCTGAAGTGTTGCTTGGCATTGACTTCAGAAATGTGTGGGTTATGAGAATCTGCGCGACCATTGCACCCTATTCATTTTAACTCGGTATGCACAGTCATTGTGCTATATGTACTGCTGGTAGCACTTTGAAGTCACGAGTGTTTTTTTCTGCTAGATTAATATTTTTTACAATAACCCTCCACAATGCTCGACTGTCCCTGCTCATCAGTACTGCCTGGTCTCAGTTTAACTGTGGCTGCTCCTTCACATTTCCACTTTACAATGACATGACCAACAGTCATTTTGGGTTGCTTTTTAGATAGGTTGAAATGCCTGTTGGATTTATTACTCAGGGGACATCCAATGACAAGTCCACAGTCGAAGTCACTCAGCTCTCTGAGCGACCCATTCTGCTGTCACTGCTTTTGTACCAACAACACAATATTCCCCACCTATTTCTAAGGTTCTGCAGTCATGGACTGTGCATCTGGTCCTGGCGGAGGTTCGAGTCCTCCCCTGGGCATGGGTGTGCGTGTTTGTCCTTAAGATAATTTAGGTTAAGTAGTGTGTAAGCTTAGCAGTTAAGTACTATAAGATTTCACACACATCTGAACTCCCCACCTATTTTTATATTAGCCAACGGCCTGCCGCAGTCGTAACACTGGCTCCCATCAGATCACCGAAGTTAAACGCCGGTGGGCTTGGCTAGCACTTGGGTAGGTCACACTGCACGTCTGATGACTGCCGTTGGCAAGCGGTGTGCACACAGCCCTTGTGAGGCCAACTGAGGAGCTACTTAACTGAGAAGTAGCGACACTGGTCACGAAAACTGACAACGGCCACGAGAGCGCCGTGCTGAGCACATGCCCCTCTGTATCCACATCCGGTGACGCCTAAAGGCTGAGGATGACATGGCGGCTGGTCGCTGCCGTTGGGCCTACACTGTCTGTTTCAGACAGTGTTTGTTTGTTCATACCTTTAAATTAATGGGACTGCCTCTCTTAACTTCTAGTGGTAGATTCTGCATTAGACAGTGGGATACAGATTCTTTCGATCAGATATTGTGTGTGAATGCATGTAAAAGACATACCCTTGTAGATCGGATTATTCTTTTGAAAATTAAAACAATGTAAGTCTGTCTTTCACTGGTGCTATGTCCCACGGTGACGCAGGGTCGGCATTGTTAGGCACGGATTTGGCAATGTTAGTGGAAAGGGGTGGCCGGATGCCCTTCCTGCCGCTATCCCGTACCCCCTCCCGGACGGAATTAGCGTACCCCTGCTGTCTGCGTCTAATGTAATTCATGGAAAAGTGCGAATGTGTTCAGATGTCTGCGAGTCGTGTAACTGAGGCGGAACGTGGGGACCAGCCCGGTATTCACCTAGCAGGATGTGGAAAACCACCTAAAAACCACATCCAGACTGGCCGGCACACCGACCGACGTCGGTAATCCGCCAGGCAGATTCGATCCAGGGCCGAAGCGCCTATGCAAGTCCAGGAAGCAGCGCAATAGCGCTCTCAGCTAACCTGACAGGTAAAAACAATGTTAAGTCTGTGTGTAAGCTAAAATGCCTATCTTGATTCATAGAGAAGATATAATGTGAAATTTGGTGAAGCTTTCTGATCCACTTTGTAGAGAGTCGTCACAAGTACATTCTCAGGGATATGGTGGTCTGCCAACATAGGTCTTCAACAGAGAATGTGTGACAGCTGGTGGCGATCAACTAACCTATCAACTGCTGCATTGTCAAGATGGATATTTTCGCCTTTTGTAACTGCTTTGAGGGTGGTGTAGCTGATAGGCGTAGCGCTGGTGAGATGCTCCTCGCTGTCAGAGCATCACGGATCACACCAATGACACGTTAGTACCAAAGCATGCCAACTGAAGTTCTTCGCGCCACAGTTGGTGGCCTTTCTTGAAACAGACCAACCAATGGATATGAGGTCGTTTCTAAGCCAGGCTGAGTTCCAGTCAGTACAAGTCCACAGCAAGCGGTGACATGGGTACCTCATCTGGCGCCAATAGACTTTATCTGCAACTCCTTGCACATGTTTGTGAACTTTGTTCAAATGGCTCTGAGCACTATGGGACTCAACTTCTAAGGTCATAAGTCCCTAGAACTTAGAACTACTTAAACCTAACTAACCTAAGGACATCACACACATCCATGCCCGAGGCAGGATTCGAACCTGCGACCGTAGCGGTCGCGCGGTTCCAGACTGTAGCGCTTAGAACCGCTTGGCCACCCCAGCCAGCTGTGAACTTTGTCTTTGAAAGGTGCTAGGAGAAAGAGTTTCTATTGAAGAGTGCTTCGAGCTGTATTACCAATGACAGTCTACTTGGTAATAGGTGTCAGACTGGTTCTATCAATAATGGTATATACACTGATAGCAAAAACAGTATGACCAACTGCTTAATAGCTTGTTTGTCTACTTTTGCAGCAAAATACATCCCTGGTTCTGTATATTATGGATCCGACCGTTTGTTGGTAGTTCTTTGGGCATGTGGCCATAGACGTCGATGCACAGCTTACGTAAAATAATGGGCAACTGATTTGCTTACACAGTATGGCGCCCGATAGCAACCCAGATGGGTCCCCTAGGATTTATCTCAGGCGAGTCTGGTCGCTGAGACATCAACGCGAGTTCACTATAATGCTCCTCAAACCACTGTAGCGCATTTCTGGCTCCGAGACAGGGACAATTATAATGCTGAAAGATGACATAGCCGTCGGTGAAGACATCAAGCATGGAGGGATACAGGTATTTCAGTGCTGTTAGCATGTCTTGGATTACTATCACAGGACCCACGCAAGCGCAGAGTAATGTCTCCCACAGCATAATACCGCTCCCACCATCCTGCGTCCCTGGCGCGCTGCACGTTTCGAGGCACCATTCACCACGATGACGGCGTTTGTGGAGACAATCAGCGACCTATTGTAGCGAAAATGTGATTCACATGAAGAGCCGACACGTTTTCATTGATCGATGGTCGAATCCCGATTTTCCTGTGCACACTGCAATTGTAATTGGTGATGTGTGATGTCCTTAGGTTAGTTAGGTTTAAGTAGTTCTAAGTTCTAGGGGACTTCTGACCATAGATGTTGAGACCCATAGTGCTCAGAGCCATTTGAAATTTTTGCAATTGTAATTGACTATGTCGTCGTGTGAACATGTGTGCAAGTAGAGGAAACTGCAGAAATTCATCTTCAACAATGTACGATGAATGGTGTGCTCCGAAACACTTGTGTTTGCACCAGCATTGTGCTCTTCCGGCAGAGATGCCACAGGATCACCATCTATAATCCTTTACAGAGCAGACAAGTCTCCGAACCCTATGTTCTGTGAAGAGTGGTGGTCGTCCGGCCATTTAGCACCTACTGATAGTTTCACTGTCCTACCTCTTTTCGTAGATGCTCACGACAGTAGCACGTGAACATTCGATCAGCTTCGCCATTTTGGTGTTACTCGTCCACAGGCTCTGCGTAATATTAATCTGCCCTTTGTGAAAGTCGCTTATCTCAATAGATTTGCCAATTTGCAGTCAATGTCTTAGCGTGATCCCTCGTCCGTGTCTGCTCTCCTTACACATGAGGCTCATCCAGAAAGCAAACTTCCAGATGTTGTTTCCTTTAAAGGAGACGTATTTAGCCGGGAAAATTGCGCATGTGCAACAGATCTGTGACGTGCCGATCGGAGCGATCCTGCCTGGTGCCAGTACAGCGCCAGCAGTGCCCCAAAATGGCAGCTCTTATTCATTCTCCTGCCGCCTAAGAGGTTCAGACTGTAATAAGATTCCTTAATGCACAAAACATAGCGCCCATCGAAATTCATCGTCAACTCTGTTAGGTCCTTAACATCGGTTTGTCAATATCCTTAACACAGGTTTGTTGCAGTATTCTCGAACATATTCTCAATTCAAATGTAATGAATTTCGTTGAGACAGAGAAGTTGCTGTCCATGCATCAGCACGGCTTTAGAAAGTATCGCTCCTGCGAAACGCAACTCGCCCTTTTTTCACATGATATCTTGCGAACCTTGGATGAAGGGTATCAGACAGATGCCATATTCCTTGAGTTCCGGAAAGCGTTTGACTCGGTGCCCCACTGCAGACTCCAAACTAAGGTACGAGCATATGGGATTGGTTCCCAAATATGTGAGTGGCTCGAAGACTTCTTAAGTAATAGAACCAAGTACGTTGTCCTCGATGGTGAGTGTTCATCGGAGGTGAGTGTATAATCTGGAGTGCCCCAGAGAAGTGTGGTAGGTCCGTTGTTGTTTTCTATCTACATTAATGATCTTTTGGATAGGGTGGATAGCAATGTGTGGCTGTTTGCTGATGATGCTGTGGTGTACGGGAAGGTGTCGTCGTTGAGTGACTGTAGGAGGATACAAGATGACTTGGACAGGATTTGTGATTGGTGTAAATAATGGCAGCTAACTCTAAATATAGATAAATGTAAATTAATGCAGATGAATAGGAAAAAGAATCCTGTAATGTTCGAATACTCCATTTGTAGTGTAGCGCTTGACACAGTCACGTCGATTAAATATTTGGGCGTAACATTGCAGAGCGATATGAAGTGGGACAAGCATGCAATGGCAGTTGTGGGGAAGGCGGATAGTCGCCTTCGGTTCATTGGTAGAATTTTGGGAAGATGTGGTTCATCTGTAAAGAAGACCGCTTATAAAACACTAATACGACCTATTCTTGAGTAGTGCACGAGCGTTTGGGATCCCTATTAGGTCGGATTGAGGGAGGACATAGATGCAATTCAGAGGCGGGCTGCTATATTTGTTACTGGTAGGTTTGATCATCACGCGAGTGTTACGGAAATGCTTCAGGAACTCGGGTGGGAGTCTCTAGAGGAAAGGAGGAGTTCTTTTCGTGAATCGCTACTGAGGAAAGTTAGAGAAACAGCATTTGAGGCTGACTGCAGTACAAGTTTACTGCCGCCAACTTACATTTCGCGGAAAGACCACAAAGATAATAGAGATTAGGGCTCGTACAGAGGCATATAGGCAGTCATTTTTCCCTCGCTCTGTTTGGGAGTGGAACAGGGAGAGAAAATGCTAGTTGTGGTACCATATGGTGGATTGCGGAGTATGTATGTAGATGTAGAGGTCTATGGGTAGAGCATTATGAAGAAACAGAAGGTGCATTGCTGGTGTAGGCTTTTTTCCTGACTGTCGTCTAAGTGTCCACGATGAAGGGCACAGTAGGTGATCTTCCCTCATCAATGATCAGCTGGTTGAGCTGGCGCGGCAGGGCATCCTGGACAAACCTCGCTTCACAATTATGCAGCCAGCTACCATTTACTTCAGACATCGCAATCCTTGTTGCATGAGATTGTCACTAAGCACCTGCTGTTCAAGAAATTCTGTGCCATTTGGATTCACAGCAGACTTCTACGGCACAGAAATACAAAATTCTTTTGGTACTATGTCGAAAAATAGCTCAAACATTGTTGTACCTCTTGCTGTCAAAGTTTTCCATGTAACTATGTTGTCTGTGTTTTTAAAAGATAGGGAAACTTATTTTCTGGATGTGTCTCCTACCTTTGTTACCGCGTCACGTTACAGCAACGCCACAAGCGATATTCATCGTCGCAGTGGGAAGTGTTCATAATGTTTTGGCTCACCTGTGTAAATATACCTATACTCTGACGCACATCGAAGTAGTTTTATAATAAGAGTTAAGTGTCCATTTTACTTGTAAAATATATTTCAATTCTTCATTTTACGTGCGCAATAATCATGTTATTTATCACCTGTTAGAACCCAAATCAATTTGACAACCCATCACAACATTGAGATCCTGAGAAGTTGCTTAGCTATTTCTGTGCGAAACAAGTACTCACGTGTCGTCATCCGCCTTGAGTAACCATTCGTTCCTTCTCAGCAGCCCCTTGTCCCACGCATACCGTACGGCTGCCTTCGTCTTGTTCCACAGCACCTCTCTGCCCTCTGACACATTCAGGGTTACAACTGGCAGCATCATGTCTGAAACCCAAACAAACAGCACATACTATAAGGCGCGTTCAAAAAGAAAAGAGCTGGAGTCTGGAATGCGCAAACTGGTGAGAGGAGGGTAATATTGTGGCGTGTGTAACGAGGTGTGGTTCCGACCAGGGCGTGGAAGTTCACAGCCCATCGCTAGATGGCATGTGTGTACATCCCGTGACTATACACAGCTAGTAGCAGCAGGCATCAATCGTCAAACGCCGCCAGTGGCGTTGCAAACAGTGACACGGAGGCGTCAAAAGAAGAGCAAAGAGGTGTTGTTCGTTTTCTGACAGCGGAAGGAGTGGGAGGAATGGACATTCACTGACGAATGTCACAAGTGCCCAGCGGACACTGCATGTCCCTTGCAAGTGCTTCAGGGAAGGACGGGTGTCATTAGCTGATGATGTACTGTCTGGAGCACCACACTGCATTACCGATGACATCGTCCAGCTGGTGGATGCACTCATTACCCAAGACCGCTGAGTGACACTGAAAACCATAGCCACCGTGGTCGTACTGAGTGTCAGAAGTGTTCACACCATCATGAAGGAAAGACTCCACATGCGCAAAGCGTGTGCCCGACGGGTGCCCCACAGTCTTCAACCACACCAGGAAGCATATCGAATGGCCCACTGTCTTGCTTATCTGCAGTGCTATGTTCAGGAAGGGAATGCATTCCTGGCACGAGTGGTGGCTGGAGATGAGTCATGGTGTCATCACATCGAACCAGAATCGAAACAACAAAGTCTCCAGTGGAAGCATCCAGGGTCACCACCACAAAAAAATAAAAAACCAAGGCCATCCAGACAAGTGCAGGAAAGGTTATGCTGACGCTCTTCTTTGACTAAGGTGGCCCTCTTCTGATACACTTCCTGCAGCACGGGACAACAGTGAATTCCCAGCAATCTCACCCGTGCGGTCATTCTGCTCCACGACAATGCAAGGCCTATACAGCCAACACAGTCGCGGCACTCCTGCAGAAATTCAAATGGGAGGTTCTCGGCCACCCTCCATACAGTCCAGACCTCTCTCCCTGTGATTACGCCATTTTTGGTCCACTTAAAAAGGCTCTGAGGGGCAAACAATTCACCTCAGACAACGACGTCCAGCTGTATGTGCGTAACTGGTTAACATGCAGCCCCGGGAATTTTATGAGACAGCCATTCACCGCCTTGTGTCACAGTGGGATAAGTGTCTCAACAGCCAGGGTCAATACATCTAATGTACAGGTACTGGTATCTGTAATTATGCCTCCAGCTCATTTCTTTTTTAACGTGTCGAGGTGATACTTTACTGTCTGACAAAAAATGTAAAGTAAACCAAAGGGACAAAAAAACAAATAGAACCTTCATGGGTCGACAGAGTGTGTGATTTTATCTCAGCGATTAAAAAATTAAATCAAATCTTAAAAAAATAAAGTCTCAGCACACTTATCAGCATGTCGTTACACCCCCTGTCCTGCATGGATGCACTGATCCAGTTGGAAAGGGTGGCATAAAGCTGGTGTATCCTCTCCTGAGGCAAGCTGGTCCACAACAATTGTAACTTGTCCTTGATCTCCTGGATGCTGGCACTGGGACAGAGTTGATGTCTACAATGGTCCCACACACGCTCTATCAATGAAAGATACGGGGATCTTGGTGGCTGCAGGACTACCTCAACATTAAGCAAAACACTCTCGTGTGGATGAACCTTGTCCTGTTGAAAAATGGCACCATGACACTGTCACTTGAGTGGTAACAGATGAGGGCACAGGATACCCATGACTTACCATTGTGCTCTCAGAGTCCTCTCACTCACTATCAGCTGTGACCTCAAGTCATACCCGATGGCTCCCCTCACCGAACTTGTGCATTTCCAGTTCTCCGCCACACTCGCCAACAATGGTCATACAGGGTAGTGCAGAACTGCAGTTCATCGCTGAACGCAATGTGACCCCATTCATATGCACTCCCTAAGGCAGACCATTCACCGCTGAACACAATGTGACACCATTCACCTGGACCCTGAATGCAGCTGATAGTTTTGTGTGATGACAGCCTATGCATGGGACAGTGATTCCCTATATGAATGCGTGGTCTCTGTTCATACAGACCTGTCAGTAAGAATAGAGACCACGTGTTCATACACTGAAGGGCCAAAGAAATTGGTACACCTGCCTAATATCATGCACATCCACCTCGAGCACGTAGAAGTGCCGCAACACGACGTGGAATGGACTCGACTAACGTGTATAGTAGTACTGGAGGGAACGGACACAAGAATACTGCAGGGCTGTCTATAAATCTGTAAGAGTACAAGGGGGTGGAGATCTCTCTCTCTTGCCGGCCGCGGTGGTCTCGCGGTTAAGGCGCTCAGTCCGGAACCGCGCGACTGCTACGGTCGCAGGTTCGAATCCTGCCTCGGGCATGGATGTGTGTGATGTCCTTAGGTTAGTTAGGTTTAAGTAGTTCTAAGTTCTAGGGGACTGATGACCACAGATGTTAAGTCCCATAGTGCTCAGAGCCATTTGAACCATTTGAACCAAGATCTCTCTTGAACAGCAAGTTGCAAGGCATCCCATATATGCTCAATAATGTTCATGTCTGGGGAGTTTGGTAGAGGACGGAAGTGTTTTCATAAGTGTTCCTGGAGTCACTCTGTAGCAATTCTGGACGGATGGGGTGTAGCATTGTCCTGCTGGAATTGCCCAAGTCCGCCGGAACGCACAATGGACATGAATGGGTGTAGGTGATCAGACAGGATGCTTACGTACGTGTCACATGTCAATAGTCATATCTCGACGTATCTGGGGTCCCTTGTCACTCCAACTGCACACGCCCCACGCCATTACAGAGCCTCCACCAGCCTGAACAGTCCCCTATTGACATGCAGGGTCCATGGATTCATGAGGTGGTCTCCATACACGTAAATGTCCATCCGCTCGATAGAGTTTGAAACGAGACTCGTACGACCAGGCAACACGTTTCCAGTCATCAACAGTCCAATGTCAGTGTTGACGGGCCCAGGCGAGGCGTAAAATGGCTCTGAGCACTATGGGACTTAACAGCTATGGTCATCAGTCCCCTAGAACTTAGAACTACTTAAACCTAACTAACCTAAGGACATCACACAACACCCAGTCATCACGAGGCAGAGAAAATCCCTGACACCGCGCGAGGCGTAAAGCTTTGTGTCGTGCAGTCATCAAGGGTGCACGAGTGGGCCTTCGGCTCCGAAAGCCCATATCAATGATGTTTCATTGAATAGTTCGCATGTTCACACTTGCTGATGCCCCAACAGTGAAATCTGCAAAAATCTGCTAAAGGGTTGCATTTCTGTCACGCTGAACGATTCAGTCGCCGTTGGTCGCGTTCTTGTAAGATCTTTTTCTGGCCGCAGCGATATCGGAGATTTGGTGTTTTACCGGAATCCTGATATTTACATTACACTTGTGAAATGGTCGTACGGGAAAATCCCAACTTCATCGCTACCTCGGAGAAGCTGTGCGCCAACTATAATATCACGTTCAAACTGACTTAAATCTTGATAACCTGCCATTGTAGCAGCAGCAACCGTTCTAACAACTGCACCAGACACTCGTTGACTTACATAGGCATTGCCGACCGCAGCGCCCTGTTGTGGTTGTTTACATATCTCTGTATTTGAATATGCATGTCTATACCAGTTTCTTTGGCGCTACAGTGTATATAAGGCTTCAACTCTTCTAGAGCAGAGTATATGGCGAACAGTTTCACAACATTACTACGTTTGTAACTGGGTAAAAATTTCCGTGCAGCTGAAAATAGATCGGGCAAGGGCAAATCTGAGCTAATTAACTTGCTTTGTCTCTAGTCTCAGTGCCATACTTAGCCATGTAAAGAAAAATTTAGGTGCAACACTGCTGCTTCTGGGCTATTTCGGAACACAACAGAATAGACCGAAGGTTACAATTCTTGTTCGAAAACTTGTGTACCATGCCTTTCCGATAGGAAAAGAAAATACCGAACGATTTTAGCAGGAAGGGTTACGTAAAGTGGAAAGACCTACTAAAGTGATCTTTAAGCCCCGTCCGATGATATCAAAGCAAGCACCTCAAACCATGTAAGAAAGTGAAGACAGTAGCTCGAAGTCACGTAACAGAGTTTTCATCGATCAGCTTATAAGACACCTGTCGACCCAGTTAGATACTGGAAGTAAATTTTCGGTTTGTTCGGTATAAAGTGTGTCTGTTCTCAGTTAAGAGTGCATTTTAGTAAGCCGGCGCATTCACTATTTTACATCCTTTCTTCAACTGTACGGTTGATAGAAACAGGCTCACCATACCATCTCCAGTCAATGGATTTATTGCGAATAATGAAAACATTTTAATTTTTCATTTCAATTCTTCGAAATTAAAATTGCATTAAGCATTTTATCCACCTATAAACATTTCTAAACCAGAAAGACCTATTTAACGAGATATAAAATACCTCTATTCCGAGCCTACAGAAAACGTCATTACTTAATATCTACTCTAATTATAAAATGCATAGCACACAAATGATACCAGGTTCGAACTCACTGTTTCCAACTAGAGCTAAATAGAAATTGTAAATGATACCGACTAGGGTTTGATCACTGATTGTTCATAATCATAACATCGGACAGTATTCGTATCCACCGATTCAATAGAAAAAAAAAAAAAAAAAAAAAAGATTAGTCTCCATGACCTTATTTCAAAGTCGTGTTTCCGCTAATTAGGTAGATTACATTAAATGATTATCTTACAAGGGGTAGGCACGACCTAGGTGATTAATTGGGGATAAGCCCAGGTAAATTGAAAGTACATCTAAAGCCAACCAATTCCGAGAAAAAAACTAAAATTTCAAGTGCAGCTTTATGACATAATCCGTGCTGCTTTTAAGAGGTTGAAGTATTTCCTGCTATCACCCTCATAACGTTTTCCGCAAAATTAATGTACACGGCCAATCTTCCCCTCTGTCAAATAACAAAGCTAGTGCCTCCTATCTTGCTC
This sequence comes from Schistocerca americana, assembly GCF_021461395.2. Lineage (NCBI taxonomy): Eukaryota > Metazoa > Arthropoda > Insecta > Orthoptera > Acrididae > Schistocerca > Schistocerca americana. The sequence continues at coordinate 172,113,307 of NC_060128.1, read as the reverse complement.
CTTTCTCTTCTTCTATCTCCATTAGCCACGCAATCTCCTTCTACCTTATATTTTCTTAACTGTGCTTCATCACGTCCTTGTTCTTCCCAACCCTTCACCTTCAGTTTCGTCAGCAGCTCGTGGTCTAGTGGATAGCGCTGCTGCCTCTGGATCATGGGATCCCGGGTTCGATTCCAGCCAGGTGGGCATTTTCTCTGCCCGGGGACTGCGTGTCTGTGTTGGCCTTATCATTTCGTCGTCATCATTCGTGACAGTGGCTACTTTGTATTGTTAAAAATTGGAGAGTGTAAAAAATTGGGACTTTGTACGGGCGCTGATGGTCGCGCAGTTGAGCGCCCGCAAACCAAACATCACCACCATGAGTTTCTCTCATATACACCGCTACTAGCACTCCTATCTAAAATCTGTCCTTATCATAACGTCTAATTATCGCAATACTTATCATCTACGAATATGAACTGTATGTGTATGTCTTTTACTAGATGTAGTTTAACATGCCTACTAAAACATATGAACGTACAATATGTAGAATGTCTGGTTAAATGTAAGGGAGGGCCTGATGGCCCTAATCTTGCCATGTTAAATAAATTATATGTTTCAGATAATTTCGTTTAGAGTAACCAACTTAGCGGGAGAGAAGTCCATTCTTGAGTCAACAACGAATCTTGTTATAGTGCAGGGTGACCAGATTGCGTGATATGCGGACCCGCACGCAAGGGTGGGTGGGGGGGGGGGGGGGGTGGCTGCAGCAAATCAGTTCCTGTCCATTTCTCTTTTCTGTTAAAAGGTTCAATCGAATCTATATTTACAGTAAAGTCATACTAGATAAAATTAGCTTTCCGATTCCCCCCCGCCCAAAACAAAATGGTCGTGAGTGCGGCCCTGCCTGGGATGACTGATTCTTCTGTGTTTATGTGACATACGCCAGGTGATGAGCGTTGTTCAGAGCAGGCGGCTTACCCAGCTGAGAGCTGAAGAAGAGGAGTTCCGAGCACCGTTGTCCCCACGTCTCCTTGACGGCGAGCGCCTTGTCACGGTGGTTCTCTGGCTGCGTGATCACCACACACAGCACGCGCACCTTCTCCGATGGATTCTCTCCATCCAGCTGGCAGCTTTCACCTACCGGATAATATTTTTATTTATTTATTTAACCTGATCAGATTAGGGCCATCAGACCCTCTCTTACATCGGGCCAGCGTTCCACACATGCAGAATTTCACACATCAGAGTTACATCATGACAATAGTTTAAATAAGAACATTAGATTACTCTAGTGACAATATGAATGAAGAGTCATGACTAACAAGGCGAGGCCGCCAATTGTGAAATTCAGATTCGATTCATACTGCGCATAATAAGAGCTCATGGCCAGAGGTATAATGTGGCAAAGCACCAAGATGCACTTCTCAGCCGTTGTCGAGAAAATCGACAGTTAAAAGAAACGGTTGCGGTGAAATACTCTCTACGATTACTAATTTTCTACACCGTCGTGGTGCAGCGGTAAGCGGTCGGATTCGTAATCCAAAGGTCGCCGGATCGATTCTCGCGCCATGCTACCTTTTTTTTTTAGTATTTGTTTTTTGTAATTCAAATATATAATTCCCGGCAATCAGTTGCAACAATTATGCATATAATTAGTTGTTGAAAGTCGTTTGTCGTGGAAAAACTGGCGACTTCGAACATCATTATGTTTTCCGCAAACAAAGTTGTATTTCACAAATGTTATTAATTATCTTCATAATGTTAACCACGTATAGTTAACGGAAGACGTAGAAACGATATTCCGAAACGAATACAATACGTAAGTCAAACGTTCGAATTAGAATAGAGACCCCACGAACACAAACTTGCTGTGGCAGGTATGAAATATAAAATCCGTTACTCGCTCGTTACACTTGAAGGACAGATGCCGAATGGGTCGAAACGACCCGCCGCGTAACAGCGTAGTTGCCTGCTAACTTCGAAAGAAGGTAGATGCGGTCCCTAGCGCAACTTATAACATCGTCGAAAATCAGTGCGGACGGGAGAGCTTTGGTACACCCTGTTAAACAAACGGAAAAATGGAGGCGGTACAATTGGAGAGCGATCCGCCTTCACCAACATGCATAAGCAATTCATTAATAGATTATATATATATATATTTGAATTACAAAAACTAATAACAAAAAAAATTGCATGGTGCGAGATTCGAACCGGCGACGTTCGAATTACGAACCCGAGCGCTTACCGCTGCGCCACGGCCCGTAGAAAATCATTATTCGTAGAGAGTATTTCACCGCAACGGCTTCTTTTAACTGTCGATTTTCTCGACAACGGCTGAGAAGTGCATCTTGGTGCTTTGCCACATTACACCTCTGGCCATGAGCTTTTATTATGCGCAGTATGAATCGAATCTGAATTTCACAATTGGCGGCCTCCCCTTGTAAGACCTAATAAAGTAAATGCTGGCAGTATTTTTACAACAGGTGCTATACATACAAATTATGATAAAAGCAATAATAATAACAGTAAAAAATCAAATAATAATGATAAACATGAGGAAAATTGGCAATAGTAATGAAGATTTGTGCAGATGTAAATTAATATCTTGGTGTGTAAAGTAGATGTTTACTAGTATAGCGAGTTTTGGGGAAGGGAGATTTAAGGAGGGGGAAAGAGGGAAGAAATGAGGTGAAGTGCATTCATCTACAGACGAAGGCATTACTGTTGCATAAGTAGATATATCATTAACTGTTTTTTGAAGCCGGACATGTTTTTAAGTTCTCTAACATAACGAGGGAGGTTATTCCAGAGTCGAGTTCCCGCTACTGTAAAGGACTAGGCGAAGGTGACTGAGCGATGCAGTGGAACATAGAGGATTTTATTATGATGGAAACGTGTTTCTGTCATGTTGTTCCGACATAAGCGTTAAGGACCAGGAGAGTTATGAGAGACAGTGTACATTTATAAGGCAGTAGATGAGTGTGTGTGTGTGTGTGTGTGTGTGTGTGTGTGTGTGTGTGTGTGTGTGTGTGGAAATCTCTGCGTTTGTCTGCACGCAGCAAGGGTAATTTTGCATATGCCGGTGAAATGTGACCAAGGAGTCGAACGTCACAGATATATCGGACGCAGGCATTCATGACCAGTTCCACACGTCGCGAATTTTCCAGAGAGGGGCCTTGTAGGATAATATCGCTGTAGTCAATGATTGGGAGTATAAGCATTTGTACTTATTTCTTTTTCAGATCGAAAGGGAAGAGTTTTTTATATTTTTGTAGGACATGAAGGGATGCAGATGCTTTTTTGCACATTGCAGTTACATGCTCTGTCCAATTTAGATTTTCATCTATTATTACTCCCAGACTCTTTGCTGAGGGAGAGAAGTTAATATTTGTTCCATTAAGGATAAGAGATGGTACGGATTCCCGATGTTTTGGGCTAATGAGCTTAGAGTGACCAACAAGTACCGCTTGGGTTTTAGATGGGTTTAGTTTTAGTCCTAGGTCCTGTGCCCATTTTGATAGTGCATCGAGGTCAGTATTGAAATTTTCAATAGCTTTCTTAAGATTGCTTGGTTTCGCACTTAGATACAACTGAAGGTCATCAGCATACATATGATATTTGCAATAGGTCAGAAGCGATGACACATCATTGACATACAGGGAGAAGAGTATAGTAACTAATACTGAACCTTGGGGAACGCCTGACACTGCCTGCCGCCATTGTGATTTTATATTCCCAGACAGGACGCGTTGCTGACGAGACGTCATGTATGAGCGAAACCATTGCACTGCACTTGGTGAGGAATTTAGACCGCTAAGTTTGGCTAGTAAGATGTCGAAGTCGACAGTATCGAATGCTTTGCTGAAATCTAACAAGCAAATGGTAGTCGCTTCTTGTCTGTCCATGGCAATTTTCAGGTCTTCTGTCACCTTTATCAGTGCGGATGTTGCGCTTCGATGTGTACGGAAACCTGATTAGTATTCGTCTAGTAGGTTGTTAGTAGTTAGGTAGTTGGTGAGCTGGTTATGGACTATATATTCTAAGGCCTTTGATAGTGCAGGAAGAAGGCAGATGGGGCGGTAGTCAGATGGTGCTGTGGCGATGTACTTTTTAGGCAGTGGCTTAATTTGTCCCAGTTTCCAGGCCTCAGGGAAAACACTTGTGATTAATGAATCGTTGGAAATGTCTGTTATAGAGGGCAGTAGTTGATCAATAATAAGTTTTACCATCTGGTTAGTGATGCCATCATGTCCAGTAGATGCTGATCTAATCCGCATTATGGCTTTCTTGACAGTATTTCAAGTGACGTGCTGCAGATAGAATTTTTCTTTGCTACAGTCGTTCATTCTCATGAAGTAATCAATGATTCTCTGTTTTTTTTTTTTGCGGTTCAGTTGTGGTTGTAGATAATGTGAAGAATCGGTTTAGTTCTTCAGCTGGGACCATGGAATTTTCTGCGACTTTTATTTTGCCTAACCCGAGACTACGGAGATTTTTCCACAGGATAGCTGGTCTACATCTATTGTTAGCTAATGTATGGGCATGCCTGAGTTTAGCGTTTCTCACCGCTTGACTGACTATGCTTCGTTTCTGCTTCTACACAGTATGATTTTCAGTTGTAGGGTGTATCTTTTATGCTTGATGTGCAGCGTCTCTGAGATTCATGAGCTATTTTAGTTCAAGGGCATTCTAGTGAATACGTCATGAAAATGATGTCATGGGCAGACATGCCAGGCGCAGATATTTGAGAGGTGCGGATTATTCTGTTTGGAGATTTCGTTGCGAATATATCTATGAAAGTGTGACCGGTAGTCGTGTGATGAGTAGGTGCCAGCTGAAGTAGCGTCATATTTGAGGAAGAAAGCATCCTCTCAAATTTGCCAGTGAAAGAACTATTGCGCAGAAAATTAATGTTAGTGTCACCTGCTATAATTACATGTTCATATGACGATTCGAGACTAGAGAGGGCAGTTTCGAAGCAGGCGAACCCACCTACTTTAGGAGGTTTGTAAAGGGCACATATTAAGCACTTTCTGTTAAGAGATTTGGTCTCTATGAACATATATTCCTCTTGTTTATCTCCATTGTTGTCGGATGTATGTAGTACAATAGGTGACAAATCAGAGCGTATGTACGCCCCTACGCCGTCCCCTCGTCTGTTGCATCTGTTGTGCCTGAGAAAGATATAGCCATCTAGGTTTACGGAAGTTGTAGGAATACTTGGTTTGAGCCAAGTCTCTGACAAAAGTATTACGTGTATATCAGTAGTTTGAAATATATATTTGAACTCGTCGAAGTGAGCTGGCAGAGACTGGACATTTGAATGTGCAATATGCAGCTTGGTGTGTTCGGGTGTTGATTGCCCGAGGACGCTGGGACGCTGCCGAGTGCCGACCGATGTTTGCGGGTTGTGGTTATCGGTGAGGGTCTGGCATGAGGAATGCAGAATGCGTGTGGAGGGGGGGGGGGGGGGTGAGGGAGTGTCCTCCCAGTTCTGTGCAGTGAAAGCAGCCGAGAGGGGTATGGGTAGGGGGTAGGTCCCTGGGGGGGGGGGGGGGGGGAGGCGGCAACAGGATCTGTGGCCAAGGTCAGCGAGGTCTGCAGCGGTTCTGAAAGTAGCCGTGGGCTGGCAGGGGAAGGAATTTCGCTAAACACAACGGGAGTAATCAGCACGGTAGAGTGTGAAATTAATTGCACTTATGAGGATAACAACTCAGGTATGATGGTTGGTTGCTAATTTAAGATGGAAGTGAGACTACCTTATGTAATAATTAACAAAATTACGTGACAAAAACAATTAGAGACGAAAATACGTACTCAAATCCCTGTGAATGAATACTGATAATGCGACACGTCTATGGTTACATACTTGCTCCTCTGTAGGTTAAAAAAAAATGGTTCAAATGGCTCTAAGCACTATGGGACTTAACACCTTGAGGTCATCAGTCCCCTAGACTTAGAACTACTTAAACCTAACTAACCTAAGGACATCACACATATCCATGCTCGAGGCAGGATTCGAACCTGCGACCGTAGCAGCAGCGCGGTTCCGAACTGAAGCGCCTAGAACCGCTCGGCCACCCCGGCCGGCCAACTACTACAATAAGTGTCATAATGTATAAGGTTGTTCCATAAGTTCTTAGGGTTTTTTCGTAAGGTTAATAAACACTATAGATAGTGGAGACAAATTGAGAATGTCAAATGCGTACTGACAGCGTGTTACTCTTGGGACAGACTCTTCATTGTGGTAGACAGCACGAAGGAGGAAGTGTATGACCACAATCTGGCGACCTATCTTCCCTCATGTTTCTAACCTCCACTCCCAAAATACAGTTTATCCGCTAATACGGTTCTACTGCACTTATATGCAGTACAAAAATGTAATATTTGTTCTTAACCCACGTTATCTAACAATACACATTAATTTTATACCATTAAAACATTTTTAGTAATCAGATTTTTCCATCCCCTGCAACGCAGTAACTATTAGTCCTAGAGAAAAAATTTAAAGAAACTGTTTTGTAGGCAATATAATGTAGTTTAATTTTGTATTGAGAAACATTTTCGCTAGAATCTGCGGTTTTCAAGACAGTCGAGAAAAACCGTAAAAAAGTAAATTAAATGCCCTCCCAACTCCACCGTCACTGGTCAGGATTTTTAGTATGTTGTTCGTTACACTCCCCTAATTTTAATTTGTAGGCTTGTATAAGAGAGAAAGTCAGACGGTTCACAAGATCTTCAAAGTCTCACCACACTTGTCTCATTACATGCTAAAACAGAGGACACATCATCTGATAAACTATTCACTGCTCTTTTGCTAGTTAGTTATGTGTTCCATTGATCAATAGCACGGAAAAACCGTTATGATGTGGAACGTATCAAATGCACAAGAAATGCGTACAGGAAACAAGTTTTTTTTTACATTATAGTGTTATACCTAAATCTTGCTATTCTCTATCCCATTCCCTTAAATGGCACAAAACTCATATCCCCAGATTTATTTGCTCACATTCAAGAATTCATCTATGGTATAGAAGGAGTTGTCAAGGAGGTATGATTTCAGTTTCTTTTTGAAACTATTACTGCTGTCTGTCAGACATTTCATTTCATCTGGTAATTTATCAAAAAGTTTTATAGCAGCATATTTTACCCCTTTCTGTGCCAAAGATAGGTTAAGTACAGCACAGTGTATGTCTTTGGTATTGTTATCATGAATGTCGCTGTTGATTTTAAGCTGGTCCATGCTGTTGAGAAAAAATTTCATTACTGAGTAAATGTACTGTGAAGCAGTTGCAAGGATTCCTAACCTTTTAAACAGATGCCTACAAGATGTGCGACTATGAACCCCACACATTATTCTAACTACTTTCTTTTGAGCAGTGAATACCTTTTGCCTAAGAGTTGAGTTGCCCCAGAATATTATTCCATATGACACTAGAGAGTGGAAGTATGCAGAGTATGTTAGCTTACCAATTTCTACATCCTGAAAATCGGCAATTATTCTGATTGCAAAAGTTGCTGAACCTAGTCGCTTTAGGAGATCCATCATATGAATTTTCCAATTAAGATTCTCATTTATATGTACACCCAAAAACTTTGTATGCTCTACACTGGCTACTGACTTCTTTTGATGTGTTATGTTTATTGAAGGAATTATACTTTTTGCAGCAGAAAATTGGATGTACTGTGTTTTTTCAAAGTTCAGAGCAAGCCCATTCGCAGAAAATCAATAACTTTTCCAAAGACCTTATTTGTATAATTTTCTGTCAGACTTACTTTTACTGGATTAGTAATTATGCTTGTATCATCAGCAAACAGTGTCAGTTCAGCAGTTTGTTTCACATAAGAAGGGAGATCATTCACATATATCAAGAACAGGAGGAGACCCATGATCGAACCTTGTGGAACACTTAATGTAATTTCACCCCAGTTAGATGAAGTGGCAAATTCCTTTGAATCACTTGAAGCATATAAAGAGACTTTTTGCTTCCTGTTCTGTAGATATGACTTAACCCACTCATATGCTGTTCCATTTATACCATAATATTGTAATTTCTCTAACAATGTCATGGTTCACACAATGAATGCTTTGGATAAGTAGCAGAATATTCCTACTGGTCACATTACACTATTTAAAGACTCTATTATGTGCACGGTGAAATTGTATACTGTTGTCTCAGTGGAACAGCATTTCTGAAATCCGAACTGTGATTTACTAAGTATCCCATTACTTTTGAGATGGCTAACCACTCTTTAGTACATTACTTTCTCAAAGATTTTTGAAAATGCTGTAAGGAAGGATACTGGCCAGTAATTATTGACTTCTGTGGTTTCCCCCTTTTTGTAGAGAGGCCTGACAATGGCATATTTTGACCTGTCTGGAAAAATACCCTGAGTCAGTGATGCATTACATATGTGACTCAAAACATCAGCTGTAATTGCTCCACATTGTTTTAATAACTTGTTAGAGATGTCATCTACTCCAACAGAACATTTATTTTTCAATGTCTCACATTGGACAGCCACCCACCAGAGCAGGAAGTCTTGTGTTATCAGGCTGTGCTCAATTCTGAGGCGAGTGTGAAGGCCTTCATCTCCGTTAGTGTCCAGAAGGAGAAACGCCAGGGCTGGGTAGTTGAGTTTAATAACCGTAACTTATTGCTGCCACTTCCAGCCTCTCATCTCCCAACCAAGCATCATGCCCTATCTCAACAGTGAGGATACTGTACCCTACACCTACATCAAAACAGTACATTGTATACACCCACCAAAAAAAGTTAAGGATGTATTTGTTTCTCATACCTTGAAATGAGATTGATGTCTTACACTCTGTTTTTGATAATACAGAATATTACGCAAAAGAAAACTATACTATATGTTTCCTTTAAATCGATTATGAAAGGAAAAAAGGGACATTTTTGAAAAAAAAAAAAAAAAGAACTTTGCAGTGTCCCACAATATCAAAAAACATACATTGTGTGTTCAGTGCACTGTTCAATAACGTGTAGATCCTCCACGAATCCTCAGGCATTCTTGAATGCTACGGTGCATGCTCAGTAACGACTCATTGCAGGCCTCTTGAGACATTTTCTCCACTCCACAATGGCAGCATTCCTAAGAGCTTTAATCGGTAATGTAGGTTAATTACGACTAGAAATCACTCTTATGAGCAACCTCCATCCATTCTCTATCCAATTCATATCCGGCGAGCATGCTGGCCAATCCATTCTTCTGATCCTACATCGTGTCAGATACCTTCACATTGCCAGTACGATGAGGACAGGTGTTATCGTCCCGTAGAGCGAACCTTTTCCCTACAGTTTCTGCAAAACCACTGACTATGGGTCGGAGAACGCTGTTTTCATACATTGCAGCAATCATGTTGCCTTCAATTGCAAGGAGTGTTGTGCGGCTGTCATACATGGTACCTGCCAGAATATGATTGAGCCACCAGATCGTTGGCGACGTGCCACACCATTGATGGATGACTGGTCTTCCCTGGTCGCCCCCATATGCGAACAGAATCGTCGTCTGGATGCAAGCCTATCCGCACTTCGGCTACAAACAGCGATTAGGTCGATTGGTCTGGTGTCCAATGTTCATTTGCTCCAGCCCATCTTACACGAACACCCCTGCGACGTGGACGCAGTGGTGGAGTCTTGAGAGGTCTTCAGCTGTACAACTCTCCATCATGAAGTTTGTTGCACACAGTCTGGGTACTTCCGGTAACCCTGTCGCTTCTCGAAGCTTGTGGCGCAGAGTAGTCGCTGTCTTTGTAGGGTGTCTCCGTGCAGATACCTTCACAAACCGGTCCTGAGCTGCTGCAGTTTTGCGTGGACAGATTTCGCGATGTCGATCCGCCCCTGAATGCGTTTCCTGGAATTTTTTCCACCGTGTGGAGACACCACATTGATTAACGTGAACAATATCCGCAACGTCAGCTTGTCTCTTGTTTTCTCCCCGCTGATTTAGATACGGTCTGCCACAGAGCGCCTGTTGTGAGATACTGTGCCACACTACAAGGCACACGGACAACAGTGGATTCATAAGAACTCAGCTCTGGCGTACTGCGTTTGTTTACAAGCCGCAATTGCATGCCCCTGATGAGGCGGAGTGGCAATGATGAACGAATTCGCCTTATGTACACAACCACCTTCCTGTATAAACATAAAAGGAACGTCCAAATTCATTATTGGTGAGTAATTTGGAAATATGCTTTTTTGATGAGTGGATTACGCTGAGATGACAGAAGCTAAGGGATACCTCCTAATATCGTGTCGGACCACCATTTGTCTGGTGTAATGCAGCAACCCGACACTGCGTTGACTCGGCAAGTCATTTGAAGTCCCATTCAGAAATATTGAGCCGTCCATGCATAAAAATTGAGCCGTCCATAATTGCGAAAGTCTTGCTGGAGAAGGATTTTGCACACGAACTGATCTCTCGATTATGTCGCATTAATGTTCGATGGGATTGACGTCGGGCGATCACTGGCTCAAACAGTCCACAATGTTCTTCAAACCAATCGCAAACAACTGTGGTCCAGTGGCATGACATCGTTGTTTGGGAACATGAAGTCCATCAATGGTTGCAAATGGTCTCTAAGATGTTCAGTTCGACCAGAGGATCCGGTCCATTCCATTTAAACACAGACCACACATTATGGTGCCACCACCAAGCTTGCACAGTGCCTTGTTGAAAACTTGGTTTCATGGCTTCATGGAGTCTGCACCACACACTAACCCTACCATCAGCTCGTGCCAACTGAAATCCGTGCTTATCTGAACAGGCATGGTTTTCCAGTCGTGTAGGTTCCAAAAGATACGGTCACAAATCCGGTAAAGGCACTGCAGGCAATATCGTGCTGTTATCAAAGGCACTCGAGTCAGTAGTCTGCTAGCATAGCACATTAACGCAAAATTTCTCCACATTGCCTTAACGGATTCTTTTGCTGTACGTCCCACATTAATTTTTGCGCTTATTTCATACAGTGGTGATTGTCTGTTAGCACTGACAACTACAAGCGAACGTCGCTGCTGTCGGTCGTTATGTGAAGTCCGTTGGGCACTGCGATGTTCGTGATAAAGAGATAATGCCTCAAATTTGGTATTCCTGGCACACTTTTGACACCGGCCTCGGTGGCCTAGCGGTTCTAGGCGCCACAGTCTGGAACCGCACGACCACTACGGTCGCAGGTTCGAATCCTGCCTCGGGCATGGATGTGTGTGATGTCCTTAGGTTAGTTAGGTTTAAGTAGTTCTAAGTTCTAGGGGACTAATGACCTCAGAAGTTAAGCCCCATAGTGCTCAGAGCCATTTGAATCACACTCTTGACACTATGTATCTCGGAATATTGAATTTCCTAACGATTTCCCAAATGGTCTCATGTGTCTAGCTCCGACTACCAGTCCACGTTCAAAGTGTCTTAATTGCCCTCGTGCGACCATAATCACGTCGAAACCTTTTCACATGAATAATCCCAGTACAAATAACAGCTTCGCCAACGCACTACGCTTTTATATTTTGTGCATGTGATACTACCGCATGTCGCTATCCCTGTTTATATTGCAGCACTTACGAGTAAAAAGCATATATCCAGCGGATATCCATCATCCAACCGTACACAGAGATCTATGTTACCTCCATAACATCTTGAATGCAGAGCATCTGAAAAGTTATACGTCGAAAGACTCCAACACTTCTGTGCAGTCCTTCATTAACATTGTACCAACTTTGAGCAACAATGTACTTGAATGCTACCCTAATGAGTTGTATGGCATGGTAAGATCCGGGATTCATAATAACTACTTCAGTGGGGCAGGGACTGAATATACCCTAATGAGTTATCTTGGATGGTAAGATCCAGTATTCATGGTAACTATTTCAATGGAACAGGGAACGTCGCTAAACCCCGCCCAATCCGGTAACCTCGAAACTCTTCAAAGAATTCGTGTTTTCGCACGTTCGAGTGAGAATTTCCAATTATGTACCATTCAGTAACACGAGTCTGGATCCTTTCCAAGCCTTGTATACAATGAGGACTTTCCTGTATGTAGAGGGATGGCACACTGAACTTCGGGATTTGGGATACGCGCTTTCTTGATAGTCATAGCCACTAAATTGATTTCCCTGAATTACCTTGTGCCCTAGTAGTCAGCCGAATGACACCTCCTTCCCAAGGTTCTGTAGGTAGAGAAGGGAGCCTTAAATGTTCTGGGTGTATGTGTCTTTTGGACACATGCGTTGTATAGAACAAGGGCACTCATGGAGTGAGAGTAGAGGCTAAATTTCTCAGTACAGATATGTTCCGTCCGTTCCAGTACCCACAACATTGCACCACAATACAGCTTGCGAATATTCTCAGGGAAAAATCACTAACAAACGGAAGGGCTAAGATACGACCAACTTATCTAGCCCATGTTTAGTAGATCGCTCCTGTAAAACCTAAAATGAAAAAGTCTCAGATATTTCACTCAATACCCCCACCACACCATTTTTAAGAAACCCACCCCGAAAGTTCATGACGCACAATCGACTCAAACTTGTAGGGATCGATAGATGACTGGAAACTCAGAATTTTTAATCATCGTATATGGGATATGGAAACGCATATTTTCTTTAATCAACGAAAGAAACTTTTTCGTTACATACCCATAAGATAAACACTGTTCAAGAAAATCGCCACTGGCGTAGCGAACAATACATCTGGCTAGGGACCAGAGAAACTGTGTTCAATTCCCAAATGCATCCTGTAGCTTTCCTTTCACTATTATTTCTCTTCTGTATCGAAACTGGTAGGAATGAGAGGGGCAATAAAGTAAGTAAATCAATAAGGAGTAATAACAATGGCAGACAAGTAAATTGGGTTAGTAATGATTCAAAATTTTAAGCCTCATTGAATGAAAACAATTCGGAGTAAGACTGTAAGGACGCAATAACGATTCATAGCGTAATTCATGATCAACTTCCAGTACCGATTTTTCAGGTGATGATATCGCGTGTGTGGTATGCATCAAAATTAATTCCCCAAGAAGTAACCTTTTTAAATGTACATGAAGTTTATTTTCCGCCGAATCTTTGGAAGGAACAATGTGGCTGCACCAAGTTGCATTCATTAGATGTTCTTGGTGCCACAAGTTTACGAGGTGTAACAATAAAGTAATGAGACTGATTTTCTTCGCAAGATGTGGCAACCCTGCAAACTTGCGTAGGCACAATATCTTTTACCTTGGTCTATAAGCTGCTTCTAGTCCAAGCAGCACATGGATCTAACTGCGCAGTCGTGAGTTGTGCTGTCATAAGTTAACACGTGTTTGTCTCTCTCGTCACAGAAATGGAACCGCATAATATTGCGCAACGGTATGGCATTTCATTTTGTGTTAAATTGGGTGAAAACGCGACAACAACTTACGGTAAGCTTCAGAATGCTTTTGGAGAGGGGGTTATGTCAAGAGTTCAAGTTTTTTGTTGGCATAAAATGTTTAGTGAAGCAGAACGAATGTTGAAGATGAAAACTGCAGTGGACGACCATCAACCACACGAACAGATGTCAACTTGGCCAGGGCGCGTGAACTCGTACGATCTGATCGAAGATTATCCATGAAAATGATTGCTGAAGGACTGAACATCAATCAAGATACGGTTCGTCTGATAATAACTGAAGATATTGGTATGAGAAAGATCTGTGCAAAAATGGTCCCCAAAAATCTCACACCACGACAGCGAGAAACTCGGAAAAATGTGGCAGCTGATCTGTTAGAGCAGACGGAAATCAACCCAGAATTGTTGAGACGTGTTGTCACTGGTGATGAAAGTTGGTTTTTTCGGTACGATCCAGAGACAAAACGCCGAAGTTCGCAATGGCGCTCAAAGGGATCACCCAGACCAAAACAAGTTCGCATGTCAAAGTCAAAAGTGAAACGCATGCTTATGCGCTTCTTTGATTCCAAGGGAATTGTTCATAAAGAGTGGGTGCCTCCTGGATAAACAGTTAACCAATATTACTACAAAGAAATTTTAGAAAGACTTCGTAAAAGAGTTCTTCGTGTCCGTGCCAATATTGCTGATAATTGGATTCTGCATCACAATAATGCGCCATCCTATACTGTTCCGTCAGTACAGCAATTTTCCTCAAAACAAATTTCAGTACTACCACAGCCACCTTATTCACCAGATATCGCTCCGTGCGACTTTTTTCTATTTCCAAGAGTCAAAAGGGCGGTCAAGGGACACCATTTTCAAACAGCACAAGATGTCCAAAAAGCTGTGACGAGGGTCTTGGAGGATATTACAGAAGATGAGTTCCAGAAACGTTACCATCAATGGCAGAAGCGCTGGAAAAAGTGTGTGCAATTAGAAGGGAACTACTTTGAAGTAGACAACACTAAACTTGACTAAAACAGTAAGCACCATTTTTTCACATCAGTCTCATTACTTTATTGTTGCACCTCGTACTTGCATTGAATGTTTATAGGACAAGTTGTTTGAAGGAAAGGACATGTAACAGAGTGGTGACAAGAATTAAAATTTTATTTCTATACTAATCCATTGTACGAGAAATTTATTTGCCTACTTGTGACTGCGCTCACTTATCAGCAGTTTAGTTATGACGAGCGACGGTGAGGAAGTCAACTGTTGTATGTGCAGTAGTGTAGCTGGACTCTCATGTTTGCCTGTTCCAGCGAGCTTAGCTACCGCTACTGGGTTTTTTGTCCCACCCACCATTCATCCCCCCCTCCCCCACCACTCCTTCCCCACGTCTCCACTGCCCAAACGCACGAAACGGCGCACCGTCACGCACAATGTCGCAGCAGAGTGGTGCGTGCGGAGGGGTGCATCTATCTACCGTGCCACTGAAGCATCTAAATGGACATTATATAACAAATTTAATACGCTGTTCACATAGTTCATGTTCGATAACGGAAAAGATGATCCATCCCCTAATTCACACTCTCAGGGGCCGTCTTCTCCCACTAAAATACTCCATGTTCATACTCAGGGTTCAAGCTTTCTCCATACAAAATTTCCCGAAAACCAGTTCAGCAGTTTCGTCGTGAATATGTAACACAGTAACTTTCGCATTTAATAAAATTGGTATGGAAGTATGCATTAAACACGTTGACATTTAGTATAAACACTGTATTCATTACGTTGAATAGTATTATGTAGAACATTTCAATCAATAAAATCATTTTCGCAAATATTATGCAGTTCAAACATCAAAAAGTTGACAGCTTTTTCCAAAGATACAACATGTTTCTCTATGTGGCTGGTATGTGGGGAGGCGCCGGCGCCAGTGCTTTCTCCGTTCGATTCACCTGGATCGATTGTTTCCCTCTGGCGTTGCTTATCTTTGCCTCGTTGGCCAGTGGTGGTGCTGGTGGGCAGACTGGTTTTTGGCTTCGTAACGGCCGGTACGTGTCGCTCCTCAGAGAGTGAAACTTGTGTATGCGTGGAGTTAGCTGGATTTGACTGGTGTATGTGGCTCGGAGTGCGGAAGCGGGCCTGTTATTGCAAGTTCTTGAGGCGAGACTGGGCCATAGTCTTCTACACAGGACGCTGAGCAATGTGTTATTCATTTTGCCTAGTGGAGTCTATTGAATAAGTAGACATTCACGCTTCTAGTTTTGCAATCGGGCCTACCCATGTTATCACTAGCTTCTACCTTTTCTTGTGAGTGTCAATATTGTATTGGAACTGCGACGTACTGGTGTAATAATATTATGCTTTGTATTATCGTTGCCCTTTTAAAACTAGTCTGTGCTGGGGCAGTTTTACATATTTTGAAAATTGAAGTCTACAGTTAATGCTTTTAACCATTTTTAATTTGCCTTTGTCTTGATGTGATCTATCGTTGCAGAATTTTATCTTACTACATTCTGGGGCTGTTAACATTGTTTCTTTTGTCTGTGGCTGTGTGTTTGTGCTTTTCTCTTGCAGCGGGCGCCTAGTCCATGTCTAAATCGATGTCCGGAGTACGATGTCTTGGCCGACCAGTACCAGAGGGAACGGAGGTTCTTTTGTCCGCCGGGAAAATGGCAACCGATACGGCGGTCACTGAGTTCTTCAGGTTGCAGTGAGTGGGGATCTTGCATTAAGTTAAGTTTCCTCTGCATTGGGACGCCAAGGCATCTGTTCCGTTTGCTATACTACTTGTATATTTACCTTTTATTATTGTAGTGGTTACAGTAAGATCGAAGTTATAAGAAGTTCTTGTTTGCAAGTAATTCAATCAGAAAGGTTTTGTGTAATGTATTTGTAACTTGTGTATCCGGTTAAAAAGAAACTTATTTCACCTTTAATAATAAAGTGCCCTTGTCAAATGGAACTGATTTTACCTTTTATTATTAAAGCAATTACAGTTAGTAGAGAAGTTATAAGAAGTTCTTGTTTGCACCTAATTCAATTAGAAAGGTATTGTGTAATGGATTTTTCTGACTTGTGAATAAGAGACACTTCCACAAAATTTTTGGGTAAATACTGTGCCATTTGGGTTAAACTGTTGATCAGCCAATAAATATGATATATCTTTTAAGTCCTCTGTACTTATTATTTCATTTGTCACCGGTTTGCACGTAACCTCCACGTTGCAGCGGCGTTAAAACTTTAAATTACTCTATCTCTTTTCTGTGATCCAATTTTTACGAAATAAAGCCTACGCTCAAGTTACCTGTAAAAATGCTATGAAAAATCGTCTAACAGTTTTGAAGATTAGTGTGTCCAAACAAACAGACCAGACACGTCGGTTTTACGGTTTTATTATTAGTATGGTATTATTTACCTGCCTTATTAATCCTCCAATTTCGACACAGAAAAAAATATACATGTAAGAAAAGCTGCAGACTGCATTTGGGAACTGAAGACATGTTCTCTGTCCTCCAGCCAGATCCCTTTGATCGCTGCACCAGCGGCGCTTTCGTTCAACAGCTTTCACCTAATGGGTACACGAGCAGTAGTTCGTAAAACTTTCTTTCCTCAATTTCTATGAAATTTTCGTTTGTAGACCTCATATATGATGATAAATTTTGTATTGATCCCGTCGCCGGCCGAAGTGGCCGTGCGGTTAAAGGCGCTGCAGTCTGGAACCGCAAGACCGCTACGGTCGCAGGTTCGAATCCTGCCTCGGGCATGGATGTTTGTGATGTCCTTAGGTTAGTTAGGTTTAACTAGTTCTAAGTTCTAGGGGACTTATGACCTAAGATGTTAAGTCCCATAGTGCTCAGAGCCATTTGACCCATTTTGATCCCGTCAATTTTCAGACGGCTGCTCGTCATGAATTTTATGGGTGGTTTTCTCAAAAAACGGGGGTAGGGGAGAGGGAGAGGTGGGGTCGGGGGTACTGAAGCAAAACTGAGGAGGGAGGCCAATACAGTAGTTCGTGCATTTGTGCATAGCCACTGAGCAAGGGTGGTGTAGTGGTTAGCACATCTGCCTAGTGAGCAGGCGACCCGCGTTCGAATCCTGACCTTGGTACAAATTTTCATTGGTCAATTCAGTCTGCATATACACATCTTTGATTTGAGATGTACACATGAGCGGCCTAATCGGTTCGCCGTGTCTGAGGCCTTACCCTTGTGAGTAGCCAAGAGAACTCCCCTGCTTACAGCCACCTGTCAATAGCAGTATTACTAAATGGATAGTCCAGTACATGGTCCGAACTGTAAGTTGCCTATCTAATGGCTTCCATAGGCGACAAAAACCTCATTTCCAATATTTTACATAATTATGGACCGAATTTAAATCTGAAATGGTTCAAATGGCTCTGAGCACTATGGGACCTAACATCTGTGGTCATTAGACCCCCGGAACTTAGAACTACTTAAACCTAACTAACCTAAGGACATCACACACAACCATGCCCGAGGCAGGATTCGAACCTGCGACCGTAGCGGTCACGCGGTTCCAGACCGAAGCGCCTAGAACCACATGGCCACACCGGCCGGCTAAATTTGAAAATGCTGTAATAATCCATTCAAAGGCCTATAATCTTTCGTTAAAGGTGTAACACAGAGAGCTATTACAGTTAGGAGCCGTTTCGATGGCTTGGTCAACGCGATTTACGGTGCTCAAATACCCAGTATGTAATCTTCAGGTATGAAGAATCAGAGCACTTAGCGTCTTCCAGCCAACTTTACACACAATTTGAAACCTTTTCTGAACTTTTTCTCGTTTGCATAACGTCAAACGTTCATCACATTAACTGATTTGCAATACGTTTGAAACAATTTCATACACAGAAGATCGATTCTTGGAAGAGAAATGGGATTGATGGTTTACAGTTACTAATATAATTGGGACGCTCATTCCAAATTTCATAAAACATCCACTTGAAAATATATGAAGTAGGATATTTTCAGTTACCTGTGAAGAGCAGGCCGCCAGCAAAGCCCACAACTGTAGCAGCACAGAACGCTATCAGCCCACGATGGGAGTATCCTGCAAACACTTCCACAGTCAGCAAGTACACAAAAAAAAAATATAAATGAATAAATTTAATAAAAACAGATTAAAATATTTAAGTTTTGCCTGGAAGAATGAACAAATTTGTATTACACTACTGGCCATTAAAATTGCTACACCACGAAGATGACGTGCTACAGACGCGAAATTTAACCGACAGGAGGAAGATGCTCTGATATGCAAATGATTAGCTTTTCAGAGCATTCACACAAGGTTGGCGCCGGTGGCGACACCTACAACGTGCTGACATGAGGAAAGTTTCCGACCGATTTCTCACAACAAATAGCAGTTGACCGGCGTTGCCTGGTGAAACGTTGTTGTGATGCCTCGTGTAAGGAGGAGCAATGCGTACCATCACGTTTCCGATTCTGATAAAGGTCGGATTGCAGCCTATCGCGATTGCGGTTTATCGTATCATGACATTGCTGCTCGCGTCGGTCGAGATCCAATGACTGTTAGCAGAATATGGAATCGGTGGATTCAGGAGCGTAATACGGAACGCCGTGCTGTATCCCAACGGCCTCGTATCACTAGCAGTCGTGATGACAGGTATCTTATCAGCATGGCTGTAACGGATCGTGCACCCACATCTCGATGCCTCAGTCAGCAGATGGGGACGTTTGCAAGACAACAATCTGCACGAACAGTTCGCCGACGTTTGCTGCAGCGTGGACCATCAGCTCGGAGACCGTAGCTGCGGTTACATTTCACATGTGTTACGACCCGTGGCTCTACCCTTCATTCTATCCCTGCAAAACCCTACATTTCAGCAGGATAATTCACGACCGCATGTTGCAGGTCCTGTAAGGACCTTTCTGGATACAGAAAATGTTCGACTGCTGCCCTGGCCAGCACATTCTCCAGATCTCTCACCAATTGAAAACGTCTGGTCAATGGTGGCCGAGCAACTGGCTCGTCATAATACGCAGCCACTACTCTTTATGAACTGTGGTATCGTGTTGAAGCTGCATGGGCAGCTGTACCTGTACACGCCATCCAAGCTCTGTTTGACTCAATGCCCAGGCGTATCAAGGCCGTTATTACGGCCAGAGGTGGTTGTTCTGGGTACTGATTTCTCAGAATCTATGCACCCAAATTGCGTGAAAATGTAATCACATGTCAGTTTTAGTGTAATGTATTTGTCCAATGAATACCCGTTTATCATCTGCATTTCTTCAGGGTGCAGCAATTTTAAGGGTAGTACTGTAGAAGCTTTTTAAAAATTGTTCCAATTCCCATTTCATACCAATATTTTTCTACATCTACGCACGTGCTCCGGAAGCCATCACATGGTGCATAATGGATGGAACCATGTACCGCTAGTCACCTCCTTGCCTGTTCCACTGGTAAATACAACGAGGGAAACAACTGTCTACAAGCCTCCATCCGAACCCTAATTTCTCTCATCTTATGTTCGTGGTCCTTAACGCGAAACCTAAGCTAGCGGCGGTAGATTCGTTCAACAGTCGACTTCAGATGTAGATTCTCTACGTTTCCGCAATAGTGTCAAACAAAAAAAGCCTCGTCTTCCTTCCAGTGATTCCATTTTGAGTTCCCAAAGTATCTCCATAACACTTGCGTGCAGATCGAACCTACCGGTAACAAATCTAGCAACACGCCCATGAAATGTGTCGAAGCTGTCATCAAAGCTACGGGTAGGCCAACACCATTTTGAATTCTAGCATTATCGATGGAGGGCGCCACGAACTTGTAAGTCATTTTCAGCCAGATGACAGGATACTTTTGGTCACATAGTGTATACTTTTCTTTTTTCTGATAACCGAGTGTAAAACCAATGTATCAATTTACCACAGCAATTGTGCTGGAATTGTTGGTTTAAGAAAAAACTTAAAAAAACGAGCGATATGTGGCTAATGAAAGATTGATATAGTCTTTAAATGATTTTTTTTTTCTGATTCAAGGAATCAACTTACGGATCAGCACATTATAGATTCAGTATTTATGATCAGATGGAACAATAAATATTGGATTAATTCATTATTGAAATTTTTAGCGTTGTCATGTCATTGCTCCTGGTAAATTTTATGTTTTGTGCACTATCTCTACTGTGCATTCGAATTTTTTAAAAGAACATTTTTGGTTTTGCCAACGAAACCCAATTGTATTCAGATTCCAGTCAGAAAGTAAGGATGCATGTTTGAGTAAAAACGGCTTTTTCATTCGAAATAATTAAAGAAAAAGAAAGCTACAAATTTTACACAAAAGCTTAGTACTTCTCCGCCATTTCTGTGAAATAATAGAAAAGGAAGTTACGCTATGAGTAATAAAGTAAATAAAATAAAAATTTAACAATTCATTCGTAGTTTATGATAACAGAAATTACTTGATCTGCTGCCTGTTTCTACTTAACACGCTTTCATCTGCTTGCAACCTTTACAAACGGATAACTTAACGCGAAAAATAGAGGAAGTCGTAGAATTTATCAACCTTTGTGTGATGTCTACGTTTATTTCTGGAAATAATAGCAACGAAAAAACCGGTTATCTTGAGCGGTGTTAGCCTCAAGTTAAATTCGAGATGACAATAACCAGTGTAACCGAAAACCAGATTCTTCAGAGATAACCGTCAGCCCCAGTTACACGTGGAGTGCCCCACGTACCGGACAACAGCTGAAATCCAGGCAGAGGATACAGGTAGAATACCACCATGAACTGGACAACAGCTGAAATCCTGGTACAAATCGCACTAAAGCTGGAATCTAGGCCGAGTCTACACAGCCAACTGAACAAGTTTGAAAGGGAATTGTGGTCTTCCGAGCGGCGGCATGATCCTTCCGGAGAACTGACGCACAAGTTGGAGAGCTGCGCCAGTTGTGCAACGACGCTAATGTCAGTGGTCGTTCTCGCACTCACAGATGAGGTTCTGGACGTCCACGTAGCACAGACGCCCACCGAGATCGTCATATTACAAAGGCAGATCGTACAGCTACCACAGCACAGGTAGAGGATTTGTGAGTCCCGGCTTGTCAACGCGAACTATTGCGAACCGGTATGAGTTTTGACATGTGTTGTACTTTCTCAAAATAAGGTTTCTACACTACTGGCCATTAAAATTGCTATACCACGAAGATGACGTGCTACAGACGCGAAATTTAACCGACAGGAAGAAGATGCTCTGATATGCAAATGATTAGCTTTTCAGAGCATTCACATAAGGTTGGCGCCGGTGGCGACACCTACAACGTGCTGACATCAGGAAAGTTCCCAACCGATTTCTCGTACACAAACAGCAGTTGACCGGTGTTGCCTGGTGAAATGTTGTTGTGATGCCTCGTGTAAGGAGGAGAAATGCGCACCATCACGTTTCCGACTTTGATAAAGATCGGATTGTAGCCTATCGCGAATGCGGTTAATCGTATAGCGACATTGCTGCTCGCGTTGGTCGAGATCCAATGACTGTCGACAGAATATAGAATTGGTGGGTTCAGGAGGGTAATACGGAACGCCGTGCTGGATACCGACGGCCTGGTATGACATGGCTGTAACGGATCGTGCAGCCACGTCTCTATCACTGAGTCAAAAGATGGGGACATTTGCAAGACAAAAACCATCTGCACGAACAGTTAGACGACGTTTGCAGCAGCATGGACTATCGGCTCGGAGACCATGGCTGCGGCTACCCTTGATGCTGCGTCACAGAGAGGGGCGCCTGCGATGGTGTACTCAAACGACGAACCTGGGTGCACGAATAGCAAAACGTCAGTTTTTCGGATGAATCCAGGTTCTGTTTACAGCATCGTGATGGTCGCATCCGTGTTTGGCGACATCGCGGTGAACGCACATCGGAAGCGTGTCTTCGTCATCGCCATACTGGCGTATCACCTGGTGTGGTGGTATGGGGTGCCATTGGTTACACGTCTCTGTCACCTCTTGCTCGCATTGACGGCACAGTGGACGTGGCTCTACTCTTCATTCGATCCCTGCAAAACCCTACATTGCAGCAGGATAATGCACGACCACATGTTACAGGTCCTGTATGGGCCTTTCTGAATATAGAAACTTTTCGACTGCTGCCCTGGCTAACATATTCTCCAGATTTTTCACCAACTGAAAACGTCTGGTCAATGGTGGCCGAGCAACTGGCTCGTCACAATACGCCAGTTACTACTCTTCATGAACTGTGGTATCGTGTTGAAGCTGCATGGGCAGCTGTACCTGTACACGCCATCCAAGCTCTGACTCAATGCCTAGGCGTATCAAGGTCGTTATTACGGCCAGAGGTGGTTGTTCTGGGTACTGATTTCTCAGGATCTATGCACCCAAATTGCGTGAGAATGTAATCACATGTGAGTTCTAGTATAATATATCTGTCCAATGAATAACCGTTTATCATCTGCATTTCTTATTGGTGTAGCAATTTTAATGGCCAGTAGTGTATATCGCTTACAAGCGTTCTTCCAGCTTACCTGATCTTCAGACACCCTTCCCCCTGCCCTCTCCCGCCAGCTGCTCCAACGTTAACACCCTACCATTCAGGATATTTAATATACACTCCTGGAAATGGAAAAAAGAACACATTGACACCGGTGTGTCAGACCCACCATACGTGCTCCGGACACTGCGAGAGGGCTGTACAAGCAATGATCACACGCACGGCACAGCGGACACACCAGGAACCGCGGTGTTGGCCGTCGAATGGCGCTAGCTGCGCAGCATTTGTGCACCGCCGCCGTCAGTGTCAGCCAGTTTGCCGTGGCATACGGAGCTCCATCGCAGTCTTTAACACTGGTAGCATGCCGCGACAGCGTGGACGTGAACCGTATGTGCAGTTGACGGACTTTGAGCGAGGGCGTATAGTGGCCATGCGGGAGGCCGGGTGGACGTACCGCCGAATTGCTCAACACGTGGGGCGTGAGGTCTCCACAGTACATCGATGTTGTCGCCAGTGGTCGGCGGAAGGTGCACGTGCCCGTCGACCTGGGACCGGACCGCAGCGACGCACGGATGCACGCCAAGACCGTAGGATCCTACGCAGTGCCGTAGGGGACCGCACCGCCACTTCCCAGCAAATTAGGGACACTGTTGCTCCTGGGGTATCGGCGAGGACCATTCGCAACCGTCTCCATGAAGCTGGGCTACGGTCCCGCACACCGTTAGGCCGTCTTCCGCTCACGCCCCAACATCGTGCAGCCCGCCTCCAGTGGTGTCGCGACAGGCGTGAATGGAGGGACGAATGGAGACGTGTCGTCTTCAGCGATGAGAGTCGCTTCTGCCTTGGGGCCAATGATGGTCGTATGCGTGTTTGGCGCCGTGCAGGTGAGCGCCACAATCAGGACTGCATACAACCGAGGCACACAGGGCCAACACCCGGCACCATGGTGTGGGGAGCGATCTCCTACACTGGCCGTACACCACTGGTGATCGTCGAGGGGACACTGAATAGTGCACGGTACATCCAAACCGTCATCGAACCCATCGTTCTGCCATTCCTAGACCGGCAAGGGAACTTGCTGTTCCAACAGGACAATGCACGTCCGCATGTATCCCGTGCCACCCAACGTGCTCTAGAAGGTGTAGGTCAACTACCCTGGCCAGCAAGATCTCCGGATCTGTCCCTCATTGAGCATGTTTGGGACTGGATGAAGCGTCGTCTCACGCGGTCTGCACGTCCAGCATGAACGCTGGTCCAACTGAGGCGCCAGGTGGAAATGGCATGGCAAGCCGTTCCACAGGACTACATCCAGCATCTCTACGATCGTCTCCATGGGAGAATAGCAGCCTGCATTGCTGCGAAAGGTGGATATACACTGTACTAGTGCTGACATTGTGCATGTTCTGTTGCCTGTGTCTATGTGCCTGTGGTTCTGTCAGTGTGATCATGTGATGTATCTGACCCCAGGAATGTGTCAATAAAGTTTCCCCTTCCTGGGACAATGAATTCACGGTGTTCTTATTTTAATTTCCAGGAGTGTACTTACCGTTCATGGCATCCTTCGCCCTTCCCCCCCCCCCCCCCCCCCCCCGCCTCCACCAATGTACAATAATTTGTAACTACACAAATTTTTCCCCCTACGGTCGGTCGGCGATGAGAGATGAGAGAATCGAGGGACACGCCCTGCAGTCTTTCTTTAAGAAACTTTTGGTAAAAAAAAAATCATGTCTGGTTTGCTTGTAGCTTTATAAGTCATTTTCATGATGCGCCCATCATTTCGTTAATGGTCACAGTTATTGTGATATTTGCATAGAAGTAAGACACTGCGAGAAATTCTAAAAAGTTTGCATTGAAAAGTAGAGGTCGCTATGATTTTTGTGGTGCATCTTACATAATAAGCTGCTGCATATGATATTTAGATAACACATTCCATTTTTCTTTAGATTTGGATGGAGGTCTCCGTCACCAGTCTCGAGAAAATTGATCTAATGTAGCACACTGATTTGTGATCACGTGGACCAGCGATAAAGCCATTGTGAAACATTCACAAGATTCCCCACTTTTCTTAAACGGTTTGAGATATCGAAATGAGATTGTGGCAAATGGTAGCACGCAATGAAGAGTGTTTTGTCATATGGTTGTTATGCAGAACACTGTCTAGTGTGTTATTCCCCTTACTACAGGCTTCTGCGATGAAAGACTATAATTTTTGATGATCATCAATAGCCGGTGAAACGAGAAATGCTATGAGTTTTGGAACCAGTGAAAACGTTGAACATTTATTTTTGTACCGAGGATGTACTTTTTCTCATTTCCTTAATAAACTACAGGATGCGGCAGAACCGACTAAGCAGTTTTAAGGAGCAATAAAAAGTAAATATGAATGTATGGAGAAAAAAGTTTTTATTTTCTAAATTAGTACAATATACCATTTTAATTTCATTTAGTTTTGAAAATGATGTCCTCAAGATGGCGGCCGTTAGCATTAATACATTTTTGTAGACTATCCCTGAAGATTCGAGCAGCTCTTGCACACATATCGCGGGGTATGGCATTCACTTCGTCAATAATCCGCTCTTTTAACTCTGGTAGGGTGTGAGGGCGGCTTTTGAAAACCTTTTCCTTCAGATATCCCCAAAGAAATGAATCACCAATGCTCAAATCTGGTGACGGCGCAGGTCACCCGACATCACCCGTCAAAGAGAAGAGGCGTCACGGAAACATTTCTCTCAAAACATCAAGTGAAATTCGGGCTTTGTGAGCAGTAGCTCCATCCTATTGGAACCACAAGTCCCAAGTCCCCCGGTTCATGTTCTTCAACAATCTCGTCAATTCTGAGTTGCAGAAAATTTTCCAACATTGAAACATAACGTGTGGAATTCACTGACACGGTCACTCCATCCTCAAAAAAGTAAGGGCATACCACGCCAAATTGTGATATGGCACACCACACTGTCACTTTAGGAGAATGTTGCGGCCTTTCATGAATAATTCGGGGGTTATTTTCAACCAAGTAGCGAAAGTTTTGCTTATTCACGCACCAACTAAGATGAAAATGTGCCTCGTCACTACTGAAGAAATCTGCATTCGGAGGAATCTGAGCAAGCATTTGCTCACACAAATTTTGACGATTGGCGTAGTTTGTTGGGCATAATTCTCGAGCAATCATTATTTTGAAAGAATGGAACTTCAAATCGCACTGCAGAATTCTTCTCAAACTGCGGTCTGAAATCCCTAATGCAACAACATGTTGTCGAGCAGAACATTCCGGCGATTGTTGAACTGCTGTTCTCACCCGCGGCACATTTTCTAGCGTTCTGATAGATCTATGTCGGCCACGTGTATCTATTCTGAAGAGTGCTACCAGTTCCCTCCAGCTGCCGAACCCAAGACCGAATTGTGTTTGCATTAGGAACGGCTTTGTTGCGTGGAACGTTGAAGTGTCGCCGAAAAGTTCGTTGTGTAGCGATCACAAATGGTTCAAATGGCTCTAAGCACTATGGAACTTAACATCTGAGGTCATCAGTCCCCTAGACTAAGAACTACTTAAACCTAACTAAGCCGGCCGAAGTGGCCGTGCGGTTCTAGGCGCTGCAGTCTGGAACCGCGAGACCGCTACGGGCGTAGGTTCGAATCCTGCATCGGGCATGGATGTGTGTGATGTCCTTAGGCTAGTTAGGTTTAACTAGTTCTAAGCTCTATGGGACTAATGACCTTAGAAGTTGAGTCCCATAGTGCTCAGAGCCATTTGAGCCACTCTCCCCACAGATGCCCTGCCGACTACGCGTCTACTGGCTACGTTATTCTGCGCAGGCTAACAGGGTGGCGTCGTGTTAGCACATCTGTCTAGTGAGCAGGAAACCAGCTTCGAATCACGACCTTGTACAAATTTTCATTTGTCGCTTCAGTCTGCATATATATATCGTAGATCTTTGAGACTTGAAAAGTCTGTGGAGCCATATAGTTTCATTTGATAACATCGCACTGGTTTTGCATCTGTACATGGGCATCTATCAGAAACAGAATCCTTCGATGTTAGAATGAAGGCATGTCAGAACACCTGATCTGGAAGATAATTCGTTACGTGCTATCGCCGGCGCATTGCACGAGGTCTGAACATTAGCGAAACTAATGTTTAGCGAATCTTGCATGAAGAACAATTGTACCATTTCGGGGATTGAAAATGAAAGACTCTTTCGCTGTTATGATAGTATTCTCGCAGGAACAAAAACAACTGAGGGAACAAATACAACAACACAATTACACTATTGTTCTGCAATGACCCACCAGAGACCAAGAGTCCCTAGAACCATAACACTCAAATATCACTTAACAACATCCGAAATTTTGTCACCAGAGTTCAGGTTCACTCAGACAACAAAGATTCATCCTTCACTGCAGAACTATACATGTGAAGGAATATGCCTATAATTAATAAAATATTAATACAGATTGATGTAAATACAACGTATGAGGAAAGGTGCGCATTGCCGAAAAAACCTAACTTTTATACTTCTATAATTCTATCAACAACAAAAATTGGTAGAATTTTTATACGTCGATACAGCACTTTCAGGCACAGTAGCACAACAAACAGAAGAAAATGATGTCTCTTAGGTAGATCTTTCATGCGCCGTAGCAATGGCTCTGCATATTTGCGTAACAAGGAAGTATAAATACGATATCTACCAAATACGTAGCTTCGGAAATTGTCAACTCGATATTGCGCTGTACGATGTACTTTCATTACACAACCCAGGCACAGGACGTGTGATCTCCGGAGCTAATCAGAAAACAGAATGAGAGCACATTACACGATTTCTAATCATCCAATCATACCACCACATTTTCAATGCGTGCACACGAACGACGAAAAATGCTAAGAGCGAAACACGAATAAAGTAGATATTCCAATGCAATGTACAAAGTGTACAGTACCAAGCAAAGCGACACTGCAACATACCTGTAATGCTGAGGAAACGAAGTCGGTTTGCTCGAAAGACACGGAAATGTAGTCGTTAGTCGTACTTGCAACATTCTTTGAAAGAATTATTGTGGTAGATTGCCTAACAACAGTACGTCGTACAGCGTATTCTCAATTTCATAGTTTCCGAAGCTATCGTGCCGTATTTGGCGGATTTCGTATTTATTGCGCCGGGCGGGTAAAGTTTAGCCGCTTCAGCAAAAAAGTGACGTAATATTTCTTTCTGGCGATGTGCTCGACGGGACAAATACTCAACTAGGTAACTCGCGAAATGTTTGGTCTTTCTGCCATATCGTGGGATGGCACCTCTAACGTCTCGCCGCATTCTGTCGACGTTCTGTGTTTACCTACAGTGTTGTATGAATTGAAGCAGACACTAACGGCCGTAGTCTCAACCCGGATCTTTTCTTTTTCATTCTTGGTCCAAAATTCAAGGGACTCTAGGAAGCATTTTTTTTCGACCCTCGCTGAATTCCACCGAACAGCTAATTTCATAAGATTTGTTGCCTTTCCTTTACCCCAGATTTATTTCGCCAGCTCACAACCAAACTGTTGCATTCCAACCTAACCTAGATCTGGGGCTACGCTACAAATCAGTCTGTCACTACACCCAGATTTTTTGCTCTACAAACTGAAGCTGTACTATTATGTCCCAGCCTAACAACAGCATAGGAAATCGCGAGATATTCGGAAAATGCAGCCGTAAACTGCTTAATCACACTCGTAGAAATCGCGACCTGTTCGTAGATCAACAAAGAATTTAAAAGTCACTGCTTCACTGACAGCAATTTCGCCCTAGATCACTAAACCCTCGTAGAACTTATGATTGCAATTTGTACTAATTCGTGCTTCCCGCCAACACTATGAGCAAAAATTGTCAGAACAGGGTGTACAACAGGACATTTTGCTTGTGGAATACCAGTGGAGACCTTATAACTGTAATTAAGTAGCGCATAAACTACACTACTGGCAATTAAAATTGCTACACCACGAAGATGACGTGCTACGGACGCGAAATTTAACCGACAGGAAGAAGATGCTCTGATATGCAAATGATTAGCTTTTCAGAGCATTCACAGGTGTTGACATGAGGAAAGTTGCCAACCGATTTCTCATACACAAACAGCAGTTGACCGGCGTTGACTGGTGAAACGTTGTGATGCCTCGTGTAAGGAGGAGAAATGCGTACCATCACGTTTCGGACTTTGATAAAGGTCGGATTGTAGCCTATCGCGATTGCGGTTTACCGTATCGCGACACTGCTGCTCGCGTTGGTCGAGATCCAATGATTGTTAGCAGAATATGGAATCGGTGGGTTCAGGAGGGTAATACGGAACGTCGTGTTGGATCCCAACGGCCTCGTATCACTAGCAGTCGAGATGACAGGCATCTTACCCGCATGGCTGTAACGGATCGTGCAGCCACGTCTCGATCCCTGAGTCAACAGATGGGGACGTTTGCAAGACAACAACCATCTGCGCGAACAGTTAGACGACGTTTGCAGCAGCATGGACTATGAGCTCTGAGACCATGGTTGCAGCTACCCTTGACGCTGCATCACATACAGGAGCGCCTGCGGTGGTGTACTCAACGACGAACCTGGGTGCACGAAAGGCAAAACGTCATTTTTTCGGATGAATCCAGGTTTTGTTTACAGCATCATGATTATCGCCATACTGGCGTATCGCCTGGCGTGATGGTATGGGGTGCCATTGGTTACACGTCTCGGTCACCTCTTGTTCGCATTGACGGCACAGTGGACGTTACATTTCAGATGTATTACGATCCGTGGCTCTACCCTTCATTCGATCCCTGCGAAACCCTACATTTCAGCAGGATAATGCACGACCACACGTTGCATGTCCTGTACAGGCTTTTCCGGATACAGAAAATGTTTGACTACTGCCCTGGTCAGCCCATTCTCCAGATCTCTCACCAATGGAAAACGTCTTGTCAATGGTGGCCGAGCAACTGGCTCGTCACAATACGCCAGTCACTACTCGTGATCAACTGGTATCGTGTTGAAGCTGCATGGGCTGCTGTACCTGTACACGCCATTCCAATCTCTGTTGACTCAATGCCCAGGCGTATCAAGGCCGTTATTACGGCAATAGTTGGTTGTTCTGGGTACTGATTTCTTAGGATCTATGCAGCCAAATTGCGTGAAAATGTAATCACACGTCAGTTCTAGTATAATATGTTTGTCCAATGAATACCCGTTTATCATCTGCATTTCTTCTTTGTGTAGCAATTTTAATGGCCAGTAATGTAATATTGTTTCAGCACAAAGATCGTGTGGCTTGGCAGAACAGCGGAGCCGGCGTGAGCAATGCTGCTAAATCAGCTTTTATAGATCTAACTCTGGCTTCTTTTTAATACTATACAAATGAGTGGTCAACTGGGGTCTGGAGGTAAGTCTTTTTTCGCAATTATTTAGATTCTTTTCTAGCCTTCTTTTCTCAACAGGAAAGCATTAAAAGCCGTGTTGATTGAAGAAAAATTGCACTGAACTATGATTTCAAAACTCGCTTCAATATTGCATGAAAATTCGACTGAATGAAAAAGTGCGAAAAGGAAACTAAAGCTGTGTGTGTGTGTGTGTGTGTGTGTGTGTGTGTGTATGTGTGTGTGTGTGTGTGTGTTCAGGGCTCGTCGGCGTACGCATACAGTACGGAAAATAAATCCACTGCTGTACAGCTACACTATTGATGACAAACAGCTGGAGACAGCGTCTGCCGTGAAATATCTAGGCGTAACTGTCCAGAGCGACCTTAAGTGGAATGACCATATAAAACAGATAGTGGTAAAAGCAGACAAGACTTAAATTCACCGGAATAATCTTAAGGAAATGTAACTCATCCACGAAAGAAGTGGCTTATAAGGCGCTTGTTCGCCCGATTCTTGAGTATTGTTCATCTGTCTGGGATCCCGGTAATTTCTAAGAATGTTTTCAATCGAAGCCGTGGGTTCCGAACGATAGATGTCGAACACGCGACTGTAAATCGATCAAGCTACTTTGGGGGCGGGTGCTATGAGCATGTTTATAGTGGCCGCTACAGCAACTACAAAAGAAGAGCATTACTACAATATTTGTAATGATAAAGGAAACGATGAGGATGAAGATGAAGATGAAATGGGAGATAAGATACTGCGTGAAGAGTTTGACAGAGCACTGAAAGACCTGAGTCGAAACAAGGCCCCCGGAGTAGACAACATTCCAATAGAATTACTGATGGCCTTGGGAGAGCCAGTCATGACAGAACTCTACCATCTGGTGAGCAAGATGTATGAGACAGGCGAAATACCCACAGACTTCAAGAAGAATATAATAATTCCAATCCCAAAGAAAGCAGGTGTTGACAGATGTGAAAATTACCGAACTATCAGTTTAATAAGTCACAGCTGCAAAATACTGACACGAATTCTTTACAGACGAAAGGAAAAACTGGTAGAAGCGGACCTCGGGGAAGATCAGTTTGGATTCCGTAGAAATGTTGGAACACGTGAGGCAATACTAACCTTACGACTTATCTTAGAAGAAAGATTAAGGGAAGGCAAACCTACGTTTCTAGCATTTGTAAACTTAGAGAAAGCTTTTGACAACGTTAACTGGAATACTCTCTTTCAAATTCTGAAGGTGTCAGGGGTAAAATACAAGGAGCGAAAGGCTATTTACAATTTGTACAGAAACCAGATGGCAGTTATAAGAGTCGAGGGGCATGAAAGGGAAGCAGTGGTTGGGAAGGGAGTGAGACAGGGCTGTAGCCTATCCCCAATGTTATTCAATCTGTATATTGAGCAAGCAGTGAAGGAAACAAAAGAAAAATTCGGAGTAGGTATTAAAATTCATGGAGAAGAAGTAAAAACTTTGCTGTCTGACAGAATTACAATGTCATCGTCGAAACTCAAAGGACTTGGAAGAGCAGTTGAACGCAATGGACAGTGTCTTGAAAGCAGGATATTAGATGAACATCAACAAAAGCAAAACGAGGATAATGGAATGTAGTCAAATTAAATCGGGTCATGCTGAGGGGATTAGATTAGGAAATGAGACACTTAAAGTAGTAAAGGAGTTTTGCTATTTAGGGAGTAAAATAACTGATGATGGTCGAAGTAGAGAGGTTATAAAATGTAGACTGGGAATGGCAAGGAAATCGTTTCTGAAGAAGAGAAATTTGTTAACATCGAGTATAGATTTAAGTGACTGGGAATGGCAAGGAAATCGTTTCTGAAGAAGAGAAATTTGTTAACATCGAGTATAGATTTAAGTGTAAGGAAGTCGTTTCTGAAAGTATTTTTATGTAGTGTAGCCATGTATGGAAGTGAAACATGGACGATAACCAGTTTGGACAAGAAGAGAATAGAAGCTTTCGAAATGTGGTGCTACAGAAGAATGCTGAAGATAAGGTGGGTAGATCACGTAACTAATGATGAGGTATTGAATAGGATTGGGGAGAAGAGAAGTTTGTGGCACAACTTGACTAGAAGAAGGGATCGGTTGGTAGGACATGTTTTGAGTCATCAAGGGATCACAAATTTAGCATTGCAGGGCACCGTGGAGGGCAAAAATCGTAGAGGGAGACCAAGAGATGAATACACTAAGCAGATTCAGAAGGATGTAGGTTGCAGTAGGTACTGGGAGATGAAGAAGCTTGCACAGGATAGAGTAGCTTGGAGAGCTGCATCAAACCAATCTCAGGACTGAAGACCACAACAACAACAACAACAACAACAACAAAGGAAACGACTTACTTCAGTCGTTGTCATGAGAAAGTCCATCTGATGTGTATGCTACGGGAAGCATTCCCTTTTTGCCGTAACCTGGGTACACTCTTCCAATGTCACACAAAAGTATGGGTCGAGTGGCACGTTTCCGACAAAAATCCAACATTTTCTACATTGCATAAGCAGGGAATTAGATTCTTCCACGTGAGGCAATCATAGCACTCACTATCGTCATAAATCGTTTGGGTTTTCCTAGCGTCTCACAGATAATTTATCATAACCCCCGCCACCACAGTCGGGTGATCGACTTAGAATCGCACGGCTGACCAGTGTCGCCGAGCGGTTCTAGGCGCTTCTGTCTGGAACCGCTACGGTCGCAGGTTCGAATCCCGCCTCCGGCATGGACGTGTGTTATGTCCTTAGGTTAATTAGGTTAAAGTAGTTTTAAGTTCTAGGGGAGCGATGACCTCAGATGTTAAGTCCCACAGTGCTCTGATCCATTTGAACCATTTAAGAATCGCACGTTCGATATATGTCGTTTGCAGCCCGCGGCTTCGATGGGCAAACGTTCTTGGAAATTACCGGGATCCCTATCAGGTAGGATTGATAGAGGAGATAGAGAAGATCCAATGAAGAGCGGCGCGTTTCGTCACGGGATCGTTTAGCTGGCGAGAGAGCGTTACGGAGATGCTAAGCAAACTCCACTGGCAGACGTTACAAGAGAGACGTTGTGCATCACGGATAGATCTACTATTGAAATTTCGGGACAGCACTTTTCAGGAGGAGTCTGACAACATATTACTTCCCCCACATACATCTCGCGTATTGACCACGAGGAGAAAATTCGAGAAATTAGAGCCAATACAGAGGCTTGCCGACAATCTATCTTCCCAGGCACTATCCACGAGTGATACAGGGTTGGAGCGGTCAGATAGTGGTACCGAAAGTACCCTCCGCCACACACCATTAGGTGGCTTGCGGAGTGTGATGTAGATAACGGTTGAGAGCCTCACAGGAAAAGCTGTTGCAGCGTAGCGTAGCATCTCAACTACACAACAATGAAGGAAGATGCATAAAAGGAACAGTGTAATGTTACATTGCGGATATTCTGAAGTGCGTTTTCTAAGTACCTAGCAGAAGCATTACTTACATTTTTGTTGTGAGAAAAAGAAAGCTTTGGGAAAGAAACTGACATGAAGATGATTACTTAAATGAGCCTACATTTTTGCATCAAAATATCGAGGTTTTAAAAATGGGCTGGTATTTCACATGCATATCATAGAAACAAATTCTCAGATTGTTATTTCCGGATCCGAAGTACTAGTGCGTTTAGAAATAATTTCTAATGAGATGCACAAGGAACGTCTACATCTTTTTTCTTTTCTGCTCTCCGACTTTTAAACCCATTAAAATGAAACGTCGTACACACTTAAAATACTAAATCCTATGGGATATTTATTTCCTCTAGTTGTTTTAAACTGACTTACGTACTTGATACGACCAAACTATTTTTCCAAGAACTTGAAGCACTTATCGAGTTTAGGGGGACACCCATGAAATCTGATTTTTTACAGATTATCGTCAATTTGACTATGCTAATCAGTAATATGAAATATTTTTCATCAGTTTTGAAACAGTAAAACATATTGTCATTTAATCAAAATGTAACAATACAACATAAAGTGATTGAAACAAAATATTCTCATGTAATCGAAATATAACAATGCGTAAAGATCATTGAAGTTAAATTGCAGCAAATTAAATCGCAGCATTCGGATAAACGCGCCTGATGTGATCAATCAAATTGTGAAATGGGTTTGATCCAAAGCGTTTCCGCCGTAGAAACTCGGCCAAACAGTTGGACAGCGTATTGCGATGAGTACCAAACATGCGCTTGTTTTTCTGTTTTGCTTTCTGCCATACGCTTTCAACATGATTAGTAGTTGCGTGAGTAATTCGATCAACGAAATGCATGGAATGATTAACCTAGATTCTTGACTGTGTTATACGCTCCCCACAAATCGGAGACGATAGTGGTCCCAGGCCGCACATAATGTTGTAGAATCGGCAGCAGAGTTGCTGCATCTCTTCGAACTACAGGAACGAGGACGCTTTCTCTGGTTTTAGGTGGCGTATCCGCCGAATACCCACTGTTCCGTAACCTTGTGACCTCGATTGTATTTTCGATGGGCAAAACAGCTTTCGTCGATCTCTACTGTACGCCCTTGACCGCCTAAAACAATCAGCTCTTGCGCGAAATACTCCTGGCAAATGTCTCTGCAGAACTGTTTCCAATCCACAACCGTATTAGCCGAGATTTGCAGTTCACGCATCAAAAATTCGGGACTAGTGTAGCAGGGGATACAACCCGTCGGCTTTGGACAATGACGTCACAAGTGGCCAATCGAGAAGCGATTCTTCTTAGTGTTGTAGCTCCCTTCAGTGGCTGATAAGTGTTTTTTGGCTTTTTTAAAAAAAAATCTCGCGAGATAGAATAAACAGATCCACTTTATTAAGCAACCAGTAAAAAAACGAAACTGAAACATAACAGCAAAAGCGAAAATGGTAAACTGCTCTCTGGCGACTTGTGACGTCATTGTCCAAAGCCGACGAGTTGTATCCCCTGCTACACTAGACCCAAAAATTCCTGCTTATCGAGTTCGAAGCTCCAGAAGTAAGCCATTTTGATAATCCATTCGATAGACAGATGACTACCCGTAAAAAAAGAATCTTTGCGAATTGAAATAATCTTCTAGCAAATGCGTCTTACAGAGCAGCTCCAAATACGACCGTCGGAAGATTGCTTGCGTTCTAATAACATTTTATTCGCACCACCAAGGCATTGTCCATCTTCACAGAATCTCTCACGTTTCAGCAAACCATGACCGAAAGCCCATTCAATAGCTGAATCACTATCACGGCAAACGTCGAACAAATTTACCACACGAAATTCGGTCAAAATGGCTCTGAGCACTATGGGACTTAACATCTATGGTCATCAGTCCCCTAGAACTTAGAACTACTTACACCTAACTAACCTAAGGACACCACACACATCCATGCCCGAGGCAGGATTCGAACCTGCGACCGTAGCAGTCGCGCGGTTCCGGACTGAGCGCCTAGAACCGCGAGACCACCGCGGCCGGCGAAATTCGGTCAAATCAGGGAAAATTCTAGTCATCACGAGTCAGTAGAACAAGCACCGAACCAACACTAAACTACACTGTTACTTGACTTTAGTGCAAACTGAATGAGGCGATTTTATCAGAGTGCTTTGATGTGCTACGATTAAGCTTGAATGATGTTTGCAAATAACATATTCGTGGTCCGGTCAAAAAATGGGAAATTTTTTTCTCTCTCGATGTTTTAAAAAGTTTTTATCTTCGAGATCAAAAAGTGAGAAAAAATATTTCCGAAAACTTTGTCCCCCTAAACTCAGTAAAGTGCCGAACTTGATTGGAAAGTAAAAAGAATTCATCAAAATAATATTAGCGTTCATTACATTTTGGCTTGCCGCTGTGTAAAATTTGTTCAAATTGTTCTTCATATAGTTGCAGTTATCTAACAAAACCTAACTTTCTGGATTTTCAATTATGTCCCTCCCCTACTTAAATACCTCACACGGTATAATGGCTTCAGTTAGAAAGACTGTCTGCTTTCTATCAGCTTTCTGCTCGTTTCACGGACACATCTAGCTTATTTTGTTTCGGAAATTTGGCACACTATGCGCGAGAACGCAGCAGCAAAGCTGGCACGAGAGGAAATCGTTTACAGACTAGCACACATTCATATGGCTAGGCCATACAAAATGTTCTCCACCCTTGCTGGGCAAAACCTCGGCAACTATTTGCAACAGGCTGATCTATCATCGACAGTACTGCCGGGCCATACCGCAGCATTGCCATATGCTGGAGCCACATTGCAGCAATGTTGATATCAACAGTACCGCGGCCACAAACTGGCTTAAAATATGGCCCCTGTAAACGCATCTATACAAAACAATCAATCAAGGTACTCCAGTTACCATATTTTGAATCATTTTTTTGTTCTGTAATTGTGTTTCGGCTACTACTTTGTATCCCACCCCGCAATATAGCTGATGTACGGGATATGTACAATAAACATCTAGCCTGAAGATAATAAAATACAAAATTTCTAGATCTACCACGCGATTGTATTTGCTGAGAATTGCATGTTAAATAATAAGCGAATTTGACAACGACCTTTTTATTTCGAACACTGGACCCTTAACATGAGACCGAATTGAACAAAATATTTACGTTCCATACTATACAGTGGATTATTGGTGTAAGAGTATTTACTTACTGTTTCTGAAATACGTCATCAGCATGATGTATATTTGAAGGCAAGAAGAGAGCGGCAACGAAAGATAAATGAGCCTCGCCAACACACTACGTACTGAAAATAATACTCAGACACGTTTCACGACAAACGTTCGTTTACGATATTTCCAAACAGAAATCGTAACTTATCAAAGATATTGTTTGAGGAGCCACAGAAACTGGTAACACCACTGAGGTAACCTCTATGGTTAACGCTCATCTCATAAGATCTTCTGCAAATTTGACATCACACGGAATATCGACAATCGGTGGGTCAGGCGTCACATTCATTTTGGCATATTTAAATGTTTTGAATTATAACTTGCAGTATTCCGTTTCGAAGCAACCATTATCACTGAATGTCAGTTAATAACGCATCGGTGATACAGCCCTTCAAGATACTATAATAATGGAGAAAAAAGAGCAGTCACGAGACCAAACGCTGGCGTCGTTGTTAATTTCGCGGTGTACAGAGGGGGAAGGGGGGGTGGACAGACCGCGCTAATTGACCCAGGCGGCAATTTCAGAGAACTCCAAATTCATATTCTCGAAGAAAAATAACCAGCACACTTTGGCCTATCGATTATTCATATGATTTTGAAACACATCCGTGTTAGTTTTTGTACACATTCTAAGTTGATTTCTGAACGAATCATAACTAGATTTTTTAATGCATGCATAGTGTACGTGATGTTTCTGCCACGGAAAACCCCGTCGCATCCGGAAATTAAAAAAACTTTTCCGCAGACAAAAGCGGACCGGCCTATACGAGCTGAGCCGAATAAACCCGAACGGGTGAATGCCAGTCGCTGTTTGTTTATGTGGTTGATTCGGTGTGCGAATGATCAGCGTTGTTATATTTATTAGCAAAATCACTAGATTCAGACTACCAGAATGGAAATAAACGGCTAACAGGTAAGAAAGTTTACGTATCATCTTCTCGGTGTATTGAAAAAAATGAAATTTTGACAAAAAACTTTTGCCAGTCGTTACACTACTAAGGGGCAGTTGTACAGCATCTGGTAGCAGCCGCTTAAGTTCTATTCTCGGAATAGCACGGAAAACGCAGTAACAGCTAACCGGAGATTAAACGCGGGATAACTGAACCGGCTAGTAAAGTTAACAAGAGAATAAGTTTTGACAATGGTAGAAATAGTTACAGAATTAGTGAGGACAAGATTGTTTGTTGGAACGAGGAAGGAGAAGAAACGGGGACATCATCCAAATTATATGGAAGAATATGACGATTCCAAATTTATATAAAAATTTCGTACTACTGCTATTTTTCGATCTCATGTTTGAGAAACTGGAGCATTTGGATTAAATGTGAGACTATTTCCTAACATAAAACTTTTAGCTTGTAGTAGGCCGCATAGGCACTTGATATTGGTACTTCGTGAATTATGTTCTGTCGTTTTATTCATGTAAATGAGTTAGTTAAAAATGACCATTTGTGCCAAAACAGTTTCGCCTTACTTGGCGTGTGTTACAATTGCTGCAATATGAGAAAGCCTTATTTTGTTTTATCTAGCAGACAGTGACAAAATAGACTTACTCAAATCGAGAAAGCACACCAGTCTTGGGTACTGTTCTCATTAACAGCTTTTTCAGTATTAGACAGTGACATTTTGATTTTTCATGAAACAAAACGTTTGACGAACTTTGATGAGGTAGTAGATTCTTTCGTTGAAAGGAAAGCATATGGTGTAAGGCTGTAGCAAGACTAGAGAGGGAAAAAATGCTGGGACCTAAGGATTGAAGAAATGTGTACTGCCTTGCTTGTCTCTTGTCTTTACTGGTTTTATGTTTCCTATATTTAATTTTATGTCACACAAAAGGGAAAATTATTAGCTAATAGCCAATAAAGAGTGCGAACTTGTTGAAGGGTTCTTTTTCTCCCGATCACAAACAATCCCACCCAGTATTAATTGTAAGTTTTTTTTAAAGCGGTGTCCAATGTCAAACTGGCGAACTGGGAGCAGGAGAGGCACCACAGGATCTTTTAATTTCCACTGTCCCGAACATAAGTTTGATGGCTTCCATTACAAAAATAAACACGTTTGGATTCCACAGAACGAAATACAGTGACGTGCGATAGAAGAATGCTGCGTGATGTGGTGTGACACTGCATTTCGGCACACTTAACATCAAATAACATGCCTTACATTTCCTCACACATATATGTTTTATATATCAAACTCTTTAGAAAGACGTGCGCTAAAAATGGACATACTTTTTGAAAAATCAATTTTAAAAAATTTTTTGACTTCCAATCTCAAATGCTCGAGGGGTGGGAGGGGGGGGGGGCGTCACCATCAAGTTTTTGCCCCCGTTCGGAAATATCGTAGATCCGAGGCTGTGCGTACGAGCTGAAAGCTGAAAGTGTAACTAACAAGAAGCAGTACCAGAAAGAAACAAGCATTGGTTTCAGTTTCATTTATCATCGATACAAATACAGTAAAAATGGAATTAAATAGTTTACGAGAGCATCCTTTTCACACCACATCCTATTCTTTCTGTTATTCGAAATATATATAAAAAAGTTACATAAATGAGGCCAAATGTATCGCATTAATGGAGAAAATACATGCAAGAACGGAAAAAGGAACGAAACTGTCTTTTTGACACTATTTTATTCATATAAGCATTGTAATTTTAGTATTTAAAATAGCTGTTACGCGCACAATTGTAAACAAGAAGCAATACAAACAGTAGACTCCTAATATTTTGTACAGTTTAAGATGGCAGTAGGCCCCGCCCACTTTGGCTACAAAACGACATACAGTGAAAGTATATAGCACCATTTCCCGTTTTTTTTTGCGTTCATGGTAGCACTTCCTGAGGTTGTCAATATGGCGTGTGATGTCACATGATAGTACCATACACATCTGAACTACAAACTTATGATTGTTCACCGAAGCAATCGACGTACGCTGATGACTGTTAAACATGGCAGTTCATTTTCTACTGGAGAACATCGTTCGAAATTCTGGTTGATATTGCTTGGTAATTGCTCGCGAGTGGCTGTGTCGAAACGAACGAACGACTGCAAAAGATATCGCAGCCGAGAATGTCAGCGATGTATCAATTGTGGGTCACTTGGTCTTCCTACTATAATGGAGGTATCGATAAGGAGAAATGGCGCAACAGTCGTACGATGTACGTTGCTTTAAAGCCGGCGTCGCTATGTTAGGGGCCCCAAAATGTTAGCTGGCTATTCTTACGATTACTCCTTGTTCTTTATTTCTGTAGTGTACATGCAACAGCTCTTTTAAACAAAAAATGTTAGTGCTTTCCCCAATAACAAAGCGCCAGGAAGGCATGTTCATACGTTTTCTGGTCTTTAAAAGCGTATATGATGCAGCAAAACGACGCATTTCACCTCTTTAATTTAATGTTTGTACCGTTAGGCGTTTCTAGTAGCCAATAAGAGAAGTATGCTATATGAAAAGGATGCTTTCATAAAACAGCATTTTCCTTAATAAGGGTTGATGAAACTGGTGTTTACTCCATGTCCTCTTTTCGAAGATGCTGAAAACGTATTTTGTTATGTTTCGTCAGTTTCCAACATCTCACAGCGTTCACCCCTGAGTGCTTTTCGAGTTGGACTGATAGAAACAAATCCCTATGAGAAGAATCAATCCATCACAGCATGGGAAAGTGGCATGAGTTGTGCACTTCAGATATCTAGGAAAGACAATCCAAACATCAGGATTGAACTCCATAGCCAATCGAGAAAGAATCTCCAAATTATAGAAAGCATATCAAGGGATCACCAATTTAGTATTGGAGGGCAGCGTGGAGGGTAAAAATCGTAGAGGGAGACCAAGAGATGAATACACTAAGCAGATTCAGAAGGATATAGGTTGCAGTAGGTACTGGGAGATGAAAAAGCTTGCACAGGATAGAGTAGCATGGAGAGCTGCATCAAACCAGTCTCAGGACTGAAGACCACAACAACAACATAAGCTCACTTGGAATCAGTCCAATAAAAAATCTGTTTCTGTCAGCACAAAACTAAGGCAGTGCAACTCAGTGGTTCTACCAGAAGCACAAATGGCTCTGAGCACTATGGGACTTAACATCTGTGGTCATCAGTCCCCTAGAACTTAGAACTACTTAAACGTAACTAACCTAAGGACATCAGACACATCCATGCCCGAGGCAGGATTCGAACCTGCGACCGTAGCAGTCGCGCGGTTCCGGACCGAGCGCCTAGAACCGCTAGACCACCGCGACCGGCTACCAGAAGCCCACTTAGCTCCAGAAACTACAGTGATTCATGCTCATAACAAAACCAGAAAGATTGAAAAGCAAGAAAGAAAACTTCTGAGGAAGATATATGGACCAGAGTTTCATGAAGGAATTTGGATAAAGAGGCCAACAAAAGAGATCTACAAAGAGAAATAATCAATAACGGACCTTTAGAAACAGAAGACTGAAATTTTATCTACGTATCAGCAGGATGAACAAGAGCAGGTTCGCAAGGCAAATCTTTGACATAGTAAACACTAACAAGAACAACACAAAGTGGATCAATGAAACAGAATAAGACATTAACGAACTGTAAATTACTCAAGACAACATAAGCAATCGACAGCAGTCCAGGAACATCATAAAGAAACATACACTAAAATAAAAACGCTCCGAGAAGAGAACAGGAAATAAATGATCGGCAGAACGCAGAGAGCACGGCAAGCGTATGAAGATAATTTGGGAAGGATGAAGGGTGAAGAAGAAAACATGACTCCTCAAGTTCAGTTGCGCTCTTAAAAGGGTTTATAATAATAATAATAATAGGGTGAATCACCTAAAATTTCCACCGCAAATACTGCAGAAGTGGAAAGTACTATTGATGTGCGGTTTTCACAGAGTGGGTTGGTAGTTCGTATCATTAACCAATCATAAACTAAAGGGATGAAAATGATATAACCCAAAGCCACAAAACTTAAATTTTTCAGGAGATCGTTTTAAAACTTTGAATAAATCCATACATCATATTTCATCTTTTCTGGGTGTCTGACAAAAGTAGTTTATTTCTCCAATATGTCAATATACATGTGTGCAGAGTTATATTGTGAACAAAGTTAAACGGTATTAATAAAAAAAATATTTTATCCCTGGGTGACATAATATTGGGCTTTGGCCTGTTTCATACTAAATGAATACATGGTTTACAAAAATTTGAACATCAACATACAACATAGCTTACAATGAT
The DNA here is from genome assembly GCF_021461395.2 of Schistocerca americana. NCBI lineage: Eukaryota > Metazoa > Arthropoda > Insecta > Orthoptera > Acrididae > Schistocerca > Schistocerca americana. The sequence goes on along the minus strand of NC_060128.1, from coordinate 172,071,205 downwards.
AGTGACTACAATTTTTCAAACAATATAGACAATATCTATCACCTCTTTGTCATTTTCATCACTTGCTTCCTTTGTTTCACTCAGACTCTTGAAGTATCCCTTCGAAACATCTGGTATATATGGCATTAATGACATAATATCTTTGAGTTTTTCTGTCGCAAATTGGAATGGGTTTTAAGAATTTCCTTGATAGCTGGCACGAATTAAGCTCCTGATGGACTCGTTCTTTTCTAGCGATATTTACTTCTGAATTCTTCAAAATCGGTATACTGATACTTCACTTTTAAATGTTACGGCATTCCTTCATCACAACGAAAAGCTGACGCTTCAGAAAATCGGAACTGAGATCCATCGTCATGTTTGTCCTTCTTTGCAGTATTGATCTGCACAGGTGTCAGATCTATAAAGTCTGCTTGCTTCATTGTAACGACTGAAAACGGCTTCTTCTTTCACGATTCTCAAATGACTGTAATCCAGTTATCAGGGGTGTACACAGTGGAGTTCCTGTTCTGAATGTGCTTCTCAATTCGACCGAAACCTCAGTCACAGAGCAATCATGTGTGTCCAACTTGTGAAAACCAATCTTCGACGACCTTTAATTTTCCTGAACGCACTAGTGATCTCTCTAGTGCAACAATTGCCCAGTTTTTGTCTTGGTCTCTGCAATTATCACAAATAATGTGAAGAATGTTTGCTTGAGATTTTTCTATTTCTAGGAATTTTATCACACAGCTTCCTATCTCATCAGATCCACGCTTTGCTTCATCTTCACTCCATATGTACATTTGTTCCTTTTTAGACCCACAATCATTAATACCAAAATTATATTCCCACAACTTCCTCTTGTAGAATGCAGGCCCAAATGTCAGCCTTGGTGTTGGAAACGTTTGTTGTAGGTCAAAGGCTATTGTAAGATGTTTGTCAGGATTTTCCCTAGCTAACTTGGAAAGCTGTGTAATGATATTTTGCCCAGCAGATGCTTTGGCATGATGTAGGTCCCTTTGAGTTTTTAATCTTCTAATCATATGTTCAGGGTTGGTCAGTTGTGTATTTTTTATTTGAATTTTAAATTCATCGCATGCATGACACGTGTCTAAACGAGACAATTTAAAACCAATATTAAAATCATGATTAAGAATATCGAAATTTCGAAACTTTTACTTGCAGTGCATTATTTTCTTCACGATATTTCAAATAATGTTCTTGATACAATGAAGAAATTAACATGTCATGGTCGAAGTGTAATTTATTAGGTTTCTGTGAGTGGTTGTAATGACAGGCATATTTAGGTATATTATTATGAAGTTGTGAACTCTCTGAACGGCTTCTGGTGAAATTTTCCTTGATGGATTCCCTTTTTCCAGGAAGCAAAGAAAAAGTATAAAAGTAATTTTAAAGTTGAAGCCCAAGTAAGAGAAATTGAGTTAATTTATGTTTGAATATGACACTTAAGGAAAAACGCTGGATAAATAAGCAGAATAGAACAAAATTATGTTTTTTTCTAGGATGCAAAATTAATTTAATTCTTAAATACCTGTTCTGCTTTTTGGCGAAGTGAAGTGTCCATCACACAAGTGTTTTTGTAAGTTCTTAAGACGTCCTTGATTGTTATGAAACCCAAGCACACTTAAAAATCCTTCTCTGCATACCAAAATATTACAGTCATTCACTTTAACCTGGTACAAAAAAGTAACCATTCGCTGCGAAACTGCGGTTTTCCTTTTTTTGGGTACCCAAAAGAGTAAAATATGTGAATAAAAATAACAATATTTTATTTATAAAAAGTACATGATATAAAATATTAATTTCAGATTTTCATTAATCATGGTCACCTCCGGTGCACTTGTTTCATCTTAATATTGCTCAGAAGGTAATTATTTTGGCAAATGAAATCACGCATATCCCAAAAAGAATGGAATATCTGCTCTATACATTCATGAATGTGTTTTTACATATATATCCAGGATCACGAATTTTAGCAGCAACAGTTTGCCCTGTTTTATCAGACATGTACTCTGTGCCAGAATTTCTATGACGTTTACATTTTTCCCTTTTCCAATTGCATATATTTCCTCTTTTTTTCTGCCTTTAGTTTCTTTAGCACGTGATACTTCGAGAGACCTTTTACATTCGTCAGCATCCTAAACTGCACTAAGTATTCAGAATGAGAAAGACCAAAGCACTTTAATGCATATAACATACCTTAATATATTATGCAAATAGCCTTATAATATTAAAATTATTACCAATAATGCAGTAATTAATAGGAGAAGTATAATTTGTTCATGATTCACACACATGTAGTGTAGTTAGAGAGTATATAACAGTTATAATTACGCAACAGTTTTTGCTCTGACACAGTCCTAAGCCTCAATGTATTAAATGTTTAAAAAAGTATGTGTTTTCGACTTACCATGTCAGTTTCAGATGTATATTTGTCAGAGGAAGAATAACTGTTTCGCACTGGACGAATAATCTACATCAGAACTGGCCATTTCCATCTCGGAATCATCTTTTTCGGTTCAGATTGGAAATAACCTCTTCTTTGCAAGCGCCGTTTTACTGTGGCTTTGGGTTGTGTCACACGAAAAAGACTACTTCCTCACCCTATTAGAACAACAAGAGTGAACTGCTTTGCCATCCAGTTAGTGAAAGTTAAAATATTTTCGCAGTTTTCACACCGACTTTTCTTCGTGCCATTCAACCAGTGTAGTTGCTAGGTACGATGTTCTTATGTTTGCTTGCAGTGTGCTTAAGTGTTCCTTGAGTGCACTGCGACTTGTTAGTCAGTTTGAGTGTGAAAGTCCAAACAGTAGGTCGTGAATGGACGATTGGATTTATTAATGCAGAAAAAGCCGACATGCACATGGTGTTTGGAGAGTGTAGGAAAAATACAATTCGTCCTTGTACAGTGTGTGTGACAAGATACCCCAATAGACGTCAGCCATCTCGGCAATTATTTATCAACCTCTTCAACCAGTTACATGAACTGGTACTGTAGCACTTAGACAACGTAACAAGAGAAAACAAGTGACAACAGAAGAGAAGGAAATAATTATTCCTGCTGCTGTAGCATTTGATCCTAACGTTAGCTCCAGCGCAATAGCACTAGGAAGTGACATGAGTGAGGCAAGTGTCATATGTGTATGCTATCACTGGTATTGTACAAGTGTTGGTGTGGGAACTTCCCAAAATACGATTTCTCGTAAACGATTCACATTAGAATCCTGTAACAAACTCCACAGACAGTCTAATTTACGCTATTCTTACCCTGTTAATGCTAATAGGCGTTGCTCCATTAAAAAAATGTTTATCTGTACAAAAAATGCACTTTTAAGTATTATTACAATCTGCTGATTGGCTAACAGCCCCTGATACCAATCCAATCTGTAAAAACCGCACATCAATAGGATGTGACATTTCCGCAAAATTTGTGGTGCAAGTTTTAGGTGATTCACGCGATTCACCCTGTATTCATCCGTTAATGACACAAGCTAGCAGTCTTGATCAAAACGCGTCCACCACCAGCTAATTTTTGGGGGAACTAACATAGCGGACGTCTACTGTTTCAAGTTTCTGACTTACCTCATTATATCTCCATGTTCCCTATTCATTAAGTAGTGCTGTGCTTGAACAAGACTCGAGCTGCTCGAGCATCTTACGCCACAGCTCGAGTAATCTCGAATTCTGTTGGATCTATCGATCGGCCCACTATCTAGTAACTTTTGGTGGTACTATCTCCAACCTTGTCTTGGCGGTTTTACTGCACGCTTGATCTTAATAATAAAAATAAGTGTGAAAGACGGACAGAAATATCTTTCATGGTACAAGTCATATGTAACAATGCCGACAAACCTATACGAATTATAAAAATGGATGTAGACGTTCTCCTGCAGCATTACTTTCCCTCAACAGTAGTTGTCGATACTAGTATTATTTTTCGTATTTTGGACAGGTCAATATTATCTCAGTTGCTTTTCTGAAAACTTTCATATAATTGTATATTTCAAGCTAAAATTTATGAAAAGGAATTACTTTCTAGGATATTTTAGTTTTGTTGTTATACTCGATAACATTAGTTCTGAATGTACAGGTGAAATTATATTTTTTTCAGAAACAGTTGAAATTACGAATTATTTGCACACTTCAAATTTCTGTTATTAATTTTGCAATCCTGTGTTTATTTCTGGATTCATTTACGAAATAATGATCGAAATTAATAATGTGACGATAACTAGTAGGAATTCATTCGTTAAGCAAAATTGTAAACCCTTTGGAATATTGTTATTTCAGCAGAGTTTGGGAGTCGTAAGCTTGCCTCTAATGTGATCGGACGTATTTGTATATAATAGGTGCGAACAATGTAATTTCATCTTTGTTAATGTGAAAAATCAAAATTCTGTATGATATACTAAAATGTGAGAAAATCAGTGGAAACTATATTTACATAAAAAATTCTGCAGTAACAATCTTACAATTTATTTAGTTACAGCTGTAGTGGGACGAAATAAAGCGTCACTCATCCACCAGTGTCAGCCCAGTTTGCAGGTGAATATAAGTTTAATTTAGTTTTGTTTATGTATTTTTGTAATATTTGTGAAGTGTCTAAAGTTTTTGTATTTTTTTTATGTTTCATGTACGGAGAGGGCGGCGCAACGAACGGAGACAGCATCTTCGTTGCCGGGACCGGAGAGAAAATTGCTGGCCACTATACGTCGCGGGTCGACAGCCTAAGAGCAACAGAAGATCCTGAAACCGAGTTGTTGCGTCGTGCTTCTAAAAATTAAATAACTGAGAATTTGTAATGTTTTGTACAACAATGACGTCGTAGTGAGTTTAATCTTATTGAACATGTTAGTTTTGTCTCGTCAAGGCTCAGGTTCACGTCTGTATGTAGGAGGAGGAGGATATTAGTGTTTAACGTCCCGTCGACAACGAGGTCATTAGAGACGGAGCGCAAGCTCGGGTGAGGGAAGGATGGGGAAGGAAATCGGCCGTGCCCTTTCAAAGGAACCATCCCGGCATTTGCCTGAAGCGATTTAGGGAAATCACGGAAAACCTAAATCAGGATGGCCGGAGACGGGATTGAACCGTCGTCCTCCCGAATGCGAGTCCAGTGTGCTAACCACTGCGCCACCTCGCTCGGTGTATGTAGGAAGATAATAAACTAGTGGATGCTACTAAAGTTGAAATACGTGTTCCGAGGATTTATTTATGAAGAATTATGTGAATGAATTAATAATATATGTGACAAGATTAGTGAATTTTGATAGCGTTCATCGCGACTTTGAACCTCAAAAGTTTATTCAATGTGGTTCTAATATCGATTAAATCAGATAACATGTATCAATATAATTTCTGAGGAGAAACAAACGACATCTAAAATTGAAAAAGTTTACGCAAACCAATTGGCCCGAGTGACATAATTCTGTGCATACGACTCAAATGATGTTTTACAGTTTCGTTCAAGAACCATTCTGAGACAATTTAAAAAGAATATAAATAATTTTGAAGTGGGTTGTAACTGACGTAGGTGACGAAGTCTGCACATGGTCATATGTCAAAAGAAAATCATTTATAAGGAACCTACGTCGTTACACTACACAGCCAACCATGAGAACCTGACGATAGATTTTCAGCTTCAAGAATCAAACCCATAGGCAAGAAGAACTGGAGTTATGTCAAAAAGACAAGCTAAGTAAACTTGGAAGTTTATTGCAATCTTTGCTCCTCTCAATTCTTCATAAAAGACTTTACTTATTAATTATTTGGACTGGGCATTGTTTCATGTGGACAATAGATGGAAGGAAAAGGAGGGGGGGAGAGTACAGTTTGTATGTTCCACAACTCCTCATAAAACACTGGATCAAAGTTGGTACACATCTCATTTACTGTCTGGAAAGAAACGCTGTGGGAATAAGAACCACCCATCTTTGAGGAGGCAGGGGTGAGGGTAAAAAATCACTGTAGACCATAAAGCGAGAATTCCCATAATTTAATTATCCAGTATTTGCGGATGAGAGCACTTAGAGACTTGCAATAAATGTTACACATCATTTCAAACATTTTCAAATCTTTTTCTCGCAGACAGTCCCAAAAAATGATGAAAGTAAAAAGTTCATTGCTTACTACATTTTCGCTATTCACGCAGTAAAACTGCCATGTGAAGCATGACGTTTTAATATATTGCTTCTTAACTACAAAGTAGATGCGTGACACATTTTGCAGACAGTATTCACATATACCACTAAATGTACCAGAAAAATTACATCGTTGTACGACACATAGTTCAGGAGATAGGTGTCACAAATATTGAGATACTGTAAAGTTATCCTGGCATGGGATGCCACAATGTAAAGTTATCCTGTGGTGTGGACTACATACAATGATTGAGAATGTAGTAAAATTTACTAACAACATGTATTTATTAAAAGAGAAACAGACATAAATTATAGTTATTGATTGAATACAGTAATCCGGCCGCGGTGGTCTAGCGGTTCTAGGCGCGCAGTCTGGAACCGCGCGACCGCTACGGTCGCAGGTTCGAATTCTGCCTCGGGCATGGATGTGTGTGATGTCCTTAGGTTAGTTAGGTTTAAGCAGTTCTAAGTTCTAGGGGACTGGATGACCACAGATGTTAAGTCCCATAGTGCTCAGAGCCATTTGAATTTGAATACAGTAAACAACTAGCAGTTGTATTAACAGGACAATGGACAAGGATCCTGGGTGGCAGAAGTGAGTCAAGTACTGTGGCCCTAAAAATGTGGATAACGCAATCTGAATTGATCTGACATTGAGCAGTCTTTGATTGATAATCTACAGAAGTCTATATAGGTGCAGCTGAGAGCAATCGGCGATTGAGATCTGTGTGCCCTGACAAGTCCAGAGCAGTAGTATGTTACCCAGTTTGCTTCATGCAGCGATGTAACTTGCAGCTGCGAGACGTGTGCAGTGGAGGCGAGGCATAAGGCAGCACCTGTGAATCGATCGAGGCCACGAAAGAAATGCAAAATCTCACGGTCTAGCGATCAGGCAGATGAATAGCAATTTACTCTCTACCAGAGCCCTGAAATCACAGTAGATTTCAGTGTGTGGCACACCCTTTCGCTGGTCGTACCAAGGACCAATTTGGCTCACTTATACAACAGAGTGCACAGGGATACCAAACATCAAGACTGGCAAATCAAAAACGAGTAAATGGGCCCTCAGCAACAAACAAGTAGTCTGAGACGTTTGAAGTCACTCTGTCGGTACAGTAAGAACTTCACCACAGGCTCCAGTTGAACTACTTGTAAGTCAAGTCAGTCTCAGAACAGGTCCCAAACACCAACCACACATGCCAGAGCTTCGACCAGAATATGCTTCCAGACCGAAGTCCAGAACCCGAGCGTCTCGCACCTCTCCAGAAAGGGGGGGGGGGGGAACTTTTTCCCGCAACGTGCACGAACGACACCGCCTGCCTTCACTCCATCTTGAGCCAATCACAGGGATTTAGGGCGCTAAATCTCCCTTCCTACGACAGCAGAAACTCATGTCGAACCAGCGAAAGAGTTAAGAAACCTGCGCCTCTGGAAAAAAAAGAAACTGCCAATTACTGGATTTTTTTAAGTTTTCGCGGAGGGAGAAGATGTTTTTCTCCGAAGTCGCATCGTTTCCCGTAGCAACAAGCGAATACATACAATCTTAAAGAGCTTTATCTAAATCGCCTGTGCCTTGGAATATGTTAGTCCTACCTATGAGGTGTAATAAAGATTCTATCTCTAAACATTTCTCAGATGCCAGAGCTTAGTATACAACCGAGGTGGCTGATGGAAGTGATTTGTAGTATCGGCAAACACAAAAACTTGTGAATTTTTATTACGAGTGGCTCTGCACACAATGCCCAGTTGCCTACTCCATTGTGTAGAAGCGTCCCTTCAATCCGTTGTCCCCAGCCCAGCCTTCCACTGGCACCGCGGCAGAGAGCTCGGCATTGTTCTGCTGCAGACCTGTCTCGACTAGGGGCTGCTCTGCCTGGCTTGTATGTCTGTGAGCCTGTCCGGCAAGATTTACTGAGGGATGGCCTCGCCGCCAATTGCTTTCAACTTCCAACATGCAGTTTCTACGAACTAAGAACCATAAAAACATCTCATTCTTTTAGCACCCTTTTAGCTCTATCGTCTGCTCGGGCCATTAACTTTCTAGAGTGTCGCTCAAGGTGTGTAAGGTATTAACAAAATTTTTAATAATTTTCTGTATACGAAAAAAGGGTGAGAGAGCAACTTGTCCTCTCTCAATGCGTCAAAAACTGCCACATCATGTATGACGTTTTAATTTGTTATTTCTTTGCTGCTACTATTATAACTCTATTCTCAACACATTTTACAGACAATAGGCGCATATACCACTTTATGTACCTACAAAATTATATCATTGTACAGCACATAGATCAGGAGATACGATGTCATAAACGTTAAGCTGCATGAAAATGAAACTGCAGGGCGAAATTCGCTGGACATACAGTTGAAATACGTATACAAATATGCGTGAAATATGTTGAATGTGTATGAAATATATTTGAAATGTGCGTATGCAAGCTAAACCACAGGTTAAAAACTCGTCCCAAACCCCTGGAGCGATTTCTGCCGAATTTGTTACAAATATTAGTTTCAATCTGGAAAGAAATACTGTAGGGGTAAGATCCACCAACTTCCTACAGGGGTGAGTGTGATAACGAGAAGAGAGAAGAGAGGACAGACAGCATGGGGGAAGGAGGAGATAGGCACCAATAGGAGGAGGAGGAGGATGAGGAGTTGGACAGAGGTAGAGAGGGTCGGATGGGCAGAGAGAGAGGAGTGGAAGAGATGAACATAGAAAGGAAAGGCAGATGGACAGACACAGTGGAAGGAAGAGATAGGCAGAGAAATGGAGGAGGAGGTGATGAACAGTCAGAGGGAGAGGGGGAGATGGACGAAGAAAGGGAAGAGGCGGTGATAGACACAGAAAGAAAAGGGAGGAGATGAACCATGGAGAGGGGGGAAGAAGAGGAGATGGTCAGAGAGAGTCGAGGAAGAGATTGACGAAGATGGAAGAAGACCGACAGAGAGAGGTGGAGGAGGAGACAGACAGAGAGAGAGAGAGGAAAGAGAAAATGGACAGAGTGGGGAAGGAGGAGATGGATTTATAGAAGATTGCAATAAATACATACCTGTGTGACACTAATAAGTAAGTAAAAGATTGTAGTCCTGATTTTGTCTTACACCCGAGCGATCTAATGACGTCTTAAGGTACTAAATCGAAGATGGGTCTCACACCTGTAATTTATCCTTGCAATTGCAATTACAGTTATTTTATCACACTGTATTTCATTCGTTAGGCATTTAATTCTTGATTCATTTTCTTCCTTGTTCCATCTGACTGTTGCTGTCCTCTTTTCAAACTGATTAAAATCTTGTATCATTTCTACCTGTTATTTTAATATGCGGACAGCGACTGAAATGCTCATTACCAACCAACTTGGTAAATCATTACAGTATTTTATAAACAAATGAAATATTCTACTGGGTTCAGGCAAATAATATTTAATGAGGAATGACATTTTAGTCTTTCCTTAAAATCTGGATACATTTTTATATACCCACACGTACTGGTACTGTAAGAGAACACATTAGCGACCCCTACTACGTCAGTAATATTGTACAGTATTATTGACGGTCTCCTTAGGCTGCTCCATAATATGGCCAATTATATTGTCAATAATGTTGTGCAATAATACTGTGATACGGAATGTTGAGCAATGAAGACGCCGCTGCTCTGATAATTGCTTTACTTTTTTATAAGAAGAAAAAAAGGTGGATGAAAAATTCGTTCAAAGAACGTCAAACGTCACTCACCAAACATTGTGGAGCAAATTGAGGTTGAATGAGAAAAAAGGTCATCATAACTTTTTGCATGTTGATGATCCAACGTAAGATACGTGACTGGAAATGGTTCTCACCATACATTGGTACGTGGCTTTCTTCCCTCTCTCCTCCCCTCCATCCCACCCGGATACGTGCGGCCACCAATATCTCCATCATCAAAAAACTGGAGAGGTGTGAGTAGAACTCGCGCGCTCAGTAACGGAATTCCAATTTCTTTACTTAATTAACTGAACTTTATTCGTATGCAGATTCTTAGTCCTTACCTGAAGAATTGGAACTTTTTAGTTGTTAAACCTGAACGCTATGAGGAAAAGAATAAGAAATGTTGCAGGGCAAGCAGGTCAATGTCATAAAAATATAACTGCCCATAACATGATGAACTACCATATGTGGAAGTCATTTGATCTAATCTATGATAAAAAAAATGTTGTGCATCCGAAAAGTGGTGTATTGCGAATCAAACTGTTTCTGAAATTTTAGCCTCAGAACTGATTGTAGAAAATGCTGCATTGTAGTTACCAATATTGAAATAATTCTTTGGTTTGTCTTTAATTGTTCGATCCTTTTAAGTTAGTCTTTGATACAGCGCATTGTAACACAAATTTTGTATCAATGGTGGCAAATTAACTTTTCTCTTATGACAACACAACGTGTGTGCTACTGTACTACGTAAAGTAACCTCAAATGTGAATTGTTTTGTATTACAAAAAACCGCACTGTAAATTCATCAAACCGCATTTATAAATCCCAAGATCGTTTGAAATTACGTTGAGTGAACATTTAAACATATCCTTGAAAACAACAATAGAATTATCGTTATTAATGCCGACATTATTCCTATTACTTCACCTACACAAAAACGTCTCTCTCCAGTTCTTTGTCTTCCAGTACAACCCTTCAGCGCTCTGCTTCCAGGGGTAAATATAGTTTACATATAATAAGTGAAGGTGGAAGTAGTAATTATACAGATTGAATGAAATTGCAGAAACATTCAACTGGCTCTGTTGCGATGTGTGGGGCGAGAATTGATGCAGATTAACACCTGAATTCTCCCCCACTAATGCCTCCTCGTTCACAATGCCTTCATCTTCACCTTCCCTTGTCTCTGGTACAAAATCCTTTCCTTCGTCAGTACATGCAGTTTTCGATTTAACGTCTGGATTCTCTAAATACCCTATGTTTCTTCACCATAAAGTCCATGCTGACGAGACATATTTGAAAACGTATTCCGCGGATAAAGAATATCACCTTCTTGGCGCAAATTTTCTGGCAACGGCGAAAAATGAATACGAAGTTGCTCTTATAGAAAAGTAAGTGAAATAACGACGCCTAAATATAACGTTATTATAGACTTCGTTACTACAATATTTTGATTTCCACTGTTGACGACATCATCAACCTAGCTGTTGTTGCATTGTAACTGCCTTGTATACGTGTGTTACTGCAAATGAACCATGTGAATATGAACGTCCCTAGAATGCGATTTCACAAAACATCGTTACTTTCGGCTGTCATTTCTGCCATAGCACCTAATCGGTAAGCAGGACAGAAGGGAAGGTGGCAGCACTTCGATTTTCGATGTTCACATAGAGACGTTAATGTGTGATAGAGAAGGTATCATCCGAATTATGAATATGAAAGCATCTACTTCGTTTTACCACTCTAAAAAGCAATATACACGTATTACTTTTTCTTTATGCACTTCTGTGTGAAAAGTACCTTTCGAATTATATGTTTTATTGTCTTCATTGTATCATTACTATTAAAAATCTGTACTTCAATTTTCGTGTTCACCTATTAATATTATGATGCTCTTTAAAAATCTGTACTTCAATTTTCGTGTTCACGTATTAATATTATGATGCTCTTTTGTCTTTTTTTGAAGTCATCTTCCACACAACAGCAAACGTAACTTCCTTGATCTGTGTCTTGGATATTGTCAAGACTGCCAACAGATGGCTCAAAATTTCCAGGCCGTGCAATATATTTCCAAAGTTTTTGGTGTTCTCAGTATTACTGTGCAATCTCTCAGTGTCACTACTAGGCAGTCAATATGATTGCGCATCTGGGAAACATTGTAATATTATGGACAGTCTAGGGGCCACTTCACTGCAGATGTGTTCAAATAAAACAGGAGTTTGTGCGGTGGTAGGATTTAATGCCATTTACTCCCGCGGTTCAAAAAACTGACAATTTGTAAGCAGAGTCATTGACTTGTTGTTGCTCGTTCGTAGTTTGCTTCTTTTTATGCGCGTCTTCTTTTCAGAGGTATGGAAAAGCATTGCATTATGTACTTTGTCGCTACATCGGTAGCTATCTGGAATTTGTGACAATATTTGTCGAATTTGTCGGGCATCAATTGAGAGTGCTTTGCTTGGTAATAGCTGCTCGTTTAAGGTTTCATTTCCTACAGGGCGGTAGGAACAAATACTGTTTTTCCAACAACTTTCCCTAAATTTCAGTTACAAGAGTGAATTTGTTGGCTGGCAGGCGTTTAGCTTGTGTTGATATTTCTTCGAAATGGTGAAATCTGAGAAGCTCTAAAATCTATTCCTTGGTATAAAGTCCTTGATGAAAGTAGGCCCCCAAGTAAGTGATGAAAGGTCATCTGTAGACATACCCTTTGTACTAATGACATCCCAGGCATATGTGTCAGCAATCCTCAACTGACATGGTCCAATAATTGTTTTTAGTACTTTTTGAGCATTGGCTTCTGTATACTTCTTCATGAGACATACCATTGCTTTGTTAAAATAAGACAGAACCACTGACGACAATGGTCTACTCGATGGCAAACATAAATATTGGGAGCTCTTCAGAACATTCATAGCCAACTTTCTTCCAGATTATAAGAAATGGGCAGTCTTCAACACGGCTCCATTCGCAGCCTCCATCTTTGTAGGGACATTCAACTGACTCTGTAGCGATGGATGAGGTGAGAATTGATGTAGATTAACGCCTGAATCCTTCTCCACTAATGCCTCGTCATTCACAATGTCTTTACCTTCATCTTCGATTGTCTCTGATACAAAATCATACCTTCATCAATAAATTCAGTTTCCGATTTAACGTCTGAATTCTCGAAGAGACACAATGTTTCTTCTCCAGTAAGTCCATGCTGACGATATATGTTCGAAAATGTATTCCATGGATAAAGAATATCACATTCTTGACTCAATATAACCTGGATATGGGCACCTACCAAGACATAACAGTGAGCAAATACTGTATCATTGCTGATTGTTGCTATTTCGTTGTTGGATTGTCTACATGAGAACCAAATTTTCAAAACGCATAAAGTACAAAACTGAGTTTGATAAGAAATAATGTATTTTCTGACTCACTCTACACACTATTACAATCAGATCCTGTCAAAACGCATTTTAAATCTGCGAAAAAAGCTTTCAAAAGTAGCAAATAAAACAAATAACATGTTGACCTCTAGTATGAAAGAATCAAACTGCATGAAGTCCATCAATTTATTTTATTTTTTCTTCTTGATGTAAGACTGATGGAATGAAGTGAAGCCTTTTAACTGGCCAACGATGACCAACTGGTATACGTTTTCAGCATTGCAGCATTGTCGTGTGTGTATTTTCGTAATTCTCACTGTTACAAACACAGAAGGCAGATGAAAAACCTTTGTTCCGTTAAGTTGGAGAGAATAATAGAGAGTGGATATGTGAGAGTTGCAGAGAAAGTAAATCAAGAAATGAGAAGATAACTGAAGAAGAATTTAAAAAGGGAACACAACAAACCGCATTTAGTCCACCATAGATTCCTCATATCTTGAAAGTAAAGGAAAAATTTACCTTGTAATAAACATAATTTTATCAACAGCCACACATGACAATTTTGTGTAAAATTCTAAACAGTAATAAAACATTTTCTGTGGTATAAAGTTTTCACTTTTCCTGCAAATTTTTCTTTCTGTCACATCATGCATTTTGGTGAGTTCGCCCTCACATAAATTTAGAAGAGAAATTACAGCAGTGTCAAACTGACCTCCGCCATTCTAGAAAATTCAATGTAAAGCATGTTCAAATTTTTATATAGGACATGTTGGGACGAAATTTAAGACCTCCTTCTTGAGCACCTGCTGTAATGCTGAAAACATATACCAATTGGTCATCGTTGGTCAGTTAAACTGTTTCACTTCATTCCATCTGTCTTACATCAAGAAGAAAAAACAAAATAAATTGATGGACTTCATGCAGTTTGAAAATTCATGTAAGTTAACTTTCGTAGACCACCTTAAAGTCATTGTGACATGGTTCTGGGGCCATAATATTCACTCACAAATTTCATCCCTGTGATCTGCAATTTGTGTGCACACATGTGCTATCTCCAATTATTACTGGTGATTGATTACTGTGATGCTCTCTATACTTGTATGTGGGGCACTTTAGGTCTCCTTGTTCTGTCGACAGTGAGGTCAATAGGATCCCATCCTGGGCTGTCAGATGTTCGGTTTTTTACAGAACAGTTCGGTATTTCAGCCCCATGTTCGGTTCCAAAGTATGAGAAGTTCTTCATTTTTGTAATTCCATTCATATCACTAATTCATTTATTGTTTTGCAAATTCTGTTATATATAAAAAGCAGAGCATATATGTATAGGTCCGGGATCGTCTCCTAAACCTCTGCATCGATTTCACCCAAATGTTGGGCAGAAACTGCAGGCCACACAAGTATTAGCACTGTAGGGTTTATAACCTCCTAGCTCCAATAGGAGCGGAAAATATGGGCAATAACATGTTTTTCCAAGCTGCTGTTGAATAGGCTTGCCTGCAAGACAGGCATGTTGTATGAGAACTGTACAGGCCTGCCAAATAAACCTGTTTAGCAGAGCAACCTGCATGTCATGGGCAAGAAAAGGTTTTCTGGACCCCTACATGTAGGCTGACCTCCAGGACAGGCATGTTGTGTTGGAGTAGTATCAGCCTGCTTTATCGACCTCCTTTTCGAAGGCGACCTGAATGTCAGGGGCAAATAAATGGTTTTCATCCCCCTGAAGTGTAGCCTGCCCTGCATGCCTGGCATGTTGTGGGAGTAGTATCAGGCTGCTTTACTAAATTGTGCTATAAGGACTGCACATGCCGAAGAGCATGTCTAAAGACATGTTAGACAGACGGTCGCAGATTCGAATCCTGCCTCGGGCATGGATGTGTGTGATGTCCTTAGGTTAGTTAGGTTTAAGTAGTTCTAAGTTCTAGGGGACTGATGACCACAGATGTTAAGTCCCATAGTGCTCAGAGCCATTTGACCCATTTTTTGTTAGACAGACAGAGGAGGGGATGGACAGAGTGAGGGGGAGGAAAAAGTGGGCAGGGAGACGGGAGGAGTGGGACACGGTTGAAGCCAGTGGGAGGTGTAGAGAGGTAGTGGGCAGGTGAAAAAGGAAGAGGGGGAAGTATAGATGGAAAGAGAGAGGGGAAGGAGGATATGATCAGGTGGAGGGGGAGGAAAATACGGTCAGAGGGGATGGGGAAATTGATGAGGAAGGGTGGAGGGGGAAACGAAGAGACAGAGAGAGTGAGGAACAGGAGACAGACGGATAGAGATGGGAGGAAGAGGTGGACACAGAGAGGAGGAAGCGGGGATGTATTAAGTATATGTGTAGAAAGCATATGCAGTCGAAGCTGCATGGAAAAGGGTTGTCAGGTCAATAACAGTGTCGATATTGTAAAAGCAGATTATGCATTTGTTGTAAATTGAAGTTTGCAACAACCAACAACTTTTACCAAAAAATTTGTTGAAAGTAGTAACTATCACTAATAAAGATAATTTTAATGTTTACTGTCGGCCGCGGTGGTCTCGCGGTTCTAGGCGCGCAGTCCGGAACCGTGCGACTGCTATGGTCGCAGGTTCGAATCCTGTCTCGGGCATGGATGTGTGTGATGTCCTTAGGTTAGTTAGGTTTAAGTAGTTCTAAGTTCTAGGGGACTGATGACCACAGCTGTTAAATCCCATAATGCTCAGAGCCATTTGAACCATTTTTTTTAATGTTTACTAAGTTTTTTAAATTGTGTTTACCCTCATTATCAGCTTAGCAAATCCTTCTGCCAGATAATTTTCGGTAATTTTGTCCATTTAATCTGGCAACGATAGTCCCAGGACATTCTGGAATTGGGTTAGGTGTGGCATGAAACCGGCAGCGGTCTTTCAAATGATCCATCCTGGTGTTCGCCTCAACCGATTTCGGGAAATTACAGAAAATTTAAAAGTGTATAGCAAGCCAGGGTACTAAAAATTTTTAAGGCAAAGGACGATTTTCGCAGGTCTACTGTTTAACAGTTCTTAAATTGATGTTTTTTTTTCTATTTCATCATTCACTTGTGCACAATCTACTGATTTCTGTGCATTACATTCTGAAGTAAGTAAAATATATCAAAACTCAATCTGTATTTCACATAAATTGGAGTAACACGAGAGTGAATTTGAAGCTTTGATTGATGGAGCACAGAGAATTATGACCCACTGTAATTAACGGATGGTGTGCAAAAGAATAGTGAAATAAAGAAATATTCATTTAAAAACTACCAAAGTTGAAAATCGCTTTGACCTTCAAAATGTTTACTACATTTATGGACCTACATCTACATCTACATGGTTACTCTGCAGTTCACACTTAGGTGCCTGGCAGAGGGTTCATCGAACCATTTCGATACTACTTCTCTACCATTCTACTCTCGAATGGCGCGTGGGAAAAAAGAACACATCAAATCTTTCCGTTCAAGCTCTGATTTCTCTTATTTTGTTATGAGGATCATTTCTCCCTACATAGGTGGGTGTCAACAAAATATTGTCGCATTCGGAAGAGAA
The DNA here is from genome assembly GCF_021461395.2 of Schistocerca americana. Taxonomy (NCBI): domain Eukaryota; kingdom Metazoa; phylum Arthropoda; class Insecta; order Orthoptera; family Acrididae; genus Schistocerca; species Schistocerca americana. Next base: position 172,054,479 of record NC_060128.1, on the reverse strand, counting down.
AGTTGGTGATTGAAATTTCGTAAATAGATCTCGCCGCAAAGAAAATCGCCTTTTTTTCAGTGACTGCCATCCTGACTCGTGTTATCATATCAGTGACACTCTCACCCCCTGTTGCGCGATAACACGAAATTAGCTGCCCTTCTTTGCACTTTTTCGATGTCCTCCGCCAATCCTACCTGGTAAAGATCCCACACTGCGCAGCAATATTCCAGCAGAAGATGGTCAAGTGTAATGTAGGCTGTCTCTTCAGTGGGTTTGTCGCACCTTCTAAGTGTTCTGCCAACAAAGCGCTGTCTTTGTTTCGCCTTCCCCACAATATTATCTATGTGATCTTTCCAATTTAAGTTGCTCGTAATTGTAATTCCTAGGTATTTAGTCGAATTGACAGCCCTTAGATTTGTGCGATTTGTCGTATACCCAAAATTTATCGGATTTCTTTTAGTACCCATGTGGATGACTTCGCACTTTTCTTTGTTTAGTGCCAATTGCCACCATACAGAAATCCTCTCTAGATCATTTTGTAATTGGAATTGATCGTCTGATGATTTTACTAGACGGTAAATTGCAGCGTCATCTGCAAACAATCTAAGGAGGCTGCTCAGATCTTTTATATAAATCAGGAACAGCTGAGGGCCTATGACACTACCTTGCGGAACGCTGGATATCGCTTCCGTTCTACTCGATGATTTGCTGTCTGTCACTACGAACTGTGACCTCTCCGGGAGAAAATCACGAATCCAGTCACACAAATGAGACGATGCTCCACATGCACGCAATTTGATTAATAGCCGCTTGTGAGGAACGGCATCAGAAGCCTTCTGGAAATCTAGGAATATGGAATCGATCTGAGATCCCTTGTCGACAGCACTCATTACCTCTTACCTCATGGAAATAAAGAGCTAGCTGTGTTGCACAAGAACGATATTTTCTGAATGGTTATGTATCAATAAGCCATTTTCTTCAAGGTGATTCATAATGTTCGAGTGCAGTATATGCTCAAAAATCCTACTGCAAATTGGGGTCAGTGATATGGGTCTGTAATTCAATAGGTTACCCCTATTTCCTTCATGAATATTGGTGTGATCTGTGCTACTATCCAGCCTTTAGGGACACACCTTTCGTCAAGTGAGCGGTTACAGATGACTGCTAAGAAAGACGTTATTGTGTCTGGATACTGCAAAAGGAACCTGATTGGTATACTATATTTCGTTAATTAAAGAAGAAAATAATTTAAAAAACAAATATTAATGTTACAACTGGCTTTCTCGCCGCTAGGGGCGATAGCGCCATACCAACTGTCAGACAGTTAATAGTTTTCGCAGCAGTTATATCGTGGTATAAATAGTTCAGCGTTTCCTTTCTGTTATAAGTAAACAATAACATCTCCAACGAAAAATCCGATTGAGGTAGGAACTTTATCTGAATTTTGTTAGGGACATATTTGTACTGTCAGTATGCAATCGCTCTTTGCATGCGAATGCGCTAATATGCGCACATGGTATTCTGGCAAATACACACGTCAAAAAAAGTTTTGCATCATCCCGGTTCCCAGAACTCCTGAAGATAGACGTTGACTGTGGATATTGTATCACTGACACACTCCCTTTGACTGTTCGGAGATGTCACTGAACCCGCCCAAAGATGTAAACATATGCATTGGGCAGCGCCTATTATACGGAGCGGGTCCGACAGCTGATCAGTTCCAGTCATTCCACCAGGAATGAGGTACACGGCTCGTGTTGTCTGTAGTTCAACCATGCCTAGACGGTCAATACCGCGGTTCGATCGTGTCTGCATTGTTACTTTGCGCCAGGAAGGGCTCTCAACAAGGGAAGTGTCCAGGTGTCTCGGAGTGAACCAAGGCGATGTTGTTCGGATATGGAGGAAATACAGAGAGACAGGAACTGTCGATGACATGCCTCGCTCAGGCCGCCCAAGGGCTACTACTGCAGTGGATGACCGCTACCTACGGATTATGGCCCGGAGGAACCCTGACAGCAACGGCACCATGTTGAATAATGCTTTTCGTGCGGCCACAGGACGTCGTGTTACGACTCAAGCTGGGCGCAATGTTCAGCATGATGCGTAACTTCACTCCCGACATTCATGGCGAGGTCCATCTTTGCAACCACGACAATATACAGCGCGGTACAGATGGGCCCAACAACATGCCGAATGGACGCTCAGGATTGGCATCACGTTCTGTACACCGAGTCTCGCATATGCCTTCAACCAGACAATCGTCGGAGACGTGTTTGGAGGCAACCCGGTCAGGCTGAACGCCTTAGACACGCTGTCCAGCGAGTGCAGCAAGGTGGAGGTTCCCTGATGTTTTGGGGTGGCATTATGTGGGGCCGGCGTACGCCACTGATGATCACGGAAGGCGCGGTAACGGCTGTACAATACGTGAATGCTATCTTCCGAGCGATAGTGCAACCATATGGGCAGCATATTGGCGAGGCATTCGTCTTCAAGGACGACAATTCGCGCCCCCATCGTGCACATCTTATGAATGACTTCCTTCAGGATAACGAGATCGCTCGACTAGGGTGGTCAGACATGAACCCTATCGAACATGACTGGGATAGATTGAAAAGGGCTGTTTATGGACGACGTGACCCACCAACCACTCTGAGGGATCTACGTCGAATCGCCATTGAGGAGTGGGACAATCTAGACCAACAGTGCCTTGATGAACTTGTAGATAGTATGCCACGACGAATACAGGCATGCATCAATGCAAGAGGACGTGCTACTGGGTATTAGCGGTACCAGTGTGTACAGCAGTCTGGACCACCACCTCTGAACGTCTTGGTGGTACAACATGCAATGTGTCGTTTTCATGAGCAATAAAAAGTGCAGAAGTGATGTTTATGTTGTTCTCTATTCCAATTATCTGTACAGGTTTCGGAACTCTTGGAACTGAGGTGATACAAAACTTTTTTGATGTGTGTAGACTTGGTGATACAGTCCAAGCCATAGAAAATCGTGTTTCCAAGGGCGCGGTGTGAATTTGTACCCGACTCTTACACGTTATTTTGAATTTGATAGTAACTGTTTCGCGAGTAACGCATCAGAGAGGATGAGCAAATCTGCTATTGAGCAATTCCATGTACGTATCAGGAAGGCATTACAACAGACATAAACGAAAATACGCAACATATCATTTGTTGGGTACTGCACAACTGTCATTTGCACTGATGGAGATTTAAAAGTTCTATATATCTCTGGAGCTGCATCTTTTCTGAAAATATTTATCCCAGAGTCTAAATATACAGTCGTGTCACTCTGATGTGCCAGTTGTTACCTTTTGACAGCCGGAGCGATACTAGCGCTCCAAGCGGTGAGAAAGCAGAGAGTGACATTCGTCGTAAGGATAATGGAAGTTTTATTTATTTTTCTACTTAACTAACGAAATAATTGTTATATTTTCGCGTTCCATGCGTTATTAAATTACCAATGTCCATGAATTATCGTGAAATAAATGTAAAAACAGCCGAAGTTCACTGATTCAGTGACCTAATGTACAACTTATTCATGAAGAAATGCTTTCGAATATGCGCATAATTGCAGTTCACTTCGCTGACAGCGAGAGAATAGAAATACACATTTCATGCATGAAAAGCGTATATATGTAGTTCCCTCGTCATGTAAAAGAATTTTTATGGAGCCTAATGATTCGCCTTTTCTTCCACTTCACTCGACTTTCTGATACACGAATACTATTGTAAATGTGTTGCTTTTGCTTCAAAGGCGAATATGTCGAAGATTCTTGTTATTTATGGCTCAGATGTAGAAACAGTTGTAGAATGACTTTCTTTCCCACTTCGAAACAGTTTTATTGCTTTTTGACGTTTTATTATGACAGCGTAGTAACATATATGCTACATTAAATAATATAAATGTTACATTGCATACAGGTTTCATACGTACCACATTCAGTGAATTGGGCTGGATGTGTAACGAACAAAACTTCGCGTTGATGGGTGGATATATGACGTCTTTCTGCAAAAGGTCAGGCCTTCTGATGTCTATTGGCAATTTTTGTTAAAAAGGAAAATGACTTTCTCCAGTGAGTGTCCGTATGTTACAAGAGAATCGTAACTAAACTGTCCTGTAATCTACAGTTTCATACCTCCCAGGGTCTGTAGAAAACTAAAGCATGACAAATATGGTGACAATTTTAGTTATTGTCGACTTTTATGGCAGTACACACCCTCCCTATTGTTAGTATTCGCATTCATCCGATATCGTACTTACAAGTGTCACTTGCTGGCCGTTTGGCACTCTGTAATCACTGTGGGCAATAAAAGCTAGACGGAGTGTCGTGAGTGTTATGTTAAACTGTTATTAATCCTGACAAGTATTTATTCTTTGCTTTTCTATCTACCGAGATATTCGACGATAACTCATATACGTAGCTGTAATGGTGTTGTCTGTCTGAGACAGTACATAAAGCACGTGATCAATGGTGGCAGCTAGCTCAGAACTGTTTCGAATCCTCTAATTATGCTGGCAACCTGACATGAAAGGTAAGTATTAAAATAGAATACCAGCTGCGTTGTAGTTAACTGTTAAGTTGCATTTCTCTCAGATCGTTTACACGATACGCTAATGCTGTTGAACAAGTTATAAACAAGAATCGCTACTTATACAAATTATTTAATTGCTTCTTGAAGAAAAACTTTGTGTTATTAGCATTGCAAATAAGGATTCCTTCTCTTCTCCATCACGTAAATATCTGATATTCTCTTCAGTCAATGGAGTCATGTAGTCATTCAGATTCTTTATTCACCATTGACCACCTGAGGTGGAATAGGCAATTTACATGGATATCATATAACATTTTCCTTGAATAGTAACCTTAAAGCTAAATGAGAATTGCAAATAGTGCCCATAGATGATAGCATACACCATAATGTAAGATAAATACATTCAGTGACATCACATAATGAAATCCTTAAAAATTAATGTCAATTGATTTTATATTAATAAATTCTGTTATATTGTAAAAAGGATTGATTAGTAAGCAGTTTAGTAGCTTGGTCGTGAAGCTACTTATGTGAGCCGACCGAGCAGAAAATGGAAGTTTATTAAATATTTTTAGACTGTTGATTAGATAGCAATTCCCTGTTCTTGTCAGCATGTGCCTAGGCTTGTCTAATTTTGTTTTGCCTCTGGTATTATGGTGGTATATGTTTTCCCTCATTTCAAAATCTGCTATATTGTTTTTTGCATACAATGCTGAGGCATATATATAAAGATTAATAACTGTTAATATTTTCAGCTGAATGAACAGTGGCCAGCAGTGCTCTAATCTACCAGAATTGCTCATTGCTCATATCACTTCCTTCTGAATTTTTAGAACTTCAGTGATGTGAAGAGAGTGTCCCCATATCAGCAGTCCATACTCTATATGTGACTGAAAGAGTTCAAAATAAATAACTCTTAAATATTCTTTTGTCGCTAGGCTTCTCAGTTTCCACATTAAATGCGTAACTCGAGACAATTTTGTGCAGGTATGGTTGATGTGTGTTTCCCACATTAACTTAGTCTACATGAATTCCTAGAATTTTAACTGCTTTCACCTCTACCTCTTTTGACAATCCTAGTATAATCTGCTGGTTTTTTTCAGGATTGCGAAGCAGTGTATTTGATGAGAACCAATTTAGTGCTGCCTCCAGGCCATCTTGCATGATATCTTGCAGAACTGATATGTTCTATCTTCCATTAACCTAATAGTAGAAGATAAACAGCAGCTACTTAGCGTAACCGTACAAACAGCCTTTTTTAAATTAATGACAGTGATACTAATTTAGTGCATACAGTTTTAGCCTCTGATTAGATAAACTCAGATAGACTGTTCCTTCCTATACCTATTGATCAGCAGATTCTCAAGGGTGTGAAACAGGTCACAAAAATGAAAATACATAATACACAGCACACCCCAGGAAGAAGAGTGGCACAACTAAAAAATACAACACTTGTGAAAACGTGACTTAAAAATTAATTTTATAAAAAGATAACTGAAATAGTAGGAGCTCCCTTCAAATTTCAAGTAAGTGTGGTTGGCAATAAATTGCGTTGCGTTTTTCGTGCGCGATGGGTCACTTCGCACGAATTTTTCAGTGACAGCAACTAACAAAAAACTGAGAAGAGAATATTCCTCCCGCAGATTGAAAATGACTTACTCCATAGGGACGTAGGAACAGTAAAAAAGTACCTCAGACATGATAATGTATGTTTAATAAAAGGCGTAAGGTAATTTCTACTTTTCTGTAGCCAAACATCATCAAAAAGAACAGCATTTGTGATTTTTACTTACACAAATAAATTACTGAACTGAAGCTGCGCCTAAGTTCAGTATTTTACAGCGTTCATGTAATATGTACGACGTAGGTAATATACAGCGTGATTAAGCTGTCCCTACCGATGTCGTTTTACGCAACCTGCACTATGTCGGTATCAGGAACGGTATCCAGATAGGCGACCCCCACGTAATCGAGACAAGTTCCAGCTCAGAGCATTGGGCAATTGTTGGCAAGCGGAATCATACTGCAAAAAAATGCAAGTGAGGATTGGCCATAAGTTACACGGTTTTTTGGACCAAGGTTACACCTTACTTCTGCCACGCATATCTAAGTGTCTCTGATCATTGTTTGTGTAGTTAACAGTGTACTCACAAAGATTTTACACTACTGGCCATTAAAATTGCTACACCAAGAAGAAATGCAGATGATAAACGGGTATTCATTGGACAGATATATTATACTAGAACTGACATGTGATTACATTTTCACGCAATTTGGGTGCATAGGTGCTGAGAAATCAGTACCCAGATAAAACACCTATGGCCGTAATAACTGCCTTGATACGCCTGGGCATTGAGTCAAGCAGAGCTTGGATGGCGTGTACAGGTACAGCTGCCATGCAGCTTCAACACGATACCACAGTTTATCAAGAGTAGTGACTGGCGTATCGTGACGAGCCAGTTGTTCAGCCACCATTGACCAGACGTTTTCAATTGGTGAGAGATCTGGAGAATGTGCTGGCCAGGGCTGAAATGTATGGTTTCGTAGGGATCGAATGAAGGGTAGAGCCACGGGTCGTAACACAACTGAAATGTAACGTCCACTGTTCAAAGTGCCGTCAATGCGAACAAGAGGTGACCGAGACGTGTAACATACGGCACCCCATACCATCACGCCGGGTGATACGCCCGTATGGCGATGACGAATACTCGCTTCCAATGTGCGTTGACCGCGATGTCGCCAAATACGGATGCGACCATCATGATGCTGTAAACAGAACCTGGATTCATCCAAAAAAATGACGTTTTGCCATTCGTGCCCCCATGTTCGTCATCGTGTACACCATCGCAGGCGCTCCTGTCTGTGATGCAGCGTCAAGGGTAACCGCAACCACGGTCTCCGAGCTGATAGTCCATGCTGCTGCAAACGTCGTCGAACTGTTCGTGCAGATGTTCTTGTATTGCAAACGTCCCCATCCGTTGACTCAGGGATCGAGACGTGCCTGCACGATCCGTTACAGCCATGCGGATAAGATGCCTGTCATCTCGACTGCTAGTGATACGAGGCCGCTGGGATCCAGCACGGCGTACCGTATTACCCTCCTGAACCCACGGATTCCACATTCTGCTAACAGTCATTGGATCTCGACCAACGCGGGCAGCAATGTCGCGATACGATAAACTGCAATAGCGATAGGCTACAATCCGACCTTTATCAAAGTCGGAAACGTGATGGTACGCATTTCTCCTCCTTACACGAGGCATCACAACAACGTTTCACCAGGCAACGCCGGTCAACTGCTGTTTGTGTATGAGAAATCGGTTGGAAACTTTCCTCATGTCAGCATATTGTAGGTGTCACGACCGGCGCCAACCTTGTGTGAATGCTCTGAAGAGCTAATCATTTGCATATAACAGCATCTTCTTCCTGTCGGTTAAATTTCGCGTCCGAAGCACGTCATCTTCGTGGAGTCGCAGTTTTAATGGCCAGTAGTGTATTTACTAAATGCTGATTCTCTGTGATAATACGTCGACCCACCTCATATCCTTGAACGTTCTCTTTTGTGAGGAAACGGCAAGCGAATGACTTTAATGAATGGGTCACTTTGCCGATTACTTACACTCAGGTGACAAGTCATGGTATACTGATACGCACACAGACAGATGGCAGTAATATCGCGTACACAGGGTATAGAAGGGCAGAGCACCGGCAGAGCTGTCATTTGCAAGTGCTCAGGTGAATCATGTAAAAATGTTTCCGACGTGTTTATGGCCGCACGACGGGAAGTGGATTGGTAGTTGGAGCTAGAGGCATGGGACATTCCATTTCGGAAATCGTTAGGGAATTCAGTATTCCGAGATCCAGTGTTAAGAGTGTGTCAAGAATACCAAATTTCAGGCATTACTTCTCACTACGGACAAAGCAGTGGCCGACGGCGTTCACTTAACGACCGACAGCAGCGGTCTTTGCATAGAGTCGTCAGTGCTAGCAGACAAGCAACACTGCGTGAAATAACCACAGAAATCAATGTGGAATGTACAACGAGCACATCTGTTAGGACAGTGCACCGAAATTTGGCGTTAATGGGCTGTGGCAGCAGACGACTGTCGTGGTGTGCCTTTGCTAAGTGCCTCTCCTGGGCTCGTGACCACACTGGTCAGACTGTATACGACTTGAATACCTTGGGCTGGGGGAAGAGTCCCGATTTCAGTTGGTAAGAGCTGACGGTAGGGTTCGAGTGCGGCGCAGACCCCAGAAGCCATGGACCCAAGTTGTCAACAAGACGCTGTGCAAGCTTGTATGGCTCCATTATGGTGTAGGTTGTGTTTACGCGGAAGTGACTGGGTCCTCTGGTCCAACTGAACCGATCATTGCCTGGAAATGGTTATGTTCGGCTGCTTGGAGACCATTTGCAGTCGTTCATGGACTTCATGCTCCCAGACAATGATGGAATATTTATAGATGACAGTGCCCTGTGTCCCCGGGCCACAATTGTTCACAACTGGTTCGAATAACATTCTGGACAATTCAAGTGAATGATTTGGCTACCTAAATCGCCCGGCATGAATCCTGTTAAATATTTATGTAACATAATTGAGAGATCAGTTTGTGCACAGAATCCTGCACCAGCAACCGCTATAGAAGCAGCATGGCTCAATATTTATGCAGGGAGCTTCCAACGACTTGTTCAGATCATGATACGTCGAGTTGCGGCACTGCAGCGGGCAGGAGGAGGTCCGACACGATATTAGGAGGTATCTCATGGCTTTTCTCACCTCAGTGTATTATGTGACACCATTTTTTCCAGGAATCAAAGATGATTCTCAAAGAAATACGTATAGCTACATGACAAACCATAAGCTGTGATTCTATGCACGACAATTGATAAAAAATTTGTAAAAGTTAAAATTATAAAGATCATAAGGGGATGGGAAGGGAATAGGTTTAGAAATGGCACACATAAAATATTATACGTAAGATCTGTATATAACAGGCATTGTAAAATGCCATGAACCAATGAAAGGGTGGGGGGTGGGGGGGGGGTTGAAGGGGTAAACAAGATTAATTTCGACATATTGAAAGTTAATAATAAAATGTCATATCTTTAGACGCTAGTTTGACCCGTATTTTAAAGTCTATGAAAATGATGAAATGACGAAATGCATTAAGCGATTTTAGAAATAATAAGAAATCTGGTCAAGATATCTGAAAGTTATTAAGGATTTATATACAGAGTGAGTCAATAACTTTTGCCACCTAGTATAACTCCGAACGTATGATAGTAGCTGAAAAGTTTATGGGACAAAAATTGCATGGGACAACGAAGGCCATTATATGACGTTGGTTTTTTGTTGCTAGGTGGGGTCGCGTCAGAGATATGAAGGTCAACTTTGTTTTTTTTTTTTTTTTAATGTGATGCTATAGTTTGGTACTTATTTTCTGATAGCGGCTATCTAGACGAATCCAATGATGTGTAACAGTGAGACCTTTGAAGGTCAACAAAGGTCAAAAAGGTGGCATGAACGTCCATTTACAGAAAGTGTTCGAAGTGATGACCATTGGTGTCAATTCAGTGCTGCAATCTTCTTATCATGGATTGAGTGGTATTCCTTATCACTTCGGCACTTATCGAAGCACATGCTCTGTAATTTCTCTCTCGTATATCATGCAAATAGTAAATATTCGCCGAATACGGGGTAGCCATCTAACATGCCATTGACATGTAAACACCGTTCGACAATTTCGCGATACAACACTAATAGGAACGGTAAGAATAGTATCGTAGGATCAAGTGAATGTGAATTATGTATTTCTGCGAAGAACAAGTCGATATTCTTCTCAATTACGGAGAATGCCAACGAAATTCAGTGACAGCTAGAGACTTATACGCTGAAAGGTATCCTCAACGTACTCACCCTACATGTCATACATTTAAATATGTGTGTGATAAATTGAGAAGAACTGTGTCTTTAACGCATCGAAAACATTTTCGGGAAAGGAAAGTTACTAACGAGGAAAGAGAAATTGGTACTCCTGTCACTGTGGTTCGAGATCCTTGTGTTAGTTCGCAAGGGAATTTGGCATGAGCCAGAGTAGCGTTGTTCGTGTTCTGCATCGTCATGTTAGTGTCCACCAAGAATTAACTGGTACGGATTGAATGCGCCGCATTGAATTCTGACGATGGGCTCAACTTCAGATTCAGAGGGAGGACGCATTTATTAATTTGATTTCATATACTGACGAGGCTACATTCACGAACCGTGGAAATGTTAATTTGCATACCATGTATTATTGGGCAACTGAAAATTCATATTGGCTGCGGCAAGTTGCACACCAAAAACCGTTGTCGGTGAGTGTATGATGTGGGATTCTGGAGGACAGAATTATAGGCCCCTATTTCATCGAAGGAAATCTTAATGGAAGGAAGTACATCACATTCCTGCAAGAAACATTAGGTCTGTTATTGCAAGAAATATCTTTAGGAACAGGGTACAGAATGTGGCATGAACACGATGGGTGTCCGGAACATTTTTCGCTGATGGCTAGAAATGAGTTGCAGAGACAATTCCCAAATCGTTGGATTTGACGCAGAGGAGATGTGTCGTGGCCGGCTAGTTCGCTAGACTAGACGCCTCTGGATTTTTTCTTGTGGGGATTCGTAAGACATTGTATATAAAGACATTCCAACTACACCTGAAAATATGCGAGAGAGAATTATCAGAGCATGTACTACGATAAATGCCGGTGTGATAAGGAATACCACTCAATGCATGATAAGAGGATTGCAGCACTGCATTGATACCAAAGGTCATCACTTCGAACACCTTCTGTAAACGGACGTCCATGCCACCTTTTTGACCTTCGTTGACTTTACTGTTACACATCATTGGAATCGTCTCGATAGCCGCTATCAGAAAATAAGTACCAAACTATAGCATCCCATTTAAAAAACAAAATCGACCTTCATACCTCTGAAGCGACCCCACCTAGCAACAAGATACCAACGTCATATAATGGCCCTTGTTGTCCCATGCAACTTTTGTCCCACAAACTTTTCAGTTCCAATCATACTTTCGGAGTTATTTTTGGTGGCAATAGTAAGTGACTCACACTGTAAATCAAGTGAGCAGGCAGCATGCTGGATATGAGTACTATCTGGCTGCATATTATCTGGCAGCATCGGTCTTCGCCACTGACATTTGTCGATCACAAAATAATTCATTTGGACTATAACAAGCATACAAGAATAATAATTACAAAAATGGAAATTAAATACACTACTGACCATTAAAATTGCTACATCACGAAGATGACGTGCTACAGACGCGAAACAAGATGCTGTAATATGCAGATGATTAGCTTTTCAGAGCATTCACACAAGGTTGGCGCCAGTGGCGACACCTACAACGTGCTGACATGAGGAAAGTTTCCGACCGATTTCTCATACACAAACAGCAGTTGACCGGCGTTGCCTGGTGAAACGTTGTTGTGATGACTCGTGCAAGGAGGAGAAATGCGTACCATCACATTTCCGACTTTGATAAAGGTCGGATTGTAGCCTATCGCGATTACTGTTTATCGTATCCCCACATTGCTGTTCGCGTTGGTCGAGATCCAATGGCTGTTAGCAGAATATGGAATCGGTGGGTTCAGGAGGGTAATACGGAACGCCGTGCTGGATCCCAACGGCCTCGTATCACTAGCAGTCGAGATGACAGGCATCTTATCCGCATGGCTGTAACGGATCGTGCAGCCACGTCTCGATCCCTGAGTCAACAGATGGGGACGTTTGTATGACAACAACCATCTGCACGAACAGTTCGACGACGTTTGCAGCAGCAAGGACTATCAGCTTGGAGACCATGGCTGTGGTTACCCTTGACTCTGCATCACAGACAGGAGCGCCTGCGATGGTGTACTCAACGACGAACCTGGGTGCACGAATGGCAAAACGTCAACTTTTCGGATGAATCCAGGTTCTGTTTACAGCATCATGATAGTCGCATCCGTGTTTGGCGACATCGCGGTAAATGCACATTGGAAGCGTGTATTCGTCATCGCCAAACTGGCGTATCACCTGGCGTGATGTTATGGGGTGCCATTGGATACGCGTCTCGGTGACCTCTTGTTCGCATTGGCGGCACTTTGAACAGTGGACGTTACATTTCAGATGTGTTAGGACCCGTGACTCTACCCTTCATTCGAACCCTGCGAAACCCTACATTTCAGCAGGATAATGCACGACCGCATATCGGAGGTCCTGTACGGGCCTTTCTGGATACAGAAAATGTTCGACAGCTGCCCTGGCCAGCACATTCTCCAGATCTCTCACCAAATGAAAACGTCTGGTCAATGGTGACCGAGCAACTGGCTCGTCACAATACGCCAGTCTCTACTCTTGATGAACTGTGGTATCGTGTTGAAGCTGTATGGGCAGCTGTACCTGTACACGCCATCCAAGCTGTGTTTGACTCAATGCCCAGGCGTATCAAGGCCGTTATTACGGCCAGAGGTGGTTGTTCTGGGTACTGATTTCTCAGGATCTATGCACCCAAATTGCGTGAACATGTAATCACATGTCAGTTCTAGTATAATATATTTGTCCAATGAATACCTGTTTATTATCTGCATTACTTCTTGGTGTAGCAATTTTAATGGCCAGTAGTGTACTCTCGTGAGCATTATAAATTCACATGACACCTCTGCAAAAATTTTCCACTCCCATGAAATGTACTAATTGTAGGAAATAGGATCCTCTGGAAGAGGGTGACATGCCAGCTCATGAAAGCGGACACCATTTCCATGAGTCAACAGATGTGGGTGTCACTTGCTGCCGGGTGCCTCCACGGTGTTGGTATCGGGCCTCATGCTGGGATGGCTGCTGGGTGTTTCCTGGCCAGGGCGGCGGCTGCGGCTGGCAATCTCCGGGCATCGAGGTGAGTTCATCCCACACCCCACTTTCGTCAATATCTGGGCTCAATTACCTTAGGGCCCTTAAAGACGGCACCACATGTTGCACTTGATATGATGGCCCAACAGCAAACCAATTGTTCACACCCTAAAATTTATCAGACAATGTTGTAAATCCAACAGTGGGTCTGCTGTTCACACCTATGATTTATTGAATCTGATTCTGAGGGGAAGGGGATTGCCGTCCGCTGTGGCCGAGTAGTTCTAGGCGCTTCAGTCCGGAACCGCACTGCTGCTGCGGTCGCAGGTTCGAATCCTGCCTCGGGCATGGATGTGTGTGATGTCCTTAGGTTAGTTAAGTTTAAGTAGTCCTAAGTCTAGGGGACTGATGACCTCAGACGTTAAATTCCATAGTGCTTAAAGCCATTTGAACCATTTTTTTTTTTTTTTTGGAAGGGGATTAGTAGGGGGTGGGAGGGGTTGATAACATATCAACTAAACAAATGTTACAATTCATTAGACGAAATGTCCGCCGCGGTAGCTGAGTGGTCAGCGTGACAGACTGACAATCCTAAGGGCCCGGGTTCGATTCCCGGCTGAGTCGGAGATTTTCTCCGCTCAGGGATTGGGTGTTGTGTTGTCCAAATCATCATCATTTCATCCCCATCGACGCGCAGGTCGCCGAAGTGGCGTCAAATCGAAAGACCTGCACCAGGCGAACGGTCTACCCGACGGGAGGCCCTAGCCACACGCCCTTTCCATTTATTAGACGAAATATTGGGAGTCCGACATTGGAGTGACTGGAATGAGAGTTTCACTCTGCAGCGGAGTGTGCTCTGATATAAAACTTCCTGGCAGATTAAAACTGTGTGCTGGACCAAGATTCGATCTCGGGACCTTTGCCTTTTGCGGGCGGCAGTACCTCGTCTTCTACCTTTCCAACTTTACAGAAGCTCTCCTGAGAACCTTGCAGAACTAGCACTCCTAAAAGAAAGGACATTGCGGAGACATGGCTTAGCCACAGCCTGGGGGATGTTTCCAGAATGAGAATTTCACTCTGCAGCGGAGTGTGCCCTGACATGAAACTTCCTGGCAAATTAAAACTGTGTGCCGGACCGAGACTCGAACTCTGGACCTTTGCCTTTCACGGGCAAGTGCTCTACCAACTGAGCTACCCAAACACAACTCACGCCCCGTCCTCACAGCTTTACTTCCGCCAGTGAAAATCTCAGCCTGGAAACATCCCCCGGAGCCATGTCACCGCAATATCTTCTTTCAGGAGTGCTAGTTCTGCAAGGTTCGCAGGGGAGCTTCTGTAAAGTTTGGAAGGTAGGAGACGAGTTACTGGCGGAAGTAAAGCTGTGAGGACGGGGCGTGAGTCGTGCTTGGGTAGCTAAGTTGGTAGAGCACTTGCCCGCGAAAGGCAAAGGTCCCGAGTTCGAGTCTCGTTCCGGCATACAGTTTTAAGCCGCCAGGAAGTTTCACTGGAGTGACTGTTCACATGTTACAAATTATTGTTGGACAAAATATTGAGAGTCCAACATTGTGTTGACTGTTCACTCATTACGATTTATTGGACCCGTATCGAGGAGGTAAGAGTGGTCCAATAATACACGTATTATAATTTATCGTATCTCATTCTTGGTGTACAATGTTGTGCTGACTGATGGCATGTTATGAATTATTGGACCCAGTATGGAGGGGCTCCCAGTGTACTACCTAGCACATGCTACAATTTATTGCTGATAATATTGAGAGTCCATTACTGGGCTGAATGTTGACATGTAACAGTTTCTTGGACCCTGTACTGGGGAAGTGTCAGTGTTCTAACAGTATACGCCATTTATTGTACTCAGTATGGGAGTCCAACATCGAGCCAACTGTTTTCACGTTACGATTTATTGGGCCAATTTCAGTAGGCTGCCAGAAGACTATCTGTACACACAATACTTAACAAAGGGCGGAATGTTCTCCTGTTACAATTTATTGGACCTCATACTGGGAAACAGACAGCAGATGAAATGTACATGAGCTGCAATGTATACGATCCAATACTGGGAGGCCAACACTGGGCCAATTGTTCGCATGTTATGATTTATTGGACACCATATCATGGAACTGTAAGCAAAGCAATTGTACACGTTTTACAATTTATTGGACATAATATTGGGAGCCAAAAACTGGACTGACTGTTCCCAAATCATAATTCACTGGATCCAAAATCAAAGGGTCTTCTCTTTTGTGCATAAAGTGAAATGGGCTATAATACACTTTACATTTTATGTTGCTGGTTTCATGTTGTGATGTAACATCAGCTTCAGGTTTACTCTCTGTATTCTGATTAACTTGGCATTGTCGTTGCCACTTCAAGGTGAACTAATTTCAGGTTCTTACTGCATGATTCAAAATTACTACTACAGGATTATAGGAGATGCAGGGGGGACTTAGTAGATGAGACTTAGTAGATGAAGTTTTGATAAGGAACCCATTCTGGAAATGTACTGTTTGGGTATTTGAAGATCAGATCACTTTCATTCTCCCACTTCACGGTGCGCACACAGCAGAGACACTGAGGTTTGACGTGTCTGCTGTGTGAGCACATGGCAAGGGCAATGTTTCGTGTACTTGTCCTCAGGTTCTCTCCTGCATGACGAAGGACATCCTACATGACGGAGGCCATCCTTTCCAGAGTAGTGTGTGCAGCCTGTTGCGGAGAACCACATACAACCCTCTTCGTTTCGGGTGTACTAATTTCTCATAGCCATTTTTGTAGTTGGACAGAGGTTATGCGTCATAATTACAACAGGGCAACCTCTTCCCAACTTGTGTGCGAACTCTGAAGTGGGAGATTTGATAGTGAACTGGTCTTCAAAGTTATTTTATATCCAACGGCACATTTACAATCATGGGTTGCCTACCAAAACATCTACTAAGACACTCTACAGACCCGAGAAGCCTTAATTATTAAGTATGGAGTTATCACTAAATGTGCACTACTGTAGTTATGCCATGGCACATGTTTATATGGACTGTGTTAAGACAGACTGTTACGATAATTACATATATTCTACATTTGTATGCTTCATATATGAAATGTATGGTTGATCCAATTATGTACAATGTTTTTCTCCTCGAAGATGACGTAATAGTCGAAACCGGTAGAGAGTAAACAAAAAATCGTATAGATGATATGTGTAGATACTCATATTCCAAAATGATCATGTTCCACGACGTCTCTACGTCCATAATATGTTCCCACCTCTCGCCTTACGAGGTTTACCTGCTGTGTATACTATAGCAGTTCTTTATATGTGTTCACCGTGTTACATTCCTTGGCAGTGACACATTATGCAAATGTTAATTTCGTCCTTAAATTTTCTACACCAATGGACAGTAATTTCGATACTTTTTAATTATTAATGATATATGTCTACCTCACTTTCAGCGTTCGCTACTGGGCAAAATGAAATGATTATGTGTCGATTTCTCTGTAGTGTACAACACACCGCTATTTGACTGTGTGATTGCCTCCTGTTCCATTTAATCGACACTCAGCGTGAATCAACCTCAAGACAGACTGCAAAATCACTACTTGCCGCATAGATTTATTAAACCCACAACAACAACACCCGACCTGCAAATTGATAGTTGCTTTACTTTTTCATTTTTCAAAACTATACAGGGTGGTGCATTGATCGTGACCGGGCCAAATATCTCACGAAATAAGCGTCAAACGAAAAAACTACAAAGAACGAAACTCGTCTAGCTTGAAGGGCGACACCAGATGGCGCAACGGTTGGCCCTCCAGATGGCGCTGCCATAGGTCAAACGGATATCAACTGCGTTTTTTGAAAATAGCAACCCTCATTAGTTATTACATATTCGCGTAGTACGTAAAGAAATATGAATGTTTTAGTTGGACCACTTTTTTCGCTTTGTGATAGATGGCGCTGTAATAGTCACAAACATATGGTTCACAATTTTAGACGAACAGATGGTAACAGGTAGGTTTTTTAAATTGAAATACAGAACGTAGGTACGTTTGAACATTTTATTTCGGTTGTTCCAATGTGATACATGTATCGTTGTGAACTTATCATTTCTGAGAACGCATGCTGTTACAGCGTGATTACCTGTAAATACCACATTAATGCAATAAATGCTCAAAATGATGTCCATCAACCTCAATGCATTTGGCAATACATGTAACGACATTCCTCTCAACAGCGAGTAGTTCGCCTTCGGTAATGTTCGAACATGCATTGACAATGCGCTGGCGCATGTTGTCAGGCGTTGTCGGTGGGTCACGACAGCAAATATCCTTCAACTTTCCCCACAGAAAGAAATCCGGGGACGTCAGATCCGGAGAACGTGCGGGCCATGGTATGGTGCTTCGACGACCAATCCATCTGTCATGAAATATGCTATTCAATACCGCTTCAGCCGCACGCGAGCAATGTGCCAGACATCCATCATGTTGGAAGTACATCGCCATTCTGTCATGCAGTGAAGCATCTTGTAGTAACATCGGTAGGACATTATGTAGGAAATCAGCATACATAGCACCATTTAGATTGCCATCGATAAAATGGGAGCCAATTATCCTTCCTCCCATAATGCTGCACCATACATTAACCCGCCAAGGTCGCTGATGTTCCACTTGTCGCAGCCATCGTGGATTTTCCGTTGCGCAATAGTGCATATTATGCCGGTTTACGTTACCGCTGTTGGTGAATGCCGCTTCGTCGCTAAATAGAACGCGTGTAAAAATCTATCATCGTCCCGCAATTTCTCTTGTGCCCAGTGACAGAACTGTACACGACGTTCAAAGTCGCCGCCATGCAATTCCTGGTGCATAGAAATATGGCACGGGTACAATCGATGTTGGTGTAGCATTCTCCACACCGACGTTTTTGAGATTCCCGATTCTCGCGCAATTTGTCTGCTACTGATGTACGGATTAGCCGCGACAGCAGCTAAAACACCTACTTGGGCATCCTCATTTGTTACAGGTCATGGTTGACGTTTCACAGGTGGCTGAACACTTCCTGTTCCCTTAAATAACGTAACTATCCGGCGAACGGTCCGGACACTTGGATGATGTCGTCCAGGATACCGAGCAGCATACGTAGCACACGCCCGTTGGGCATTTTGATCACAATAGGCGTACATCAACACGATATCGACCTTTTCCACAATTGGTAAACGGTCCATTTTAACTGGGGTAATGTATCACGGAGTAAATACCGTCCGCACTGGCGGAATGTTACGTGATACCACGTACTTATACGTTTGTGACTATTACAGCGCCATCTGTCACAAAGCGAAAAAAGTGGTCCAACTAAAACATTCATATTTCTTTACGTACTACGCGAATATGTAATAACAAATGGGGGTTCCTATTTTTAAAAAACGCAGTTGATATCCGTTTGACCTATGGCAGCGCCATCTAGCGGTCCAATCATAGCGCCATCTGGTTTCCCCCTTCAAGCTAGACAAGTTTTGTTCTTTTAGTTTTTTCGTTTGACGCTTGTTTCGTAAGATATTTGGCCCGGTCACGATCAATGGACCACCCTGTATATGCTCCCAAACTATCGCTAATGATTTTATACATAAAGACTAAAGCGGCGAGTGAAAATTTGTGTCATGGCTAGGAATCGAACCTGTGTCTCCTGCTTACAAGGCAGGTGTGTTAGCCACTAAGCTTCGATAATAAAAAAAAAGTTCAAGTGTGCGTGTAATATTATGGGACTTAACTGCTAAGGTCATCAGTCCCTAAGCTTACACACTACTTAACCTAAATTATCCTAAGGACAAACACACACACCCATGCCCGAGGGAGGACTCGGGACCAGCCGCACAGTCCATGACTGCAACGCCTTAGGCCGCTCGGCTAATCCTGCGCGGCTAAGCTTCAACAAAATCATATCTGTATGAGACTAGAAGAGTCTCTGAAATTTGGTAATTTCATTTATCTCTAATGATCTCATCCTCAACAGAACTATTAGAGGGATATTTTCGTGACTCTGGTTTGTTTGCAGGCCCGTGCAACTACACGCTGTCTGAATGGGCGCAGCAGCGAGTGCGCATACTGTGCATGGTGGCTACGCGGGCTGAGCAGTGGGGACCCAGTGCAGACATTTCGTCGGAGCAGCTCGAACCACACAACTCGAGCGCCGACGCTGTGCGGGGCACGTGGTGGGCACGCTGCGACCACCTGCTCTTCCTCAGCTCCCGGCCGCGTGCGTAACTGTTATTCATAAAGCCTCGTCTAGAGATCATTACTATTATCATAATTTTGTAGCACTCTAATACTGGTTTTTCTCAGTTAGTAGCGTTAATGCGGTGGCGGTTACAGGTTCCTCACATAGTCCACTCACTACACGCATGTCTTTTGCTTCGTCCCGTGCGTTGCTGATGATAAAAGTGAGACATATGCGTACCAGATTCTACATATTTCAAGAAATGTCTTCTCCAGTTTGTAGATAATACCTGCAATCGTCCGGAAATTGCTTTAATACTCTCTTCGAAACAGATAAATGAATTAATTCACAGCACGACACAGCAGTAACTATATAAGGCTGTATGCAATATTATTATTATTTCTTTCCTTTCTCAGACGTTATGTCTGGTTAAAAATGGAAAGTGACGCGGACCTTGATCAAGCATGACTTCCTTTTAACTCTACGGTATATGTTACATTGCGTTTAGGAACTTTCGGGTAATTGAACATGTATCAATAATTACAGATTTCTGTAGTTGTATATATACGTTTGGATGTAGCTCTATTGCGTCGATGTACTGGTGGATATTGTGTGGTATGACTCCTGTAGTTGATAGTATAATTGGTATAATGTCAACTTTATCCTGATGCCACATGTCCTTGACTTCCTCAGCCACTTGGATGTATTTTTCAATTTTTTCTCCTGTTTTCTTCTGTATATTTGTTGTATTGGGTATGGATATTTCGATTAGTTGTGTTAATTTCTTCTTTTTATTGGTGAGTATGATGTCAGGTTTGTTATGTGGTCTTGTTTTATCTGTTATAATGGTTCTGTTCCAGTATAATTTGTATTCATCATTCTCCAGTACATTTTGTGGTGCATACTTGTATGTGGGAACGTGTTGTTTTATTAGTTTATGTTGTATGGCAAGTTGTTGATGTATTATTTTTGCTACATTGACATGCCTTCTGGTGTACTCTATATTTGCTAGTATTGTACATCCACTTGTGATGTGATCTACTGTTTCTATTTGTTGTTTGCAAAGTCTGCATTTATCTGTTGTAGTATTGGGATCTTAAATAATACGCTTGCTGTAATATCTGGTGTTTATTGTTTGATCCTGTATTGCAATCATCAATCCTTCCGTGTCACTGTATATATTGCCTTTTCTTAGACATGTGTTGGATGCGTCTTGATCGATGCGTGGCTGTGTTAGATGATATGGGTGCTTGCCATGTAGTGTTTTCTTTTTCCAATTTTCTTTCGTCGTATCTGTTGATGTTATGTGATCTAAAGGGTTGTAGAAGTGGTTATGAAATTGCAATGGTGTAGCCGATGTATTTACATGAATGCTTGCTTTGTGTATTTTGCTAGTTTCTGCTCATTCTAGAAAGAATTTTCTTAAATTGTCTACCTGTCCATAATGCAGGTTTTTTATGTCGATAAATCCCCTTCCTCCTCCTTTTCTGCTTAATGTGAATCTTTCTGTTGCTGAATGTATGTGATGTATTCTATATTTGTGGTATTGTGATCGTGTAAGTGTATTATTATTATTATTATTATTACTATTATTGACCGGTTAGACACAAAGCATTATCATCCCGAAAAAAAGTCTTCAAATGTGTGTGAAATCTTATGGGACTTCACTGCTAAGGTCATCGGTCCCTAAGCTTACACACTACTTAATCTAAATTATCGTAAGGATAAACACACACAGCCATGCCCGAGGGAGGACTCGAACCTCCGCCGGGACCAGCCGCGCAGTCCATGACTGCAGCGCCTTAGACCGCTCGGCTTATGCCGTGCAGCCATCATCCCTAAGTTGTCCAATTTGTGACAATTGAGTCCAGCAATCAAGTGATTCACAAACAGTAAGTGTAGTGCACACATTTTGATTTGTTGACTTTAAATGGGGTTGCAGCGTGCAGGTCTAGCAAGTGCCGCATTAGAGAGACGCAATGGAGGGGCAGTATGTTTTGCAACAGGTGTCTACCCTCACTGTGGATAGTTAGCTTTCTTATCTGAGAAGGAGTTCTGGGTAGCAATTGCGATTCAACGGGAACTCCTTCAGTTCCTTCGCCATTCATTCTACCCCCCCCCCCCTCCCACACACACACACAAACTAAATATCATTCATCTTTCATCATTTTAAAAATAAAAATGTGCCGAGAAAAGTCTTCGACTCTACAGTTTAGTTAGTTGCTAAAGTTAGTGATAATGTGGGGGAGAGGAGGCAAATAGTGGCAAGGGCGTAGGAGGGGGGTGGGGGGAACTAGCTAATGTCTGATTGCACACAGGTGTAATGGTCTAAGAAAGTATATATGAAGATAGTAACTGTTCTCGAAGGAACAGGTACCATTGATGACTGTGCAACTTCTCTAGAATAAATGATAATTAATCGAAACCCTCAGCTGGCGCCAGGTGTTGTTGATATACCTCGCTTCAGACAGCTGAAAATGTGTGTACCGAACGGGACTCGAATCTGGGATCTCCGGCTTACATGGCTGACGCTCTAGCCATCTGAGCCACCGAGGACACAGATGAATAGCTCGACTACAGGGTTTTATCCCTTGCACGCTTCCCGTGAGACCCACATTCCGAACTGTCCACAATCTACATATGTAATGTTCCTAATAGATATTTCCCCATCCACTCATTAATCGCGCACACTAAGGTGACGATTCCCGAACGCTTTGAAGATTGGATTTTAAAGTGAAATCCGGCCATCCACGGCATTCTAGCCTGAAATATTTTATTAATTGTGACATTTCCTACCGTGAAAGATTACATTTTATGTATCTGGAACCCTTTTGCTTCTAATTACTGTTTGAATCACATTCTGAATACTGACCTTTCCTTTTTACACACAACCCATGTGAGATAAAGACCCTGTGCTGATAGAGACGTGCTCTGCTGTTGTGTTTTAGATCCTGTTGTCCCGACAGTAGTGATGGACACCTCGAAGACTCCATGGTCGCAGATGAGAACAGCCTTCGAGTTCGTCGTCAACAAGACTGAATGGCACTTCGACTGGATACTCAAGGTCGATGACAAGGCGTAAGTACTGTCGATACAGCTTACTGGCACTTCCCTGCTCGTAAACTGTTAACTTGAAGTCTATGGACAAATAGTATGTCTCCATCTGCAAGCAGATGGAGACATACTATTTGTCCATAACAATGGAAAATCCAGGATGGAATGTAACAATGAGAATGAAAGTTGCTACTCACCATATAACGGAGATGCTGAGTCATAGATAAGCACAACAAAAAGACTCTCACAATTAAGGCTTTCGGCCATTAAGACCTTCGTCAACAATAGACACACACACACACACACACACACACACTCACACACACAACTGCAGTCTCAGGCAACTGAAACACACACACACACACACACACACACACACACACGCAACTCACACACAGAACTGCAGGCACGCTCAAGTGTGGTTCCAGTTGCCTGAAACTGCAGTCGTGTGTGTGAGTTGAATTTGTATGTGTGTGTGTGTGTGTGTGTGTGTGTTTCTATTGTTGACGAAGGCCTTAATTGCCGAAATCTTTTATTCTGGAGTCTTTTTGTTGTGCCTATCTGCGACAGAAACATGCTATATGGTCAATAGCAACTTTCTTTCTCATTATACAGGGCTATTACAAATGATTGAAGCGATTTCATAAATGCACTGTAGCTCCATTCATTGACATATAGTCACGACACACAACAGATACGTAGAAAAACTCATAAAGTTTTGTTCGGCTGAAGCCGCACTTCGGGTTTCTGCCGCCAGAGCGCTCGAGAGCGCAGTGAGACAAAATGGCGACAGGAGCCGAGAAAGCGTACGTCGTGCTTGAAATGCACTCACATCAGTCAGTCATAACAGTGCAACGACACTTCAGGACGAAGTTCAACAAAGATCCACCAACTGCTAACTCCAGTCGGCGATGGTATGCGCAGTTTAAAGCTTCTGGATGCCTCTGTAAGGGGAAATCAACGGGTCGGCCTGCAGTGAGCGAAGAAACGGTTGAACGCGTGCGGGCAAGTTTCATGCGTAGCCCGCGGAAGTCGACGAATAAGGCAAGCAGGGAGCTAAACGTACCACAGGATGGTGCTCCACCGCACTTCCATCATGATGTTCGGCATTTCTTAAACAGGAGATTGGAAAAGCGATGGATCGGTCGTGGTAGAGATCATGATCAGCAACTCATGTCATGGCCTCCACGCTCTCCCGACTTAACCCCATGTAATTTCTTTCTGTGGGGTTATGTGAAAGATTCAGTGTTTAAACCTCCTCTACCAAGAAACGTGCCAGAACTGCGAGCTCGCATCAACCATGCTTTCGAACTCATTGATGGGGACATGCTGCGCCAAGTGTGGGAGGAACTTGATTGTCGGCTTGATGTCTGCCGAATCACTAAAGGGGCACATATCAAACATTTGTGAATGCCTAAAAAAACTTTTTGAGTTTTTGTATGTGTGTGCAAAGCATTGTGAAAATATCTCAAATAATAAAGTTATTGTAGAGCTGTGAAATCGCTTCAATCATTTGTAATAACCCTGTATATATATACGGGTGTGTGTGTGTATGTGTAAGCCAAAATATTATGGCCACTACCCGCCCTGATGTAGGATGGTGTATGGTGACATTGCAGGCACATTGCAGGCATGTTGCAAGCAGTACATTAGTGGAGAAGACACAGAGGGGGATCGCCCTAGCGAATATATGGGATGCAAATGGGAAAATACATTGAGATAACTACTCTGACAAAGACCAGATTATTGTTACTCAGAACCTGTGAAGGAGTATCTGAAAATGGCAAAGCTGTTCGAATGTTACGTGCAACTGTCATGAGCATCTACGGAAAGAGGTAGAAGGACAGTGAAACCAGCAATAGGCGCTAAATGGTTGGACGTCACGACTCTTCACAGAACGTGGGGTTCAGCGGCTTAACTACCCTGTAAAGTAGGATATATGGTGATCTGTGGCATCTCTCCGAAAGAGCGCGATGCTGGTGGATGCACAAGTGTTTTGGAGTGCACCGTTCCACCACATTGTCGAACATGGAGTTCCGCATCAGACCACCCCTACGTCTTCACATGTTGACCCAATAACACTGTCAATTATGATTGCAGTGGCACGGGACCATCAGGATTCGACCGTCGATCAATGGAAACGTGTCGGCTCTTCGCATGAATCACATTCTTGCTTCACTAGGTCGATGGTTGTCTCCACAAACGGCATCATCGAGGTGAAAGGCAGCTCAAAACGTGCAGCACGCCACAGATACTGGTTGGTGAGAGTAGCGTTATGCTATGGGAGATATTCTACATTGCATGCATGGGACCTGTGGTAGTAATCGAAGACACGCTGACAGTTGCAAACCATCTGCATCCCTTCATACTTGAAGTCTTCCTCGACGGCGATGTCATCTTTCAGCATTATAATTGCCCATATTTCGGAGCCCAAACCGTGCTATAGTGGTTGAGGATCATTCTAGTGAACTGACGATGTCTCAGAGACCAAATTAGTCTGACGTAACTCTCATGGAAACTATGTGGGTCGCTATCGAGCGCCATCACCGCGTAGCAAATCAGCAGCCCGTTATTTACGCCTATCACATAACCTGTGCATAGACATCTAACGCCGCGTACCTCCACAAACCTACCATCAAAACATCAGATCCCTGATACGAAGAATCAGTGATGCATTTCGTTCCAAAGACCGACAAAAAAGTTATTAAACATATGGTCATGATATTTTGGCTCATTACAGTGTATATATACACATATCAGAAAAAGGATTGCATCACACCCGATTCCCAGAACTCCTGACGGTAGACGTTGACTGTGGGTATTGTATCATAGCACAGTCCCTTCGACTGTTCAGAGATGTCACTAAACCCGCACAAAATTGTAAACAACCAGCCATGAGCAGCGCCTATTAGATGGAGGGGATCTGACAGCCAATCAGTTCCATGAATTCCAGGAGGGAATAGGTATACAGCTCGTGTTGTCTGTAGTTCAGCCATGCCTAGATAGTACCGCTGTTGGATCGCGTCCGCATTGTCATTTTGTGCCAGGAAAAGCTCTAAACAAGTGAAGTTCCAGGCGTGTCAGAGTGAACCATAGCGATGTAGCTCGGACATGGACGAGATACAGAAAGACAGGAACTGTCGATGACATGCCTCGCTCAGGCCGTCCAAGGGCTACTGCTGCAGTGGATTATGGCTCGGAGGAACCCTGTCAGCAACGCCACCATGTTGAATTATGCTTTTCATGCAGCCACAGGACTTCGTGTTATGACTCAAACTCTGCGCAATAGGCTGCATGATGTGCAACTTCACTCCCGACGTCCATAGGGAGATCAATCTTTGCAACGACACCATGCAGCGAATTACAGATGGACCCAACAGCATGCCGAATGGACAGCTCAGGGTTGGCATTACGTTCTGTTCAATGACGAGTGTCACATATTCCTTGAACCAGACAATCGTCGGAGACGTGTTTGGAGGCAACCTGATCAGGCTGAACGCCTTAGACACACTGTCCAGCGAGTGTAGCAAGGTGGATGTTCCCTGATGTATTAGGGTGGCGTTATGTGGGGCCGACGTACGCCGCTGGTGGTCATGGAAGGCGCCATAATGGCTGTATGATATGTGAATGCCATCCTCCGACCGATAGTGCAACCATATCAGCAGCGTATTGGCGAGGCATTCGCCTTCGTGGACGACAATTCGCGCTCCCATCGTGCACATCTTGTGAATGACTTCCTTCAGGATAACGACTTGCTCAACTAGAGTGGCCAGCATGTTCTCCAGTCAGGAACCTTATCAAACATGCTTGGGATAGATTGAAAAGGGCTGTTTATGGACGACGTGAACCACCAACCACTCTTAGGCATCTCCGCCGAATCGCCGTTGAGGAGTGGGACAATTTTGACCAACAGTGCCTTGATGAACTTGTGGATAGTATACCACGACGAATGCAGGCATCCATCAATGCAAGACGACGTGTTACTGGGTATTAGAGGTACCGGTGGGTACAGCAATCTGGACCACCATCTCTGAAGGTCTCGCTGTATGGTGGTACAACATGCAGTGTGTGGTTTTCGTGAACAATAAAAAGAGCGGAAATGATATTTATCTTCATCTCTGTAACAGGTCCATGTAATAAGTCAGCGACCTACAAAATTGGATATAATGATTGTATGCGTTGGGCAAACTGGTAGAAACTTGCAGATACATTTTAAAGAGCACGTAAAATCTAACGATAACAATACAAGTGCTGTTGCACATCTCCTAAACAACGAAAATACATCCAAAAAGTTAACGAAAACCTCCAAATTTTACATTACTCTAAGAAAGGGAAGCAAATTAATATCATAGAAGAAATTAGATAGTCAACCTGATACACTTCTTAATGAGTAAACAGATCTTCAGAACAAAAAATTCGTTGATAAGTTTAGTCACATTCTGTTATGACACAATCAGAAAGCGTTTATAGTGCCCACAGTCTGAGCCTTTAGCAAATAGTAACAGGGACGCAACAAATGCCTCTTGAAGTGTCTTCGAATACTAAGCAATTATCACCATAGAATTAAATACTCTTCAGAAAATTTACAGTGTCAAGAAAAGCCATTCTTGAACACTATAGTAAACAACACAGTCTTACAAAACGCCACTAATTGGAAGATAAATAATCAAGTCCCTTGTGATACAACTGGTATAACAAAAGTTAAAGTTCTAACAAGCTACTGTGGAACACAGCCGTCGTGAATGCTGTCAGTGCCGAGCACGAGTAATGGAAAAGATAGTGTACCCATAGTGCGTTTAAAATAAGTTGCGACTTTTGACAGTTCAGTACGGAGCGAGTGGAGGGAAGCGCTGTTGCCAGCGTGTACTGGGCACATCAGTACGTGAGCACAGTATAATGGATAGTCAGGCCTACTCGCGCTCGGAACCTTGCGGGCTCGCTGACTGCGTGAGTAGCAAGTCGGGCGAACTGCGACCTTTCTCAAAAGATTTTAAACAAAGTTCTCGTTAATAAACTCTGATTCTCGCACATCATTCGTTAGCATCATTATGAACTGCCTATCATTTCGTTGATGGTAGTACACTCATGCTCATAAATTAAGGGTAATGCTGATACATGGTGAAACAACGCTCTGGTGGGCGGTTTGTCAGTTTAAATCACCTCAGGGTATGACCATGCAGTGCATTTGACCTGCGGTCGTCGCACGGTGGCGCTGGCAGCAGTCCACATATGCAGAGGTGTGTTGGTGCATGTCAGAGTACGGTGCAGTGAGTAAGTGTGCAGACGTTTTCAGACGTGTTAATGGTGACTGTGTGTGAAAATGGCTCAAAGAACATATATTGATGACGTTATGAGGGGCAGAATACTAGGGCGACTGGAGGCTGGTCAAACACAGCAGGTCGTACTTTGGGCCCTCCGTGTACCACAAAGTGTGATTTCAAATGTACAACACCACAAGACGACTGACATCTCACAATCAGTGCCCGCAGACGGCCACGGAGTGCTGCAGGTAGCCTTGCCCTGGACCTTAGCGCAGCCACTGTAACAGTTGTCTCCAGACACACAGTCTACAGACGATGAATAGACATGGTTTATTCGCCCAAAGACCTGCAAGGTGCATTCCACTGATCCCTGGTCACAGGAGAGCCCGTAAAGCCTGGTGTCAAGAACACAGTACATGGTCATTGGAACAGGGGTCCCAGGTTACGTTCACGGGCAAGTCCAGGTATAGCCTGAACAGTGATTCTCACCGGGTTTTCATCTGGCGTGAACCAGGAACCAGATACCAACCCTTTAATGTCCTTGAAAGGGAACTGTGTGGAGGTCGTTGTTTGATGTTTTTGACAGAGGAACTGTAACAGGGCAGTTGTATCGGGACGTCATTTTGCACCATTTGTCCGCCTTTTCAGGGGTGCGGTGGGTCCCACCTTCCTCCTGATGGATGATAACGCACGGCCCCACCGAGCTGCCATCGCGGAGCAGTAAATGGTTCAAATGGCTCTGAGCACTATGAGACTTAACATCTGAGGTCATCAGTCCCCTAGAACAAAGAACTACTTAAACCTAACTAACCTAAGGACATCACACACACCCATGCCCGAGGCAGGATTCGAACCTGCAACCATAGCGGTCGTTCGGTTCCAGACTGTAGCGTCTAGAACCGTTCAGCCACCCCGGCCGGCCATGGAGGAGTACCTTGAAATAGAAGATATCAGGCGAATGGAGTAGCCTGCCTGTTCTCCAGACCTAAACCCCATCAAGCACTTATGAATACTCTCGGTCGACGTTGTCTTCAAACCCCTAGGACACTTCAGGAGCTCCGAAAGGCACTGGTGCAAGAATGGGAGGCTATACCCCAGCAGCTGCTCGACCACCTGATCCAGAGTATGCCAACCCGTTGTGCGGCCTGTGAATGTGTGCATGGTGATCATATCCCATATTCATGTCGGGGTACATGCGCAAGAAACAGTGGCGTATTGTAGCACATGTGTTTCGGGACGGTTTTCTCAACTTATCACCAATACCGTGACCTTACGGATCTGTGTCGTGTGTGTTCCCTATGTGCCTATGCTATGAGCGCCAGTTTTGTGTAGTGCCACGTTGTGTGGCACCACATTCTGCAATTATCCTTAATTTATGAGCATGAGTGTAGTTATTGCGATATTTCGATAATAGGTAAACTATTGCAAGAAATCTGTAGTCTGCAGGGAAAAATAGGTGTCGCTATGAATTTGTGTTTTGTGCGTGTAATGCTGTATGTTGCTGCATATCACGTACAGACAGTATATAGAATTATTCTTTAAACTTGGAAGGATCGCTATCTGCTTCCAATATCGAGGAAATGGAATGTATGTAAAGCGCTCGGTCATGAACTCGTGAGAGGTCAAAAAACAAGGATGAAATATTCATAAATTCCTCGTATCTCATAAATGGTTTGAAATATCGAAACAAGATTTGGCGAATGACGGCGCACAAAGACGACAGTGTTTTGCCATATGATTAATATGCGAAACTTCCATGTCTACCGCGATATTCAAGAGACTACAGATTTTTCAATGAAATAGTCGATAGGTGGTGAAACGAGAATCGCTGTGGGTTTCGCAATAGTATAGGTGAAGAAGTTCCACGTTTATTTTTACACTGAGAATGGGCTGTTCATAAAGTATCGACCTGACTTTAGAAAGTTTGGGAGATGAATATTTCTAAACTCTGCTGTGTTTTGACAAAAGAAGCAGATTTTAACATTGCAACAAGATAAGTTACGTATTCCTCAAAACTCAACACAGTCCTTCTTCATGAATCAATGTCTCTTCAACTACCTTCTTGGTATGGCTGACAACTTAATACCAGTCCTGTCGTGTAACATTTGCAGTGGCTTCTTTTGTCAGCATTTCCATCTCAGTGAGCGTGAACTTCTTGCTGCGTTTTGCCAAATTACTTTTCACCTGGGCCCATGTACTCTGTTGGATTTAAATGAGCATGATAAGGAGGAGGCCTGATTCAACTATACCCCTTACGATTCGTCGACCTGGTAGCATGGAGTTTTGGCTTATACAGCACTACAAGTTCCATTAAGGGGAGGTTTACTATCTTTTGGTTCAAAAAATCGATTTTTTAAAATTGCATTTTTGGATCCATAAAAGTGTTTAGATTCCACCCCTGAAACGGTTTTACCGAATACGGAACGGAAATGTTTGTTATTCGCGGTTGAACAAAACAATGCACCTGCCTGAAATCGGCCTTTTTCACGCACCAGTTTTTTTTCTTTCGGAGGACGAGCTATATTACCGGTGCTTGGGAGGAAACACAAAATTCAAATGAAAGTTTGAACGCGTGTCTTTGCAAGTTAGCCTCCAAGCATTTGCATTTTGGTACGAAGACTGTGGAGATTGCGACTTTCCTGTCAGTGAGCAGCTTCAACGAAGGGTATTCAGCAATTCTGAAGACCATGACGACGATGGACGTCACCCTGGGACTCTATTCGACGCAGTTCGCCAAGCATTCGGACTACCACCGCATTCGAGCGGCCGAAAACCGCTTCTCACCGGCCGTACGAGCGGCTATGGAGCAGCACAGGATGGCCCACATCGAGTAGAACGCCCTCTATGAGGAAGAGGAAGGACTAGTTTATGGACCCGGAATAATATTGCATTTACATGTTGTCAAAACTTCAAATGCGTTTTCATCGAAATGACTTTTTTCTTATCGCGCGGTATGGTGTCTTCAAATCTACTGAACCGATGCACATGATTCTTTGTTTCCGACAAAGCTAACTAAATTATCTAGGAGTTGTACCACTTTTGCCGGCCAGAGTGGCCAAGCGGTTCTAGGCGCTACAGTCCGGAACCGCGCGACCGCTACGGTCGCAGGTTCGAATCCTGCCTCGAGCATGGATGTGTGTGATGTCCTTAGGTTAGTTAGGTTTAAGTAGTTCCAAGTTCTAGGGGACTTATGACCTCAGCAGTTGAGTCCCATAGTGCTCAGAGCCATTTGAACCATTTTTTGTACCACTTTTATTGCGATCCATCAACTATAAATATTTTTACTTGGCCGACGAAGTCGAAAAATCGATGAAAAATCACTTTTTGTCAACTGGCCGCCATTTTGTTTCCTATGGTCCAAATAACTTAAGCGAGGTAAAACTCCTAAAGAGTCTTATATACTTCGCTAACGTCAACTCAGTTTTGATTTCAGATGAGCCGGCTGACGTGTGATATACCACGCGTGCAGGTCTACATCGAAATATTGTTTCGTTCCGACGGCAATTCCGCCTTTGCTCTTCGACACATCTGATCGAAAAAAATTCAAGTTTGTACAGGAAATACCAATAAACATTTTGACCAGAATTCACATTGATATTATAACACATCTCTAGAAAAAAATTCTCAAAGAATATGCTTTTTTCGGGCCAAAGATAGTAAACCTCCCCTTAACTTCGCCTTATAAATTGCTAGGTTCAACTTTATCTCATGGAACATTTCTTCGTACCCAGAGCAAAATATCCGCTTTCCTCCACTGCATTGTTGGAGATTTATGAATTAGTACACATTGGTATGGTGTTTTGTCCATTATTACTGTTGATTTTCGAGGAATGTTTTGCAGCACAACGCTATATTCCCAGCCAGTGAACGGTGATCCAGGATGACCTTTTATTGTAAATCTCTTATTCAGATGTAGTGCGCTGTTGTTGTTAATGCAATGCAAACACAAAACAGTTCTTCACAGTACCTGACGACCACAGAACATTTCAGCGCCACAAATTCGACTTTATAACGAGAGCTGACGGCCTTTGACGCATCTAATGCGTGCCGCCACATGATACTGTTTATTCATGTTGTCAGTTCTGGCAACAGGAGCGCTTTACCAGATGGGCCATTGGCAGCGTGGTAGGGAAAGTCAGCACGCTATTGGTGTTCCCTGAGCAATGGCGTCATGTCTCCCTCTGGTGAGCCAAACGTCAACCGTCGCAATTAATGTTAAAGGCACCATAGCTACAATCACGAAAACAATGACAAAGTCCAGCCCTGCTGAGCTGACAGAGTCTGATTCCTGGGGGCACATCATCTTACAAGGGAACATCCCCATCACATCCCCCTCAGATTTAGTTATAATTTGGCACAGTGGATAGGCCTTGAAAAACTGAACACAGATCGATCGAGAAAACAGGAAGAAGTTGTGTGGAACTATGAAAAAATAAGCAAAATATACAAACTGGGTCGTCCATGTGTAATATAGGCAATATTAAGGGCAATATGAAGCGAGGAGCGCCGTGGTCCCGTTGTTAGTGTGAACAGCTGCAGAACGAGAGGTCGAAGTCGCGACCTTTGCCTTTCGCGGGCAAGTGCTCTACCATCTGAGCTACTGAAGCACGACTCACGCCCGGTACTCACAGTTTTAATCTGCCAGGAAGTTTCATATCAGCGCGCACTCCGCTGCAGAGTGAAAATCTCATTCTGGAAACATCCCCCAGGCTGTGGCTAAGCCATGTCTCCGCTATATCCTTTCTTTCAGGAGTGCTAGTTCTGCAAGGTTCGCACGAGAGCTTGTGTAAAGTTTGGAAGGTAGGAGACGAGATACTGGCAGAAGTGGAGCTGTGAGTACCGGGCGTGAGTCGTGCTTCGGTAGCTCAGTTGGTAGAGCACTTGCCCGCGAAAGGCAAAGGTCCCGAGTTCGAGTCTCAGTCGGGCACACAGTTTTAATCTGCCAGGAAGTTTCAGAAGTGAAACCCTGCCACAAACTGCTACAGATTTCAATGCTGGGCGGAAGTGCTGCAACACGGTGTGGCATGGACAGGGCTAATGTCTGAAGTAGTGCTGGAGGGAAGTGACACCATAAATCCTGCAGGAATGTCCAGAAATCCATAAGAGTACTACAGGGTAGAGATCTCTTCTTAACAGCACGTTGCAAGGCATCCCAGATATGCTCAGTAATGTTCATGTCTGGGGAGTTTGGTGGCCGGCGGAAGTTTTTAAACTCGAAAGTGTTTTCCTGGACCCACTCTGTACCAATTCTGGATGTATGGGGTGTTGCGTTGTCCTTCTGGAATTTGCTAAGTCTGTCAGAATGCACAACATACATGAATAGATGCAGTTGATCAGACAGGATGCTTACATACATGTCACCTGTCAGAGTCGTATTTAAACGTGTCAGGGATCCCATATCACTCTAACTGCACACACCCCACACCATAACAGAGCCTCCACCAGCTTGACTAGTCCCCTCCTAACATGCAGGATCCATAGATTCGTAAGGTTGTCTCCATACCTGTACACATCCATTGACTTGTTACAATTTGAAACAAGACTCGTTTGACCAGGCGACATGTTTCCTGTCATCGACAGTCCAATGTCCATGTTGACAGGCCCAGGCAAGGTATAAAGCTTTGTGTCGTGCGGTCATCAAGGATACATGAGTGGGCTTTTGGGTCCAAGAGCCCATATCGATGAAGTTTCGTTGAATGGTTCGTACGCTGACACTTGTTGATGGTCCAGCGTTGAAATCTGGAGCAATTTGCGGAAGTTTTGCACTTCTGTCAAATCGAACAATTCTCTTTAGTCGTCTTTGATCCCATTCTTGCAGGATCTTTTTCCAGCCGCAGCGATGTCGGAGATTTGATACTGTACCGGATTCCTGATAATCACGGAATACTCGTAAAAACGCTGTACGGGAAAATCCCCACTTCATCACTACCTCGAAGATGCTATCCCATCGCTCGTGCGCCGACTATAACACCATGTTCAAACTCACTTAAATCTTGATAACCTGCTACTGTAGCAGCAATAACCCATCTAACAACTGCGCCAGACACGTAATGACTTATATAGGCGTTGCTGACCACATCGCTATATTCTGCCTATTTACGTATCTCTGTATTTGAATACGCATGCCTATACTAGTTTCTTTGGCGCTTCAGTGTATTTCACAGTAAAGGGAGTTTTTTAGTTTTAATCGAGCGCCACACATGTTTGCACTTACGCAAGTGGTGAGTACTTTGTTGTGTAATTTTGTTGGTGAAGACAAGGTTTTGTGAAGTGACTGGTGAAAGCCTCATATTTTATCAATGAATGCCCCACCAGGTTTGTTGTTATGGAAAACCTGCGCCGGCTGTTGATGACAAGAGCGCCGTACAGAGCTCTCTTCACTGGTGCCCTGCTAGGGGACTACAAGAAGACCGCCAGCGCCGGGTACGTCATCAGTCGTGAGGCTGCGAGCAGACTGGTCACTGCAGGCCCCAATCATACTCTGTGCCACAGCACCACTGAAGAGGAAGAAGGACTAGGTACATGAAACGTTCACTAAGCACCTCAATTCTGCTGGCGTGCAACACTTTAAAGAAATGAGAAAAAAAACTGTTCTTACAGAAAGACAATGCTGGATTGGTGTACGTCATGGTGAAGTTTAATCATAGTACACTGTTGCCCATCAAAATTGTAACACCGTAAACGCGACGCACAACAGAAGTTAATGTGGTGTCACCGCCAGACACCACACTTGCTAGGTGGTAGTTTTAAATTGGCCGCGGTCCATTAGTACATGTCGGAACCGCGTGTCGCCACTGTGTGATCGCAGACCGAGCGCCACCACAAGGCAGGTCTCGAGATATGGACTAGCACTCGCCCCAGTTGTACGGACGACGTAGCTAGCGACTATACTGACGAAGCCTCGCTCCTTTGCCGAGCCGATAGTTAGAATAGCCTTCAGCTAAGTCAATGGCTACGACCTAGCAAGGCGCCATTAGTAACATTGCATGTATCTAAAGAGTCTCACTTGTATCACCACAATCTCCAGATGTACCAAAAGGATGGATTAAAGTTAAGTATTCCAGAAGCTACGTACTTTTCTTTATAGCATTCATTACGTATCCTGTTTCAGACCTCAAGCCATCCTGCTTTAGCTTAGCGCGTGCCTTTCGGCTTCCTCTCATTGTGTCTAGGCTGTCTTGTCTAGACACAACAGTTAAATTGCTGTGAAATCTACAGGGTGTCCGAAAAGTCTTTCCCTGATTACGTAAATTGATAACTCAGGCTAGAATTAAGATACAAATATGAAACTGGTGTCTAATTGTTTACAAACTATCAAAGTTTTTTTCAAACATCAGTAAACTTCCACATGAGCACCCGTGGTAGCACAGACTTTGCAGAAAAGACTGCCTTACGGCTTCCACCCTGTCTGCTGAGGTTCTTGGTCGACCAGACCTCGGAAGGTCAGCAACCGATCCTGTGTACTTGAACTTCTCATACCAGGCTTTAATGCACTTGACATCAGGTGGATTCCTTCCAAATGTTGTCTGAAAGTGTCTCTGCACTGTGGTTGGTGATGGTGTCTCATGGTAACACAGGACACACTGTGCCTTCTCCTGATTGGTTAACATGGCTTCTTGGGCACTGCACCTCATCCACTACTTACGTACTGTGAACCTAAAACAGAAAAAAACTTCGATAGTTGTAAACAATTCGACACAAGTTTCATATTTGTATCTTAGTTCTAGCCTGAGTTCTCAATTTATGTAATCAGGGAAAGACTTTTCGGACACCCTGTATTACGTTCTTGGCTATGTGAGTTGTGAACCATCTTGTGTTTGAGACACAACAGACTTACATTATGTCAGTCCCCCAGTGTAATCTGGAAGTTGGCATGAATGTGCTTTCCTTTTATACCTTTATTTA
Organism: Schistocerca americana; assembly: GCF_021461395.2. NCBI lineage: Eukaryota > Metazoa > Arthropoda > Insecta > Orthoptera > Acrididae > Schistocerca > Schistocerca americana. The sequence continues at coordinate 172,018,614 of NC_060128.1, read as the reverse complement.
TGAAGTACTTAATCACTGCTAGAATCTAGATTTTTTTCCATCTTTGCAAATCACTACGCGGGAACAACAACAGAGCCACGTCACCACCACAGCTCTCTTCCAAGGGCACTGACGTGGCACATGTTTACAGGCAACAGTCCAATGACTATCATGTGAACAACTCGTTGTGCTAGCGCTGACCTCTGGTGGTGATTCTGACAACTCTTCAAACCACCCTCTTAATACCTGAAATTTGGCATTCTCAGCACACTCTTGACACTGTGGACCTCAGAATACTGAATTTCTTAACGACTTCTGAAATGGAATGTTCCATGCGTCTAGCTGCAACTACCATTCTGGCCATAATCACGTCAAAAACATTTTCAGATGAATCATCTGAGTCAAAATGACAGCTCTGCCAATGCCGTTTTATACTTTGTATCAAAGTATATTTTTTATTTATTTTGTATATTTATGTAGAATGTATAATAATATATAATGTATAATATATTTTATATATTTTGTATATTTTTTATACTTTGACATCAATGGTGTGCACGTGCACAAAGTCATATTGATATTCGGCCATGTCTTTTGGGTGCTTCACTTTTTTTTTGGGCAGTGTAGTCATAAAATAAATACTGGAAATAGTAATGCATGGTGCAAGAAAAGTATCAATTTTTTGAGATGTCGTATTTGTCTTCCATTGTGACACATAAGTTTGAAATTTGGCTCAAACGTGCCTGCAACCTTCCCCCTGTGATGGTGAAAAAGCGTGGCGCTCTGCGACGTCACCCTTCAGCTTGGTGATGCTTCAAACAGCAGGGTGTCGACACAAGTAAAAAAAGGTTCACAGCTCATAGCTTCATGAGAGGTGTGGGTGTGTTAAAGATGTCAAACAGGCACCAAATTTCAACACAATTCTGTCCATCACCACCTTGGATGTGTCACACAATGGAAAGGTCATCAGTTACTCCCATTTCGGCATTTTCACTTGACACCTCTGTGATGGAAGTCACTGCGACATCTAATGTTGTGATCACATGGTTTTTTATGGGTGGCTGAGGAAAACGTTTCAGACGCACTGCCGCTCAGAATCGACATGAAAAGCCCTGAGGAAATGGAATAAAGGGTGTCAATGAAACCATCCCTACTCTTAGGACCTCGGAAATGGAAAAGCCGTGTGGCTAGGGCCTCCCTTCGGGTAGACCGTTCGCCTGGTGCAAGTCTTTTGAGCTGACTTGCGTGTAGATGGGGATGAAATGATGATGATAAGGACAACACAACACCCAGTCCCTGAGCAGAGAAAATCTCCGACCCAGCCAGGAATCGAACCCAGGCTGTTAGGCATGACATGCTGTCGTGCTGACGACTCAGCTACCTTGATTCCCGCACATTTCATGGTCAAAACGACAGTTCACATTGCAACGAGCAACTGGATGATGGTCTTCACAATGTTCGACGCTACTGGCACCACATGTGCGTTTCAATACTACTCTAAAGACATTGTAGGGCTGCAACTCCACTGAATGGGTCCTCACCACTCTACAGTGTATTGCGATCGCAATTTTTGCTCTGGTATACAGGATGGAACCAGTAGGGAGAGTTCAAAGCTATTCAATTTAATTTGAATGTGATGTGAAGCAACAAAATGTGTTTGTGCTTTTTCAGCCTTCCTGTTTCGCTCCCTCCTGTGACGTGATCGTGGGGGTTTGCAACGATGACATGTGTACATATAAAAAGGCAAAGGTTCCATCTAAGATACCAAGTTCAGTAACACCCTTACAGGCACCCAAACACCTTTTCTGAGCACGTTAAAAAAGCACCTGTCAGAGACTTTGGCACCCATTCAGCTGAGTGACGGCTTGCGGCAGCTCTATTGCCTTAGGGCAGACAACCTCTTTGACACCCCTGAAGTGGCGTTGGCCTATTTTCAGATGCTAGAGCAGCTACAAGGCTGAATTGGTGTCTAGGTTTCTGACAGGTATTTTTTAACATGCTTAACAAAGGTGTATAGGTGACACTTAAAGTGTTACTGGACTAGTGGGTCTCACAGGGACCCTTTCCCTTTTTATTCATGCACATGTTAATGTTGCAGCCCCTCATGATCATGCAACAAGAGGGAGCGAAATAGGAGGGCTGAAAAAGCATAAACCCTCTTTGTTGTTTTGGATCATGTTCAAATTCCATTGAATGATTTTAAATGGTTCCTAGTGATACCACCCATACACCAGAGCAAAATTTGTAGTCTCAGTGCACTCCAGAGGGTTGGGGTGAAGCTCCACGATGTCCTTTGAGAAATACTGAATCATCTGGGGTGTGTCAGTAGTGCCGAACATTGTTTGTCATCGTACTGTGGACTACCATTTTTGGCTGCGAAATGTGTGGGAATCGATGCACTAAGGGAAGGGGTGATTTCACTGATGTCCTTTATGCCACCTTTTCAGAGCTTTCATGTTGATTCTGAGTGGTAGTGTATCTGTAATGTATTCCTCAGTCACCCGTAAGAAATCCATGTAATTTCGACATCGGATGTTGCTGTACTGACCTCCATCGCAGAGGTGTCAAAAGAAGGGGTGAGATATGGGTAAGAGGGACTGTGACAATACACCCATGATTTGACACCTCCACTGGGCAGTGGTCAGAATTGTCATGAAATGTGGTTCCAATGTGATATCATTAACAAACCTTATACCACCGAATATTCGCAAGAACTTCTGGACTCTGGCCTTTTCTCCGCATGTGTCGATGCCTTGTTGTTCAAAACATTGCCGAGTCTGAGGGTGATGACACAGGGCACTATGCCTTAGCACCATTACAGAGGAACGTTGTAGGCACCTCTGAGCCAAAATTTGAACTTCTGCATCGCTGCAGGAGACAATTACATTGTTTTGAAAGTTGATACTTTTTTTCCACAATGTACCTATAGCAGAAGACTACACACTGTATATTTGTGAAAAATAGAATGCTGGATATAAGTCACAAGCTAGTAGATTTAGAGAGAAAGGATGGGAGAGGGAGGGAGAGAGAAATGTGATAGAACACAAATATTGATGAACAGTGAAGTAACTGGTTGAAAAATGAAAATAGAGAAAAAGTAACTGTGAGGAGGTGAGATCACTTGCCATAGTGTATAACAGACAGGAAATTGGTCATAAGTCTTATCTTTGAGGGAAACGTTATAGGGTTGACAGAAGGAAGTGGATCAGCTCTTCCTCTGTAGTCTCCTCCTTTTCTTCGCCTTATCTCATGCCACCAGTGTTGGCATGTTGATCTGGATTTGGAAAATGTTAATGGAAGAGGTGGGCCTGATGCCTGTCTCCTTTCACTGGGATGGAATTTGTGTCCTCCTTCTCCATCTGTCTACATTATGTGAAAGTGTGAGACCATTTTTGAAACTGCATAATTCTCTCGCTGTTGTAAACCTACATAATTAGTTCATAGTTTAGCTGCAGTTCCATAGAAAGTGGTGTAGAAGGTCTAGAGTATAACTGGATACGCCTTTCCACCTGAGACCACTTTAGTTAAGCTAAGCCTTTCACGAATTATCGTAATGAATCAGAATGTAGGATTTCTCCCTACCTTTTCCTGTGAATCTCTCACAGATGTTGGTCCTCAAAGCAGCTCTTGTGGCACACTGGACTCTTCAGAAGAGGCAAGTACGCTACCTGTGATTATAAGTGGGTGAGCAGACAGCTAATTTACTTGAAATACGTCTCGGGATGGTGTTACGATGTATTTATTAACAAACATTGTAAAACAGCAACAGCTTGACGAAATAAATCTCAAGTGAACAGCCTGGTATGAGTTTGCACACTCATACCAGGCTGTTCACCCGAGATTTATTTTGTCATAAAATACGCCTGGAAAAATTGAAGAATCACAGTAACAGCTTAATATTTTGAACTGATTCCTCTCAAAAAGTTAATGAAATTCTAATGCATGGTAAGACCAACTATTACACAAGAACAGGTTCTGAGTAAATCCTTTTATTTATTAATTTGTGTTCCACTGATCCAGTACACAAGCAAATTGCATGGATATGGAACAAATCATAATTATACATGAGGACAGTACTTATAGATGCTAATAGATACAAATTGTGTATAAGAACAAAATATGCTAGTAATTACAATCATAGGCATTTCTTATACTGAAGAAATGTATAAAACATTGAAATAATAAATTACAATTATTCCACATTTACAAGTTACAGCTTGATAAATTGAAGTACATCATAAGCCTGAGAGAAAGTTTCCATTACAAATTGGTAATAGCACATACTACAAATACAATGTGTCATATCTAAGTTACAATGTAAAAAAAAAAGTTTACATTACAGAATTCATTAAGAGAATGGAAAGAGTTTTCCAAAAGATAATCCTTTAATTTACTTTTAAACTGTGGCATTACAATGGTAAGATCTTTTATGTTTGATGGGAGTGCATAAACCACCTTTATGCTTGAGTAGTGTATCCTTTACTGTGTACTGGACTCAAATTTTTCTATCACCGTGCAAGTCATGTATTGACCTTATGTCATAGTCATGAAAGGCACCATTCTTTCTCAGTTAAAAAGTACATAAGGGATACAATGTTTTGTGAGGTCGTTGTTAATATCTTGCATAATTTAAAAAGATTTCTTCGTGAATGATTTCTGTTAGCTCACAATTCATTTTGCTCTTTTTTGAATGACAAATACTTTATTGCCATTGGTTAGTTATCCCAAAATACTAGGCCATAGCACAAGGATGAATGAAAACAGCCAAAATAAGCAGCCTTATCAGCGTCAGTATTAGCAGCCAATGCTTTAAAATGTAGAGCACAGTTTGCTGAGCTAAGTCTTTTTCTCACGTCCAAAATATGGCAAGACCAATTGGCGATATGGAGGCCTAAAAGTTTTCAAGAATAAACTTGCTGTATATCTTGATCATTACAGCTTAGGCTTAAGTCTTCTTGAATTTTCTGAGATCCATGGAAATGAATGTACTGTTTTTTAAGTCAGGCCATTGCACCTGAACTTCCTTGGAGATCATGGAACACAAAGTTGGCAGATGCTGTAATGTCATTATCAGGTGTTTTTTCAGCTAAAAGTGATTTATCAGGGTAAATTTGCTAGAAACTTTCAAGCAAACGGAAATGTCAGTAATAAAAATAAGAAAGAGCATATATTAATGCTGACTGTTGATATTGGCCAAAATCTCTCACTTACATCATGAAACTTCATAGCATTTCATACATCTTCAGTGATTTAACAATATTGATTTGTCTGTCGACTGAACCAACTGGTTCACTGCATAGCAATATTGTGGTATTAAAACCCTGAAGACCCAGAAGCCCTTCCCAGTATTTGGTATGTCAAATGTAGACTTTAATAACTAATATTTACTGAAGAAAGTTCTGAGTTTCATGCCATAACACATGTGGTTTCCCTACGTATTGACTGGCAAGTAAGATTCACTCACAGGGCTCACATACTTCTCCCGATTCACTGTTGCACCGTACGGTCAACTCATCACCATTATCTTCATGGAAATCAGGTTGCTACTCTCTGCCATCTTATTCTCGAGAGCTGCTTAAGGCAGCGAATTACTTCTACTATCTGCCACATTCTATTAAATGTGAAATGTAGAATATGTTTGTGAATCTTATAATTGAAGCAGCATGTGGGTACCAGCATGGTATTTGCCTAATCAGATGTAGGTAATCGCCTAAGTATAACATCCAGGCTGGATGGCAAACTGAACCTCATCATTAATCCAATGGATGGATCTGTATGGGGCTCACACATCTCCCCAATTCCCAGAAGCGATGTGCTAATGTGCATGACTGTATGGCTACCTAGGTGGATCAGCTTTTTCTGTAAAGCAACAAGATATTGAACTGTGCACAAAGCACGTATACGAGGGGGGACCCAAAAATAATCAGAATTTCCTTCTAGAAAGCATATACTTTATTGTTTTCAAATACAACCTTAATCTCCTTTGAAGTACTCTTCATTAGCATTAATACACTTGTCCAAACGTTCATTCCAGTGTTTGAAGCACCTTTTAAATTCGTCCTCTTTGATACCTGCTAACACTTTCATGAAACTGCGTTTTACGTCTTCCACCTCTGCAAAACGCTTCCCTCTCAAGTCTCTTTTCATCCTCAGGAATAGGAAGAAGTCCAAGCATGCTAAATCTGGCGAATAGGGCAAGTGGGTCAAGGTAGTTGTGTGCACGGGAGTGTTGTCGTGATGTAGGAATCACATGCCAGAATCCCACAAAGCCGGACGTTTTCACGACAAACTTCTGCAAAGCCATTTCATAACCTCCAAATATAATTGTTGGTTTACTGTCTCGTTTTCAGGGACAAATTCAGAGTGTACAATCCCTTTGATGTCAAAAAAACAGATCAACATCGTTTTCACGTTCGATTTCAGTTGTCGAGCTTTTTTTGGTCGAGGTGAGCCAGGTGACTTCCATTGTGATGACTGTTGTTTACTTTCTGGATCATACCCACAGCACCATGACTCATCACCTGTAATGATTTTGTTGAAAAAAATGTGGATCATCTTTGAATGTGTCCATTTCAAGACAGGCTCGAACGCGACGATCCCTTTGATCTCCAGTAAGAAGCTTCGGCATGAATTTTGCTGCCACTCTTTGCATCCCCAAATCGACAGTCAAGATGCACCGAATTGAGCTCCAGGGCAACCCAGACAAGTTCTTGAGTCGGTCGACTGTCCTGTGTCGATCTCCATTGATGAGATCACGGATTTTGTTGATGTTGTCTTCGCTTCGAGCAGTCAAAGGTCGACTGGAACGGGGCTGATCTTCAACCACCATTTCTCCCTTTTTAAACCGAGAAAACCATTCATACACTTGTGTTTTACTAAGAGCACGGTCTTTGTAGGCTGTCTGAATCATCCCAACAGTTTCTGCTGCGTTCTTGCCAAGCAAGAAACAAAACTTCACTGCCGCACGTTGTTCGTAAGAACTAGCCATTTCCTCGTGTCACATCTGCAGTGTATGCACGCTCAAAGAACTGCCAAAGAAACCACACTTCTCAGAGTTGGGTGACACCGTGTGGCAGAATGACTCAGCAGAGCTCCTACTACAACCCTCTGGCGGCGCAGCCTGCGACTACAAGTACACGATGTGCAACATTACGATTCTGGTTACTTTTGGCTCCCCCCTCGTATGTTGTCCCAGTGGTGGACACCACTGACAGAGAAGTTTGTAAAAGCTTTTGCTTTATGGATCATATACTAAACAACTGATATGAGATTCTGGAGTTCATGAAGCTTCCAGATGTTTTCAGGAAGTCAAAAGAAATTATTTTTATTGACGACTTTACTAGAGGTGAAAAAGTTGCTGTACTGTAATATTAAAGTCATCAGGGTCAGCTAAATTAGGATGGATCTGGGATAAAATGGAAAAATAATCATCTTCCTGTAAGATCATGCACCTGCCTTTAAATGTTTTCTTCTCTGAGGAGGCTGAAGCATGAATTGTTGGAATAGTCAGCATATTTGTGACTTCAGACTTCCACCAGTTCCAAAATCTAAAAATTTGTGGCTAGAAAACACTTTGAGTTGAATGTACAGATTTGGGCAGCTGTAGATGGGTACTGGAAGGACTTAATTGAGTAAATTTGATATTAGGTTTCAAAATCATTTACAGTAAGGATAAAATAATGTTTTATTAAACACTGTGGAAGTATAAATTAACAGTTGAGTCATAGAGCAAGAGAGTAAGTTTTGCATTTAGAGCAGTTGAATACAATGACAGGATGGATAGCAGAACAAATATATAAAAGACTCAAACTGGTCTGAAGTACTTTTGTTTGGGAAACTAAATAGTTCTCGAAGCAAGCTTCAGATGTTTATAAACAGGAAATATTACAATCAGTGTGTGTTACCAATTCTGATTTGGGCAGTGTGACATGGATGGTATTCTTCTTTTGTTTCACGAGACTTTGGAGTAAGTTAAACCAATCACTTTTTAATGGTCTTTCCTTTCTTTTATCCCAGTATTGTTTCATTCTTTCTGAGGTTCTTTTCATTTCTTCCTGAGAGATATAATTTGTTTGGTTTCGATTTTTCACTTTGAACCACTTTTCATTGTCTTTGTTTTTCCCTTTTTGTGCCATTTTATCAGTGAGGATCTTTTATGTGATCTGGATTCTTTTAAATTCTTCCTAAAACCAGTGTGGTAGTTTTTTCCTTGCAGAAGCAGTAAAAAATTTGTTTTGGTCAACCTAATTGTGTTCATCTACATCTACATCTAAATACATACTCCGCAATCCACCATACGGTGCGTGACAGAGGGTACCTTGTACCACAACTAGCATCTTCTCTCCCTGTTCCACTCCCAAACAAAATGAGGGAAAACTGACTGCCTATATGCCTCTGTATGAGCCCTAATCTCTCTTATCTTATCTTTGTGGTCTTTCCGCGAAATGTAAGTTGGCGGCAGTAAAATTGTACTGCAGTCAGCTTCAAATGCTGGTTCCCTAAATTTCCTCAGTAGTGATTCACAAAAAAAAGAACGCCTTCTTTCTGCTAGAGACTCCCACGCGAGTTCCTGAAGCATTTCCGTAACACTTGCGTGATGATCAAACCTACCAGTAACAAATCTAGCAGCCCACCTCTGAATTGCTTCTATGTCCTCCCTCAATCCGACCTGATAGGGATCGCAAATGCTCGAGCAGTACTCAAGAATAGGTCATATTAGTGTTTTATAAGTGGTCTCCTTTACAGATGAACCACATCTTCCCAAAATTCTACCAATGAACTGAAGATGACTATACGCTTTCCCCACAACTGCCATTACATGCTTGTCCCACTTCATATCACTCTGCAATGTTACGCCCAAATATTTAATCGACCTGACTGTGTCAAGTGCTACACTACTAATGGAGTATTCAAACATTATGGGATTCTTAATTTACATTTATCTATATTTAGAATTAGCTGCCATTCTTTACACCAATCACAAATCCTGTCCAAGTCATCTTGTATCCTCCTGTGGTCACTCAACAATGACACCTTCCCGTACACCACAGCAACATCAGCAAGCAGCCGCACATTGCTATCCACCCTATCCACCCTACCACACTTCCCTGGGGCACTCCAGATGATACCCTCACTTCCGATGAATGCTCACCATTGAGGACAAGGTACTGGGTTCTATTACTTAAGAAGTCTCCGAGCGACTCACATACTTGGGAACCAATCCCATATGCTCGTACCTTAGTTAGGAGTCTGTGGTGGGGCACTGAGTCAAATGCTTTCCAGAAGTCAAGGAATATGGCATTCGTCTGATACCCTTCATCCATGGTTCGCAAGATATCATGTGAAAAAAGGGCGAGTTGCATTTCACAGGAGCAATGCTTTCTAAAGCCGTGCTGATGCGTGGACAGCAACTTCTCTGTCTCAAGGAAATTCATTATATTCAAACTGAAAATATGTTCGACAATCCTGCAACAAACCAATGTTAAGGATATTGGTCTGTAATTTTGAGGATCCGTCCTTCTACCCTTCCTATATACAGGCATCACTTGCGCTTTTTTCCAGTCGCTCGGTACTCTATGTTGGGCAAGAGATTCACGATAAATGCAAACTAAGTAAGGAGCCAATGCAGTAGAGTACTCTCTGTAAAACCGAATTGGAATCCCATCAGGACCTGGTGATTTATTTATTTTCAACCCATTCAGCTGCTTCACAACCCCAGGGATGCCTATCACTATGTCCTCCATATGGGAATCTGTACGAGACTCAAACAGCGGTACATTTGTATGATCCTCCTGCGTGAAAGATTTCTCAAATGCTAAATTTAAAATTTCAGCTTTCGTTTTGCTGTCTTCCGTTGCCAGGCCAGACTGATCAGTGAGTGACTGGATGGAAGCCGTCAACCCGCTTACCGATTTTACGTAAGACCAGAATTTCCTTGGGTTTTCAGCAAGATCTTTTGCTAAGGTATGACGGTGGTAGTGGCTGAATACTTCACGCATCGCTCTTTTTACAGCAGCACGAATTGTTACTAACTTCTGCCTGTCCTCATTCTCCTGATCTTTCTTGTACCGCGAGTGCAACTGCCTTTGCTTCCTGAGCATTCTCTGAATTGCGCTGTTAAACAATGGTGGGTCTTTTCTGTCCGTAACCCACTTTTTCGGGCACATACTTGTCCAATGCATGATTTACAATGTGTTTAAAATTTGCCCATAATTCTTCCACGTCCATCGCACCGGAAGTAAATGAAGTCGATTCACTTACTAAGTGGGGTGCTAACAAATGCTTATCTGCTCTTTCTAATAAGAATACTCTCCTAGCCTTCTTGACCGTCTTTCGTAACCATAGTTGTAATGACAACATCGTGATCGCTAATCCCTGTCTCAACACTGACACTGTCGATGAGGTCTGGTCAGTTCATGGCTACCAGATCTAAAATATTTCCATTATATGTTGGCTGTCGATTTAGCTGCTCAAGACAGTTTTCAAATAATGTGTTCAAAAGTGACTCACATGACAGCTTGTCTGTACCACCTGTAATGAATCCATAGACACCCCAGTTTATACTAGGTAGGTTGAAGTCGCCTCCGACTAATACAGCATGATCCGGGTACTTCTGTGATACAGAATGTAGACTCCCTCTGAATGATTCTAGAACTGTCACGGTGGAACCTGGTGGCCGGTAATAACACCCCACAATTAACTTTATTTCCCCTAGCCCTGTTAAACGTGTCCAGATAACTTCACAATCACACTCTACTTTGACCTTAGTAGACACAATGTTTTTGTCAACTGCAATGAAGACACCACCTCCTACGGTGTCTAATCTGTCTTTGCGATACACGTTCCAACCCTCACTAAATATTTCAGAACTTCCTATCTCAGTTTTCAGCCATGTCTCAGTCCTGAGAATAATTTGCACGCCACATGCTTCCTGGAGGGCAGTAAATTCAGGAACTTTATTCCGAACACTCTGAAAATTTACTGCTATTATCTTGATAACTGAAGCGTCTTTACACTGAGCACGTCCTGATTTCCCTGCCTGCACGTCGACTGGTGAGTGTTCATCAGGACACCTCGCACTCCTAGCCTAAAAAACCCCCATGTGCACGCCACAAGTACTCTGCTACCCCAGTAGCCACTTCCTTTGTGTAGTGCACCCCTGACCTATCTAGGGGCGTCCTACAATTCCCCACCCAATAGCACAAGTCTAGAAATCTGCAGCCAAGACCGTCACAGAGTCGACGAAGCCTCTGGTTGAGACCCTTCACTTGACTCCAAACCAAAGAACCCCGATCCGCTCTGAGGATGTGTCGATAAAAATGAAATCTTCTTTTCCTCAATGTGCCTGAGAGTTTTCCAGTTATTTGGTAAATGTGTTTATTTGTGATGTGGACTACTTTGTTTTATGGAACCCGGACCTAGACTTATTCCTCATACCTTCCTTTCATTCCTCTCAAGCCTTGCAATTGGGCTATAATTGCTGGTGCCCAGTGTTCCACATGCATACAGGGCTTCTGTTTTGGGACCCATGTTATAGCATCTGTATTTGGCATTCAATGAGAGGACCTTTCCTTACATGTGTTTGGTGAATCGGAAGCCCAGTTCAGCTTCATTACTTCTGGATTGCATTGTCTTCTTCTCGAGGGCATTGCTACAGGCCCATTCTCCAAGATATCCGAATTCTTTGACTATGTCTATTCTTTTTCCTACTTCAAAAAGTTTCAGTGTTTTTTTGTGTTTTTCCTTATTTTGGTCTTTTTGAAGGAAATGTTGAGATCTATTTTATCTGCTTATTTTTGTAGTTCAACAATCTCTTCTTTCGCATCTTCCCAAATCTCAATTAGAAGGGCAACATCATCTACAGAAATTAAGAAACTCACTTTGGTGCATGTTTTTCATAACTAGTTGGATTCTGTGGTATTTGCAGCATTACACAGAGATGTGAGCTTTTAATTGAGAACCATTCAAAAACTATACATTATCTAGCGAGCAGTGGGGAGGTCTAAGATGCAAACTGACTGACTGCTGAGAGTGACCCGGAGAGGCGAGGTGGAGGGGGGGGGGGGGGGGGGGGGGGAGGGTCAAGAGACAGATTGAAGCAAGAGACACAATGAAGACAGTAATGGAAATTAAGACAAGGTGGATGGGTCTAAGGACATGGTAAAAGTAATGCTATTATTTGTACTACTACTTTCATCCAGATACTGACATTTCTTTACTCTATACTTTTCAATTGATACTTTGAGTCATATGAGTACTTTATAGTAGGTATCATATCGAATGAGCCTGGTAATGATTTACTACATTTTATTATTTCCCCAAATATTTTAATTTATATATGAAATAAATTTATCACATAAATATTCTGTTCTTGGGTTATTTTGAGAATAGAAAAAAATATTTTTGCATTTTATCATGTTCTTCAGGACAAGTTAATGATATATACAAGCAAAATTTAAATTTGATGTACTTGATATAAAAAATAAAAAGATGTCCATTATATTGGCATTAAGTCTGGAGGGTAGTTAAGTATTAGAAATAAGATGCAGTAGTTAGACATTTTACAGGATCATTTATTGTAGGAAGTGTTTTCAAAAATGAACTTCTACAAGCTACTTGAATACACACATAATAGTAGCACTTTTAGTTCCATAAAAATCTGTAGACAATATATAAGATGTTATAAATTAGTTACACAGAAATAATCTTTAGTTAGGGAAAGGGTAAATAACTTACAGCAATGTTTGACGCAGCACTGAATGCAGTATATCTTCAAGTTTTATTCCCACCTAACATTGTTAGCTCCTGACATTTCCCCTATGTCGCATACATGAATGAGTTATTCTGACAGTTATCATGGAGTGGTATAAAACTCCAGGCCATGTGCAGTGTTGCTTATGATTTCAATGAATCCAGATCTGCTACTAGAGTTTAGAGACAATAAATTCCTCCGCTTCTGGGAAACATCAACAGCTGTGGCAATGGATAACACAAACAGCTGCCACCATACATCAAGACTTGTTTCATAGGACTAGGCAGGAAACTGATTACAGATTGAGTCATTTGTTGTGTTGCAAAAGGTAACCACATTGGTCATTTATAAAAAAAAATAATTGAAGATAGACTGCATTTAGCAATGTGTCTAACATTTCTATAAGTTATTTGTTATTTACCTTTTTCACAATTAAATGTTACTTTTGTATGACTAATTTATAAACACCCTTTGTTTATAGTTGTATTAGCATATAGATAACAATTAGTAACTACAACGAACAGATACAAACTTTTTTTGCACATTCACTTCATGTGAAAAGCCACAAAGCAGTATACATTCTTTCTTAGGCAAGAGTGGGCATTGGATTTTGAATATAGCATTTTTTATTTATCTTGCAGAAAGTGTTTTTGCATATACATCCATCTTTGCACCAATGTACTTTTGGGAGGTGATTAACACCATGACATTGTATATTTAATGCAGGTAGTTTTTCTGCTCTGGGTCTTTTCCAGTCAAAGGTATTTTCAGGTTCTTGATTGCTAGGTGTACCTCCTTTCCTCTTTTATTTGTCCGTGGTCTCACATGACTTTCTGCTATACATGATCAAAAATGCAGTATGTCTAGTTAATTTGTTAGCTTGAATTTGATTTTGTGAACATTGTTTGTGCTATTCTAACCAGCTGTCAATTAAAGCAAAGTCAGTAGGATGCATCAACAATCTTAGCGTCATCTTGGGGTTGAAGCTCTTTTTTTCCATGTTTGCTTTAACAATATGTTTGCTTTTGGATAGGGTGCAACCTTTAGCAAAACACAATTTTTGTTTTTTAACCCAAACATGTTTCACTGCAGTTGCAGCATCTAATACAGACTCTGTGCAGTACAGTCAACTGATCAACCAAATCATTCCACCCATATCCATCATTTCTGACATACTGATACTAATATCAAACACAGCTCCTTATTCTAGCAAGTCCAGGATGTCTGTTTTGGTTAAATCTAACAGCTTTCTGTTATCTATAATTAAAGCTAAGTATAAGCCAACTTCCACATGTCTTACCAATAAAAACCTCAAAATGCAACGCACATTACAGGACAATGTACCCAAAAAAATTTCATTGTCTTATATTGTATGTTATGAAGCAAAAGAGGAATGAGTCATTGCTCATGTGAAATTTGTAAGAAAGTAATGGGTCACAAACAGACATTCTATCAGCGCCTCCACTACACTTTGCTTGATAAAAAATATTCCCATTGAGTCCTGATGTGAGGAATTTTTGACAATAACATAACAACTTGAGTATCTTCATAGTTTTGTGCCTCTTACTTTAAACTAATCTACACAGTAAGCATTTTCTTGTTATATTATTGACAGTCAAATGAAAATGACACAAACAGAAAAAAGAAAGTGGAATGATCATTATTTCTCAAATAATTGCCGTAACTATTAATACATTTATTCCACTGTGAGACAAGTTGTGCAAAATGATTTGTGCTTGCCTACGGAATCATGATTGTAACCAGGTATATACATCCTCATCTGAAGCAAATTGATGGCCACGAGTGCCTTTCTTCAGGTCTTCAAAAACATGGAAATCACATGGGGAGAGATCTGTGCTGTATGGAGGATGTGTAAGGGCTACCCTGCAAAACTTCTGCAGAGTACTTAAAACAACCTCAGCAGCCTTGAAGAAAGACATTTGTGGCTGTCAATTTGCTTTGGATTAAGAGGTCCATGCCTGGGTACAACCCAGGCAACCACAAATATTTTTCCATTAAGGCATTTAGAGTCTTGTCTCACAATGGGATAAATGTATTAACAATCATGGCGATTACTACTTCAGACACTTAGCTTACTTTTTCACATCTCTCTCGGTTTCATTTGACTGCTCCTTACTTTGTAATTATTATTATTATCTTTTTTTTAGTGACATAAAATGTTCATATTGTAATGGTAATATTGTATCTCATAGAACTTAACAGAGTTTTGCATTTAGTCAGCTTTGTAATAGAAGTTTAACATAATTCCTTATTCCATTTTTAAATTACGGTGTACACTTTTCATGCACTGCAGTTGCTTTCGAAATTGCAAAAATTACTCCAGAAAATTAAGGTTTTTCAAGATGAAAAAACATGTTCAGGAGTACATCATGATCATGTTCCTTGTAACAAATATTCTGTTGGAATTTAAAAGCACTGAAATTGAGAAAATCTTGTCTATACTGTATTTAGTTTCTTATGTGTTTCATTATTACTCTACAACACACCAATGATCAGTAAGTGAAATCAAATTAACCATTAGTATTATGAAAACAAGTTACAAGTTAACAACATTTTGAAGTTGAAGCTTGTGGAAACTAATACAAATTTCCATTTTCAAGACAGGTAAAATTGTTAAGACGTTAATGAAACTCAGTTCATTTGCAAGTGTCACTTGTTGCATGATAAAACCCATTCCTCTATTTCTAGGTATAAGATGGTGCATGACTGACAAGATATGGCTTAACTGTTCACACATAATATGACTAATTTAAAAAAAGTATAGAATTTTGATTTCTGCTAAAAATGTAACTTAAGAATTAGTAATATAATAGAGGGAAAAATTCCACGCGGGAAAAATATATTTAAAAACAAAGATGACGTGACTTACCATACGAAAGCGCTGGCAGGTCGATAGAAACACAAACAGACACATACATACACACAAAATTCAAGCTTTCGCAACAAACTGTTGCCTCATCAGGAAAGGGGGAAGGAGAGGTAAAGACGAAAGGATGTGGGTTTTAAGGGAGAGGGTAAGGAGTCATTCCAATCCTGGGAGGGGAAAGACTTACCTTAGGGGGAAAAAAGGACGGGTATACACTCGCACACACACACACATATCCATCCACACATATACAGACACAAGCAGTCTGTATATGTGTGGATGGACACACGCGTGTGTGCGAGTACACACCCGTCCCTCCCCCCCCCCCCCCCCCCCCCCCCCCCCCCCACGGCAAGTCCCCCCGCTCCCGGGACCGGAACGACCCCCCACCCTCCCCCCCAAAACCCACATCCCCTCGTCCTTCCCTCCCCCCCGACGAGGCAACAGTTTGCCGCGAAAGCCTGAGTCCCGCGTGCTTGCGTTCCCATCTCTATCCGAACTCCGGAGATGGGAACTTGCTCTTCAATATATCCTCTCTTCCTGTTACCCACCAGGCCTCAATCTCTGCTAATTTCAAGTTGCCAACACTCATGCCTCACCTGTCATTCAACATCATCTTTGCCTCTGCACTTCCCCCTCGACTGACATCTCTGCCCAAACTCTTTGTCTTTAAATATGTCTGCTTGTGTCTGTATATGTGTGGATGGATATGTGTGTGTGTGTGTGTGTGCGAGTGTATACCCGTCCTTTTTTCCCCCTAAGGTAAGTCTTTCCGCTCCCGGGATTGGAATGACTCCTTACCCTCTCCCTTAAAACCCACATCCTTTCGTCTTTCCCTCTCCTTCCCTCTTTCCTGATGAAGCAACAGTTTGTTGCGAAAGCTTGAATTTTGTGTGTATGTTTGTGTTTGTTTGTGTGTCTGTCGACCTGCCAACACTTTCATTTGGTAAGTCACATCATCTTTGTTTTTAGATATATATTTCCTACGTGGAATGTTTCCCTCTACTATATATATATATATATATATATATATATATATATATATATATATATATATATATATATATATATATATATATATATATATATATATATATATAATAGAGGGAAACATTCCACGTGGGAAAAATATATCTAAAAAGAAAGATGATGAAACTTACCAAACAAAAGCGCTGGCAGGTCGATAGACACACAAACAAACACAAACATACACACAAAATTCTAGCTTTCGCAACCAATGGTTGCCTCGTCAGGAAAGAGGGAAGGAGAAGGAAAGACAAGAGGATATGGGTTTTAAGGGAGAGGGTAAGGAGTCATTCAATCCCGGGAGCGGAAAGACTTACCTTAGGGGGAAAAAAGGACAGGTATACACTCGCACACACACACATATCCATCCACACATACACAGACACAAGCAGACATTTGTAAAGGCAAAGAGTTTGGGCAGAGATGTCAGTCGGGGCAGATGTACAGAGGCAAAGATGAAGTTGAAAGACAGGTGAGGTATGAGCGGCGGCAAATTGAAATTAGAAATTAGCGGAGATTGAGGCCTGGCGGATAGCGAGAAGAAAGGATATGCTGAAGGGCAAGTTCCCATCTCCGGAGTTCTGACAGGTTGGTGTTAGTGGGAAGTATCCAGATAACCCGGACGGTGTAACACTGTGCCAAGATGTGCTGGCCGTGCACCAAGGCATGTTTAGCCACAGGGTGATCCTCATTACCAACAAACACTGTCTTCCTGTGTCCATTCATGCGAATGGACAACATCTTGGCACAGTGTTACACCGTCCGGGTTATCTGGATACTTCCCACTAACACCAACCTGTCAGAACTCCGGAGATGGGAACTTGCCCTTCAGCATATCCTTTCTTCTCGCTATCCGCCAGGCCTCAATCTCCGCTAATTTCTAATTTCAATTTGCCGCCGCTCATACCTCACCTGTCTTTCAACTTCATCTTTGCCTCTGTACATCTGCCCCGACTGACATCTCTGCCCAAACTCTTTGCCTTTACAAATGTCTGCTTGTGTCTGTGTATGTGTGGATGAATATGTGTGTGTGTGCGAGTGTATACCTGTCCTTTTTTCCCCCTAAGGTAAGTCTTTCCGCTCCCAGGATTGGAATGACTCCTTACCCTCTCCCTTAAAACCCATATCCTTTTGTCTTTCCTTCTCCTTCCCTCTTTCCTGACGAGGCAACCATTGGTTGCGAAAGCTAGAATTTTGTGTGTATGTTTGTGTTTGTTTGTGTGTCTATCGACCTGCCAGCGCTTTTGTTTGGTAAGTTTCATCATCTTTCTTAGGGAGGCATTCCACGTGGGAGGGATATATCTGGAAGCGGGGATAATGTGACTTACCGGGCGAAGGCGCTGGCGGGTCGATGGACACACGGACGGACACAGGCACGCACGCGGGATTCGGGCTTTCGCGGCAAACTGTTGCCTCGTGAGGGGGGAGGGAATGACGAGGGGATATGGGTTTTTGGGGAGAGGGTGGGGGGTCGTACCGATCCTGGGAGCAGGGGGACTTGCCTTGGGGGAGGGGGGGGGTGGAGGGATGGGTGTGCACTCGCACACACACGCGTGTCCATCCACACATATACAGACTGCTTGTGTCTGTATATGTGTGGATGGATATGTGTGTGTGTGCGAGTGTATACCCGTCCTTTTTTCCCCCTAAGGTAAGTCTTTCCGCTCCCGGGATTGGAATGACTCCTTACCCTCTCCCTTAAAACCCACATCCTTCCGTCTTTCCCTCTCCTTCCCTCTTTCCTGATGAGGCAACAGTTTGTTGCGAAAGCTTGAATTTTGTGTGTATGTATGTGTCTGTTTGTGTTTCTATCGACCTGCCAGCGCTTTCGTATGGTAAGTCACATCATCTTTGTTTTTAAATATATGAATAATTAGTAATATATTCTAAATAGCTTAAAGTTATTATACAGCACTCAAAATATGCTGCACAAAACAGAACCTCACATCTAACAACAGCCAAACCTGTAGAAAATGGTGTAAATTATTGACAGTTGATGCTTCTAAATTATATCACTAGACTAAAGTATTGACCAAAAAAGCATTGTGTGTTCATAATACACTATCTTCTACATACAATACTATCTCCTAG
The DNA here is from genome assembly GCF_021461395.2 of Schistocerca americana. Taxonomy (NCBI): domain Eukaryota; kingdom Metazoa; phylum Arthropoda; class Insecta; order Orthoptera; family Acrididae; genus Schistocerca; species Schistocerca americana. Next base: position 171,999,880 of record NC_060128.1, on the reverse strand, counting down.
TAATTAATACATAACTATGACTCACTTGAAGCACTTTGCAATAGGCCTACTATCTGGACTGTTTTCTGATGTAGTGCACGATTCCAATGATAGAGGGTAGCAAAAAGTATTAAACACAAAAGGACAGATGTCCACTAAAGAGGTCCCAGGGCTCTAAGGTGAATGACGTCATTTGCTGGTATAGAATATGTAAAAATGTTGTGTCCAATACATTGGACACTGGATTCCTTGGCTTTTGCCTTGATACTTTTTCCTCTGCCCTTTGAATGGATACCCTTCATTCAACTTTTGACCCAATCTGTCTCTAGATTAGTGCATATTAATCATTAATCATAACCAGATGTACACAAAACATTGCAGTACCCACATCCTGCAAGACCTCACTTAGAGATGGTTCAAATGGCTCTAAGCACTATGGGACTTAGCATTTGAGATCATCAGTCTCCTAGACTTAGAACTACTTAAACCTAACTAACCTAAGGACGACACACACATCCATGCCCGAGGCAGGATTCGAACCTGCCACCGTAGCAGTAGCACAGTTCCGGACTGAAGGGCCGAGAACCACTCGGCCACAGCGACCAGCTCACTTAGAGAAAACTACACAATGTGCAGAGATGGCTGTAGACCTTCCTTTGTGTTGACCATCATGTCAGTGTGGGTGTGGAGGGGCACCACATTTGTTTTTAAATTTATTTTTTTAACACTGTAATCTGTAGCGTTATTTCTAAAATGCTTTCCTGGAACTTGGTACCAGCTGCAGTGTTGGGGCAACAAAAATTCGATTTTCAATATTCATGTAATTATTGGCTGAATTTAAACATTTAAAATGCTCATTAAGAGGCATAATATTATATTAAATATTTAACACAATAAGACAAGTATTACACTTAGAAACAGGATGTTTGTCTGGAAGAAGCGTATCTGACAGTGCGCAAATATTTGAGAATGCGAGCACTTAATGACTTCGAACAAACTTTAAGCATAACTCAAACATTTTCTAAAGTTTTTCTCATTTACATACTTATAGACAAGTATTTAACACATTAACTCATATGTAAAGTAATCAGACATTGAAGATATTTTATATGTGGTAGTTCACTTTTTTAAAGAATCAGGGGTTTACTGGTGTAATATAAATGACAGTAGTTAAAAATGAATGATCAGGGTCTTATTCAACTGTTCACTATCAGGAAATCTTTGAAAGGATCCTGATAGGCACTTGCAGGTCATGTTGAATCAGTATGAGCAACTATCGGCATTAAGCGCCACAGTCACAAAATGGTGATGAAGACTTTTCTTACTTGTGAACAATATCTGCACATCTTCTGTGAGGCATTCTGCTGCAAGTCAGAGTAGTCCAAATTGCCCAAGGGTTGCAAAATCCAATCCCTCTATAGGGGACACTAGCACACAGTGGACACATCTTTTTTTGTTTTGTTTTAGAATAGTGGGTTAATTTCATGTCATGTAGAAAGCCAATGCCATATAGTATCTACATTAATTTACCCATTTTGTTCTGATTAAAACTACAAACAGAATAACTGACAGCAAAGTGATGTGGAAATGTCCCCTCTACCCGCATCATCGTGGGGCACCCTGAGCATTAGTGGTGAGCACAGTGGGCAACAGTAAAAAAAAATCCATAAACAGACTGGAAATGTTAATTTGCTTTGGAAACATTATTTGATACATTGTATTTGTACATAATAAACGCGACTTTGTAATTAGTGGTGTCAGTTTTATAATTAACATTGGCTTTCTATCAATTCCAATCTCTTCTAAAATAGTAAATAACGTTTGTTTGTTGAAACTGCCTCATTAAATTTACCATTTTCAGCAATTTAATAATATAGCAGCCTAACCTTTATTTTAATGGCAGTGACCTAATGAACAAGTGCTAATTGGTTTTAACAGCTGCGGAAGTTGTTTAAATTGGATTTTGGCTGCTCAATAATACCATTTCAAGGAGAGAAGACTTAACAGTAATTAAAGACGCAAAAATATGCACTATGTCAAGCAATATATCCTCATTAAACACAACAGGAAACAGTTACTACTATTGACATACTCATCTTCTCACAGCTAATCTCAGCACAGTTCAAATACATTCAAATATCATCACACACTGCCATAATAATCTGCACACATTACACTTTCTGCAGTCCATTGGCTGGTGCGGTAGAAACAACACGTACTGTCAGCACTGCATACTAATAATCGCCTTTCGGTAAACACACTTTGTCACTGTTCAGTATGTTTCTTACATTTGTTGGGGGCCAACCTATGGCAATGGGGACACACACTCAGCCAGTACAATATTCCTCCTCCCACTACACCATTGCATCAAGACACTCACTGACTCAGTTACATCTCACTGATAACAATATCATTGGCTGGGTGCTCTCAGCATTTGACTATCGATTCTTGGCGTATCCTCAACTGATGCAAGTAAAATGGTTATCTCTTAAGTAAGGACAATGGTTCCCTCACACTGTCACTCAAGACTTATGCCTTTTTGAAATCAACAAAAATGTTACTGTTGTGTTCTGGCAGCTTTCTGCTCTTGTTTTCAAACTGCTCTTGAGGTTGAATATCTGCTCCATGCATGAGACACCTTTTTGCAACACTTTTATTTTTCTCTTTAAAGCTAGTGGAAATCGACTATCTTTCTTTATTATAGATAGAGTTTGAAAACAGAGATTGAGAGATTGTACTAGAGAGTATCCAATATTTTATGGAAGACTAACTGTGCCTGACATGCTTTGCAATGCCCTTTTTTCCTTTGCAAATAGGTACCCTTAAGCATTGGAATAAAGCCAGTTTCAGTGCAGCCTGCATTGTTGTCAGATCTCCTCTATCCACTTCTCCCCAACAACCTCACCCCGTCAGCTCTCCTCCTCCCTTCTATGCCAATTGGATGAGGTGCAGATTGCAGGAAATACAAAATTGGGGAATGGGGCACCACCTAATTGGTTTGGGATAACAGTGCAACCTGCACATTTCCCAGAATTTTCCAAGATGACAGATAAAACATGACACCATAATCAAACATGGATGATCCAAGATGGCGGAAGGTCCATCAAGAAGTATTTATTTGAATCATGTATATACCATATCATGATAATAAACAGTGCTACAGGGCACCCCAGGTGCTGTGCTAAGTATAAAATGCAAGGTAGGTCACTGGTTTTATGTTCTAAAACAATGATCTATAATCTTTTACAAGCACCACCACCACCATCAGATATGAAGAAGCAACTACCGTATTTACTCGAATCTAAGCCGCACTCGAATCTGAGCCGCACCTGAAAAATGAGAACGAAATAAAGGAAAAAAAAATTTCCCGAATCTAAGCCGCACGTGAAATTTGAGACTCTAAATTCGAGGGGAGAGAAAAGTTTTAGGCCGTACCTCCAAATGGAAACAAAGTTGGTCCATTGTAACACGAGACACAATTTAGGTCGAATAAATCACGATACAGCTACAGTAGTTTGGTTCGAGTCGTAAGCTTAGCACTTAAGCTTTACCAGGTAGCCATTGCTATACGTCAGGTGCTCCGTCCGTATTTATACGGGTACCGTTCCTTTTTCACGTGCTTCGTCTGGTTTGAATCGATTGCTTATTTTGCTTTGACCTGATAAGTGCCGTTCTCTTTGTTATAGGTGTTTGCGTCACTCTAAGCTGAAAATGCATTACTGTACTGTGTCGTGCATTGTTTGTCGCATTCTGATAGTGCGTGTTTACGGCCTGTCGCTGCTCGCGGCATGGCTCGCTTTCGTGCACGCTACCGCCGCTTACAATAAAATAAAAGAGAGGAATTGTCTCTAACCGAAACAACGGCAAGAGACTGCTATTTGTTGTTACTTACACTGCTGCTTTCTTTGATAATGATCAACAAGAACCAAATAATAGACGGCGTATGATAGAATTGACTTTAGCGAAAATTCTTCTCCGTTGGAAAATATTGGGAGACGCCTCTTTAGTACATTACATTCTGCACAGATGTTAGTCATCCTAGATTCGTGCTTCATTTATGACTGTATCACTATTCAGCATAAGAATAATACGAATATAAACATTACATAATATGTATATTCTTCCGCGTTTGCTGTTGTCTCACTCTAGTTTCGTAGTTTATTACGCAGACAGGATTTAAATGAGATAGCAGCAAACATGAAAGAATACGCGGCATAATGTTTACATTCTTCTACCTTTTCTTTTAATTTATTTACTGACAGATAGGTTTTGACGCCAGTATTTATCTTTGTGCCTGCAAAGCATGCCTGCCTAGTGCTACAAGCTACATATATTAGACGGCAGAAGTTAGTTGTGGCGGCACCTACCAACATTTTTCAGAACTTCTGCATACTTTGCACTCGATTCTAAGCCGCACACGGTTTTTTGGATTACAAAAACCGGAAAAAAAGTGCGGCTTAGATTCGAGTAAATACGGTACTTTATTTATATATAAAAAAACTAAATACCAAGAACTGGGGTGCCTTCCAGAGTGACCAACTATGTCATACAAGATGTCTCCTTCTCTCACAGAAGTGCTTCAGTCAGCCAAATGTGCACTTTGGTGACAGCCACCACTATTGCACTTAAGCTGCAGCAATCATAAAAATAGGACATCTAAACCACACAGAGAAAGACGTTGAAAAAAATATGTAACAGGTGCCTTTCCTTGTCATTATAATTGACTATCCAGATGATTGCCAAGACCATTTACTGAATCACTATAATATATCACCCAATTATGACTACTCAGGGGTTCAGTATGCCATTTGGATTTCCAAGAAGTGTGTTATAATTTTTTCATTCTGATGGTTAAGGTGACTTCTTGCAATAAGTGGGAGATCTGGATTTGATTCCTGGTCCACCACAAATTTTCAGGTGTTGCAAATAGCTGACATTAATATATGCTCACAGACTGTGAATTTTTTTGTAATATTCATTTTTGTGTATTAAGTAAATATCAGCATCTCATAGTATCAATACTTTTCTTTTGGTGCTATTATGAATATTGCAATACTACTCATGAGTAAAGTATTGATTTTTTATTTTTAATACCACATCGGAGGGTGACTCATAGCAAATGGAGAAAATAGATTCTTTGCTGCATTCAAATAGACAGCTGGTTGACAGTGTTAATGATGGTGACATCATTGCAGACTGCCAAGCTTTCATCTTGCCTTCTTAGGAAGCAATACTGACATCTGCCTCCCTAACATGTCCTTATACTCAGTTTTAATATTTGCCAAGAATTTTTTTTAAATTTCGTTCTCTACCATTGGTGTTCACAAGGAAGGGAAGGGGGGGAGGGGGGGATGGGGGGGGGGGGGGAGGGGTGAGCACCCTCCTAGAACCTCTGGTAGACTTTTTATTAATTTCAAAATTCTCACGTCTTCCCAGATCCTACTCAGCCACATGCAAGGGTTAACACAGTGGCTTTAGTAAATACTAAATTGTTTGGTTGTCAGGTTGTTCATGGAAGATTGTACAGTTTTCTTGTCATGCCTGTGATTTCGAATTTGTTTTGTAACCTTGGAGGATGTGAACCTTTCCAGAACATTGCCAAAACAGAATGCCCTACCTTTTCTTTTCTCTACTGTTTCCTTGTACAGCCCTTAATAAGTTACAGAAATGGACGCTTCCAACACCTAGCACAGTATAAACATGGCTGTAATGTACCTGTCTGACACCAATCCCCTATTCCCATGAGAACAGCCCCTTTGTGTGTCCACATCTTAATCTCTATACTATGCTTACATGTCATCTATCGTGGCTTGCTGTGACTTTATTCAGTTTTATGCATTAGAGAAATTGTAGTAGAGAGTGAGGAATATGGTCTTTCTGTACTGTATGATGCACAGTGTAGGTGCATTCATGTAATTTCATCTGTGGTCCAAAATCCAGAACAAAATACAAATTTCTGTGCTTAATGAAAGGAAAAAAGGATGAAGTATCAAGGTCAAATGTAACTGGATCTTCTTAAACTATATGGGAAGCAACACTGCATGATATTCAGCCATGGTGTTGCGAGCTATGAGGTCAAGCTGTCATGTCTACACAATAACTTGGCAAATCTTTGGACCATTTGGTTTGAGTGTTAGGCTGTTAAGAGTTGCTCCTATGTACCAATTTTAAGGCTGTTTTTGAAGGTTTCCTACATCCATGTACATATCTTTTTAAATAAAAATTCAAGCTGCATATGTTTGTGCTCGCAAAACCCGAAAATTAGTTACATGATTAACTTGAAGTTCTGACACAATGTTGCATTGGAGTATGTGTGTGTTTTTATATATGTACTGAAGTGTCATATCTAATGTATAACTAAATTAGAGAGATCCGATTCAGTTGTACTACTGAAGCAGATCTCTGTAAATTAATTATCATGCCTCTCAGTTGCAGATGTCCTACATACCAAACCTTGTTTAATATATCACTGTATATGTAATATATAAATGGAAAAATTGTTAACAAAAATGTCGAAAAGTTCTTGACCAATTTACTTCAAATGTTAAACAATACTGTGTTACTTCAGAATCTAAATTTGCAGTAAAATTAAACAAGGCTGAAGTTCAGAGAGAGGGGAAGAGGAGATGGACAGAGAGGTGGAAGGAAATTGTCATAGAGCGCAAAAAGGAGGAGGCAGAAGGAGGTGGCAGAGGAGATGGAGTGAGGGGAGGATGTGATGGACAGAGAGAGAGGGAAGGAAGATGAGATAGACAAAGAAAGGGGGAAGAGGAGATGGACAGAGACAAGGAAGAGGAGGAGGAAATTAGGATATGCTTTCTATTTTTCCATTTAACCAGACTGGGCACCGCAATGCATGACTGGATACAGCTAGTTAATAATATAAAAACATGTATCTTGGATATACCTATATGAAATATGCTTCCCTTTGAAGTATAGCAGTAACTTGCCTTAAAAGAAATATTGACTGGGTAACCACCAAACGTTTAAGATACAGTAAGCATTGTTTACCTCCTGTAAAATTAATTTTGTGCAGCACATCACATTCTCAGACTCAAGTAGCCAGTAGTATCAAAAATTGAACTTTTGGGATGTTGCTGCTTGTTGAATAAATTTCTGTGGATGCCCATGTCCTCTACACCAAATGGTACTTGGTCTATTTGAGACAAGGCCTGTTGTAGGTCCCAGTGAGGCAGGAATGTGAATATTTGTGAGGGAATTTCCATTTTCATCACTTCCCTTACTACAAAGGAAACGTCCCCAAAACCTGGGCCACTGGTTAGGAAGTATTTTCTTATTTACTGCTTGAACATCACAAACAGCAGCCAACAGGTGTGTCTGTGTGCAGTGCTGTGTATGGCAGCAGTGGGTGGGCAGTTCTTCATAGCCAAGGACGACTACGGCCTGTGTGCATTCTACGAGGTGCCACCAGAGGCACTCATGGAGGACGTCCTTCAGGGCAAGAGAGTGAGTATACTGTCAGAACATTCCATTCAGACATTGCTAAGTCACAGTACTATATATAAATCACCAGGTCACACCATTTCTTTAAATTTTATGTATTGCCTCTACCTTCTCAGATTTCTTTCATTATACACTCTAAAACAAAACAAAAAAGGGAGGCACCATGAAGGAATTATCTAAATGGGACAGAAATCAGTACATGTACAAGGGCTGTTCAATAAAGAATGATCATAATTTTTTTATGGTCATAATTTCTCATGCTAAAATTTAATCTTAGGATATTCTGTTAGCTTAATGTGCAACAAACACACTGTAGTAGTTTCGCTGTTGGGACTCCTCCTCCCACTGGTGAGAGGCAAGGCTAGACACGTTCAGGATCGCCTACCACTGTAATGGAGGTAACACACGAGGAACAATATGTGGCTTTGAAATTCTGCTTTCGCCTCAACAAATCTTCAGCTGATGCCTGTACAATGTTACAGGAGGCCTAAGGAGAGTCTGTTCTTCCCTACAGCACAGCTCAAAGGTGATTTAAAATGTTTAAAGAGGGGAGACAATCAATTTCAAAGAAAGGTGGACCCAGTGCTCCAGTTACTGCTCTTACAGAAGATCACTTTCTGAGATACTGAACATTTCATTGGGTACCACCCACATGTTGGTGACAGAAAAATTACACATGACACATATTTGTGTCCAATGGGTTCCAAGACTGTTGATTCCTTAACAAAAGGACATTTGCGTGCAGGTCTGCATGCAGTTAAAGTTGATGTTAGAGGAAGATCTGGAGTTTCTTTAAAATGTAATCACTGCTGATGAGACTTGACTACATCATTTTGATCATTAGAGCAAACAGCAAAGCTCAGTGTGGAAATCTCCTTCATCACCAACCCCCCAAAAAAGCAAAAGTGGTTGCTTCTGCTGGGAAAGTTATGGTCATCTCATTCTTTGATATTCATGGAATGGTTTATCAGCATGTTGAACCTGCACACATATCAGTAACTGGACAATACTACAGGGATATCCTTAAAACATTGAAAGGCCATATCAGGCACAAAAGACGACATTTTCGTGGAGCAGGCTGGATGCTGCACCACGATAATGTGTGGTCACATATTGCCAATGTTGTTGCTGAATATCTTGCAAAAATCAACGTGAAGTGCATCCCTCACCCTCCCTATACTCTGGATGTAGCCCCATGGGACTTTTTTCTATTCCCTAACATGAAGACCCCCCCCATGAACCATGGACCTTGCCGTTGGTGGGGAGGCTTGCGTGCCTCAGCGATACAGATAGCCGTACCGTAGGTGCAACCACAACGGAGGGGTATCTGTTGAGAGGCCAGACAAACGTGTGGTTCCTGAAGAGGGGCAGCAGCCTTTTCAGTAGTTGCAAGGGCAACAGTCTGGATGATTGACTGATCTGGCCTTGTAACAATAACCAAAACGGCCATGCTGTGCTGGTACTGCGAACGGCTGAAAGCAAGGGGAAACTACAGCCGTAATTTTTCCCGAGGGCATGCAGCTTTACTGTATGATTACATGATGATGGCGTCCTCTTGGGTAAAATATTCCGGAGGTAAAATAGTCCCCCATTCGGATCTCCGGGCGGGGACTACTCAAGAGGATGTCGTTATCAAGAGAAAGAAAACTGGCGTTCTATGGATCGGAGCGTGGAATGTCAGATCCCTTAATCGGGCAGGTAGGTTAGAAAATTTAAAAAGGGAAATGGATAGGTTGAAGTTAGATATAGTGGGAATTAGTGAAGTTCGGTGGCAGGAGGAACAAGACTTCTGGTCAGGTGACTACAGGGTTATAAACACAAAATCAAATAGGGGTAATGCAGGAGTAGGTTTAATAATGAATAGGAAAATAGGAATGCGGGTAAGCTACTACAAACAGCATAGTGAACGCATTATTGTGGCCAAGATAGATACGAAGCCCACACCTACTACAGTAGTAGAAGTTTATATGCCAACTAGCTCTGCAGATGACGAAGAAATTGAAGAAATGTATGATGAAATAAAAAAAATTATTCAGATTGTGAAGGGAGACGAAAATTTAATAGTCATGGGTGACTGGAATTCGAGTGTAGGAAAAGGGAGAGAAGGAAACATAGTAGGTGAATATGGATTGGGGGACAGAAATGAAAGAGGAAGCCGCCTGGTAGAATTTTGCACAGAGCACAACATAATCATAGCTAACACTTGGTTTAAGAATCATGAAAGAAGGTTGTATACATGGAAGAACCCTGGAGATACAAAAGGTATCAGATAGATTATATAATGGTAAGACAGAGATTTAGGAACCAGGTTTTAAATTGTAAGACATTTCCAGGGGCAGATGTGGACTCTGACCACAATCTATTGGTTATGACCTGTAGATTAAAACTGAAGAAACTGCAAAAAGGTGGGAATTTAAGGAGATGGGACCTGGATAAACTAAAAGAACCAGAGGTTGTACAGAGATTCAGGGAGAGCATAAGGGAGCAATTGACAGGAATGGGGGAATTAAATACAGTAGAAGAAGAATGGGTAGCTTTGAGGGATGAAGTAGTGACAGCAGCAGAGGATCAAGTAGGTAAAAAGACGAGGGCTAATAGAAATCCTTGGGTAACAGAAGAAATATTGAATTTAATTGATGAAAGGAGAAAATATAAAAATGCAGTAAGTGAAACAGGCAAAAAGGAATACAAACGTCTCAAAAAAGAGATCGACAGGAAGTGCAAAATGGCTAAGCAGGGATGGCTAGAGGACAAATGTAAGGATGTAGAGGCCTATATCACTAGGGGTAAGATAGATACCGCCTACAGGAAAATTAAAGAGACCTTTGGAGATAAGAGAACGACTTGTATGAATATCAAGAGCTCAGATGGAAACCCAGTTCTGAGCAAAGAAGGGAAAGCAGAAAGGTGGAAGGAGTATATAGAGGGTCTATACAAGGGCGATGTACTTGAGGACAATATTATGGAAATGGAAGAGGATGTAGATGAAGATGAAATGGGAGATATGATACTGCGTGAAGAGTTTGACAGAGCAATGAAAGACCTGAGTCGAAACAAGGCCCCCGGAGTAGACAATATTCCATTGGAACTACTGACGGCCGTGGGAGAGCCAGTCCTGACAAAACTCTACCATCTGGTGAGCAAGATGTATGAAACAGGCGAAATACCCTCAGACTTCAAGAAGAATATAATAATTCCAATCCCAAAGAAAGCAGGTGTTGACAGATGTGAAAATTACCGAACTATCAGCTTAATAAGTCACAGCTGCAAAATACTAACACGAATTCTTTACAGACGAATGGAAAAACTAGTAGAAGCCAACCTCGGGGAAGATCAGTTTGGATTCCGTAGAAACACTGGAACACGTGAGGCAATACTGACCTTACGACTTATCTTAGAAGAAAGATTAAGGAAAGGCAAACCTACGTTTCTAGCATTTGTAGACTTAGAGAAAGCTTTTGACAATGTTGACTGGAATACTCTCTTTCAAATTCTAAAGGTGGCAGGGGTAAAATACAGGGAGCGAAAGGCTATTTACAATTTGTACAGAAACCAGATGGCAGTTATAAGAGTCGAGGGGCATGAAAGGGAAGCAGTGGTTGGGAAGGGAGTAAGACAGGGTTGTAGCCTCTCCCCGATGTTGTTCAATCTGTATATTGAGCAAGCAGTAAAGGAAACAAAAGAAAAATTTGGAGTAGGTATTAAAATTCATGGAGAAGAAATAAAAACTTTGAGGTTCGCTGATGATATTGTAATTCTGTCAGAGACAGCAAAGGACTTGGAAGAGCAGTTGAATGGAATGGACAGTGTCTTGAAAGGAGGATATAAGATGAACATCAACAAAAGCAAAACAAGGATAATGGAATGTAGTCTAATTAAGTCGGGTGATGCTGAGGGAATTAGATTAGGAAATGAGGCACTTAAAGTAGTAAAGGAGTTTTGCTATTTGGGGAGCAAAATAACTGATGATGGTCGAAGTAGAGAGGATATAAAATGTAGGCTGGCAATGGCAAGGAAAGCGTTTCTGAAGAAGAGAAATTTGTTAACATCCAGTATTGATTTAAGTGTCAGGAAGTCATTTCTGAAAGTATTCGTATGGAGTGTAGCCATGTATGGAAGTGAAACATGGGCGATAACCAGTTTGGACAGGAAGAGAATAGAAGCTTTCGAAATGTGGTGCTACAGAAGAATGCTAAAGATTAGATGGGTAGATCACATAACTAATGAGGAAGTATTGAATAGGATTGGGGAGAAGAGAAGTTTGTGGCACAACTTGACCAGAAGAAGGGATCGGTTGGTAGGACATGTTCTGAGGCATCAAGGGATCACCAATTTAGTATTGGAGGGCAGCGTGGAGGGTAAAAATCGTAGAGGGAGACCAAGAGATGAATACACTAAGCAGATTCAGAAGGATGTAGGTTGCAGTAGGTACTGGGAGATGAAAAAGCTTGCACAGGATAGAGTAGCATGGAGAGCTGCATCAAACCAGTCTCAGGACTGAAGACCACAACAACAACAACAACATGAAGAAACGCCTTCATGGGAGGTATTATCGATCATCAAAAGCAGTGGTGAGGGTTGCGGAGGCGATTTTGAAGGACCTCTCACAAAATGGTTTCCAGCATGTCTTTGAAGACTGGCTGAAATGCTGGGACAAGTGCATCACATTCATGGGAGATTATTTGGGAAGGATGGGTAAAAGCATGTTGTAAAAAAAAAAAAAAAAAAAATTATGATCACTCCTTATTGAACAGCCCTTGTATTTTATAGTACTGTGATGTAGTTGTGCAGACAAACAAATGATTACAATTTCAGAAAAACTGGATGATTTATTCAAGAGAAAGAGTTTCACAAATTGAGCAAGCCAATAACACATCGGTCCACCTCTGCGTATTGTGCAAGAAGTTATTTGGCTTGACATTAATTGGTAGAGCTAGAAGCACCTTTTTATATGCATGACATGTTGATAATGATATATTAGTATATTATGATGGAATGTGGAAGGACAGCATCATGGAGGAACAAACTGCATTCCAAGTTATTTGGCTTGACATTAATTGGTAGAGTTATAAGCACCTTTTTATGTGCATGACATGTTGATAATCATATATTAATATATGATGGAATGTGGAAGGACAGCATCACGGAGGAACAAACTGCATTCCAAGTGTCCCCTAGTTGTTGGTGAGCCAGTAGCTGCTGTATATACAGGTGGACCAGTGCTGCTCGACGGAGCCCGCATTGTTCTCCGGCCTGCTACCTGGCGAGCTGCGGGCAACCTACTACCTGCTGTACCGCCTCAAGCCGCGTCATCCCACAACCTGCGGCACTTTGCCAAGGCTCAAATAGCCTACCTCACAGGAGGTAGCAGAGATGCTGCTGCTCCCACCAAACTTCACTCTACATGTCTATAGATTTGTACATTAAAGCCTGAGGAGACAAATAACAGTTCCACCATGTTTCCATTTGTCTGCGTCAAATTATAATATTTTTAAAATCTTTTTGTGTTTACAATAGCATCCGTGTGACAAGTATTAGAATGTAAATAGTGGAAAATTGAGATGAACCATACATTTTGTATATTCTTTTTACAGTTCAAGGTGACAAAGTTCACTACCCCAATCAGTTATAATAAATGCACAATACCTTACAAATCGATTTAACTGTTTACTTTTTATTTTTCCATACTTTTCTTTTCATTGCCTTTGTTGAAACTTTGATTATCCACAAGAGAGACAATGCCAGTCACATCACTAACCCTCCCTCCAACATCATGTAAAGCATAAAAACAGACTGTAAACTATAACATTTTCTTTGTGCATTTGTATGTGGAAAACCAAAGACATTGCTAAGTGACAGTGCTAAGAGAAATTAACATGGACAAAATTTTTATCTTTTATGTTGTTGTGGAGATGGAAGTTAAAGGTGTTCAATATTTTTTTTTCTTTTGAAATAGCTATTTGGACCCTAAAAGTATTGTACAATACAGAAGAAAAATAAAGGATGTTCACCAAAGGAGAATTTAGGTGAGACTCAATCTTGAACATTATTCATGAATGTTATTAATAATAGTAAGAATCAGTTTCACAATTTCTAAATCAATACAGTGTGTGAGAGATGCTGAGGAGACTGGTGATAAACCTGCATCTTTGAGATAGCAGTTCACTTCGGACTCAAGTCGGTGATTAACAAAATCTTTTCAGCTCTCTATTAACATACATATGTATGACACAGTACCATAAAGGTGAGTTTAGTTTGTTTCAGTATAACATTACACTGCCTTACATGGTGTCACAAATGAACAAATTCTTATTAAATTTTCAGCATTTGATATTAATAGGTTACATTTCAACTTTCACAGTCAAAAACAGTGTAATGTAATCAATATAATAGAAGGAAACATTCCACGTGGGAAAAATTATATATAAAAACAAAGATGAGGTGACTTACCGAACGAAAGCGCTGGCAGGTCGATAGACACACAAAGAAACACAAACATACACACAAAATTCAAGCTTTCGCAACAAACTGTTGCCTCATCAGGAAAGAGGGAAGGAGAGGGGAAGACGAAAGGAAGTGGGTTTTAAGGGAGAGGGTAAGGAGTCATTCCAATCCCGGGAGCGGAAAGACTTACCTTAGGGGGAAAAAAAGGACAGGTATACACTCGCACACACACACATATCCATCCACACATACAGACACAAGCAGACATATGTTTGTGTTTGTTTGTGTGTCTATCGACCTGCCAGCGCTTTCGTTCGGTAAGTCACCTCATCTTTGTTTTTATATATAATTTTTCCCACAGTGTAATGTAAATTACACTAACAGGTGAAGAAGGGGTGCCAATGATGATCTTGGTTACAATGGTATTGGTGATGTTTCCTTGTAATATGCTGCTTCTGGTGAGTGGGTGAAACACATTTGTTGACTAGATGGTGAAGTGCTGTGATGTGCGACACAGGGATGATGTAAGGGCAAGGAAGGTTGTTGAACATTGGGGAGTGTTTGCACATTATGTGAGAGCTGTGGTAATAGAAGGTCTGGTGTGATGTTAAACCCTTGACTACATGAACTATAACTCTGCAAGCGCAGAGTTTTGATCTGCAAAATGGGGACTATTATAAAGCTACCTTTGGATGAAATGGAATATAACTGAGCCCAATGGAATAGGATAGGATAGGATAGGCAATGTGGGTTGCAACAAACCTAGTCAGATTCTCACAATCAGATTGTAGGTGTTGTGGGATTTGAGGAAGGTGCTTGAACCAATTATTAGAATAAACAGCCACACTGGACCCATAAACTATTAGGAATAGGGTACACAAAGTAATGTATGGTATTTCAAAAATCATGAAAAGAGCCAGTTTCTATTACTCTAATGAAATACTTATGTGTAGTTAAACATCTCAATGGAAGTAACAAACAGATATAAGTACATACAGACGAATGTACAGAGGAAACTACAAAGCACAGTCCAGAGTTACATACAGGCATGTCTTACAAATATTTTCATGAAGAAGTGCTAAAAAATAATGCCTCTGCATTTTTATGTGAAGATTCTTAAATCTTATTAAATAAAACAAATTTTATTCTTCACGTCTACATATTTATTTCTCAACATAGTCACCTTGGTGATGAACACATTTCTTCCACTGAGAGACAAGTTTGTTGATACTGTCACTGTAGAATGTTTGACTTCGTAGATGGAGCCACAACCCCATCTCTGCTTTCATCCCTTCATCACTATCAAAGTGAAGTCCTTGAAGCTGGTGTTTAAGTTTTGGAAACAGATGAGAATCAGATGAGGCCAAATCAGGACTGTATGGAGGATGATCGATGACTGTGAACCCAGGACATCGAATTGTTGCAGATGTTGCAGCACTTGTGTGTGGTTTGGCATTGTAATGTTGAAAGAGAATATGCTCAATGTGTAGAGGAACCCTTCAAGTTTTTGCTTTCAGTTTTCTGGTTACAGCATGCTGTTTCTCTCACATCAACATAGTTACACACCACCATGTTACATGCTACAGCTCGGCACCCTCTATTGGCAGGGGATTGCAACTCGTGTCAGTGAAGTGGGAATGTTGACTGACTACTATGCATGACATATGAGAACTCAACTGATATGGAAAACAGAATTTTAAAAATTTGAGACATTAGTTTTGAGTGCACCCTATAGTTTACAAGCTTTACTTAGTAGAATTCTCAATCATGTAGTTCCTGCTGTCAGCTCGTGATAATTGGAGATGCTGGTTTTGATGGACATCGGGGTTGAACTTCACTGCTGGCTGGGACTCTGCTCTGCTTGTCATTTGGTGGCCTCTATACATTGCATTTAGGCTTGCTTGCTAACAGATGGTATGTGACAGCATCACCTTTTCTGTCCAATTCACAAATGGTGAGCATGAAATCAGTGGTTTTTTAATGCATATGACCCTCGTACTGAACGGGAAAAAGCTGCTAGCACTTTATGACTCCATCTAAGTTAACAACGAGTGGGATGGTATTGGACTGGGTTGTGATGGGATGGGATGGAATGGGATTTGAACGGGACTCGGCTGCAATTTAATTGGACTGGAATTGGATTAACATAGGATGGGTTGGGATAGAATGAGATGGGATTAAATTGAAGTGTGTGAGAGCTGTGGTTTTAAAAGGCTTGGTGCAATGTTAATTCCTCAAGGACAGTAACTGTAATTATGTGTCATAGGACAGAGTTGTGAGCTGAGAAAAAAGGAATGTTATAAAGTTACTTTCGGATAGCAAAGGATACAATTGAATAGGGTAGAATGAAGTAGGATAGAATATGATAGGATAGAATAGGATGGGATAGTATATAATAGGATTAACGTGATTGGGACAGGTTTGGGATGGGATTAGACTGCGATGGGATTTAAATGAGGTTATGATGTGATGATACTTTATTGGTTTGGAACAGACTGTATTACGATGGGATTGGACTGTATTGGGATTGTATTGGGATGGGATTGTGAAGAAATTTGATTTGTCTGGATTGGATTGGGCTGGATTTGTTTGGGTTAGATTGGGATGAGACTGGATGGGAAGGGATTGGGTTGGTATTGAACAGGATGGCATGGGACTGAATAGGTTTGGACAGGATAGGGAGAGACAGGACTAGATGGGATATGATAGTTTAGGATAGTTTGTAGTATAGTGCAGCATAGTGTGGGATGAATTGGAATGAGGTGTTGTGGGGACGGATGAGGTGACATGGATTGGGATGCGTGGGGGTGGAGTGGTGTAAGGTAGACAGGGTAGCATTGGGAAAGGAATATTGAGGTGTGTGGAGAGAAGTGTGGTGGGGTCAGATAGGGAAAGGTAGATAGCATAGCACTGTGATAGGAATATTAGGGATGTGTGGAGAGAAGCATGGTGGGATTGGATAGGGAATGATGGGATAGCGTGGGGTGAATTGATGTCAGAGAAAGAGTTTAAGGTGGGCAGAGGGATAGTTCAGTGCAGATGGGGCGGTGACCCAAGATTGGAAGAGAACAGGTCTATAGCATTTTACACTCATGCTCATAAATTAAGGATAATGCTGATACATGGCGAAACAACACTCTGGTGGGCAGTTTGCGGGTTTAAATCACCTCGGGGTATGACCATGCGGTGCATCTGACCTGCGGTTGTCACACGGTGGTGCTAGTAGCAGTCCACACATGTAGAGGTGTGTTGGTGCATGTCAGAGTATGGTGCAGCGAGTAAGTGTGCAGACGTTTTCAGACATGCTAATGGTGACTGAGTGTTGAAAATGGTTCAAAGAACACATATTCATGACGTTATGAGGGGTAGAATACTAGGGTGACTGGAGGCTGGTCAAACACAGCAGGTCGTAGCACGGCCCTCCATGTGCCACAAAGTGTGATCTCAAGATTATGGCAATGATTTCAGCAGATAGGAAACATGTCCAGGTGCTACAGTACAGGATGTCCATTGTGTACAACACCACAAGAAGACCGATATCTCACCATCAGTGCCCGCAGATGGCCATGGAGTACTCCAGGTAGCCTTGCTCAGGACCTTACCGCTGCCATGGGAACAGTTGTCTCCAGACACACAGTCTACAGATGACCGAACAGACATGGTTTATTTGCCTGGACATCTGCAAGGTGCATTCCACTGACCCCTGGTCACAGGAGAGCCCATAAAGCCTGATGTCAAGAACACAGTACATGGTCACTGGAACAGTGGTCCCAGGTTATGTTCACGGACAAGTCCAGGTATAGTCTGAACAGTGATTCTCACCAGGTTTTCATCTGGCATGAACCAGGAACCAGGTACCAACCCCTTAATATCCTTGAAAGGGACCTGTATGGAGGTCGTGGTTTGATGGTGTGGGGTGGGATTATGATTGGTGCACGTACATCCCTGCATGTCTTTGACAGAGGAACTGTAACAGATCAGGTGTATCGGGATGTCATTTTGCACGAGTATGTCTGCCTTTGCAGGGTTGCAGTCGGTCCCACCTTCCTCCTGATGGATGATAATGCACGGCCCCACCGAGCTCCCATCGTGGAGGAGTACCTTGAAACAGAAGATGTCAGGTGAATGGAGTGGCCTGCCTGTTCTCCAGACCTAAAGCCCATCAAGCATGTCTGGGATGCTCTCGGTTGACATATCGCTGCACGTCTTCAAACCCCTAGGACACTTCAGGAGCTCCGACAGGCACTGGTGCAAGAATGGGAGGCTACACCCCAGCAGCTGCTTGACCACCTGATCCAGAGTATGCCAACCCGTTGTGCGGCCTGTGTACGTGTGCATGGTTATCATATCTCATACTGATGTCAGGGTACAGGCGCAGGAAACAGTGGCGTTTTGTAGCACATGTGTTTTGGAGTGGTTTTCTCAACTTATCACCAATACCGTGGACTTACAGATGTTGTGTGTGTTCCCTATGTGCCTATGCTATTAGCACCAATTTTGTGTAGTGCCACATTGTGTGGCACCACATTCTGCAATTATCCTTAATTTATGAGCATGAGTGCAGTTTGTGAGCTTATTTACAAACATGTTTCCCATGCTTCTCAGGAATATTTCCAGTTTTATGACTTGCTTGTCTATTTTGCTGCTTATTTCTATCAAGCAGCTTCACATTGGGACTAATGAGACAGAACAGACTTAATTCCAGACCTTGTCATAATAGATAGGTCAGAGTTGGTCAATAGAGATTGAACTGGGGTTCTTAACTTCATTACCCAGTACCGTTTTACATATCATCAGTTTTTACCTCTGTAACTCACCTTATACAAACAATTCTTTTTTTCATGATGACAAAATGTGAAACATTACTTTCTCATTTGTTGGACACATCAGCTGTAACAATATAGGTTTGAATTTAATGTATCCAAAAGACAAAGCTGGCACACATAAGTAACACCCACAGTTGTTTTATTAAAAAGTCTTGTGAGCTATACTTTCTTGTTCTCAGAAGTTGTTATGTTCACTCACATTACCAGTCACCACAGAAGTTAGCCTTGTGATGAGTAACTTATGTTGTAGCAAATATATTGTCTCTGGAGTCGTACAGTGACACAGAGAACTAACAAGCAACCACAATAATCAATCTCAAGTTGAAAAACCATAATTATTACAAGATAGAGACATTAAAATGGGGCTCTACCTGAAGACTGTGTCATGTCAGAATTGAAGGGAGTAGGAGAATAAAACTGCACACCATTAGATCATGCAAATGGGCATTGTTTTTATGGGAGGTAAGGAACTCATGAAGTTGTTGATAAAATTTGAAGAGTGGAAGAATTTGATTAACTGATGGAGGTTGCATGTGGAAGATGCAAGATGGATACATATTTATTTATTGTATGGATAGCATCACATCACCCTGGGAAACATTTTTGACTTAACAATATAAAGTACGGAAGGTCACAGACATTTATCCAATTGCTTAACATATACAGTTGATGTCTCTGTTGCCAACAGAAACTCCTCCAGATCGCCAGAAAAGAATTGTTTCAGATATGAACATATGATATGCTTAACAGTCTGTCATTCTACACTGTGGGAATGGCTGGACAATGTTGTTATCCCAACTTGTACATTGAGTCGGCACATCTTCCGCTGTTGGTCCTTGTTCTGTTGAGTGCAGACCAGATCTTGCAACAATCTTCAAAACCTGGTGGTCTGGTTGAGATGTAGGGAATCTTCAGCTGTTCTTTAGTAGCACTGTTCTGCCATATTTCCATTTGTCAGTCTTTTGTTGTTGCTCCACTGTCCACCAAACATTTTGTGCCTTGTTGAGCTGGATGATGGGAGTGAAGTCTGCTTTTATTGGGTGTAGGCATTTTATATACAGGGAGGCAAGGATCATCAGGTATTTTTGTGAACTCCCGTTTAAGACCAGATTCTCACCACAATAATGAAGTAGCTAAGTAGCTGAGAATCGGCAAGCAGAAAAGTTGCAGTGTTTCTGACAGTTCCTGTGATTATGAGTACAGTCTGGTTGAGTTGCATATTGATGAATCTGGTGTATGTGCTATTGATCCAGATTGCGGGCCAGTATTCTGCCACAGTCCAGTGCTTTTTGAAATAGGTATAAGCATACTTGTCATAAGATAATTTTCCAGACCAAGTTGCAACTTTACAAGAGCCAACTGGTCCACTTTTTCTGAAAATCCAGACAAACATGTTGGATGGCTCTCCTCAAAAAGCACAAACTATAAGAGATTCACTGGAGCTGTGCTATCCACAACAAAAAAGTGACAAGTAAAAAAATGGTTCAAATGGCTCTGAGCACTATGGGACTTAACTTCTGAGGTCATCAGTCCCCTAGAACTTAGAACTACATAAACCTAACTAACCTAAGGACATCACACACATCCATGCCCAAGGCAAGATTCGAAGCTGTGATTGTAGCGGTCACGCGGTTCCAGACTGTAGTACCTAGAACTGCTCAGCCACCCTGGCCAGCAGTGACATGTAGCAAGTGGCATTGCAGAAACTGTAAGAATTGAAAAATTTACGGAGAACAGGGATCCGAGATACAATGACATGGACAGTGATGAGTAGGCATGGTACGCAATAGTATACAGATCTTAACAGCCCCATGTTGCTACCACTGAGGTGGCTGACATTGCTCACCTGGTTGTGCAGGATCATACAGCTGTGCCATGTACCTCGTTCACTACAAAAAAGCATCAACACAAAAGATGCATAATGTACTGTGAGCACAATTTTTTGTGGCTGTGCAGGATTTTGGAAGAATGTCATCCTCATGGCCATCGCATATGAAGCCTGTGAGGTTTTGCACTTGTGCCCTTTCTGAAACAGGAGTCTTTCTGTTCACATATATGTTTTAATGCTGTGTCTTTTATTCAGAGACAACATGAAATTGGATAGTCATCTTTACTCAGTTATCACTAGCAAAAAGGTACACCTGGTAGTCGCTCATATTTTGTGATGGCGTCATTGCCACTTTGTAACAAGAGGTGAGATATTTATGCTGTTCTGAATATTTATTTCAAGCTGTTAACACTGCAATTATTAATGTTTTAATAGCTTTGTTTGTGAGTTTGAGATTAGTCAGCATGATCATTCGTTCTGTGAGGGATTCTGCCATACTGAAGTATGCTTTTACCTTGTACCAGATTGAACCTCCACATCTTCCAGCCATTTTCCCCATGAAGCTACTTTTACTATGAAGAAAAACAGGCTATGTACTCTGGGAACACTCCAGTTTATTGGCCAGATTACAACTCAAACTCACTGTACAACACAGGTTACTATTTGGTCGTTTCACAAGAACATCTTGTCTGACAGATTTCTGCCAGAAGATTCTTCTCTTTTCTTTTTTCAACATTCGTAGACCCATGTAGAAAAAATGATGGAGCTTCACTTGTGAGGTGGTCCGTGGTGTGAGGCACAGTGCTACAGACTCTGAGCGACTACTTGTGGTGATTGAAGCTCACAAAATGGGCATCTTCCACTGCCACACAATGCCCCTGGTGCATTTCAAAATAATAATACAACCTGAACAGCCCCAAAATCGTCTCAATATCTTAACAAACAATAATAATGCTGCTTAAATTTAGCTGAACACCAGTTATGAACAATTACTCAATAATACTAACAGGTGCTTCACAAAACCCCTGAAATGTCAACCAACATACCTGTGCCCATACAGTACTTTATAGAGGATTAACCTGAACTCCACTCTCAGAATTTTGGAGATCGTCCAGGGATATTTTCTTAGTATTCTGGTAAAAGCACCCATAGTCTTCAGTGGCTCACTACAAAGTAATAATATAAGTATGGTTTATTTTGTTTATTACCTCAATTACCTCCATATCCATAGCAGTATTTGATCTCCCCAAACCCTTCACACAGCATTGTGCTGCTTTAAGCAGAAGTAGGAGTCATCTGAAAAGATGAGGAAGTGCCACTTCTGCATCCATTGTTATCGTCAGGCACACCACTGCAGTATGTCTCTCTCTGCTGCCACATTGAGGAAAACCACATCAGTTTTTTGTTTTGTTTTTGCTATGCTTTAGGGTGCAAGAAACAACTGAGGTCATTCACACCCAAGTCAAAACTATAGAACACAAACACAGAGAGGACCACATCAGTGCACTGAAATGTGTTTACCTGTTGTTTTGATGCACTTGGTTTTGAAGAATATTGATGTCTCATATCTCATCAATTCAAAATGACATACTAAGAACTGATATCAGGTAAGAGATATTCAGATGATGTAAAGTGGATACAAAATGAGTTTTAAAAGTGGTTAATCCTAATGTATTTGCGTTGTATTATAGTTGGTGGCCAGTTCCAGTTACACAATTCACAGTATATGCGAGTAAATGGAAGAGTTCACCTTCTTTGCAATCCCAAGGAAGTAGAATCACCCACTTACTAAGTAACATCACAGATTTGATTAAAGTTCACAATGGCAGAAAATATGATGACAGAAATTTGATTCTATTAGTGCACATGATACAATTGTTGTGTTGTTGCCTGCCTAAGTAAGTCTGTCTAGCACACACAGTTTGCCATCATTATTAACACCATCAGTTTGGATATCCTTTGGCTCATCCAGGATCCTTCAGATATAAATCCAGTTACACAGTTTCATATTCTTGATCGATTACTTGTTATGTGTATTACATTAGGAGAGGACATTTCACTTCAGTTGACTCAGAAATTTGAAAATAACAACAGCACTATTCAGAATCCCACACAGAATGATGATTGAGCAATGCGGTCAGGTACAGAGATGTTATTCCTGACACATACTTTTACTAAGATGTAAATATTACATGATTCCTCATGAGCCATGAGCTCTAACATTATCTGACTTAAAAGATTTGTTAGTACACAGACTCTCACTTTAACCCACATGATGATGTTACATGTTTGGTCCCCAGGTACAGATTCTCACTTTTAACAACATGGAGATGTTCTTTAATGCTGACCAGGCTCTGACTGTTATGTGATACAACATAAGGTTGTGGTCTGTGTGCTGGTTGGTCACGGGCCTTTTTCCATACTGACAGAAGTTACCAGAATACTTGCAAGCTACCGACCAATGATTTTGTGGTAGGGTTGGATATTTAATGACAAGTGTAAGAACATCATGTGAATTCTGAAACTACATAATGCTTTGAAACTATGTTAGATAAGGGTCTAATATTTGTCACAGACTTTACTATTGTTTGGTTTATGAAAAATGTTTCAGGTTATCAACTCAAAAAATAACATGGAACATTATTATTACACATCACCTGAAATCCCCTAATTATGAGTATGGAATCCATCTTGAAACAAATCTCTTATGATTCTAAATTACCGGTATTCAAAATCTCAATTATTGAGTGAATTAATTAGTGAGTGGTGTTGTCTGGTTTAGAAAAAAAAATACAGCAACAACATATATTCTCAAAGTTCAAAATCTTGCAGTCATTAAAGCAAAATTGGCGATTGAAATTTTGAGGATCCAACTTTTCATGTCAGTTATTTCATAAACTGATTCATTTCAGATAATCTTAAGTACATTCTAAGCAAGTTGGGAGTGCCTGCTTACAAGTCACTGATGACAATACCTCCTCTGCTACTTATTTGCTCACAACATTTTTCCTATATCACGACAGTGTTATACATTTAATTAGTTCTCACTTTCAATTACTTGGACTACCAGTAAAACCAACTCAAGAATCAAGAATCAAGAATTTTATTCACCGTAGATCATTTTACAATGATATTGGCTTCATCATACAAGATTTACTAGTACATACAGAATAATAAAATAAACTTCTGTCAATACATTATAGAATACATTTGAAGCATGGCAATGTACCAAATTACAAAGGATAACTTTTAAAAGTTATCGCAACAAGCTATCTTATAATCTAATATAATATGGTATTTTATTGTTTATAGTATAAACTTTGTAATTACACACGATTAACCACAGCACAAAATAATATGTTTAACTACAGACAACTTTTAAATGCTTATATTCTCCTCAGGCATCTCAAAGAATTCTTTAATGTCATAGAATGGATGATCTGACAGCCAGCTGTACCACTTGATTTTAAAAGAATTTGTATCCATAGACTGAACATGAACTGGCAGTTTATTGAACATTTTGAGTGGGTTAACTTTGTGGGAATTTCCTGTTCCCGCTAATCTGTGGCGCGGTATGTCTAAATTACCATTAGCCCTGGTGTTGTGTTCGTGTATTTCCCTTCTGGCAATAAATTCTGAAATATTATTTTTAATACAGAGCACAGACACATAGATGTATAGATTTATAATTGTAAGTATTCTGAGTCTGGAAAAAAGAGGATGACAGTGCTCCCTATGACCTCTTTTACATATTATACGTATGACTTTTTTTGTAATTTCAATACGTTTTTGATGTGAGGGTAGTGTCCCCATATAATCAGACCATATGAAATATGTGACTGGAATAGCCCAAAGTATGTCACCCTGATCCAAGCTCATTACCTCCCTTAATTTCAAGAGAAGGTATGCCACCCGAGATATCTTTTCACATACGTGATTGACATGTTCCTTCCAATATAGTTTTGAGTCAATGTGAACACCTAAGAGTTTTACCGACTTATTGCCTACTTCATTTGATGTTCCCATTAAAAGTTGTTGTGTTTTGTCAGGCTTGCATAGGAGCTTATTGGCTGCAAACCAGTCCAGGGCCTTATCTAGTGTTTCTTTTGTTAGGTTATTCAGATCTGAAATGTTCTGATGTGTGGTAAGTAGTGTTGTATCGTCAGCATAACACACAACAGGGTGAGCGATATTTTTAGGTAAATCATTAATAGGGACAATGAAGAAGAAGGGTCCAAGGATAGACCCTTGTGGTACACCTGTGCTGATTTCCATGATGGAAGAATTTAAATTTCTGACTGAAACGAATTGTTTTCGGTTACTTAAATAAGAATTTATCACAGATAAAGTGCTCCCTCTCACCCCATAAAACTCTAGTTTCCCCAGTAGTATGTCAACAGGAATGCAATCGAAAGCTTTGCTTAGGTCACATAATACCAGTGATACCATGTTATTATTTTCAAAAGCTGTTAAGGTTTGGTCAGTGATTTCCAAGATGGCCCCTGTTGTGTTCTTCCCCTTTCGAAAGCCAAACTGATTGTTACACAGGATATTGTGTTTTTCAAAGAAGTTACGTATTTGTGTGTGTATCAGCACCTCAAATACCTTAGAGAATATTGGAACAATGTAGACTGGTCTGTAGCTTTGGGGGAGATGTTTGTCTCCTTTTTTAAAAACTGGGAAAACTTTTGATACCTTGAGTGCATCCGGAAAAACTCCAAATTCTACACATTTATTAAAAATATAAGCTAATGGTTTGGCGATTGAGTGTATTGTCTTTTTAATTATGTTATTTGATAACTAATAACAGTCCATACTTTTAGAACCTGAAAATTTGGACACAGCTTTTATAACATCAGCAGGTGTGACAGCCCTCCATTGAAATTCCAGGTTAACAGGCAGTGGTGTTCCAACAAGGTTCATTGCAGACGAATTTGTTGCTTTGATACTGTTACTTATTTCTTTAACTGAGTTTAAAAAGTACTCATTTAATTCTTCAGGATCAAGCAGAGCTGTTTCTGTGCATTTCTGTGTATTCTCTTGTTTTATTATTTGCCAGGCTGCCTTGCATTTATTGGGAGCTCTTTCTATATAGTTCTCCACTGCTTGCTTTTTTGCCAGGAGAAGTTTAGCTTTACAGTATTTTTTGCATTTCAGATATGACCTATGAAGGTTCACACTCTGTTCTGGCCCTTGGTCAGAGGCTTGTTTATGCATCTGGTACAGCATATGCAAGTTTCCTCTAATTTCTACTAGCTCTTGTGTGAACCAGTTCAGACTTTTCTTTTTCATTTCATTTGGACATCTAATTTTTTTTATTGGTGAGCAAGAATACCATAAATCTGTGTACTTTTTAAAGAAATTACAAAAGCTAATTTCAGCTTCCCTTTTTCCAGATTGACAATTATATATAAAGTCCCAATCTGCACTTCCTAATCTATCAACAAACATATTTATGTACTACTCCTTCTGTCTTCGTACCACTACTACTTTAGATTCTTCAGTTTTAACTGGCTGCCTCTTACAGAGTGTAAGGAGTAGTGGCTCATGATCTGCAAGTCCACTTCCTGCAAGTCTAACTGTAAAATCCTCCCTATGGAAATTCACAATAATGTTGTCTATACAGGCATTCTTACGTGTGGCACAGTTATTTGTACAATAGAGGTCTAATGATCTTAGCATATTCAAAAATGTCCTAGCAACTGGTCTCTGTGTGTTTACCATTTCTATGTTGAAATCACCACATATAGCAATTCTCGTTTTACTCTTCAATATTTTTTTAATGATTAATTCACATTTTTCAATAAACAAATTTACATCACCATCTCGCGACCTATATAGACTAACTACCACTATATTTTCATTCATTAGTTTTACACAACTAAACTCCCCATCTAGCTCTGAGGAGTATGTAGATACATCAATTCTGGAAAACATTATTCCTTCTTTGACAAAAATTCCTGCCCCACCATTCTTTCTCTGTTTTCTACATATCATGTCTCCCACAACATACCCTTGGGGAATGAACATATTTACTTGTTCTTGTGTTAACCAGTGCTCAGATACACATATAACGTCTACATGTACAGTGTTACATAAATGTTCTAATTCTAAAATTTTATTTCTAATACAACATATGTTAACTTGTAGAAAAGTAAGTAGTTTGTCTCTGTCTGTATTCCTCTGAGAGCAATTTGACTTTATATTTGAAGTTGTAGGTCCCGTTAATGTCTTTAATCTTGATGCACTGTGATCATATGTGTTATGATAGTCACATACCTGTTCATCCACTTGATGACTCACTTTGTTAACTGCTTTCGTCTGTGAAACCACTGCTGATTCCATCAAAAATCCTGGTCCCTCGGTTGTGGTTTCTTTTTTCGGGTTGACTGCCGTACTCCACTTGTTGGTATTCTCATCCCTTGAGCTTGATTTGCTGTTCTTCTTTTTGCAAGTATGTCTCTCTTCTTATATGGTGCCTTCTTTCCTGCCACCTCATTTGCTGCTTCTTCAAACTTTTGCACTGTCCTCTTGGGTAAGTTTATTGCTTGAGTAATTGTCCTCTCCACACAAACAGAGTTCACTTTTAAGGATTCTCTTGTTATTTGTGCTGGAGTTGTGTCAGTAACAATTCTCACTGATTCTTTATCTGAGACTTCAGTATCCTTCCATTTAAGTTCTATTTCTGTTTTGTAAACTTTCCTGTTTGTTTCCACTGATTCATAAATCCTTGTGGCAATTAGTTCTTTACCAGTTGCATTAAGGTGTTGTCCATGTGCTGTATAAAGCTCCTTGTTACTAGGAGTATCAATAAAACAAGTGTTATGGAAGCCTGTCACTATTTTTTTTTAGTTTTCTGTTTGCAGATTGAATTTCTTGGTTTACACAGGACCATTCAGGCAAGTCATGTCTATGTGGTACACCAACTACAATCACCTTTGTATTTGTATTTTGTAATGCTGACAAGGCTTTATGTAGTGAACGAATTGCCAAATTGGTTTCATTCTTTGCTACATCATTAGCCCCTGCCCAGATAACTGCAAAATCTTCACTTGTCTTCTTATGGAGGTCATTGCATTTTTTTAGTATTACACTAGTGGGGGCACCTGGTATCACCTTCCCTTCAGCATCATTTTTATTTGAAGCTAAGTTTAAAATGTTTCATTATACTCATGAACATAAGTATAAACAACTGAGCTGTAAGTGTAATGGGTTTTTTGCATAAATAACAATTTTTCATATTCCTGTGGATATAATATAGTATGTGGGCACTGCAGAAAATATAGAATGACAAAGCAAAAAAATTAGTTATTCTTGTGAGCAGGAGGCACTTGGATTAGACTCCAACTTTCTACATCTCAAATAGTTGCTGTGTTGACAGTACATTGCACCACAGATGTCTTTGCATTGTCTGTGTGGGTAACTGTCTTGCTGTAAAGAAGGTACATAGCATCGGTGTATGATTCTACACAACCTCTCAGGCCTAGTCACTTGAGGCCATTTGAAATCTTGTACAATGATGAGTACGGCCCTCCTAAACCAACCAATTCAATATTCGCGTGACACTGACGGAATCTCGGGCAACACAAACAGTAATATCACAGGATGGTAAACCACATATCCGACAGGCCAGAATCCTGCCACTGCCAAACCCCGGCAACTGCTGATAGATGTTTCTCTTTCTTACACAAGGCTTAACATGACCTTCTTAAAACAACCACTATTTAAAAGTATTTTCTGAATGAGAAATCTGCTATATAATCATTATATACAGAATGTAGATAACATTAGGCTACACACAAAATTACTTGTCCTCTATGGATGGGAAAAGCTGGCAGGTTAGAACTGATATTGGTATCTTAGCTCTCAATAACAAGTATATTTTGGAATTTGATCTTGGTTATGACAGATGTTTTTCTTATTTTTTACTAATAATTAAGTAAAAAATGAAATATCAGTTAGCCATAGCAACATTGTTAAATTTTTCATTTGTAAATAAATCTGTTTTAAAAACAAGTAATTTTCATCCATTGATTGAAATACTGCGTTATCACAGAAAATGGGAAAAGTGGTTGGTGCTATTTTAATAACAATGCAGACAGAAATGAGCAACAAACACATGGCATAGGAACTGATACTGCATTACTGAGACAGTAATGTTCCTGTTGACATGTGTCATGGCTTTAAGGGTATGTGTGTACATGTAGCGTGCAAGACTTGCCCCCACCTGATCTATATGGTAGTTCCACACTGTCGTCGCTGCATATCCATTGTACTGCAGAAGGGCACCAGCCCTAGTCTGGAAATATTTTTTGAAGTGAAACAACAATGAAGTACAATGTGTCATTTGCTTTAAAAGACTGAGGATTTGTCTACCATTTCTATGAAATAATAGAAGAGGTAGGAAGTTACATTACCAACAATACATTATAAAGTTAACAACAGTTCATTCATAGTATACAATAGAAACAGAAAATAGCTGATCTGCTGCATGTAGCCCTTGAAAATAGACAAATTAACGTGAAAAACAGAGTTCTTCAACCACAATGTTCGTTCTTTAACACTGACTATTCATAACCCCCAAATAGTGGTATGTTCCCCAATTACAACATGATTTTTAGCAGAGTTTTGAAAAATTAGAATCAGTAGGAGAATACTGGTGTTTTGTTTTGTAGTATTCAACTACTTATCACTTTTTGAGAAGAGTAGTGAATGGAGACTGGACTAAGTTTTCTTCTATTTGCCTAATAAATTTAGTATTTTGAATCTAAATCTTTGTTCAATTTCTGTATTTATTACTGGATAATAATGGGAATGAAAAACCAAAAATTGATTATTTAGGAAACCAGTTATTTTGATTTGTTTTAACTGTCTGGTTAAACTGCTGTGGAAAACAAACAATGTACCCGAAAACCAGTTTTGCAGTGATAATCACCATTGTTATTGTCAAGAGCCATCATGCAGTAGGGAAGGTGTAATTTGGCAGCTCAAGCTTAAACACATACACATATCTCACAGAACTTGAAGGTTTCACCTCCTGAATCTGCAAATGATCATATTATCAGGTCATGTCAGCTTGATCAGTAACTCGACAAATGAGGTGTCTAGTATCAAAATCAGCTAAGTCACAAATTTATGAAAATTAGTTCAAGTTCTCAGTTTAAAATACAAGTACATCACTTCCAAGTGACACAAGAACATGCTTCAAAATCAGTCAGGGAACTGTGTTTGGACCCCTTGTATTCATGTTGTATATTAATGAGCTTGCAGACAATATTAATAGTAAAATCAGGTTTTTTTGCAGATGATACAATTATCTGTAATGAAGTACAATTTGAAAGAAGCTGCATCAATATTCAGTCAGCTCTTGATAAGATACCAAAGTGGTGCAAGGCACTGAATTCTTGGCCGTGCAACAGCATGAACCAAATCCAGCAGACAGCAGATACATATCCAGCCATGTCAAGGAATGAGTAACAATCTTCATGTCATGCTATTTTTGACTGGAATCTTGCTTTGTTAGATTATACAACAATGTGACCTTGTCAGTGAGCTAAATAATTCCTTATGCTGTATTTCTTGATTTACGAAAAGCATTTGATTCAGTACTACGCCTATGCTTATTGTCAAAAGTATGATCATATGGGGTATCGAGTGAAATTTGTGACTGGACTGAGGAGTTTTTGGTTGGGAGGGCGCAGTGTGTTTGTGGGTGAACACTCATCGTCAGATGTAGAAGTAGCTTTGGGTGAGCCCCAGGGAAGTGTGTTTGGAGCCTTGCTGGGCATGTTGTATATTGACGACCATGCAGACAATGTTAATAGTAAAATCAGGCTTTTTGCAAATGATGCAGTTATCTGTAATGAAGTACTATCTGAAAGAAGTTGCACAAATATTCAGTCAAATCTTGATAGTATTTCAAAGTAACGCAGAGATTGGCAGCTTCTTTTAAATATTCAGAAATATAAAATTTTGCACTTCACAAAACAAAAAAAATGTAGTATCCTATGACTATAATATCAATGAATCATTGTTGGAATCAGCCAATTCATATAAATATCTGTGTGTTGATTAATCATGGGTGTCACACTTTGTAGGGATATGAAATGGAACGATCATGTAAGTTCAGTCATGGGTGAAGCAGATGGTAGGCTTCATTTTATTGGTAGAATACTGGGAACTCGTACCAGATAGGACAACGGGGGATACTGAATGTATACAGAGAAGGGCAGCATGAATGGTCTGGGTTTGTTTAAACTGTGTGTGTGTGTGGGGGGGGGTGTCACGTAGATACTGAAAGAACTGAACTGGAAAACTCTTGAAGACAGAGGTAAACTATCCTGAGAAAGTCTGTTGACAAAATTTCAAGAACCTGCTTTAAATGATTACTCCAGGAATATGCTACAACTCCCTATGTATTGGTTACAAAGGGGTTGTGGGGATAAGACCAGAATAATTACTGCATGCCCAGAGGCATTGAAACAGTCATTCTTCCCACACTCCACATTTGAATGGAACAGAAGGAAACCCTAATAACTGGCACAATGGTACGTCTCTCTGCCATGCACCTCACAGTAGTTTGAATAATATAGATGTAGATGTAGATACTGTATATTCTTTGAAGTTATTATTTCATTTGTACATTGGCAACAGCAATATTTTGCAGTAATTTCTGTATTTGTGGACTTCTTACCATAATAGCTGCAAAAGCAATCTGTTTCCTGAATACCTGCATTTTCTCATTATTGGGTAGTGTAACGTGTTTATTGTTCAGAGTAGTCAACTGAAAAATTCACTTTTACACCTTGTGATACGTAAGAGAAACATCAACATATGAAAGTCCACTGACCCCAGGTCAAGTGCTGATGTATTGAAGCCCCCTTCTCAATATCATTTTCTGTTAGCTATGACAAAAGAATAATTATGAAGAAATACATCCTGTCTGTGTAAAAGGTGAGGTATTTTATAGTAATGATATTGCAAAGTACCAAAGTCTGTGCAAAAAGAGGAAAACTGCTGGCTCAAATGAGACTTCATACAGTGATGAAAGGCATTACTCTTCATATATCCAACACAGTCACCATCAGTGGTACATGTAAAATGCCTGATATTGTAATTTAAATGAGAACAAACTGAAGACTTAAAACAACAATATCACAGTGTATGTGTGAATGATGGCAATCACAACAATGATTCTATTAATACATTTGATTATTTGCAGATCTTTTCTTTGCTTTGTGTTCAAGATCTAAGTGAACTACATAGCTTTACTGAAAGAAATCCCATTTTGTATCCTCATCAGTTTTCCGGTGTTTTTCCTGATGTGTTATTATCCAATTTATGTTATAACACTTTTTTATTGCTATAAATAAAATAAATTACAATCTACAAAGAAAAGAAATGACAATGTCCCTTTATTTTAATTGCTTTTTTCACAATTTTTGCAATTTTTGAGTACAGTTTTATACAAAAAAAAGAGTAAAATTATATAAAATTGCAAGAATGGCCAAATAACAACTTAAAAAATGTGTTAACTATGTATCAAATTTCACAATACAACAGAACTTAAATATTAAATTGCTAGGGATGTAACTATGAGAGAAACATGTTTGTGACCATCATTGCTTTGTCTCTTGCGATTTTTCTTCCGTGTTGAAAAAATGTTTACAGTGACTTGGCCGGTTTTGATACTAGACGCCTCAAACGTAGACATTTTTAAGCAACAGTTTCTCACTAGAATACAATAAACAAATAGTCACATAAACAAGCAATCAGCCAAAGTAAAAGAAGCCCAACAACACAAAGTAAAATGAAGAACATAATAAGTCACACAGAAATTGGAAGTCAGTCCCCTTACAAATTGTTCATCAATACTATCTAAATTATGAATTATATGTCATAAAAACTGAAAATCATAAGATCCGATGATGACAGCATAACTCTGTTGAAACTGATCATCCAAAAAATGCTTTTCTCATGATCTTGACTTGCTAAGTTTTCTTCATTTACCAAATATTATCTAAATATAAACTGTTCTTCTCCTTTTCATGCATATTTGCAAAGTAGTGAGATCTTAGAAAGTACTTACAGCTAAGTGTATCATCACTTTGAACTCAAGTCAAAAAGATGAAGTCTCCAGTGGAACCATGCAGGGTCACCGCCACCCAAAAAATCCAAGTCCAGTCGCATGAGTGTGGGAATGGTTATGCTCATCTCCTCCTTTGAAAAAAGGGCCTCCATTCTTGTCATTGCCCTGGAGGGTGGGACAATGGTGAATGTGTGGAGATTTGCACAAAATTTGGTCACCTGAAGGGTGGCAATCGGGTCAAACTGACCAGGGCAGCTCACTTGTAGGGTCATTTTACCCCATGGAAATGCAAGCCCACATACAGAAAATGCAGTTAAGGAGCTCTTGGAGACGTGCACATGAGAGGTCCTCAGTTACTCTCCCATACAGTCTGGACCTGTCTCCCTCCGATTTTGGTGTTTGTGGTGGCACAAAAAAGGTTCCAAGAGGGAAAAAATAGGACATCAGACAGTATGTTTGAAACTGGTTCACAACACACTTCAAGGATTTTATGAGATGGCCATTCATCAGCTTGTGTCTCAGTGAGAAAGTGCCTCACCAGTGAAATACTTTTGAAATAACAGTACATTTTCTGCTTACAGGCCTGGATAGTCTACAGGCCTGACAGGTAGCTTACAGTCAAGGGTTACTACAATGCATTTTAGAATGATATTGCTGGAATCCAAAGGTGGGACAGTTTTGCCCCATTCAGTGCATGTGAGACATTCTCTGACAGCGAACAAGGTTCAGCTGCCTTCTGAGCATTCTGCTTTGAAGAATGTAGTCAGTGCAAACTTATGGTGAATTAATGATTTCTTCTCTGAATTAATGATTTCTTCTCTTTTTCATATTTTTTACATTTCTTAAAGGAAGTCATTTGCTTATGGAGGCTGTGCATTTATCTTGAAATGAACATTTCATTATTTAACAGTTAGCTAATTTCACTTGATTGGGCATCATCAAGCAGTTATTACAATAAAAAAAAGTGTTATGCTTACATTTTATATTCTGTACATCAGTGTGTCTCCATTTCAGAAGTTATGCTAACAAATTTGAATATAGTATGTTGGATACTTGTGCAATGATAAAACTTATATTACAGTTGTAGTTTTTCCATTTTATATATAGACTTCACACCTGGGATATTTGTGGTCTTACCTACAGTGGTTGTACAAAATTCCTGTCAGGGACACCATCACATGTTGCTTTTTCTCTACACTGATGTGTGGATCATAACATGCTGTAAGCAAAACAATATTTTTTTTGTTATGTAGGTTTATAATGCCCAAGGGAGCACAGTTAGTTAACTGCTAACTAGTGAAATAAAGAGTCCATTTCAAAAAAAACCTGCACAGGAAAATAACTTCCTGTTGTGCACACATATATACTTATAAAAAAATACTATTGTTCCATTTGTTGTCAACAGGTGATTTTTTAACTATGATAAATGACAAATAGTATATAAATGTACACTGTCATGATTGTGGTATCACATGAAGAACCAAGGAACCGCCAGCACCAGACATAGAGGGCCTAAAAAGTCTGAGGATGGCTTTAACATAAACCTTAACCTGTAATAATAAACAAATGTTGTTGCTTTAATCAAATGTCTATTAGTATGTTCCACTCATAATGATTTCACATGAAAATTACATATACTTTTGGACAAATCCATAACATATTTATTGTCTATGGGTGGATAAAGAAATGTAAACAAAAAATAAAAGTGCCCAACATCAAGTGTATGTATGTATGTGCATGTAGAAGTAGATTACGCATGGTTACTGTTCATTGGTTCAGATAAGACAAGTCTGAAGACAGTATTATCACACAACAGAAACAGATTTACATCAGTTCCAGTTGGATATTGTCTCCACCTGCAAGAGGTAATAATAATAATAATAATATTTATTAAACATCAAACAATCAAATACAATCCCTATAAATAATACAGTTTCAGGACGTAACACACATTACTTTTCTGAATACATCAGTTTACAAATTACAAACTAAAGATTTCTGTGTAACATTAAATTTTACATTTTAATGTATTTTAAATTTGTTAATATACAAACAAAAGTGTTACAAATATTTTTATCCTCATTAGATCACTTGTGAATTGCTTAAAACTATGAGACTGACATCCTTACAAAGCACTCCTCATGAAGATAAGGTACTTATCTAAGGAATGAAATGGATTTGCAATTAATATTCGTTTTAGCTGGTCCTTTAATTTGCTAGTAGGAAGGGCTGTGAGACTTTTTGATAGGACACTGACTACCTTCTTCCCAGCATGAAGTGCATGTTTTTCATATAAAGCTGTTCTGTGTCTATCTAAATGGTAACGGAATTTTTGTCTTATGGTATAGCTCACAGTTGAAGTTTGGATTTATTGCTTTCACAAACAATCATACATTTAATCAATTTCTTCATAATCTGCAGAGCTAGTTGGCATATAAACTTGTACTACTGTAGTAGGCATGGGATTTGTGTCTATCTTGGCCACAACAACGCGTTCGCTATGCTGTTTGTAGTAGCTTACCCGCACTCCTATTTTTTTATTCATTATTAAACCTACTACTGCATTACCCCTATTTGACTTTGTATTTATAACCCTGTATTCACCTGACCAAAAGTCTTGTTCCTCCTGCCACCGAACTTCACTTCGGGTAGTGAAGGGAGACAAAAATTTAATAGTCATGGGTGACTGGAATTCGAGAGTAGGAAAAGGGAGAGAAGGAAACATAGTAGGTGAATATGGATTGGGGGTAAGAAATGAAAGAGGAAGCCGTTTGGTAGAATTTTGCACAGAGCATAACTTAATCATAACCAACACTTGGTTCAAGAATCATGAAAGAAGACTCTATATATGGAAGAATCCTGGAGATACAAGAAGGTATCAGACAGATTATATAATTTTTTATTTTTTTATTTATTTGGTCCTGTTGATTACATATTATACAGCCAGTGTACAAGCAATATAGGACAAGTCAATTGAAGCAATTACAGTAGTATATTAACATTTATATATCACATTGCACAGACATTGGTTTATTTTACAAGAACAATTACTTGCACGCAGTATTAAAGCCTGCATTATGCCAAAAACAGTTTTAGTGATTGTTTAAAATAGTAGAATAAGTGACAGTGCATATTTTTATGGCACTTACATATATAAGGAAGTAAATTTTCTTCAGGGTCATGGTTTGAATAAATACAAGTTTTAACTGTAATCCTTAAGAAGAGGTTTAAATGAATGCTCAAGAGAGTGGGATACATGGGAGTCCACATTTTCTCATAATGAAACAGATAAATTTACATTTTATCACCACAATTTCAGTTAAACTACAAGTAACAGCATCACACTTTATCTTTAAGGGAGTGCTTTTCTTAGGCAGTTTCCCACCACTCTTGTACATCATAACTCTAAGTATTTATTCATTATATAGAAAGTTTGTTCGATGAGAAATAGTTTTAGTTTCCTTTTGAAAACCTGTACATTATTTATTTCCTTTTTTATATTGATGAGGAGCTTATTGAAGACCTTTATATCTGACTCAGTAACTCCCCTAAGTACTTTAGTGAGAGATGCAGAGCCTTGATGAAAATTTATCACCTGTCTTGTGTCATGGTTGTGGATGTCACAATTTTTCTGAAACAGTTCCCTGTTGTTGGCTACAAATAACATCAGTAAGTATATATACTGACCTGTGATGGTAAGTATCCTGAGAGATTTGAAGAGATCTCTGCAAGATGTCCCACTAGGGACCCCACATATTAGCCTCACTGCTCGTTTTTGTATTCTGAAGACTTTTTCAACACCTGCAGCATTTCCCCAGAAGATTATGCCATAGGAGAGAACAGAATGGAAATATACAAAGTATGACAACAACATTATTTCTCTGTCTACTAACTGATGGAGAGCTCTTCGTGCAAAGCACGATGAGCTAAGTTTCTTGACCAGCTGAACAATTTGTTCTTTCCATCTTAGGTGACTGTCTATCTGGATATCCAGGAATTTTGTATGTGTGGTTTCATTAATTTTGTGATTGTTAACATGTATTTCAGGAGCTTTAATTTTTTTTATTTTTTTTTTTTGTCAGAAACTGTATCATGTTGGTTTTTGAAATATTTAAGGTTAGGCTATTCGCAGTGAACCATTTGTGTACTTGAGTAGAGACTGTCATGGCTGTATCCTGCATTGTTGAGTTTGGCCTTTTTACGAGAATACTTGTATCATCGGCAAACATTACTATTTTTGCTCTGTTGTTAATTGTGATTAGTAGATCATTAATGTAGATCAGGAAAATTAATGGCCCAAGGTATACTAATAATTTTTTACTTATGGACCGTCTGACAGCAACTGAATAAAACACAATTTTATTGATTTGACAGTCGGAAACAGAAACCAAAACATTGCTTTAAAACAAGCGTTCAGTGCATAGTGTTGTGGAATGGGGAAAAAACCGCAAATTGGCGTTCATAAGAAGAAGAACAACACCAAAAATGCAACAGGAGCGTAATATGTAGGAAATTGTCCATGCAACCTGCCACTGATGATGCCTTGCAGAAAATAAAGGCGAAACGCGTATGGCACTAAAATTGTGTTTTAATCAGTTGCTGTCAGACAGTCCATAAGTAAAAAATTATTAATATACCGTAATATTACACGCAACTGAGGAAGACAGGACTATAAAAGTTAAAGATGTTAATGGCCCAAGAATTGAGCCCTGTGGGACTTCGTACTTTATATTTCCCCAGTCTGATGTTAATGCTGTTCCTGTCCCCCTTAAGACAACCCTTTGCTTCCTGTTCTGTAAGTATGATTCTAACCAAGTCAAAGATTTGTCTTTAATGCCATAATGTGGAAGTTTTTTTAAGAGTGTGTTTTGATCTACACAATCAAATGACTTGGCAAGGTCACAAAATATCCCCACTGGATACCTTTTGTAATTTAGTTCACCTAAAATTTCATGTGTTCGGTTAAATATAGCTATGTCGGTGGAGGAGCCCTTACAAAAACCGAACTGTGTAGGAGCCGGTAAGCCATTTTGTGTCGTGTGGCTATAAATCCTATCATACACTATTCTCTCAAATACCTTTGAGAATACTGGCAGCAGGGAGCTGTGCCAATAGTTGGATATTTCATCCCTTGCTCCACTTTTGTGGATTGGCATCACTACTGCATGTTTTAATCTATCTGGGAACACACCAGTTTCCATAGATTGGTTACAAAAATAGCACAACATATAACTGATTAAGTCTGCACATGATTTTAGAATCCTACTTGATATGCCATCGTATCCACAGGAATCTGAGTGTTTGAGTAATTTTATGGTTTTTTCAATTTCTTTAGGGGTTGTACTTCTGAAATGAAGTGCTACTTTAGATGTTATTTGCATGTGGTTAAGTAGTTCAATAGCTTCTGTGGGAGCCTGTTTATTATGGTTCACTGTTTTTTCAGCTACAGAGAGAAAAAAATTGTTGAAATCTGAGGCTGCAGCTTTGTGTTTATTATTGTCAGGTTTTATGTTCCTATTTGTCTCACTTTTTATGATGTGCCATATGGTTTTTATTTTATTGTTTGAATTGCTAATTTTTTGTGCATAGTGCAATGGTTTGGCCTTCTTGATTACACTTGTTAGAATTTTACCGTATTTCTTGTAATGTAACTTTACTGCTGGGTCTGTACTAGTCCTCTGTTGTACATACAGATCTCTCTTTTTGTTACATGATATTTTTATCCCTGTAGTTAGCCACCCTTTCCTTTTACTACAGGTTGGTTTGATTTTAATCTGTCTTTGGGGGAAAGAAGCTTCAAAATGTTTAAGGAATAAGTTCAGGAATGAGTTGAACTTCTCATTCACTGTGTCAGCCTGGTATACTTCCTCCCATTGTTCATGGCATAAACTATTTTTGAACAAGCAAGTAGATTCAGCATCTATTGATCTAACATGTTTAACTATATCAATATAATGGAAGGAAACATTCCACGTGGGAAAAATTATATATTTATCTATCTATTTATCTATGTGTGTCTATCGACCTGCCAGCGCTTTTGTTCGGTAAGTCACCTCATCTTTGTTTATATATAACATGTTTAACTTGTTTACAATGGCCATGTGTTGTTTTTCTGCTGGCAAGTAAGACAGAGATTTAGGAACCAGTTTTTAAATTTTAAGACATTTCCAGGCGCAGATGTGGACTCTGACCACAATCTATTGGTTATGAACTGTAGATTAAAACTGAAGAAACTGCAAAAATGTGGGAATTTAAGGAGATGGGGCCTGGATAAACTGACTAAACCAGAGGTTGTACAGAGTTTCAGTGAGAGCATAAAGGAATGGGGAAAAGCAATACAGTAGAAGAATGGGTAGCTCTGAGGGATGAAGTAGTGAAGGCAGCAGAGGATCAAGTAGGTAAAAAGACGAGGACTAGTAGAAATCCTTGGGTAACAGAAGAAATATTGAATTTAATTGATGAATGGAGAAAATATAAAAATGCAGTAAATGAAGCAGGCAAAAAGGAATACAAACGTCTCAAAAATGAGATCAACAGGAAGTGCAAAATAGCTAAGCAGGGATGGCTAGAGGACAGATGTAAGGATGTAGAGGATTATCTCACTAGGGGTAAGATAGATACTGCCTACAGGAAAATTAAAGAGACCTTTGGAGAAAAGAGAGCCACTTGTATGAATATCAAGAGCTCAGATGGAAACCCTTCTAAGCAAAGAAGGGAGAGCAAAAAGGGGGAAGGAGTATATAGAGGGTCTATACAAGGGCGATGTACTTGAGGACAATATTATGGAAATGGAAGATGAGGTAGATGAAGATGAAATGGGAAATATGATACTGCGTGAAGAGTTTGGCAGAGCACTGAAAGATCTGAGTTGAAACAAGACCCCGTGAGTAGACAACATTCCATTGGAACTATTCACGGCCTTGGGAGAGCCAGTACTGACAAAACTCTACCATCTGGTGAGCAATATGTATTAGACAGGTGAAATACCCTCACACTTCAAGAAGAATATATTAATTCCAATCCCAAAGAAAGCAGGTGTTGACAGATGTGAAAATTACCAAACTATCAGTTTAATAAGTCACAGCTGCAAAATACTAACACGAATTCTTTACAGACGAATGGAAAAACCGGTAGAAGCCGACCTTGGGGAAGATCAGTTTGGATTCCGTAGAAATATTGGAACACATGAGGCAATAAAGACCCTATGACTTAGCTTAGAAAATAGATTAAGGAAAGGCAGACCTACGTTTCTAGCATGTGTAGACTTAGAGAAAGCTTTTGACAATGTTGACTGGAATACTCTCTTTCAAATTCTAAAGGTATCAGGGGTAAAATACAGGGAGTGAAAGCTATTTACAATTTGTACAGAAACCAGATGGCAGTTATAAGAGTTGAGGGATATGAAAGGGAAGCAGCAGCTGTGAAGGGAGTGAGACAGGGTTGTAGCCTCTCCTCGATGTTATTCAATCTGTATATTGAGCAAGCAGTAAAGGAAACAAAAGAAAAATTTGGAGTAGGTATTAAAATCCATGGAGAAGAAATAAAAACTTTGAGGTTCACTGACGACATTGTAATTCTGTCAGAGACAGAAAAGGGCTTGGAAGAGCAGTTGAACGGAATGGACAGTGTCTTGAAAGGAGGATATAAGATGAACATCAACAAAAGCAAAACGAGGATAATGGAATGTAGTCAAATTAAGTCGGGTGATGCTGAGGGAATTAGATTAGGAAATGAGACACTTAAAGTAGTAAAGGAGTTTTACTATTTGGGGAGCAAAATACATGATGATGGTCACAGTATAGAGGATATAAAATGTAGACTGGCAATGGCAAGGAAAGCGTTTCTGAAGAAGAGAAATTTGCTAACATCGAGTATAGATTTAAGCGTCAGGAAGTTGTTTTTGAAAGTATTTGTATGGTGTGTAGCTATGTATGGAAGTCAAACATGGATGATAAATAGTTTGGACAAGAAGAGAATAGAAGCTTTCAAAGATGAGGTGACTTACCGAACGAAAGCGCTGGCAGGTCGATAGACACACAGCCAAACACAAACATACACACAAAATTCAAGCTTTTGCAACAAACTGTTGCCTCATCAGGAAAGAGGGAAGGAGAGGGGAAGACGAAAGGAAGTGGGTTTTAAGGGAGAGGGTAAGGAGTCATTCCAATCCCGGGAGCGGAAAGACTTACCTTAGGGGGAAAAAAGGACTGGTATACACTCGCACACACACACATATCCATCCACGCATACAGACACAAGCAGACATATTTAAAGACCCTCGTTGTGGGGGTGTTGTGAGGGTGACATGGTATTAGAAGGTGGAAAGTGTACCATGAGGTGAAATGAAAATGAAAATAAAAATATATGGGGAGAGATAAAGGTGAACCGGAAAGTAACTGGAGATCTAGAATGAAAAAAGGCGAAAAGGTGTTGGTTACAGCTGGGCTATGTTGGACTTGTGTTGGTAGACAACGGTGTGCATAAAGGTTAGGTGGTTGTGTTGCTGCCAAAACACGTTAAAGGACGGAGAAATTCGGGAAAATTTCGAAAAAACTGCGTGTAGTATATTAAAAGGAGTGGTATTGTGGTGGTAGATTATGAAAATGAGGCTAACAATTGTCTGACGAAGAAATAATGACGTTAAAACCTGTGGGAAGCGGCTAAAAATTATAAGCGATGTGGGAAAAACGGAAATGGAAATAAAGCGAAAGTTATTAGAACTGGCCGAAATGGTTGTTTAAAAGGTGAAAGGAGCTGTTTGTGAACTAGAAAAGGTGGATATTATAGCGGCGGTAGTGCTGAAAGCGCCAAAAAAAAAAATTTTTTTTTGGTTATGGTTTGGAAGTGGGTTACGTATTGTTGAGTATATATATGGGCGGGATAAAATAGTATAGCAGATTACGGTAAAAAGGAGAAGGTGAATACAAAGTGAAACTACTGGCAAAAACAGAAAGAGGAAAATAAGACGACAGAAAAGATTTCGAAATGCAACAGTGACAATAACAAACGTAATTGTTGGATTCAAATTAATGATATCAATATAATAGAAGGAAACATTCCACGTGGGAAAAATTATATATAAAAACAAAGATGAGGTGTAAATATGTCTGCTTGTGTCTGTATGTGTGGATGGATATGTGCGAGTGTATACCTGTCCTTTTTTCCCCCTAAGGTAAGTCTTTCCGCTCCCGGGATTGGAATGACTCCTTACCCTCTCCCTTAAAACCCACTTCCTTTCGTCTTCCCCTCTCCTTCCCTCTTTCCTGATGAGGCAACAGTTTGTTGCGAAAGCTTGAATTTTGTGCGTATGTTTGTGTTTGTTTGTGTGTCTATCGACCTGCCAGCGCTTTCATTCGGTAAGTCACCTCATCTTTGTTTTTATATATAATATATATTATATATATATTATATATATATTATATTATATATATTATATATTATATATATAATTTTTCCCACGTGGAATGTTTCCTTCTATTATATATATATAATTTCTTTCCCCCTAAGGTAAGTCTTTCCGCTCCCGGAATTGGAATGACTCTTTACCCTCTCCCTTAAAACCCACATCCTTTCGTCTTTCCCTCTCCTTCCCTCTTTCCTGATGAGGCAACAGTTTGTTGCGAAAGCTTGAATTTCATGTGTATGTTTGTGTGTCTATCGACCTGCCAGCACTTTCGCTCGGTAAGTCACATCATCTGTGTTTTATATATATATATATATACTACACAGCGAAACATACATGGGCGCTGTGGTATCGTAGATTGATACTACCCTCACTGTCATCTCAGAAAACGCCAACAGAAATCCACATTTCTGACAGATGGTAATAGCGGTTGTGCTGGGACCTGGCGGATCCAATAACGCATCCCCACTCCCTTCAACAGCTCTGACTACGAGCGCCCTCTGCCATCGCGATACAGGACAGTTGGTGGCAGCTACACGGCCTCAGCTGCAGTCGCAGTCTTCAGTCTCAGTCAGCCGTCAACAGTTTGCTTGTGCATTAGTAGCAGGAGCCTCACACTACACAATGGTCTTTAATTTATTTCTTGTAATAGTTGGACTTTATTGCTGTTTATTCTGTTGTAAAGTTTCTCTGCAGCACTTGGAGAAAGCTATAAGTAAAACTTATGTTTATTTATGTCATCTCTAATCATTTCTGCTCCTGTCCAACTTCTCTAGAATGACAGCTGCTGCACCCCTCTGTAGCCCACCTCTCCTTATCATTGTGTATGAAGTAGTACACAATAGATCTGAGCTGCTTCTCTTCTACTAAAGAGTGCTTTATTCACCACAAACTATAAAATGGAGGGAGAGAGAGAGAGAGAGAGAGAGAGAGAGAGAGAGAAATGTGAATGAAATTAACAGAACTTACCTTCAAGCAGGTGAGTATCATATTATGGGCGTTCAAAAAGGAATGAGCCAGAGTCTGGAATGCACAAACCGGTGACAGGGGGGGTAATATCATGGAGTGTGTAATGAGGTGTGGTTCCGACCAGAGTGTAGGAGTTCACAGCCCGTCGCTACAGGGCATGCGTGCACGTCACGTGACTATACGGACCTATCAGCAGCATTCATCAGTCATCCAATGCTGCCGGTCGCATTGCAAACAGGAGGTGTCAAAAGAAGAGCAAAGAGATGTTCGTTTTCCGACAGTGGAAGGAGTAGGAGGAACGGACATTCATCGATGAATGTCACAAGTGTACGGCGAACACTGCATGTCCATTGCATGGGTCAAGGCGTGGCACAAGCACTTCATGGATGGATGGGTGTCATTAGCCAATGATGCACAGTCTGGAGGACCACACTGCGTTACTGATGACATCGTCCAGCAGGTGGATGCACTCATTACCCAGGACTGCCGAGTGACAGTGAAAGCCATAGCCACCGTCGTCGGACTGAGCGTTGGAAGTGTTCACACAGTCATGAAGGAAAGACTGCACATGCGCGAAGTGTGTGCCCGATGGGTGCCCCACGGTCTTCAACCACACCAGGAAGCATGTTGAATGGCCCACTATCTTGCTCATCTGCAGTGCTATGTTCGGGAAGGGAATGCTTTCCTGGCACGAGTGCTGGCTGGAGATGAGTCATGGTGTCATCACTTTGAACCAGAATAAAAGCAACAAAGTCTCCAGTGGAAGCATCCAGGGTCACCACCACCAAAAAAAGCCGAGGAACTCCACACGAGTGCAGGAAAGGTTACGCTGACGTTCTTCTTTGACCAAGATGGCCCCCTTCTGATTCATTTCCTGCAGCACAGGACAACAGTGAATGCGCAGCATTACTTGCAAACCTTGACCACCCTCCGCCAAGTGATCAAATCAAATGAAGAGGCAATCTCACCCGTGGGGTCATTCTGCTCCACGACAATGCAAAGCCTCATATGGCCAACACAGTCATGGCACTCCTGCAGAAATTCAAATGGGAGGTTCCCAGCCACCTTCCATACAGTCCACCCCTCCCTCCCTGTGATTACACCATGTTTGGTCCCCTTAAAAAGGCTCTGAGGGCAAACGATTTACCTCGGACAACGATGTCCAGCTGTCACAGAGACAGCCGTTCACCACCTTGTGTCACAGTGGGACAAGTGTCTCAACAGCCAGAGTTGTACTTCTAACATGCAGTTACTGGTTTCTGTAATTATGCCTCCAGCACGTTTCTTTTTGAATGCCCCTTATACATTTTTACATGAACTTAAACTTCATGCTGACAAATTTAATTAGTATTTCGTAATGGATATGGATACAGTCAACTACACCTTGAGTAAAATAGAATTATCGCTACAAAAGGATGGTGTAACTTTCATCAATTGAAAATTATTCCTGAACAGCGTCTCATGGTCACTCTAAGGTAAGCCACTTTGAATGGTTATTTCTGATGCTTTTATTTGTACAAAGAAATGAGAAGATGCATTTATTTTGGACAGAACTTTCCAATAACACTTTTGAAAATTTCTACAACAATAAATACATGTAGGACCTGTAATAATTAAAACAGTTTTTATTGTCATTTTATTAATCTAGCAATACACAGGATATATTGAGGGAAAATATTAACTCTTACAAATGTTGTTAGTGTAAATAAAAATTTCACCA
Organism: Schistocerca americana; assembly: GCF_021461395.2. Lineage (NCBI taxonomy): Eukaryota > Metazoa > Arthropoda > Insecta > Orthoptera > Acrididae > Schistocerca > Schistocerca americana. The sequence goes on along the minus strand of NC_060128.1, from coordinate 171,955,159 downwards.
AGGAGTCTCATCTGAGATGGTATGCAACACCTGTAATGCATTTACATTTTAATATTGAGTGGTCTGAGTGATCTGTTCATTTCAATATGATTGCATGTCAGCAGAACTAGAGTTAGAGGTGAAAGGAATATCTTCAGTACATACATAAACGAATTCATCAACTACATGCTGAATCCTATTTCTAAACCATAGCTTCATCTGTTATGGTATTTTGGCCATGTTAGATGAAAAGCTTCACTGTCCCACTGTCACCCAGCCTCCATTCTTGGCTGACCTGTTCTAATAAAGAAGCCTTTTTTCTCACAACTGACATAATCTACTGGTTACATTTAGAATGGAGGTCACATTGCTTCCTCTTTTCTTGATGAAGTTATCGTCATATCGAGCTCTTTTTTTCACAATGTATTTTGAGTTTGAGAAGATACAAGTTTACACTTTTCTATCCTCTGTAGTATCTTTTACACTGTCAGCAGTGTGTGCTATTATTTCACTCTTCTCCTTGTCCTAATGAACTGGCGTTTCATTACATATTAAATTACTCCTTGATTTTCTTGGTTTGATGATGCCCACTAAGAACATCTGTGATTTAAAATATGCCCATTGTTATGACTCCCTGACCTCAGAGGTAATTTGCCCTGGCAGAACGGTTGGTGATTTGAAGACAGCCTTGGACCCAGGATGTCATGAGATTGTGCCCTGACTCCACCCTTTCAGATGGGAGCTTGCAGTCTATCAGGTGATATCATCCAATGAGTGGAGGCTGACCACCCATGCTCCCTACACTTATATACAGCGCCAAATTTCAGATCCGCCCCACCACAGCTCTTGTTCATTTCATACAGTGGAGCTTGACGGCTAATTCAGTGGGCCAGTTGGTCGGCAAAATCCTTTCCCAGATGGTAGTACAGCTGCCCTGCAACTTAAACAATCGCTATTCTCTTTGGTTCCAGATGCAGACAGAATGGGGAGATCAGTAGTAGTAGTAGTAGTAGTAGTAGCAGAACAAGTGCGGCATCGATGAACAGTGTGGGTTGCCTACGTCAGGGGGCAATCCATGTCATCCCTCCCCCTCTTCTTCCAGCCTTCGCCCTCGGGAACTTCCTCACTGACACAAGCACACTTTTGATAACAATTTGATTGACTAATTAAATCGATCAATTAATTAACCCCTCCCCTCTGGGAAATCCCCCAAACCCTCTCCTCCCCCAGCACCTGGAAATTTGCGGCAAAGAACTCAGTTGATTGCCCATTTGGCGGGAGATCGGTTATACTGTATTGAATATTGTTTATTTAAACAGTTTATGGGATACAAGGCAGTGTTCAGAATGTAATTTATTCATTTATTTAAAGATTTTGCTGGGAAATTGACTGCAGTGTATAGAAAACCGTTTATTTAAACAATTTACGAGATACAAGGTGGTGTATGAACATAGTTTATTTAAATGATCTGTCAGGAAATCGATTGCAGTGGGTGGAACATTTCAACAAATGCGATGGTTTTTTTTTTTTTTTTTTTCCAAGTATGAAAGGTAACAAAGAAAATCTGCTATGGTGGAGCATACGTTTAATGAAGCAGTTCATACCACAAACTTCAAGAATATGCATTTTGCACACTTATTCCATGTGGCCAGTGAAATTTACTGTTACCGTGACTAGCTGAGTATGAAAGAGGAAGTTCCTTATTTAAATGCTTTTGTATAATGGCGTTGTCAAGTAGTACTACAGCAAAACATAAATAAGACAGCTAGCCGATCAACAGTTGTCTGAGATGTTTTGGATTACCATACGCTTGTGCTTCCCAGTAAAGCTCCACAACGTGAGACAAACGCAGGTGTTTGAAATTCCTAACAACTTCAGATAGACGTCAGGAAGAACAAAGTACGATTGCCGTATGGAGCTGTATCAGATTAACGAATAATGATGAGGAGTTTATTTTTCCTTACTGTCCTGAACTCCCATGTCAGCAGCAATTTCCAACCTAGCTTTGTCCATAAGCTTGCGGTTTGCATGGCACTGCAGTCTTGGTTCAAATGGCTCTGAACACTATGGGACTCAACTGCTGAGGTCATCAGTCCCCTAGAACTTAAAACTACTTAAGCCTAACTAACCTAAGGACATCACAAACATCCATGCCCGAGGCAGGATTCAAACCTGCGACCGTAGCGGTCTTGCGGTTCCAGACTGCAGCGCCTTTAACCGCACGGCCACTTCGGCCGGCACTGCAGTCTTTTGTCCCAAATTATACTTATCGAAAACGCTTTTGATATGAATATATCTCTATTCACTTCCATTTTATAAACGACGCACAGTGTTGGTAACACAGAACTGAGTGAGTTGTAAATGTTCAAGTGGGTAAAAGATATAAACGGGTGAAAGCAGCCTCGCCAGGTGAAGACAGGCATGCAGGTACACTATGCCCACCCCAGCAGATTTTCACACTAGGTTTTGCCTCATTTGCATTTCGTGGAGGAGCAGGTTCATTATGGACATTCCCTAGCCTTGGAAGCAATGCACTCTCTCTGTTCAAGAAACCAAGTGTCCAAAAAATACGTATGCGTGCTTGTGTTGTTGGAAGTGTAAGTGCATGCATCAATTTGAACAGAAAAATGTGTTGTGTGGATACATCTGAGACTCAGTCCTGTGTTAACAGTTCAATTATAATGAACTTTGGTGCCAGACTGAGAATGCAGGACTTTGAATCTGTTTTTTCCTTTCTAGACTGGCAAAGGTAAACTCAAAGAATAGAAATCAAAATGATAATTTTGACTGAAGTTTATCTGAAGTGCTGACCTACCTGTTTATTGAGCCATTATGTCCCGAATTAATTTTAAAAAAATACGAAAAATGTTCGTAACTATAACTAGAGAGATACCTATAACTAAAAACTATCAATACTTTTCTTTTCACATTTCTCACTTTCTCCCAACGATGCGTTGCCATACGGAAACGCTGGATCATACAGAAGAAAATAATACTCCAACGCATTTTTCATTCCATACTAGGTTTTATTGCATACAGACATGAGAAATTTCATTATTTGCATGAAATATGAACATACAATAATATTTTACGTGTGTTTAGTACCTTTTTTAAATTTTTAAATGGTAATTTTGAAAATATTTTATGCATAATCCAGTTTCACACTTTGAGCATGCAGTTAGGTTGATTGTGGAGCAGTTTTCACCAGCACATCACCTTTTCTTCCCTATTGGAATTGGCCAATGGTTAAGTCCATTATAACGTTGATTATCATAAGGTGTATCTTGTAATGCACAATTGCGTCCAGGGCCTTTGGATTTTTCTCCATTGTGATTGCAGTAGTAAATGGCAATGTGATGGTGAAATTCTAAGTGAGATATGGTAGGATGGGCAATTCTATGTAGCTGCCATGCATTATGCATGCGCACATCAACCAACCATGTAAAGATGCAACTCCACCATTTTTTACCACAGTTCCCGATTCGATAAAGGTTTACATTCAGGTCCATTCAGTCCATGCCTCCCATCGATCTGTTGTATTCTTTGATAACACTTGACTGGCTAACACTGATTTTCTTTTTGTGTTCTCTGGAATACCGCTGCACCAATGAAATGGGATTCTTTCCATATGATGTCGATGCAACGTTTACAACAGCATTATTTAACCATTTGGTGATAATTATACCAGTATCCTCCATTTTGATAGAAGTAACATATCCTCTTGGCCTTTTCTTTAGAATTGCTTTGCTTTCAATATGGCAGTTTTTCAGAATTCTGTTCTCATGGATAGAAATCCAGTAAATAAATTATCAAAATCAATCATAGTCACAAGTGGAGCTGCCGATTTTCCAAATCTTTCTTCATAGTCTTGAACTGTTCGTGGATTTTTATCCTGATACATTTCGAAATTTATTAGGTAAAGTGCTTGTGTGCATAAAGACCAAACCTTGTATCCAAATCGCAGTGGTTTTCCCTTTATAAACTGCTAACAGCCATGATGTCTGAAGTACGCTATCATACTTTCATCATATGAAAGATTCTGCTCAGGATGGAAATGTTTTAGCATATTTGCTTTCAGATGGCCTGTAATGGGATGTAATTTCCACTTTTTATCCCCCTCACTTCCTTTTTTCTGAGTTTCCTCAAAGTGAAGAAACTGCAGCACTCAAGCTTATTTCAAGGTGGATATTGAGTTTAGGTTCAATTGAAAATTCAAGATTGAAAAATCAGCCTGTTAAACAGCTTATTTCAAGGTGGATATTGAGTTTTGGTTCAGTTGAAAATTCAAGATTGAAAAATCAACCTGTTACACAGTTTACATCAAGCTGTAAAAATTTAGCTTGTATTAAAATAATTTTCCCAAGCTTGAAATAAACTGTAATTTCCCTGGAAGCCTGTACAGCAGATGCGCGCGCAGCATAGCTTCTATAGACGTCCGAAGGAAGCGCCACAAGCGTTTATAAGCCTTGCACTGACTCTGTTAGGTTTACGGCCATTTTACTTTTGTGACGCGCGTTAATGATAGTTGACTGTTGTGAAGTTTGTTTTATACTGGAAAATAGTTCGGTAAGTGTGTGGCGTATCCTGCCTTACTGCTACACCGGGTCTGAAGAGGATATATAGTGTATTACAGGTACGTTGGTGCATTTTTCTCTAGTGGTACGTTAATATTACCAATGTTAAATATTATTACGTAACGTAAAGAAATATCATATTCTTTTATGTAGAAAAATTGAGCCTGGATGAAAGTGAAATGGATTACCAGCTAACAATACATATTACAAGTTGTTCAGCAAAAAGAGGTCATTTTAAACTAGCTCTCTAGTACGTGGCACCAATAAATTAAAACTTAATGTTATTTTACCTTTTTAAAATCTCGCCTTTTTTTGTTCTTTTACGTTTCAGTTCCACAGAACTGGTAATTTCTTAAATTCATTTCGATTTCATCTTTTATTTCATTTTGATTCAGTTTTACTCATCAAAAAATAGTTGTGGGTAGAATAAGAGTCTACATTTTGCTGAACAGTAGATTCCTTATAAGCTTACAGTATGAGGTGTATATGATTTCAAGTAATTGTTTCTTTATAATTCAGATTAAATGGCCCTGAAACTGTTAGAAATAGTGATGTGTGGCTTCATGAAGTCATCGCAAAATTACCCAAATGTCATCTTTACTTTAAAAATTTCAAACAAAAAGTTGCTTCAAATTACTTTAAAACTCTTTGGAATGAAGTCACCAGAAGCAGCTGCTTACTCAGTGACGTTTATACTAGTTAATGATTCTTACTGCATCAGTGAGTTTGAAGTTATTTTGCAAATCTGGGGTATAAATTATATTTAGGTTGATCAGTTTCAACTTTTTACATTTTTTATGTTTAGGTATGGCTAACATTTTCTTTTACCTGTTACAGGATCATTATACCGGCAGAAGTCAGGGATATTTGATCCTTCTCTGGTCTGTGTGCTGGGGCTGGAGGGGCTTCAGAATAATTAAATTTTAAAATAAAACAATTTTAAACACTTTCATAATAAAAATTTTTAAACATACATGTCTTGATAATTTTTTTCACACCATTTCCATTATGATATTTATTTAATTAATTAGGTTCAATAAATTCAGATTAATAATTATATAGCTTAAAACAAGCTGTAAATACCAGGCTGTATTCCACGTGTGTAGATACAGCTGGAGCCAAACTTGATAAGTCAAGCTTGAGATATAGCTTGAACTCTGCCAAGTTTGATGTTTGTTTCAAGCTTGAATCCAACTAACAGGCCTGAATATTCCAGCTTTGATCAAGCTTATATACTTGAACTTTACATCTGGAAACAAGTTTGAAACCGGCTTACTGTGTTATCTGGGGAATCTGTTGAGAGCGGTTTCTTCACATAGCATCTGAGACCATTTCATTCTTTATATCACCATCATTGCTCCAAAATGATCATACACGTGAGCAATAGTTGTGTCCAGTCACAAGTAAAGTGCCAATAAAGACTTCAACTCTTCCACGGTAATGTTTGGATTAGGCTTCCCAAGAAATATAGCATACTTTCCTGACTCATCAAAAATATGTTGTAATAGAGCGTCATCGAAAAATTTCTCAAGTTGTTCATTGGGTGGCATTCCAAAACAATTCTGGTAATTAGCTGGAGGAAATACTGCAGTAATTGGTTCAGATTCGTTTTTCACCCAGTTGAAATCTGTGTTCTTCTTGAATGATGGATTTGCACATGTAGACCTCATTGACTGAAAACGTTTTAACTTCACTGAAGGCTTGCAACAGTGTTTGTTCATAATATCTTCATTATTAGTACTCACAGTTTGTTGAGAACATTCTAAAACTTTAGCCAAGACTTTGTCATCTACTCCAGTTTCTGCTTCCACGTTTTGTTGTGATTTCATTTGTTCAGTAGTCTCAATATGGCTGCCACTTTTCATAACTATTCCACAATTACCTTTTAACTGTCCATGGTACACAGTATCTGATAACCAACCTTCTTCATCTTCCTCGTCATCTTCTTCGCTAACAGCTCCATCTTCGGTTTCAGGGGGTTGTAAATACAATGCTTCATCTTCATCCATACTGTCCTCTAAGCAATCAGTGGCTTCTTTCAGTGAAATGGGCCTAAAATATCGTGAAAACAGAGAGAAAGTTATCCAGCTATCGTAACCAAGCTTCAGTTCTAAATAAAACTATTCAAAACACCGTAAAATATGTAATAGTGTACAAAAAATGTCAACAAAAGGGAAAAGCGCTGTATGACCTAGTGTTGCCATATGGCAACAAAAATGCAATATACGGTACCATAAAACTACTTTTAAAATACATTTTTTTGGAAACGACAATATTAAAATAAAGATACATATTTCAACAAGAATTTCCAGTAGGTATCATTACTGCATTGAATAAGTAAATAACTCAAAAGAAGCTTTTACCTTGCCATATACGAGGGATCATCTTTCTCCGACATCGTGCTGACTTTCCAAGTCTTCTCTCGCTGATGGTAAAGCAACAACCGACCCAAGGTTGTACCAGACACCTGCTCGAGTTTCCAACAATGAACTTCAATGCTATTATCTCTGACGCAACAATCGTGTAGCGCCGATTCGCGGAAACGGCGATACTTGCGCTGCGTTGCCATATGGCAATGCTAGGATGATTCGTGTTAATTCAATGTACATTTGAGCCAATATGTTTTCGTTCTACCATTTCATACTGGTGAATGCATATTGTTCTTTCATTAACTCCCTGTCCTTTTTTCGTAATCAGTTCCAGTCGTCATCCTTGTGCTTTAAGGTTGTGCGCTAAACATTGGAAGTTTCAGGCGACTTTAGTTTTACATAGACCTGATATTTCTTTTTTTTCTTGAGTGTAAACATCACAGTGGCTCGTGGCTCTTAATAATTTTACTCGCATTGAGAAACTCAGGAGAACAACGATAAGCAACTGATGATATATTTGAAATCTCTGCCGGCATGTAACAAAACAATATCGGTACATTATAGCATTACACTCTATGAGTTATAAGGCATCTCTGAACTTACAAGCGGCGGTCTTAATAGTATCTTTGTGTTTGCGTCTCGTATGGTGGTAAAATGTGCGTTAGTGGAATGAAGTTTATTTTGAAGAGTTGCTGACGAATACCGTCGTACTTAATACATAAATGGTGAGTAATTTTTACGAGTAATCTGGTTAGCAAGGAACTGCCATTATTTACTTCCCTTTATTTTGTTTATGTGTGGCCCGGATGTCGTAGGTTTGTAAACTCATGAAATCAATCGTGTGTTGTGTAAATAAATATTTGTGCTTCCAGTCCATATTATGACAGAAAAATTCCATTAATGTTCACAGAGGAGCACTTTGTGACACACAGTTTCTTAGTTTGTTTTCTAATATGCTGAGTATTATTGCCTGTCAGGCTAAGGTAGTTTCTGGGGAAGCTGCATATTTATGACATGTTGAGTGCCAAGCGACGACGATGGGTTCAAGAATCGAATAAATTTTCCCTCTTGATGACTTTTCTGTGTATATGATGATGTATAAATGCTTGAATGATCCACTGTTGTTTATAGTTGGGGTGTGTTATTTTGTTCTACAGTTGTCTGGTTACATTCGGAAATAACAAATATTTGTGAAGCAATGCAAGATATGGTACTTGTAGAAAGATTAATGGAATGCTGCACTCAGTGTAAACTAGTGGCAGTGGGCTTAGGCTTTCCTGAATTGGGAAACCTTTCAAATTGACTATTCTCAGATTCTGATATAGTTCAATTGAGAAGTAAAAGCTACCTTGGAAATAACCTACAAAATCATAACTTTCGCGTTGTCATTTAATGTTTATGGCTTGTACTTATGTGCTAATCTCTATTTCCTGTACAATATGTTTTAGACTTTTCTGAACATCAGACCAAGTACAGTATGCTTGTGATTCTTCGTGGACAGTTACTTTGAATGTTTTAATTGGAATTGCATCAGAGAGTGCCGTACATGTGGTATGCTACCTATTTGGAAAAACCTTGCATAAAATTTAAATGATTTACATTGAAACTCAGTTATTGCTCCTGAATGCTTGATTTGATGAAACTTGATTGAAAAATGTTTACCCAAGACAAAGGAGAATTACGCCAATGTTGATGTTAAGCAGTTACTTGAAGATAATTACAATCAGAGTGGTTATGCACTTTTGGTACTTCCCCTAACAGCGTTTTGCTAATGATTTACATATAAGATGAGAGGTAAAACGCCCATATATAATGAGAGATAAACCCACGGTATTGTGGCTTCTGGCTTATTGGCGCAATTTTGTGAGTGACATGAAAATTTTCTGCACTAATTACTTTCCGAAGCTGTTGAGTTTATGGAAAAATTGTCAAACATGTTGTGATTGGAATTTTCGAGCACTGTGCATTGTTCAGATAGTGCCAATGGACAAATTATTGTAATAAAGGCTCTCTAATTCAGAAATGATGTTTTTGTGGACAGTGATTTTTGAAATCATGATTTCTTATCTAGCAAGAGTTTTCAGATTGGTCTAACCTAATCTTTACCTGGTTGGAATACTGGAGTAGTTAAATGGTACATACTGAGAACGAAGTTTTGGATACAGCTATTATACTTTGACTAGCGACATTAGTACCAGCACTAATTTTAGAAATGTAGATCGTGGTGACAGACTGATGTGTAGCATAGGCAAAGCTGTTTAGAGGTAGTAGCGGGGTTGTGAAATGGCAAAGTGGACAAACGTGCCATAAAAACAAGTTTAATTTTAAATGAAGATTATATTGATCCGCAGGGAATTGACAGAGATCTTGATACAGGTGGGGCTGGGGTGACAACATTCTCAGTTGTAATATTGGTTGCCAGTATGTAAATATAATGGAAAATAATGTTGGAGCTCTACAGTGTATGTAGTTTCAGTGAAGTAAGATACATGAATTAAATAAAGTCTGAAAGCTATAGAAGTCCTACCATTGTATGCAAGCGGAAACATTACTAAATAAATAAGGAACATATTGGTATTGAATTATCTGAAAATGGTTCACTGAGTAAGAGCTAAAGTAAAAAATCTAAAATTCCAGCATTCAGTCACTGTCAAATCTTGCAATTTCTTGTCACTTATTGCTTCTTAATCTACTAATACTGGATGTCTGCTCCATCCCATGTAGGAAAAGATATCCTCTACTGTACAACTACACTATTGATAACAGTTTGCTGGAACATTGTCTACTGTAGAACAAAATTGCAGTAACTATCCAGAACAATCTTAAGTGGAACGATTATATAAAACAAATAATAAGGAAAGCAGATGCCAGACAGAGACTCATACAAAGAATCTTAAGGAAATGTAACTCATCCACGAAGAAAGTGGCTTACAGGACACTTGTTTGACTGATCCTTGAGCATTTTTCATCTCTCTGAGACCCTTATACAGTAGGGCTGATAAAAAGAGACAGGGAATCTCAATGAAGAGCAATGTGTTTGGTCACGGTATCATTTAGCTGGTACAAAAGTGTGACAGAGATGTTTACTATGGAAATTTCGAAAGAGTACTTTCCAGAAAGAGTTGGACAACATTCACGAAATGACTATGATGAAAAATATGAAGAAATTAGTGCTAATGCAGAGGCTTACCAACAATCATTTTTGCCTTTGCGCCATTCTGCATCTACATATACACCTATTCTTTGCAAACTATCAAGAGGTGCATGACAAATGGTATGTCCCATTGTACCAGTTATCAGGGTTTCTTCCTGTTCCATTCACAAATGGAGTATGAGAAGAATGGTTGTTTGAGTGCCTCTGTGTGTGTGTGTGTGTGTGTGTGTGTGTGTGTGTGTGTGTGTGTGTGTGTGTGTGTGCGCGCGCACAGTAATTATTCTAATCTTAACCTCACGATCCCTATGTGAGCGGTATGTGGGGAATGGTAGTATATTCCTAGAGTCATCGTATAAAGCCGGTTCTTGAAACTTTGTTAATAGACTTTCACACGATAGTTTACGTCTATCTGCATCTGCATAGATACTCCACGAGCCACTGTATGGTGCATGCCACTATCAATCATTTACTTTCCTGTTTCACTCTCAAGTAGAGTGAGAGAAAAATGACTGCCTGCCACCGTATGAGCCATAATTTCTCATATCTTATTTTAGTGGTCCTTATGTGCAATCTATGTTGGCGGCAGTAGAATCATTTGGCAGTCAACTTCAAATGCTGATTCTCTAAATTTTCTCATTAGTGTTTCTGATAAAGAATGTTGCTTTCCCTCCAGGAATTCACATTTGAGTTCCCAAAGCATCTCCGTAACACTTAAGTTGTTCGAACAAATCTAGCTGCCTGCCTCTGAACTGCATTGATATCTTCCTTCAATCCGTCCTGGTACGGATTCCAAACATTCACGCAGTACTCAAGAATAGGTCGCACTAGCATCCTACATGTAATCTCCTTTACAGGTAAATAACTCATTCCTAAAATTCTCCCAATAAAGTGAACTCGACCATTCACCTTCCCTACCACAGTTCTCACATGCTCATTTCATCTCATATTGCTTTGCAGTGTTATTTCCAGATACTTAAACAACTTAACTGTGTCAAGCATAACACTAGCAATATTGTATCCGAACATTACAGGTTTGATCTTCCAACTCATTTGCTCATTCATATTAACTTACATTTTTCCACATTTAGAGCTAGCTGCCATTCATCACATCAACTGTAAAGTTTGTCTAAGTCATCTTGTATCTTCCTACAGTCACTCAACCATCTTCAAGAGTCTGCCACTTTAGTTCCTTCAATATCTCTGTGACACACTTCTCTGTATACGTTCAGTATCCCTTATCAGTACTATTTGCAAGTGGAAAAGGGAAGGGGGATCAGTTAGTGGTGCCACAGGTACCTACCACCACACACAGTGAGATGGCTTGCGGAATATTGATGTAGGTGTCAATGTGTAGCTGTATTGAGGACTCATTGCCAGCTGTAAAATCAGAAATTGATACTGTTAAAACATTTGTCAAAAATAGGGATTTGGGTGAGATTATTCTGAAAGTCTTTTTTCTATTGACATTCAGCAGGGAAATACTGAATATATCGATACCTCCCGTCTTTGACCCATGATGTCATCAAAATGATAGGCACAAACCACTTACTGAAATACAGATCACACGAAACACACACTATAACAATAATTGTAGTTATTGTCCTGACATACTTGTATTCACCAATTCATAATCACTATCAGCTTTCCTAGACTTCAGACTCTGTTACACATGAATCTGTTACCACTATATGTTGGAGACATTCAAAAAGAAGGCTGCAAAATGGAAACTGCTGAAGGGATCACAATACCATTACCTATAGGACAAAGTAACCATCCTGTAAGAGTACTGACGCTTCAAACTCATCATTAGAGGGGTGTGGGTACACACTCACATGGCAGCGGAGCGACTACGTGAACACACGACCATCCACTGCTCTCATTAGTGTTGAAAACAGAGAGGTGGTGGTTTCAAAAGAAGAGCAAAGGGCCACATTGTGTTTCCTTACAGTGGAAGGAGTGTGGGGAATGAAAATTAATCGAAGAATGGCAAAAGTGTAGGGAGAGCACTAAATGTCTGTTGCTAACCATGACTCCGGGACAGTGATATCAGTATAATATGCTGGTCTTCAATGATGAGGGCATCCAGCTGCCAGGTAGTGGTATCAGAAATGTGGTGTGACATTTCAGATCGTGCTTCATTGGCCAATGACATCTATCCTTCTTTGAGTCACTTCTGCCACACATTGACTCTTGTAGCTTATACACTTGTGCCAGTCATTGATGAATGTCCATTCCCTACACTCATTCCTCTATCAAGAAATATACTATATCCCTTAGCTCTTCTTTTCAAATGTCCAGTTCTCTGTTTTCAGCATTATGGAATGCACTCGACAGTCAATGTGTGCATTTGCTCACTTTTGTAATCACATGGCTGTGCATCAATGTCCCACTAAAGCTGTATTTGTGACCTCAGTACTCTTATAGGGATCACACCTCCCTCTGTAAGCAATGACATTATGATCCCTTTGGCAGTTTTCTTTCTAGCTTTTCTTTTTTACATTCCATGTATGTTTGTATACATTTGATTTCACCTGCCATTTTATTAAAGTTGCTGGTCAAATTTGATGTCCGGTATCAGTATGTTAAGTTACACATTCAATGAAAGTAAAATTCTGGTTACCAATCTGACAAGAAAATGTTTGAAGTTTTGCTTTTACATAGTCAACAGAAGGGTCAGGGACAGTGATCATTCAACACTGATAGTTGTCCGTAAGGGAGGGGACACTTTGCCCGTCCTATCCCAGTCTGGAGTACTTCTAGAAATGATTTCCAGTGGTTCCACCAAACTGCTCGTTAAGTTATTTTTACCATTACCTAGCTTGTGACGTGACCCATATCAAAACTTGTATCAGAACTAGCAATTTCAGAGTCTTACCCTCCCTCCCCTCTTTCTCATCCCCTTATTCTATGGATGCCTATGCCAGCACTGAAAGGGAACATGATGGACAAAAGGCCATGAGCTTATTCTCCCAAAATTGCTTCACTGCTAAAGATTGTAATTAAGTTAATCCTTTCAATCATTGCCTAAATGCCGAGATAACAGGTACTAAGATAAGTGATTATGGCATAGAAAATAAAATAAATTTGTTCAACAGAGGAATGGCAACTAGGTCTGTTTAAATACTTGTACAGTTACAAATAGACTATGCAAAAGCACTTGCTCTGCTTCTGACAGCAGTTTATCATAGATTTCTGGAGCAACGAAGGATACTTAGTGAATTATCATCAATCTGTTGCCCAGTGCAAACCCCCAAGCGAATGGAAAAAGGTACAGGCAACTTCTTTTACATAAGAAGAGAAAAAGAATTACACACCTATAGCCTTGATATTGGTTTCCAGTAGATTTCGTGAGGATATTCTAAGGTTGAACATAATAAATTTCCTTCTGACAGAAAATCTTCTTTCCACAAAAGGGCAAGGATTAGAAAGCATTGCTGATATGAAACTCAGCTTGCCCTTTTCTCACGTGATATCCTGTGAACCATGGATGAAGAGCGTTAGACTCATTTCATATCCATAGATTTCCAGAAAGTGTTTGACACTCTGCCCCACTACAGACTGTTCATGAAGGTCCAATCATATGGGATAGATATGTGAGTGGCTCAAATGCTTTTTGAGCAATAGAACCGAGTATGTTGTTCTGGATGGGTAGTGTTTATTAGAGACAAGTATATTGTCAGAAGAGCCCAGGGAAGAGTCATAGGACTACTCTGGTTGCCCATGTACGTAAGTGATCTGACGGATAGGATGAGCAGCAATCTGCAACTGTTTGCTGGCGATGCTGTGATATACAGCAAGATGTCACCATTGAGTGACTGTAGGAGGATGAAGAATGGCTTGGATTTAGGTGTGGCAGCTTGCTGTATAAATGCAGAAAAATGTAAGTTAATGGAGATGAGTAGGAAAACAATCCTGTAATGTTCGACTACAGCATTGGTGGTGTATTGCTTGACACAGTCACGTTGATTAAATGCCTACACATAATGTTGCAAAGGTATATGAAACAGATCATCCGAGTAATGTTAGTAATAGGGAAGATGAACTGTCAGCTTCTCAGTTTTAGGAGAATTGAAGGAAAGTATAATTAATCTGTGGAACAGACTGCTATAGAACACTAGTGTGACCCTTTCTTGAATACTGTTAGGGAGCCCCATTAGGTTGGATTCAAGGATGACGTAGAAGCAATTCAGAGGCTAGATTTATTACTGCTAGTTTCGATCAGCACATAAGTATTACTTAGATGTTTTGTGGACTCAAATGGGAATCCCGTGAGGAAAGAAGACTTTCATTCCATTAAATGCTGAACATTGAGAACATCAGACAACTGTCATTTAAGCGTGACTAGAACGATTCTACTGTCACTGATGTAAGAACCATGACGACAGGATAAGAGAAATTTGGGCTCATGTGGAGGCTTACAGGCAGTCATTTTTCCCTTATTCTGTGTGCAAGTGGAACGGGAAAGTAAATGACAATACTAAAGAGCATCGAAAGCGGCAGCTGAGAGGGATAGGTCAGTTTCCCCACTCCTTGTCTTCCATCCATTTCTAAGTGCCAGTGAGAAGCCTTTGGTGTAGTCCGGCTTAGTCTGTGACTCTAAGCTCACAGTATTGCTACAGTGCCATTTCCACCATGGGTGCCATCCAGGTAGTGCCGTTAACAGGGTTTAAGTGGCAGCACTGCATTTGTACAGAAACCAGACAGCTGTTTTGAGTCGAGAGGCTTGAAAGTGAAGCAGTGACTGAAAAGAAAGTGAGACAGAATTGTAACGTATCCACGATGTTGTTCATTTGTACATTGAGGGAGTAGTAAAGGAAACTGAAGAAAAGAAATACTTCAAGTAGGATTTAAAGTTCAGGAAGAAGAAATAAAAACTTTGAGGTTTGCCGATAGCATTGTAATTCTGTCAAGTTGGTAAAGGACTTAGAAGAGCAGGTGAATGGAATGGTCAGTCTCTAGAAAGGAAGATTTAGAATTAACATTAACCCTTTGGTAGGCGCGCTTTTCATACTTCCATGAGTGGGTGCATTGCGGCGTTTACACCGCAATTAGTATTAAATTTTTAACCTAAGGGAAAAAAATCTTTATATAATTGCTAGTTGCATTTTATTGGAGAAAACATAACGTAACATTACATGGCTCTATAAAAATAATCTTTTATTTATTTGTTGCCTTCACAATTGTCTATTATTGTCATTGTAATTTGTAACAAGTCTATATCCTTTATTGCCTTCATGGTTCTTTTAATTATATCACATAACTGCACTGAATCACATGAAAAGAAAGTAACAAGGAAACACATTATGAAATGGAGCATTCATAAACTCCCACTCCTGTTTATGATTGTGAATAAATTAGTCAACTTCCATCTGCAGCTCACTTTCACATCGCACACATTTTGTATCTACGACACTATGTTTATTGCATACATTTTTCTTGCATTTCATACATACTGTTGTGGTTGCGTTGTTTTTACACCTGCCACATACGTAGCAAATTCTAGGTTTTGTTGGCTTCTTGGCCTCCTCTTCTTCGTGCCTATACTTGGTGAAGAAGGCGTGAATATGGTTGGGAAGTCTCTCAAGTAACGCTCATTGATTAAAATGTTCTTCCATTAGGTCCAGAGCAAGATGTTTCAAAAAAATTCGTCTTCTTTCTTTATTATCAGGATTGTTGAATTTGAAAATAATGTTTGCATTTATCCCAACAATATCTAGATGTCTGTAGAAAAGTGCAAGTGGCCATCGTCGGGTTATTCTGGAAGTACTGTAGGATGAGCACATCTGATCTACAGCGCGTACTCCTCATTTGGTAACATTGTAGTCCAAATTCACTTTCGATTTTTTACTCCCTTGATCTATTTAATTTGTGCTGTGCATTGTCGATAAAAAAATCACAGCTTTGTTCTTTTTAGAAACAGTCTTGACCATACAAAAATCGTCGTGAAAACCGAAGAGACATGACTGGACTTCTTGAGTTTTTTTTTTGCTTGGAATTCTTGAGGTACTTCCTTCCCCTTTTTTTCCCCATGGTTCCCAAGAAAGTCAAACCTTTGCCGAGGAGATTTTCAGCCAGAGGGTAGCTACTGTAGTAATTGTCAGTTGTGAGATTTCTGTTTGTTTTCTCAGTTGGTGTCACAAAACTTTGCACAATGTCTTCAGCTTGTTAGACTTCAGGTAGGGGTCCTGGCATCTGCTTGCCACAGTAAATTTCAAAGTGCAGGGTGTAAAATCACACAAAGCATAAATCTTAATCCCATACTTTGCAGGCTTATTAGGGATATACTGTACAAATCCGCAGCGTCCTCTGGAAGGATGCAACATTTCGTCAATAATGACAAACTTGCTGGCATTGTAGTGAGCAAGGCAGTTGTTGACAAACTCTTGATGGAAGTCCTGAATACGTGCTAGTTTGTCGCTTTGTTTCCTTTCATACTGAGTACCCAGGTCGTCAAACCTAAGAATTCGAAGCAGAAAGCGAAAGTGCTTATAGCTGAAGAGAGCTCGTAAAATCATCATTCCTGTACCAACTGCATCCCAGAGTTTACAGCAATTCGTGTGTCCTTCTTTACACGTATTAGATATAATGCACCTAAAAGAGGCTTTATCTGTGGTTTTGTGGTGTCTCTGCAGTCTCATTCTCTTGAATACTGAACTTCAGCTCTTACTATTACGGATGTATCGGTTTGTATTTTCCACAGTGTTGTCAATCATCCCATCAGTAATAAATAGGTAAAATGCATCAATTTCTTTTTCTGTAATTTCAGCACTTGCTTTTGGACCTGGCCTGCCCTCGGCCTTGGTTTTAGAAGAAGAAGGAAGTGTTTCACGTATCCAGATAGTTTCTTTATCTTTTCCTACATAAAATCAGTAATCATCTGTTTGTTTTTTCTCCTCTTCAACCAGATGGTCATCTGTTTCCTCTGTTGATTGTTCAGAGTCACTGCTGTGGTTTTCTTCTTCAATAACTTCCCCTTCTGACTCAGATTCACATGAATCTGACAATTCTCGCAATACTTTCTCGTAGTCTTCAGGACATACAATTATACGGTGAATGTCAAATCCCTTCTTTTTCTCCATTTCCACGCTTTTATGAGACCTAATGAAATTCATGTTTTTATAAAAGTAATATATTGTAGCAAATCAATATCTGAGATTTTAAAAAGTAATGAAAATTGCATATGGGAACTTTGATTTGAATTGAATGTCTATTATATACTAATATAAAAGAAAGATTGCCTTGAGGCGAAAGAAAAACACAAGTATAGAAAATACTTAAATCACAAGGCACGTAGCGGCAAACACCTCGCAAACGCAACACTTACGTGTCAAACAACAATTGCAATTAAATTGCTGAAAGCATGAATCGTGCAAATGTAATAAGTGGTGACATATGTTGAGAATAACAAATACGAATCTGGACTTGGACGCAACTGTAACGCTATCAGTGATACTAACAGAAAACTAAATCTTGCGGCTAACTGCAGCAGGTGCGCCCACCGGAGGGTTAATAAAAGCAAAACAAGGAAGAGTGAATGTAGTAGAATTAAATCAAGTTGTGCTGAGGAAATTAGATTAGGAAATCAGCCACAAAAAGTAGTAGAGTTTTCTGTTTGAGTAACAAAATAACTGATGATACCCAAACTAAAGAGGATATTAAATGTAGACTGGCATTGGCAAGAAACTTGTTTCTGAAGAAGAGAAATTTGTTGATCTCAGACATAGATGTAAGCATTAGGAAGTATTTTCTGAATGTATCGAGAGATTGTTATTAAAATGCAGCTACTCACAGAGATTCAGAGTGGGCTATAATTATCGTATGGCAGCAAAACTTGGTAGATATTATAATGTGGAACTGATTTATGTAGGAAAAAAAATTGTTCCAATTTTGACCATCAGGTGCAAATCTGGCTCTGTACAGCATCCTGTCATCATCTCTTGCCAGATTTGCACCCAGTGGCCAAACTTGGAACTAATTTTTTTCCAGTGTAAATCAGTTCTGCACTAACACATTAGAATATCTACCAAGTTTTGGTGTCATTCAATAATTGCGGCTTACACTGGGCGTCTGTGAGTAGTTTCACTTTAATTATAACTGCCCAGTATGGAGTATGAACAGCAACAGGTGCATCAAGTATGGTACTGAAACATGCTTGATAAACATTTTAGACGAGAAGTGAATAGGGGCTTTGAAATGCGCCACTACAGAAGAATGCTGAATATTAGATGGATGGATTGTGTAACTATTGAGGAGGTACTGAATAGAATTGAAGAGAGAAGAAATTCATGGCACATTCTGACTAAAATAAGGGGTCAGTTGATAGGACACATTCTGAGACATCAAGGGATCAATTTGGTATTGGAGGGAAGTGTGCAGGGTAAAAAGGGATGACAACAGTAAACAGATACAGAAGGATGTAGCTTGCAATAGTTATTTGGAAATGAAGAGGCTTGCACAGGACAGAGTAGCATGGTGACTTGCGTCGGACCAGACTGGAGACGATGACGATGGCTACTACTACTACTACTACTACTACTGCACTTTACTTGTGCTGGTGCAGGTCTTGCACCTCAAGTATTCACGTATGTCCGTAATGCACAGAAGTGTATGTTCGCAAAGAGAACAGTGGTTTTCATGGGGTTGTGCTGCATCTGCGAATGAAGATGACTGAGTTTCAATATACACAGAACCAAACAAGAAACATGAATTTCTTCATGACAAAGACAATTCCAGAATACATGAAATATTATTGGGATCTCTGACTGCAAGAGCAAAGGCCTGTGGTGTTCAACTACAAACCGTGCAGAGAATAATTGCTGAAACACAGGCAATGGAAATCTGTGCTCAAGAAATGAAGTTTCAATCTCTGTGAAAAGATATTAGTGGTAGAAGAACAGTCACAAGTTAGGTTTTTAAGGAAGACATTGTTCATTGTACTGCCATAATTTTATAACACTGGTGAGTATCGTACAAGGCAAAAGGTAGGAGATGTTTTGAACAACAAGGTAGCTTGCACAAGGGGCCACTGTTTGAGTGGGTGAATTCTGATGTTATTGGGTTGTAGGAACAAAAAAATGCAACAATGAAAGATGTGTTCTAATCAGGAGCGCCAATATTGAAGCAGATTGGGCTACTTTTATGCAATAATGTGTAACATCAGGAAAGGAAATCGTGTCACCTAATTTTTATCTTGATGAGACCTGGCTCAATCAGAATCACACCAAAAAGCACATCTGGCAGGACTCGAATTGCAGCAGTGGGTTGAAAGTGGCACAAATCAAAAGAAACTGCAGGACTGTCTGAACATGGCTTTTTCAGAAGTGCAAAGCTAATATTTGCATACTGAAATCCAATGATTATCATGAAGCAATGAGTAGTGACGTATTTAAACACTTGGTTTTATTTTTTATTATGTGGTTTAGAAGAGGGTTGTGTAATAGTCATGGAAAATGCCTGTTATCAATCGAGAAAAAAGGAGGAAGTTCCCAATTCACGTACAGGGAAGGAAGGGAATGCACAGTGGGTAAAGAGAAAAGATTTCAGGTCACCATACAAAAGTGTCGATGTTGGAAGAATTCATGTGCCACAAGCATCTTTATAATAAAAATGAAATTAACGGTTTAGCAACAGAAATGGACCACAGGTTGTTTGTCTGGCTCATCATCACTGCTAATACAACACTATAGAAACTGTGTTGGCCCTACTGAAAAGGAAGGTTGCATCCACAAAACTGCACATTCAGAATTAAAGAAGTGCAGAAATTAATTTGGGGAAGCAATTGATGATGTCACGATGCAAGACTGGGTTAAGTGCATACACCACTCTGAAATTCTGCAAGAAAACTCCTTTCTGAAGGAAGACATTTGAGAAGAGTTCGTTGAAAACACTGTCATTGCTTCTGATGACTCGTCGGACTGTGGGTCTTCAGAACAGGGCAGTTAAAGAGCAGTAAATAGCATTAAATGTTGTGCTTTCTGTTCCATTCTCTTCGCAAAGCTGTGAACGCTGTCGCCTCTCGCAGTTCTCTTTTGCTGTTGTCTTTCCTTCCCAACCTCCTCTCCCCTCCCCCACCCATTCTAGAAATGTATACCTAGTAGAATGCCTACCATTGCTGGTATGTTTACCAGTTTTGCTTGTGCGGAGTAGCAGACCCATGTCTTCTGCTTTGTACTGAGGTTAAAACTAATGTGAGAGTTTAGAGATGCTTAAATCTTTACTTTGTTAAAACCAAAGTAGCTTTGTAATTTAAGAGGTGAGCTATAATGATATATTTAGCTTTAGTTAGCTGTAATATACTTCTAAAAAACATAATACATCAATTTGGAAGGTTGAGTGGCTACAGTTTCACGAAAGTATTTACAAAGTATTTTCTTGGCGTATGGTTTTGATGCCATAACAGATTGCTTGAGATAAGTCAATGTCCCCTGCCTATTCTAAAATAATTATTACAGTGTGCTATTTGCCAATTTTGGGTATCATATTTTCAAATGAGGAGCATACAGATAGCATTGTGTAATGGCATAGTTTGACGGGATCGGCTCAATATGCGTGGGTCAGAGGCTTCCAGCTTATGGCAGCCGCCAAGGTGTGTAGTGAGAGTGCGAGTAGGAGGAAGCATGTAGAAAAGGTGGAGAGAATTCCTGCCTTCTATGCTTAACCCATCCAGCCAACACGTTTGTACTGCCTACTATAGTAGTGATATCCTCAGCACCACCATATTGTGGCCTGTGGAGTATGTGTGTGGATGTAGGTTTGATAAAGATGCAGCTCATTCACAGTTTTCAACAAGGGAATGGAGGAAAGATGCACACAAATACAGTCTTTCTGAATTTGTGGAATATACTTTATGGTCATCTGTTACGAACTTTTTGAAAAACAAAAATCTCCTCTCGAGAAATCGATGGAGGTCTTGTAAAACGTGGTCCGCAGTACTAGTCCTCACAGCGCACAGATCGATGCAGTTTTCTTCGACTTCTGGAAAGCATTTGCTTCAGTTTTGCACTGTTGCCTGGGCAACATTGTATGAGTTACTAACATCTCCATAGTTTTCATACTACATAATATTGCAGTCTGCATTTATTGGTTGTGCTACGCAGGGCATGACATACAGATGTGTAGTGTGTGGCAGAGCTCCTCTGTTGAGGATACCAGAGTGTACACTGTTGCTGCCCCCCACCCCATCCCCTCCCCTCCCTCACTGTTTCTTGGGCCAGGTAAATGATTTGCTGTGGCAGCTAGTACAGAGACATTGTTGTTTAGGTGTTAGTACTTTAGGAATGTTTGTTTGTGATGTGGTAATTGTAACTCGCTGAAATGATTTAAAATGTCATTGTTCCTATGTGTCTGCTCTTTGGATAAAATTTGTCAGTATTTGCGAACTTCTACAGCATGGTCATTATCAAGTATTGTATATGTATGATAGTTCATATGTACGTGAATAGGAGAGCATAAATGCAGTAATATATGGTGTGTCCCAGGAGGAATGATCAGTATTCAGGGATATAACAGGACCAATTGTTCAGAAAAAAAACCTCAGGTAAACATGGGCTCTAAAATGCATACCTTAAGAGATACAAACATTTCTTCAGTAAAAGACATGGGTTTCACGGTAGTGAGGATGAACAAGTGCTTTTGCGAAAGAGGACTGTATCGTAACCATTAAGCTATGCAACCATTCTGTATAATGTTATTTTTTTAAAAGCTGTAGAACATCATGGAAATTTTCAAAATTTATTTTCATTGATTATTCACATATGAGGACCCACCAGAGTGAATGGCTGCAAGTTATGCTACTTGGAATTTTAACCTGTTCCATGGTATAGATGGTGTCAAAGAATCGATCCCACCACTGAGGTTCTCTCCTTGAGATGAGTGATGAAGTTGGTCGCAGATCTCCAGTGAGACTTCCTGTCTAAACAGATAAAATAGTGTCTCTGACGACACTGGTGGAACCGGAGGTCTTATTTCGTGTACTGCAGTTGTCCTCATTCTATTTTTCTTTCACCGCTTGCTTTTTGTTATGTTGCGAGGTATAAATTAAGAGGAGACAGGATGAGGGAGCGACCATTCCCCCCTTCCCCCACCCACCCTGCTCGCTCTCACCGGAGGTGGATCCCTTTCATCCTGGAGCAAGTGACCTGTCTTGCTTTTTAATTTTCTCGAGCAAATTTTTCTTTCGAAAAAACTACTTGCTTATTGTTATGTCATCCTTTTCCTAATTATATTAAATTAAGTGAATACAGAGAAGATCAACAAAGATGTGATGACACAAAAACTGTGTACAGAAAACCACTGCTGTATGATTACACTATTCACGACAAAACTCTGGAAATGGTAACTACTGTAAAATACATAGGAGTAATTTATAGTGGAAATACCACAAAAACAAACAGTAGAAAAACCGAGTGCTAGGTTAAGGTTCATATAAATAGTCTTGAGGAAGTGTAATTGATTGCAAAACACTTGTTTGACCTATTCTCAAGTATTGCTCACCAGATTGCCATAATGGATTAGTAGATAAAATATACAGAACCCAATGAAGACTAGTGTGTTTATCACAAGATCATTGAGTTGACACAAGAGTTATGGAGATACTCAATAAACTACACTCCTGGAAATGGAAAAAAGAACACATTGACACCGGTGTGTCAGACCCACCATACTTGCTCCGGACACTGCGAGAGGGCTGTACAAGCAATGATCACACGCACGGCACAGCGGACACACCAGGAACCGCGGTGTTGGCCGTCGAATGGCGCTAGCTGCGCAGCATTTGTGCACCGCCACCGTCAGTGTCAGCCAGTTTGCCGTGGCATACGGAGCTCCATCGCAGTCTTTAACACTGGTAGCATGCCGCGACAGCGTGGACGTGAACCGTATGTGCAGTTGACGGACTTTGAGCGAGGACGTATAGTGGGCACGCGGGAGGCCGGGTGAACGTACCGCCGAATTGCTCAACATGTGGGGCGTGAGGTCTCCACAGTACACCGATGTTGTCGCCAGTGGTCGGCGGAAGGTGCACGTGCCCGTCGACCTGGGACTGGACCGCAGCGACGCACGGATGCACGCCAAGACCGTAGGATCCTATGCAGTGCCGTAGGGGACCGCACCGCCACTTCCCAGCAAATTAGGGACACTGTTGCTCCTGGGGTATCGGCGAGGACCATTCGCAACCGTCTCCATGAAGCTGGGCTACGGTCCCGCACACCATTAGGCCGTCTTCTGCTCACGCCCCAACATCGTGCAGCCCGCCTCCAGTGGTGTCGCGACAGGCGTGAATGGAGGGACAAATGGAGACGTGTTGTCTTCAGCGATGAGAGTCGCTTCTGCCTTGGTGCCAATGATGGTCGTATGCGTGTTTGGCGCCGTGCAGGTGGGCGCCACAATCAGGACTGCATACGACCGAGGCACACAGGGCCAACACCCGGCATCATGGTGTGGGGAGCGATCTCCTACACTGGCCGTACACCACTGGTGATCGTCGAGGGGACACTGAATAGTGCACGGTACATCCAAACCGTCATCGAACCCATCGTTCTACCATTCCTAGACCGGCAAGGGAACTTGCTGTTCCAACAGGACAATGCACGTCCGCATGTATCCCGTGCCACCCAACGTGCTCTAGAAGGTGTAAGTCAACTACCCTGGCCAGCAAGATCTCCGGATCTGTCCCCCATTGAGCATGTTTGGGACTGGATGAAGCGTCGTCTCACGCGGTCTGCACGTCCAGCACGAACGCTGGTCCAACTGAGGCGCCAGGTGGAAATGGCATGGCAAGCCATTCCACAGGACTACATCCAGCATCTCTATGATCGTCTCCATGGGAGAATAGCAGCCTGCATTGCTGCGAAAGGTGGATATACACTGTACTAGCGCCGACATTGTGCATGCTCTGTTGCCTGTGTCTATGTGCCTGTGGTTCTGTCAGTGTGATCATGTGATGTATCTGACCCCAGGAATGTGTCAATAAAGTTTCCCCTTCCTGGGACAATGAATTCACGGTGTTCTTATTTCAATTTCCAGGAGTGTATAATGGCAGACTCTGTAACAGAAATGTTGTGGGCCTCAGAGAGGTCTACTACTGAAATTCTGGGAGAGAACATTCTGGGAACAGTGGTAACACAAAACTTCCTACCAAATACATCTCACAAAGTGCCCATTACGGAAAACTCTGAGAAAGTAGAGCTAATGTGTAGAGTTACTGACAATCGTTCTTCCCGTGCACCATTCTGGAAAGGGAAAGGGAAAGGGAATACATAGTGGTAACCCTCTGCTACACATCATAAGGTGGGCCGCTGAGTATAGGGGTGGATATAGGCATAAAATGATATAATTGAAATTTCTTCAGAAATGCTTAATCTACAATGTATTTAAAGTCATGGCAAATAATATTTTATGTTGTTACATTCCACTGAATTCATTGCTATTTTTTCAAATTGAGAAGTGATCAGAACAGTAGAATAATTTAATTATTAATTATGAACGAGGTAACAAGCATACATGGAATTTGTTTCAATCTCCGTCAAAATACTGTCCTTGGCTAGCAACACAATTATCCCAATGTTGAATCCATGACTGGAAGCTTCTTCTGGAAGGATGTTCGACTGCTCTCTTGTTCCCCTGTCAATGTCAGGAATGATGTCAAATTTTTTTTCTTTAAGCATGGTTTTAATTTTTGGAAAGGGCCAGAAGTCACATGGTGCTAAATCTGATGAGTAAGGCAGATATGGACAGGCAGGAGTACTTTTTCCAGCCAAAAAGTCATGAATGAAAGTGAGCTATGGCATGGCATGTTGTCAAGATGGAGAAGGAAGCTATTGGGCCATTTTTCTGGTCTGTTTTTCATATATGCTTTCACATACATCACAGTACACTCCCCTAAAATTCGGTGTTTACAGTTGTTCCCCTTGGAACAAACTCTGATCACACTATGCCCTCAATATCAGAAAAAACATTTAGCATGACTTTGATATTTGATTTTGCCTTTTTAGGCCGAGGAAATTCACTGGGTTTCCTCTGGGAACTCCATCCACAGATACACAATTTTCCTTCTGTCCATCACTTGTAGGTCTGGGAACAAATTTTGCACTCATCTCACTTTCAGATTATTGGCTAAAATGCTTTGCATGGACCCAAATGAGATCCTAAGTTCTTCAGTAAACTCTTCAATAGTTATTTGCCTGTTTGAACGAACTATTTTGTCATTTTCTGCATGTTTTGTTCTGTTTTTGACATTAATGGATGTCCTGAATGTTGCTCATATCATACAGACTAATTTCCACTTTTAAATCGCTCATACCAGTTGTAAACAGTCTTCAGAGTTACAGAATTTTTGTCATACACAAATTTCAATGTTTCATGAGCTTCTTTGGCACTGTTTTGCAACTCGGAACAGAACTTAATGTTCACACATTGTTCAAAACCCATGATGCACGACAGGCATAACCTCATGCTAGAATCTCTGGACACTGACTGACAAGCCAAAATGTGTTCCAACTTGCTGCTGCCTGTCTCAGTATATCAGGCTATCAGACAAATTAATCAAATGATTGTAGTGCCAGTAGTTGCTGCTAAAAGGTTCATTCACCGTAGTTTTTGACCACACACCTCATATTCCTGTTCAGTATAGTGAATCTAATTCCAATGAAATATACAGCCATGTGACAGGATAAGCTGTAGTCTTCCACCAGATTTGTTCCCCTGTGGTTGCCGTTCCCACATCCACCGGGCAAAATTCTCTGACAGTAGTGTTCGAAAGTTGTAGAAATGAATATCACACTTGGAGACGTGTACAGATAGCTGCTCGTGGAAAGCAGGACATCCAGGATGTGGCAAATTTTCGTTTACCATAACATATTCTTACTTTTACTACTGGTAATTTACTCCAGTTGTAGCATTTGTTAATTTCTTTTTGTCTTCATGCCATGCTTCTGTTTCCAGTTTCATCTCTCATTTCATTCTGTTTATGACCTGCATCTTATTGTGCGTGCTCTGGAATTTGAAACTTGGCTGTGAAACGTGGCTGAGTATGTCAATGGACAGGCCAGACTACAGATTGGAGGTCTCAGGTTGGA
This sequence comes from Schistocerca americana, assembly GCF_021461395.2. Classification (NCBI taxonomy): domain Eukaryota; kingdom Metazoa; phylum Arthropoda; class Insecta; order Orthoptera; family Acrididae; genus Schistocerca; species Schistocerca americana. Next base: position 171,929,010 of record NC_060128.1, on the reverse strand, counting down.
TCACTGTTTAGGCCTAAGGTTTTTTTTTGTCTATCTCTTTATTGCCTCCTTTATCTCTTAACATCGTTTGTTAGTTTGGAAGTTTCATATTGCAGGACAGTTCAGAGTCCTCATTAAACTAGACCTGCTCCTGTAACAGGCTGGGTAAGTTCAGAGGCCAAGGAAAGGCAGCAGAACACCACATCTCTGATAGGACCGTGCCTAATAATGCATTGTGGTGTTTGATCTAACCTTTGAACTAATATAATGACAGCATTGTGACTGAAGAGCAGCTACTTGTGCTAATTAATAAAATGAAGCTAACTGATTAAAAGGACCGTATACCTCTTTCACTGGGCAGTGCTCTGCAGATTGATTCAGATGTATGCGTAGATATCTGTCTGGAGTTTACACTAACTTAAGGGGTATTGTATAACTGTAATTAAGAAAAATCCTGTTGGTTTTGTAGTTAAGAAAAATCCTGTTGAGCTATTCCAAAATTACGGCTGCCAAGTGATTCTGTACGAACCCCAAGGCAGTAGTGTAGTGTAGTGTAGTGTAGTGTAGTGTAGTGTGGGGTGGTGTGACATTTGGACGACTCCTGGACAGTGTGCCCCCCTCTAGACCTTTCCACGCATTATGGTCTTAAGCTTCCCAAAGCCATGTTACTCTTGCACTTTTTTAAAATCTCATATACCCATCATATATTAGATCTTTAATGAATGGCATCATCAAATTACCAAAAGCTGTTATAATGAATATTTGTTTAGGCCTACAGACAACTAAGTTTTGATTAACCAACCATCTTTGTCACAGGCTAACACTACATCAGGTTTAAGGAAGATCCTTGTGTGTGAAATACTTAATTGTTTTATACCTCAGTCAAACTAACAAAGTGATTGACAGTTGAGCCCAGGAGGGAGTGACATTTCTAGTTTACATTTGTTGGCACTCGGTGTGACTGCAGCAGCAGATGTGGGTTTCTGTTCTGGATATGCAACACTCATTGTCCACTAACACGTAGTATTCGATTTGGGAAGCAGAATGTTAACAATTTTAGCACTTTCCTGCACCCTTTCACAGATAGATTAGGGCATTCTATCACATAAAATGAACATGCTGCGCAGACAAACTGTGCAGACAATGAAAATCAATCACAATTGTTACATTTCCAAGTGCAAATGTTGCCTGCAACAAACTATGGCAACTGGCACGCAAGGAAACAGAGTGCTATGACAAAAGTTAACAGAATAGAAGGCATGACAGATCATTTGCAGATTAACTGTTGCCGTGGTAGCTGACCTGTAAACAAGTAACTGTCAGTCACTTTGTTATTCTGATCTGGGTATAGTTGTGGAATTTGTCACATACACGTGTGTCAGTTATGTTGTGCATTTTCTATCAATCGGTGAGTGCAATTATCTACAATCCACAACAGTGTTAGGGATACTGTGAGACCAAAGTTGTCATAAACTAAAAGGTCAATGTGTAATGCTGCATAGCAGAAAGGACACCCAGGTAATAGAGTGCTGTATGATGAGAAAGTAGCCATCCATCATAAGTGGAAAGTTCATAGATCTGTCATCCACCTAGTGGCTCTTTACATCTCAGAATGTTGTGCAGTGACAATTAAATAAGAGCAAGAACCGGGCAACGCAAAAATGAAAACATTATGCTGTCACAAGGCTGGTCCACATGAAACGTATGTGGAAGGGAGTGGATGGGAGTGACAGCAGTCACCAACAAATTGAGACACACTTGCCTTAAGAGGTACGGGCACATCACTGTACGTTGTAACCTGGGTGGACATTGACCCTGTGGTTGTCCCGAGAACTGATGTTCAGACAGAGCCGAGTGAGGGGTATATTGAGCGTGCACTCAACATTAAGTTGTGTTGGAAAACGACCGAGTATACGGACTCTGCATCAATAAGCGACATGTGCTAGGAAAGAAGGCGTGGCTCCTGGCCTTTAGTGGGGCCTCAGTCGGGCAGTAAGTCTCTCTTACTTTGAAACTCCACATTGGCCTTCTTGCATACTTTGACTAGCAGCTCTCTTTCGTGTGGCATCAAGAATGAATCTTTCACTCAGTCTCAGACCGAATGTTCTTGCAAATGTCACAACAAGTGAACTAATCTCTGCAAGCCATATTTTTTTGTGTGGCAGTAGGTATTTCTGGTATTACTATATCCTGTCCCGTTTGTGAGTGGTGCACAGAGTGATTGACTGTCAGCAAGTCTGAATTCCTGATTTTCCTCTTCGAGAGTATTTTGTGAATTGTATGACGTGTGACTCTTTTTAAAAAATCATCTAAGGGTTTTAACTATAAACCATTCCATAATGCTCAATGCTGCACTTGTAGAGTCTTGCCGCTGGAATTAGGCAAACACCTGTCAGACTGCTAAAAGGACCTGTGAGTAAATACACCACTCTTCTTTGGATCTTTTCTATTAATTTTATACCCACACAGACAGAAGTGCTCAAAGAATTGATCAAATGAGGGTTTTGTAAGCTACAAATATTATGGATGATTTTTATTTTATTTTTTCGTTACAACTATTAGAATATCTTGGCATAGTATCTGATTTTCCAACAGTTGGGGTTAAACGATTAAACAAGCCTGGATGCTTATGCCAATTAATGTACAATATGTTACATGTAGAGTACAGTAGTTATGCAGAGATGAAGAGGCTTGCTGCATCAAACCAGTCTTCGGACTGAAAACCACAACATTTGTTTACGTTGAGGGTCAGCTGCAAGTTCCTGAACTAATCAATTGTCTGCAGGTCTCCCTGGATTTCATTACTATTTTGTGGCATTGTGCCTTTCCTATTTAATACAAGAGCTTCATCTCCAAACTGCCTCATGAATCTCCTGACACTTCTTACCAAATTGTGAACAATAATGCCCCTGCAATTCAGTGCGGTAATCCTGAAATTACATATACAACCCCTGATTTCGTCCTGTAGAGAATGACACGTTACTCTCTGTCTGCTAGGAAGTTGTGAAAGCAGTCACAAAGCTAGACAGGTCTGCAAAACTCAGACTCGACTCCAGGCTGTCACCTTTCACAGAAAAGTTCTTCTTGACTGAACTACCATAGTGTGACTTGTCGCGTGATCCTCACTTTGTAGCAGAACCATCCCATAACTTTGTTTTGGATCTTGGCTGTAGAGGGAAGATGTGAGTTGGGCCACAGGGTGTGCCTGGATAGATCAGTCATAAGCATTGCTCATGAAATGGAAGGGTCTGTGTTTGAAACCTGGTGTCTAAAAAAGGTAAAGCTGTCATTGGCTGGAAGACTGGTTTACACACCACAGTGCCTTACACTTGGCTTCGTCCTGTTAAAAGTGTCCAACCACGAGTCAAGTTGTTTTTTTGGGGGGGTGGGGGGGGGGGGGGGGGTGGGGGGGTGGAATGTCTGTTTTCTTACTTTTTCCTTCCACCATTTCTCCTAAATGTAGTTGGCATACACACTCACTTTAACCACACTTGCCTAGAATTTAATAATAATAATAATAATAATAACAGTAATAGTAACATATGGGATGACTCATAAAAAATTGCCAATATTCAGTGATGGGACGGAATGATAATATGAAGCAAAAAACTTCATATAGACACATTTCCTATTCTGAATGGTTTCCGGAATAGAGTAAATTTAATGCAATTTGTTATTTATTTACTGTATTATTCAGTTTACCGACATTGTCTACAGTGTACGACAGGAATGTAGGTTAAGTTAAGACAAAGAATTTGATATAGAATACTTGTGGTCTACCAAATCGGGAAACTACTTCAAATTTGTCTACAAAACAACTTAACCCATAGCACATGCACTGTAGTGTTTCGAAAATTTAGAATTATTCAAGAAAAACGTACAAAATGATATTAAATGTGTTCTATCTCGGAAACCATTCGGGACAAGGCATATGTCAAATTATTACTTGTGTCATACCTCTGAATATTGACTATCCCTCCTTTGACACACTGTTTATAATATGTGACTGTGTAGTCCTTCGCAGCCTGATTATTCGTTGGTAGTCTTCTTGGATTTTCTGCCAGATCTTGAACTCAACAAAAATTGATATTTTGGCTAGCCACTTGTCTGCCATCTTCAGGAGAGAAGTTGCTGCTGCCAAAAATATATCACACTCTTGGGCTAACTGCACCAAAGAATATTGTGTTTTGATATGAGATAGTGGAAGGTCCCATGTCAGCCATAGAGAAAAACCTTTGTCGTTATTAATGAAATAGACTGCCAGTCTAATTTCAGTGACCTTCATGTAAGCACTGCTATGAAAATTGAATGTAATGGCAATTATAAGGGTCTCGTCAAATTTCATTCCTAGTCACTCATTTGAACAACACTCCACTATCACCAGCTTGGAGGGTAAGGCACTGAAGACTTCATCTTTGCAACTGACATGCTTCTGGAGATATATTGACAGTACCTTTATTGTCTGACCCAATGTAATTAATTATATTTTATTAATTATATTTTGGACAATTAATTAATTATATTTTGGGCTACTTAAACTGTCTTCATTCCAGCATTAAATTTACCACGGAGGTTGAAAGTGATGGGAAGCTTTCATTTTTGGATATAAAGGTTTACAAAAAAGACATGATGCTACTCTGGGACATTGAATTTACCAAAAACTGACACATACTGATTGACAACCGCATGCAAAGAGTTGTTACGTGCCATACTGATGCAGTGGTGTCCTTAGTTCACGGTAAGCAGAGAGTATGCAGTCTTGAACATGTATAATCTAACACAGGAACCTGCACATTTGGCCTCTGTGTTTAAGGAAAATGGATACTTGGAGAAGCAAATTCATAGGGGTATGGAGGTTGGACCATCCCTGGAGGGACATGAAGAAGACCTAGATTTGTGCCATTAATTCCTTATGCTGGGGGCATATCCTTTAAGATTGGAAGAATTTTAAGGAGATTTGACACCAAGAGTGTGTGCCATCCTCTTACCAGGATTAGGGCACTACTTGGCTCTTGTCAAGGATGATTCGGGACTTAAGAAGCATGGCATAAATAAACTTCTGCACAGTTCAGGCAGATGCATAAAACATGGCTGTCACGTGAGGCTACGACAGTATGAAAAATCGGTGTTAGTGGAACACTGTTTAAAGGATGTACAAGGGATAAGATTTGAAGACCCCGATAGCTGCAGTGTTCGGTTTTTGCAATGGTGTTTATAAGGAAGCAACCGAAACTAGATTGGCATACAGTTTGATTAATGTAGTCAATGGTTTTCCTCTTAGAAGGACAAGGTAGCCTGTTCTATTTACATAAGGACACAATGTTCTTTGGTATAGCCAGTCAGTGTTTGCAGAAAATCTTAGGGTCTGATTTATTGTTGAAAGTGGCAGTCTACTAGAGGCGGTGGCACAAACCTTGTCTTAGTGGCAGCACATGCACTGTATGTGGCATGGGAGCCTATACAGGATGATTGTTTCCAGCTTCAGTGTCATTCTCCAGCAGGACTAAGTAGTGGCAATATCCTTCCAGAAGATGACAGACAGGGGATTGCTGAAATATCGAGTCGTGTTGAATTAAGCATCAGGCAGTAAACCTGGCGAGACTACCAACATAAGTAACATTTTATAACAACTTGCTTACGTTAATAATTAGTACATCATTTTAGTGTAAAGTACAAAAAATATTTTCACGATTATCCATATTTTACTTAGCACTATGATTGTGAAATTAGATCTGCAGATTGTCTATGCGAACACAAAAATTAGGGGAAAGTTGTTTCTTTGAATTGTTGTTTCCACCTCCAGTCACGAAAGTCAGTGTTTGTGTTTTTTTTTTTTTTTTTTTTTTTGTTTAGTGAAGGGCCTTTTTCTTTCCGTCTTGCCTTACTTAACTTGCCATGGCTTGCTGGTTCTACCTGTGGACTTTGTAATCTTGTCTGAATTGTTGTTGACAAGAGGTATGGCCAGTGTGTGAAAGGTTGCCTTTTTCAGATTGAAATGCTCTCTGCTGCTGCTCAGTTCAGAAGCCCCTCTGTTTGGACAGGCACTCATGCAACCAACTCAAAAGTATCCTGTTTGTTTCCTATAAATTCCTGCCATTTTTTGCTGTTATAAGTATAAATATAAAAACGTATGTTAAATGTTATTGTGTATAGGGGCATGAGCTAGTCATGACACCATGATCCACCCTCCTCTCCTTCTCCCCCTGCCATTCCCTCTTGGATTCCCAACCAGTGGTGTTATACCTTCCTGTAACCTCTACAGTGACTTACCCAGCCAGTTATATGAGGACCTATAGTGGAACACGGACTCTGAACCACAGTGCAGCTCGGCATGATTCACATGTGAACAACATTGCCAGTAGTGAAAGAAGTAAGATGAATGATAAAGTTCATGTGAATGACTGTGAATCAAACCCCAGATCTTTGGATCCTGGCAGCTTACCCCTGAAGCACTGAGTGACACTGTCCCCTACTAGATTTGGATCTCTCAGAAAGTTTTAGTAGACTACAGACCACAACACTGAAGGGAATGACAAGTGGCTATGGTTAAGCCATTCTCATAGAGATGCTAGTCCAGCAGTATGCAGGAGGTTGTCCATGGGATTTAGTGAGTAGGAGAGAGCTAGAGCGGCGAGCCAGACAATGGGGTGTCTGACTCGAGGCTAGAGTTTTTCCAGCATGTGGTTTTTAAAACATCAGGAAGCCTCATTAGGGCTTACAATCCTATACAGAGTTAAGTATTCCTTTTTAACATCTTAAAATCATCTGTGAAAATATATGTAGATTAAAAAATCTACTCACTGAGTAGCACCAGGACAAAACACACAAAAGATGTTGAAATGCGTGAGCTTACGAGGCAGTGGTTCTTCCTCCTGGCAGGAGGATTGAAGGGAAAGGAACAGGGTTGAAGAAACCCTTACCAGCCCTTTTCCTTCACACCTCTATGTTTCTTTTCAATCTTTCTGCCAGGAGGAGGAGCCACTGGCTCATAAGCTCAAGCATTTCAATATCTTTTGTGTGTTTTGTCGTACTGCCACTCATTGAGTAGATTTTTTTAAAATCTCTACCTGTTGTAGTGAAATTAAGTGATTGTATAGCATTATTGGCTGGTAGAACTCATCTTTGCACATTTGTGGTGGTGGTGGTGGTGGTGGTGGTGGTGGTGCTGCTGCTGCTGCTGGTGCTGGTGGCGGCAGTGATAACACAACACTCAGTCCCTGAGGGGAGAAAATCTCCAGCCCTGCTGGAAATGAAACCCGGGCCACCTGCGTGGCAGGTGAATCATCATCATCATCATCTCTCTAATAGCCACCAAGTGTGGGTATAGCTAAGCTGCTTCCAACTTTCTTGTCCTTTCTCAGCAGTTGTTCATTTATCTGATGCCAACTGGCCCTCCAAAGTGTGAGATCCATGAGGCTGTCTGTAGGCTACAGCAGAGCAATTTCATTTCTGTAGCCTAAGGCCAGCTCATATACATCCCATTAATTGCCACTGCTTGTGGTCCATATGTCAATATAAGTATGAGGTACAGATTTTACAGTCGAATCGTACATATGTTTATAGAAATACTCCAGTCCAGAGTACCTGGTATACTGTGCAGTAGACTTCTGAAGCTTTTTATGTTCTGTTTCCAGTCTCTTGATGTATGTTGGTTGCAGCAGACAATTATACTGTCAACAACAGTATAAAATCACATGCAATCTTAGGTGTCATTTTTTAAAATTTTATTCATCCTCTAGACTGCAGGTCTAAAGGTCTGTGGTTCAGTCTCCAGTTCATCCCAGGACTTTTTTGTCACCTAGCACCTGTTCACCTCTGATAGTGAGTTATTGTTGGTAAGATGGCCCATTACTCCACGTCTTCGGAGTTGGTAGTCTGTCGGTCCCCCTATAATTGGCTAGACAAGTCATTTCAAAGGTCAGGGGAAGGCATTTCCCAACAGGACTGTGCCAAGTACGGTAAAGTAAGTTACAGTGCAAGAATACTGTGAGGAACAACTGTACAGAACTAGAGGTGTGTGTCACAAAGCCTTACAATTGTTAGATTTCAAAATCTGGGTGTTCTCTCTCAAATTTCTCCATTCTGTCAGAAGTATATTGAGAATGGAACCTGCAGAGTTGTGCACACCTTCCTTAAAATGCTTAGAGAAGTTTGCCCAAGTGCAAAATGTTTTCTGTTTAGTGTTTGCTGAGTGAATGTTAGAGTTCCTTTCGAATGAGCCTGTACTCTTAACCATAAGCCCATAAAGGGATTGTGTGTACAGTCCTGGATGTATTCCAATCTCTGTCAGCTTTTGCACTTTACACCTCCATCTAGTACCATGGAAGTCATTTCATGATGTCTTAACACATGTCTTACCATCCTGTCCCTTCTTCTTCACAGTGTTTTCCACACATTCGTTTCCTTTCTGATTCTGTGGAGAATCTCCACATTTTGTATCGTGCCAGTCCACCTAATTCTCAACATTCTTTTGTAGCACCACATTTCAGATGCTTCAGTTCTCTTCTATTCCAGTTTTCCCACAGTCCATCTCACTGCCATACAATACTGTGCTCCAGATATACATTCTCAGAAATTTATTCCTTGAATTAAGGCCTGTGTTTGATATTAGTAGACTTCTCTTAGCCAGGAATGCTTTATTTGCTGGGACAAGTTTGCTTTTTATGTCCTTCTTGCTCTGTCCATCAAGGATTATTTTCAGCCTAGGTAGTACAATTCCTTAACTTCATTTACTTTGTGGTCACCAATTCTTATGTCAGGTCTCTCGTTGTTTTCATTTATGATACTATTCATTTCTTTCATCTTTATTAGATTTACTATTAATCCATATTCTGTACTCATCAGACTGTTCATTCCATTCAATTCTTCTACACTTTCACTGAGTATAGCAATGTCATAAGCTAATCTTAACATTGATATCCTTTCACTCAGAATTTTAATCCCACTCTTGAACCTTTCTTTAATTTCCGTCATTCTTTCTTCTGAACAGGAAGGGTGAAAGAGTACGTCCCTGTCTTACACCGTTTTTAAACCGCGCACTTGGTTCTTGGTCCTTTTGTAGGTTCTTTAAGTAGGCCACACATATAAATAAATATTCACACCATCCCCAAGCGGCAAAGAGATCATAGGAAGGTATGATTATATCTACACTGACAGACAATGGAAGAATAAAACTATAGGTTTTTTATGTATCTCATATGGTTTTTTCACCAATCTCAATGTCTGTCAGCCTTTTTAGCTGGTGCGAGGACGTATGTAATTAAATTTTCTTCGTACTGTGTTAAGTAAAAGTTGTAATATGTGGAAGTTGCAAGTTTTCATTTTACTACCGAGCTGCATCCTCGTTTCCTTCTCCTGATGCAGCGAGGCTTCTCATTTTTATATGGAACTCTTCTGAGATGAAGTCAACATGAAGAAAGAATAGCCACCACAGCCGTACTGGCATTGTTGTACATTATTGGGGAGAAAAGATAAATTACCAAGCTGTTCACCAAAATTAAAAGAGATTAACATTTATCCAATGTTTTAGGACTGCCACAAAGTTCTCAACACACATGCATCTATGCCTGCACACGTTTCTGAACAGACAATTTTTGATGTCGCTTAACAATAATTACTGCAGATCTGGTCAATTCACATTATCTCTCTCCCCAACCACTACATCTTCCACTTTCATTGTTCCCTCTTGCTTTTTGTACATATTGTATATTACCCATCTTTCTGTATAGTTTACCCATATTTACAGAGATGCCAGTCATAATTCTGAACAGTGGCCAGGACAAAGTATGCAAATTGATAAGGCAGATTGTCCTGACTGCGTATTTTGGGCCGAGAATACTCTTTGTGACTGCATAGAGTTCCACCGAAATATGTACAATATAACAGATTGGAAGTATCAGAAGTAAACAAGCTTTTGCTTTTCAGCAACAGATACAGTAGGATTATCCTTATATCAGTTTCTACCAAGATCTTGAATTGTTCTTCCAAAAGAGTCCAGTCATTTGGTGACCATACTGGTACCGAAGTAGAAGATGACAGAGAAGAAATTGAAATTCAGAATTCCATTCTGTCAAATTGTTTCACTGAGCATGATTGTACTGCTCTTCTTAGTGTCGCTCATTGCATGAACAACAAAATGACAATTATCAAACTAAATGATTCCGGAATAGAAAATATCTTAAAATCACTTAACAGAAGAAAGGCAGATGAACCTAAAGGGATATCTATACAGTTCTACATAAAGAATATGAAAGATCTTGCTCCTCTCCATTAGCAGTCTGTAGTGAGTTGCTGGAGAGACAGTGTTCATAGTGATGGGAAAAAGTGTCGTTCATTCTTATCTTGAGAAATGGTCTGTGAGCAGATGTTCATCATTGTAGGCTTGTATCACTAACCGGAATCTGTTGTAGAATTGTGGAACACATTTTATGCCCATGTATTATGGCCTTTCTTGTCTCTTTCTGTGATAATCATTGTGGATTCTGCAAACAACAATCATGTGAAACTCATATTGCTTTGTTTGTACACAAGAATCCAAAAGCAGTAGGTATAGGCACCCAGGTTGATGCCATATTCCTTGAATTCTGGAAGGTGTCTGATACAGTTCCACACTGTCACCTAATGAACAAAACTTGTGTGTACAGAATATCATACAAACTTAGTGTCATCCTTTATGGAGAGAAATCTTCATAAGTAAAAGTAACTTTGTAGTTTTATAAAACATTACTGTTGACAATAAGTATTTGTGTATAATACAGAGAAGATTCCACGGGAATGGAAACGTGTTTTGATTCAGCCACTCCACAAAAAGAATGACAGGACAGACCTTAATAACTACAGAGATATCTCATTATTACTGGTCACCTGCAAAATTCTCTCCAAGGCATTAATCAACAAACTAGAATCACAATCTACTATAAAGATAGTATGAGTATCAAGCAGGCTTCAGAAAAGGAAGATCCTGTAGTGAATAGATTTGGAACCTGCAAATGCTCCTAAAGGTCAGACAGACAAATAACACTGTATTCATATATGTTTCTTCATTATGTCTGTAACACTTCACTGGGTCAAATAAATCTGTGACCATTTGTGCTGCCCTTGGCTGTATATATTCAGTATCCCCAGTTAATCGTGCGTGTCCCACATACTTGGGCAATAGTCTAGGATGGGTCACACAAGTGATTTGTAAGCAATCTACTTTGTAGACAGACCACAGTCGCCCAGTATTTTACCTATGTACCAAAGTCTGCCACCTACTTTACCTATGACTGAGGTTGTGTGGTAACTCTTTTTCATATCCCTACAAACATAGGTATTTGCACCAGTTGACTGATTCCAGTACTGAATTGTTGATATTGCAGTCATAGGATACTATTGTTTTTTTTGTTTTGTGGAGACAGAATTTTACATTTATGAACATTTGCAACAAGTTGCCGATCTTTGCACGTGATGGCTATTCAGATGTGAAAAAAAATCCCTGTGGATTCTGGGTATGGAGAGGAAGGTGGTGTCATAAGATGCTCATGACAGATCATACAGTATTAACAGTGGGTGGGGAGGATTGGGGGGGGGGGGGGAGGGGGGAGATAACACACTACAAAGACTTTACTTTCCTCTCAGCTGAGATATACTAACCATGAACAGTAGTTTAACCACAGTTTTTAAAGATAGATAATTCGTATAGAATAATATTCATATAATTAAACCACTTTGAAATATAAAGTATTTTAAAATTTGTGATTTATAAAACTCAATAAAATTAAATTCTAGTGGTAAGTTAAAATCAGAATTCCGTGAGATTTTATGAAATTCCTGAAATTTTCTGAGGATTCTCCAATTTTTACAGGTAAAATGTATTCCATGAGAATTCCAGGTTTTCAGAAGAATCACCACACTCTTGGATTATTCTGAAAACTTATCAAGATCTGGCTGAATATTTATGCAGATTTTTTTCGGAAATTACTTCATTAAGGATAAAATTAGTATTGTCTGCAAGCTCATTAACATACAGTATGACTAGCAAAGGTCCATAAACACCTTGCATTAAGATGCGCATCGTCGTCTTCTCCAGTCCGAAGACTGATTTAACGTAGCTCTCCATACTACTCTACTCTATGCAAGCCTTTTCATTTGCGAATAACTACCCTTGTGAATCTGCTTTCCGTATTCATCTCTTTGCCTCCCTCTACAGTTTTTACCCCCTTTCCCACACTTCCCTCCAATAATAAATTAGTGATCTCTTGATGTTTCTGAATGTGTCTTACAACCGATTCCTTATTTTACTCAAGTTGTGCCTCAAATTTCATGCCTCCCAATTCTGGTCAGTGCATCCTCATTAGTGACACGATCTACCCATCTAATTTACACCAATCTTCTGTAGAACCACTTTTCGAAAGCTTCTGTCTCTTCTTGTCTAAACTGTTTATCTTCCATGTTTCATTTACATACATAGCTACACTCTAGACAAATACTGTCAGAAAAGACTTCCCATCACTTAAATCTCTATTCAATGATAACAAATTTCTCTTCAAAAACACTTTTGTTGCTATTGCCTGTGTACATTTTATATCCTCTCTACTTCAGCCATCATCAATTTCTTGCTGCCCAAATAGTAAAACTCATCTACCACTTTTAGTTTCTCATTTCCTAATCGAATTTCCTCAGCATCACCTGATTTAATAGGGCTACATTCCATTATCCTTGTTTGGCTTTTGTTGAAGTTCATCTTATATCCTCCTTTCAAGACACAGTCCACTCCATTCAACTGCTCATCCAAGTCCTCTGATGTGTCTGCCAGAATTAAAGTGTCATTGACAAACCTAAAAGTTTTTATTTCTTACCATAAACTATAATTCCCACTCCAAATTTTTCTTTTGTTTCCTTTACTGTTTGCTAAATGTACAAATTGAATAACATTCAAAATAGGCTACAACCCCGTCCATAGAAATACTAAAACTCACAAATGTCACAGCTCATTATGTGAAAGTGTTGCAAGCATAAAGATTTTGCTGTATTATTTCCAGTCCAAAAATCCCTGCCTGCTTGACAGGAGAAACTAAAACAAAACTCCGCTGGAGCAGGCCATGAAGGCCCGATGGTACCAACCGGCCGCTGTGTCATCCTTGGGCCACAGGTGTCACTGGATGCAAATATGGAGGGACATATGGTCAGAACATTGCTCGCCTGACCATATGTCAGTTTATGTGACAGGAGCCGCTCCTTCTCAGTCGAGTAGCTCCTCAGTTTCTCTCACGGCTGAGTGCACCCCGCTTGCCAACAGCGCCCGGCGGACCGAGTGGTCACCTATCCAAGTGCTAGACCAGCTCGATAGCGCTTAACTTCGGTGATCTGGCAGGAACCGGTGGTACTAATGTGGCAAGGCCATTGGCTTACGGGGGAAACTGGGGGTGTTAAAATATCAGGAATTTTATTGTTATGATACGGCCACAAGGAACATGATTGCACTGAGATAAACAGTTGAAATCTTATGTTTAAGATTACTCTATTCTTTGATCACAACAAAACTTCAGCACAAAATATGGCACTTTTAATATGGGTGATTACTTTGAAATTTAGTAGGAATTAGTGGGTAATACAGGGGGCGACTACTTTCAGGAAAGAGTGGAAAATGTAAATTATTTTGCAAATATGGTAGTGGATAACATTAGCTCATGCCTTGCAGAAAACTAAATGACACTTCACTGCCACAAAACTTAGTGCATACTCTTTGTGATACAGAATATTTGTAGAATTGACATAATGCACACCACCTCTCGTATAGCTATAGCTGGACGAGCATCTGCGTGATACTTTTGTGGTTACTAAACCAGCCTGTGATGAAATGTGTTGCTCTTCTTCATATCTTCTCTATTTCTGTTCATTCTATGTTGGATGCATTGTTTGATCCTCTTTATTTATGTATATTTCCCAAGATATTTGAGTTTTTCCACTCTCTTAAAATTTCTGTATTTTGTGTGCATGGCTTGTGTGGTATCGTTCTTTCTTCCCCTGTATCGTGTTTCTCATATATCTTTAGGCCTGTTGTGGCAGAGACTTAGTGTAAGTATTCCAGAGCTTCTTGTGCTTCTTGCTATGGTTGCCAAATATTGCCAAGTCATCTGCAAATGCCAGGCATTTATGATTGTCTTGTTTGCATGTCTTCCTAAGTTAATCCCTTTTACTTTTTCTTCCCATTGTTTGATAATTTTGTTCAGTTTTGTTAAAGACTATGGTATGAACAATTGATACATCCCCTGCATATTGCTCCTGTAGGGATGCTGAGCATAAGATTAGATTAATTACAGCACATACAGAGACTTCAATCAGTCACTGATTGCGTGATTCACATGTGAATGGAATGGGAGGGAGCCTAATAACTGTTACAGTGGGAAGTACCCTCAGCCATAAACTTTACAATTGTTTGAAGAGTATAGATATAGGTGATCAATGTGTATAGGGTCTCCACAGCACAGATTCCCCCCACCCCTACCACCTTCCCATTTTCACTGATGAAAATAGTACATCACAGTTCTTTTTTTTTCTGTCTTAAGTATACTGCAACTTCAGAGTTTTGCTTATTCACATGGAACCATCAGTTCTGGGAAGATAGCACACATTACTAGGTGGTTGTAATTTAAGTGCAGCTACTTATGGAGGTCCAGTATGGGTTGTAATTATCGCACGGCAATGAAACTTGGTAGATATTCTAATGTGTTAATGTAGAATCGATTTATGCTGGAAAAAATTAGTTCCAATTTAGGCCACCAGGTGCAGAACTGGCACTGTACACTATTTGTATAGCAGTATGACATCCTTCCAGTATGACCTGACGAGCCACAACAATACGGCTATCAAGAAGGGAAACCTTGCACTGTTAGTGAAATTGTTTTATGTGAGCAGCAGCACTTACGGTGCTGCATTGAGGGAGTATCACTAAAGTGTCTGAGAAGAGATCCGATGTCATTAAGTGGTTTAAAGATGCTGCTAATAAAATTTGAAAATATAGATGAGCTTAATGTGGTACCTGGAAGAGGAAGGCATCCGATCCTGGTGGAAGTTATCGACGAGATTGCTGTTGCTGTAACAGACCATGCTGCACGTGCCCTGGGTAATGTTAGTGATTGTGCAGTGTCATGAGAATTGTCCGTCCCACAATTTTATAGTGGTACCTGTACAAGATCCAGATGATGCTGCAACTGAAACCTCATGTCCACAGCAACGTTCTGAGTTTGCTCTCCTGTTTCTGGCATGGATCAAAGTTGATGACATGACCAGGCACTATTCTGCATTGTGATTAGGCACATTTTACACCACAGTGTACAGTGAATACCTAGAATGTCTGAATTCGAGGTACTGTGAAACTACACGTTGTGCACAAAGAGTTACTGCACTTGCCATATGTGACTATGGTGTGAAAATTCACAAACAGCTTTATTCTTGGTCCTTTCTTCTTTGAAGAGAATACACAGGGAGGGCTTGTCAGGTGTTTCATGATGTCTCCATATTATTAAGACCTCCTTTTGCAGCATGTGATTCCTGCTCTGGAAGAGTGCAGCTGTGTGGAAACCACTGTTTTCATGCTATACGGCGCAACACCTCACATCACTTGTCCAGTAAAAGATCTGCTTAATGCAGCTTTCCTCAGACGTCTTATCTCCAATGGTTTCCCAGATGCATGAAACAGATAAACTCCAGAACTGCACTACTTGTATATCAGCTAAGGATTGAGTGTAGGCTGTGGAACACATTGTAATGTATTTGACAAATAAAAAATTATGCTTTTGTGCTCTCCTGTATTAATTTTGGAAACAACAGATTTCAGAATGAAAATATGCCCAGTTGGTGCAAATAAATAAAAGCTTGGAGTAGCTGAGCCTCTAAGGAACATCCTTGTCTAAAATGTTGAGCTGCTTACATTTTGACTGGAAATGCTTATTATATTTTCACTGTTTGTTTTGGGGGATTATACAAGAGGGCTTCAAAAAGTAAGTTACACATATTGCCCCATGCTAAGAGCACTGGGAAACAATAGTGGCGCATTGTCCTGTTCTGGGTTTCTTGCAGAGACAGTTCTGCTGTGGTGTGGATAACTGGTGCATCACAGTGAGCAAGTGAAATAGTGCGAAAACTGGAAACGTACTGCAAAGTTGAAGCAAACAGGATGTATAATTATTTCGGGTTAAACTTGTAGATTACACACAGTTTCACTGTAAAATTGTGGCAGTATATGGACCAAATACAGTGTCATGTCCAACCATAGCCAAATGGCACCAACAATTGCACCGAGGCCACACTCGTGTGGGTGACACTGATCAGGAAGAAAGTAAGTTGTAAGTTGGCATCAACTACAGAGGCTGAAGCACAGGCAGTTGAAGATCATTTGAGACAAAAAGATTTTCCAACATGATTGACGTTCACACAGTGGTTCACAAGTGACTCAGTGACCAAGGAGCGGATTTCTATCTCGTCAAGGGATAGAGTGATTGATAGAACATTCCAGTTGCTGTTTACAAGAGACTTGGCGACTGTTGAAAAATAGTGTCATGTACCTGTGCAACATTCAATAAAATTTCCTTGCCTTTGAGTCTCCTTCTCTTAGTACAGACCCAAGTTACAATAAAAAAGACACTTTGAATCCTACAGTTTACAACCCACTGCTCTGTTGTGATCAAACTGTATGTGGTGCCTTCTCTGATGACCTCATAGTTATAGGCACACAGGCCTGTCTGTGACTCAACATCTCCGCTATATGGTGAAGAGCAATCTGCGCTTTTGATAATATTGTCATTAGTCCATCCTGGATTTTCCAGTGTTGAATATGATGATGATGATAATAATAATAATAATAATAATAATAATAATAATAATTGTCTATAATGAAATTACAATGAAATGAATACCCCTAGCTGCTTACAGGTGTTGATATAAGTCAATGGGGACAGTTTAAAATGTGTGCCCCAACCGGGACTCGAACCCAGGATGTCCTGCTTACATGGCAGATGCTCTATCCATCTGAGCCACCAAGGACACAGAGGAATAGTGCGACTGAAGGGACTTATCTCTGGCATGCCTTCCGTGAGACCCACATTCGCAACTTTCTGTCCCGCACTATATTCATGGTGCCCCTGCCCATTATACTCATTACTCACGGCTTTACTTCCGATTCCCATAAGAGTTCTCGCACTGATTTTGCATCCGCACAGAAGAAGATGGTCAAATGGCCAGTGGGCCTCTCCAAGCCAGTAAGGATAAGAATTTAAAATTTGGAGAGGGTGTTGATCTTATCCTGTAGGCATCATTTAAGAATGGATTTTTTGAAATTCCACCCTAAAGGGGTGCTTATGGGATCAAAGATTTTTTTTAAATAAAGTGCAACTATTAATGCAGTTTTGAAGCAAGAACCACAGAAATTGGTATTTGGTTTCCTGGTCAGCAATAAAGAAATACATGTTTTAGCATTTTTGGAAATTTATTCCCTATGGGTATGAAATAGCAGGTGAAAGTATTTTTTTTTAAACAAATCATCATTAAGGAACTGCTAAGGCATTTTTAAAGCTGCATTGAAGATTTGTGTTTGAGACTTGTTGGTTAATATAATGGAAGGAAACATTCCACGTGGGAAAAATTATATATAAAAACAAAGATGAGGTGACTTACCGAACAAAAGCGCTGGCAGGTCGATAGACACACAAACAAACACAAACATACACACAAAATTCAAGCTTTCGCAACAAACTGTTGCCTCATCAGGAAAGAGGGAAGGAGAGGGGAAGACGAAAGGAAGTGGGTTTTAAGGGAGAGGGTAAGGAGTCATTCCAATCCCGGGAGCGGAAAGACTTACCTTAGGGGGAAAAAAGGACAGGTATACACTCGCACACACGCACATATCCATCCACACATACAGACACAAGCAGACATATTTAAAGATATGTCTGCTTGTGTCTGTATGTGTGGATGGATATGTGCGTGTGTGCGAGTGTATACCTGTCCTTTTTTCCCCCTAAGGTAAGTCTTTCCGCTCCCGGGATTGGAATGACTCCTTACCCTCTCCCTTAAAACCCACTTCCTTTCGTCTTCCCCTCTCCTTCCCTCTTTCCTGATGAGGCAACAGTTTGTTGCGAAAGCTTGAATTTTGTGTGTATGTTTGTGTTTGTTTGTGTGTCTATCGACCTGCCAGCGCTTTTGTTCGGTAAGTCACCTCATCTTTGTTTTTATATATAATAAGACTTGTTGGTTAGAAATTTTAAAAAAATGTGGTCAGTATTTTTGGAAAATTCAACCCTTGAGGGGTTGAAATAGGGAATGAAAGTTCTTATGAAAATCTTAAACATGACTGTGAAACAGCAACTGTGTAATTCAGAATAGATGAATAGATTGAAAAATCAGCCAACCAGTTGCAAAAATATGTGCTACTTGTTGCCTGATTTTTCAATCTGTTCATCTATCTTATGAAAATATTTCATAAGCTAAATCACTGAAAAAATTATGTTTGGCTTCTTGATTAGATGTAAAGAATTACATGTTTGTATTTTTGGAAATCCTTCCACCTTGGGGGGGGGGGGGTGAAATATAGGCTGACTGATTAAATGACTCGTCATTGCCCAGCCCAAATCACTAGGAACAGAAGTTTGAAATATGGAGAGGGTATTGGCCATACACTGCAGGCATCATTTAGTAATGGATTGTTCGAAATTGCACTCGTAAGAGAATGAAGTAGGGGATAAAAGGTTTTCTGGAATTATGTCCCTATTAAGGCAATTTTGAAGCTGGAACTTGAAAAATTGGTATTTGGTTTCTTAGTCAGATATAAAAAAAATACTTTTATCAACATTTCTAGACATTTTACACTAAGGGGGTAAAATAGTGAATAAAAGTTATTTTGAAAATAAATCGTTATTAAAGTGCCACTAAATGTTTCTATGAACATTGGTATTTGACTTCTAAAGAATTGTGTTGGAGATGAAAGTTTTTGTGCAAATATCACCACAAGAACTAAAAAGGCAGGCTTAAAAAAGATCTCAGATTCCAACTACCAGAATTGCTTTTTGGTAAGAAGTACACACGGAAAAGACCATGCTTAGCATTAAAAGTTTAGACAATGTTGCAATGTGTGAACACAAAAATTTGATTAAAGAAAAACAACAAAAGACAAATCTCTCCAGACCGTACAGTCTACGCAAGTGAAGCAGTGGGTGCTAAGCTACTAAATATGTGTAAAATATGCCACTGTTGACTGCATTATTACTATTGAAAATATGTTCTTTGCACTTGTTAGTTTTTCATATCTCATCCTGATTTAGCACGGTTTATAAAAAGTACACTAATGGTCAGAAAAAAACAGAACCTGCAGCACTTCACTGTCCGCCCCCCCCCCCCGCCCCCCCCCCCCCGCCCCCCCCACCATACTATCCCTTCCCCTCCCCACCCCAGCCTCCTCCTTAACCCCCCCCCCCCCCCCCCCCTCAGTCGCCACTCCCATCATGCACTGGTGCTGCTGCTTGCAGTGTGGTTTCAGTTGTCTGAGACTGGAGACGTGTGTGCAAGGTTGCATTTGCGTGAGTGTGTGTGTGTGTGTGTGTATCTGTATGTGTGTGTCTGTTGCTGACAAAGGCCTTAATTCCCGCAAGCTATAATTGTGAGAATCTTTTTGTTGTGCCTGTTGCGGCCCAGCATCTCCATGACTTTCCTTCTCTAATATTGGAACATCTTGAACGGCTAGAGATATTATGTTCATATTCACAGGACATGCACATAACTTTGTTCTGCAGAAATGATTACCATTTTGGTCATCTTGGTTCGGCATGTGCTTGTTGCCTAGTAGGCCCAGGGTACGCCGTGGGTGCTGATAACTTATTCCATTCATGATGGCATCGACGTGTATAAGCCGCGAATGGCGTCTTGTAGTATAGCCATCCGTGCTGCATTCATCTGGTTCCAGAGTTCATTTGTGGAGGTCAGCATTGCAGGCACATTTTACCAATAGATGGTGTTGTACCTTGAAATCAGTGTTGAGCTTGAACTTGCAGGCGGACATGGTTCAAATGCTAATCATTTCTGCAGAACATACTAATGTACATCTCCTGTAGTCATTCAAAGCGTTCTTTTTTTTCTGAACACTAGTGTGTATTTGATGCGAGTAAACTGAGAAAGCAGCCTGTGACCACTCAAAGATATTATTTTCATTTATATTACTGTTTACCTATTAAATGAAACTAGCCACATAACATGGAGCTCTGTAATTAAATAAATTTTGTCTTTCAGTGTCCCATGCTATTCAAAAGATGCCTTATTGACATTAATCCACCTTATGATTGAAGTATATTCCTTCGAAATGCATAGTGTAAAGTATAATAAACAAGTGATTACAATAATTTGAAGTCTCAATTAATATTCGCGTTAGTCATGGTAAAAACTTGCATTTAAAGTAAGTTTTTTTTTAACTCGGCTGCTGCTTCGTGGCGAGATTCATCTTCTGTGGCACAATGTCTGCATACAGGATTATTTGGTTGGTTGGTTGATTTGGGGAAAGGGATCAGACAGCTTGGTCATCGGTCCCATCGGAGTAGGGAAAGATGGGGAAGGAAGTTGGTCCTGCGCTTTCAAAGGCACCATCATGGCATTTGCCTGAAGTGATTTAGGGAAATCACGGAAAATCTAAATTAGTATGGCTGGATGCGGATTTGAACCGTCATCCTCCCGAATGTGAGTCCAATGTGTTAACCACTGCACCATCTCACTCGATCTGGATACAGGAGGAGGAGGAGGAGGAGGACTGTATGTTTGATGCCAGTGTAAGAGGTCGTTCCAACTTTTTCTTGCAGGCCGTGAACAGTGGCGGCCTCCCTCCTGGCTATCCGCCGCCTCCACCGCCGGGCTATACTGGGCCGCCTATGGCGCCACGAGGTCCGTTCCCGCCTCCGCTGGCAGCTGCGGCCGCGGTGCCGGCGACCGGCCACGGTGATGTGAGGCTGCCACCCCCACCTTCTGTACCTCCGGCCATGCCGCCCGTATACGGGGGACAGCCCCCACTGTGGGCAGTACCACCGGTTACGCCCTCCACGATGGCGTCAACAGTGGTACCGCCGGTCAGCGTGCCGCCTGTCCTTCCCTCCTTGCCGGTGCCTGCAGTTCCCGGAAGTAAGTCAGTTGATAATTGCTTATTAAAATTTTTTGTGTTTGAGGAGGTCACAGGCAGTCCGAAAATTCATGGTAACTATAAGGCAGTTAGCAGTGTTCATTGCAAAGCTGCATGTCAGGTTGCAATGTATCATAAAGAAAACTCTGTTGTAACATTATTTTATTGTAGAAGGTAAAAACTTTTTCTTCTCCTTTCTTCAGACGTTAGGTGTTTGCGTGCTAACCCTTTGCTTCTGTTCATGTTATCTGAGGCTCTATTGTGAGGACTGCCATTAGGTAAGGTGTCGCCGACAGTGTTACGGGCACTGCGTGGCCTAAGCCACCTCTATGCGGTCAGTTTCACTGTTCTGAAGAAGTTTTTCTCTATTGTTGCTGTCGTCGACTTCTTCACCGGAGCACCATTAACCGTCACTTTTTGGGTTTCTTTAGGGCCTTCTCAGTCACTGTAGCTGCCTCGGGGCAGGTGGAGTTCACTTTGTACATCACCCATAAAGGCAGTCCCTTACTTTGTACTACTGTCTGCCTCCCACAACTTGGATGAAGTAGTTTGACTAACAGGAGACAAAAACTACTTATTCTGCAGCTAGCTGCTCCCAGTTACCCGTTTCTGTGGCTGAGCCTGCTTAAATGGGAAAGGAAGAAAAGAGAAAGCACAGGTTTCTAATATTTGTGGGAATTGGGTATTTGTCTCAATCTCCTCCTCTCCCATGTCTCTGTCCATCTCCTCTTCCCCCCTCTTTTCGTGCATCTCCTCTTCCCCCCTCTTTTTGTGCATCTCCTACCCCCTCACCCGGTCGACTACCTCCACTCCCCCCAATCTCCACTCTCCCTCTCCTCCAGGCCTGCCCCCCCCCCCCCCCCCTCTCTCTCTCTCTCTCTCTCTCTCTCTCTCTCTCTCTCTCTCTCTCTCTCTGCCTGCCCATCACCTCATCCCCCTTTCTCTGTCCATTTCCTCCCCCCGTCCTCTCTATCTCCTCCTGTCTCCTCTTCCACCCTCCATCTGACCTTGAGCCTTATTTAATGATATTGAAAATTGTTCCTGTAGCAGTATTTTAATCATAAGCTGGTAAGCCATAAGTACAACTTTTGTTTTTGCTACCGAAATATATATCTCCAAACTTTTATTTCAGTAACATGTAAAAATTGGGGTTTTTGGTAACTATTTCCCCCTTATACGAGACCTGTGTAAAAAGTATCCAACCTTTAGCCAGAAAAAATATTTCGAATACCTGACGGGGTTGGGACCCTAATCCCCTTCAAAGTAGGCCCCTTGTGCTTGCACTCACTTAGCCCACTGATTCTTCCACTGCTGGGAACACCTCTGGAAGTCTTCTTTTGGAATGGTGTCCATCTCCATCACCGTGTTCCACATTATCTCTTCTCTACTCTCAAAGCGGGATCCTTTCAGTGGCGTCTTCGATTTTGGAAACAAACAGAAGTCACAAGGAGCCATGTATGGAGAGGAGGGAGGTTTGCAGATGGCTGTAATTCCATGTTTGGGCAAGAAATTTTGGATCGAGTGGGATGAATGTGCGGGGGCTTTGTCGTGATGCAGTTGCCAGTTTTTCACTGTCCACATGTCTGGTCTTTTGCGGTGAACTGCGTCACGGAGTTGCTGGAGAACCTCTTGATAGTACTCCTTTGTCATTGTTTGTCCTTCTGGTACCTATTCATGGTGCACAGTTCCACGGATCTCAAAGAAGACAGTCAGCACCACCTTGATTTTGCTTTGCACCTGCCGAACTTTCTTCGGTCTTGGAGACTCGGGATCCTTCCATTGCAACGACTGTCTTTTTGTTTCTGGGTCGTACCAGTACACCCAATACTCATCTCCAGTTATCACGGTGTTCAGAAACCCAGGATTAGTGTAGGTGGTGTCCAGAAGGTCTTGTGCAGCGTCAAAACGGAGGTCTTTTTGTTCCGGCGACAAGAAGTTGGACACGAATTTTGCAGCCACTCGTTGCATGTTCAAATCATCATGCAAAATTACATGTGCAGAATCTTTATTCACTCCAACCTCTCGGGCAATCTCCCACACAGTCAAACGATGATCTGCCATCACCAAATTTTGCACCCGCTCAACAACAGCTACACTCCGAGCAGTTTGGGGCCTGCCAGAATGCTGGTCATTCTCCGCTGATGTACGGCCATTTTTGAATCGGTTGAACCTCTCCTTAATTTGTGTTACACCCATCGCATCTTCTCCAAACACCTGCTGAATCTTACGAGTTGTTTCACTTTGAGAATCACAAAGTTTTTGACAAAATTTAATGCAGTATCTTTGCTCAACACATTTGATCATCTTGAGAGAATTGTAATCCGACGAACACGTTGTGTAGCACTTCACTCAGCAACCGACAGGTAGCGACTGATGCACTGGAAGGCAGGGACAAAATTCGGGCATGCGCATAAAGGTGACGCCGCGCTATTGTCTCTATTTTGCGCGTGAAAATCAAAGGTCGGATACTTTTTTGACTGACCTCATATATTAAAAAAATAGGTACACAAAAACGCACATGTATTCAAATGTAATGTTGTGTAAAAATTGAAACCAGATGATGAAAAACTTTTGGAGATTTAAGATTCTGAACAAACATACATTTAAATTTGTTGCATTCAAATACGCTTGGGCACTTACATATCTATGGGAGTGCCAGATAGTATGTAGATATATGCATTATATACACCACATTATTATTTATTTCAACCCCCCCCCCCCCCCCCCCTCACACACACACACACACACACACACACACACACACACACACACACACACACCAAGAGGCATATAAAAAACATGCTTGTATTCAAGCGCAGCGTTATATCAAAATTTCAGTGCAGTTGGTGAAGGAGATATACCATTTTGAACAAATGAATATTTACATTTTTTATGTAGTTTTATCTCTGAGCAGTTGTGTTTATTGACTGTTGTTAATGTACTATTGATTTCAAAGGTGTAGCATTTCATTATTAATATTGTTTACGTCCAAAGCACATTTAGTTTTAATTTTTGTAATCCGGCATGCTTACAACTAGAGGTCTGCGCGGATAAGAAAAGTGCAATCCACATCCGCACCGCATCCGCAGGGTCCTAATCTGCAACCGCATTCGCAGCAATTAATCCGCAGCCGCAAGCTCCTTATCCGCATCCGCATATATTTAAGTTTTGAACGAGTAATTAATAGTAATAGACAGTAGTACTTAAGATTATGGTATGTAATGTCATAGTTATTGTTAGGGTGCCGTTTCTGCAACAACCTAACTACTTTTGACTTCTTAAATCACAGGAAATGCTCTATACCTACTCTAAAGCAGACCATTCCAAACAGGAAAGCATTGGCGCTCCAGAGCACACACAGTAGTGGCTCGGATCTCGTGAGATTGGAAACGCTATTTAAAAAAATAAAATTCAATGTAATAGTATTAAATGATGAAAATACGTGTATAGAAACAATTATATTTCGCTGCTCTTGTGCCAAGGCAGCTGAAAATGATGATGGTTTTAAACTGTTACTAGCACATTGCATCATTTACCGTCAGTTTTTTTGTACTCACTGCTTGGGTGTGTCAAATTTTGAAGCCATTCATGTCAACTGATGATTATATTATAGCTTACACGTTCAGTCCTCATCATTTCCAGGTGAAAATATTTACAGTATGAGGCCTACACTGCAAAATGCTGGCGCACCTGTGAAAAAGTTAAACTGCCAGCAATAATTGACGTTGTCTGGAAGAAATAACTCGTCTTCCGAAGAGCGACAACAAAATCAGTGGTTATAGAAATTAGGAGTGGTTGGATGAGGTAGCAGTTCCTTAGCACTCACTGCACCGTTCTTGGCCCCCACATCAAAAAGAAACTGTGCTGTCTCGAGAAACCCAGATCCACACGCAACTTCGAATGGTAAAATGTCTTTGCTGACAAGATTGATAAGTTTTTCTGTCGCGGCTGTCTTCAAATTTGGCTGAACTTCAGGAACATTCACGAGTCTCTTGGTATTTAAATAAGTAATAATGCTACTTTGTCGAGCCTCACACGAATGTTTTAGCAAATTTGAAGTTCCACTTTTGTGTCCAGTGTAGGAATATACTTTTTTACATGCAGAACAAGCCACTATATCTTTTATCTTTTCGTTGCCATCAAATATGTATGCGAATTTTTTCCAAATTGGTGATTTCAATTTGTTTTCCTTCACTAATGTAAAATCACCTTTTTTCACTTTACACGAAATTGTATCCATCGATCTGGTGTTCATTTGAAGAAAGAACTCTCACTGATATTTGCTACTATGCACGTTGTCACTCTGTCACTACAAAGCGCTAACTGAAGTCTGCGGAAAATTGCAACGGGCACCTATCTGGTAGACAGTGGGCAGGTGTGCCACCCAGAGAGCACTTCACAGGACACACAAAAGACACAGTCGCGGAAACGAATTAGGTGCAGGTCTCTTAGGTACAGCTACGTCGGTCGTAGCCAGGGGCTAAGGACATCAGACATCTGCTCTACCCGGGCCCTGCAAGATTCCAAGAATGTCAACAGACTTGAAGTTTTGAACTAACATTGCAACATATGTACTGGGCAGATGCCTTGCTCATTATCCGCAGATGACCCGCGGATATCCGCACCGGTCGCGATTTTATCCGCCAAGTAACAAATACCGCGGATATATCCGCATCCGCGCAGACCTCTACTTACAACACATTTGACAACTACTATTTCTGTCCTTTCTTGCTGTTGCCAATCTTCTTTTGCCCATAACTTTTGAGCTAAATGCTGCACAGTCTGCACATTCTCTCTTTCCAGTTCGACTGTGCTCTTGGTGAGTTCTAACTTATAAGCAGGAAGAGATAGATTGCTACTTACCATAACGAAAACAGACAGCACAGTTACGACACTTACACAAAGCTTTCAGCCGCAGTCTTCATCAGCAAAAGAGAGACACACACCATTTGTACAAACAAGCAAGCACACCTTACGCACACATGACCACCAACTCCGGCCAGAATCCATTGTGGCTGAGCTGCAGGATGTGCCGGTGTGTGTGTGTGTGTGTGTGTGTGTGTGTGTGTGTGTGTGTGTGTGTTCCACTTCTGCTGGTGAAGGCTGTGGGCAAAAGCCTTGTGTAAGTGTCTTTTTAATTGTGCCTGTCTGCAACTTAATGTGTTCCCATTGTTTTGTTTTGCCGAATATTAAGTCATTCGCAAACAATTCATGAGGAAAATGAAATGTGTGCTGGAACACACTTTTGATCCATCCGAATACCTCAAGAGAACATGAATAAAATTACTTGTTCTGAGACGGACTTCAAAGTCAGAAATCAATGTTTATGAATACAAAATTTTTTCCTTACATTGAAATAATTGGATCACACCATAAAGAGATGAATATGTGTAAATTTTTATTAACTTATGTGACATAGGCTGTGTATTATTGCAAATGAAGTATTGAATCCATTTGTTGCCAGCGTACTACTTCATGTGGAGAGGTGCTTCCATTTCGGAATCTTTTAGCATAATAGTTTCTAGAAAGTGCAGTATGTATTTTCAATCCTCTTCACATCCCTAGACAATATTTACATTCAAAACTCGTGATACACAAATAAAATTGTCTGTATTAAGTGGGAATAATTTTGGTGTGTCATAAGAAGACAAGGAATTTGTACAACTTTCAACTGCACAACATATGTAATTACAGTGTGCACAAAATAGATACAGCATCATCTGAAACTGCAAGTCTGTTTCTTGCCAGTGTACTTCATTTGGTGAGACAATCCAGAGTGAAGAAATTTGTCTGAATACTTTTTACAGTACTCAGTATGTATTTTCATTCTTGTTTACATCCTTAGTCAATTTTCACAGTTCAGAAATAAAGATTCCTGAACATAATTGTTTGTACCATTTTGGAATAATTTCGTTACATTGAAAAGTGATGCATATTTACAGTTTTTCTTTATAACTGGCAAAATGAATGCTGTTTACTCATACAGCACACCCAGTAAAGTATTGTAGAACACCAATACTGTGTGTTGCCAGCGTGTTTCATCACATGGAACGGTGCTTCAAACTCTAGAACTTTAAGCATTTGAATACTTTTTTTGACACACAGCATGTATTTTCATTATTTCATTGTCAAGAATTAGGATGTCTGAATATAATTGTCTGCAATACGTGACAATAATTGCAGTGCATTGTGAGTGGGCAAAGATATACCGGTATTGTTTTACTGGCACAGTGTATTCTATGGAATTACATTATGTATAGTCAGACAATGGAAAATTCAGGATGGAAATGACAATATTATGCTCTCGCTTAACAGTCTTTTTGTTGTGCCTTTCTGCACTATACATCATGTATAGTATAGATACGGTATCTTTTGAAACACCAGGTCTGTTTGTTTCCCAGCAAACTACTTCATCTGAATAGGTAGAGTCTGGAACTGTTTGAATACTTTTTACCCCCATTGTGTAAGGGGCATTCAGAAAGTTTCCATATGATGGTGTTGCTGCAGCATATATGCAACGTAGCACAATTTGATGCAGGTATATATGCACTGATATGTAGATGAGGGATTAGTGTGCCACCTATGCCTTTCTGACATGTGTGCAGTTAATGTGGAAATGTGAACTATGGTGATGTTATTACCATATGTGTCCAAACAGGACCAATGTGCTGTTGCTCTTTTCTTGGCTGCTGAAGGTCAAACACCAGTAGACATTCATCTGTTAATGAAGAATATGTATGAGGCAACATTTTGCTGGTGACAAAAGCTGGTGCCACCACTGATAATTGGCGTCGAAACTGCCTACAACACAGTAGTGTCATCCATTATCCGCTCGTCCCAAGAAGCTCAAGCCAGCCATCTGCTGGAAAGACAGTGCCTATTCTTTGATTACGGTGTGCAATTACAGCAGTGGTGGCCATATATTCTGCATACTTGCGGAATTGCTGCACATGTGCAACTTTCTGGTCACAGTGCGGACACCCACCAGGCGTGTAAACAAGGGAAACGGTACTGTCACCGCTCATTTAGTGTATGTCTCCAAGCACAGATGTTGCTGCTTTGCTTTACCCACTAGCTGGGATGTGCTGTAGGTGGGGCACTCTTCTGCTCTTTTCACAGTGTGCAGTGCAGTCATGGGAAGGTATAGTGAATTCCATCATCATATCAACAAACGTCAAGGTTCTAAAACATACAAACAAATGGTGCATAAATATGCCGGCTCGGTTTTACAGCTGTGTTAGGTACCTAAATACCCTTTGTGGCAAGGTTATCAGTCATTTCACTCAATAATTAGAGGATAATTTTTAAGCATGTAGGTATATCTTGAACAATCAATTTCATACTGCATTTTTCAGATAACAACTGTGCCTCAATGTAAGGTGGAGGAGGATGAGGAACAGTTAGTAAATAACAATTTTAAATTAGAAAAAGAAAGAACTCCAAAACATCTTTATAATTGGTGATGAGAAATGATAAAATTAATGTTGAGCACAAAAGCATGACCCATTGGTAAACACAAGCCGTTGTGATGATTTTCGTCACTAATACTCAGTTGAAACCTTGGGTTATTCATTTTCGCTGTAGAGAAAAACCTTCACACGCATAAGTAGATCCGAACATGTATGTGACTCTCGCAGCTTCACGATGCAGGCATGGAAATTATTGCTGTGGAAAGTTTTTTTAGAGTTCTTTTGTACTTTGTACTGCAAAGAACTTGGCCTTCAGTCATGTTTTGCACTGCAGGTCGATCAGTTCCATCTGTAGATCATTCGGAGCATCTCCATCTTATGCTGAAAATGGCTGTGAAAAACAATGAATGATAGGAGACATACTCGTAGCATCTAAAAATTGTGCTCCAGGTTGCTCTTTAATTTTTACAGTTATTGACAAGTCTTGAAATCTAGCACTTTGGTGGACCAGACCAAGGGTAGGGAAATATGCACAGTTTTCAGACAATAGTTGGCTCTCCCAAAGACCAAGCTTCCTTCCAAAAGCATTTATTTTTTCCATTGTGCCAGAAATTTAATAATTTTCACTTTTTAAACTGACATTCAGGCTGTTCGTGTAAGACGTAAAATCCATGAGAAATGCAAGATCTGATATCCAGCAAAAGTCTTCTAATTTTGGTTTACTCCTTCCCTTCTCACGTAAAATGTAAATAAAAAATCTTTTCAGTGTTTTACTACGAGTGAGCCAACGTACTTCGGTATAGTAAGGTATGTCGTCGTACTCCTATCCTAATTCCTCTGAGAACTGCCGAAACTGGCGATGCGTAAGCCTACTTGTTTTCAGATAGTTTACAGCACAAACAACAATTTACATGACATTTTCTGATGTTACTGATTTTGCACAAAGCACCTTTCACTGTAGAATGCAATGAATTTGACACAACATTTCTTCTGTGGGTCCTAACTTTTTACTTATCAGTGCTACGAGTCCTATCAGATGGCCTCACATTGCAGGTGCTCCATCCATGGTCACTGAGATTAGCAGATTCCGATCCATGCTGACACCATCAATCACTTTCTCAGCAGCTTGGAGTAAGTCTACACCCGTTGTAGCCCCTTTCAAAGTCGCTAAGTCCAAAACGTCCTCTGTTGCACACAGAGCGTTATCAACACCCCATATTTATATCACTACCTGACCTGTATCTGTAAGATCTGTTGCTTCATCCAACCCCAGTCGTAACATTTATATGTCGTGTCACTGTTTGTTTGGAGATGGCCAATTTCTTGGAACGTGCTAACGTTCGTGGGACATGAAAGCTCTGCAGCATCAATTAGAATGTCTTCTACAAACTCCTCTTCACATAACGGTCACTTGGATCTTGCTATTCTAAATGCAATGCAATTTTGAAATTTGCTCACATTTCATATGTACTGCAATTGTTGTTCTGGAAAATTGAAAACAGTGCATTGTACAATAAAATAGATATGAATGTAAAGCAAGAAATGAAGAATGAGATTTTCACTCCACAGCGGAGTGTGCACTGATATGAAACTTCCTGGCAGATTAAAGCTGTGTGCTGGACCGAGACTCGAACTCAGGAGTATTGCCTTTCGCGGGCAAGTGCCCTACCAACTGAGCTACCCGAGCACAACTCACGAGCTGCCCTCACAGCCTCAATTCTGCCAGTATCTCGTCTCCTACCTTCCAAACTTCACAGAAGCTCTTCTGCAAACCTTGCAGAACTAGCACTCCTGGAAGAAAGGATATTACGGAGACATGGCTTAGCCACAGCTTCCAGAATGAGATTTTTCACTCCGCAGCACTGATATGGTAGAGCACTTGCCCACAAAAGACAAAGGTCCCGAGTTCGAGTCTCGGTCCGGCACAGTTTTAATCTGCCAGGAAGTTTCAAGAAATGAAGAGTTCAAGGGGTATCAATTATTATGACTTACATTAAAAACCTGTCGACGTGCCTCATTCAGTTTCTTAAGCGCACTTAATTTTGCTTGTCGTTCTTCACATTACACTCATCTTTATGAAATGATTTGTAATGTCTTTCAATCATAAACTTGCAGTGGCTGCCCACTATTCGATAACACAGGAAACACTGTGAGTTTTCACCTACTTCCGTAAAGAATTATCCCAGTTCCCAGTCATGTTTAAATGGCTGAGAACACAGTTCTCCCATTCTTTGCTTTTTGCAATACTCACCGTTTCTCAGTATGTCCGACGTAAGGCTACAGTTGCCAGAGGAAAGCAAGACTGGGTGTGCTTCAATTGTCCTGGTACCACATAAACGAGGAGGAGGCACTATTACCGCTCATTTAGTGTACATGTCTAGTCACAGATGTTGCTGTTCTGCTTTGCCCACTGACTGAGATGTGAGCACTTGTGCTGCACTTCCACAATTTTGCACAGTGTGTGGCATTTGGCCAGTCCTAAATTAATGTGAAATATCTAAGGAAAACTGCACTGAGGCGTGTTGCTGCTTCATGACGACGCACATTCCCATATTGAGAATGTTCTAACACAGAAGTTATGCCATCTCAAGTAGGAGACACTTGAATACCTGCCCAAAAGCCGTGATCTCTCCCCATGCTGTTATACATTTGGTCCCTTAAAAAGCGCCTTGAAGGGGCGACGGTTCCAGCTGGATTAGGATGTGCAGCAGGTAGTGTAACAGACTTGTTCACCAAGAAGCAGGACACGGCACTTTATCAAATGAGTATCTTCAAACTGATGGGAGGTGGGATGACTGCTTCAGTGTTTATAGCGATTTTGCCTTATTGGCTTACCGATTCTGGACTGTACGAACTTCAAACAGAAACTCTTTAATCTCCTCTTATATCTGTTTTCATCCTCCATTTTGATCTGGGCTTTGGCCGGGCACTGGGGGGGGGGGGATAACTTTCTTTTTTAAATAATTTATTCAGATGTGCCTATTAACTTGAAGTTCGGTTTTATTAATGCTTCTATGCATGAGGAGTCTTGCAGCAGGGTATAACACATATGGTATGTTGCAAGTTTTGCATTGGCAACTGATGTCTCGGTGTGCTTTCTGTTTTGTGTAAACCGGGCATCTCCACTTTCACATACTTTTCTTTGAATTTTGACTCGCAGTAACATTTGGAGAATGCCTGCATTTCTCTGGTCTGTTGCACAATTTTTAACAGTTTCCCCGATAAGAGACGTGAATCTCTACAGGTGCCATTTTTTGTCCGCAAAGCATGAACATCTAAAATGCACAAATCCAGACTGTGAAAAAAATATTTCTAGCACGATTTCACAATCTTATGCTCTGATTCTACTGAGCTTAGTAGCATGTCACAATGGTCAACTGCACCCATACTTGAATTGTAATCGACAGTACATTGGGGTTTTGTAATTTTGTCAGCAATATTTTCGTCGGTGTTCTCTGTTTCAACCATTTGTGTTGTGTTACCTGTGGAAACATCCACACATCTCATTTATCGCAGGACTTGATAGCAAGCGTGTTGTCAGTTGACTTAAACTTAGTTTCTCCTTGTTGCAATTTCGTCTGCAGTATTGGCATGTTGTGCGTATTCTTACTAAAAGTGCCACATGCGGTTGTTCTGTGTTTGTGAAGCCAGAAAGAAATACCTGGGCTGGAATACCAGTTATCAATAAACAGACACTGTCCCTGTTCCAAATATGGTCTTGTAAGTTTTGCCACTTTTCCTTTAATAGAGGAACCCAATTTCTGTAGTTGCACTTCTGTATACAGTGAAATTCAAAATGTACCCAGCGTGATTGTGGTACAGCAAAAGGTCTCTATTCTGAATATACAGTGTGATTCAAAAAGAATACCACAACTTTAGGAATTCAAAACTCTGCAACGACAAAAGGCAGAGCTGAGCACTATCTGTCGGCGAATTAAGGGAGCTATAAAGTTTCATTTTGTTGTACATTTGTTCGCTTGAGGCGCTGTTGACTAGGCGTCAGCGTCAGTTGATGCTAAGATGGCGACCGCTCATCAGAAAGCTTTTTGTGTTATTGAGTACGGCAGAAGTGAATTGACTACAGTTGTTCAGCGTGCATTTCGAACGAAGTATGGTGTTAAACCTCCTGATAGGTGGTGTATTAAACGTTGGTGTAAACAGTTTACAGAGAATGGGTGTTTGTGCAAAGGGAAAAGTTCTGGACGGCCGAGAACGAGTGATGAAAATGTAGCACGCATCCAGCAAGCATTTGTTCGCAGCCCAGGAAAATCGACTCGCAGAGCTAGCAGAGAGCTGCAAATTCCACAATCAATTGTATGGAGAGTCCTACGAAAAAGGTTAGTTATGAAACCTTATCGTCTGAAATTGGTTCAAGCACTGTCTGCAGCTGATAAGATTAAAAGAATCGATTTCTGTGATTTTATCCTTGCTCAAATGGAAACAGATGAATCTTTCATTTCAAAGATTGTGTTTAGTGATGAAGCAACTTTCCACACTAACGGGAAAGTCAACCGTCACAATGTCTGTATATGGGGCACTGAGAATCCGCGGGAAACAACTCAGTATGAACGTGACTCGCCTAAGGTGAACGTTTTCTGTGCCATTTCAGCCAATAAAGTTTATGGTCCCTTTTTCTTCGAAGGTGCTACTGTAACTGGACTACAGTATCTGGAGATGTTAGAGAATTGGCTGTTCCCTCAGCTCGAACAAGAAGCACAACAATTCATATTTCAGCAGGATGGAGCGCCACCACATTGGCACTTATCTGTCCGTAACTACCTCAACGTCAACTACCCGAGGCGATGGATCGGCCGCCAGGCAGCCCGTGACAGAGCACTTCATCACTGGCCTCCAAGAAGCCCTGATCTTACCCCCTGCGATTTTTTCTTATGGGGGTATGTTAAGGATATGGTGTTTCGGCCACCTCTCCCAGCCACCATTTTGGAACGAGTTGGAGTATCGGGTTGATATTGCTCGAGTGTCTGGAGGGGGCCATATTGAATATCTCTGAACTTGTTTTTGAGTGAAAAAAAAACCTTTTAAATACTCTTTGTAATGATGTATAACAGAAGGTTATATTATGTTTCTTTCATTAAATACACATTTTTAAAGTTGTGGTATTCTTTTTGAATCACCCTGTACTTTGCTTGGATGAAATAAAGTGTTTAAAAGACAATCAATATTTGAACAACAAGATACTTCTGTCATTGAAAAGTTTCTGATGTGGACTAAATGCACTGTAAAACATCGTACGAACAATTTTGCAAATATTCTCAATTTTAAACAAACTGTTGGCTCCAGTGCTCACAAATTTGTAACCAAAGTGCAGCATTCTCAACAGTAAAGTAAAATGATCTTGGGACATAGTTTTGCTGAAAACTGGAGTTTTTAAAAATATGTCTCTGGACCAAAATCACTTATTTTCAACTTTTTAACTTGAACCTTGAGAAGACCAACAGTAACAAAGCAATAATATTCTTCATATCCAGTACCTATCCACCTTGACAGTTGAAAATGCAGAGATTCTGGAGTACTTGCCTTGGTGTATGCAGAAAATTGTTCATTTTGTTCCCTGTAGAATGTGAAGCAGGTCGTCTGACAGGAATTTCATGAAAAATGATAGAATGCTTGAGTGATTAACCAGTTGACATTTGCACCCTAAAGCTGACTTACTAAAAACACTTTTTAATTGCTGAAAATTGGTTTGCTTCGAATCATAGATGTCAGTAAGGTGTGCTTTATTCTGAAGTAGTTCACTGTCACTTTCTGACTCTTCAGATTCTGAATATCTGCTGACTGCACCTCTTGTAGAAACATCAAACTAGTGAGCTGCACCAGCTGATGTGCAGGTCTGTGGACTGTTATTTAAGAATTCGATTGAAGACTCATCATTGCTACCGACGTTGGAGACCCCATATTTACTATGGCTCTTAGTGAATATCTCCAGGCTTTCAAGTAGAACAGAAGAATGCAAACATAATACTGACAGAAATATGCATAGCAAAGTCGAAATCTGCAGTGAGGATCCACAGCAACAAATGTAGATGCACACTCAAACTGTGCAGGGGGAACTCTGAAAATCTCTGGAAGAATTGTGCGGGAATTCAGCTTTGCACGTCAATACGTCTAGAGCACGCAGGTACCTGTGGATCAGTGCACTTAAAACTGTCACAGCAATGAGAGGGACAGCAGAACGGGACACACAAAAACATAAATACGCCATTTGTAGATTTAGACAAGAAGTATTTGACTTTCTTTGGATTTCTGAAGTTGTCAGGGATAAAATACGGGTACCAAAATGTTATTTCCAAATTCTGCAGAAAATAGAGTTCTAAGAATTAAGGATACAAAAGTCATCACCATCATTTTCTGCAGATCCCATTAAGAACGAAAATCTTTGGGAATGTGTCAAGAGTTAAGCTATCTGTAATACTGATTGACTGTCGCCGGAACCTGGTAACAGTTGCAGGTTGCATTTCTAACGGCTTCCAGGGGAAACAAATTGTACTTTCAGTATTTGGTGTAGTTATTAACTAAATTTAAAAATTTAAAATGCTGTCATAATCTAACCATTAAGAGGTATAAATATTTGTTTAAAACTTAACACAATAAGACAAGTATAACAGTTTGAAATTGTATGTTTATTTGTAAGCTGCACAACTGGTGGTGCACAAATACCTGGACTATATTCATTTTAACACGAGGATGGCCAGTGATGTTTTCCGTGTGGATGCACACAAGGCTTGAACTCTTACGGCAACTGGCAAGGTGCTATAAGTAATCAGGATAATGGGCAAGGAGCACTACATCAATAGTGCATGGATAAGTTGAGAATTTGGGTCTGACAGGGGTGTGCTAGAGGACATCTGTGCAGTTGTGATGACCACTGTGTCCGTACGGCTTAGTGATCAGAGCATCTGCCGAAGCCCGGCTTTGAATCCCGGTCTGGCACAAATTTTCAACTTTCCCCATTGATGTAAATCAATGTCAGCTAGCAGCTACATGTCATTAATTCCTTTGTGTATTGAGTCATTTATGGCTCCCGAAAGAACAGACACCACATGTATGTAATGATTTATTTTAAAATCTATCTTTATTGTCACAAAAAGTAATAATATGATACAATAACAATAAAATTTGAATTCCATTTGCTGTA
This sequence comes from Schistocerca americana, assembly GCF_021461395.2. Taxonomy (NCBI): domain Eukaryota; kingdom Metazoa; phylum Arthropoda; class Insecta; order Orthoptera; family Acrididae; genus Schistocerca; species Schistocerca americana. The sequence goes on along the minus strand of NC_060128.1, from coordinate 171,893,333 downwards.
GTAAAATCCAGGACCATGTTTAAATGCGTCCACAGCACTTGGGAAGTGGCAGAGCTTGATGAGTTAACTTATCCACAAGAGTTGAAGGGGTAAGACACTACAAATTTTCTTAACCTGATCTACCAAGTCTTAAAACTGTTCTGGACTGGCACACAAACCTGGTATCTTTCCCTTTCGCGGGAAAGTTCTGTACCTTCTGAGGTATTTGCGCCTGAGTCACACCCCACCCTCGCTGCTTTATTTCCTACAGTATCTTTCTCAATTCCCGGATACCTTATTTGGTAGAGCACTTGCCTACAAAAGCAAAAAGTCCCTCATTTGAGTCCCAGTCTGGTGCACTATTGTTATCTGCCAGGAGCCTTCAAATTGGCGCACACTATACTGCTGAGTCCCCCCAGGGGGTCCACAACTCTTTTGTGGATACGTGCGTAGCGAGCACGGGACCCCGAGCTAATGTGGCCCTCCTTCCTTTCTGGGCTGCATACCTTCCTTTTCCCCTTCCTTCCCTCTCCCCCATCTTCGCCCCTCCTCCCCTCACCTCTGGCTCTTTCCTTCCCTTTCTCCCCCTCTGGGAGTATGGTTTGTGCCTACGTCCGGAGACGGACGCTCGTAGATGTACCGCATTCTTCGCCTTCTCTGCTTGTATGTCTTCATCCTTCCTTTGTCCTTCTCTTTTCCTTACCTCTTCTCTTTACCCTTTTCTCCGCTGCGGCGTTTGAGACCTCTCCTCTTTCCTTTCCCTTTCTTTGTCTTTCCCTTTCTCTTTCTTCCTCCCTGTGCATGTCTGAAGGCCGACCCACGCATTTTTGTGCGTAGCCGGTGACGGGGTAACGCGTAATTCCCTGCCCCGGGTAGACAGGTAGGACACGTACGTACCCCCTGGTAACGGCCAGGCCCAGGGAGGGGTGATTACCCGAGCTGATACCTTCCGCAAGTGCCGATTGGTCCCTCCGTCCGTTTGTCGGCAGGTGTGATGATACACACTCGAGTGACCACTTTCCATGTGTCCTTCGACTGCAGCCTCAACTGCCACATGTGCGCCCGCGACGCTGGAAGTTTGCCCAAGCTGATTGGACACTTCTTTCGTCTCTAGCGACATTCGATGACCATCACTTTCCCAGCGTCGACGATGAGGTCACACATATTACCGACGTTATTCTTACAGCTGTGGAACGTTCAATACCACGCACCTCCGAATTGCCCCGGCGCCCCCCAGTTCCTTCGTGGAACGAGGCGTGCCGTGATGCACTACGTGAGCGGCGACGTGCTCTCCGCATTTTCCGCCACCATCCTACTTTGGCCAACTGTATCCGCTATAAGCAGTTCCGTGCGCGATGCCGTCGTGTCATCCGCGATAGCAAGAAGGCAAGCTGGAAATTCTTTATTAGCTCATTTAACACCTTCACTCCCTCCTCGGAAGTTTGGAGTCGGCTTCCACGGTTCTCAGGCGCGCCTAGTTTCTCCCCGGTCTCTGGGCTCACTGTCGCACATGATACATTAGTGGACCCCGTCGCAATTTCTAACTCATTGGGTAAGCACTTTGCTGAGATTTCGAGCTCTTCAAATTACCCGCCAGCGTTTCTCCCGAAGAAACGTGCAGCGGAAGTGCGACCTCTTGCTTTCTCCTCTCAAAATCGCGAAAGCTACAATACTGTTTTCTCCATGCGGGAACTCCAACATGCACTCTCTTCTTCTCGCTCCTCCGCCCCAGGACCGGATGGTATCCACGTCCAAATGTTGCTGCATTTATCAACCCATAGTCTGCGTTACCTCCTTCGCCTTTATAATCGAATTTGGACCGACAGTACTTTTCCCAGACGATGGCGGGAAGCTATCGTCGTTCCTGTTCCTTAACCTGGAAAGGACAAACATCTCCCCTCTAGCTATCGCCCCATTTCTCTCACGAGTAGTGTCTGTAAGGTTTTGGAGCGTATGGTGAATTACTGTTTAGCGTGGTGGCTGGAATACCGCAGTCTTTTAACACCTGCCCAATGCGGATTCCGAAAGCATCGTTCTGCAGTTGACCATCTTGTTGCTCTCTCCACTTATATCATGAACAATTTTCTCCGGAAACGCCAAACAGTAGCAATATTTTTTGATCTGGAGAGAGCATACGATACCTGTTGGAGGACAAGCATCCTCCGCACACTGTTCTCTTGGGGCTTTCGAGGTCGGCTGACCCTTTTTCTTCGCGAATTTATGGCAGAGCGCACATTAAGGGTGCGGGTGCACACTACTCTCTCCCGTACTTTCTCCCAAGAAAACGGGGTACCCCAAGGCTCCGTGCTGAGTGTTGTACTGTTTGCCATTGCCATAAATCCAATTATGGATTGTCTCCTTCCTGATGTCTCGGGCTCCCTCTTTGTGGACGATTTTGCGCTCTACTACAGCTCTCAACGGACCAGCCTTCTTGAACGACGTCTTCAAGGATGTCTCGATCGCCTCCACTCTTGGAGCATCGAAACCGGCTTCCGTTTTTCTTCCAGTAAGACCGTTTGTGTTAATTTTTGGCGACGTAAAGAGTTTCTTCCGCCCTCCTTACATCTAGGTCCTGTCAACCTTCCGTTTTCAGACGTCGCTAAATTCTTGGGTCTTATGTTTGACAGAAAACTGTGCTGGTCCTCCCACGTTTCCTATCTTTCGGCTCACTGTTTGCGATCCCTCAACACCCTCCGTGTCCTGAATGGTACCTCCTGGGGAGCGGACCGAGTGGTCCTTCTCCGCCTCTATCGCGCCTTCGTGCGTTCGAAATTGGACTATGGAAGCATAGTCCACTCCTCTGCTCGGCCGTCTTATTCTTCGGCGTCTTGACTCTATCCACCACCGTGGATTGCGTTTAGTGTCTGGAGCTTTTTACACTAGCCCTGTGGAAAGCCTTTATGCTGAGACTGCTGAACCTCCGCTGTCCAATCGGCGAGCAGTCCTTCTGAGTCGTTATGCTAGCCATCTGTCTTCCATGCCTGCTAATCCAGCCCATGACATTTTTTTCGACGCCTCCTTTGATGTGGGGTATGCAGGCCGCCCCTCCTCCCTACTACCACCGGGAGTCCGCTTCCGTCAACTGCTCCATTCTCTTTCCTTCCGCTTTCCTAAAACCTTCTTGACAACTTGGGGTACAGCACCGCCTTGGCTCCGTCCCCGGATCTTGCTGCTCCGTGACCTTTGTCGATTTCCTAAGGATGGTACCCCTTCACTTGTTTAACGTCGGGAATTTGCTGCTCTATGTGCACAAATGACGGATGCCACATTTATTTACACCTACGGCTCGAAAACATCGTTAGGTGTAGGGAGTGCCTATATTGTTGGCGACACCCCAAATCACTTTCGGCTTCCCGACCAGTGTTCGGTTTATACTGCGGAGCTTTACGCTGTTCTCCAGGCTGTCCACTACATCCGCCACCATCAGCGGATACAATACGTTATCTGCTCAGATTCCCTCAGCTCTCTCCTCAGTCTCCAAGCTCTTTATCCTGTGCACCCTCTGGTCCACCGGATTCAGATCTGTCTGCGCTTGCTCCACCTGGGGTGCGTCTCGGTGGCGTTCCTCTGGCTCCTGGGACACGTTGGTATCTGTGGAAATGAGGCGGCCGATATTGCAGCCAAGGCTGCAGTCTCTCTTCTTCGGCCAGCTATTCAATCGATTCCCTTCGCCGATCTACGGAGCATTTTATGTCGTCGTGTTGTTCATTTATGGCACGCGCATTGATCGACACTTCCCCATAATAAATTGCGGGACGTGTAAGCTCTTCCTTGTGCTTGGACCTCTTCCTCCCGAACGTGTCGTCGGGAGGAGGTAATTTTAACTAGACTCCGGATAGGGCACTGTCTTTTTAGCCATCGACATCTTTTAAGCGGCGATCCTCCCCCACTCTGTCCCTACTGCTCTCAGCTGTGGACGGTAAGACACCTTTTAATTGAGTGCCCCTATTTTAATCCGTTACGCTCCCGTCTACTGCTATCGCCTGATATATCGTCCATTTTAGCAGACGACACGCGCTCAGCCTACCGCGTTCTCAAGTTTATTAGTGTCAGTGGAATGACGTCAGTCATTTGAAGCTTTTTTTGGGGACAACCAACCCCTTTCTGTAGTGGATTTTTAAGCCTTCCTTCTGCTTTTAGTTTCTCCAATTTTATGACTTTCGTTCCCATTGCTGCTGGTTTCCATTTTTGGTTTTTTACTGTTTCCTAAGTCACGGACCGGGCGCTAATGACCATAGCAGTTTTGCGCCCTAAAAAAAAGAAGAAGAAGAAGCTATACTGCTGAGTGAACATTCATTCTTAATGCTTTTATTATTTGTTCTCATGAACTTCAATTATTTTCATTACTTTTCTTTACTGCTTGCTCTGCACACAGGTCAAATGACATGGGGGAATAGACTGGAATCTTGTTTCACTCCATTATCAAATACTGAGGGGGGAAAAAATAGTTTTCGTGCCGACTTTACTTTCCTTTTCTAGGACCAAATGAGGTGGCACACTGGTTAGTGCAGTGGACTCTCATTCAGGATAACGACAATTCAGATCTCCGCATGCGATCATCCTGATTTGGGTTTCCTGTAATTTCTCTAAATCACTTCAGGCAATTGCCGGAATAGTTCCTTTGAAAGATTATGGACAATTTCCTTCCCTCTCCTTGGAACATCCCAAGCTTGTGCTCAATCTCTAATGACCTTGTTGCCAACATGGCATTAAATCCTAAGCTTCCTTCCTTCCTTGTCTAGTGTGCTCATTAATGTACTCTGGTGCAAAGATATTTAGCATAAAGCAAGAAATTGAGAATCACAGTTAATTCAAAAGAAAATTAAAAATACACATATTTACCCACTCTTACCACAAATCCTTCGAATACCTAAATTTGAGTATTGATGTTCTGGTAGCTGTATCTCAAGTACCTGTCTTGGTTTTAAAGCTGCATCACAAATAGTAATGGATCATGACCAGGGTTGAGTGTTTACTGATATAAGTAACTTTTCTTTGGTAAATACCTGTGTAATCAAGTAATAATAAGTAGCAATATGAGGTAAACAGCAACTATCTAGTGTTGCTGAAGAGTCAGCAGCTGTTTCCAAAGTATCATCTTTCTTTCTAATGAACTTTGTTAAATTGTGTTGAAACAATTGTGAGTACTGTTAGCTTTATACAGTATAGTAGTAGTTTCATGTTAATTCTGTATATGGATTAAGTTACCACAGTTTGCTTGTCATTTATTAGTGTACTAGTAAACCCATAATTGTGTAAACAATCAAGACCCCATGTATACACTGGATGAATATAGTCTGGATAATTTGCACCCAATTTTAAACAAAAGTTTTTCATTCATCTCTACATCTACATACGTACCATACAAGCCATCATACAACGCATAGTGGAGAGGACTCGCAAATAGAGTGAGGGAAAAACGACTGTCTGTAGGCCTCTGTATGAGCCCTAATTTCTCGTATCTTATCTTTGTGGTCCTTATGGGAATTGTATATTGGTGCAGTAGAATCATTCTGAAGTCGGCTTCAAATGTCAGTTCTTTAAATTTTCTCAATAGTGTTCCTTGACAAGAACATCGCCTTCCCTCCAGGGACTCCCCTTTGAGTTCCTTAAGTATCTCCATATACTTGCCTGTCGTTCGAACCTACTGGTATCATATCTAACAGTCTGCCACTGAATTGGTTCAAACTGACTTGGTGCAGATCTCAAACACACTAGCAGCACTCAAGAATAGGTTGCAGTAGCATATTATAAGTGTTCTCCTTTACAGATGAACCACACTTTCTTAAAATTCTTCCAATAAAGCTAAGTTGACTATTCATCTTCCCTACCACAATCCTCACATGCTTGTTTCATTTCGTATCACTTTGCAATGCTACACCAAGATATTTAAATGACATGACTGTATCGAGCAGGACACTATCAATGCTGTATCTAAACATTACGGGTTTGTTTTTCCAACTCTTCCATATTAACTTAAACTTTTCTACAGTCTAGTTGACATTCATCATACTGACTAGAAATTTTATATTAAATTATCATGTATCGTCCTACATCTTTGTGTACGCCACAGCATCATCAGCAAATAACCACAGACTGCTGCCCATCCTGTCCACCAGATCATTCGTGTATATAGAGTATAACTGCAGGCCTATCACACTTCCCTGGGGCATTCTGGGTGATACCCTCATCTCTTTTGAACACTCTTCGTCGAGGGCAATTTACTGGGTTCTGATACTTTAGAAATATTCAAGTCACTCTCATATCTTGGAACCTATTCCATATGCTCATACTTTTGATAACAGTTTGCTGTGTGGCATTGTGTCAAATGATTTTTGGAAGTATAGAAATATGGAATCTGCCTGTCACCCCTCATCCATAGACCGCAGTGTATCACGTGAGAAAATGCTGAGCTGAGTTTCGCACAGTTGATGCTTTCAAAAACCTTGCTGATGGGTGGATGTAAGTTCTTCGGTTTCTAGGACATTTATCATATTCAAACTAAGAATATGTTCAAGTTTTGCAGCAAACCAATGTTAAGGATATTGGTCTGTAATTTTATGGGTCCGTTTGTTTACCCTTTTTATATACAGGAGTCACCTGTGCTTTTTTCCAGTCACTTGGGGACTGGAAAAAAGCACAGGTGACTCCTGTATATGAGAAGGGTAAACAAACAGACCCACAAAATAACAGACCAACATCTTTAACATTGGTTTACTGCAGAACTCTTGAACATATTCTGAGTTCATATCTGATAAATGCCTTTGCACTGGGCAAGAGATTCACAATACAGAATGTTTATGTTGTTGTACCTCCTGTAGCATGTGTCGTACAAAGATATAATTTTGCTGGTACATTAAGTGGTGTGTGTCGATACCGCCTGCAAAGTATGTTGCGATTAGAGTTAGTAGTAAAGAAGCACTAAATCAGAATGTCCTCCCTTATGCTGAAGCTTGAGTGCACAAACAGTGAAAATATAGTAAGCGATCAGCTTTTTTTCTTTCATTATTTTGTAGCGTATCAGCAAGAAAGTCTAGTAAAGGTTTGAAACTATGCATAAAGATTGTTGGAAGTTGCCAGCTGCTCTCATTCTCAGATGCTGGATGAATACAGTGTGGATCTTTGTGTGCCATCAGTTAATCTGCATCAAGATATATGTACATACAGTTTCTAACTGTTATACTTCTCTTATTGTCAACGAACTTCCAGCATTCTGGAATAATTGAAGCTCAGCATCTTCTGTTTATCAGTACAATGAAAAAAAAACAGCCAAAGCTGCAAATTTCACTTTTTTTTATTCACTCGTCGACTAGTTTCAGGCCAAGGGTTGATTTTCAAATCGACGTAACATTTTTGATTATTTTAAGATTATATGAAAATGGGTCGCGGCCTGAAACTAGTCATCGAGTGAATAAAAAAAATTGAGGTTAGCAACTCTGGCTGGTTTTTCGTTGTTCTCCTATTGTGTTAAGCTTTTAACATAAGATTATAGCTCTTAATGAGTAGATTATGATGGAATTTTAAATTTTTTAATTTGGTCAATAATTATACAAAATACTGAAAATGGAATTAGAGAGGCAGCGTGTAACTGTTGCCACATTCCCAGGATAGGTACGTAGTAATACAGATAGCTTAACTCGTGACACATCCCAGAAGGTTCTCATTCTTGATCGGATCCACAGGACATGATGAACTTCGTATCCATGATTCTTAGAATTGTAATCTGTTTTCTGTGTAATATAAATAATGATTCACTCCCAGTATTTTTTCTGTGATAACTACAGAAATTCGGTGTGTGTCAAAAGTGTTTTGTCAAAATCCACAAACACTATAAGTGAGTGATGGTCTTTCTTCAGTCTGTCTTCAAAGATAAGTTAGTATTGCCTTGCACATCAGTCTTTGTCTAAGTCAATTTCTATCAGTCACACCATTCTCCTATGAATAACTTGTGTTAACATTTTGGAGCTACGAGTCATTAAACTTATTTTGTAATAAGTCACACCCGTGAGTATGTACCTTCTTTCCCATAGGGATTATTACATTCTTCTTGAAGTTTGAGGGTATTTCACATATCTCTTAGATTAAGAAAACCATGTAGAATAGTTTTGTAGTGGTTGGAGGCCAACCCCCCCCCCCCCCCCCCCCCCCCAGGAACTGGATAATTAAGTGAGAATGCATATGAAGATTATGGGCACAGGTCAGGTCTGTGGGCTATGACTATGAATGTGTCAGTGGGATATGACTATGTCAGTGGGATATGCTGTTTATTTTAGACTTTTCCACCTAAGTTAATTAAAGTCAGCATTTGTGTTATTTTTTTGGTAGTGGAAGGTATTTCCCCTTCTTTTCACTTTACTCAACGTTCTGTTGTATACCGGCTCTACCTATGTCCTTACAAAAGAGTCATCCTGTGAACGGTCGTCTTTTTTTTAGGTGCAATGTTTCCTGCATCTGATCAAGCAGCAGATCTGCCTAAGTGGACAGGCATCCAGGAAAGCAACTGGAAAGCAGTTAAATAAAGCTTGAAATTTTGTGAAATTTATTGCTATTTTCGAAACTTACATTTCATGCTACTTTATTTTCCAAAGCTCAGCAGAAAAATTTGGAGATTAATGTTTGCAAAAGTATAAAAAGATTTTACTGAAATGTGTTTGGCAGTGTATGTGTGTGTGTATGTGGGAGGGGGGGGGGGGGTTGCTGGGGGAGGGGATCAAGGCATTGGGACCCATGCCACTGCTCCGTCCCTCCCCTTTGCACCCACACTTGATACAATGTCCATTTATTACTGTGTGGTTTGGGACCATTACCAGGTGGAATTAATGGGGGATAAAGAAAAAATGTAAAGAAAAGCAGCTCATTTTGTTTTATTGCGAAATGGGGAGAGAGAAGGGAGATAGTCACAGATATGATAAATGAATTGGCATGGCAGGATCTTTTCATGAAATTTCAGTCCCCATCTTTCTCTTCAGAATGCAAAAAAAAAAGGGGGAGGGGGCAGTGCACCATGAAGGAATCATCCTAATGGGTAGGAAATCAACTGATGTGATGTACGAGGGTTGCCCAGTAAATAATGCCCCATATTTTTTTTCTCCAGAAGTATTTATTCCACAACAATCAAATTTACATATGTGAAAGACTGATGTTTTGTCTACTTGCTTTATTTTTCCACATAATCTCCTTCAAGTTCGACGGCCTTTTTCCAGCGAGACACAAGAGCGTGTATTCCCTGCCGGTAAAAATCTGTACTCTGCCTACGGAGCCAGGTTGTCACTTCGTGAATCACTTCTTCGTCATCGGCAAAACGTCTTCCATGAATGAAATTCTTCATTGGCCCAAACAAGTGAAAGTCTGAAGGAGCCAAATCGGGGCTGTAGGGTGGATGGGGTAACACTATCCAACCCACTTTCGCGATGTGTTCACAAATCCTCAAACTTGTGTGAGGACGAGCGTTATCATGCTGAATCAAAACATCCTGTGGGTTAACATGACGCCCAAGGCACCGGAAGCGCTGCTTAAGTTTGTCTAATGTTTTGACATAAGCCTCTGTCGAGTCGTAATGCGTCGATCCCGTCGAATGAGAACATCAGCCCGCTGCAACATGTCAGGCGTGACAGCCGTGGGAGGCCTTCCCGACCGCGGCAAATCTCGGAGCTCCGCAGCACCGCCCTCTGATGCTTTCACCCTCTGTGCCCAGCGACCAACAGTACTCCTATCGACTGCAGATGTTCCGTAGACTTTGCACAAGCGTTTATGAATATTGTCCATGGTTTCTTCCTCTGCTACGAGAAATTCAATCACTGCACGTTGTTTATGACGGATGTCACCTGCAGACGCCATTTTAGAACATTCCTACACCACCGCTCTCTGTCGGAGGAAATTGAAACTTTGCGTACACACGCGGGAAACTTCAAATAACTCGCACCTAAAGTGTCACATTTCTAATATTTTCTATTTCGGAGAAAAAAAATATGGGGCATTATTTACTGGGCAACCCTCGTATATGTACACACAAACAAATGGTTACAGTTTCATAAAAATTGGGTGTTGTATTCAGGAGGGAGCTTCACAAATTGAGCGATTCAGAAACGCATTGGTCCACCTGTACCGCTAATGCGAGCAGTTATTTGGCTTGACCTTGATGGATAGAGTTGTTGGATGTCCCCCTGAGGAATATCGTGCCAAATTCCATCCAATTGGCACCTTAGATCATCAAAATCCCAAGCTTGTGGAGGGCCCTGCCCATGATGCTCCAACAGTTCTCACTCAGGGTGAGATCCAGCACACTTGCTAGCCAGTGTAAGGTTTGGCAAGCACAAAGACTCCCATGGCGTGCAAATGGGCATTTTCTTGCTGAAATGTAGGCCCGGGATGGCTTGCTGTAAAGGGCAAGAAAACTGGGCGTAGAATATGGTCATGTACTGCTGTGCAGTAGGGGTGCCACAGACGACAACCAAAGGGATCTTGCTATGAAAAGAAATGTCACCCCAGATTGTCACTCTGATTGCCGGTCCATATGGCGTGCAACAGTCAGATTAGAGTCCTGGCCCTATCCGGTGTGACTCCAGACGTGTCTTTGGTGGTCATTGGGGTCAATTCAAAGTGAGACTCATCACTGAAGACAATTTTATTCCAGTCATGGAGATTCCAGGCTGAGAACGCCTCTGAAGGTGCCCCGGACCCCGGTGGAATATCAACTGTCACCCGTCATACAGCCCAACAATCAGGAGTGATGGTCTGGGGTGCCAGGTCTTTTCATAGCAAGACCCCTTTAATTGTCATCCACAGCACTTTTACTGTTCAGTACGTGGGCAATATTCTATGCCTGATGTTCTTCATGGCAAGTCATGGATTTATAGTTCAGCAAGATAATGCCTGTTTGCGCATGTTAAGAGTTTCTACTGGTTGTTTTCATTGTTGTCAAACCCGACCTTGGCCAACAAGCTCTTGATGATCTAATGTGTCAATTAGACAAGAGTTTGCCATGATACCCCCTCAGGAGTACATCCACCTACTATACTGATAAATGCCTTTTCTTCCTTGGAGTGTGTATTGTTGACTTCTGACCATGCTTGTAAAATAAGAGAGAGCAGAGCCCACATGGAAACATCTGGGTGTTCATGTTTCCCATGAGCTATTCAAGAATAGAACCATTGAGAAATATTCTGAAAGTGCTTGTATGAACTTTCTGCCACCCACTCAAGTGTGAATTGCAGAGTAATGATATAGCTTTCCTCCAGATGTCGTGTTTCAGCTTAAGTCTTTCTGTGTTGAGTCAGCTTCTTATCACGGTACTGCATAAATCAGCTCATTTTCTTCCACTGTATATTCCTTCCCCATTGCAAAAATGTGTTATTTGTCTTACTCCTGACGATAAGCTTGATTTTTCTTCTGCGTTTGTGTTTAGCAGATGATTTTTCCCTCCAAAGTCTGTGTATGCTGTTGCGACACCATATATGAGCACTTCGTAGAATAAGGATGTAGATGTAGAACTTCGTAAGGCATAAGCAGCCAGTGACGTTTGTCAGAATGAGGCTGCAGCGTGTAATAGCAAAAGTTTGTTCTTTGTGTGGGTGTGTTTTGTAACTCTTGATGTGTGTGGCCTAAATAGTGTTGATGGTGATTGTGCAGTTAAAAAGTGTGTCTGTCCACTTCTGATTGACCAGTTGTCCACATCCACTGATTATGCAGTAAACAGTGCCTCAATGCCTTTCAGCCGAGTCGTGTAGCCCAGCTCTCGCAGCACTCTGAGCTGTCGTGCAGTGGTCTGATGTGTGTAGGCGATGCGAGCAGACTGCATGTGATCGATTTGAATTGCTTCTGTGATGTTCTGAAAGGCATTGCTGACACCAGAGGTGTAATGTGAAATTTTTATAAGTTGATAGCCTAATGATTCAGCATGTGTGATTGTCCTGTACAAACTTAAGCGGGGTATTGTCGTGGAGCAAAAACACCACCTCAGACATCTTCGCACCACACATCACCTTGTCAGCTTCAGAATAATCTTGTCAGAAGACTTTGGGAGTCTGATCATGTGGCAGTTTGTCCCGTACAGGTGTAATATCATGCTCTGGCAGCCCCCCCCTCCCCCCCCCCCCCCCAAAAAAAAAAAAAAAGAAAAAAAAAAAAAAAAAAAAAAAAAAAAACCAACCTCAGCATAACGTTGTATGATGACTGTTGGGGATTCACCTTTTTCAGAAGTGATGAATGCGTGTTCTCGCTGCTCACTTTGCTCCTTGGTTTGGGATCATAGTGATATGCCCAGCACTTGTCTATAGTGATTAGGCAGCTACAGAAGTCACCTGAATTGGCTGAACACAGCTGCAATACATCTGCTGCTCTGCTAGTTTGGTAGAGGTTGGAGGGTGTGAGCGGTTGTTATTTTGTTGTGTTCAAAATGTTTGAGATACTGGAAACAGATTTGTGACTGATTTTCACTTTTCCTACTTCAGTTCCAATGTGATGCACCAGTCTTTGAGCAGCAGGACCTCCAATTATCCTGTGATTCCCAGTTCTTCTCTATGAGATGGTCTACCACTCTGTTCTATGTCAGTGAAGAAATTTTAGTGTGTACAGAGAATGCAAACATTTACCTGCAGACAAACAAAAAGTAATTGCCTAACATGAATTTTCTAAGTGATAATATAAGTTCTTACTACCTCACGAAAATAGCATTGATTTGTGGGCTACTTGCACATTTTTGCCAGTGTCTGTTGATACTGATTTAGGCAATAAAATTATCTTACCACACACTTGGTCACATCTACGTTGTGTACATACTCGCCAAGTCACTTTACAGTCATTGATAGAGGGGACATTGTTCCATACAAGTCATTTCCCTTCCTGTTCCACTCATTGATAGAGGGGACATTGTTCCATACAAGTCATTTCCCTTCCTGTTCCACTTGTAAATAGGGCAAGGGAGAAACGGCTGTCTATATGCCTCTGCACAAGTGTTAATTTCTCTTACCTTATGTGTGTGGTCCCTACGCAAAATCTATGTTTGCGGCAGAAGAATCTTCAAATGTTGGATCTCTAAATTTTCTCAATAGTGTTCTGCAAAAAGATCATCACCTTCCCACCCCCCGCTCCCGAGGATTCCCATTTGAGTTCCCAAAGCACCTTCTTAATACTTGTGTGTTGTTCAAATTTGCTTGTAACAAATCTAGCAGCCCGCCTCTGAATTGCTTCAGTGTCTTCCTTTAACACTTTCAACACTGCACTCTTTACACCCGGCACTTGGCTGTGAACTGGCATATTTAATGGATGTTTGAAATTAGATTGCAAAGAACAGGAAAATGGTAGGAATATGGTTCTTGCATCATTAAAAAGGAAAAAGTAAGAGCTTTACATGATAGTGAATTTATTTTACAATATAAAATACAAATGGGTGTTATAATTAAAAAAAAACACAAAAATATTGTGGATAAAAAAGTTTTACATGATCTCTCTCTTGAGTAATGCCATTATTAGTGTATCTAACTTTAAAACAAAATATCACTTGACTGTCTAACTGCCAGTACCTGTAAACTAGAGTATTTTAATAGTTCAGATGTAGTTAGCCTTCGTGTGAAAATCCAGGAAACACTGTGGGACGCAAAGGCCAACGCCACAGTCCTTGTACCACCATCTACTTCCTTCCTGATGCGCTTACCCGTCTCTTTCTTCCCCCTGTCTGAACATACTTTGCAGTACCTAGTAGTATTCACCTTGTTTGCAGTGGGTGGGACCTTTTCTGGAAAGTGCCTTGCAAATGTCCTCTCAATTTGTGAGGATGAAGTGGCTTGTTGCTGAAAAATATTTCCGCCCTTCTCAGCCAATTTCTTCCCCACTCTGTGAATAAAGTCTGCGAGGAATACATTGTATCTAGTGTTCTCTTTATATAAAATAAAAGTGTTGACAGTTGACACTATAAACAAGTGGAAAAACAGCTTTTACCACCACTCAAAGTTTTTCTGGCAAACGGGCTCTTCACTTTATGTACAATTGAGACATATACATACCTGAATCGTCACTTGTACTTTCGTCTGGAGAGTACAAATCCTCTTTGTCAGAATCATCAACTTCAGATCCTTCATCTCCATAAAGAATATCTAAGATCTCTGCCTCCGTCAACTCGCTGCGCGATATTTTCACGATCGTAAACGCCTGTGAATGAACTGCAGGTAACTTCGACTTTGCAGTGCTCACAGACGCTCCCAGGATGAGATAGCCAATAAGTGCTTGCCTCTTGCGGAAGAAGAATGAAATACGTCCACATTAGTTGACGAAACTGCTTCAGAGACGCGCTAAACGCGCTTACGGAGCCAAATAAAGGCTCGCCAGTAGGGTATACAGGCGCCATCGCCAACGTCAGGGCGGCCGCGCCCGTATGGCGTATGGGCACCGTGCTGTAAGTGTTAATCCGACCTGATGGGATCCCAAACACTTGAGCAGTACTCAAGAATGGACTGCACTGATATTTTACATGCGGTTTATTTTACAGATGAAGCATGGTTTCCTAACACGCTTCCAATAAACTGAAGTCTACCATTTGCCTTCCCCACTACAGTCCTTCCAAGCTCGTTCCATTTAATATCACTTTGCAGTGCTACACCTAGATGTTCAATTTATTTGTATCAATTAGCGCACTACTAAAGCTGTATCCAAACATTGCAGTTTCTTCCCCTTCTAATCTGCATTAACTTAAAAATTTCTGCTTTTAGTACTAGCAGCCATTCATCAAACCATCTAGAAATTTTGTCCATGTGACTTCCTACATTCATTCAATGACGACGACACCTCCCTTACACCACAGCAACATGAGCAAACAACTACAGGTTGTTGCCCAACCTGTACAATAGATCATTTATGTATATAGAAAATAATAGCGGCCCTATCACTCTTCCCTGATGATGCCCTATCTCTGATGAACATTGGCCATTGAGGGCAGCATGCTGGGTTCTATTATTTGAGCAGTCTTCAAGCCACTCACGTATCTGGAAACCTGTTCCATATGCTTGTACCTTCGTTAACAGTGTGCAGTGGATCACTGTATCAAATGCTCTTAAAAAATCTAGAAATATGGAACCTGCCTGTGAGAAAAGGGCGAGCTCAGTTTCACACGAGTGTTGCTTTGCAAATCCATTCTGATTTGTGGTCAAAAGTTTTTCTGTCTCAAGAACATTTATTATATTCAAACTGAGAATATGTTCAAGAATACTGCAGCAAACCAATACTAAGGACATTGGTCTGTAATTTTGCGGGTCTGTTCTTTTACCCTTCTTATATACAGGAACACCTGTACTTTTTTCCAGCTGCTTGGGACTGTGTGTTGGGCAACTACGAAAGGAACCAGTGCCAGAGAGTACTCTTTGTAAAACTGAACTAGGATTCCATCCAGACCTGGCAACTTATTTGTTTTAAAATGTTTCAGTTGCTTCTCTGCTCCATGGATGCTTGTTACTATTCCTCCATACCTGAGTCAGTGCAATGGTCAAACAATGGTATGTTTGGTTGATTCACCTGTGTGAACGATTTCTTTTCCTATCGCTGTTGCCACACCAGAATGGTCAGTGAGTGAATGGACAGAAGGCTTCTTAGGCTGCTTAGCTGTTATACATTGTACCAGAATTTTCTCAGCTTCTTGGCAAGATCTTTTGCCAGGGTACGAGGGTGGTAGTTGTATACTGAAGTGACTACAAAAACCGTGGGATATCTTCTAATTTTGTGTAGGACCTTCTTTTGGCTGGCAGCAGCTCGATGTGGCATGGACTCGAGAGGTCATTGGAAGTCCTGAGCAGAAATATGGAGTCACCTTGTCTCTATAGCCATAACTGCAAAAAATGTTGCCAATGTAGGGTTTTTTTCCATGAACTGACCTCTTGATTATGTGTAACAAATGTTTGTTGGGATTTGTGTCAGGTGATCTGGCTGGACAGTGTGTTTCTCAAACCAGCCTTAAATAATTGTGGCATGGCGCACACTGTCATCGGAAAAAATTCCATCATCGTTTGGGTATATGAAGTCCATGAAGGGCTGCAGGTAGTCTCCAAGCAGCCAAACATAACCATTTCCAGTCAGTGACCCAGACCATTCCCTCTAAAGACAGGCCACTGTCAGCTTGTACAGTACCTTGTTGGCAGCCTGTGTCCACAGATTCGTGGCGTGTGTGCCACATTGAAACCCTACTGTCAGCTATTATCAACTGAAATTGGGACTCATCTGACCAGACTACTATTTTCCAGTCATCTGGGATCCAGCTGGTATTTGCCATGAGCCCAGGAGAGGTACTGCGGCAGTGTTGTGCTGTTAGCAGATGCACTTGCTTTCGTAGCCTATTTACATCAAATTTCAATGCACTTTCCTAGCGGACATGTTCATCGTACATCCCACATTGATGTCTGCTGTTATTTCATGCTGTGTTGCTTGTCTGTTACCACTGACAACTCTATGCAAACATCACTACTGTAGGTTGTTAGATGAAGACCATCGGTGGTGAGAGGTAATGCCTGAAATTTGGCATACTCGACACACTCTTGACACTGTGGATTTCGGAATATTGAATTCCCTGACAATTTCTGAAACAGAATGTGCCATACATCTAGCTCCAACTACCATTCCGCGTTCAAAGTCTGTTAATTCCTGTAGAGTGGCCATAATCTCACTGGAAATCTTTTCATGTAAATCAACTGAGTACAAATTATGGCTCTGCCAATGCACTGCCCTTTTACACCTTGTGTATGTGACACTTCCGTCATCTTCTAACCCGTGACTTTTGTTACCTCAGTGTATGCTTCACTCATGATCTTTTCCCAGACACACAAATCTCTGCTAAATTTTGTGCATTCTCTTTGAACCGAGAGTGCAATGCTCTTTGTTTCTTCAGCATTTTCTGAATTTTGGTATTAAACCACAGTGGTCTTTTCCTTCCTAATCCGTGTACTCAGCACATACTTCTATAGAATACAGTTTACAATGTGTTTAAACTTTGCCTATAGTTTCTTATGCTTCTGCATATTTAATGCATGTGGAAAATTTCCCAAAATTCAGTTCCGTCAAATTCTGTGCCTTCTCAGTGCCAAGTTCTTGAATAATGTTGGATTGGACTTGACCTAGTACCAAACCAGGTCATGCAGTGGTTAACATCCTGGACTTGAACTCAGAAGGTTTTCCATGGCTCCCCGTAATTGTTTAAGGCCGTCAAGTTTCCTCCCCAGTCGTGCTCTGTCTGTAGTGACATTAAACCATAATATTCCTTCCTTTTTGCACTTTCCAGTATAGCATCAATTAAACAGTTAAAGTTTTCAGTAACAAGATTCAAATCTTTCTCTGATGGTTTTGTTTTAAAGCTACCAAAATTTTAATCCATCAGGTGTTAATTTATGTGAGTTTTTTCTTTTCTTATTTTTCAGAATCCACAAGATAAACTACATTTATTAATATGGGTGATATACATGTTCATAAGGGAAGCTGGAGAGAATACAAGCAAATTAATCTTTCTATGTCAGTGATGTTATTTCTGATTGTTTGGTAGTTCTTTATAATAAAATACAATATTTATGCCAATAATGCAGTTGAGTCCTTTCCAAAAATAGTCTCATACATTTTCTTCAGGGTGTATAAGCTGTGATGTTACTATAGCATAACGTACACTCGTCTGTTGCACTCACTGTCACAATTCATTCCCAAGAACAGTATTAACAAATATTCAGTATGAAAATGTTAACATACAACTCTACTCTCATGTATTTGCTTTAATTTTCTATCTTCTATTTCTCATTCAAGATGGTGGCCACTGAGCATGAGCTTGATAGCTTTAAACATCTGCTTACATATGAAAAATTAAGCACAGTTTGGCTGTATGCTGTATGCTTCTCCAGTCTTCCCATAATCTCTGTCAGACCATAGGAGGTGAACACTCATATTCCAAGCAGAACCTCCCAAGGGTGGGAAATTGCACAAGATGGAAATGACAATTACAGGCTGTTGCTATTTGGCTGTATTAACATAAACTCTCTCCCTCCCCTCCCCCCCCCCCCCCCCCCCCCCCCCCCTCTCTCTCTCTCTCTCTCTCTCTCTCTCTCTCTCTCTCTCTCTCTCTCTCTCTCTCTCTCTCTCCCCCCCCCCTCCCCCCCCACCCCCCTGCCCCCTTCCCTCCCTTCCAAAAACACACACACACACACACACACACACACACACACACACACACAAATAAATTAACTGATGATGACACTTAGCTCATTCTCAGTAGCCATCATATTTACTGAGAAACATTCATGTGGCATTGTGGTCATGTAACTCTCAATTACACGAGTTTTTGGATATCTGGCATTACAGAAGATTGAAGACTCATTATTAATGTAATATTGAATGTTGTGAGTTATGACCTTAACGTATTTTTTCTCCCTTTTGTATGTTACAGCGGAACCCAATAAACTTCTTCAGATAAATGGTGCTCGAGATGGTCCTCTCGCTGTGCCAACTACGTAAGTCAGTGTTTTCAAAGTTGTCTTTCCTTGTTTTATATTTTGTAATATATCCTCATCCTATAAGGATGGTTAAAATGAAAACATTAAAAGTGCAACAAAATTCCCAAAAGTTATGTTGTCAGTTTGGTTGTTGGCAGGAGTTATCTGTGTCTTTCAACCAATGATCAGCAATTGACAGCCTGCTGTCGCATCGCAGAAAAGGAAGCTGTCAGTGCGAAGATCGCTGCCCCAGTGTAACTTGTATTGTGTTGGAGCAACACTGTGTGATCCATTTTTATTTTAGTAGGAAAAATGTTAAAACTTTGGTAATGTGTCCCAGGATGATAGAATAGTACAGTGTTTCATGTATGTCCCTGCAGCAAGTGTAAGAGTGGCACAGAAAGTTTAAGATGTGTAACTCCTGTGGATGATGCTCCACACCCTGGCCAGGCACTATGAATAGTGACGAATGAAAAGATTGGCGCAGTGGAAGAGCTTGTGAAAGAAAACGTGTATTAGTGTAAACAAAGTAGCCCTTATCTAGGATATTAGTAGTGTTTCAGCTCACAGTATGGTCCATTATGTGCTGCATTTCGGTGAAATGTCCTCAGGATGAGTGTGAGTTCAGTTGACTACTGAATTGAGAGATCCATGTGTCAGTGCCTATGAAGAACTTACACGTTGTGTGCAGATCGAAGGTAACAGATTTTGAAATAGGATTGTTACTGGGTATACAATTATCAAACTGAAACGAAAAGACCAAGCAAAGAATTGTTCTGCAACCCTACATAAAAAAAAGAAGAAGAAGAAGAAGAAGAAGAAGAAAAGAAAAGAAAAAGAAGAATTGCACTTAACCTTCCACAAGAAAAGTCGTACTCGCTCCCTTTTTGGGTATCAAAGGGGTAATTTTGGAGACTGATGTAGCAAGAGGATTAACAGTCACCAGTAAGTCATACTCAAACCTGTTGCAAATCACATTCCCCTGCAATCAAGAGTAAATGATGATGACTTTTGAGGGATCGTGTTCTGTTGCAACTCAATATTGCTCATCCCCTTACTGCCTGTTCAACCGTAACAACGGTAAGGGATGTGAAATTTGAATGTCGAACACCCACTTAACTAGTCAGACCTCACACTGAGTGCTCTGATGGCTCACAGAAGCGATGAAGGCAAGCATTTCAGAAACAGTGAAAAACTCAGAACTGCTGTGCTCAAGGAGCGGCCTTCAGGACCAAAAGAATTCTTCTCAGGAGGAATCCACTTAATTTTTGAACTGGTGGAATCCATGCATTACACATCATGGGAACTTTGCCAAAAAATGATCTCTCTGTTATTTTTCTGCATTACCTGATTTGCATAATAATAAATAATTCAAGTTTTCATTTGAAGCACCTTTCTGTGTTGTGAAGAAAAAAACGACTAGTATAAGACAGCTTGGCTCTTAGTGACATGTAAATGACCTGTAGCATTATAAAGCCAGTTCTTGACCTTGTAGCCAGGTGTGAATGTGCTTCTGGCACAATCTCATTTTGTTTCTTACCATTATTTTAGAATCTCAGTTTGGATGAAAAGCAGCATTTTATTCAAGTTGCAAATGACCAACAGCTATTTACACTACTGGCGATTAAAATTGGTACACCACGAAGATGACATGCTACAGATGCGAAATATAACAGACAGGAAGAAGATGCTGTGATATGCAAATGATAAGCTTTTCAGAGCATTCACACAAAGTTGGCGCCGGTGGCAATGCCTACAACGTGCTGACATGAGGGAAGTTTCTAACCGATTTCTCATACACAAACAGCAGTTGACCGGCGTTGCGTGGTGAAACGTTCTTGCGATGCCTCTTGTAAGGAGGAGAAATGCGTACCACCACGTTTCCAACTTTGATAAAGGTCGGATTGTAGCCTATCACGATTGCGGTTTATCGTATCGCAACATTGCTGCTCGCGGTGATCGAGATCCAATGACTGATAGCAGAATATGGAATCGGTGGGTTCAGGAGGGTAATACGGAACGCGGTGCTGGATCCTAACAGCCTCGTATCACTAGCAGTCGAGATGACAGGCATCTTATCCGCATGGCTGTAATGGATCGTGCAGCCACGTCTCGATCCCTGAGTCAGCAGACAGGGACGTTCGCAAGACAACAACCATCTGCATGAACAGTTAGATGACGTTTGCAGCACCATGTGGACTATCAGCTTGGAGACCATGGCTACGGTTACTCGTGATGCTGCATCACAGACAGGAGCACGTACGATGGTGTACTCAATGACGAACCTGGGAGCACAAATGGCAAAATGTCATTTTTTTTGGATGAATCCAGGTTCTGTTTACAGCATCATGATGGTCGCATCCATGTTTGGCGATATCACGGTGAACACACATTGGAAACGTGTATTCGTCATTGCCATACTGGCGTATCACCTGGCGTGATGGTATGGGGTGCCATTGGTTACACGTCTCGGTCACCTCTTGTTCACATTGACGGCACTTTGAACAGTGGACGTTACATTTCAGATGTGTTACGACCTGTGGCTCTACCCTTCATTCGATCCATGCAAAACCCTACATTTCAGCAGGACAGTGCACGACCACATGTTGCAGATCCTGTACAGGCCTTTTGGATGTACGACTGCTGCCATGGCCAGCACATTCTCCAGATCTCTCACCAATGGAGAACGTCTGGTCAGTGGTGGCTGAGCAACTGGCTTGTCACAATATGCCAGTCACTACTCTTGATGAACTGTGGTATCGTGTTGAAGCTGCATGGGCAGCTGTACCTGTACATGCCATCCAAGCTCTGTTTGACTCAATGCCCAGGCATATCAAGACCGTTATTATGGCCATAGGTGGTTGTTCTGGGTACTGATTTCTCAGGATCCAAGCACTCAAATTGTGTGAAAATGTAATCAAAAGTGGTTCAAATGGCTTTGAGCACTATGGGACTTAGCATCTGAGGTCATCAGTCCCCTAGAACTTAGAACTACTTAAACCTAACTAACCTAAGGACATCACACACATCCATGCCCGAGGCAGGATTCGAACCTGCGACCGTAGCAGTCGCGCGGTTCCGGACTGAAGTGCCTAGAACCGCTTGGCCACAAAATGTAATCACATGTCAGTTTTAGTATAATATATTTGTCCAATGAATACCCATTTATCATCTGCATTTCTTCTTGGTGTAGCAATTTTAATGACCAGTAGTGTATTTAGTTAGCTAGTTTTATGTTCCATGATAAATTGTCACAATGTGGAATGAGTCATTTCATATTCACATCTCTAATTAATTTGTAAATATACGAGGTATGTTAAAAAAAAGAAGTCCAGAACTTCGTCCATAAAATTTTTCTACACTTACCTTTTACTTATTATGCATGGTCTCCTTCAAAACTCTCTCTTTCACAATTAATACACAGCTTCCAATGCTGTTTCCATTTCCGGAAGCAACCTTGGTACGCCTCTTGCTGGATCACATGAAGCACTGTCTGTGGCTTTCTGTTATCTCGTCTATCATTGCAAATCTTTGTCCTTTCAACGGGGTATTCAACTTTGGCAGGAAAGAGTAGATAGGATAAGGCAGCAGAGTGATTTTTGTTTTTGTGCAGTAGTTATGCACCGAACAGGGATGAATGTGCAGGTGTGTTATCGTGATGCGAGAGTCATGAATTGTCCCTCCATATTTAAGGCTGTTTCTTCTCACATTTTCTCACAGGTGTCTCATCACGTCCTGGTAGTACCATCAATTAACAGTCTGTCACAGTGGTACGAATTCATGATGAACTAATCCTTCAAAGTTAAAGAAAACTATCAGTGTGGCTTTGACATTTGACCTGACCTGACGAGCTTTTTTTGGTCTAGGAGAACCTTTCCTGACCCATTGTGATGATTGAACCATGGTCTCAGCATCATAACCTTAGATCCATGTCTCATCGCCAGTTAAGATTCTCTTAAGGAACATATCTTTCTCATTTGCACGAGCCAAAAGCTCTCCACACATTGGGAGGCGAATGTCTTTCTGGCCGTGACTCGTGAGCTGTGGGACGAACTTGGCAGCAACACGGTGCATTCCAAGATGCAGTGTCAGGATTTCATGATGTGTTCCAACGGAAAAATTTACATTCTTTTGCAATCTCTCAGACAGTCACTCTTCGATTGGCACGCACAGTTTCGTCGATGTTCCTGACGTGAGTGTCGTTGGTAGACGTCGAAGGACATCCTGAATGAGGGTCATTTTTAACTTCTGTCTGCCCATTTTTAAACAGTGTGAACCATTCGTAACACCAAGTGCCCATCACCGTAGGCTTTCTGCTTCATTTGGTGTGTGTCTGTAGAGGTTTCCTTGAGTTTCATGCAAAATTTAATGCAGATGCGTTGGTACTTCTAACTGTGCCATCTCAAAATTCGCAAACTGTGCGACACAATATTCTACTCAATACAGCACTGAACAATAACTAAGAGATATACAGCACTCAAATTTCCAGCAATTACACATTAAAAACAGGTGTGTGCAGAGACGCCAACCACATTTCACTCCAACACACCATTGGCACAAAAGTACGAATATTCTGGAATTTTTTGAACAGGCCTTGAAGCTACATGCTAAATATTTATCAGTTTGTTTCTACTTTATTTTGTTTTTAAATATACGAGTGTGAGTTAGTAATTCCTACCCACCACCTTTTATGCACTGCAATTATAGAAATTCTTCTACAGAATAGGAATAGTTGTTAAGGAGAGACTTTTTCAGTTTGTTTTCAAATTTTACTTTGCTGTCTGTCAGACATTTTAGATCACTGGGTAAGTTATCAAAAATTTTCGTTGCAGCATTGTGTATTTCCTTTTGTTGTTAAGAAAACTTTAATGTGGAGTAATGAACATAGTTTTTTTTCTAGTATTGTAATTATGTACATAATTGTTCCTTTTGAACTGTAGTGGGTTATTTACAACTGATATAATACAAACAATGAACTAGTTCATTTTAATCTGACATTATTAACATTATGAAATCTAATTAGAAAATGTAACAAAATCTTGTAATTAGCATCCAAAAGTGTCAGCTGCCTACTCCAAACAATGTGACAAAGGCAGAAACACTCACTCAAATGAAAACTATACCTGTATTGGGTGTTTCCTTTAACCTACGTATCAGATACTACAATACTTTCCAGCAGTGGCAGCTGGTTTCATCTGCAAGCTGTCAGTAATAGGTTCACTATGGAAAATATTGTAGACACACATATATTTATGGATTGCACACTTTTAGCTGTCCATGAGCAGAGGATGCTGATAGTGAAAGCTTGCGATCAGCTCATTGCAAATAGGCTGCAGAGACAAGCCCCCCCCCCCCCCCCCCTCCTTTTCCCACCCCCCCCCCCCCCCCCTCCTTTTCCCAGAACAGCCAGCTTTAGTCTATAAAAGAAATGAACATGTAATTGGTTATTGCCCTGTTGAAGTTAGACGAAAGCTGATGGCAAGTAGCTGGAAGGACCGGGTACAACGTCCTTGCTCATATTTGTAAATAGCATTAACAACTGCTAAGCATAACACCGCTCTTGAATCAATACTAGATTCACAGTGGCTGCTTGTTGCTATGGTGCAAGTACTATTATATAGCTAAGATTGGTAGCAAGCAGAAACATTCCAGAGTGGCACTTTCACCAAGTTTAAGTGAGCAATTTGTACGTCTGTTGAGTGTCAACCCTTCACCCTCTGTAATCACATGGAAGTAAGAGGGTGTGGGAGCAATGACAGGGATCCTGAATCATCATTAGCAGCTATTTGTCATCTACTAGATAAAGACTTCCTCTAGACTTTTCCATGTGTTATCATCTTCAACAACACACATCTGTGTTGTATCTGCACATTTTATAATGTCATGTTACCACACACCATTAGGTCATCATCTCCATGTTTCCTCAATCCAAAATTCCAGGCAAGCACTTCTTTTGTTCATCTATTGTGCATTCCCCTGGCTGTATATTCCAGCCACCTCAACGAAGTAGTGTGTGTCTATTATTGATAAGAAGGATAAAGGTATACTTTAACCAGTAAGTTGCCCCTCCTGCCTATATAAATATACACAACTTACAGAGACTGAAGTGTACTAGTGTCTCCCATTAAAGTATGGAAGTTAAACTTACACATTTCTGCTGAAAGAAGAATGAGGGGTGTCTTTCGTTCTGTAGCCAGTTCCCTTATTCAGTTGTTTGTTTTTTGCCTCTCTCTGCAGTTCCCCACATGCATCTGTTTATGGCTCACCACACTGCCCTCAAATATGGAATTGTTTTCACAGAAATAGTTTGTGTTTGTATAGTAAGTCAAAATTTATAATGCACACAAGTTGTGAACTTTGCTTTTTAGGCATGTCAGAAGTTTTGTATTGAGAATGCTACTTAGTTACTGAAAGCAGCTATTTTTATTCTCCTGTTTATTTTATTTGCTGTCAGTTTTGTAATTTCCTAATTCTGTGCTGAATATAAAAGCTTGTCAGGTGTTTCTATAGCTTCATTCTTATAGACACTGATTTTATTTTTGATGTGTCCTTTACGCATTACTTTTGTTGTATTATAATTTATTTTCGCACCTACTTTCAAATTTGCTTTGTTAGGTTCTTCCATCTGAAGTTGACGTTTTTCTGCACTGTAGTAGTACAATGTGAGTAGTAAAATATGCTGTCTCGAATTTGTTCTGTTGACACACATTCTTTGTTTTCACTGTTCAAGAATCTGAGAACTTCCTCTAGGATGGCTGAGCATTAACTATGGTTAAATGGAATTTCCTTGTTTGTCTTCCCTATTAAGTTCTATTTCCCAATATCTTGATGAAGTGTGGTGGCACCTGTAGTGTGGATGTATACTTTCTGAAGTATACTCACTTAGACTGAATTCGTACCTTGGTAATGTAGATTTTGTTGAAATGATTTAAAGTTTTCTCAAAATGTATGACTACTTGACATGTTGATAATTCATCTTCAATGCATTGCTCTGTGACTTAGTTCACAAGTTGCAAACAATCCACTGTTCTATATCTACTTGTAAAGTTAATGTCTTACACTTATTGTCAACAAATTCTACTAAATTTCTCAGTTGTATTTAATATTGTTTCCTTATTTAGTGAAATGATGGAACTGAGGAAAGTAAACTTTTCATTTTGTTCAGTGGTTTCATTATCAACAGTCCACTTGCAGTGGGTACAAAAATCGCTGAACTTTTACTTTGTGAGATACCAATATTTTATTCCACCATTACTTTCTGTAATTCAAACAGATCTATTGGAATTATGTCTTCGGAGCCTGAAACTAAGTTATTGAAGCAGTTGACTTTTTATCATCAGGTAAGAGGAGCACTTGTAGCATTTAAATTATCACCATAATAATAGCAAAGCTACATAATTAATTTTGTGTTTATTTGCAGGTATGTGTTGTTAGTAGTTATGCACAAGAAAATCCCACCGTCCCCTCCATCCCCCTTCCTGTCACAGTATCTACCATACTACTAAAGGATTGAAAACAAAATAGCACAGTCCATCAATGAAGCAGAAAAGAGCTGTCATTTTGTTGTGGTTCTTCTAGTGGTGGGCTATGGAACTCTAGTATGGGGATTTTGTTGTGTACAGTTAGAGCTGACACACTTGCAAATAAACACAAAATTAATTACGTATGTTTATTTTTTCTAGGTGATAATTGAAACATAGACTAACCTTTGTTTATTGACAGATTTCTGAACTGTTGTTTTACTACAGTGAAGCCGCTGTGTCAGAATCCGAAAAAAAGAAGACGGACTGGACGGAGCACAAGGCTCCGGATGGCCGCACATACTACTACAACAGCACCACTCGCCAGAGTGTGTGGGAGAAGCCTGATGATCTGAAAACACCGGCAGAGGTAATTCTTTGTGCTAGTAGTTAATTTTTTTAATAATCGAGAAAGCTCATTTTCTACAGTTAACCTGGTTCTGTTACATCTCTCCAACTGGTTCATTATTGCAGACTTTTACGTTTGACAGTAACAGTTGTTAGCCTCGGAAAGGTTTTAATATTTTATTCCACGGTAATCACCTTCACATGTTATTCACTGACCTGACAGTTGCTAGCATTATCTGTAGGGTCATTATAATTAAACTTTTTCTACTTGGGAGGGGCCCCATGAAAAACAATTGACCATAGGACAATAAACATTTGTGGGAACATTTGTTAGGACATGCGGAGGAAAAATAACAAGTAAACCAATCTTTGAAAGAAAAACATTTTAATCTCCACTTGGGAGGGTAACAATTGTTAATTGCATGCCATGTTTACGTACCAGGTTACAAACATTGCTCAATGTGACGACCATGTTCAGCTGTTGTGACACAGCTAGTGCACTGCTTGAAGTTTGCACATTGCGTACTGCACTCCTCAGCCGTGGCAGCACTAACTTGTTCAACAATTTGTGGCAGAATTGGCTGTTGGCCACTCCCAGGAGCAATTCACAAATCACCATTTAATCTGAACTTCTGATTCATGTTCTCCAACTCTGGTGCAGAATGAGAGCCTTTGTATACCTTTAATGCATCAATACTTGTGAGGAGCAGCATCACAATTGCTGTTATTTTCATAGAACAGTTTTATGAGTAAAGCCCTGCTCACATTCTCGAGACCCGTGTTGACTGTCTGCAACTTTAATGCAAACGGATGCTTGTGTTCCAACCAAATGTCACAGCACCTGTACTGGTGCCTAACAGCAAGTAGTGACACTAACACTAATAACAACACAAATTCTGCAACACACAGTCCGAACATCAGTCCTATTTACCCATATGGTAAATTGTTTTCCGTCGACATTGGCTCAAGTAGCGGAAGTTCAATTATAACTACCCTCTATATACACTATGTGAAAAGAGTATCCGGACACCCCCAGAAACATACGTTTTTCATATTAGGTGCATTGTGCTGCCACCTACTACCAGGTACTCCATATCAGTGACCTCAGCAGTCATTAGACATCGTGTAAGAGCAGAATGGGACGGTCTGCGGAACTCACAGACTTCGAACGTGATCAAGTAATTGGGTGTCACTTGCGTCATATGTCTGTACGTGAGATTTCCACACTCCTAAACATCCCTAGGTCCACTGTTTCTGATGTGATAGTGAAGTGGAAATGTGAAGGGACATGTACAGCACAAAAGTGTACAGGCCGACCTCGTCTGTCGACTGACAGAGACCACTGACGATTGCAGAGGGTCATAATGTCTCATAGGCAGACATCTATCCAGACTATCAGACAGGAATTCCAAACTGCATCAGGATCCACTGCAAGTACAATGACAGTTAGGCAGGAGGTGAGAAAACTTGGATTTCATGGTCGAGCGGCTGCTCATAAGCCACACAAAATCGCTGGTAAATGCCAAACGATGCCTCGCTTGCTGTAATGAGCCTAAACATTGGACCATTGAACAATGGAAAAACATTGTGTGAAGTGACGAATTGCTATACACAATGACGATCCGATGGCAGGGTGTGGGTATGGTGAATGCCTGGTGAATGTCATCTGCCAGCATGTGTAGGCCAACAGTAAAATTCAGAGGCAGTAGTGTTATGTTGTGGTATGTTTTTGATGGAGGGTTTTGACCCCTTGCTTTGCATGGAACTATCACAGCACAGGCCTACACTAATGTTTTAAGCACGTTCTTGCTTCCCACCATTGAAGAACAATTCAAGGATGGCAATTGCATCTTTCAAAATGATCGAGCACCTGTTCATAATGCATGGCCTCTGGCAGAGTGGTTACATGACAATAAAATCCCTGTAATGGCTTGGCCTGCACAGATCCTGACCTGATTCCTATAGAACACCTTCGGGATGTTTTGGAACGCCGACTTCGTGCCAGGCCTCACCACCCGACATCGATACCTCTCCTCAGTGCAGCACTCTGTGAAGAATGGCCTGCCATTCCCCAATAAACCTTCCAGCACCTGACTTGAACATATGGCTGCGAGAGTGGAAGCTGTCATCAAGGCTAAGGGTAGGGCCAACACTGGGGATTCCAGCTCTACCGATGGAGGGTGCCACGAATTTGTAACTCATTTTCAGCCAGGTGTCCGGTCCGAATACTTTCGATCACATAGTGTAACTTGGTAACTGAGGTGTCACACCTAATCAAATGGTCCCTTTGAGGGATGGCCTAGACAAGACCTTATTCAAAATAAAATCACCTTTGGTACTTTTTTTATAAGAGAGGATAAGAAAAATTGCCACGCATGAGTAACTGTTACTTCGCTCTAAAGAAGAGCAGAATTCTGTTTCTTTATAGCATTGATGTGCGATATTACAGAGAAAAATACAGAGGTTTTGCTTCAGCATAATATTCATATCATTGGAAAGATGAGTGAGATAGAGATTGTATCAGTAGTGGTGTCGCGAAACAGCTGAAATCACTAACATTAAACAAAGTTCCAAGGTTCAATGGAATCTCTATCGTTTTTTGTACTAAATTTGTGGCTGAGTTGGTACCGCTTTTAACCAGAATTTACTTTGATCCCTTTGAACAAAAAACTGTGCCCAGTTGTGGGAAGGAAATGCAAGCAATACCCATTAAAAGAAAGGCAGCAGAAGTGATACACAAAAATACTGTTTAATATCCTTACCATTCATTTGTTGCAGAATCTTAGAAAATATTGTGAACTTAAATATAATAAGGTATGAAAAGAGTGACCTTCTCCATGCTAACCAGCATGGATTCTGAAAGCATTGATTATGTGAAACCTTACTTGGGCTTTCCTTATAAGACAGTGTGAAAGCCATGGATCGAGGCAGTCAGGTAGATGCAGTATTTCTCAATTTCTGAAAAGCATTTGACTTGGTACCACACCTACTCTTCTTATCAAGAGCATGATCCCATGGGGAATCAAGCCAAATTTGTGCATGGATTGTGACGATTTCTTGGTAGGGAGGACAAACACTATCTTATATGGTGAGGGAAACAGGCTAGTTTTTTGCTTCAAACGTATGTCAAATAGAGGAATTTTAAAAGTGGACACGCTCATGTTAAATAGTTTTTGTATGTGGTACTTACCGGTTTTATACATTGGCTTCATTGTCTTTGGAGTACCGGTATGATTATTGTCTCAAGATTTTCCTGTGCAAAGAAATCTGAAGGTTTCCAGGAGTGTAAAAGTTTGATGGATCACTAACTAGGAAATAATGAATTTTAAACAATGGAAAATCCATGATGGAACAATGACAGTATCATGAACAGGATAGTGACCACTCTCCATGTAGCGGAGATGTTGAATCGCAGATAGGCACAATAAAAAGATTGCCAAGCAGTTAAGCTTTTGGCCAAAAAGACCGTCATCGAAATTAGACCCCCCAAACACACACACACACACACACACACACACACACACACACACACACACACACACACACGACCATATAGTCTTTGGCTGCTGAGGAGCAACAGTGCATGATGGGAGAAGCAATTTGGACTGGGGGGGGGGGGGGGGTAAAGTTCTGCTTGTGGGAAAATACAGGGATGAGGTGGGGAGAGGGTAGGGCAACTAGGTGCAGTCAGGTGGGTAGACAGAGGATTGGGAGAGGGGGGGCGGGGGGCAGCAAGAAAGGAGAGAAGTAAAAAAACTGTTGGTGTGTCGGTGGAATAAGGGATTTTAACGTCTGTAGTCTTAAACACTTCAAACAAGTGGTTGAGAAAAATAACTTCCATCTTCTCTCATGAGCTACAAACTCCAACTACATAGACAACATGTTTGCTCTTTACAAATGATTTATCTATATTACTTGCATAAAGACTGAGAAAGTATAAAAGTTATAGTTGGTTATTATTCACATCAAATGTAACCAATAATGCACGAAATGTGATATAGTTTTTATAAGGTCTTTGTCATACATATGAAATTATCAGTACCCACTAATACCAGAAATTTCATTTGTGCATTAGGCTTGATTACAAGAGCCATTTACAGCTACAGAAGTAACTTGTGGTATGTCTCAGATCAGTGTTCCTGTTATATCTTAGTAACCTTGCAAACAACATAGAATAAGGTCAGTGTTTTTGCAAATTTTGCAGTTATCTGTAATGAAGTACTGTCTGAAATGAGCTGTATTTAATATTCAGTCAGATTGTGATAAAATTTAAAAGTGTGTTAAATATTGACAGCTTGCTTTAAATGTTCAAAAATGTAAAATTGTGAACTTCACAAAACAAAAAAAGTGGTATCCTTTGATTATAATGTGACTGGGTCACAATGGGAATCGGTCAACTCGTACAAATACCTGGGTGTAATACTTTATAGGGATATGAAATGGAAAGATCACATAAGATCATTTGTCGGTGAAGCAGGTGGTAGACTTCAGTTTATTGATAGACTACTGAGGAAGTGCTGTCAGTCTGCAAAGGAGATTACTTGGAAATCACTCATGCGACCCATCCCAAAATATTGCTCAAGTGTGTGGGACCCTTTCCAGGTAGGACTAATGGGGGATATTTAATGTATACAGAAAAGGGCAGGGTGAATGGTCACAAGTTTGTTTGAACTTTGGGATAGTGTTGTGGAAATGCTGAAGAAATTGAACTGGCTGAGACTTGAAGATAGATGCAAATCATCCCTAGGAAGCCTATCTACAAAATTTCTCCAGAGCCAGCTTTGAATGATGAATCGAAGAAAATACTTCAACTTTCAAGGTATCAATTCCACTGGTATCGTGAGGACAGGATTAGATTGCTTACAGCACATGCACAGTGGTTTTTAAATAGTTGTTCTTCCTGCACTCCATACGTAAATGGAACGGGAAAAAGCGCTAATAAATGGTACAATGCCATATACTTCAATGGCTTGCAGAATATTGATGTATGTGGTCTGATCAAAAAATTCCTGAACTTTGTCTACGCTTACCTTTTACTTGTCATGCCTGGTATCCTTCGAAATACTCTCCTCCACGATTGATACCACTCCCAATGCCACTTCCATTTTCGAAATCGCTATCTGTGAATTTTCTTTTATCTCATCTATCGTGGCAAATCTTGTCCTTTCAGTGAGGTTTTCAAATTTGGAAGAAGGAAAAAAAAATTGTCTGCCGGGGCCAGGTCTGGAGAGTATGGAGGATGAGGCAGCACATTGATTTCGTTTCTTGTGCAGTAGTCTTGCACTAATGGGAATGAATGTGCTAGTGCGTTATTGTGATGCAAGAGCCATGAATTGTGTCTCACCACATTTCAGGACATTTCCTTCTTACATTTTTGCGCAGATGTCACAACACCTCCCGATAGTACCATCAATTAACACTTTGTTCCTGTGGCGCTAATTCATGATGAACTAATCCTTCAGAGTCGGGGAGAACTATCAGTATGGCTTTGATATTTGACCTGACCTGACGAACTTTTGTTTTTGTCTCGGAGAATCCTTCCCGACCCGTTGTGAAGACTGAACCGTGGTCTTAACATTGTAATTGTAGACACACATCTCATCACCAATTATGAGTTGTGATTCGCTTAAGGAACATCTCGTTCCAAAAGCTCTTCACAGTGTGTGGCGACGAGCTTTTTGGTCTTGACTCGTGACCCGTGGAATGAACTTGGCAGCAACATGATGCATTAAAAATTCTGCACCAGAATTTCGTGATGTGATCCAACTGAAGTGTTACATTCTCCTGCAATCTCTTGGACACTCAGTCTTTGATTTTGACACACAACTTTGTTGATGTTCCTGATGTGAACTTTGTCAGTATACATTGAAGGGTGTCCTGAACGAGGGTCATCTTTAACTTCAATCTGGGCATTTTTAAACATATGAACCATTCATAACACTTGAGTATGGCTTAAGCACCCATCACTGTAGGTTTCCTGCATCATTTGGTGTGTCTCTGTAAAGGTTTTCTTGAGTTTATGCAAAATTTAAGGCATACACATTGCTCCTCTAACTTTGCCATCTCAGAATTTCAAACTGTGCAATACAATGTTCTACGCAATACATCACTGAATAATAACAGACTGACATATAGCAATTAAACTTCTAGCAGATAAACATTAAACACAGGCATGTGCAGAGATGCCAACAGCATTTCTCTTCAACACACCATTGGTGGGAAATTATGAATGTTCCGGAATTTTTTGAACAGACCTCATAGATGTAGGTCACATTGATAGTTAGTTGTACTTCACCCCCTCTCAGGTAGAGGTAGATACATTTAAAGACTCTTAGCTGGAGCTTCAGGAAATGTATTTTTAACTAGTCTGTTACATAATTTAAATGATCTGGAAGCATTTTTAATATTTTTCCACGCAGATTTAAATTGAGAGGCAATTATTTTACATCTATTGATATCGAGTTTTTCAAACTGGTGGTAGCTGCACTTGTGGTTGCCTCTTGAGATGCTAATTAGCTCCATGTAGCAGAAGTTTGGGGGCCATGATATCTATGAAGTACAGCTGTTGATTGGCTTCCAGGGGGCTGAAAAACCTTATTTTAAGATAGACGCACCAACCACCACATGATGTTTCACTGATTACAATGAAGGGGAACCAACTGTGGCTGAATGTGCATCTCAGATCCGTGTCTCTCTGTCTCTATTATGCTTTGATGTGATATTGATCAATGTTTAATAGTAATGTTTTCATAGAGTTAAAGATAGTTTTTTGTTTCTCACCAGAGCATGTAATAAAGACACACTAAGTTTGTGAATGTCTTGCTAGAGTGCAAAACAAAGCAGTAGCTTAAATGTTACCTCCTAGCAGGCTTTTACTAAACAGTTAGATTAACCAGGGCACTAGACTATATCTTGTTAGTTTCTGTTGCTACCAAATTCCTTGCTTGTGAAAGGCATTTGCTTGGTGAAATGTGTTCTTTAAGGCAGTTTTTATTGCCATTACTTGATGTACGTTTTGACTGTTTTTGCAATAATAATGTCGTGCGACGACGGCCTTCCGTCTGGTAGACCGTTCGCCTGGTGCAAGTCTTTTGATGTGATGCCACTTCGGCGGCTTGCGCGTCGATGGGGATGAAATGATGATGATTAGGACAACACAACACCCAGTCCCTGAGCGGAGAAAACCTCCGATACAGCCGGGAATCGAACCCGGGCACTTAGGATTGACAGTCTGTCACGCTGACCACTCAGCTACGGGGGGCTTGCATTAAATAGAACTGTCAGTACCACGTATTTTGAGACACAAAAACGGGTAGGACACTTCGGTGTTTGAAAATTTGCCCACATTCATGACAGATTGGCAGGCTTCTTTGGTATAGCCATAAGAGCAGTGTGTAGTATTAAGTTAAAGATTTAAAGGGAGTTGGAAGGCAATTTTATCCCTATTCAGTCAATGCTATTCCACTCTTTGAATAGTATACTCTCCAAAAGAACTGCGTGTGTTAGAACAGTGAAATCTTTACTGAACACACTTGCCTGGATTTACAAGTAAAATTAACGAAATGCCTCATTGATTTCAAGGAAAAATGTTTTAATCTTTCACTAAAAATTTTTCACTTTTTTAATGTGTTAGTCATCATGAAACAGTTTCTGTTGGGACGGTGGTTCTCAGTTTACTTACTACCGTCCCGAGTACAAACTTTCCAAATTTTGTATTTCCAAGTTGTTTAGTTCAGAAAACAATGGTATGTGAAAATCATAAAATTTAGTTTTAAGAAAAATCAATTGAATCATACTATGCATCATCTGAATCATACTGATCTTTTCTTCTCTTGTTCCCTCTTCTTTTCTGTCCTCCTTCTTTGTGCATTTTAAATTAGCAGTTTCTGCTTTGCAGATTCTCTCTTTTTCTATCTGCAGCAAGGGTTTTGCTGTATTTCCACTAGACTTTATGCCCAAAGCTTCCAAAACATCCAGTATCCTTATTACTTTATCATTGAGGCATAAAATTGCATCGAAAACACCAAATTTGAGGGTTGTAATCTGAAAAATGAGATTGACAGGAAGTGCAAAATGACTAAGCAGGAGTTGCTAGATGCTGCCTACAGCAAAATTAGAGAGACCTTTGGAGAAAAGAGTATCACCTGTATGTATATCTCAGATGGAAAACCAGTCCTAAGCAAAGAAGGGTGGAAGCAGTATATAGAGGCTCTATACAAGGGAGACGTACATGAGGGCAATATTATACAAATTGAAGAGGACATAGAGGAAGATGAGAAGGGAGATATGATACTACATGAAGAATTTGACAAAATGCTGAAGGAATTTCCTCGGCTGACTCTGGCAGAAGTCGAGCTACAATCTGTTCAACAGCACTAACAACGCCGTGAAACTTGTCGTGCGTTGACGAAATCCAAGCCGATGAAGTCAAATATCAGCAGTAAAGAGAGGGCGGCCATTCGTGATCTGAGGGAGCGCTCTGAAATTGTTGTCTTACCGGCTGACAAAGGCAATGCTACAGTTGTTGTCTCCCATAAGGACTACACTGATAAGATGCAGAGCCTGCTAAATGACGATTCCTACCGGAAGATCAGCGTTGACCCTACAAAGAAGGTGGAGAACAAGATGAGGGCGCTTCTCAAGGACGCAGATTTACCGGAGGGTGACGCTAAGAAATTGTTACCCCAAGGTCCGGTACCGCCTAGACTATATGGACTCCCGAAGGTTCACAAAGAGGGGTTACCATTACGCCCCATTGTCAGCAGCATCAGGGCACCTACATATTTGTTGGCCAAATACCTGACAGGAATATTAAGTCCTTATGTGGGTAAATGCCCTCATCACATCCGTAATTCCATGGATTTTGTTAAACGCCTTGATAGCTTCAGGTTGGATGAGTCGGATATCATGGTGAGTTTTGACGTCGTTTCCTTGTTTACGAGGGTACCCCTGTGAGAGTTACTAGAATTGATTAGTCAGAAGTTTTACGAGAAGACCACTGAACTTTTTAGGCATGTCTTGACTTCCACGTATTTTCTTTTTAATGGAGAATACTACGAACAAACGGAGGGAGTCGCCATGGGTAGCCCACTCTCACCAGTGGTAGCGAATTTGTACATGGAGAACTTCGAGGAGGAAGCCCTGTCGTCATCCGTATGGAAACCTACTTGCTTTTTCCGTTACGTGGACGACACGTTCGTCATCTGGCCACATGGTATGGATAAACTCCTTGACTTCCTTACACATCTAAACTCCATACACCCCAACATCAAATTCACTATGGAGACTGAAACGGAGGGTGAATTACCTTTCCTTGGCGTCTTGGTCAAGGGAAGGGCTGACGGCACCCTAGGTCATGGGGTGTATCGGAAGACAACGCACACTGATCTGTATTTGCACGCAGACAGCTGCCACTACCCTTCACAGAGGAATGGGGTACTTAAAACTCTAGTACATAGGGCGCGCACTATCTCTGACCCAGAGAGTCTACCCCAGGAATTGGAACATCTGAGAACTGTATTTCGAAAAAATGGGTACTCAGAGTGGCAGATTCAATGTGCTCTCCGCCCAACCACTGCAGCACAACCTGTTGAGATGGATGAAGTCACGAGGGAGAAGGTAGGCACTGCATTTATTCCATACACAGGCGCACTCTCAGGGAAAATCGCCCGCATTCTGAAGAAACACCGGGTCGGAACTGTGTTTTGTCCTCCAAATAAAACTCGTGCACTGGTGGGGAGCGCCAAAGATGACCTCGGTTTGAGGAAGGCCGGCATGTACCAGATTCCGTGTCAATGTGGCAAGTCGTATATTGGTCAGACGATGCGTACCGTCGAGGATCGATGCCGTGAACACCAGAGGCACACTCGACTGATGTATCCGAGCAAGTTAGGTTTTTTAGTAGTACTTCTGCTTTCCACTTTGTGTCAGGCATTGAGAATTTTCTGAATGCCTCAATGAAAAACATACGTAATATCTCCTACACCTTATGAAAATCTGTGTTCCTTTTACTGTAAAATTTGACTGAAAATTGTATTTTTGTTAAATTACATGAGTCATTAGAATAACATTTAACATTTTTAATAGTTCTTTTGATTTTAATGTATTCAATTACTATATTGTTTTTTCATAGCTCCTGCTATCAAAATGCCCATGGAAGGAATACAAGTCCGAAAGTGGCAAGACGTATTACCACAATGTTGACACCAAAGAGTCGCACTGGACTATGCCTAAGGAGCTGGAAGAGATAAAGGCTATGATTGCTGCAGAGGAAGCGGCAAAGTACGTAACTGATCTGAAATACTTGTAACACATAAGATTATGAACGCTGAGCCAGAGGGTGCCGTAGGCGAACAGTGGACTTGTTTGGCAAGGTTTACTTGTGAAAAAAACTATTTTTAAAACTCGACCAAGTATATTATGAAATTGAAATTGTGCATCTAATTCCTTGTGTGATGTCATCCATGTATGAACATGTGCTTGTCTGTTATGTGGTAGTGCATCAGGACGATGATAAATATCAGCGAAAGTGTGTGTGTGTGTGTGTGTGTGTGTGTGTGTGTGTGTGTGTGTGTGTGTTTTTCATGGCATTGTTGGCATCACAACCCCCCCCCCTGTTCCCCTCCCCCTCCACAGAGCACATGCGTGGCCCCCCCCCCCCCCCCACACACACACACGAGATCACACTATTACTGAACTCTGGCTTATGTTTACATTGCTTTCATCGTTTCTTCCTTTTTTATTCACCTCCTGCTTTTCTTCGTAACCTCCTCCTCCTCCTCCTCTTTGCAGTCAGTATTTTCGTATGTCTCTTCCCCCCATTCTACTCTGTTGTTCCCCTGACCTCTTCCGCTGTATCTTTTTTGTAATTTTTTAATGCCACTTTAATTTTATATTACTACCTATGGCTTCTTTCTACCTTAAGTTTCCATATTTTACTATCAGTATTTGGCAGCTAATTATTAGTACTTTAGTATTTGTCTTGGCTGTGTGTCTTAGTTTATCTTTCCTTTCCATCTCAAAAAGCAATTATTTAAATCGCAAAATGAATCTTTCACTCTTCAGCAGAGGGTGGTCTGTTTTAAAACTGCCTGGCAGGTTACAACAGTGTGCCTGACTGGGACTTGGACCTGGGAACTTGCCTTTCACTTGCAATGTGCTTACTGTCTAAGCTATCCTAGCATGGCGTGTGACTCACTCTTACAAGTTTACTTTTGCCAGTACCTGCTTCCTACTTTCCAGACTTCACAGAAATTCTGCATGCCTGGGCAGACCAGGAAGAAACGATATTGTGGAGAAATGGCTCACTTGTATACGATTCTGTCTCAATCGAAACCCCATTATTGTTAAGAGGTTAGCCACATTACTGTGTTGGCATCTGTGTAGTGTGTCACAATGACCTAACCACACAACACCACCTATCCTGTACAGGTTGGCAACCGTCTCTCGCCCACCTCTGGTCCCGCCCATAGTTGCAACCGCTGCTATGAGTCCCGGGATCGCGCTTCCACCTGCCATCCCGCCTGTGGCAGTCCTGCCTCCTCCCGGCACCGTACCCCCTGCGGTGCACACTCCCCCGGCCACGATCGCCGCAGTGACACCTGCGGCAGCTGTCGGTGCGAGCGGGACGCCTCCCCCGGCTGCTGCGGCTACTGCCGACACGGCAGCAGCTGGTGCCACCGGCTCGTCTGCCCTCGACCAGGCTATGGCTGCCACACTTGCCGCCATCAACAGCACGCCCACAAAGACGCCGACGCCCGACACTGCAGGTAATGTGCATCGTTATAACTTCACAGGAAAAAAATGCTAATATTCCCCATTAAAAGAACACACTGCTCTCTTTGGAACACTTTAGGTGGGGTGAAACTGCTACTGTATTGTTATGTGACCTCCATCTCTGATGTAAGTTATGTCGGTGAGGTGATGTATGTGAGCCAGTTATTTGTAAGAGAACAGCACAATAAGATGGATCAGTGAGGAGATGTGACAGAATGGCAGAAAAAAGCTGTCTTCTTTGGCCATGGGAAACTATGCCATGAATGAAGTTGCCATTTTGTTGATGATCTGTAAATAACAGTGTACCACTTGTGGCTGTGTAACAGCTTAAGAATGTTGGTCAGAGGAGGATGCTGGCAGATTCCACACATATGTCACGCCTTGCTGTTGATAACCAGCTTAAGACCTGACAGGTATTGATGCTGTCACTAAATGTTTGTCTATATCAACCAGATCCCAAGCAGCATTGTGAAGAAAACTGCATGCAATGGACATTTGGTGTAAGGTGCGAGGCAGAAGGCCATTTCTCACAGCAGCACATAGAGCTGTAAATTCTCTTGTGGGGTCAAACAATCCAAAAACAGTGTAGAAGATGACTGGGGGTGTGTAGTGTGGCACGATGAGCTGCAGTCTTGCCCTTTTTCACCTGATGTGATACGTCGAGTGCACTGACAGCCCAATGAGAGGTTTAAACCACAGTGTGTGGAGAGAGTTTGTCAGGCTGGAGGTGGTACTGTGGTGTTTTGGGGGTGAAGGGTGGGGAGGCACGTGGAGTTGTCTATTTTTATACAGATTTGAGCCCATTTATTCAGGCAGGTTGCTGTGAACATTCTCAGGGTAAGAGTTGCTCTTTCTTGTACACTTCACGGTTTGTATGCTGTGGACACGTTTGTCTTTAATGATAACAGCCACATTCACAGCGGTTGTGTGCATATGGTAACCCACTAAGTCACTTGGTCTTTAATCCCAAAGAAAATGCCTATACACAGGCCACTGAAACTTTCCATTCAACATATTTGTTTCTGGTTGTCAGCGTAACAGTTTAACAAGTGAAGAACAAGAGATGCAAGACGTGGAATGTAAAAATAAACGATGTGCATTGTATATGGTTTCTGCCGCTGGCTTATGTTGTACTGTGCTTTGTTTCACTGTGGTACTAGAAAATGGCACCAAATAGACTTTGTTTGTCTAGTGACAATCCTTAGTGTCGAAGGGTGCCACTAAACAGCCAGGCACTGGAATTACTACAGAGAACTCGTGTGTTTTACGAGCAAGAGAAAGCATACTTAAGTATTTGTGGACAGGCATCAATTCCTGCTGATAAAATTGCTGAAGGAACATAAAAATTAGTGCAAGAACAGTTGTAAGTAAGATATGTCATTGCTCATTGCGAAAGTTGAAAGATATAGCTGTAACAATTCTGAGCCGTTTGGATCAGATAATATTGTTTTAGTGATCGCTGGAAAGAAGGGAAAGCAGCCTCACCCTGTCACTGACTTACATTCTTTCCAGAATGATGCAAATGGTAAGCATCTTTATGCTTGCTACACCAAGAAAGAGTAGTCTACCATAGCAAAGATACTAGTGCTGTTAAAAGAAAGTGAATACTTCAAGGGTGGAAAAGTCACTGAAAATTATGCAAACTAATAGTAAATGCTGCAAGGATGACACTCCAAGCAGTAGCAGTCATCAGCTGTCAGGAAGAGGAGATGGGGTAAATGTGGTCCATGCAGTGGAAGACCAGTGATTTTGTTCCTGATGCACTTTTCGTTTTTTGGTCCAAAAAGACAGGTGATTACCACAAAGATGTGGATCACATATGATTTGTTGAGTTTTTGTGGAACCTTTTAAAACAGTTTCCTGTCCCTACAGCAGTTACAGTGGACAATGCTTCATATCATTCAGTGATACTGAAGAAAGCCCCAACCTCAAACTATTGCAGAGAAATTATTGTGCAGTGGTTACAGATGCTGCTGTTATAGCCTAAGATGCATACATATGTAGTAGATGAAATCGCCGAGGAGAAGCATCATACTGTAATAAAGCTGCTACCGTATCATTGTCATTCCATCCCATTTAGCTAGTAAGGAGTGATGTGAAGACATACGTAAGGGGCACTAACGAATCCATTACAGTAACAGAGGTCGAAAGGCTGTTGCGTGGAACTGTTTCAACTGTGTATTGAGCCTCATGGAGGAAAAAGGGTGAGCAGGACGAAAAACTTATTTGAGCAGCACAGACAATGGAAGGTATCATCAGTGACCGTGAACAGGTAGTGATTTGACTTCATGTTGAAGACGATGACAATGATGATGAAGGCAACATGGCCAATCTAACTTGACGTAATGTGAACTGTCAAGTGCAACGTTTCGCTGGCACAGTTATAGGGCTGTTTTGAAGATGAGGGAAGTGCAGCAGTCAGCTTCCTCACAGTTTATAAGTAGCGATCAAAAAGTTACCATTTGAAGACTGTGCAGTCCAGCATTGGTATACCAATTGGGCAATACTGGTGTGACCATTGAGGCAATCGTACCACCGAGGCACCAGGTTGAAGATGCCCATTTTGTAAAACACTGTTTAATGCTGCATGAAGGAGTCCGTAACTACCTGCTGCACATCCTCACCCAAAAGGAATCCTTGATGTTTTGAGGACTTTCTTAAGGGACCAAAGATGTGATAATCGCACGAGAGAGATGCTTATATGTCGGTGCTTATATACATCCCCCCGCCCTCAGAGTTGTGCTGTGTTGCATATATGCTGCACCAACACCCTCAAATTGAACCTTTTTGATTGCCTCTTATAGGAGCATAATGAGCTCTTATCATTAGTGAGGGGTTTCAGTAGAATAAGTTGTTCAAACATATATGTGTAGACACTCTTCCTTGCTGACCTGGGGCTGTTATCTAGCCAAGAGGTGCACAATATTAGTTTTATTGGGGGCAAGTAGTCTGACTAATTTTTGGCCAATGAGCTTAGAATGACTGCCACAACCTCTCATTCAGATCTACAATTTTTTTTTAACAGTGTAGTGCTGCTACCACTGAAACACACAACATCTGTAATCTGGTACTTCTGTTTTAAAACTCAATAATATTATACTGTGTATTACACTTTCACATTATTACTGAACTATGTCAAATAATTCACAGTTGTAAAATACCAACATACTTTATTTACAGGAAAATGGAATAAATGGCAGAAACCAACATAGGCAGTATGAATTTGCACTCCATAGAATATTAGAAATGCACGATACAATATGGCTTCTACTGTTTACCTTAGAAGGTAGATTGGGGAAGAAAAAACCGATGTTTGTAGAATTTGTTCATTTACAAAAAGTTTTTGACAATGTTGACTGGGAAACGTGCTTTGAAATCCTGAAGTTGTCACAGAGTAATTAAAGACAGCAAAAAGGTATTTACAAGTTGTCCAGAAAGTGGACTGCAGTTACCTCGCCCCTTCCATGTATGGTTTGTATCACTGACTTCTCCATTTTGGCATGCTGCTAAAATGGCATCCTGAAAACTTGAAAACAGACTTAACCCTACCAGGTGACAGAATTTTCTCCTTTCATAAACCACATATATTAAAACAGCTTTTCACATACAAGACAGACTTCAGACAGCTCTCTGTCTGCTCGACAAGTATATTTTGACAAAACTTGCAGCAAGCCGAGTTACAGTTTATGGCAGCCCTGCTGTCCAATCGATTCTGTGTTCTATGTGTTGTCATGGGCATCTTCTTCTGTGAAGGTCGGTGCAGCTTTGCGGCAGGAACCCGCTGCATGGAGAAAACATTAAGAGCAGCAAGTGTGGCCAAATGCTAGCCGCCACTGCTGTCACCCTGTCCAGTAGCAATGCAATCTCCCCAACCATTCGATCATCATGCGTATATGCGTATACACAAAAACACAAAGCTCAGCTTGCATGTCCCACTTTCCAAACTGCGTTAAATATATGTGCTTCAGTAGTCAGTAATCGTCATTCATTTGTCCTAAATATTGTGTGCGACACATCACTTTAAGAAAGTTATGTTTTATATTATAACTTGTGTGAGATGATTCGTAGTACATTCAGTTGCAGTTTTATGTAGATTCACGTGTATTCTCGAAAATCGCTATCAATTTTAGTGGGAGTTTGAGTTGTATTATTGATATTCTTTCTGTGCAGAATGCATGATGGATTTATTGAAAAACTGAAGTTCAACACACAGCATCCAAGAAATATAAATGACAGCAACCCTCAAATGCCACTTTTTCCATAGCTCCAAAGAATATTAAAGTAACTTCTTTGTGCCCTCAGGGTTTCCATGGAAATCAAAGTAAGATGGTGTACACTTTGGTGTAATTGTGCTTGGATTGGTAATATTACAAGGTGAAATTTGAAAACTTCAGTTTCTCTTGATTAAATAATTTATCTGAACCTAGAACCATGGTCATTCATAATTTCATTTCAGTTGCTCAGTGTTGGATGTTCTGATCATATCCCTGGTTTCTCATTGGAAATGTGTTGAGTTGAAAGCCAACACTAGGGAAATTTAAAACGAAACATTAGTACAATTTATCCAGCATGTTACAAATGTTACTATTTTAGCATGTTGGGGGAAAAAGAAGTGAAGGAATATGTAGAGACCATTATACCCTTATGTTTGCCATTTTTCTCTGTGAGCTGACATGTATAACATCTAAAAGGTAGAGGTCCAGTGTGCCTGTTCATTCTGCTCCTGCTTTCTCAGTTGCAGTGGATGCTTGTTGTAGTCATAGATCCTATCAGCACTCCAATCAAAGGAAATGTACAATCTTGACGGTCTTTTTCAGAGGAAGAGAACAGCGTGTCGACACCTAAGGACTCTGAGTCAGGGAGCAGAACAAGTACACCGGAGCCAAAGATGGTCTTCAAGGACAAAAAGGAGGCCATAGAGGCTTTCAAAGAGCTGCTCAAGGATAAGGTGAGAGCATTAACTGCAATTTCTTTTGTGATTACTAGTCATTG
This sequence comes from Schistocerca americana, assembly GCF_021461395.2. Taxonomy (NCBI): domain Eukaryota; kingdom Metazoa; phylum Arthropoda; class Insecta; order Orthoptera; family Acrididae; genus Schistocerca; species Schistocerca americana. The sequence continues at coordinate 171,850,273 of NC_060128.1, read as the reverse complement.
TGAAAGAAATTGCTAATCACTTGAATTCCTAAACAGTTTGCAATATTTTGAATGTAGACAGAAATTTGTGTCGCTACCATTCTTTAATTTCTCTGCCTGTTTTGCAGTTCACTCTAACACAGATTCTGTGATTTTCATGCACATAGGTATTTGATAAAGTTCCTGTAAAAATATCAAGTTATATATCACATTAGCCCAAATATTTTTAATATTGGAGAAACATATATTTATTGCGGTGTGCAAGAATAGGACTTGGAGAGGTATACATTTCACAGTATCAAACGCGAAGTATGAGGCATGTCAAGAAGGTAAGTAGCATTTTGGAAAAAGAACCGTAAAAACATTTTTTCAAACCAAAATTTTATTTTTCTTCATAGTTGCCACCATTATTCAGACATTTGTCGTAGTAGGAAACCTACTTTTCTGTGCCCTCATCATAGAAAGATGCCACCAGTGAAGACAGCCACTGCTGAATACAGTTTTTGGTATTCTTTTTTGCTCGATGTGTTCCTTCCCAGAGGTGAAACTGTTGTGGGTTGGCAAGAGAGCCAACACCGTATGAATAGAGGAAGCCGATAGGCACGTGTTTTAGCTCACGCAGGCTGGCGTGAGGTCTGGAACAGGACAAGGAAATTAGAATTTAGAAAAACGGACGTAGCTGGTGGAATACTTAACTTTAATCCATTAATGGTGAACGTCGGTCTGACGGTACATGAATCAAGATCAATAGCAACTGATAAATGGCGCCTTGCTAGGTCGTAGCAAATGACGTAGCTGAAGCCTATGCTAACTATCGTCTTGGCAAATGAGAGCGTATTTTGTCAGTGAAGCATTGCTAGCAAAGTCAGTTGTACAACTGGGGCGAGTGCTAGGAAGTCTCTCTAGACCTGCCGTGTGGCGGCGCTCGGTCTGCAATCACTGATGGTGGCGACACGCGGGTCTGACGTATACTACCGGACCGCGGCCGATTTAAAGGCTACCACCTAGCAAGTGTGGTGTCTGGCGGTGACACCACAGAAACCATCAGTGCGATATGACACTGTGAAATGTTGAGCAAATGTCAGCACACATTTCAAAACAAAAAGTGTGGAATGCACAGTGAAGACATTGTGTTGCTTCATGACAATGAATGTCCCCATTCTCCTGGCATGACTCCAAACCACGTTCAGCAGTTTGATTAGGAGTAGTTCAGTCACTTGCTGTACAGCCACATACTCATACCTGCTGACTGCCACTTGTGTTGAACTTGAAGATAATTTTGGAGGCAGGGGATTTGACAGCAATGCCGATACAAAAAGGTAGTGTTTAGCAGTGACTGTCTTTTTTGATGGCCTCTTTCTATGAAGAGGGTATAGAAAAGTTTGTTTCCCACTATGAGAAATGTCTGAACGATGGCTACAACTGTGTAGAAAAAAAATTTAAGAAATGCTGCTTCTTGTAAAAATAAATTTTAGTACAAAAAAAAGTTTTTTGTGTATTCATTCCAAAACAGTTCTTACTTTCTGGACAGGCCTCGTATATGCAAAAAAATTTGTGATCATACATTGCTCTTTAATGAAACATAATGAATAATTTTTCTGATTGTGTGATGATACATATTACCATCCAATGGAAAGAAGTTATTCTTGAAAAATGTGTGATGCTGAATTTTATGGCTCTTGTCCGAAAACCACTGTAGCGAAGGGGGGAATACAAGCTGTCACACGTCTGATCTGTTATTTTGGGATTCAGTGTACTTCGCAGTACTAGTTCTTTTGTTATTTGCTATTCAGTTGCAGCATCATACTGATATGCCATGACAAATTCCTGACAATTGCTTTGTGAAATATGACATCATGTTTGTCAGCTACTCTGGATTGTACTGTAAAAACTGTTTTACAAGTTTTGCTGCTGATGTACAAGGGAGTGACTGGCCATTACACTTGGGTTTCTTTCTACACAAGTAACTTAACATTTGTTGGTGGGCTGCACAGGTGGGCTGCACATTGGTTGTCCATACACTGTTCAACTTCCTTGCCTCCAGTGTGTACTTGCTATCCAATTACCCTGTACCAACCGAAAAGTATGTTTCTAAATGTAATTGCTATTGGCTTTCTGAACGGTATTAATAATGATGATCTTTGGACCAGGACGTTCCTAGCAACGCTTCGTGGGAAGCAGCAGTGAAGCTGATTGCCAATGATCCACGGTACCCCGTGCTGAAGAAACTTAATGAGAAGAAGCAGGCATTCAACTCGTACAAAACTCAGCGCCTGAAGGAAGAGCGGGAGCTCCAGAGGCAGCGGACGAAGAAAGCTCGTGAGGACTTTGAGGCGTTCCTCACTAACAATGAGCGTGTCTCGTCCACGACAAAGTATTACCGCTGTGAGGACATGTTTGGCCACATGGATGTAAGTGCAAACATAATACTTAATAATTCTGTTTCAGGTAATTTGTGCTTTACCTCTGAGGTGATGTGGACTCTACATTTTTTATGGCAGTTTTATAAAACTGCAGCATACTCAGAAAAAATTATTTTGACTTGTTTTATTGCCTTGATGATACCCACTGTGTGTGTGTGTGTGTGTGTGTGTGTGTGTGTGTGTGTGTGTGTGTGTGTGTGTTTAAAATGAAAAAAAGGTAACAAATGGTGTTGTTAAAAATCAAAGAGAAACATCTGCATGACATCCTGAAGTTTGTTGTCATTGGATCTTTGGCTGGGTTGGCAGGCATGCAGATGAACTTCAGTTGGCCATGTTTTGCACAAAATGAGAGAGACACTCCAGCATTGAAAACCCTGAGAGAATTTGTGTATCACGGAATATCAGTGCGAGCTAAATAAAAATAAGAAGAAGAAAAAATTTGGCATTGAACTCTGCCATAAATAGTGACTGACAGAAGAACCACATAGTAATCAGATTTTTGTACTTTTTTGTATTTATGGTATGTGGAAATCAGAAATCAAATACGTCAGCAAAATCAGTTTGATATGCCTCTCAAAAATTCTCAGAAAAATATATTTCGAAGTGGTCCGACCATCTTTAATTTGCTAAAGTCAGTTCAATTTTTGTCAACCTGTTGTCTGGATGTGTGGTAGAATGCTCACCTACAATGTGTGTGGCACAGGTTCGATACCCACCTCTGCCAGAATTTTAAACAAAGGTGCATGTTCCATGAACGTTTCCATGAAATTTAAAATACATATGGATGAAAAAAAATTAATTTTTAATTTTTTAAATTTAAGAATCTTTTTTAAAGATCAATAATTAAAATAATTTGCAATGAAAATGGAATTTTTTTGTGTGCGTGTAATTAGGATGGGACGGCATGCATTTTTCATGAAAATAGCTATGAGATATCTGTTAGCATATATTTGATGAATTTTATGCTGGGTGTATCAAAAAGAAACATCCAATTTGGCACATCTATATTTCAGAAACTAATAAACATGTACAATGAATTTTGTTTTTTGGTGTACGGGAAACTCAAAAGGTTTTTTTTCTTTTCTTTTCTACCCCCCCCCCCCCCCCCACCCCCCCCTCGCCGCCCAATACCTTCTCATAGATGTTCAATATGTCCCCCCTTGAGATGCACAGCATATGTCAATGCGGTATTCAAATTGTTCACACATTGCAGCGAGCATGTCTTTAGTTATAGATTCCTTAGCTGCTGGTATGCGATGTCTCAGTTCATTCATTGTTGTTGGTAATGGAGGCACATAAACAGACTCTTTTATAAACCCCCACAAGAAATAATCACATACAATCAGGTCTGGTGACCTTGGAGGGTAGTAATGTAAGGTTGAATCATTTGGTCCAATGCGACCACTCCATTGTTCAGTAATCATTTGATTTAAACATTCCCACACTTCCAGATGCCAATGTGGTGGTTCCCCATCCTGTTGGTAAATTGAGTTGTTTCAATTAGTCTCCAACTGTGGCAAAAGAAAGTTCTCAAGCATATCGAGATTTGTGCTTCCTGTAACAAGTGTTCTCACCAAAGAAAAATGGCTGTACAACTTTTTCCGTGAATCTGCACAAAACACATTAAATTTTCTAGAGTGTCTCTCATGACGTACAACTTGATGTGGTTGTTCTGTACCCCACATTTTCACATTATGATGGTTCACTTTTCCATTTAAATGGAATGTTTCCTTGTCACTAAACCCTAAACACGGAAGAAAACTGTCAGCCTTCACCTTGCCAAGAATGAAATTACAGAATTCCACATGTTTTTGTTTGTCACTTCATGAAGAGCTTGCAGTAGCTGAATTTTGTATGGTTCCATTTGTAAACGTTGCTGCAACACACACCAGACGGACATCAGGGGCATGTTGAGCTGCATAGTGAACAGATTTCTGCGGACTCCTGGTGAAACTATGGCAGATGCATTCGATGTCCGTGTCAGACACTCAGGGATGGCCCAGCGATTTGCCTTTACATAAACAACCTGTTTCGCAGAATTGTTCATGGCATCGTCTAATGCTCTGTGGTGTATGAGGATCCACACCATACCTAGTACGAAAGTCACGCTGAACAGTTATTACTGACCCACACTGCAAAGAAAGTACAACACAAAACGCTTTCTGTTGTCTCAATTGAAGTTGGTGCACTCTGCTGTTACCTAACGGGAACCATGTAAATCTTGAGAGTTTGCCCTTTCCAACAGCACATTTTTCACGCACATATCTCAAATAACATAGTAGTTTAAATCGGATGATTCTTTTGATACACCCTGTATTTAAATGATGTAAGTATTTGAACTAAACGAGGGATGGACATAATGACGAAAATGAGACTCAAACCAGAACTCAGCAGTATCAAGCACTATTGATTTTTTTCCATCTTTATGTATTTTAACTTCACAGAATTGATAGTAGAACAGGCACCTCTGTTTAAAAATTTACTTCAGCCAGGAATCAAACCTAAAGCACCTATGTGACAGGCGATCATTCTCCTGTTGAGAAAAGTTGACCTTTCTTTAGCATATTAAAGACAGTTGAAAAACTTCAAAGTTGATTTTTTCAAGAATTTTTGAGGGTTGCATTGCACTATTTTGGGACATTAATCTTTCAGTTTTGAGCTTCAAATACCTTAAATATAAAAAAATTACAAAAATGTGATTGCTGTGTGGTCCCGTTGTGAGACAAACAATGGTCTAGTATGGTTGGATTCCAGGCAGTGAGTACACATAAAAGCACGACTCGCAGCACCTAAAAGAAAACAGTTAGGTTGGTCATCGAAATATTCTGCATAAAATGGAAACTACAGCTTGGCAGAACATTCGCAGCTACACTAGTAACCAGTTGCGCTGGAGAAAGCTGAGAGATTACAGCAGCAATAAAAGCTTCAACAATGACAGACTTTTCCACTTAAGCTGTAGTTATTAAGACCTCTTGTTAGTCACACAATTAGTTTTGTCTTAAAGGTATTTTCGATTGTTTATAAGGAACATGGTGCCATATGCCTCAGAATAAAAATTAAATGTATCAAAAGTGTTGTGTGTTAAACAAGAAAGTCTGTTACTTCATAATATGAGCTGCTTTCACTGTGTGGAACTCCAAGTCACAAATAAAGATGTCGAAAAATTGCACCCTGAATTTAATGAAGCACTTAAGTTGAACCTCATTTTTACGTTCTGGATTACTACAGCAGTAGGTGACTTAAAGAGCAATAAAGACTGGTTTATTCTACTAGTTTGCTCTGACTGAAATGCTCAGAGTCAAACAATTGCGAACTGTATAATTTACAAACCATCACAATGGTACCACATTGTCCAAATTCACTGCCATCTTGATGTGTGTGGCACCTTGTTGTTAACAAACACTCAAAAATTCTTTTAAGCCAAAAATAGGTGTGCGACTAAGAGGAGGCCTTAATAAATGCAGCCAAAGTGGGAAAATGCTATTGTCAGTTTTGAAACTTTTATTTCACCTGTGATTTCTCAGGTTTTCTTGGTGAAATTAATAATGCGCTTCTGGTGCTCTGCCAAGTTTTTTTCCCTTTCTCTTCACAATATTTTGACAACCAACTCTGCCATCTTCTTCAGGTGCTGTGAGTTTTGCTGTTACTTGTGTTTGTTGCTTGAACTCCAACCAGACAGTGAACTATTTTTTGGTCTCTGCCACTATTTATGGCCAGGCTCGATACCCAATGCCCACTATGGCCATCAATGTCTTTTGTTTTTTCAGAGCTGGCAGTGATATTCTGTGAAACACATATTCTCTCAGCATTTACCAATTCTAGTGGATGTGATGGTCAATGAGATTTTAATAAATAGAGTACCAGACCCCAAGCTTTATTTAAATTGAAACCACCATCTCTGTTTATAAGGTTTTCTGATTTCTTTATTTTTATAGACTCTTAATTAGGCTGTCCCAGATACTTGATGTTTGCATCACCGTACTGATCTCGTTGCATTTCATTTCACCATTAAATTCAAGGCAGTGCTTGGCGGCTGCTGGATTTGCTGTGTTGTTTTAGTTAGATATGCTGATGTTTCTTGCATATATTGTTGAATGTTTTGATGGTCTGTTTCACAGAACTTATTAGGCACATTCTGACATCTAATTATGTGCTGTTCGATGGACAGTACTGTGAAGAGACCGCTTGTATGGTGATGGGTAGTCATTTATCACCTGTCGTTGCAAAGCTGTACGTTAAACACTTTGAAGCAAAGGCATTAGAATCCTCCGAGCTGAAACCAACGTGTTTCTGTCAGTGCGTGGACAACGCATTTGTAGTGTGGCCACATGGACTGGAAAAGCTTTAAGAGTTCCTGGACCATTTAAACTCCATACGTAATAATATAAAATTGGTGATATAATATATATAGAAAAACTACACACACTGACTTCTCTCTCCGCACCTCGAGCCATCACCATCTGTCAGAACCGTAGAGCTTGAACACTTTCAGGCAAGGAGAAGAAATAAAATGCTTATGAAAAGTATTCCAGATGGATGAGTAGTCAGATCTTCAAATTGAACAGGCGATGCAGGCAAAATCAAGAACACCTGAGAAAGCAGTTGAGACTGTGGTCGAGGAAGAGAAGCCAAAAGATGCTTATCTGCCTTACAATGGCTCAATATCTGGAAAGATCAGCAGACTCGTAGGGAAACATGGCATACAGTGAAATGCAGTAAGATGATAGCAGTATAGTGATGCAAATGTCATACTTCTGAGACAGCGTAATTAAGAAGTCTGTCCAAATAAAGGCATCAGAAAATGTAATAAACAGGTACAGTGGTTTCAGTTTCAATAACATTTAGGGTCTGGCACTCAATGTATTAAAATCTCATCAGCCATCACATCCACCAGAACTGGAAAAAGCCGGCAGAATTTGTGTTTGAGAGAATACCAGTGCCAGCTCTGAAAAACAAAAGAGTATAAAAGCGCTTAGTGGGTGCTGGGAATCAACCTCAGCTATAAATGGCAGCATGAGACTGACAATAGTTCACTGTTTGTTGGTCTCAAGGTAGGAAGTACACATAACAGCAAAACTTGCAGCACCTGAAGAAGATGGCAGCGTTTGTCGTCAAAATATTGTGCATAAAATGGAGGTGACAACTCGCCAGAACACCAGGACGCACATTGTTAATTTATTTGTCTTATCTCAACTGCAATTCAGTTTCAGAATTTCTCCTCAGTTTCCTGTAAGGCTTGCTCAATATACAGATTTAAACAATGTGTGGGGACAGACTGCCCCCCCCCCCCTCTCCCCCCACCCCTTCCCCCCTCCCCTCCTTCTCAGACGGAGCAAGGTGGCATTGTGGTTAGCACATTGTACTTTCATTCGGGAGGATGATGGTACAAATCCATGTTCGGCCTTCCTGATTTAGGTTTTCTGTGATTTCCCGGAATCATCCTGGGCTCTTTGAAAGGGCATGATCGATTTCCTTCTCTATCCTTAAAACATTCCGAGCTTGTGCTCTGTCTGTAATGAGAGATGTAAAATGTTAGATTTAGGGATAAAACAAAAGAGATTATTTCAGTGTAAGTGTGATTTAAAATTATTGTACTGAGGTAAAATGTATTACACATTAACTAATGGATTTTATACAAATTAAAACAGTTGCTCAAAGGAGAAAATAAATTGAATAATAAACTTAGGTGACATGTTCCAAAGGTGTGGATGGACAAATTGAACTTGTCTTTAATAGATCCTGAATTAGAAACAGCTAAGATATTCTAGTACGTGAAGCAGCTGTGATTTACAAAGCCACACCGTTGAAACATGTCATCAAAGTTTATTGCTCAGTTTATTTTTTTCTATGAACAACTGTTGTAATTTGTATATAGTCCATTGGTTAATCTGTCACATATTTTATCTTAGTTAAATAATCTTACATCACATTTACACTGAAGTAATCCCTATTGTTTTATTCTGTGGTTAGCACATTGGACTTTCATTCGGGAGGATGATGGTACAAATCCATGTTCGGCCTTCCTGAATGTTTAATATTTTGACGACCAACGCTGCCATCTTCTTCAGGTGCTGTGAGTTTTGCCATTATGTGTAGTTGCTGCCTTGAGACCAACAAACTGAACTATTGTCAGGCTCATGCTGCCATTTATAGCTGAGGTTGATTCCCAGCACCCACTAACATTAACATTTTAAACATCTGGCTATGGAGATATGCTGTAAATGCACTAGTTTAAAATCTTTGATCCAATAAAATTTCACTTCACCACAGTTACCTTTGTATCTGATGATGGCATAACAGCTGAAAACCAGTTTCTGAAATAAGTAACAAATATTGTAGAATATTACATCAGTGTTATGTGTTTTTTCATGCATAATGTATAAAATATTCTACCAAGAAATTACAGAACAGTCAATTAGTGTACTTACAGAATAGATTTAAGAAAGGCAAATCTACATTTACAGGAATTGTAGAAAACTTTTACAACACTGGCCAGACTACACTTTTTGAAATTCTGGAAGTAGTAGACATAAAATATAGAGCAAAATCTTATCTACAACTTGTACACAAACAAGGCTGCAGCTATAGGAGTTGGGGGACATGAAAGGAAAGCAGTGGTTGGAAAGGGAGAGAGACAGTACTGTAACCTATCTCGCCTCTTGTTCAGTCGTCTGTATATTGAGCAAGCAATACAGGAAACTACAGGGTCAGAAAGGAGAAATAAAACCATCTTAAGAACGTAGATGGCATTTTTCCACTTAGTCTGTATTTATTAAGACCTCCTTAGAGTTGCACAGGTAGTTTCAGCTTAAATCAGTTTTTTGATTGTTATAAAAAAATCCACCTGTAGAGCCTGTGCAGGATACAGTGGTTGATGCACAGTGAACAATTTCCATCCAAAGTGCTGAGCAAGTTTGTTCATTTGCTCAGAAGGAGAGGCCGACAGTGTTTGCCACCTTTCGACTTGTCAGCAATAACAGAACCATTTTTATTTTACTTGTAGCTTTATATATCACGTCCATGATGCTGTGCCCATCATTTTATTAATGAAAAATAGATGTCACTATGTTGTGGTGTTGGGTGCTTATTACATAATATGTTGCCGTGAATGAAATTTAGCTAATATGCTGAATTTTTCTTTAGACTTGGGTGTATGTGTCTATCGATTATGCCGTGTCAGTGATAAAGCCAGCTCTGTATTTCATAAACTGTTTAAGGTATTGAAATGAGATTTTGGCAAAAGATAGCATGGAAAGAGGAGAGTATTCTGCCATATGGTTATTATGCAAAACTTCATTATTTACCATGTTATTTCACTAACTGTAGACTTTTCAATGAAAAAATGTAATTTTTAAGGACCGTCGATAGCTGGTGAAATGAGAAATTCTGCTGGTTTCAGAACAACATAAGTGAAGACATTACACGTTTATTTTGTACCGAGGGTGTGCTATTTCATAAGCTACTTTACTTTTCCTCAGTTCCTCACTTAATAAACTTAATAATCCACTGTTTCAAAATTCTCTCTCAATTGAGTCTACACAATGTGTTAGTGATGTGAGACTGTGTAAACTCCACTGCTTTTGGCAAAAGAAGCAAATTTTAACATTACTGCCTGAGAAATGTGTAGGTTTTACTCCAAATTTGCCACTCGTGACGCTTCTCTGAAAGTTAACAAACGTTTAACAAGCCAGGCGAAAATATATCGCTGCATTTTTGGTGGAATTTTTTACATACTAACCAAAGAAGAGATGACAGATTTTTTTAAATGGCCACAGAAAATCTGATCTTATGCTTCAGTTTAAAACGACACTTCCCCTCCACCGCTTGGCATTTCTGCCACACTGCCTGCCCCTGAACCTCACCACTACCGCACACCACATGTGTGACCTGCCATGTACACATCTGTCAGCCACAGCATTCTGTGCAGACTGTACAGGGTGGTATCTGTTTGTGTTCGGCCATGACAGTCTGGAACAAAAACACAGTGTTCTAATGAACCTAGAACATTGACCAAATGTTGTCTCAGATCCTGAAAATCTGCCCCACTGACAAAGACAACTACAAATAATCTTCTGTGAAAGTGAGTATAGTTAAAGTTAGATTTTGTAGGCAAAGAAAATATTCCTGAAGAACAGAGCAAGAAGTTGCATTTATATATATATATTTTTTAACTCAGTATTAGCCAAACCCCCCTGAGAAAATGGACACCAAATTAGATTGGACGAGACTTTTACTACATTACGAGGACAAACAAGAAGTGGCTTGTATTAAACTCTCAGAAAACTCCTTTAATAAAGATGTCAGTCAACAACTTGGGATATTGTGGGATTCATCAGTTGTAAGGAGGGGCAAACATTGATTACAAACATTGCCTTATCTGGCGGCACAGTGAGCTTCAGTGATGTCACAGTCAGCAACACAGCTATATAAGGATCATAATGGCTGAGAAGAATTTGCCTGAAAAAAGAAATTTAACATCTTCATGTGGCTCAAAGCCGAAGATGATTTTATTGATTCATATCACTGAGAGTACACTCTTTTGTGCTCAAAGCGTGTTTCTCGTTATGTGTACAGCACAGCATTTCAAGTTGCTGCCTTATTGTCTTTATCAGTATTGAGTACTAGTATGATTTTTCTCTCGCCCATTCTTAGAGCTATGCGGCTCCAGTGTATTTTGGATTTCTAATTTTTTTTTATTTGGCCACTGTACGTTGCATACAGTTTAGTTTGAAACTCTGGGAACCTTATAGATTTTATAGTAAATCACAGAACATTTTTGTTTGTAGGTGTGGAAGAATGTTTCCGAATCGGACCGTCGCGATATCTATGAAGATGTTATCTTCAACTTGGCCAAGAAAGAGAAGGAAGAAGCGAAAATAATGAAGAAGCGGAACATGAAGCGCCTGGCCGAGGTACTGGACTCGATGATGAACATCCAGTACTCCACGACATGGCAGGAGGCGCAGCAGATGCTTCTGGACAACCATGAGTTTGCAGATGATGCCAACCTGCTGGGTCAGTTCATTACATGTTCATAAATTAAAAGGAAGGTCAGTGTTGGCCATAATATTGATGTTTTATTGATAGCAGAATCGATTTTCGATCACATAGTGATCATCTTCAGTTCTGTACAAATTAAACTCAGACACTGGTATCCAGTTATTGATAGTAGTGATGATGATGATGATGATGATGATGATGATGATGATGATGGTGATAGTAATACAGACAAATCAGTGTAAAACAATATTGTGAAAAGCTTAGATAGACTGAAGCTTTTTTTTAAATTCATACCTCGAGAATAAATGTAGCGCTAGAAATGTTAGTGTCACAAGCAATCTGCCTTTGATGGATTTATGCATAATAGTACCGAGATTGGAAATTTTAGGTCAAATTATAGAGAGAACTTCTTCCATCTCCATCGCTGTCATTCTCGTAAAGTTTAGACATTGTTATGGCTTTTTCATCACAAGCTCTGGAATGAGATTCTTACATGCTCTAAACTCATCCTGCTGCCCAGTTTGCTTTCTTGTTGGACACGAATACGGTCAATTATTCTTTGCTACTGAAAATACAGCTGCAGCCTGAGGCTACCTCTTCCTTCATGCTCTGAACAATGCCAGAAAAATCTTTTGGAACATGATCTCTCACCTCTCACAGATACTCCCACCCATTGTGTGTTAACACTTTTAACATCTGCTCTTGAAAGATTTACAGTTACTTACAGGAAGCAGTTGCAGGGAACTATCTGACAGTAACCGTCAGTAAATATTCACCCCTATTGTAAACTGTTCTGTGAGAGTACTAAACGGTCTGAGATGAAAAGATTTTAAAATTTACCCTATGCCTGAGACCTTAATAACATGTGTTAGAAATTAAACATGTGCACAATTTTATTAGAAACATGGCTGTTACAGTACAGAATAATGAACGAAATACACAAAATTTCTTATCGAATGGTGCAGCAGATTACGGGAGATCCCGATGCCTTTGGTTCTAATATACCAATGATACCAGCAATTTTTTTAGGAATGGAATGTAACAATGTGAACAGTAGACAGTCAGATCAACCCATGACTACATAGTAGACCCAGAGGAAGACCACTGCAACTGTGGTTGTAATGTCAGTGACAGTTATGTTACAATATGACTTAGTATTTTGCCCAAGAAACATTTATGTTAACGCAATCCACACAGATATTACACAAGCTGAGAGTACGAAAATACTGTAGAGAGAACATATTTTCGTTATGTAACAATCCTGTCATTATTTCAGGTATGGACAAGGAAGACGCCTTGATTGTATTCGAAGAGCACATACGGCAGCTGGAGAAGGAAGAGGAGGCAGACAAGGAACGGGAAAAGAAGCGCTCAAAGCGGCAGCAGCGGAAGAACCGTGACGCGTTTGTGACGCTGCTGGACGAGCTGCACGAGCAGGGCAAGCTGACGTCGATGTCACTCTGGGTAGAGCTGTACCCCACCATCAGTGCCGACCTGCGCTTCTCCGCCATGCTCGGCCAGCCTGGTCAGTAAATTGTGTAGCTATTTTCCAACGAGTGTTCGTATCACCTTCCGTGCGTAACGTCTTTATGCAGAGAATTAGTAGTGAGTATGGTGCTTGATATTCTACTTTTGTTCATAAGCTTATTTCAGCCTTATTGCCTTCATCAGTACATCAGAAAACAATTTCATTTTTTTATATTTTACATAATATATAATTTATAAGGGTTTTTTAAACTGAATGTTGTATTCACATTCTGACGTTGTAAACGGATGTGTCTCAACTATGAGTAAACTGTTGCTGCTGTGTAGTTGTTGGATGTTACGTTTTTTCAGTAACATTTTAAAGCGTTTCAGTGATATGATGTTGCAAATATAATATGTTCCATTACTATTTTGACAGGGAATTAAAGTTTGACAGCTAGTTGTTTACTCAAATATATTGATGTGTTTGTAATCTCTGGCGTTTTGGTTACCCATTATCCCTATATAAAATTTCAATTTTTTTTTTTTTTTTTTTTTTTTTTTTTTTTTTTTTTTTTTTTTTTTTTTTTTTTTACTGTATGTGGTTGGAATTGGTTTGACCATTTGGTATATCATGAGGATAACCCTTGTGAGTGTTTGTATTTCAGATTCCTCCAAAATATTTTTGATTGGACTTTTTGGGATTGTGTGCAGGATTTGCAATGTGCTTTCAATGTTTCAACTTCATGTTTGTCATTTTTGAGGTGTGTAAAGAAGGTCTATTGGTTGTTAGTTGTTTCTTTTGTGTGTGCTCAGAAAGAAAAACATAAAGTTTGCAACACTGAAAATGCACTACAAACCTGCGCAAAATATGAAAAGTCCAATTGTAAATATTTTGGAGGAATTTGAAATACACATACACACTAAGGATTATCCCCATGCTATACCAAATGAACAAACCAATTTCAAATGTACACAGTTTTTTTAAATAAATCATTGAAATTTTGTATAGGGATAACGGATAACCAAAACACACCAACAACAGTTCCATAGGTATACAATCTGCAGGAACAGAAATATATTTGAGTAAACAATTGACTGTCAAACCTGAATTTCCACAACTGTGTAAATAATAAAAAAGAATTGTAATATACATACAATATCAAATCATCAAACAACTTTAAAATGTTACTGAAAAAATATTACAACTATGTACAGCAGCAATGATTTATTAAAAGTTGACATATGTCCATTTAAAACATTAGCATGTGAGTACAATATCCAAGGGAAAAAAAACCCTCTATAAATTTTATACTATGTAAAATATGAATACATGCAATTGTTTGCAGATGTGCTGTTCAGGGCAATAAAGCTGAAATAAGCTTCTAAAAAAATTTAAAAAAATCAAAAAGTCAAGCAGCATACTGTCTATTAATTCTCTGCATAATGTCCTGCTGTGACATATTATATGCTTCAGGTTCCATGATACAAAAACAGAGGTATGAGAATTCTTATGATCTATTATGCAGTTACATAATTGACAGATACTGCAAATTTGCTATGAAATGACATTGCAAGTACAATACTGTGCAGAAATAATTTAAAGATTTAGTTGATAATAAAAGAGAGAGATATTACAGTCGACAGACAGGATTCATTGTTCAGTATGTCAACAAGCACTCTGTGCTAAATTTGCAGGTATGCAGCCCGAGAAGAAATTGGTGGTGTGAATAGTAACATTTCTGAAGTTACGTGCATTATTTCACTTATTCCACTGTCAGTTGCAACAGTTTTTGATGGAATGAACAGAGAGTGTGGAGAGTACATTGGTTAAGTCACACGGCATGCATGGAATGATTTTTCGATTTAAAATTCAATATTGTTGAATTTATGAAGGAAAAACGAGAACATCCAGAATGGATTGCAGATCTTGCATTTTAAATGGACTTGACTGCACACTCCATACAGTAAAATATTGCAAGGTGAGAAAAAACTTCTTTATTACCTGATAGGGATCCATTTTAATAGAAGATCTCATTATAAGCAGGGACACATTTGGACAAACACAGTGCAGTTCCCCAAGCTCAATGCTATTGAAGAAAAGGGGATGCTTAAAGAATTCATTGCGTTCTTGAAAGAATTGTTTCCTAAATATTTTGGGAACACCATCAGTCTTACATCTGTTTTCGAGACCATTTTCTGTTTGAGTTGGAAGCACCCCTGTTCATGTGGAGATGTAACTGATTGATATGAAGAGTAATTCCCATTTTAAAGACAAATCCTTTTACATTAAAACTGTGCAGGATGTCTACATTGCTTTCCTCAGATAGCATTTCCACATCTTCATTATGAGGTTGGAAAAGTGCTACAATATTTCAATTCAACATATGTGCGTGAATACCTTTTTCCGATTGTGAATCTAAGTCAGTCACGATTACACGGTAGCTTCAGTGTGAAAATCTGAAACAGTCTGTGTGCACATAAGCGGGCAGTTTGTACCATATAAAAATTATATTATGTCTTCAGTGTGCCAAAAAATGATTGAATAACACTGAAAGTGTGTCTTGTTTGTGATGTATGTTGTTGAGCAATGTGAAATATGAAACTAAATTGTAAGCAGTGTGACTGCATTGCCTTTTAAATGCAGCACTTTCGCAGTTTCCCCCTCTCCCCTCCAAGTGATGAGACAGTGTGCCGTGGTACTGGGGGAAACATTCAGTAAGGCTGATCGTCCCAGCGCATGGCACTGATGTATGGGAATGCAATATCTGTTTTTAGGTTGTTTTTTTTTTTAAGTAGGAACTAACAAAGATGATGACACTAAAACTTGTATTAACTTTGGTTGACGAAATTCCAAACTGTTGAATACAAAATATTCTCATAAATCGAGCTCCTGTGCTTTGAGATGAATGGAAACAAACCTGATGGTGTCACGTCAGAGTTAGTTATGGAAAAGATGTTATCATGTCGTGTGTGTGTGTGTGTGTGTGTGTGTGTGTGTGTGTGTGTGTGTGTGTGTGACTTTGCACTAATTTGCCATAGTACTATAACCAGCCACTTAATACTGCAGTAGTCCATCTTTGGAATGCAATACAGCACTGATTCTTAGTGTTACAGAGTCAGCAAGTTCTTGACATTTCTGGATGTATGTGGCATTGGATGTCTAAGCACAGGTCATGCGGTTCTCTAAATTATGGGCCAGTGGTTTCTGGGTGCAGAGTTGGTGCTCAATAGCCACACATGAGTATCATCAGGTTCATATCAGGCAAACTTGATGCCCAAGATGTCAATGTGAGTTAACTATCGTGCTCTTTAAACCACTATAACATGACACTGGCCTTGTGATATTGAGAGTCCTCTTGTTGGAAGATGCTGCTGTGTGGTTATAATTAAAGTGCACTACTCACAGAGGTCCAATGTGGACTGTAATTATTGTGTGGCAGTGAAAAAATAGAATTGATTTACGCTGGGAAAAAAAATTAGTTCCAATTTTGGCCACCAGGTGCAAATCTGGTGCTGTGAATGCAAAAAAGACGTACAGAAGTGTTTCCATATGTGTTAGGAACAGGCTGCAGGCAGAAAAAGTGAAGTAAGTGAAAAAGGCATAACGTTGATTTTATTATTGATTGCTGTTGACAGAACTTCTTCAGTATGAGCAACGGAGGCATCGACAAGATACTGCATCCGTAAAATGACGTAATCAACAGTTGCTTGCAGCAGTTCCAGTGGAATTTGAGCAAGCCATTCCTGTATACTGGTGTTCAGATCAGGTATAGATCGAAAGTGTCCCTGGTAAACACATTCCTTCCCCAGAGCCAAAAATCGCACGGATTCAGATCCGGTAGTCTTGCAGACCGTGCATGTGGAAAACCTTTGGAGATAACAGCTTTGTGGAAGGTTGCATTTAGCAGACCATTGACTGGACGAGTGACATGAGGTGTTGCCCCATCTTGTATGAAAACAGTGGTTTCCACACAGTTCACTCTTCCAAAGCAGGAATCACATGCTGTACAAGGAGGTCTTGATAATGTGCAGACGTCACAGTATACTTGACACGCCTTCTGGATGGATTTTCTTCGAAGGACTACGGACCGAGACTAAAGGCTCTTGTGAATCCACACCACGGAGTCATGTAAAGTGAATGGAATGGCTTCTTTGTGCACAACACCACTTTAACAGCATCCCAAACTCAGCAGTTCAGTGTATTCACTGCACCCTCTAGTGGATGTCACACCATCACATGAACAGTGTACAGCACTAGGTTTCTACCTGGTGACCACAGTTGGAAATTTTTCAGCGTAAATTGGTTCTGCATTAACACGTTAGTGTATATACCAAGTTTCACTGCCATACGATAATTATAGATCATCATGCTACACTTATTTAGAACCACTCGGTATTTCCGTTGAGCATGACTTCGAGCATGAAAGGATGCAGATCTGTAGTTAAGTTCACATGGTCCACAGCTGTCACGGTGCCTTAGATTACTACCACAGGTCCTGTGGAAACAGAAGTAAATGTCCCCCATAGCATAATACTGTCCCACTATCGTAAGATCTCATCTGTGGTGCAATGCACGTTTCTAGCAGCTGCTCTGCAGGGTGACACATGTGGACAACACCATCAATCAACCTGGTTTAGCGAGGAACAAGAGTCATCTGACTAGGTGACACATTTCCTATGATCCACAGTCGTCTCTGAGATACCATGGACACTGCAACTGTAATTGTTGATGCTTTTGTGTTTACTTAGCTTCATCTTGAGCATTGTGCACTGAACGGTGTACTCCAGAACACTTGAACTTGTGCCAGAAATGTACTTTCACTAGATCTGCCATTGAATGATGCCTCTCAGTCTTTACAAAATGGATGTGCCTCATATCCCAGACTTCTTTGACAGTTTCATCAACTACCACAGATGTTCACAACAGTAGAATGTGAACAGATGACCACCTTTGCTGTTTCAAAGTTCCTCATTCTGAGCCTTTGAACCATAACAATCTGCCCATTTACAGAGTTGCATACGTCAGTGGGTTTTCCCATTTGCTGCCCATACTTGTTGCTAGAATGATTCTCCATTTGTCTCTGCTCCACTTGCAGACATCCCTTACTGTGTCGTGCCTGCAGCATAACTAGACAGCATTCAATCTCACAGTGAGCAGTGGTCCTGTATTTTGGATCATCAGTGTAAGTTGACTTATGAATGTAAGGGAAACATGTCTGAGAGGTGTATTCTAGTGCCTGTGTAGTTTTGAGGAGAACAAAGGAATTTCAAGATTTACAGCTAGTATTTGGTTCTGTTTAACATATACATCTGTAATGTTCTGAACAAAATTTTCTTAAACTCGGATAGTTCTGTTAATGTAAAAATGGAAACTAGCATTTGCTGAAGCTCAATCTTGTACGTTTGTAAGTGAGAAGTGTATCCTTACTAGCTGATCATCTGGCATTGCCCAGTCTTATATTAGGCCAGTATTATGCAATAAAATTAAGTGATCTCTCAGGTTTTCTTGGTGTGATTGATTAATGACATGCTTCCAGAAGTATAATAAGTAAAATAACGTTCTCAAAGATTTTTTATAAGACCTTTTATGGAGTATCTGGTGGTTTTCTGGAATGCTTTTATTGACATCTATATACCGTATTTACTCGAATCTTAAGTCGCACTCGAATCTAAGCCGCTCCTGAAAAATGAGACTCGAAATCAAGGAAAAAAAATTTCCCGAATCTAAGCCGCACCTGAAATTTGAGACTCGAAATTCAAGGGGAGAGATAAGTTTTAGACCGCACCTCCAAATCGAAACAAAGTTGGTCCAGTGTAATCTGAGACACAATTTAGGTTGAATGAGTGATGATACAGCTACAGTAGTTTGGTTCGAGTCGTAAGCTTAGCAGTTAAGCTTTACCAGGTAGGCATTGCTATGCGTTAGGCGCTCCGTCCGTATTTATACGGCTACCCTTCCTTTTTCATGTGCTTTGCCTGGTTTGAAGTGATTGCTTATTTTTCTTTGATCTGATAAGTGCCGTTCTCTTTGTTATAGGTTTTTACGTCATTCTAAGCTGAAAATGCATTATTGTACTGTGTGATGCATTGTTTGTCCCATTCCGATAATGAGTGTTTACGACCTGTCGCCGCTTTTGGCATGGCTTGCTTTTGTGCACGTTACCGCTGCTTAAAATTAAAAGAAAAGAGAGGTATCATCTCATTAGCGAAACAATGGCAATAGACTGCTTTTTGTTGTTACTTACACTGCTACTTTCTTTGATAATGATCAACAAGAACCAAATAATAGACTGCGTATGATAGAAGATGTTCTAAATGAGAGTTTACCGAAAATTTTTCTCCGTTTGAAAATCTTTGCAGGCGCCTCTTTAGTACATTACATTCTGCACAGAAATTAGAGTCATCTTAGATTTTAAAATCTTGTCAGTTGCCGTGCTTCATTTCTGACTGTATCACTATTCGGCATAAGAATAATATGAATATAAACATGACATGATATGTATATTCTTCCGCGTTTGCTGTTGTCTCACTCTAGTTTTGTAGTTTATTAGGCAGACAGGATTTAAATGAGATAGCAGCAAACACGAAAGAATACGTGGCAAAATGTTTACATTCGTATTATTCTTATGGTGAAGAGAATACTACTTCACAATTCATAAAAGTTCCTAAGCAACTATCTCTTTTAACAGGTGGGAAAAAATTCAGAACGTAGATTTAGCCATATTAACAGACAAACATCCCAAACAGTCTTGCCAGTCAGATTTTCATAGTACATTGAAAGGCTGCTACATTCAAAGATGAACAATACCGAATTTGTATTTACTTCATTGGATAATGTATGAAAATGCAGTGGTCGAAACTCGGGGCAGAGAAAAAAGCTCATCTTCCACGTTTTAATTTATTTACTGACGCAGAGGTTTTGGCACCAGTATTTATCTTTGTGCCTGCAAAGTATGCCTGTGTAGCGCTACATATATTCAACAGCAGACGTTAGTTGTGGTGGCACCTACCAATATTTTTCAGAACTTCTGCTTACTTTGCACTCGATTCTAAGCCGCATGCGGTTTTTTGGATTACAAAAACCGGAAAAAAAGTGCGGCTTAGATTCGAGTAAATACAGTGCATGCTCTGTAAACCACTGTTAAGTGCATGGCAGACAGTACTTAGCATGGTACCACATGTTAGTGTTTTCCCACACACATTGCAGTTTTTCCCATACAGAGTGTTAGAAGAATGATTGCTTGCATTCCCGTGTGTGATGTAGTCTAATCTTGTCTTCATGGTTCCTGCAGGAGTGATACATAGTAGAATGAAGATCTCTATATTCCTCACTTAATACTGGATCTCAAAAATTTGTATGTTTTCTCAACATAATTGGCATCTACCTTAAAAACTTCTGCCAATTAAGGTTTTTCAATATATTCGTGATCCTTCTTCATAAGTCAAACAAACCTGTGACCACTTGTGCCGCTCTTCTTTATTTTTCATTCACTGTCCCGTGTTAATCCAGTTTGGTATCAATCTTTCACACTGGAACAATTAGGACTTAGAGGTGGTCTTCCTTGTAGACTGATTGCATTTTACCAGTATCCCTGCTAAGGAACCGAAGTCGGCCAGTTGCTGTACCTACAACTGAGCATGTGTGATCATCTCATTTCATACCTATGCGAACTATTACAGCGTTATATGGAAGTATTTGTACGAAGGGACTGCCTCAAACTGTGACTCACAGATGTTGTAATCGTAGAATATTACTTTTGTTCCTTTGAGAAGTGCACAGTTTTCATTTCTGGACATTTAGAACAAATTGTCAGCCTTTTCAACACTTTGAAATCTTATAAAGACCTAACTGCATCACATAGTAAGCTCATAAAAATTGGAACATGGTCTTCATTTTTATAAAAGATTGTCCCAAGATATTTAATTTGTTTATATTTTGTAAGTATAACTATAGATTGCAGTCTTGTGCAAATCAATTTTAATGTTAACATCAGACTTGAATATCTTGTTATGGCACCAAGTGCAAATTAGTAATCCACATGATTTTTTTTTTTTCCTTTTTTTTCCTTTCCTCCCCCCCCCCCCCCCCCCCCCTCCACCCCCCCTGCCCCCCCCCCCCCCCCCATCTCTCTCTCTCTCTCTCTCTCTCTCTCTCTCTCACACACACACACACACACACACACACACACTTACTTTTATTTATATGTCTATTGACTAAAGTGTTACTTGTTTTCTGTAGGTTCCACACCCCTTGATCTCTTCAAGTTTTATGTTGAGGACCTCAAATCAAGGTTCCATGATGAGAAGAAGATAATAAAGGAAATATTGAAGGAAAAAGGCTTTGAAGTGCAGGTAAGTAAATGTAATGGTCTTCAGCTGTCAGTGAATTGTTTATTAAATTATTAAATTTGTGAATTATGCACATAGTTAATTTTAATAATGATGTTTGAGATACAAATTTTGCATTTTTAGTTCATTGTGGTTCTAAATGACTGTGGCCTTCTTTTGGGGAAGAGTAGTGTTCAAATTCCCATCTGGCCCTTGTAAATTAAGTCAGGTAAATGCTGGGATGGCTCCTTACATAGTCTGTGGCATCTTTGGCCTCCCATCTGTCTCTGTCAGTCTAGTACTCGTTGCTAGTCGTGATTTCCAAAGTGCTATCACAGAATTACGTCTGGCAGTATATGTATTCATGATGTCTGCAGAGGAATTAATTCTTTCTCAGATGATTTTGAGGAAATGATTTGTCTAAAAAACTAATTACATCACAGACATTGATATTTCAAAATGAACTTGTCTTCTGGTTACTCCACATAGTTGATGCTTTGAGATAAAGTAACCATGACACTTAATTTGCAGACTTTGCATTAAAAAGTATAATCACTGGGTGTATTACTTTTGTAGTACTTGAGATTATGAATTTCTGTGTACAAAAGATTGCTAGATTATATCAGCTATTTTTAAAGCTAAAAGCAGAATCGTGTGTTCCCGCTGTAGAGCAAATACATTTTACATAGCGAAGGTGCACCATGTGCAGCATCAGAAATTGTAGATGAACTGTGCCTGTCCAACACCATATTTATAGAATGGATATTCTATTTAATTGTTTGCCATGGGAAATGTTTGTCCATGAAACAACCACCACTTATTGTTGGTCTCAGTGATAACAAACACGAAGTTGAGAAAAGGACAAGACAGACAAGTGGCACTACCTTTCTGTTAAAGCTATTAAATAACAGGAATATGTAGGAGATTTTTATTTATTGGTGTCATTTACATTGTATGAAATCAGTTTATGACAAGGAAAAGAAAAAATAGAATTTCAAGAAAATTGGCTATTGCTGTAGAAGGGCTCTCTTCTGTAAGACATGTTATTGCATAATTAATGTTATTGCATATTTACAATAGTCCCGATGAAGGAGGTAGACTATTTTGGCATAAACCGTTACTGAAGAAAATTTCCTTCTGAAGGATAGCCTTTACAAAACTAAAAATTACACAACTCTTAGCTCAGCACTGCAAGCTTAAAATGGTGCTGCAGACAATCAGCAAGCATTACCACTAATCTATACTAATAATAAAACTGTAAAGTTGTCATATCAGTCTGTTTATTTGAACACTCTAATCTCCAAAACTACTACATGGGTAAGTCAAGCATAGCTTGGGGTGACGCATAGGCTCTATTTCATCAAAATTGGATAAAAAGGTGATTTAAAATTTTATCTAAAATGAGATATACAGAAATTTACTCTTTGTAAAAACTGTTGATATTTGAACTGTGTCATATTTATGAAAATCCTTATATTGATTCGTATGTTCTGCATAATATGATTCAATGTGACGAATACAATGCTTATACGACCCTCAATGTGTTTAATCCGTATTTCCTACTAATATTATTAAATGCGAAAGTAACACACGAACGTTGTCACGACGAAACTGCTGAACCAATTTTGATGAAATTTTGAGGTAGTGTGGAGCCTGAGGAGGAGTATGGGCTACTTTGGGGGGCTAGGGGAGGTGGGGGGGCAGAGAGAGGGGAGAGAGAGAGAGAGAGAGAGAGAGAGAGAGAGAGAGAGAGAGAGAGAGATATTTGTTGCATAATGTCTACATTAGCGACTTCAGTAGCAGAATGCTTAGATGGGCGCTCCTGCCCACACCCTCCACACACATTGCTCAGCAGTGGTGCTGCACGTGCCACCACATCTTGCATTAGGGTAATGGAGTGGCCGTGACAGTACTATTGATATGCAAGCACAGCCATGGGTAACATATAGTTTTTATTATAAGTGGTGTGAACTTTTGGACCAGACTAGTATAATAACTGCTGCATCATGTGTGCAACAGTAAAAATTAAAACAAAGATCCCTCCTTGTAAGTTTATATTTCTTAATTTTGTTCATTAAATTGTAATTGAATCATCAAAAAGTGTGTTTAAGAACATGTGATTTCAGTATAGGACACCGCAAGATAATGGATAATGGTAATGGTGTTTCATTATGTCATTGTTACAATTGAGTGCAGGAAATATGTCACTATGATACAGATCATTGCCAAATCCTTTGGCTTTGAATTTGTCATGACAAATTTCACTCCAGTACGGGACATCTGGCAGATCTGCATCACTACAAGTCTTGGGCTGTCATGGCACCATCATGTTAGATTCCTTCCATGAAAGAATTTTATTGATGTGAGGAAAGACAATGTCATGGATTTGACCAACAAAAGTTGAGTTAGAATGTTTAAATACTTGTCTTTGTGCCTGTGTGATAGCCAACATTTCCTCAATGCAGTGAGTGCTTATTCTTTACTCCCAGCATTAGAATAATCATTCGATGTCTGTTCCTTATTCTTGTTAAGTCTCAGTTAAGTGTATACACACACACACACACACACACACACACACACACACACACACACACATATCCACATCCACACATCTAATTACCTGCTATTCCAGGTTCAACAGCTGTTTCCTAAACCGCAGTATTTCATCTTACACTGTTTGAACTGAAAGATGGTGAGTATGAAACCTGTCTGTTTCAGGTGAACACATCATTTGAAGACTTTGCAACAGTGGTTTGTGAAGACCGAAGGTCGGCCAATCTGGATGCAGGAAATGTCAAACTCACCTTCAATGCATTCCTTGAAAAGGTATAGTACTATATTCACTAGTTATTTGATGTAGGTGACATGTTTCACATCTCATAAACAGTCACGTGTAGATACTGCGGCTGTCTGGCAGATAATTCATTAGGTTGAGAGAAGGTGGACAGAAAACATTATGAGAGCTTTCAAAACTAATTGAGATAAAACTGGTTACTTCTCACTGTCATTTGTCACTTGTGAAGTTAGACCCTTGCCAAAGAAGAGATGTAAATGTCACTGCATGAAATATGGCTGTTTTTTAATTGGGAATCTGTATGATAACACTGGCTTAATCATATCCACATATAGTATAGGAAAGTCAATTAGCACAGTTACACTCTTTAAAACCAATGTCAATATTGTGCATATAACAGAACTGTTTTTATATTGTGCAATGGAATTGTCCAACAGCAAGTTTTGCGGTGATTTTTCAAAATTTTCAAATTGCATGTGCTTTCAGCGAGTCATAATTCATAAAGATTCTCAGTTTGTGAAGTGTTCCCAGTTCGTGCCTTGAGATGTTAAAGATTGTCATACCTCTGGTATTTTGGTATATAATATACTGCTGACATCACAGTAGTAGTGTGTTTCTCAACGTAGAGTACGAGACATGAGCACAAAAATACTGTTAGTGTTCTGGGCACTATAAAAGAGTACTTCATATAAACACCTTATATTTATTTATGTTTTTATAGTTCAATTGAGGCAATGAATGTCTCCATATGACTAAACCATGTGACCTGTAGTAGGACTTTGAAGCCTTAGATATATCGTATGACGATAATCATAATTGAACAGATTTCTTTATACCCATATGAGGTAGTGCTTTCTACGCTTCCTTTCCCAGTAATCCACTTAAGTTTTAATGTCAATAAATGATTCTGCTGCAGCTAATGAAGGGAAGCACAATTAGCTCCTCAACAGACAGGAGGTACGAGGGGATTCTGTCACTAGGCGTGTATAGCGCAACTCATTGCCAGTTCAGTGCCACCTGAGTTGTCAACCTGGCTTGTTCTGTTCATCTACAGGGATCGTTTTTGCTAATGCTGTTTTTTTCTTATTTAGTTTTTTATGATGGCAAGTTTAAGTGGATAACATGCAGCTGTGAAATTTTGTTAATTTCGTTTTCTACTCAGTAAAAGCGCTACTGAAACTGTTTTAATGTTGAAAACAGCTTACCAAAATGACATTATGGGAAAAACTCTAGTGTGCAAGTGGTTTGCTTGATTTAAAAATGGTGACACGTCAACTGATGACAAACCATGTTCAGGACATCCCGTCAACTGCCCGAATTGACGAAAATATTGAAGAAGCTTGAGAGCTTGTGCTCACACAGCCTCCATAAACAATTGATCAATTATCAGAGATTAGTGGTTTATCTTGGAGGTCAGTTCAGTGAATTTTAATAGAAGATTTGGCAGTGAAAAAGTTTGTTCCTCCTCAGTTTTTGACTGACAATCAAAAGCAACATCAATTTGAAACAAGTCGTGCTTTGGAACAACAGTTTGAAACTGATCCAAATTTTCTGTCAGTGGTCATTACTGGTGATGGGTCATGGTGCTTTGGTTACAAACCCAGAAACAAAACAGCAGTCAAGCCAGTGGAAGATGTCATCACAACCCCTTCAAAAAAAATGTTGTCAAGTCAAATCGAACATCAAAACAATACTGATATGCTTTTTTGATGCCGGGGCATAGTTCATTCTGGGCTTGTTCCTCCCAGGTCAGACTGTCAGTCAAAACCTTTTATTTAGAAGTTTTAACAAGATTGCACAACAGTGGTAATCAAAAAAGGCCTGATTTGCGGCGGACAGGAGACTGGTTCTTCCACATGACAACGCACCTGCACACACAGCCATCTCTGTTAGACAGTTTTTTGCTAAAAATGGCATGGTTCTGTTGCCCCATACATCTTACTCATCTAATCTGGCTCCGTGCAACTATTTCTTATTTCCACATGTGGAAAGGGGCACAAAAGGACACCAATTTGACAATTTTGAAGAAGTCAAGAAAATAATGAGGGAAGAGCTGTCAGCCATTTCTAAAGATAACTACAAAAAATGTTTTGAACAATCGAAGCAGCAGTCGGAGAAATGTATTAATTAGTTGTAATAGAGTGTATTTTGGAGGGGATAAAGTTGTTTCACAAACAATTTGAAAATATATAGATTTTAAAAAAAATTCAGATTTTGTTTGACCTCCCCCCCCGCCCCCCGCTACTGTACTTAACGTTAATATGTGCATACTAGGAAGATATCAAAACCTCTGGTAGCTGAAGTAACCATTTCAGATGTTCTTTGATAATCAGAAAAATTATTTAATGTCAAAGGCAGTTCCAAGACAGTGAAATACTGTGTGGAAGTGCAAGACACTTTACACCAGACATCTTGAAAATATGATAGACTAAAAGATTCGACCCACTTTTGTTAATTCTCTGTCAATCATAACTTAAAAACTCCTTTTGTTGGTAAACATGCCACATGCAAGAAATGAGTGGCCTGTCCCATAATGGCTAATATATCAGCATAGACCTTAGGTATCTAACTGAAAAGATGATGCTATTCGTCCCTCTTTGTCTTTATCCTCTCTGTGATCAAATTGCACACTTTTAATTAAAAAAGGGCCAGATTTTCCTATTTTCATTATACTGCTAGTAAATCCCCTTCAGTCCTGAAGTGACTCAGTAAAATCTCATTGCCAAAGGTACTCTTGTCCTGTCAGGAGGGAGTGTGGGTTATGAGGCAGAAATCAAAGGAGTGAGAGAACACAATCTCTGAGAGAAATGTTGTATCATACTCAACTTTGGTACAGAGTGTCCTTGTGAAAATCCAAATTCAAGTCCCTGGCAAAGCCAGTATAAGTTGAACACTTCAGCTGTTCTCAATACAGAAATAAATAGAAGTTTTGAGGCCAGTTCTGACATTACTTTTGTAGACAAAGTTGCATCTGCCCTATGACGATCCTCAACTGCTGCTAAGTGGAGCTACTTGATAACTGGGCAACAGCTGTGCAAGAACTGCAGTTGGGCTGCCTCTTATCCATGTGATCGTGGTGTAGGTGGAGCCTTAGCTCGGGATGTGGCACAAAAAAAAAGAAAGGGCACTTGTGCGACAAGTGGTTGGGCGGCACTGATAGCTGCTGCTGTGGCTGTCAGAAAACAGCAGAATTTCTAGTGCCAACTGCTGTACCTGGAACTATTGCCTCTCTCTGTGATATTGACTGGCTACGATTCCACAAATTTTAACAGAATGTTATTTGGAAACGTCACCAGAGTGCCAAATTACTATAGATTTTCACGAGGGCATGCTGAAAAAAAAAAAAAAAAAACATCCAAATTTTTTATTCTGTTCTTCATATTAGTTGAGGTTTACATGTCATGCATATTACTTGTTTGACTTCCCTGCTTCACTGCAAGTTGCAACTCACCACCACTAGAGGGCTCCGAATTGTAGCGTGTAACGTGGCAGTGTGTTACGTAACTGTCGGTTTGTGTGAAAAACTGAAACCACGAATTTGAAGAGTTTATCCATGCATGGAACACTCTCCTTCAAAATGACAGTGCCAAATCATGCACGAGTGCTGCAACATTTGCAAAACTTGAAGAACTTGGTTTCCTTTCATTGAGCATCTTCCATACTGTCCTGACTTGGTCCCATCAGATTTTCATCTGCTTCCAGAACTTAAATAGACAAAAAATATATTTATCCACATTAGCATAATAAAAGCAGACCTGTCATTTACACGTTTTGCGTCACAAATAAGCATATCCAAGGTGGTTTCTCTTGTACCATTCTAGTTCTTATTATACAGATTGCAGCTCCTGTCCCTAAATATTGTATACTTCATATTGTTAGATTTCCATTTGTGACTATTTACATGCTTCAGTTGGCCTGCTATTTTGAGATGTGTGCAGTTCATTCACTACATTTACATGATTCTCCCAAAACCAGATTTTGTAAACCACTTCCTCAATATTGTGTCGGGGTGGTAATGTGAACACTGCAATACCAATTCTGGAAATTAGGTTCTAGCTGCTGGATTTCCCCCTCCACAATCAATTTTTGCTCCTATGTAAACACACAACCATTTTTGAAATGTAAAATGTGCTTGTGTTGTCCAGGTTAGGTACCCCCACCTCCTTTTTTTGTCCTGTCTGTATGGGATGACTTTCTGTGCAGTGAATGAGAAGTAGCCTGAGCATTAAGTTGTCTACCTCCGATATTTAATTGAAGAGAGAGAATTATTGTACTGACTAAATCAGAAACTAGAACAGCTGACTTCAAGGCCATTTGTATGAAACAGCTAATGGTGGGAGAATCAGTATTTGACTGGTCTAACAAAACTGCTTCAGGCCTCAACATATAAAGACAAGAGCAAACAACAGTTTTCCTCTTTTGAAAGTTGTGCCTGATGTAAACATAGCAATTGTATCAGGCACAAGTTTTTTTTTTAATTGATCGTGCTGATGTAGAAATTGAGATGATATGGATCTTTTAGGATGACACATTTCTTAATGAGGTGAGATGGATGATACCCAGATCAGATTTACGCGATACTTAACGATCATTAGATTGTTACACTGGCAAGTCAGAATGTGGTTTTTAGGTGTGTTTCTGTGGTCATTGTGGGCTTGTTCCAAACCTCTACCTCAGAAAATATGATACATTTAAAATATGATAACATAGAACATAGTTAACATGCTTCAGGCAGTTGAGACAATTTAAGACTTCCTTTCCTTATTTTAACTGATGATTGTGGCAACAGGAAGAGCATTCCTCACCTTTCCAAATTAAAATAGACTTGCCAGGTCATGAAAACAGTAGACCTCACATGTCAGAATAAATGCTAGGGAACATAGGCTGGCATCTGAAACTAATGATGGATTTATACATAAGCACACTTCCCTTCTTACAGGCTGAGGCTCGGGAAAAGGAGCGGCTGAAGGAGGAGACACGCCGCCTTAAGAAGCTGGCAGCCAGCTTCAAAAACTTGCTGAGTACCTGCAATGTGGACCACACACTGCCGTGGGATGAGATCCGCTCCAAAATGGAAGGTTTGCCCGAATTTGAGGCAGTTGGCTTGGAATCGGAAAGAGTCCGCATCTTTAAGGTGAGGTACACTCTCTCTCTCTCTCTCTCTCTCTCTCTCTCTCTCTCTCTCCCCCCCCCCCTCTCTCCCCCCGCCACTCCCCCTCACTCCCCCCCGCCCCTCCCCCTCTCTCCCCCCGCCCCTCCCCCTCTCCCCCCCGCCCCTCCCCCTCTCCCCCCCGCCCCTCCCCCTCTCTCCCCCGCCCCTCCCCCCTTTCCCGCCCCGCCCCCTCCCCCTCTCTCCCCCGCCCCTCCCCCTCTCTCCCCCGCCCCTCCCCCTCTCTCCCCCGCCCCTCCCCCTCTCTCCCCCGCCCCTCCCCCTCTCTCCCCCGCCCCGCCCCCTCCCCCTCTCTCCCCCGCCCCTCCCCCTCTCTCCCCCGCCCCTCCCCCTCTCTCCCCCGCCCCTCCCCCTCTCTCCCCCGCCCCTCCCCCTCTCTCCCCCGCCCCTCCCCCCTCTCTCCCCCGCCCCCTCCCACTCTCTCCCCCTCCCCGTATATGCAGTAGGCAGTGATTCATTACTAATGTCCGCTTGAGACTGGCTATACTTAACAATAATGAAAATGGATGGAAAAATATGTAAACAAATATGTAAATCTTGTGTGACACACAGAAACATGTAATAGAAAACAGTTAACTTTAGCTTCGAGCTCTTGCTCCTTTTCTAGTACGTGTACACATATTCCCATACAACCACACAGACACCCAAATGTATGTGTTTGTGGTGGCAGTGATATTGATTGTTGAATATTGGTTGGGTTTCACGGAGATGGGAAGGAGGCAGGGAACGTCTCCTGAAGCAAGAAGAAGTAGCAGTTTAATTTGAGGCAGGTCTTTCGCTGAACAGCAGGATGAAAGAAGTTCAAAGAGTAGAGCATATAAGGGATGGATTGGGGGGGAGAGGGTGTGTGTCAGAAGCTGGTGCTGAAGGGGGGGGGGCAATAAGGGAGAGGGGTGTGAAAAAGGGGGAGAAAGAGGCAGAAGAGTGGTGGCTGAAGGCATATATGATGTGGATGGGGAAGGAGTGGTGTGAAGAGAAGGGGAAAGGTAAGATGAGACAATGAGAACAGGTTAGCAAAAGTTTAGCCCGGGTGATTGCGAGAGTGCAGGATATACTGAAGTGACAATTCCAACCTGTGTGGTACAGGTAAACTTGTGATGGAATGAAGTATCCAAATGGTAAATGTAGTGATGTAGCTGTTGAAGTCATTTGTGTCATGGTGGCTGCATGTTCAGGTACTGGATGGTCATGTTCGTTGTTTGGCAGAGTTTGGCAGTGGCTGTTCATGTGGGGGTGGGTGTATGGGACATGTCTTGCACTTGGGTCAGCCACAAGGGAATGGCCCATGGGGTGCAGGATTGGAAGCAGGATTGAAGTTGGGATGAACAAGGATATTCTGTAGGTTGTGCAGGCATTGGAACACTACTTTTGTTGATGTGAGCAGGATTTTGGGTAGGATATCCCTTGTCTCAAATCACCATGAGAAAGGGTCAAAGCTCTAGTGAAGAATGTGGTTGAGCTTCTCAAAACCATGGTGATACTGGGTGATTAAGAAGAGTGTTAATCAGTGGCTGGTTAACAGGGGTACTGGTGTCAGAGGAGGAGACGACACAGGTAATCTATTTATTTGTGAGCTGCACAGGTTATTGTCTGTCAGTAAAGGCTCTGGTAACATTATCAGCATATTTCAACAACTATTTTCCATGGCAGATGTGATGTCAGTGGGTGGCTTTTTGACATGGAAAGGGTGACAGCTGTCAAAGTGGAAATACTTTTGGTGGTTGGTGTGCTTGATATGATAAGATGTATGTATGGAGCCATTTGAGAGGTGGAGATCAACTTCTAGGAAGTAGGCTCATTGAGTTGAGAAGGACCAAGTGAAGCGAATTTTGGGAATAGAGGTTAATGATACGGAGGGAGCCGCAAACACACAGCTATCCGTAACCTGACAGTTAATCTAGACATTATCCTTAGCCTTCTACAGTGGTTATGAATTGCCAGTCACTGTGGTCGAGCAGTTCTAGGTGCTTCAGTCTGGAACCGCACGACCGCTACGGTAGCAGGTTCGAATCTTGCCTCAGGCACGGATGTATGTGATGTCCTTAAGTTAGTTAGGTTTAAGTAGCTCTAAGTTCTAGGGACAGATTACCTCAGATGTTAAGTCCCATAGTGCTCAGAGCCATTTGAACCATTTGGTTATGAATTACAGTGACAGTGTGGCCAGGGGCTCCGCCAGCTTTCCGACAACTGTGCATACAAACCTTATGTCTGTGTTCCTATCCCAGAAGTCCAACAAGGCCTCCAGCAGCACTTCAAGGCCTTAGATCAATCCCAAAACCTGACACATGAAAATCTCTCTCTCTCTCTCAAACCCACATCCTCCCCCTCCCCCCCTCTCACCTCCCCCTGCCCCCCCCCCCCTCCATGCCAGCAAAGCCCTGTTTCCTTTTACCTACTCCCCAAATGTAATAAACGTAATCCCATATGTCTCATTGTCCCATTGTGTCTGGGTATAATTCTTTCACTGAACAAACCACCAAACTATTGTCGTTAACCTACCATCATATAGTCAAGACATTGTTCACATCCTATATCTCTAACGTCGATCAGTTGTAGAATTTTGTTTGAGTATAATGACTTTTTCGGAGACTAGAAATCTACTCTGTAGGAATGAGCATGGGTTTTGAAAAAGACGATCGTGGGAAACCCAGCTCGTGCTATTCGTCCACGAGACTCAGAGGGCCATAGACACGGGTTCACAGGTAGATGCCGTGTTTCTTGACATCCGCAAGGCGTTTGATGCAGTTCCCCACAGCCGTTTGATGAACGAAGTAAGAGCATATGGACTATCAGACCAATTGTGTGATTGAATATAATAGAGGGAAACACTCCACGTGGGAAAAATGTATCTAAAAACAAAGATTCTGTAACTTACCAAATGAAAGCATTGGTACGTTGATAGAGACAATAACAAACACAAGTGTGCTTTTATGTTTGTTATTGTCTCTATCAACGTACCAACGCTTTCGTTTGGTAAGTTACAGAATCTTTATTTTTAGATATACAATTGTGTGATTGGATTGATGAGTTCCTAGATAACAGAACGCAGCGTGTCATTCTCAATGGAGAGAAGTTTTCCAAAGTAAGAGTGATTTCAGGTGTGCTGCAGGGGAGTGTCGTAGGACCATTGCTATTCACAGTATACATAAATGACCTTGTGGATAACATCGGAAGTTCACTGAGGCTTTTTGCGGATGATGCTGTAATATCTCGAGAGGTTGTAAAAATGGAAAATTGTACTGAAACGCAGGATAATCTGCAACGAATTGACTGGTGCAGGGAATGGCAATTGAATCTCACTGTAGACAAGTGTAATGTGCTGTGAATACATAGAAAGAAAGATCCTTTATCATTTAGCTACAATAGAGCAGGTCAGCAACTTGCATTAAGAGTGATTTAAAATGGAATGATCATATAAAGTTGATCGTCGGTAAAGCAGATGCCAGACTGAGATTCATTGGAAGAATGTTAAGGAAATACAATCCGAAAACAAAGGAAGTAGGTTACAGTACACCTGTTCGCCCACTGCTCGAGTATTGCTCACTAGTGTGGGATCTGTACCAGGTAGGGTCGATAGAAGAGATAGAGAAGATCCAATGGAGAGCAGCGCGCTTCATTACAGGATCATTTAGTAATCGCAAAAGCGTTACGGAGATGATAGATATACTCCAGTGGAAGACTCTGCAAGAGAGACGCTCAGTAGCTTGGTACGGGCTTTTGTTGAAGTTTCGAGAACATACCTACACCGAGGAGTCAAACAGTATATTGCTCCCTCTTATGTATATTTCCCAAAGAGACCATGAAGATAAAATCAGAGAGATTAGAGCCCACACAGAGGCATACTGACAATCTTTCTTTCCACGAACAATACGAGACTGGAATAGAAGGGAGAACCGATAGAGGTACTCAAGGCACCCTCCGCCACACACTATCAGGTGGCTTGCAGAGTGTGGATGTAGATGTTGATGTAGATGTAGAGATCCTTTGCCACCTTTCCACAGTTTCTATCCCGTTACCACGAGACTCTTTTGTTGGTCACTGTGGGTGCAATATCCTTATACACCACCAACTCCTGTGCCCGTGCCCATGACCTTATAGGCGTGGAACACTACCTTTCCCAATACCCTCCTAATACAATACCCACATTTCACTTTCAAAGGCCAAACTTGTAAACAAATCTGTGGTACTGCCATGGCACCTTCCTATGCCTACTAATTTATGGGCCATCTGCAGGGATCCTTCCTTTCCAGTCAACCATGAAAACACTTTGTCTGCTTCTGCTTGAGATTCATTGGTGGCATTTTCATGATATGGATTCACAGCAAGGACAACCTTTACTCTTTCCTCCATAATCTTAACACCTATTCTCAAATCTGGCTCATGTGGTCCTCCTCAACTCAACGAGACACCTTCCTATATGTTGACCTCCACCTCTCAGACGGCTCCATAAATACATCTCTTCATATCAAGTGCACCAACCTCCAACAGTACTCCAACTTTGATAGTTGTCACCCTTTCCACGCCAGAAAATCTCTTCCATACAGTCTCACCACTCGTGGACGCCACATATGCAGTGGAAAGCAGAAGTTGTCGAAATACACCAGTAACATACCAGAACCTGTATAGGCAGTAACATACCAGAACCTTTATAGACGGACAATAACCTATCCTTCTGTGCCATCTCCTCCTCTGGCAGCAGTAATCTTTTTAACCAGCAACCAACCACCATTCCATTACACACATAGTATCACCCTGGCTTTCAGATTGATTGTAATTTAACAAAAACTTCGTCAGAGGTAATGAAAGATGTACCATCAGCATAGTTAACTAGCACTTAGTTTTGTGGCTGTGTTATATCATTAATGTAGATAAAGAAACAGAAATGGCCCAGGAATACTTCCACGTGAAGCTCCACAGTTGAAAATGAGAGCATGTTAAGTTGAGTTCACTGTTAGGTTCTTACCTTCATTCTTATAATGTAGTTTAGCACATTGTCTTATATATTTTGAAATATGAATTAAAAAAAATAGTTCTACTAAGTTTCTAATTTGGATAAAAGCACTCTATGATTCATAGAATTAGTGTCTTAGGCAGATATAGAGAAGTCCCACTGACTTTTGTTTCCTTTGTCCAGTTTGTTTAGCAGTTCATGGAAAAATGTAACTATTGCTGTTGTAGTGTGGATCGCCCTTTTGTGAGCCAGTGTTATGCGTTACTTTAAATGAATTCACAATTGCAAATGAGGACAACCGTCAGCTGTACATTGGAATGACGACAATGAAACTTTGCGCCAGACCGGGACTCAAACCCGGATTTCCTGCTTATCGCAAGCAGTCGCCTTACCATTTGGCTATCCGCGCACGACTCGTGGCCAGACCCAAACTTCCATATGTCGTCAACCGTGCACCTGCAACCTTTACTCGTGTCCATTATGTATGTTCCCGTATGGAGGTCAGACAATGTACTTGAAAGTCACTTGCTTAGTGTTATGAGTTGTTTGGAAGGTTTACAGAAGAAATACTCCATTTGGTTTAGAATTACTCTATAAAGTAACTTGTCAAGTGTTTAAGCAAATGAAATTGGTCTGTAATTATTGGGTAGGTGCACAATTTTTCTACAAGTTTAATAAGCACATCTGATACACATAACAGAGACTTTAACCAGCAATAGTATATTCTCCTTCATTATCTAAAATGTGCCAACATTGGGGTAACTTTTTGATTCTACTGCTGCATAAATCACGTTGTATTGGCACAAAGAATTCATCGAGCCATGTTCATAGTGCATTTTCATCCGGAAAGGAAGTTGCTTGAAGGTAGTTTGACAGTGTGTGGAAAAAATGAAAACAAGGGCACAAGATCGTGTGATAAAGGTGGGTGCAGAATGACTTCCCAACCCAACTCCTGTATATTGTTTTTGTCAGTCAAGTAGAATGCACACCTTATCATGGAGAAGCATCACTTCGCACAGTTTCCTTGGTTGTTGTTCTTGGATTGTGTCTGCAAGGCATCTAGTACATGACACCATCACTCTTTCACCAGATGCGTAACATTATCTTTTGTGGATGTGCACAGATTTTGTAAGAGAAGTTGCTGCTTTGTTTGGGCTCAACCATTCCTTTCCTTTCCTTTCCTTTCCTGATGTTAGCATAAAAACATTCTTCTCGTCACCAGTAACAGAACAGGATAGGAATGGTCGGTGTTGCTCATGAGCCTATTGATCGTAATCAAGCAAGGTGCACATATGGCCACCTGCAGACTTTATCGAGCGAGGTGGCACAGTGGTTAGCACTCTGGACTCGCATTCGGGAGGACGACGGTTCAATCCCGTCTCCGGCCATCCTGATTTGGGTTTTCCGTGATTTCCCTAAATCGTTTCAGGCAAATGCCGGGATGGTTTCTTTGAAAGGGCACGGCTGATTTCCTTCCCAATCCTTCCCTCACCCGAGCTTGCACTCCGTCTCTAATGACCTCGTTGTCAACAGGACGTTAAACACTAACCACCACCACCACCTGCAGACTTTTATGATTTTGTTTTAGACCATGCAGTACCCATATACCCTATTCTTGAACCTTTCCCATTGCATGCAAATGTCGCACAATGGTGGAATGGTCAAAACTCGTCACATTTGCCAATTCTCGAGTACATTGATGTGGATCATTGTGGATTTAAATGATCTTCATCAAACCCGAAGTTTTTCCTGAACGCAGAGAGGCACTAATGCCAAAGCGATCCTTGCCATGGTATGTCCAGTGGCATTATCCCCATATACAGCGCAAGTGTTTCTGGCTGCCTCTGCTGCTGTCACACCTCTATGACAAAATGATAATATGTAAACTCAGATAGCAACAACGAACTACAAATAAAAAATGACAATCAATAAATTAACCCATAGCAACCAGAATACCAACATGCAGAACAAAATGCTACAAAGTTAAGCATCAACTTAATATTTATGTCAATGATTGCTCCCTTTCTATACACTGGTCTTATCTCTGCAATTGTTGAAATTTCAGAAAAGGTCCCCTGGTCAGTTGAACTGTTTGGTAAATGTGTTGGTGTGTTTACCAATTCATTTCTGCATTCTTTAAGTAATGTAAGTGTGTCATTCCAGAAACTAGATGTTTTTGAGTTTTGAGATTATTTTCATTGCCTCGCATTCTATTACTCCCCTTAGCACAAATGAATTACTCATTGTAACTGAGTTTGTTAATTGTAGTGCTCATTCATCAGTTTCTTCTCTACACACGCATTACTGATATGTTCTATGAGGATTGCCCAGAAAGTAATGCACCACATTTTTTTCTTCAACAATTCTTTATTGAACATAATGAGAATTACACACACGAGAGAATGGTGTTTTATCTACATGCCCTATTTTTCCACGTAATCTCCATCCCGTTCTATGGCCTTCCTCCAACGCGAAACAAGGGCGTTTATGCCCTGTCGGTAACAATCCTTGCCCTGGTGGTGGAGCCAGTGCTTCACTGTGTTGAATCATCTCTTCATCGTCCTCAAAATGCCTTCCACAAAAGGCATCGTTTAATGGCCCAAACAAGTGGAAGTCAGATGGGCCTAGGTCAGGGCTGTAGGGTGGATGGGGTAACACTGTCCACCCCTGTTTTGGGATGTGTTCAGCAGTCATCAGACTTGTGTGGGGCCAAGTGTTATCATGTTTCAGTAAAACTTCTCCTGGGTTTCTGTGGCGCCAAAGTCACCGGAACGCATCTTGAGTTTTGTTAATGTGCTGACACATGCTTCTGAATTAATGGTACCACCTCTTGGCATCCTGTCATTGAGAATCACACCTTCACAGTCCCAAAACAAGGAGACCATGACCTCATCGGCGTAAGTAGTTGCTTTGAGTTTTTTCTTATCTGGGGAGCGGGAATGGGGCCATTCCATCAACTGTGGTTTTGTTTCGGGCCCAGGTTTCATCAACTGTTACAATCTGGGACAAGGACGCCACCTCTGCTTCAAAACTTTGCAACAAATCAAGACAAATGTTTTTTCTGGGTGATTTGTGAACCACCATTAGACACCGCGGGACCCATCTTGCACACTCTTTTGAATATCCAAGAGAGTGGATAATTGCATCCACACTTTCTTTGCTGATTGACAGATGCAGCTCCAACTGTCGAGTCGTAATGCGTCTGCCCTCGCGAATGACAACATCAGCTCACAGCAACATGTCAGGTGTGTCAGCCGTGTATGGTCTCCCTGACCACTGCAAATTGCGGATCTCCGCTGAAGTGCCTTCTGATGATCTCCGTGCCCAGCTACTAACTGAACTTCTGTCGACAGCAGATGCTCCATAAACTTTGCACAATCATTTGTGAATACTCCCTGCAGTTTCGTTCTCTGCAGTGAGAAATTCAATGATGGTACGTTGCTTGTGACGTACATAATCTGCAGACGCCATTTTGAGTCTGTCCTACAGCTACGCTATCTGTCGAAAGTGACGGAAACTTGGTGCGCTCACTGAGGAGATTTCAAATAACAACATACGTCACGTTTTGCATTCGTAGCATTGTTTTCGGCTGAGGAAAAAAATGCAGTGCATTAGTTTATGGGCAACCCTCGCATGAAGGTCTGACGTACTGTCTGTGGCTCATTTGCCAACGTTCCATTTTCTCCTTTTACTGCTACCTGGGTACTCTCCATTTTCATATTTTTTGTTTACTATATGCTAGGCAATTTTGCTAAAATTACTTGTTTCATTTATTTGTTCAGCATGATGACGGCACTTAAGTAGTGATGTAGCAGTTGCAAGATTTCGGATAGACAGATTAAAATTACTTGATAGTTGACTCTTCACACTTTCTAACTGGTTCCTCCAATCAGAGTGCCAATCATCACTCCCGAACCGTCCGCTGTTGCCTACCCATGCACGCACGCGCACACACACACACACACACACACACACACACACACACACACACACACAGTGCTGCTAACAAAATACACACATTTACGTTCCGAGGAAATCCTTGAGTCCTTTCGACGGCTGGCTAAATTGGTGAAGGCGGCCTCCATCTCTCGACGAATGGAAGCCAAGCTGACGATTTGCAGTATCGTACCCAGAGTGGACTGGGGTCCTCTGGTTTGGAGTCAAGTGAAGAATCTAAAAGAGAGGCTACGTCGACTCTGTGATGAAGATGGTTGTAGATTCCTCGAGCTACACTATGGGACAGAAGGTTGTAGGATGCCCCTCGATAGATCAGGGGTGCACTGCACACAGAGAGCAGCTACATGGGTAGCACAGTACTTGTGGCGTGCACATGGGGGTTTTCTAGATTAGGTTCCTCCCCACAGGAAACAAACCGTTCGCCTGAAAAATTACCAGTTCATGACACTGATGTGAGTGTGCCAACTGTAAAAATTGTTAGTTTGCATAAAAAGGTGATTCCAAAGGATTTAAATATGCTAAATCTCATGTTAGTAAATTGTCGAAGTGTCTGTAGCAAGATCCCCAAGTTACTCTTTGAAATAAACAATAGTAATGCCAATATTGTGTTAAGTACTGAAAGCTGGTTGAAAACGGGCATCAATAGCAATGAAATTTTGAACTCTGATTGGACAATATTTAGGAAGGATAGGACTGATGCTATGGGAGGTGGTGTGTTCATTGCAGTTAAATGCTGTTTAAACACAGTTGAGATCAATACTGGGTCGGACTGTGAAATAGTCTGGATAAAGCTGTCAATCAGACAAGGAGTGACCTTTGTATTAGAATGTTTTTATAGACCACCAGCATTGGCAACAAATGTCACAGAATGTTTCAGGGAAAGTCTTGAGTACATAGGAAATAAATATCCAAACTATCCATTAGTTATAGGTGGAGGCTTTAATCTGGCATCCATTGACTGGGAAAATTACATGTTTCTCACAGGGGGCAGAAGCAAAGACTCATGTAAAGTTATTCTAGGAGCGATCTCAACATACAACCTTAAGCAATTGGTTAGAAAACCAACTTAAGATGAGAACATGTTAGATATCCTGGCGACAAACAGACTTGATCTTTTTAAGGAAGTTAATCTAGAAGAAGGTATTAGCGACCATAATGTCATTGTGGCTTCTGTGTTAGTGGAATTTGCAAAAAAAAAAAAAAAAAAAAAAAAGGGGGGGGGGGGGGGCAGTGAAGAGTTTTCTTTTTTGGGGAAGGAAATAAAAGTGTCATTAATGAATATCCTCAGTCAGCTCCAAACATTCACCACGGGACACAAAGATATTGAGCATCTTTGGTTGGAATTTAAAGGTATTGTCCACCATATGCTAGAGAAATATGTGCCTAGCAGAAATATAGGGGAGGGAAAGGATCCACCTTAGTTCAACAAACATATTAGGAAGTTGCTGAGAAAGCAGAGAATTTTGCACAGTCGTTTTAAACATAGTCACTGTTCTGCTGACAAACAGAAATTATGCGAAATGAAAGCAGCTGTTAAAAGGTCAATGAGAGATTCTTTTAATGAATTTGAAAGCAATATTTCATCTGCAGATTCTAAAAATAACCCCAAAAAATTTTGGTCATACGTAAAATCTATGAACGCTACAAATAATTCAATACCTTCTTTTGCTGACAGTATGGGTAATGTAATGGATGATGATAAACAGAAGCCCGAAATTCTAAACCTAGCTTTCAAAAACTCATTTAAGGTAGAGGCCTGCAGCACCATTCCCCATTTCAATTATCGAACAAACGCAAGGATGGCCGACATAGTGTTTAGTGTATCTAGGATTGTAAAAGAGCTAAGATCCTTAGACACCAGGAACGCATCTGGCCCAGACGGTAGCCGCGTAAGATTTTATGTTGACTATGCTACAAAAGCACCATTCTTATCCATCATCTATCAGAGATCATTGGAACAGCGAAAAGTTCCATGGGACTGTAAGAAGGCCCAGGTCATAGCAATCTATAAAAAGGGTAGAAAATTGGATGCACATAATTACCTGCCAATTTCACTGACATCAATTTGTTGTAGAATCGTGGAACATATTTTGTGTTCAGACATAATGACCTTTCTAGACTCTGAGAAGCTCATCTGCAGAAACCAGCATGATTTTAGGAAACAGCGGTCATGCGAGACACAGATGGCCCTCTTTGTGCATGATATACAACAGGCTCTAGATACTGGCTCCCAGGTTGATGCCATATTTCTCGACTATCGAAAGGCGTTCGGCTCAGTTCCGCACTGCCGCTTGGTCCAAAAAGTGCGCACTTACGGTCTATCCAGTGACATATGTGGTTGGATAGAAAGTTTTCTAGCAGACAGAGAGCAGTATGTTGTCCTGAATGGGGGGACTTCAACAGAAACAAACGTAACATCAGGTGTGCCCCAAGCCGCAAATAGTGCACTCCGCCACACACCGCTCGGTGGCTAGTGGAGTATATATGTAGATGTAGTACTAATCAAAAACTGCTTGATCCTTCCGCACAGGACGCAATTCAGCATCATTTTATACAGTCATTATAATCACAAAGATTGGCTTACATTAGATGTACTTTACATGTCACTGCGTGAAGGCTGTCAATTAATTGTTGCAACTGTAACACCAGAGTCATAAATAAAACAGCGTTTTGCAGTGTAATGACGTAGTATAATCGGTAGCATATAAACCTAATGTGATGTGTACAATGTCGAAGGCTTGAATCTTGTCAAATGCAGCTACACTTTTTATTTTTCTAAATTCACATCATTTTCGTTGTCATATTGACTTTTTTATTTGATCTTATTTTTCTTCCTATCATTCTTTCTTCATTTGAAATCTGCTTGTGTTGCCTATAATCTGCAACGAAGTGCCAGGCAGGACTACTCATCAGTTGGCGACGTGGCATCCTTTGTAGCCTGTGTGAGGATAGTTTCAGGTAACCAATGACAGCGAGAAATTACATTTCCTTTTACTGCTGAAACTGAAACTTTGCTGCGGAAAATGGCTACGCAAACAAACATATTATGAAATTTTTCTGTCTTGAGTTTGCTCATAGAGGTTAGCCTTAAACGCTGTGTACAAAGTGTCATGATTTTAGTTCTGCCGCAGATTGTTGATCACCATTTTCTGGATTGGCGATGGCCTCTTAAGTGTTGCTCCACGTTACACATTAACAGCATTTGTGAAGTGACCCGCCATGTTAGTGTGCCACCCATAACTGAGCCATTTTAATTGGATTGTAGGAGACCTGACTTGCTTAACACATTTCTATCTTCAGCACATGCAGCCCAGATGGGATCCTCGATTTATGTGTAGTTGTGTAATTAAAAATCTGAGTTTTTTTATAATTTGGTGGTGTGAAGCATACACTTTTTTTAAAAAAAAAAAAAATCAAACTTTAAATAAAACTTACTTTACTGTACTTTGATTTTCCATAATCAAACTTGTATTTCCACAGGAGAGGTCCCAGCATTGTAATTTTCTTCAAGCAACTGTATCCAATCTCATTATTTGCTTTGCAGGAATATCAACATGAAAATGAAGAAGCTTGTAGCCATCACCACTCAAGGTCAAAGAAGTCTAAGAAAAAGAA
Organism: Schistocerca americana; assembly: GCF_021461395.2. Classification (NCBI taxonomy): domain Eukaryota; kingdom Metazoa; phylum Arthropoda; class Insecta; order Orthoptera; family Acrididae; genus Schistocerca; species Schistocerca americana. The sequence goes on along the minus strand of NC_060128.1, from coordinate 171,808,589 downwards.
GAACCGTAGACGATCTCATTCACGGTCTCGAACGTACAGTGTAAGTGTTAAATTAGTTGCCATTTTAGCATGTTTCCCTTTCTAGCTTAAGTTTTGACATGTCCGTCAATATGCACAGCATTTAGTCTTATCTTGTAACCCTATCACAGATTACTTTTCGCTTGTTACTTCTCATGTGTGCTCAATTTGTCAGTATGGACTGAACCAAGGCAAGTGCTACCTTCTGGAGTTGCCAGTATATGACAGTTTGCTGATTTTGCTCTTATATTCTTGCATTCGCATAGGTATAGAAAATAAAATGTAAATATGACTGATTTTTAGACCATTAATGTGTTACTTTTTGAAAAAAATTAGTCTTCTTGTTCAAAGAAGCATGCCTGCGATGTTGTTGTGTTTCACAGAGGTAGAATGTTCAAGCTAGGTGCCACAGTTATAATGTACCAGTGACGCTAATTTGAAGTACTTAGAGTGAATTTTACCAGTAAAAGTATATGGGGTACAAGCTATGGTATTCAATTTCCAGTTTCATTAATAAAATAACAAGTAAATCAGATGTCTGATAGGAGGAGGACAACACGGAGGAGGAGGAGGAGGAGGAGGAGGAGGAGAAGAAGAAGAAGAAGAAGGAAAAAAAAGTGGACACAATGAAAGAAAGATTATAAAGAAAGAAATGACAGCACTTGAAGGTAGTTTCCCAAAACTGGAACAATGCTTTAACTGATCTTTTCACAAGAGCAGATAATGCATTAAAAAATTATCATCTTCTCTTTAGTGTAAGAGACATTTATTAAAATTATCACTAATCACATAGAGAAATTCTTGGATTTTAATAAAGCAAGGGATAAGCTGTGTTTAAAAGTGGATACAGCACAATGGAACACATGCAAGCAGTGAACAAAATTATCTACATCTGTACTCTGAAAGCCATGTCATGGTGTGTAGTGGAGAGTATTTTGGGTATCACTATTTTCCCTCCTTTTCTGTTCCATTCGCAAATGGTGCAAAGGTAGACTGATTGTCGGTGGACCTCCTAGTGGGCTCTGATTTTCTAATCGCTGGCAGTTTGATGTCTGAGTCTTGTGGAAACATGTGCTCTCAGAGTTTCAACAGCAACCTTTGCCATGATGTGCAATCTCTCTCGTAACACCTACCATAGAGTTTGTTGAGCATCTCTCTAATGCTGTGGCACCAACTAATCATTTTTAATGGAACGTATCCGAATCATCAGCATTCTGTTGAGCACCTTGTTCTTTTTGCCTTTGCTGTAAACCCAAATGAACACTAAAAGGAAGAAATTAATCAGGGTGTTTGAAGGTAGGTGTGGTAAGGAATTACATAAGACAAAAATAATGTGAAACCAATGTATTGAACTGAAAACAGTATGAATTAACAATGAAGTAGAAACATTTAATGAGTTTTGACAAGGGATGGATGTCTAAAGAAATAAATAGAAGAATAATAAGGTTGTGGAGTGCTTTCAGGAAGCCAGAAATTATATTATCAGTTTTGACTAATTGCTATGAGAGTGAATTTTTAATCCCATAACCAACCTAAACCTGTGATTTCTCAAAGTATTTGTATGGAGTGTAGCTATGTATGGATGTGAAACATAGACAATAAATAGTTTAGACAAGCAGAGAATAGAAGCTTTTGAAATGTGATTCTACAGAAGAACGTTGAAGATTAGATGGGTACATCATGTAACCAATGAGGAGATACTGAATAAAATTGGCACAACTTGTATAGAAGAAGGGATCAGTTGGTAGGACATGTTCTGAGGCATCAAGGGATCGCCAATTTAGTATTGGATGGCAGCATGGAGGGTAAAAATCGTAGAGGGAGACAAAGAGATCAATATACTAAGCAGATTCAGAAGGACGTAGGGTTCAGTAGTTACTTGGAAATAAAGCAGCTTGCACAGGATAGAGTAGCATGGAGAGCTGCATCAAATCAGTCGCTGGACTGACAACCACAATTCTTCAGTGAGAAATGGAGAGATGCATGTTGAGAATTACAGGGAGAGACAGGAAAATGAACAAATCCATCAGGGAACAGACGTACCAGTGAAGTTAGTTTGAAGTACTTAGAATGAAACATCAATAAAAGTCAGTGGGGCACAAGCTAAAAGAGCAGAGTGTAATCTGGATAGAGATACAAATAAGGCAATGAATGATATTCAGTTACCAAGTTCATTAATAAAATAACAAATAAAATGGATGTCTGGCAGAGAGAAGAAAGTGAAAGCAAAGTAAACACTGTGATGAAAATGAAATGTGCCTGGGTGAAACATGTAGCCAGGCAATGGAGTAGCAGTTGAATTGGCTAAGTTTTTTGCTGGTTTCTAAGAGAGAAGAAAAGACTGAAACAGTGACCTAAAGGTCAGTATGTAGGTGACATTACAAAACATACCGGATTTATATGTGGCTGAAAAGTGTAACAGACAAAAAAATCTAGAGGAAAGAATCTTGCACTTTGTAAGTGGCGATAGAGAACAAAAGAGAAAGGTATTCACTCAAATCCATCATTTTGATATTCATTTTATTTTCATTTACTTTGACCAGGCAACCTCACTCACTGCCACAATTACTGCAGCAGAATGTTATCTTCTCTAGAATTTGCCTATTTCCTCTTATCTAGAGTATTGTCTGTCTATCCTATCATAATGTAAAATTCATGTTTTCCTACCATTTATTGTTAAGTAAAAATAATTACAAAGTTAAGCACTTGAAATGTCTGTGTATTGAATATTTATTGGAAGTCCACTAGATAACTCCCAGGTGTTATGAAGTTTACATTACACTGCCTGACAAAAAAACATAAGCCCAAGAAGGGGAGGAGGAAACAAAATGAAACATCACTTGTTGAGAGGTGATATTATTTCAGTTGTGCTGTTAACGTTCCTTCAATCACCACTGGCCATGACCTGAAGTCATACCTGATGGCTCCTGATACCATGCCACTCAAAAACATCGGAAGAATGGGATCTCTCTCTAGGCTGCCTCCATGCTCACTGAAGGTGGTACCCACGGGATGGTGCAGAACCACAATTTGTCGAACACAGTGTGATGCACTTCATCAGCACTCCGTGCTTCCTGATCACGGGACCACTCCAAACGCAGCCGTTTGTGTTGTGGTGATGATGGCAGTGTACACACGAGACAGTAATTAGCTAGTCCAGCTGATGTAAGTCTCCAAGCAATGGTGTGCGTTGACATAGAATTTTGCAGGGAATCCGTTACTTGTTCTTAGATGGCAGGTGCAGGTGTGGTAGCGTTACGATGAGCTCGGTGCACAGTGCGGCAATCGTTGCTTGCGGTGGTCACGTGTAGTTGACTGCAAGCTTGACATCTAGTATACTCACCATCACATTCCCGTGTAGTCAGGCATCAAGCCACATCTGAATGCATCATAAACCTGCATATTGCACATTTCTGCCAGCCAGCCAGCCAAGTGGACAAGCACAATTAGGCTCCTTTCAGACTGGCAGGTGCTGGTAATGATAACATTGTTTCACATGAGTATGTGGCATCCCTGTGTCCTTACTTAACATTTGGTACTATTCAAGCCCTTTATATAACCTACCAGGCCTGGATACAATACTAAACATAAACAGCACTGACACACTCTGGTGGCCCTCCTACCTGTCACAGAGAATTGCAGCTCTGATCCTTTACATACTCAGCGATGGTGCGTATGTGTATGAAGTTACATTGATATTTGGCTGCGTTGTCTGAGTGCTTCACTTTGTCAGGTAGTGTGCTTAAAGTCTACAGAATTGTGGAAGAGATTTTTTCCCTATGTACCTTTCCAACTGCCAGTTTCATTGCTTGCAAGTACAGTCAAGATACTTGATACACTACAAATATCAGTTGTGGAAGAGACAAGAGTCATTGTCATTGTCTTGAGTAGTTTTCCCTCACAATAAGGGTCTGCTTGGAACACAAGACTTCCTATCTTCTCCAGTATATCTCCTCTCTTCTGAGTGCTATCTTCCAGTCCCTTATAGCACGTTGTCCTGTGGCATTTTCTTGGTTTCCTGGTTTCCATCCTCTCATGCATCTTCCTAGGCATCCTCATCTTGTCCATCCTCTTCCAGCGTTCATATCACTTTAATCTTTTCCCCCTCAGACTTCTCTTGTAGGGGCTTCCTTATGTTTTATCTCCTTAAAATCTTCATTTCTATCTTTTACATTTTTGTGAAACCTGACTGACTTCTCAAAAATTTCATTTCACTTTCTCACATCTTCATTTCTCCTTTCTTTCATTATACGCTCTCCCTTCTCACAAAACTGTCGGCTTTCCTCGCATAGTCATGTATTTCTTTGTCATTCTTTCTATTTTCCTGTATTATAGCCTCCCCACTCCCTTCTCCAGATACTTTTTCTCCACTGTTACCACATGCTATCAGAGTAACTTTGATACATTACAAAAGGATTGTGTATCATGTAAGCCAGTGATATTGTATAGCTTAACAATAAATTAAGTGCACATATGTGGTGTCTGTTCTTATTGACATGTCTGAAAGAACAGACACCATTTTGGTCCTCTGGCCACTATGAATCAAAACACAAATGTGTTACAGACATTAGCTGCTAGTAGACACTGATTTATATCAATGGGGCAAGTTGATAATTTGTGGCTGGACCAGGATTTGAACCCAGGTCTCCTGCTTACTAGGCAGATGTGCTGACCACTACGTCACCCAGACACAATGGTCGCCACAGCTGCACGGTCTACCCTAACACACCACCTGTCAGAATCAGATTCTCAACTTACTCCGCACACTACTGGTGTAGTGCCCCTGTTCGTTAGCCTCATTGCCCGTGGCATCCTGTCAATTCCCGTAAGAAGTAGAGTGCGCTAGAGTGCAAGGGTAGTCCGTGGGGTTGTGGTGACTAATGTGTCTAGATGGCACAGTGATCAGTGCATCTACTTAGTAAGCAGGAGACCTGTGTACAGATCCCGATCTGGCCACAAATTTTCATCTTACCCTATTGATATAAATCAGTGCCCACTGGCAGCTAATGTCTTTAATTCCTTTGCGTCTTAATTAAATGCACATTTTGGTACACTAATGGCAATTTTTCCCAAATTTTAATTTATTGCTTTATACTGTATCGGGTTGTATCAGAATGTGAAAATACAAATAACATTTGATCCACAGCAACAAAGTGATTCGGGCCCAGAGGAGGGCCAGCACCCGAGCAGCCGAAGTCGCGGCAGCCGGCGCCAGAGGCACGGCCACAGCCGGTCGGGCAGCAGCTCCGACACTGCGGGCGCCTCGACCCGCCGTGCGCACCACAAGAAGAGCCGAAAGAAGCGCGTCCGGTCCGCCTCTGTGAGTTGAGCTCAGGCTATGGCACCACTCGTGTGCACGTTACTAACGGGCGGCGGTTTGGGCCGTCCTCACTCTGGGTGTTTCCGCGACTTTGGGAATCGAGGCTTTTAGCTTTAGTCGCTCTCTCGGGTAAGGTACCGGGTTCTTTTGTGGGTGGTGCTCTTCCTGCGGTGCCCCGCAGTTCTCCTCGGCAGGCGGTTGGCAGATAGAGCAAACTGACTCTCTGTATTTCTCATTACATATGTGAATCATTGGTAGTACTTAGCATCTGAACGAGTGAAATATAAGAATTGGAGACTAAAGCAGCATTTTTTCATCTTGTAGAATGTGTCAAAAAGCTGAGAAGAAATAGAAAGGTGCCTTTGTACAAAGTTCAGCACTGTTTATGTTCTGTAGTATAAAAAGAACCTATAGTTGCTAGTTTATAACGGTGCTCAGTCGGTTACAGTATTTCAATATTCAGAGTGCACGTCAAACAGTCCCTTCTTTTGGAGCGTTACCTATTGTTCTCATTACATTTTGCTTTGTGTTTCATCAGAGGAATTTATTGTTCCACCATAAAAGCTTAACTTCCTATTGCCATTTCATTGCAGTCACCTGTCACTGTTGCCAGAAGTCTTTTTATCACCCTCAGTCTCCCCAAAACGATGCTGTATTTTGACAGTGTTTTATATGGTTCATTCCTGTGATCATTATAAATTACAGCTGAATTCTGTCACTGCTATAGTTTCTCAGATGCTGTATTTTATTTCTTATTGGTAATAGCTAATTCTGTGTGGTAGTGATGGTCGCATGTTTGATAGAATATGTAGTGTTCATTTTTGTGCCAAGTATTTATTGTAAAATGTATTGCAGTTATCTACAATGTCATATATGGCGTCAAGTATGTTAGAGTGTCAATAGAAACTATCTGTACTACATTAGTACAAATGCGCATAGTCCATAATGCGTTACTTTTACTGTGCTCTTGCCAAGAGAATTATTTGTCAGTTTTGATTTAATGCTATCTTACAATGAATTGTCAAAGTATTTGGGAAGTAATGTTTGTTGTAAAGACAACTCTTAGGTCTCAGTAATTGAACACTACAAAATCAACCATTCAGCTATACCTTGCAACGGAGCTAATAGCTAAGGAGTCATTTATGTACTTAGTTAAAAATGATCCTTGTATTAACTGCAGGTGGACAAACATTAAAAATTATCCTTGTATTAACTGCAGGTGGACAAACATTTCTGCCATGTAATTGAAGCAGAAAGTAAGTCATCAAAACTTTGTGTCTTCTCCACATAAAAGCACATTTACTAATCAAGTACCTGTGTCGGATAGATTCACATGCTCACATCCTTGCACTTCGTATAAACATGTTGGTGTTGAGATGAGACTTGTGTCTCAGACCATCATTGTATATTTGAATCTTAATTTCTTTCCAGTAGTACATCTCACGAGAAAAAAGCATAATTCTAAAAGCCTGTATTGCCATTACATCAGTCACATTCTAGTTCTCAAAGAGCTACGTGTAAAAAAAATTCGCTTGAGGAAACTGCCAATTTACAGAGAGACTGAATGGCTTTACCAGTAGCAAAATTCCAGTACTGCTGATACACATACACATAAAGAGATAAGCCCTTTTCTGTTTTTGAAATTGGGACAGAAACTAATGGTTCCAAAAGCGAGGGGCAATTTTATTCAGTTATATTGTATCTTATCGACGGTACCCCAAGTTGGTACAGGCCAACCATTGCATTTTTCTGTAATTTTATATTCCTGCCATATGTAATTACAAAAACCACCATCTTTGAGGCTGAAATAATATGGGTGCTAATTTGTTAAGTATTGGAAGGAGCAGAAGTTATGAACACAGTTTCTGTAAAACATCTTCTGTGCTCTGCCCTGTTTTCAACTTCAACTGTCCCCTTTCCTGTATTGTTAACTGTTGTACTGTGTGACCTTTGTTTTATTTTTCGCAGTGACTACTTACTTAGTAATTAAAGTGTGCTCTCCTCCTCTTCTGGTCTTGTGTAGTGAGTTGTATTTCTAATTATGAAGTAGGAAGAAAATCTAGTAACACCGACAAAGATCTCCATTTCCCTTTTCAAAAATGTTCTTTGCAAACTTATCAGTACTCAGCACATAGGTCGCACCAGTTTTGATCAGCAGTGGCTGTTTCGCATTGTATCTATGTGAGAATAGTCCAGCTGGTGTAAACCATTGTGCTGCTAGGTACACAGGTTGGTGCATAAGTTGTTAGCATTTTTTCATAAGTTTAAAAAACACAACAGCCACACATAACAGAGCAACAGACACACATAAGAGACTAGTTATTCGTAATATATTCTCTTTCACTATTTACAAAAGTCTGTCAATGCATACGAATGAGTATTAATCCAAATAAGTATTAATATATCTAAAAACAAAGATGATGTGACTTACCAAACGAAAGTGCTGGCAGGTCGATAGACACACAAACATACACACAAAATTCAAGCTTTCGCAACCAACGGTTGCTTCGTCAGGAAAGAGGGAAGGAGAGGGAAAGACGAAAGGATGTGGGTTTTAAGGGAGAGGGTAAGGAGTCATTCCAATCCCGGTAGTAGAAACACTTACCTTAGGGGGAAAAAAGGACGGGTATACACTCGCACACACACACATATCCATCCGCACATACACAGACACAAGCAGACACAAATGTATGTGTAGATGGATATGTGTGTTTGTGCGAGTGTATACCTGTCCTTTTTCCCCCCTAAGGTAAGTCTTTATACTCCCGGGATTGGAATGACTCCTTACCCTCTCCCTTAAAACCCACATCCTTTCGTCTTTCCCTCTCCTTCCCTCTTTCCTGACGAAGCAACCGTTGGTTGCGAAAGCTTGAATTTTGTGTGTATGTTTGTGTGTCTATCGACCTGCCAGCACTTTCGTTTGGTAAGTCACATCATCTTTGTTTTTTTTTAGATATATTTTTCCCATGTGGAATGTTTCCCTCTATTATATTCAAATAAGTATTAATGTATTTCACAGCTATATTTCTCAGTCCACAGGAAATAAGATTATTCTCAGGAAATACCGATATTCCATGACAAGAGTCTTGTTCAGTGTGAAGATGTTTGACTAGACCAGATTGCTCAGGAGCTGCACAAAGTAAGATTTTTGCTAGTACTGACAACTTTTCACTATTTGACCAACCAAGAATAAATAAAAATGATGTTTGTGAACAAGTTTTTGAGACAGAGAGCAATTTGACAGCAACAAATTAATTTCTGCCATAATTTGTTAAGTGTTTCTCCACATACATTTTTAAAGTTGTGTAAACATCTATTTAGTTTCATGTTAGTGACCCAGTGGAAGAATACCAGACTGCAAATCTATAGGTCTCAGGTTTCATCCCCAGTCAGTGCTGAGGTTTATGTTTGTCACTTATCACCTCTTTCACCTATTGCAATGTTTGTTGGTGTGAGAAGTGCCTAGACATACAATGGTTTAGTTATGTTGCGCTATAACTGTGGAAATGAACTTTAGGAAGATGACAGCTTTACCTTTATCCTTGAGTAGAAATTAGTGATGACCTTATTTCCTTTGACGGGAAGACAATTTCAGTTATTTACTTACTATAATACATTCATTTATCTTGTGTCTGGATTCAGAGAACTGCTAATAAAATGCTCTCATTGGTATTCTGTAAGCTTTTAGTGAATATACAAGCATTCAAAGAATTCTGATTTAACTATCTTGCCATGAGAGAGCTAGAATACACATATGAAGATGGAGATTACAGTGCAATATAGTGGGTGCCACAATTCTTGTCCCATATACTTCCCCCTTTAAATGATAAATATTCATTTCTTACCAGTGTTGTATGTGTAGGGGTAGTACCAAAGAGCAATAAACACTACTCTAGTTATTGGCCTGATTGGGAATTGCACTGTTGTTTCATTCTTATTACGGTGACTTCTATATATATGTGATCATTTGGCGTCTTTGGATGGAGCTCACGATATTCTTTTGCCACTCTGTAAGGACATCATAGAAATGTGAGTACTTGCTTTTCATTCCTTTGTGGTTGGTGGTGGTAGCTGTCAAAAGCTACAGACTTCCTCAGAACTGTAGTGAGAGATGTTATCACAGAAGTCACCATGAAAACCTGTAAAGATACCCTTTATATTTTGTTTCCTGGACTCTTAAGTCAAGCCCTCTAGTTACTGTCTGGATTTTAAATGCTTAGTATAGGAATCCAACATTTTATTATAATTACTCATGAGGAAGAAATATTGAACAGAAGTTCGATGTTTGTACCATTCCATTTAGACCTACATTGGACTGCAGAGTTCATAATTCTGTCAAACTTTCCTCTTAACACACTACTCTCTCTTGTCCTGGTGCTATACCTTTTTTTTATATTTCCAAATGAACTGTATTCATTTTCACAGTTACATTTTTACTGATGTCAGTGACTGGAGAGGCCTTCTGATAACTGTTGCATACTGATCCCCATTGTGAATGTCATTTAGGTCAGTTTCAAGGCCTTTCGTAACTAGTCTCATTCATTTTGTGATGGTTGCTTTCCCTCTGGAAACAGTGCTGAAGATCCTTATCATGAGTCTCCTGTTGTCCATCTGGACCGCACAACCACTTAGATTAGCCTTCTCTTGACACAGGTTATGTTGACAAAGTGTGTGACTGAAAACTGAAAGTTTGCAGGGTCGAATACTGGTCATTCATCTCGCAGTAATGTGAAGCTTTATCAGGAATAACATGTGATTCAGATTCCACACTGAATGTAGCTCCATTTCTGGTAGGATTACATTGAATTGGTGTCCAGTTGAAAGATTGTAATTGATTTTTGAGCCATGTGCAATTATTACTATGGTGCAAGAGTTCCTTTTGTCTGATTCTGTATGCACAATGTTCTTTAACAGACCTTATGATTTTTCTCAGACTCTTTCTATCCTAGTTTCCTAAGTTGTCATTTTCCTACTGTGTTCATTCGTTCTAAGTTAAACGGTATTGAAAGTCTCACGATGACATTATGGAAAGGATTTGTATCTGCAAATGTTCTTACAGAGGTGGTAGGCTGTCCCCAGTTCAGTGCACCTGTTGTTCATGGCGAAATCATTATTATTTTTGGGATTGTCCATTCTCTAAGGTATTTGCAAGTGTTAGTCTTCTGTATTGATTGGATGGCACCAGGTGCATCTCTGGTACTTGTTGCTGGCAGTCGTCATTTCAACTGCTAAGTCATTGAAGAAGAGTTTGCTCTACACTGGGCATTAAAACGTGTGATATCTGCAAATTGTCAGATGAGTGTTAACTTTTTGTAATCAATTCTCAGTCTAGTGTGTTCTTCACTGTAGGTTCTTCATTCATTCGTGAATAACTTTCTTCAGCAGGCATGTAAAGAAAATTGGGTATAGATAGTCTTTTCATCTATTGTCAGTTCTGATCTAGAATTTCCCTGATAGCTCTCTGAATTATACTTTACGGATCATATTGATAAATGTAGCTTCCACAAGGTTCAATGTCTTATCGACTAGCCCAATTTGGTTATAAAATTCCTTAGATTGACCCCTCATCTGCCTGTTTCCACAGCTCTGCAATGATTCTGCCCTTCTCTTCTGCTATGTTGGATTAGAGTTTGAAACGATCGTGTGTCTCTCCTCTTAGTCTGTGGCAGACTGTCTGGGTTCATTACAGATTCAAAGTGCAGTTTCTCTGTAGATTCCTTTGAGTTGGAGTTTATTTAAATATTCTGCTAGTGCTGATGTGTGGCTCTGATTGTTCCCCATTTGGTCCCTGGAGGGTACGTGTTTGGGCTGAACAGCGAGTTACCTCTAATTTGATAGGTTGGTAAATCCATTTTGGTGCTCATAATGATGGTATCTTTCCATTTGAGCTGTGCTTGCCTTCTCTCTTCAATCATCTTGTTGCATGTTGTTCTCACCGTATCTGTCGTAGCCTTCCGTAGATGAGATCAATCTTTTTTATCCTCAGTGTTATCTTATGAACGGGGTGGATTGAGTGTTAGAACTTTTGAGTATAGCCATGTTTATTTCTGCACAATGGAGTGAAATGCACTTTGTTAAGTGACAGATAGCAGTCTGAGTCAGTATTGACACTTCCTGATACCCCCACATTCTGTATTTTCTTTCTGTTGTCCCTGCCAATAATGACTTTATTGTTTTGTGACAAGTATGAATAAACAGGTCTTGCATTAAAAAAATTCCTTGCATTTTAGATTTCTTAAAATGCAGTTCTGGGAAAAAATTCATTTTTACTGTGACACTCTTCCCCAAAGCTCTCCTGAACTTCAGTTCATCCAAAAGTGCCTCGTATCTAACTATATTTGTCCGTGGTTTATTCAAAATAACTTTTTTTGGTTCCAAGTTGTGCGAACAGCTACCAGTATACCATTTGTTGATGTACTACACAGAGGCTGCAGTGATAACTTTTTGGGTTGACTGTATTCGGTTAACAGTGCACAATTTACCGCTAGTAAGCATGTCTAGAGCACCCAATTATACATTTGATATCCTGGGCTGAAAAGTTTGTTTGGTTAGGTAAGTTCATAGTTAACTGGAAGGTATGTTTCATAGTTTCGTGTAACACACTTTCCTACCCACCGCTCCCCACCCCGAACTACAAAAACATGAACTAGCAAATAAGCAACGTACAATACTGTGAGATATAACTACCGTGCTTCATATATGCACCTGTGGTTTAAAATCAGCCAGTTTTTGTAACAAATTATTCGTAATACTGCTCTAAATTGGAAATGTCCTAAATTTAAAAAAAAATCTTATATTTCTTGTCCTTCAGCGCTTTTGTTACTTTGATTTTTCTTCATCTCATGGCAATGGAGGATGTAGAAAACTTAGCTTCTTGTGATAGCTAAAAATTAGTTACTATCCCTTCAGCTTTGTGTATTGGTATAGAAGCAGTGGAGGATGTAGAAAACATAACTCCTAGTGATAGGTAAAAATTAGTTCTTACCCTTCAGCTTTGTTTATTGAGGTAGAAGTATTATTTACGATTGATTGTGAAGAAAGTATGCTTAATTGTCTGGCACTTTGTGGGAGCATGATGCTAAATTTAGTTGAGAAAAGGTGCCCGATGATGAACGCTGATAGCTTCGAAATCAATCACAAATAATATTTTTACACAAATAAACAAAGCTGAGGGAAATTTTATTATTTGTTTTCATCTCCTTTAGTTTGAAATTGTTCACCTTGTTTTCTTTCAAGTTCCTTTGTGCTTGTAATTCAAATGGACAGATTTCTTCTGTGATATTAGTTTCTCAGTATAATTATTGTCTCATCAGAGATTAGTTCCACCAAGAGAGGAATGATTGACTGCAGTTATTAGCTTTGCTGGTGTGACGTGTACAGTTGGATCTACAGATTATAAATTATTAGACTGTCTTCCACGTGGGCATGACAAAATTGTAATGGCTTTAGTGCTACTTGAAAAGACAGATTTTCTGTAGATAACAGGGCCGTGAGAACTGGACATATCAATTTTAGCTAAACTATTTTTCTCTTGTATTGTCTGCCATTATTCTACAGCTGCAACTGAAAATAAATCTTCCTGGTAAATCATGTAAATCTCTAACTATACTAGGGGAATTGAATTATGTTGCACTGTATTAACTCTATGATTTATGCAAAATGTAAACATTTGCAAAATGGCTTGTCACATATTTTGTTTGCTGTGTGTAAACCATTCCTAGATGCTATTTGTTTTGTACTTTGTAGAAATCAGATTTATTCTGCTGTCCAACATTTTCACAACTTTTAACACAATAATATATTTGCAGCATAAACTCTACACAACTCAGATAGTTGACAAAGCCATGTTTGTTGGAAAAATGAAAGGTGTGTTTGTGTGTGTGTGTGTGTGTGAGTGAGAGAGAGAGAGAGAGAGAGAGAGAGAGAGAGAGAGAGAGAGAGTGAGAGAGAGAGAGAGAGAGAGAGAGAGAGTGCGCACGTGAGAGAGTGAGTGCGCACGTGCCGGGAGGAATTGAAAATATCGGTGCAATTTCAACTAAGTCGCATTTTTGTGTAGTTAATAAAATGCAGTATTCTGATATGTATTACAAATTTTATTGTAAATAATGCCTTTTAACTTAAATGTTTACTTTGGTGAGAAGTGACTATGAATTTTTTTTATGTACATTGTGAATTTTATAGGAAAAAACCCGATATCACTGAAAAGTCTTGATTGGTCAGTACTCAGAACCTTTTCATTAAGGAATATGTTCATCTGCTGCTTACTGGGAATGAATTGGTAGAAACATGTCTTTTGCACACAATGGAGACGTTTCAATAAAGTGCCAGTCCGTGTGTTTGGGGTACCTTGTACAGATAAAGTAGTGTCCAGAAATAATTAATGTATTATGTGATACTGTTAAACACAAAATTTCCTTTGTAAATATTTTAATGCCTACTCAGAATGAACTTTTGTAAATATATACACGTGTCTCTGTAAAGTTTACATTTTGGAAATAAAGTATCTAAATTGTAAAATCAGAAATCAAGTACTAGTATTGAATCTTTCTAAATAGTATACATCTTAATTATTTTCCATTTGTTTGTCCAACTCTTTACATTTCTTACTGAAATCATATGTTGTGTTTTTATTTTCTGATAATTTTATGAGAGCAAATGTTTTGGTAACAGTGTGCACTACTGAATTACTTGCCAGTAGGTCACTGCAAAAACACCCAGGGTGTTTAGAGCTTGCAAATGTCCATTACCTGTAAAGATAGATTTCAAGGTTTGTGCTGCTGACAATCTTCCTTCTTCTGTTACATTTCATTTTGTTTGGCTGAAATATTGAATTGAAATTTTCATCAATAGCAGATGCAGAAATGAAGGCACATGGAATTAATAGATGCTAACCAGATATTTGTTTATCCAACCTTTTTTTGTACACCTCATTTGATTGGAGTATGTGGGATTTATAGATTGCATATAGTTTATCAGTTTCCATTCTACTTGTGTCATGTCTAAAATTAGGGTGAGGCTCTTTGTGTTTCCTTTCAGTATTAAACTGTATGTAACTTAAATTTTATATTGCTGGCCTTGCACACATTTATTTGCACTTTGCTGGTGGATGTTAAAGTTTTGTTCACTCCCACATAATGTCATATAATTTTTTTTGCATTGATATAAAAATCACAAGCGGCAGTTTTTGCCCTGTAACTGCAATGCAGGTTAGTACAACATTTTAATAGATGAAACAGTTTTGCACTAAGTTTTTTGATCAAAGGCATTAACTACTTTTTATGCTTCTCAAATGTTGGTGCACTTAAGTTTGTGTTCTTATGCATCAGTTCAATTAACAGCAGTGAAAGAAAGTAGTTCATTTTGCCATAATTCAGTATCTAGAGAGGTTGCTAATAGAGTGTATAAATTTACTTTTTAGGTACACTTCATTTGAGGCACAAGTTTTGTCTTGTCTTTAAGTGCACATTCTTCAGAAAAATTTTGAACTGCCACTTCTGAATACATTACTGCTCCAAACATTTTTGGGGAATCCATGTATGACCGTCCGAAACCAAACCAAAAAGGGAATTGGGATAAAACTACAATCTACTGCTTTAATTTTAGTGAAGCAATAAGAAAAGTCTCCTTTATCAACAGAGAAATCTGTGTTTGATCTAGTCATTACTTAACATTTAAAATAATTGAAGTAAGTTTCTAATGGATGTACAAATAGTTTTTTGTGAAATAGAGATTTAAAAGTAATGTTTTTGAAGGAAACAGTTATGTTACAATCCTATTGTAACTGTTTCACAAGATAGCTGAAACTTTTGGTTCTTCAGGCATCCAAGACTACTCATAAATGTAAATTTATGACACTTGGTGTGGCTGAAAACCAAATGGGAAGTCTCAATTACCATGGTTTTCAAACACATGTCCCCCTTTCTTCCCCTCATCTTATTATAAGATAGATGCTTCCAGCAAGAAATTTGAGTAGGTTTAAAGCAAAACCTTTAGACCGAATTTCAACAAAGCTTGTTACACTACATACAGTATAAAAGGTATGATTAGATTGGCAAAAGGGGGGGGGGGGGGTGAGAAAATCATCAATATAGTTCTCTCTATAGAATGAATAAAAAAGAAAACAAAAAGTGTGTGGAATGTTCTCAACAAAGAGAAAATATATGAATTACCTACAGTAAAAAGTACAGTTTACTTGAAACTTAATCAACCAGTTGCAGTGAGTTGGGTTGATTTGGGGGAAGAGACCAAACTGCGAGGTCATCAGTCTCATCAGATTAGGTAAGGATGGGGAAGGAAGCCAGCTGTGCCCTTCCAAAGGAACCATCCCGGCATTTGCCTGAAGCGATTTAGGGAAATCACGGAAAACCTAAATCAGGATGGCCGGATGTGGGATTGAACCATCGTCCTCCCGAATGTGAGTCCAGTGTGCTAACCACTGCACCACTTCGCTCGGTAACCTGGAGTGAGGACTTGTGACATTAAATCTCAGGCTTTCCAGATGACTACTTATGAATGCAAAATGAAATTACTTCTTTTTTAGGAAATTGTACATCTCGAGTAAAACATTTTTACAGATCAGAAAATAGAAAGTTCTCTATTCAGACCTGACATGTTACAAAAAATTATAAAAATGCTTGAAAGGAGAATAATTCACACTAAATTATTAGATTAAATACTGATCTATGTTACAACTTGTGGCTGTTTGGGCCATGTGTCAGTTTCAAGAAGAATTACAAGTGAGAAATTGTACTGCTCTTTCTTTCGTATATTGTTTTGTTGCCTTAGGTGTCCTTTCCAAAAATGTGCGCACACAATTTCTGTGTATTTTCATAAAAAGAACACAAGTGGGTTGTAACATGCGATTAGCTTATTAAAATGTGCACATACTCGTTAAAAGTAATTCACCTTTCAAAATGGTAAGCAGTGAAAGATATTTATTTTACAGTAGTTGTTGGGTACTCAGTGTGGAAGCTGCTGGATACAAATGGAGAAATGATCAAACAGGCAGCCACCCATATCAAATTACATCTTCTAGTCACAAGGCATTTTCCTCATTGTAGCATTGCCCCTGGCATTAAAGATCATAGAATCTCGTTTGTTCTTGACATTGTAAAAAGTTGTCTTAGAATGATTTTTATGCAGTTGATATTCCATATTCAACGAAGTAAAGTTGGATGGGTTAATTTAGATAATGTGCCTTAATTTTGAATTATGCATACTGCATGGTAATGATATTTGTAGTTTTCACCTTAAGACTATAACAGTATCGCAGAATGCAGATGCAGCCGATAAGACCTGACTTAGCGTGTTCAAACAAAGTGTGACTAGGAACTCTCATTGCTTCTAACTTTTTGCAGTTCACTATTGAATACTTGCAAATCAGAGTTATCAGTGCACTGTCCCATGTGGTAATAAAGGGTGAATAAAATTAGCAGACTACCAATAAAGTGGTATTGTAGTGATAGCTATCTGCTGCACTTTTCACTAACATTTGTTCAATGTTTGTAGCATGCTTAATTTTATTGTGCAAACTACAAAATGTTACAGTCTTGATGCAGTTTTAAATTGGTGTAATTGGACAGAGGTATTTTGCAATAAATCTGTGATGCAGTTCTTTGACATTAACACTTTGTTGCTGGTGTTTCTTTCATATGTGATATTTCTTGAGGCATTGCTAGTTTTGCTAAAGTGGTGACTTTTAAGGTATGACTAAAAATGTGTGTCTAGGTCATAATGTTACAAAGTGCCCGCAACTTCATATTCATAAGTACACATACAGTTTGAACAGGAAAAATTGAATTTAATGCTCCATTTTTCCATAGCTGTGTAAGCATATATAAATATACTTTCTCGGAACATGTGAAGGGCCGTAGTAATTCAGCACTGGACTTGGAAGGAGTCAGGTACAGATTCAGGTAGCCTGTGATTTCTGGTAAAGTGCTTAACGAAAATGTTCAGATGGTTCCTTTTAAAATTGACATAGCCAACTGACACCTCCCGTCTTTGTTCTGTGTGAGCTTGCAATCAGTTTCTTAAATGTACTGTCATTGGAGGCATGACATGGTACAATGGTTCCCTCATACTGTATTCTCACCTCTGTTATTGTTTTCCTAGTATGACATCAAAGTAGTGCTAAACAAAACAAAAAGCGAGAGTGGGTATGATGTGTACAGAGTTGTAGATCTGTCTCACACCTGACAGTGTAAAACACACTTGACATTTGTGTTGTTTGAGATACAGTCGTTATTGTTAGTGTTTAGGTTCATATTGACATGCAAAAAGACCATTCTGAACTGATAGTAAGAAGCTGTAGTTTGAGTTCAGTAGTAGATGGTGATGTGGTGGATATTATTTCATTTCCTTGATAGATACGATTCATTCTTTTGAAATTACTTTTGCTATATGGTGAATTTAAATCTGAGATAATGGAAGTAGTATAAGAAATCACTCACCATAAAGTTGATGACTGAGCGGTGGGCAGGCACATTGAGTCACTAAATGTTTCAAACAATGTTGTCCTTGGAAGTAACTGACCAACACATTTATTTTGCATATCGTGTAGTAAATCACATGAATTAGCTACATATAAATAATCTACAATAAGGGCCCGTATAAAAGGGAAAAATAATGGGTATAAATATACATAAAATACATAATTGCTGAAACATTTTACAGCCTTTTCAGTAGCATGCAGAATTCGGCACAGTCACCGGTGAAGGCTGTCATGGGTAACCTTCAACTATATGTTTTATGGTTTGCCTAAAAGCTCCACAGTCACACTTGAAAGAAGCTGTTTTTCCCCACCTACATCTATCATAGTTTGTTCATATTCTGTTTCGGTAGACCAGATTTTGCGATGCTTGTCAAACCTAGTTGGAATGGTGTTGGCAAGGGAATGCATATTATGAAAGGCAGAAGGCATTTGTTTTTTCGATGCTTACAGCACAGTCTGGTCCTCACTGTCGGTGACGTCTCAGTGGATTTGCAGCAAAGGCTTGCTCTCGATCTTTTTGAGTTCTCTAATGAGTGATTTTTCTCATCGCAGATGGGAAGGAGATATTGTGCCTGTTATTTGACAGATAGTTAGATTTAGTAAAACACTGATGTGACTAGTATAAGTACTGTCGAGCCAAACCACTGCACAATATTCTGCGACAGACACTAGACCTAGACTAGACTAACCAAAAAACACACGCCCACAGCTACGTTATCCTATCTGGCTACATAGTCAGTCTGGCCCAAGTGAAGACATTGTCTGAAAGCAGAGTGATGATTTCAGCCATATTTATATGCCTGTTGACCACTCAGTGCTTCAACAGTATGGTGAGTGATTACCTGCACACCTTCCATTATTTGTATTCCACACGGGACATTTCAGAAATATAACGAGAAGTATATGTTAAACATCCTGTTTTCTAGTGCAGATTTTACTGTTTTGTCAGGGTTACTGATGACAAAAGTAACCATCAATACACAAATTTCACATATAATCCATGCTTCCTTGCAGATGAAAGATGCTAACAAGTTCTGTCCTAGAACCAAAACTGCACTGTGTAAATTTGTTTCTGCATCAATATAATAGAGGTGGATAAAGTACACAGTAAATGCTTGCCCTGACTTGATTTTATAACAATGGCATTAATTCAGCATTAACTTCTGACTGTTATATGTTTAGAACCAGTCTGATCATACAAGAACAGTAATCATCTCACAGTTTCATGCTTTGTTACTCATATTTTGGAGGCTGCAGTTGGTGTATTGTATTCAAATAATTGACCTAACTAACAAAAGACATCACATTACTATTTGGATGAGCTACAAAAATGATGTCCGGAATTATAGGGCTCAATATGTCTATGACATTAGATATGTAGACAGGTATATATTAGAATGCACCTTGCATCCTACCCACAATTTAATTCAACTTTACTTATCCCTGCCTGTTTTCTGTTAAGATGGTATTGCTTGCTGTTTCGCTGTGATACTGCTTGTCTTGCTCATCTTGTACAAAATTATGAAAAGGATAGTTGCTACTTACCATGTAGCGGAGATGCTCAGTCACAGGTAGGCACACAAGAAGACTGTCAAATAAAGCTTTCGGTCAAACAGGCCTTCATCAGAATAGACATACACACAAATGCTCACGCAAACGCAACTAACACACACATGAAAACAGTCTCTCGTTTGTGTGTGTGTGTGTGTGTGTGTGTGTGTGTGTGTGTGTGTGTGTGTGTTTGTTTATTTGTTTGTTTGTTTGTTTTCTGATGAAGGCCTGTTTGGCTGAGACTTTGTTTGACAGTCTTTTTGTTGTGCCTCTTTTCTTAATATTGTTATTATTCCGTGCTGGATTTTCCATTGTCTCATCTTGTACAAAGTAAGTTTCTTTTAAATTTCCAATGAGTATGATGCTTTACACATTTTTTGTAGATACTGGCTGTATGTTCAATGTTGCTTTTTGAAGGTCCGCTTGAAAATGGCTCTTTAGCTGAAATAATTGGCCAACAATTGTATAAATGCACAGTTTTCTCAGTGACTATACAGTCCCAGTGGAAATAATATCCTTCAAATCATTTACCTGAGAGTTAACACTACATCTAGGCACATTTTACCCAATCAAAAACAATTAGCAATTTTAAATCCCTAATACAAACTGTGGAGCCTTATTAATGGTAATAGGAATCTCCTTCTGATTAAACAAACACATTTCATTGTGATAACAGTGCACACAATAAAGCATGTTAAAAGCCTGCATAACATGTAGTTCATAAGCCTATGGTATGCACTTTATTGGAGGAATAGTTCCATTTTTTGCTGTGTTGTTCATTCACACTGTGTTCTGTAAAAGGTGGACTTATAAAGAAAATGATTTGACAAACGGGTGTAACATAGTTTTTCTGAATTTGCCTTTGTTTTGCCAGTAGACAGCGATGTTTAACTAAAGGCAGAGCCACATAGCAGAAATTATTACTGCCATGCAACATTCTGAAGCCAGTTATATGTTGCAATTTGAATGCAATTCATGGATAAATTTTTCTTGGTCTTCTTGCTGTGTCTGTGTCAGATTTGTTTGCATAGTTAAGCTTTCAATGACTACTTCTGCTGTCGCCATCCGAAGTTAAGTCATACTAAAAGACTGTACAGTATTTTCATACATAGTTTATCAAGTTACGAAGTCACGAATTTCCATGTGCTGCCAGAGGTTATGGAAGTTCCGTGACTTTGTGACAGCATCACCACATAATTCGGCCAAATACATATGAAAGTACAACATGGCCTATTTGAATGACAGTTAACTCTTGGCGATGACTGTGGAGGGAGTCATGGAAAGATTGTGAATAAAAACACATCCGATGCAGCAATAAAACTGAGGAGCATGTATCCAAAAGTGGCACTGCATGAAGCTAGTGTTGCACGATGGAAATCTTCTCAGTTAGTACTTTTATATTAGCGCTCATCAATTTCTCACGTTGTTGAAACTGCACGATTAACAAAAATACTTATCTGCCACATGTTTACACCTTGCAAATATCATAGAAAGGATTAACACTGAAAGATGAGAGAGCACAGGTGAAATGAAATGGTGATTTAATGATCTGTTACCTGCAGTTTGAATATTGGATCCCACTGAAATATTACAGCAACTTGATATGTACACAAGTATTGGATTGCTGTAGAATTAAGGATGGAGTATGCCTCTGTATCACAACAGTAAGTATTGCTGGTAGGATGCCAGCCAGGTAGTTAAATCATGGACTTCAGCACAAAGTTACACGATATGACTTTGTGAGAGTGATATCATGGAAGAGACGCATTAACATTTGAGAGTTGGAACTGGAAATCTCTAACAGTTTACAAAGAGTGAGGCTTTTTGCCCCACATGTACATAATTAAGGAGAGGGGAAAAAAACCATATAAGCTGCAGGCACAGTATTCAAAGTTTAAGGAACAAAAGGTTGAAAGGACTACCTGAAATCAGTAGTTTGCAAGCATTTATCTTCAAATGTGACCAGTTTCAGTGAAGGATCTAAAGCTGTCAAAAGTTTCTCGACAACAGGAAAGATTTGTCACACTGTGCTACACTGTTGCTCTGGTAGGACTGTCAGATAGTGGGCAACAGGAAGTGCCCACTTGAAGCTCCTTAAGTCTCACTTTGTAATTTGGGTGCACAAAGACCTGTGAACACTGACCATTTAGATGAATATAAATAAGTCCTGGTGTGGGAACTTCGGAAAAACTTGGAACAGGCCATTGTCCTGAGATAGTCAACTTCTCTGTTAGGAAGAGGTCTGTGGCTGAGCAACTAATAACTCTTAACAGTGTTTACTAAGGGCTTTATGGTTTCCCAAGATCCACAGTGGTTTCTAGGAGAAAGGCCTAACATGTAGTTTAGAAATATTAATGGTAAGTGTGAGATGTGCAAACTAGCTACTATGAAACATACACACGTAAGAAATTAATAACCTTGCTAAAATAATAACTATAATATCATGCTGTTTGTACGGTAACATTTTTTTGAAATTGAGTCCAATATCTTCAAGTAAAGCAACTTCCTCCATTGGTTATAGAACTGAATTATTCAACACCAGCTTCTGTTCTGTGCCTGAATGAAACCTTTCTGCTTAATTTAAAAGTATCATTTCCCCAGGTGAGGTTGGTGTTGGTCTGAAATATGTTATTACTGTATTTCTAATACGTAATCTAACCTCTGCTTGGACAAGGACACTCTTTATCTCTCATAGTATTAAAGCTTACAATATGCCTATGGATTCTGCAATATATTGTGTAATTTGATGTTGTGGATGTTTAGATAGAGTGGTAATTGTCTGATGTTTTGATGTTGCATAACTCGCCTTCATGATCTTATACAGTCAAGTTACTTCAAAATGACCCTATAGCTAATAATGGCCAATAATGTGAGAAACAAACGTTATTATTTGAAAATATAGAGTCCTGGAAGATTTTCTTTTTCCTCCAAAGATCCATTTTACTTCCTTTTTATACCATAGAAAGGAATGAATGAGAAGAACATCATTTGGTGTAATTTTATATATACCCTTAATATTCAGTTTTACTGTCAAAAGCTATAACCTAAAATGTGTGTGGTAAGAAGTACTATGTTTCTTTCCTTGTCTTCGAACAAATTTTGAGACACAATATGTGATGCACCATGTCTTTTCCATAGAGCCCTCCATTGTAGTAGTTCCTATATTTCTGCGGCGCTGTTGTTCTGCAGAAACTAATCTGTAACGAGTCATGCAGTTGTTGTTTTAGTGATTTCTTGCAGTATTCTGAAATTTAGCCAGTGTTAACTTGACTGGAAACAAACATAGCCAACCAGGAAAAGTGAGGCTCTTTTCTGTTTCTAGTCAGTCACTGGTGTGCATTGGCTGCAGAGAAGGATAGTGACAGAGAATATTCAGGAGTGTTGCTTTGTGATTGTATCCTGGAATGGTCTGTTAGTTAGGATATTGTATATAAAAAAGAGTTTGAGGGCAGTATAGGGTACTAAAAAAATTGTGTAGCTGTTAGAAGACTACATAAAGCGGATTTTCTGTTCCCTTTTTAAATCTAATCAACAGCGGATTTTCTGTTCCCTTTTTAAATCTAATCAACATAATACTTACTACAGAATAAGCTGTATATGTGTGATGTTAACAAGAAGCTAATTAGGTAACTGATTTTGAACTTAATTTTATTTTTAAATTTCACAGTTATTTACATATTTATTTCGTGTTTTATGATATGCTGAAACTGTGCCTGGAATTAAGAACAGAAGTTCTGCTTTCTGGTAGCTAAATAGTCGAGTTCATTTAGTACAGTGAGTCCCATGTATTTGTCACTAAATATCCTTTAAATAAGAGAAAAAGGGCCGGCAGTTGTACCAAGAGAATGGTAATTGCAGAAAATGGTGTGTTCTGGAGTTTGACAAAATATTTAATATGGGAAAAAAAACTGGACACACATAACAAAAATATTTGTAAAAGTTAATATAAGAGAATCTACAAAGTTAATTCCATTTTCATTAACAATGGACTGCATGTGAATGTGGGTGACGATAGGGGGCCTGGGTCACATAGAGGTATACGTGAATCAACACTCTGCTTGTGCTCATTTATTTATTTAAGAGACACTAACAAAGCATGTAAAACCTGTGAGATTTTTAGTTTCAAAAGTTTTAGTCAGCTAGCCACTTGTTTGTTGAACTTTTCATCTCACCACTCACTAACAAGGCAAATGTCTTTCTGCTACTCATCTTGTTGCTTTCAACTGCACTGTAATCACATTCATATTATCAGTGAACTGCTTCATTTTACCATGTTAGTTGTATTTTTTTGTTTCACCTACTAAGCCTGTGTTTCTGTTCTACGTCCTCAATAATTTACACTCTTGATGTTACTTCGCCAATAAGATCCCTGCTCTATACACGACAATGAGTGTGAAACATCACAAAAATACCTTCACCACAGGAAGTTGATAGTGACAGCTTGAGATATTAGCATTTGAATATGTCTTTTACACTAATTATTTTCTGATACAGCTTAATGTCATCCATACAACCCAGTATTCGCTTCCAAGCTTAATATCGCTTTCTATTCTTTCTTCCATCACATCAATGATGCAGCGGTTAAGGCAAAGGATTTGTGTTATGGCCCTGATGAGTTTCTTCCTCCGTCATTGCCAAACTGCGCTAATACTCACCAACAAGATAGCACAGCTGTTAAGATACTCCACTCTTATAGGTTGGAGAAGGAATACAGGGTTATTACAAATGATTGAAGCGATTTCACGGCTCTACAATAACTTTATTATTTGAGATATTTTCACAATGCTTTGCACACACATACAAAAACTCAAAAAGTTTTTTTAGGCATTCACAAATGTTCGATATGTGCCCCTTTAGTGATTCGGTAGACATCAAGCCGATAATCAAGTTCCTCCCACACTCGGCGCAGCATGTCCCCATCAATGAGTTCGAAAGCATCGTTGATGCGAGCTCGCAGTTCTGGCACGTTTCTTGGTAGAGGAGGTTTAAACACTGAATCTTTCACATAACCCCACAGAAAGAAATTGCATGAGGTTAAGTCGGGAGAGCGTGGAGGCCATGACATGAATTGCTGATCATGATCTCCACCACGACCGATCCATCGGTTTTCCAATCTCCTGTTTCAGAAATGCCGAACATCATGATGGAAGTGCGGTGGAGCACCATCCTGTTGAAAGATGAAGTCGGCGCTGTCAATCTCCAGTTGTGGCATGAGCCAATTTTCCAGCATGTCCAGATGCACGTGTCCTGTAACGTTTTTTTCGCAGAAGAAAAAGGGGCCATAAACTTTAAACCGTGAGATTGCACAAAACACGTTAACTTTTGGTGAATTGCGAATTTGCTGCACGAATGCGTGAGGATTCTCTACCGCCCAGATTCGCACATTGTGTCTGTTCACTTCACCATTAAGAAAAAATGTTGCTTCATCACTGAAAACAAGTTTCGCACTGAACGCATCCTCTTCCATGATCTGTTGCAACCGCGCCGAAAATTCAAAGCGTTTGAATTTGTCATCGGGTGTCAGGGCTTGTAGCAATTGTAAACGGTAAGGCTTCTGCTTTAGCCTTTTCTGTAAGATTTTCCAAACTGTCGGTTGTGGTATGTTTAGCTCCCTGCTTGCTTTATTTGTCGACTTCCGCGGGCTATGCGTGAAACTTGCCCGCACGCGTTCAACCGTTTCTTGGCTCACTGCAGACCGACCCGTTGATTTCCCCTTACAGAGGCATCCAGAAGCTTTAAACTGCGCATACCATCGCCGAATGGAGTTAGCAGTTGGTGGATCTTTGTTGAACTTTGTCCTGAAGTGTCGTTGCACTGTTATGACTGACTGATGTGAGTGCATTTCAAGCACGACATACGCTTTCTCGGCTCCTGTCACCATTTTGTCTCACTGCGCTCTCGAGCGCTCTGGCGGCAGAAACCTGAAGTGCGACTTCAGCCGAACAAAACTTTATGAGTTTTTCTACGTATCTGTAGTGTGTCGTGACCATATGTCAATGAATGGGTCTACAGTGAATTTATGAAAGCGCTTCAATCATTTGAAATAGCCCTGTAGAATACCTGCCCGGCCATCCTAAGTTCAGTTTTCGGTGGCATGTCTAAATTACCTGAAAGCCACGTTAGTATTTGTTCTGTAAACTAGCCCATAGCCTATTTCTTTTCTATCCTTGCCCTATTTAAGCCTGATCTCAACACCAGTAAGATATTGAGCTCTAATTTTTTTTCTCCCTCTTCCCCAACCCCACCTATCCCCCGACCCTTTTCTTATCTAAAATCTCTAAAGACATAACTGTCAGCAAGTGCATGGACATTCAATGATGTAACAGTAAAAATTTAAAAAAAGTCATCTCTTGTTTCTTTCTCAAGTGATCATCCCTCCATATTCATCGGTCCTTCAGCCACTTGGTTATCTCCAACTTTATAATCAACATTTTCGTGGTGGTAGTGCAAGATGCAGCAGGCATGGGATGTCCATCTAGGAAATACAGTGCAGCATTGGTTGTCCAGTTTCTAGCGTAGTATTGAACACCATGCATATAAAAAAGTGGAATTTAGTGACTGTACAGAGGTTGGCTTGTCTACGAGAACGGATGGTATGTAACTAGAATTCACTTTCAGTTTGCAAAATTAGGTCCAGATTAGAAACCCTTGTGAGGAAGGGGCCCAACTATTATTGCCTTTAAGTTTGATTATGTAACATGAGATGATGATAAGGTTAAAAAAAGACAGTGTTTCACCAGGCCGTATTTTAAAATTATACTTCATTAAGCACTACTTGTTTTGAGCATTGCTCATTCTTGAGTGCACCTACAATAGATGTGAGTGCATCGTCCTCATGAAAGAGAAACTGCGTGCTATACGTAACTGTACATAGCACAGTAGACAAAGTGCACCATCTCGCAGCTACGCGTGGCATGTGATCTCTTTTTGATGAGCATCTTGTATCCGCATATGTTGCAGATGCACTTGAGAATGAGCAACCCTTGAAATTAGAAGTGATTGCTTGTGGTACAATTTTAAAATTCAGCCTGTTCTTCATAAAATTTATCAAGGCAGTTGCGCCCTCTTAGAACAAGTAGAAAAAAAAGGTTGTAATTGAATGTCAAAAACACTGTAGAGAAATGGGAAGTGAAGTATGTTCCTCAAATCTTTGATGCTCCAAACATAATTACCTTTTTTCTGTAATGGTTTCTTGTAGATAATACTTTCTTTACTCGGAAGATATTTTCGTACTGAGCGAGAACTTCTGTCATTCACTTTAGTTTCTAGATGCAAAATACTGTTCCATTATATTTCAAACAATGTGGCGGCACAGGTGAAGCAGTTTACCATATAAAATGCTAGGATTTTCCATGAACCCCTGTGTGCCACCACAAATGCTCTTACAGAATTTAAGGAACAACACATTAGACTTTCATAATTGCTGACTGAAACATCTTTTCACAAAGAAGTGAAACACAATATAGGTATTCTGCTGAAATCGCCAACTACCAGCCTTTTACTCGCAAAGGAGTAGTTTAGTTGTCACTCCTTGAAGATGGAGAATTGTTAGACAGTTGCCGAGTGCGTGTTCATTTGAATAGGTTGCTCCATTTGCCAATTATGTTCTTGGTTTATTCACACAACCTCTTTAGAGTCATTTTCAAGTATGGGAAACATTTATGCTAAGAACAGCTGTGTCACATTCTAAAATTCACAAGTTCAGATGAGATGTGTCATTATCTGCTGAAGTAAAAACTGGAGGAGGTTTAGAAAGTTTATACTGCAGATGATGATGATGATGATGATGATGATGATGATGATGACGAATGTCCTACCAATTTGTACATTTTACTATATGACTGCTCTTCTCTGAATAAACAGTTCAGAATGACTTGTTATTGAATCAGTGTGAATAAAACGAAATAATGGACTGTCTGATTTTAATAAACATTACTGCCTAGTACAAATCTTTTGCTCTGTTGTGGAGTGTGTGCTCTGTTTTGGAACCCAGAGCCGGCCTTGCACACACTCCTGACTAGTGACCAGCACCTCTCAAAAGCTGTCCTGCACACCTTACAGAACAAACACTCCTGGAGGGAGGGACATAGCTGAGGCTCAACTACAGCCTACACGATCGATTCCAGAATGAACCTTTCGCTCTGCTGTGTAGGCAATATTGACGCGAAGGAAGTACAGCAATTTTGAAATTTATTTTATTTCATTCTTCACAAAGCCAATGTAAATATTTTTAATGCTCAGTGCTTAGCCACAGTTATACATTCCACTTCATTATTTTGATCAACCTGTACCGGTTTTCAGCCACCCGCATCACCTGACGAGAACCACCACCATCACCACCACCACCACCACCACCATCACCACCACCACAGGCCAGACGATGTGTCCGACGAGGAAGCTCGACGACGCCACCATTTCCCTGAGAAGAAGGGTGCCACCACGCCGCCGGAGGACCCACCCGAGTCTTCGGAGGAGGAGGGGGCAGTGGTGGACGGTGACGAGAGCGGGAGCGGCGGCAGGGAGGAGGGGGAGGAGTTGCCAGGGGAGGGGCGCGCGCCGCGGCGAGAGGAGCCGCCACCACCTGCCTCCCCCCACGAGGAGGGGGAGCTGAGCGAGGATGAGCTGGAGCAGCGGCGGCTGGTGCTGCTGAGGCAGCTGCAGCAGGAGAACTGACCACGGGGGCGCGGCCGGGTGAGTGTGGACAGTTAAAAAACCTCGACAATAGTTCGTTTGGTACTTCCCTCAATTTCTTTGTATCCTGTGCTAATATTTCCATCCCTACATAATTACTACACCGTACTCCACTCTTGCCCTGCCGATGTATGCAAGGGTGCTCCCTAGTGAACTCTCCAGTTGTAGTTTCCCAAATAAGACTATGTTCCTCTGCCTCCTATTGATGACAAGCGACATTACTTTGCCAGATAAGTTTAGGGATGTCTGTGCTGATGCACTGTTGAGATAATTGTCGGGAAGTGGGAGAGAAGCATTTTGGTTTTATTCGGGGCTACGAAACCGTATTTTGCAATATAATCTCCATTCAATATGAGGGCCTGTATGCCTGCATGGTACCACTTTACTGGTCGATGTCAGAACCGATGCTTAAATACTTTGAAAACGTCACCATTGTGCGCAAACTGCTTCCCACAGAGTGCATCCTTTATTGGGCCAAACAAATGGAAGTATTCTGTTAGGTGGTGATGAACCCAGTGGGTACACACCTTTGAGTATCCCAGTTGGTGGACAGGAGTGTCAGCACTACGAACAGAGACATCCAGTTGTGCAGCGAGATGTTTGACTGTGATACGTTGATCACCTCGAATGAGAGCTTCCGCACGTACCAATATTGCAGAAGTCACAGCTGTATGCAGCCAGACGGCACCTGGTAGAGTGGACAGGTTTGTGCAACCTTGTTGCAACGGCGACAGATGACTCGTCCAACACGTCACTGTGCATTTTTTCATTGCCAACTCTCTGTAGACTTTCTGCAAGTGCCTATAATATCTGGTATGCTCTGGTTTTCCCAAAAGAAACCCAATCACAGTTCTCTGCTTGGAATGATCCTTCATTATAGGTGCCATTTTGAAGGCTACGTATAGTGGTGCCACTCAAATGTTCAGGAAACTATTAAAGGCTGAAACATGACTATTCCGTGATGTGTGACAGCAAATTACACAATTTTTCAACAGAAATTGGCTGAGAAAAATATGTGTTGCACTACTTACAGAACATCCCTCGTACAAACTGTCATTGTGAAAAGTGATACATGAAATATTTAAGAGACACTTCACAGTGCTCAGTGTGTTTATTGTTTGTCAAGTCATTGAAAAGGCAAAAGAAGATACACTTACAGTTTCAGGCTCAGTCCCATAATAGAAATATCGGAAACTCACAGGAAGAGACTGCAGTGCAGGACTTTGTTTCAAAGATAGCTTCAAAATGTACCACTCTGAAAGTTCATTGTAAGTGATCGTGTGTGTTTTAAATGTAATAAAGAGCTACTGTTAACAATTCCTGCAAATCTCAATTGTTTTTGACTGATAATTCCCGCACTAGAGCGGTGTAAATGTAACATTGCATTCCTTTACCAGCAAGCAGCATAAACCAACCACCATTACAATGTTAGACAGGGTACGAGCACAGAAACTACTGGTTTGTAGGGTCAGTAGCAAAACCTGATACAGGTGAAAGTATACCATAATAGAAGCAAAAACATTTCAGTAAGCAAGAAAACTATTTTTTATAAGATGACTACGAATATGTGGTTATGAGCAGCTGCTGACTCCACTATGAAGTTTTGCCCCAGTTAGCACAAATGTATTTGAAATGTACACTTTTTGATTCAGTCCCCATCTTATTGGGCTCAAATTTCACCTGTGGCGCATGGTTGAGGAAAGTGGTACATGATTGGTGGGTCACTGGCACACAACATGCCGATAATGGTCCAAAACTGGGGAAGTTGAGCACGGCCTGTTGCCTCGGCCTCTGAGATCTGAACTTTTCTGTCTGAAGTCAAAATCGTGAAATTTATAGCTCTCCTGTTAACACGATTGAAGAACTAGAGCAGTAGATTGTACTGCCATGCCAAATGCAAGGCTGACAGATGGAACACCTTGAACAGTTGCAAATTTTACAGTAGATTGTAACATGTTGTGTGCTGAAACAGTAAGGTATTTGTTGTTAAAGTAGACAATGAGTAAAATTTGAGCCCAAATTATATGGACTTCATCAGAAAGTTTACACTTCAAAAACCTTTTCCTAAGTACACTAATGTTTCATAGAGAAGTCAGCAGTGGTTCTTAACTACACATTTGCAGCTAATTTGTGAAATGGCTCGATTGTGAAGCCATGTTTACTGGAATGACTTTGCTTCTGTTATCGTATACTTTCACCTATTTCACTTTTTGTTATTAAAAATGATAAACCCCTGCATAATCCGTTACGTATGTACCAACCTCTTATTGAGCAGAGCTTCTCTTGTCTGTCTCATTCTATTTCCAATATGTTCCTTACTTTAGCACACTTCTGTGAAATCTGCTTACTTAGATAGGACAATTCTGCCACTTTAATAACCTCTGTTAACTAGTTAGTTAGTTGGTATCAATCAGTACCACAAATTTGAGTGCTAACTTGGTATGAAGCGTATTTTACTCTAAATTTGTCCATTAATATTACCACTTTTGATTTTCCGTGTGTTCCCAGTCAACCTTAATTTCTCCCTGTACGTTTTTTTGTTGTCTTGGATATAATGTTGTATTCGTGCTGTAACACCAACATTTTAAACAATAAATACTTCTAGAGCTCGTCAGAAATTGAGACACATACAAATATTTTATTGCACAACTGTGGTCCCTTTTCAGATAACTTGCCTTTGTAATAAAATTTGAGAATACTCAGCAATCTGGCACTGTGCTTGCTGTTGTTTCCAGTAAAATTTCTCTTTCGATAATTTGCCTACATATTAAGCATGGGAAAACCAAATTTTGGCATTTTCAGTAGTTGCAGAAATAACAGAGATTCTCAGTTTTACAAACTCATAACTCGAACCGCAGAGAGTATTGCAATATTTTATAAAAACTTTGTGCAAAAAACAGCGGGGATAAGGTGTAGCCTTAAAGCACAGGTGTGTACTTCTAGCCTCCGCTTTTACACTTTCTGCTTCTCCATCATTGTACGGCATTCATTTACCGATAGTCCATCGCACTTTTATTAGCTGGGTATTCCAATATGGACAGTTAGAGTTCAGCTTTACTCATCTAAGGAGAGGTACATAATGCTTTAATGATTACAGAAGATTTATTGAGATGATAATTTGGTTCCAGAGAGAAAATTACGTTTTGACCCTTCGGAGAAATTAAGTTATTAAGATTGCACTGTCTCTCTTGTGGAAGGTTCTAGTCATTGGAAACAAATGGCCAACATCGTCTAACAACCTGGCCACTTCTGCTGCTAAGGCCTCTGCTAGTCAGAACCCCACTTCTGTGTGCCTTTAGTACTGCTCATTTATACCATATATTTATTAGGTTACTCTATTGTCTGTATGTCTGTTTGATACAAATTTTGCAACTGATTTTAAACTAATTTCCCAGGGAGCTAGAGACTTTTCAACCTAGCTCAGAACTGGATGACAACGGAGTATTAACTTGCTTTCTTGTCTGGTGTGTTGTGTACCACTGCCATTTCCCCTTTTTCCTGCTACAGTTATGAGTGGTTAGCAGAAAGAACAATTGCTGGTAAACCTCTATATGAGCTTTGATCTAACTTTTACCTTTACGGACTTTTCATGAGGTATATGGAGAAGGGGCAGTATATTTGTTGACCCGTGTGGAGAGAAACTGTAATAAACCTGAAATTTACCACACGTGTGTTTTAATCTCATTAAAATGTTTGAAATCGATAGAAAAATTTCACACACATGAGACTATAAAAAGCAGAAAATAATTATTTAAATAAAAATTAATGTTTATGTATCATGCTTTAAATTGTAGTTTTTAGTCTAAAATAATTTCTCCTAGCCTCATGAAGATTCGTAACCCCCTTCAGATAGTTATTAAAATTTGTGATGTGAATTTTTAATACTTTTAGGATTTAAAATGAGAAACATGTCACGGATGCAATACATAGTTGATGCACAAATACTTCACTGCTGCATGTGCCTCATGCTATTCCTTTTAAATATTTCAGGTATTTTTGTAGCTATTAAAAGTTCATGTCACGAATTTTCAGGACTATCTGTACAGTGTTATGTATCTGCATGGGAGTGGGAGAAATTTTTATACTTTGTATGTGGCAGATTAAAAATTTGGTTTTACTTAAAAATTATCCTGTGCTCTTATCACTCCCCTTTCCAATAACTTCATACTTTTCTTGCCCCCTTGTTTATTCATACCCATCTCTCTGTAACTACCCCTATACCCCTGTGCACAACACATACGTGCCACAAATGCACCACCTGAGCATGCTGCCTGCTGTTCCTGTATGCTTACACTCGTCCACATTTCCTCCACCTTAGGTTGCGAGTAAACATCTATTGTGAAAAGGTAATACTCCTGAATTGGCACTAATTTCCTACATACTTCTAGACAAGTGAACAATAGCTGGAACTTCTCATTTGTTTTAAGTGTTTGACTCACTAGTGGGCCACCAAAGAGCATTTTGTTGTCTGGACGCATTATAGACTTGTCATATATCAGGACATAGACACAGCTCAAAGTATTAGATTTCCTGTCATTAAAGATATGGAACTTCCTGCCAGATTAAAACTGTGTGCCAGGCTGGAACTGTAACACGGGACCCTCCTTTTCACAGGCAGTTTTCTTACCATCTGAGGAATCGGGACATGCCTTACAATCTGTCCTTGCAGCTTTATTTCTGTGAGTACTCCTCTCCTGCTTTCCAAAACTCCACAGAAGTTCTCCTGCATGCCTTGCTGGGCTAGAATTCCTGGAAGAAATGGTATTGTGGAGGAATGACATAGCCATAGCCTATGGAATTGTTTGCAAAATGAATTTTCACTTGGCGGTGGAGTACGCACTGATACGAAACTTTCTGGGTGATTAAAGCTTAGTGCCGATTTGGCACTCGAGCCCTGAACCAGTACACTATCTGCTGCAGGGTGAAAGATTCATTTTAGAAACAATTTCCTTGGCTGCATCTAAGAAAATTCTCCACAGTGTTCTTCCTTCCAGGAGTACTAGTCTCGGAAGATGTGCAGGAGAACTTCTGCAAAGTTTTTAAAGTAGGAAAGATGTAGTGGGGGAAGTAAAGTTTTGAGGGTGGGCCACAAGTTGGATCCAGGTGGTTCAGACGGTAAAGCAGTTGCCAGCTAAAGGCAAAGATTCTTAGTTTGAGTCTGTTGTGCACTCCTACCTGCAGAGTGAAAATCATTCCATTAAGAGGCCGGAATTGTTAAAATTGTGGTAAAAGAGAGCTTAGTGTGCAAAGTGAGTCAGCTTTAGGACAGGGGTGGGTGTGGAGGAGGAGGAACTTTGGTCCTCATGTACAGAATGAGTGCTTCTGCCTCAAAGCAATCTATCATCATGCCTGATAGTAACAAGATGTGTTGCCAAAATATTGCACACGTCTGCCAAAAACAATCTAGCAATTCACACAAGAACTGTTCGTATAGGACTCATACCTTTTGATGAATTAAAGGTCCACATAGTTGGTGAGCACCCTGGTTCTTATAAACATTGCCTCAAAATTTTTATTATGTGCAAGACACTCGTACAAATGTTACTGTCACTGATTTGTTTTCATAAGCTAATTTGCCTTAGTTCCATGTAATTTATTTATACCTTTAATGTAAGAGAGGAGGAGAAGAAAAAGATGTAGTAGATCAAGACAGTAAATTGCTAATTATTTGTTAATGAGAAAAATGCTTTTAGCACTACCTGTGTTGAAAACAGTCTTTCTCTGAATAACTACTTTCAGATAATCAGCTATTCGCAACTGATATTTCATATATCTGACAGGTGCTGTGACCCTCTGATTACGATCTCTCTCTCTCTCTCTCTCTCTCTCTCTCTCTCGTGTGGTTTGTGTGTGTGTGTGTGTGTGGGGGGGGGGGGGGGGGGGTGGTTGCTGATTATCAAAACAAGTATGTTTCTGGTGTTTTCCCCTACAGTTGTTACCACCTACCACTGAAGTAGGTGTCACAGAGGACATTCCTTGGTGTTTACACGTTTTACGTCCTTATCCCAGCACCACATCTCAAATGACTTGACTCTATTCTTTTCTCGTTTTCCCACAGTCCGCTGTACTGCAGACATACATTCTTGACATTTTCTTCCTCAAATTAATGCCAGTGTTTGATACTAGTAGACTTCTTTTAGTAAGATTTTCCTTAAGAGCAGATGTGTGACTAAAACAAGAATGTTCTCATCAGGTGTGTGTGTGTGTGTTTTTTTTTTTTTTCTTCATTCCATTGTTTGGTCGATACAGTAACTCACTTGTACCAGTGTCCATTTTATAACTTAAATCGACCATCCTGGGCTTTCTTTTAAAAACAAGAAATCAGAAGTGATTTACATTACACAGACTGCCGATGACCATATGTTAATTCAGAATGTGCCACTTTTACTGTAAGGTGTAAATGTGAATCGTGGTTTAACTTGGTGTGTATAAACAATTTAAATATCAAATGATCACTGGAGGGAAAGAAAAGAGCAGAAATTGAGAGAGAAGGAAAGGCATGGCAATATCTATCTGTAATGTCACATGCAGTCAGTATCAAGAGTGTTATTTGTAGGATCTCACTTCTAAATATTTCATGGTATGTGTATTTATGACACTGTGTGTATGTTACAGTGACTTGGCATCTCCAACAGCTATTGCTGTATACCAGTCAGCATAGCTGTACGGTCTGTTGTAAAATGTACTTTGTTATAAAGAATTGTAATCGTGCTGTAATTCATGTAGTTGTACTCCAGTAAATGTGAAGAGCAAGTAGGCTCCACAGTTAGTAAACAACACTGTCTACATGTATACTCAAGAAGTTACCTTTAAGAGTGTGGCCAAGTCTGACAGTAAAGATTATTTTCTTATTTTCTGTAAATATCTCTGATATCAAAATTAATAGACAAAATAGTTACTCAAGACATAAATGTAGTCAGAATGCAAGAAATATCCAAAAGAAAATCTGAAGCTTTTGGAATGTCTGAACTTTTTTCTCGAGTTTGCTGAAGTTGGGAATGCCAGAAATTGGCACCTATATTACTTGTGACTTGTTGGAGGAAATCCATCTGATG
This sequence comes from Schistocerca americana, assembly GCF_021461395.2. Classification (NCBI taxonomy): domain Eukaryota; kingdom Metazoa; phylum Arthropoda; class Insecta; order Orthoptera; family Acrididae; genus Schistocerca; species Schistocerca americana. Next base: position 171,773,461 of record NC_060128.1, on the reverse strand, counting down.
TGTAATAAAAAGGAAGTGAATCTATGGTAAATGTGGCAGTCAAGTGTTAGGATCACGTATGAAAACACCAAGAAGAACTGCTTCAATAATGTAACAAAGAAGAGTAGTAGTTGATAGTGGAAGTTGCAAAGAAATTGTAGGCAGATAAGAGAAAGAAGCAATAATAGGAATAATCGGCAGTACATAGCACGGGACCTAGTTGAAGAAACGAAGATTGGGATTTATTGTCGTATTGATGTCAAGGTGGCCACAAGCTCGTATCTGGAAAAATGGGGAAGGAATTCAAATGGGCCCTTATAAATCCATCACAGTGCACTGCAAACATTCCAGAGGCAGGTCACAGTGAATAGGTTGCTGAGTATAGGACAGTTCACACCTGTAACACTGGCACTCTGCATGGGTTCACATTCATTGAGTAGTCCGATCCTCAGTACGAATCACTGTCACTGAGAGAACTGCTGAGTAGCAATTTCTGCTACTCATATGTGCCAGGTAGTGTAGTACTTTCTGGGCAGATCACGATGTAAGTGGGTGGTCACAGATTAACTGACTGTGATATGGCTCACCAGCTGCGACCTCAATGACTCATCTCTTCTGGGACCCAATGTAGTTATTCGTCCAGTAGTCTCCTACTCCCATCCACTTTAATTTTCAGTGTACAAGTTTTTGATTTTGATTATCCTCAGCAATACAAATACAAATACCTTTAATGAGTTGCACACATCACTGCTGCCATTTCTTTTGTAGTTCCTCCTTTTGCCCTATGCCTGATAGCTTGTGTCAGTACCATGTAGTGTTTTCTTGCAAGTGCACTTGGTCTCTCTTTTATTATTATTTGGAACATTGTACAACCAGGGTGTTACATTTACTTACATTGGGAAAGTGGTTCTGTTACAGAACAAAAGTGCCACCTACTTAGAAAAGATCATTTTGAGACGTCCTGGCAGATTAAAACTGTGTGACAGTCTGAGACTTGGGAACTCAGGGCCTTTGCCTTTTGCAGGCAAGTGCTCTACTGATGGAGTTACCCGAGCACAACCCACGACCCGCCGTCACAGCCTTACTTTTTCCAGTGCCTCATTGCTTACATTCCAAACTTCACAGGAGAGCTTCTGTGAAGTTTGGAATGTAGGAGATGAAGTACTGGTGGAAGTAAAGCTGTGAGGACATGTCGTGAGTCGTGCTCGGGTAGCTGTCAGTAGGGCACTTCCCCACGAAAGTCAAAGGACCCAAGTTAGAGTTTTGGTCTGGCACACAGTTTTAATCTGCCATGAAGTTTCATATCAGCACACACTCCACTGCAGAGTGAAAATCTCATTCTGGATTACACATTAAACTCTTGTTTCTTTAATTGTCCACCTACATACGTATGTGAAAGCTATTTAGGAGATATGACAAAATCCATCAACTGGTACTAAGGCCAGTCTTCCTCACCTCCCTAATTGTTGCTGTGTAGTTACAGTACACCCAGAAATGCAGTATCACTGTGAACTGCATAAATACTGGCTAATCTAGTAGCCTGTCCTTATGTTCCATTAACAAATCCTGTATCAACTGTAGTGAATCAATAATATTTATTACAACAACATTCCACTTGAGGAAGTGCATTCTATTCTATATTCAGGAACAGTTTTGAAAAAAGATAAAAAATGTAAGGCTGTTTCTCAATTTCAGTTGAATGTATTCTCTGGTTGGATACTAAATAGTGTTTTAATAATAAGTCAGATACAATCATTTGGCAATGTGTATTATGAATTTGTATTGAGGATGGAGATTCAAAACACTGTGTCATTATTAGCCAAAGTTCGGCTCAGCTGAGGAATGTTTCTGAATCATTTATTTGTGCCAGAACTGCTCGAGGCATCAGCTATACAGCAAGATATCTTTACTCCTAATATTTAAATGCAATAGTTGTGTTTACATCACATTCTTGTTACAAGTTGCTTGAAGTATTTGATGTTTGTGCATTTTTTGTCTAGTTAGTTCCACAAAATGTGGATGACTCTTCCTTCTACATAACATTTCCTCACATTACCTATTCTGTTCTCTTGCCTTTTGCACTACTGCATGTTGATTGGTCAGCCATGTTCAGATTGTTTTAGAAACTGATAAAATAAAAGAAAGGTAATAACAAGTGAACTCGTTCGTTACAAAGCTGTTTATGTTAGTCATACACAAGCAGCTTTTCTGTGCTCAGTTTAAATGATCTTAATGCTTTCTCTACATCTTTCAGGATCACCAACTGCAGAAATGGCCACAGTTCTGATCCGAGTCGTGCCTAAAGCCACACCCCTGTTGGACTTTCCAGCCACCTGAAGTGAAACAGTCACTGGAATAGGAACACGTGCCAATAGAGATGCTGTGAAACTCTTTTACATGAGAACAGAACTATGATGGTTTGCACAATACCCTTACTGCCAGACATTTTATCAGACAGAAGAATCATTGATTGTAAAGAGTCTGCATACAGAATAATGAGCTTGTACCTGCACTGATTATTTCAGTGCATATTTACTCTCAGTATCAGTATTTACTCGTTGTTCTACCAGTTGCTTATAATTGTCATAATTGTGTGTTTTCCTAACTGGAGGAAGTTGGGTTTTGACAAAAATTACATTTTTATTTTAATTTTTTAAATTTATTGCTCTTTATATTATGAAAGTACACATTAATTTTGAAGACATTTATTTAAATTGGGAAGTGAAAAATTACTAGTTGTGCAAGTTCAACAAAGGACTTAATATATGTAAGGTACTGGAGTTGAATATAATTAAAATTTAAAACATGAGAAGCATCCCAAACCATAAGATAAAATGCAGTACCAGGTAGTGTGTGTGTTGCTTGTGTCTAGTTTTTGTATAAGAATTAAAAACTCATTTTGGAAATTGTTACCATCTAAGGAGTAATGTGTGTGGGGACAAGGATATCACAGTTTTCAGTGTTGATGCATTTACTCAATAAGTTTCCCGTTTCACACCTAAATTATGTTAGCGTCAAGCAGGCTCACAAGAAGAAAACATTCAGTGACTGGACATTTCTGCAGGAGTTAAAAGCTCATCACGTAATGCTGCGATTGATGTTAAATGGTTTTTGCCCAACAAGTTCATAAATACCATTTGTGCAGTTAGTGAATTGTAGTGATCTAGTTTGCTTGACTGAAGTGCTTCTACAGTTTCTAATCATGCCACACTTGGTGCAGCGTATTGTACGAACATGTTTGTAATTATGTTCAGCGAACACAGTGGACGTCTGTAACTTTTATACTGTCAAAATATGTACCGGAAGCAGTAAAATAAAATGAATACTTTTCTAAGAAAACGATGAGATGCACTTGACTATTTTATTTATTCATTCTTATAGACTACAATGTTAAATAAAAACATTAGTCTGCCATGAGTGGTTGCTAAGTACTTTATCCTCCATTTTGTGTGCTTTTTAGCTGCTCAGAAACTGTATTTGGTGAATTGTGATCCATCTGTATATACCAGGGTGGTTTGAAAAGTTCTCAGTATCACCATGAGAGGTCAGCACTAGCGCAACGAGTTGTTCATGCGATGTTCGGTGACTGTTGCCTGTAAACATGTGCCACGTCAGTGCTCTTGGAAGAGAGCTGTGGCGGTGATGAAACTCTGTTGTTGTTCCCACGTAGTGATTTGTGGAGATTGGGGGGGGGGATCTAGATTTGAACAGTGATTAAGTTCTTCGTAAAGAAAGGTATGAAAGCAAAGGACATTCATGCCAATTTCCAGAATACACTGGGGGACTCTGCTCCTTCATATTCAACTGTTTCCAAGTGACAAATGAATTTACATTTGGTAGGGAGAGCTCAGAGACCCATGCAGTGGTCAGCCAAGATGTGTCACTACACTAGAAATCACTGCAAAAGTGCACTAAATGTTCGAGGATTGCGGATTGAAAGTGCATGAAATTGCTCATGCTTGCCAGATGTCATCTGAAAGGGTATATCACATTTTAACTGAAGAATTAGAAATGAAGAAAATTTCTGCAAGATGCTTGCCTTGACTCTTGATGCTGGATCCAAAACGCATGAGAATGGGCGTATCAGAACAATGTTTGGCCCGTTTTAAGAGAAACCAACAAGATTTTTTGTGCCGGTTTGTGACCACGGAGGAAAGTCGGGTGCGCTAGTATACCCCAGACCACAAAACGACAGTCAAAGCAGTGGAAACATGCTGATTCTCTGCCACCAAAGAAAGCAAAGACAATTCCTTTGGCAGGAAAGGTCACGGCATCAGTGTTCTGGGATGTGAAGGGGATTTTGTTTGTAGATTGTCTCCCCACTGGGCAAACAGTTACTGGAGAATACTATGCTAACCTCCTGGACAAACTGCAATAAAAGATACACGAAAAAAGGCCAGGTTTAGCAAGGAAGAAAGTCATCTTCCATAAAGACAATGCATGCCCGCACACGTGCTGTTGCCATTGTAAAATTACACAAACTAAGGTATGAATTCTTGCCACACCTACCTTATTCATCTGATATGGCTCCATCAGACTTCCACCTCTAGTGAAGAATTGATAGCCAGAGTTGACAACTATTTTGCAGGCCTGGAGGAAACTCATCTTCAAGATGGAATCAAGGCACTGGAATTCGTGTGACCAAGTTCATTAATCTACAAGGTGACTACATTGAGAAATTAAAAAATTTTCAGTATTCCATTTCGAGAACTTTTCAAATCACCCTCGTACATACAAAACACAATTACCTCCAGAAATACGGATTATTTTAAAATTTGAATCGCAGTTGCTTCCTTGCTACCCTTTTCCACCTCCCTGGACTTGGAATGTTTCTTTATGTAGCTGCTGTTCTAGGGGTAACATTTGCATAGCGATAAAAAGAGCAGAATCCTATTTTTCATTGAACATGATAGTGCACTGATGAGACACTGTACTCCCATGTGGAGAGCGGGAGACAGTTACTTAAACTCCCTTCTACCCTGACAAATATAGGCTCTCCCCTCATTTCCTTAACCCAATAACACAGTATTTATATACCCTACTGGTTACTGTGAAATCAGTTTTAATGCATATCAGCTAGTGTGGTTTTTGGATGTAGAGCAACAACCCACTGTTACCCTGCCCTGCACTTTGACTTCTTTTTCCTCTGCTACTAAAGCCTGCTATTTGATGTAATTGTGTTAAAGCAAATGCTGGAATCGTTCTGCTGAAAATGACATGAGCTAATTTCCTTCCCTATCCCAGTGCAATCAGGACTAGTGCTATATTTCCAATGACTTTGTCATTGACAAGATTTTATCTTCCTTACAATAGGTTCTTGTTAAGTCATCCCTCCATAGTTGATAGATATATAAAGCTCACAGTGGGATGTTTGTGGAGACAGGTGGAGTTCATATTACTGTATTTAATGCTTTATTCTGTTATGCCTCAAAAAGACAATGAAATGTACAGTAATTCAAAAAATTCTGGTTGTTGAGTATAAATGAATACACTGTGTTTTTTTTATAATGGAAATTCCACTATAAAAACAGAGAATTGCACTGTTCATTTACCTTTATTAGTAGGTTACGTGTACTAGAGTTCGAAATCTAATGCAATTGTTTGTATTTAAGTGCGCCTATGCGTCACTTTCAGATTGAAGTTTGTGTGTCACAGTTTCGCGTGTATATGCAAATAATGCTATCCAGAGGCTGAGAAAGCTGCCTGGACTGTGATCATCATATTACCAGAGAAATATGCAGTTCCAAACTGAGTGTTTTACTTCTAACAACTGCTTTTTTCAGGTGGTTTATGACAGATAAGAAAGCATCTTTTCAGGATATGTATTCTTAAAACAGAGTGCTCCCTCCAAAGAAACTGCAGAGTTGAGAAAGACGTAAGGTGTTTCACATCTCACTGACAAAGCTAACACAAACAAGGAGGGTTATCTGCTACAGACTTGTGTTAAGAATTGTCCCACCAAATGCCTGGTGTGGATTAGCAAATCCAGTAGCTTACATTGGAGTGGGGACTCAAATACTGCTATCTCCTAGTACAAGTCAGGTGTTCTAATGACCGAGCCAAGCATGCAAAGGCAGTGGTCAGGTGTGATTAAAACAACTTGTAAACCAAATGTAGATGGCTCCATCTTTTGTCTTGACTTCCGAGCAGAACGGTCACACTATCTCCTCTGGAGCATATCAGTCTCTGCCGCATGCACAGTGGCCATTGCGTTAACGCTCCTATTCATCGGTCCCCTTGAGCTGAAAAAAATCCTCAGTGTGTCTGACTCAGTGGGGATAGATTCCATCACGTCAAAATAGGTATGTCGACCTCCCAAAGGATTCGAGACTCCTTAGTCACTTACTTGAGCCTTCAATTAATGATAGTGTAGAGTACATGGAACGAACACGATGGCACAGTGTTTGCCACTACTATTATCTGCAACCTGCTGCTCCCAGGAAATCATCTTGAGGATGTGCATCCATCACAGGAACATCCCTAGTCTTCTCCAAAGGGTAGCTTCACAGACTCCCATGCAACTCAACATGGGGTGCTTCAAACAGCAATAGGAAGTGTTTTTGATGATAGGATAGTTAACTGGCTTGCTCATTTTCAAATCTGTGATTTTTATCTTTGAGGGCTGTTTAAAGACAAGGTGTATGCAACCAATCCCCACAAGCTCTTAAGAGTTGGAAGACAGGGTTCGGCTAGTCATTTCCCAAACTTCAGCAGCTAAAATTCATTGGGTGACTGCTAATGTGTTCAGGAGATGTCAGGCTGTTCTTATCACAGAAGGGCATCATTTTGAGCACCTACTGTAAACAAAGGTAAAGATAAGCTGAAGCTAGTCAGGTGGCAACTTAACTAAGGGGAAGCGCGTGTGCAGCTGACTACTGGCAGAAAAGTGTCCGAGAGTCGGGCACGACAGATGTGGTGGCGGCGGCCAGTAGCCGTGTTGCGCAACCCACAGACCCCTCCTGGGCTTCTTTCATGGGAAAGATGTTTTTGCAAAGTTCTTTAAATTATTTCCTGCAATAATCTAAAAGAATTCCATTTATGGTCTGCTGCCATTAAGGTAGAGGCACCATTCCTTGACAGTGCCCCAGTCTTGCATACCTATCTCACTTTTGTTGAACAATAAAGGTAGTAAAATCATTCTCTTTGGAATGCATACAGGAAATTTTTTGTCTTACTATATGACAACACCGTAGGTTTGGAGATCCTGAACAACCATTTTTTTTAAAGGGAAAATAGACTGTGAAGTGATTGTTGACTTCTGAGAACAATGTTCACTATTTTTGTGACCACAAGCATTATAGTAAGGTTTTTCTTTTGTACATGATATGTAAGATCTCCAAATAAAATAAAATAATAGTATTATATCGGACTCATCCACAATACTGTAGGAAGTAAAGAAACTTGTTAAAAATAAGACCAGGGACGAGTGTATGTGGCTGGTACATCATTTTTTTTTGTGATGTTCCAAATTTTGGGACCTTCTGTCAACACCTGGTATAATGGTTCTAATTTTACATTGAGTTTAAAACATATTGGTAGGGACCTGAAAATGTAGCATCTCTTTCTGATGAAATTCACATCTATTTTTGACAAATTTTGCATCTAACTTTGTGTGTGTGTGTGTGTGTGTGTGTGTGTGTGTGTGTTAGTGATTAGAAATACAAATTTCAAAGATTGTCAAGCTACGGGCCTGAAGATGGAGGCTTAGGGCTTTGAAATTGTTTAAAAAAGAGGTGAATGGGGAGCTTTTTGACTGGAATGTTTGCTTTTGCAAAAACTTAAACAGTTTTTTCCTAAAATGGTCTTTGCTCGTTTTCTTCTTTTGGCTCTATTTAAGCTTTCAACAATATTATGTAAAGAATAGTTGCTACTCACCACATAGCGGAGATGCTGAGTCACAGATAGGCACAACAGAAAGCTGTCACAAAGTAAGCTTTCAGCCACAAGGCCTTTGTGAAAAATAGACACCACACACACACGCACACGTGGCCTCAGTCTGGCAGCTATTCTGGCTTCAGCCATGAAAGAAAGAGAGAGAGACAGAGAGAGAAAAGAGTGGGAGGAGAGGAGAGAGGGGGTGTGTGTGAGTGTGTGGAGAGGGGGGTGACTATTTCTGACGAAGGCCTTGTGGCCGAAAGCTTATTTTGTGACAGTCTTTTTGTTGTGCTTACCTGCAACTCAGCATCTCTGCTGTATGGTGAGTAGCAACTATTCTTTTAATAATATTGTTACATTACATCACGGATTTTTCATTGTTTCATTAAGCTTTCAACAAATGATTGTTGAGCAGCAGCAGCATTTGCCTGCTAGTGAACAGAATGCCTCTCTGATCTAAGGTGTTTCTTGCCATTATTTTACTTTTCCCACCCAATTTGATAATTACAAACTCTGGAGAATATTGATTTTGATCTTTTGTAGGTGTTAATAGCTGTTTGACCCGTACTTGATTGCACTACAAATAGAACCGACAAGATATTCAGCACAGAAGTAGAACCAAAGCTAACTCTATGTGCACATTAGAGGAAGACTTGCGGCAGAGTCAAAATACATTTTGTTTTCTGGTCTCTACAGCTGCAGAGTGTGGACAGTACACACTGGCAGTTGGCCACAAGTGTAAACAAAGTAGAATTAAAATTTCAGAGGGGTGGGGAGCGGTGTGGGGAAATGAGGTGCACCTTCCTCTCGTCGGACTGCCAGCCTACATTGATGTTCTGTTTTTCAAGGCTGAGCTGACACACGGTCTTCGGGACCACTGATGTTGCAAAGGTCATAATCAAAACCCTTGATGGACCACAATTAGTCTCTTCACTAATTTCCTAGTAAGAAAAGAAAACAACGAGCAATACACAGCACAAAGCATTCAGTAACTGCTACCATACAGTGGCTTGTTGAGGTCGGCATCGTCGTAAGTGAGGTAGTTCAGCCTCCATCTCTGCCACTACTTGATACAACCAAAATTTCAAAACACTTACACCTAAAACTGCCACATTACACTGTGCATTAAGCTGACCTTTGAACTTAAACTAGCAGACAAATGTATGTGCTTGTGGTAAGACATTAGGTCCCCCAATTGGGTTTTATTCTGCATTATGGACACATCTTATACAGACAACTCGACCACCCACAATTGGCACAGCACTACAGCATCGAGCACAGTGATACTTCATTGTGTCCATGCACTTTTTGTTTTACAAACAGATTCTTATGCACATTATCTTTCCAAACTGGGTTTTGAAACATGATGTGCAATACCGGTACCTGAAAATATGTTACATTTTCAATATTTATATGCAGAAAATAAAGCTATTTCAAACTGTCCCAGCTAAAATAGTTCATATGGTTACAATTTGCTATAAAATATTATTTATTTGGTAATTTGGTGTTTTTGCATTTTGAGACAGAATTCACATCTATATTCATTTCATTTTTCATGTTGCTTACATATTCGTTACAAACATTAATTACATTATCGATGCTTCTAATGGAAATTTATTTCGGTTAATTCTGATACCAATCTAAGGCACAGTGTCTTACTGGAACAACTCCCTGTCAGTATCTGCAGCAGTTTGTTCCAGGTAAGGGCCCCCAAGAGAGATTACAAGCCTGAATAAATTACAAAAGCTGTAGAAGCTGTCAAGGCAGACACCCCAATGGCTACAGCAGCCAAATGGGTTGGTGTGCCCAGGGTAACACCGTAATACAAAATAAGCAGCAAAAGTCCCAAATTGTGTAATACTGTTCTTCCACTACGCTGACTGAGGATGAAGAAAATAGTCTAGTCCAGCAGCTTTTCTCATCTGCAAAAGGGCACCTTCCAGTAACAAAAGAAATGCAGATGATAGGTAAAGTAAAAAGACAAAACCAATTTACCAATGGAATACCAGGCAGCACCATTTATGAAAAGAAATCCAGTTTTAAATGGAAGAACAACACCAAACTTGACAACTATGTGTGGAAATGTCTGTAATCAACAAATTTGTAACTGGCTGCAAAAATAGAACAGCATTTGAAACAAAGTACTTTCTATTTTTTTGAAATAAGGAACACACAGATTGAAATCATAGAATGAAAGCTTTCACTGCCAGTACTGACATCACTTAAAACTTTGGGCTAATAGGATGTGGTGAAGATGTAAATATCTCTCCCAATGTTTCCTCTATGACTGTCGGGGACACCTTCAGAGGTAAAGTGGCCACAGTTTGGCACTTTACCTCTGAAGGTACCTTCAGAGGTAAAGTGGCCACAGTTTGGCACTTTACCTCTGAAGGTGTCTTCCACAGTTTCGGATGAAACATTAGGAGAAAGTTTCAAACATCAACCATGGCCTGTTAGCCTTGAAGTTTTATGTGATAAAGGGGGAAAAGTGATCACAGATAAAGGGAATAAAGCTGTATACAGTGTTGCAGCTGTAGTTTCCCTTTGCTTTCAGCTGTTTGCAGTACCAGCACAACAAGTCTGTTTTGGTTAATGTTACATGGCCAGATCAGTCAATCATCCGGACTGTTGCCCCTGCAACTGCTGTAAATGAGCTGCCCCTCTTCAGGAACCACTTGTTTGTCTGGCCTCTCAACATATACATGTGGTTGCAACTACGGTACGGCTACCTGTATCGCTGAGGCACGCAAGCCTCCCCACCAATGGCAAGGTCCATGTTTCAGCCGTAATTTATCATGAGGGCGTGCAGCTTTACTGTACGGTTAAATGATGATGGTGTCCTCTTGGGTAAAATATTCCAGAGGTAAAATAAGCCCCCCATTTGGGTCTCCAGGTGGGGACTACTCAGGAGTACGTCATCATCAGGAGAAAGAAAACTGGCTTTCTATGGATCGGAGCGTGGAATGTCAGATTGCTTAATCGGGTAGGTAGGTTAGAAAATTTAAAAAGGGAAATGGATATGTTAGAGTTAGATATAATAGGAATTAGTGAAGTTCAGTAGCAGGAGGAAAAAGACTTCTGGTCAGGTGATTATAGGGTTATAAATACAAAATCAGATAGGGGTAATCCAAGAGTAGGTTTAATAATGAATAAAAAATTAGGAGCGCGGGTAAGCTGCTACAAACAGCATAGTGAATGCATTATTGCAGCCAAGATAGACACGAAGCCCATGCCTACTACAGTAGTACAAGTTTATATGCCAACTAGCTCTGCAGATGATCAAGAGATTGAAGAAATGTATGATGAGATAAAAGAAATTATTCGGATAGTGAAGAGAGACAAAAATTTAATAGTCATGGGGGACTGGAATTCAATAGTAGGAAAAGGAAGGGAAGGAAATGTAGTAAGTAGGTGAATATGGAATGAAAGAGGAAGCTGCCTGGTAGAATTTTGCACACAGAATAACTTAATCACAGCTAACACTTAATTTAAGAATCACGAAAGAAGGATGTATATATGGAAGAGACCTGGAGACAATGGAAGGTTTCAGGTAGATTATATAATGGCAAGACAGAGATTTAGGAACCAAGTTTTAAATTGTAAGACATTTCCAGGGCAGATGTGGACTCTGACCACAGAGCTGTAGATTAAAACTGAAGAAACAGTAAAAAGGTGGGAATTTAAGGAGATGGGACCTGGATAAACTTCAAGAACCAGAGATTGTAGAGAGTTTCAGAGCATTAGGGAACGATTGACAGAATGGGGGAAAGAAATACAGTAGAAGAAGAATGGGTAGCTTTGAGAGATAAAATAGTGAAGGCAGCAGAGGATCAAGTAGGTAAAAAGGCAAGGACTAGTAGAAGTCTTTGGGTAACAGAAGAGATATTGAATTTAATTGATGAAAGGAGAAAATATAAAAATGCAGTAAATGAAGCAGACAAAAAGGAATACACACATCTCAAAAATGAGATTGACAGGAAATGCAAATTGGCTAAGCAGGAATGGCTAGAGGACAAATGTAGGATGTAGAGGCATGTATCACTAGGAGTAAGATAGATACTGCCTGCAGGAAAATTAAAGAGACCTTTGGGGAAAAGAGAATCAATTTTATGAATATCAAGAGCTCAGATGGAAAACCAGTTCTAAGCAAAGAAGGGAAAGCAGAAAAGTGGAAGGAGTATATAGAGGGTTTATACAAGGGCGATGTACTTCAGGGCAATATTATGGAAATGGAAGAGGACATGGATGAAAATGAAATGGGAGATATGATACCGCATGAAGAGTTTGACAGAGCACTGAAAGACATAAGTTGAAACAAGGCCCTGTGAGTAGACAACATTCCATTAGCCAGTTTAATAAAGTGTTTACAGACGAATGGAGAAACTGGTAGAAGCCAACCTCGGGGAAGATCAGTTTGGATTCTGTAGAAATGTTGGAACACTTGAGGCAATACTGACACTACAAATTATCTTAGAAGATAGATTATGGAAAGGCAAACCTACCTTTCTAGCATTTGTAGACTTAGACAAAGTTTTTGACAATACTGACCGGAATACTCTCTTTCAAATTTTGAAGGTGGCACAGGTAAAATACAGGGAGTGAAAGGCTATTTACAATTTGTACAGAAACTAGATGACAGTTATAAGAATTGAGAGGCATGTAAAGGAAGCAGTATTTGGAAAGGGAATGATACAGGGTTGTAGCCTATCCCTGCTGTTATTTAATCTGTATATTAAGAAAGCAGTAAAGTAAGCAAAAGAAATATTTGTAGTAGGAATTAAAATCCAGGGAGAAGAAATAAAAACTTTGAGGTTTGCCAATGGCACTGTAATTCTGTCAGCGAAAGCAAAGGACCTGGAAGAGCAGTTGAACGGAATGGACAGTGTCTTGAAAGGAGGATATAAGATGAACATCAACAAAAGCAAAACTAACTAAATCAGGTGATGCTGAGGGAATTAGATTAGGAAATAAGACATTTAAAGCAGTAGATGGTCGAAGAAGGGAGGATATAAAATGTAGACTGGCAATGGCAAGAAAAGCGTTTCTGAAGAAAATAAATGTGTTAACATCAAGTGTAGATTTAAGTGTCAGGATGTCTTAAAGTATATGTATGGAGTGTGGCCATGTATGGATGTGAAACACGGACAATAAATAGTTTAGACAAGAAGAGAATAGAAGCTTTTGAATGTGGTGTTACAGAAAAATGCTGAAGATTAGATGAATTTATGGCACAACTTGACTAGAAGAAGGGATCGGTTGGTAGGACATGTTCTGAGGTATCAAGGGATCACAAATTTAGTATAGGAGGGCAGTGTAGAGGGAGACCAAGAGATGAATGCACTAAGCAGATTCAAAAGGATGTAGGCTGTAGTAGTTACTTGGAGATGATGAAGCTTGCACAGGATAGAGTAGCAAGGAGAGCTGCAGCAGGCCACTCTTTTGACTGAGGACCACAACAACAACAACAACAACAGTGTAGCGAAAGATGAGGCTGTAGGCTTGCTTTTAATAGAAAACTGTGCTGGTATCTTGCTCTTAGTATGATTTTTTTTTCATATGAGAGAATTTGTGGCATAAGAGCAAACAGTATACCAAGAACATGGGGGATTGGACAATTTCAAAGTGTTTGGATGTGTGTTTCCATGTTTTATGAATGCATGGCAAATATGTTCCTGCCTTGGATAACTGATAAAGGAACAGCCAATCATATTTTTAATTGACGATCATCTATCTCACATTACTTTGCACTTGTCTGAGTTCTGTTCTAAGAATGATATAGTGCTTATTGCATTTTGCCTAAATTTACACATATTTTACAGCTAATAAATGTGATTGCATTTCATCCATTAAAATAAGACTAGAAAGTACATGAAATAATGTCACTTATGCAACTCTGGAATAAGTTGGAAAAAAACTGGATTTATAGTAAAGGAAGACCTGCCGTGCTTTATTGAACAAACAATGTGGAATGGTTTTAGAACTTCTGGATTATCGACAAATGTAAACTTCAACAAAACTGTCCCAAGAATATGGAAAATACCAATAGGTTTCCTCCAGTGATATCTAGGCCTATTAATCTTTCATACTGTTTACAGTTTCTGGAATCCATTACTTCAGCTGAAAAACTGGCAACTTTTCAAAACAGTTATGCAGTGAGAAACTGAGATGTGGACAAAACAGGCACCTCCACTTTTCCTTATGTGGAGCAAACTGTTCAACAAAAACTGAAAAACCAGAAGCATTGAAGAAACTGAATGTCTGTTACATGGAGTTTGTGGTAAAATTAATGAGAAGAAATCCCAGCCCAATCATATTAGAGCACCCCTCAAAGTTACAACAACAAACTGACTAATTTCATTGACCTCAGCCTTCTCAAAAATACATTTGCTAGTTCTCCAAAGTACCCAGGACAGACTAGTGTGGCTAGTTTGGAGTCTGGGCCACTGATACTGAAAAATGCTCTTCAGACAGAAATACCTTCACATTTCAAAAAAGGCTGTCTTGTGGCCCAAAACAACCACCAAACCAAGAAAACACACAAAAAATTCCATCAGTAGTAACTTCTGAGGCATGGTAAGCAAACTATACAAAAAAAAGATGAAGAGAAAGAAAGGAGAACTATGGAGAAAGAATAAAGAGCCAAGAAAAGAATGAAGAAAAACCTTTAAGAAAGACAAGATGTGAATATAAAAGCTCTGTAAGTTCAGAAGATTGGGAGGACTGGAGACAAACTGGATGCTGTTGAATTAAACGAAAAATCAGAGGAAGAAATGTGTGAAATCACAAATTGTGAAACATTTATTGTTAAGGACTTTGTGCTGGTGATGCTTTTTGGCTGAAAGTGGAATTATGCTTTGTTTGCAAACGGATGTGTATCATAGCAACCATTTTCTGAGGTGGAAGTAATATCAATGAAATTTGTTATTGATGATGAGAACATCTTTAAAATGGATGAGGAAGACATTAGTGGAGTGAAAAGAGACTCAACTATTGTGGAGTTATTAGCACCTGTTCACTTTTTCTTTTTTGTTCAAGATTATTTCTTAAACCATCCAAACTACTTTATACACTCCTGGAAATTGAAATAAGAACACTGTGAATTCATTGTCCCAGGAAGGGGAAACTTTATTGACACATTCCTGGGGTCAGATACATCACATGATCACACTGACAGAACCACAGGCACATAGACACAGGCAACAGAGCATGCACAATGTCGGCACTAGTACAGTGTATATCCACCTTTCGCAGCAATGCAGGCTGCTATTCTCCCATGGAGACGATCGTAGAGATGCTGGATGCAGTCCTGTGGAACGGCTTGCCATGCCATTTCCACCTGGCGCCTCAGTTGGACCAGCGTTCGTGCTGGACGTGCAGACCGCGTGAGACGACGCTTCATCCAGTCCCAAACATGCTCAATGGGGGACAGATCCGGAGATCTTGCTGGCCAGGGTAGTTGACTTACACCTTCTAGAGCACATTGGGTGGCACGGGATACATGCGGACGTGCATTGTCCTGTTGGAACAGCAAGTTCCCTTGCCGGTCTAGGAATGGTAGAACGATGGGTTCGATGACGGTTTGGATGTACCGTGCACTATTCAGTGTCCCCTCGACGATCACCAGTGGTGTACGGCCAGTGTAGGAGATCGCTCCCCACACCATGATGCCGGGTGTTGGCCCTGTGTGCCTCGGTCGTATGCAGTCCTGATTGTGGCGCTCACCTGCACGGCGCCAAACACGCATACGACCATCATTGGCACCAAGGCAGAAGCGACTCTCATCGCTGAAGACAACACGTCTCCATTTGTCCCTCCATTCACGCCTGTCGCGACACCACTGGAGGCGGGCTGCACGATGTTGGGGCGTGAGCGGAAGACGGCCTAACGGTGTGCGGGACCGTAGCCCAGCTTCATGGAGACGGTTGCGAATGGTCCTCGCCGATACCCCAGGAGCAACAGTGTCCCTAATTTGCTGGGAAGTGGCGGTGCGGTCCCCTACGGCACTGCGTAGGATCCTATGGTCTTGGCGTGCATCCGTGCGTCGCTGCGGTCCGGTCCCAGGTCGACGGGCATGTGCACCTTCCGCTGACCACTGGCGACAACATCGATGTACTGTGGAGACCTCACGCCCCACGTGTTGAGCAATTCGGCGGTACGTCCACCCGGCCTCCCGCATGCCCACTATACGCCCTCGCTCAAAGTCCGTCAACTGCACATACGGTTCACGTCCACGCTGTCGCGGCATGCTACCAGTGTTAAAGACTGCGATGGAGCTCCGTATGCCACGGCAAACTGGCTGACACTGACGGCGGCGGTGCACAAATGCTGCGCAGCTAGCGCCATTCGACGGCCAACACCGCGGTTCCTGGTGTGTCCGCTGTGCCGTGCGTGTGATCATTGCTTGTACAGCCCTCTCGCAGTGTCCGGAGCAAGTATGGTGGGTCTGACACACCGGTGTCAATGTGTTCTTTTTTCCATTTCCAGGAGTGTATTACACTAGTGAACCCAGCAATGCTTTCCAATTGCTAAATATGTAAGGGAATTGAATATATGCCCTAATCTTGGGTATCTGTGGTAAATGTGCCAGGATGCAAATTTGGGGTACTTGTTTTGACTTCATCCAATTTGAAGGTTTGGAACTCAAAATTGTAATAGATCATGCAGAATATGAATGAAAAATATCTCAAAAAGATGTTCACTGTCTTACTTCAAATTTTTACACGATACTCTAATAAACATTCAGACAGACATAAGCTACATATTTTTTCATAAACAATAATATATAGTTTTTGTTTTGAAACCAACAGAGAGAAAGAAAATGCTGTGCTGTGAAAATGTGCAGTTTACTTTCTTCTCATAGTTGATTTTAAATCTGATAGCTGGGCATTTGAACTATTAGCCAAATTATTTTTCCCATATACAGGGTGGGGCAAATAAAAGTGGCCTGGAGAACAGAGTTCCAGGGTACAAAGAAACACAGCAGAGGAAAGGAAGTACAGTAGTAACCTGACTATAGCGCACGTTAAAAGTGGCCACCATTCATCTCTCGGCACTTTTGGGCCCCGGTCAGCAAGTTGCTGAAGGCAGATTGAAGCAGGACTGCTGGAATTGCTGCAATCTTGTCCAAAATTTTTTGCTGCAGTTCTTGAAGACTATGAGGATTGTTGTGATACACCTTAGACTTGAGGGCTCCCCACACAAAGTAGTCGCACACCGACAGATCAGGTGACCTGGGTGGCCAGCTAGGGCTGCAAGCAGATTGACCTCTGCTAACAACCCTGTTAGGCATGAAGATTGTGTATATGTGCTCCAAGGTTTGGCTGGCTCTATGGGCAGTTGCTACATGCTGTTGGAGCTAACTGTAGATCTTTTCCTTCTCCATTAATGCTGCCATAAATCATTTCAAAATGTTGGCAATGTAATGTGCCGAAGCCAGCATCTGATGAGAAAAGATAGGACCAATAACACAGCATGTAGGCACTGCCCACCAAACCCCTACTTTCTGATGGTGCAATGGTGTTTTGTGGAAGTTAAGCAGATTCTCCACTGTCCAGAACATGTGATACTGTGAGTTGACATAAAGACTCAGGTGAAACCAGGCTTCATTAGACATAAAGAACATATCCATGTCCAAGCTGTTTGTTGTTATCTCAGTGAACAGCCACTCACAAAACTGGAGGCATTGAGGAGCATCTGATTTTAATGCATGAACAACAGACATTTGGTAGGGATCCAAGTGCAGGTCCAAGTGGACTATTTGTCCGCACAATACATGTAATGTGATGGTCTCTTGTGACAGGTGTCAGGTTGATTTGGTAGGACTCTGAAGCATTTTCTGGCGAACTACAGCAACATTGTCTTGTGGGGGCGTGTTTCAGAATATTTTTTGACTTGTTAAAAATGGATCCTGTCTGATGCTGTTTTCGGACGAAGTATTGCATGTACTCTTTGCTGGCACTTTGACTCCATTAGACTTCTCAGCAAACAACTGACCACACCATTTCCACGACTTTTGTCACATAGCTTTCCATAACGAACACCTGCTGCTCCACTGTGAGTACCATCATCCCCTTTGTATTGCTCCACTCACAGGGACACAGCCCCAAATATGCTCTGAACTGATGTGGATCATGTGGCGGGCATACACGGGATGTGGTTACAGGGCATACATTCACATTCAATCATATCCACTGGACAAATTGTATTTACCCCACCCTTTATATTGTTTACATATAATTTTAGACAAAAATTGTATAAATAACAATGTGCCGTTTTGTCCTATTCCTCACACTGGTTAACAGAAAACTTGTATATATGGGAAGGTTGTATTTATAGCTTATCTCTATATGATTATAACAATACTACACAATTTGAATAGTCTGAAACTTTGTAATGATACCCATTTGCAGACTGAAACTATGTGAAATAATGATGTTGAAGCAACTACTGCAAGAAAGAAAAGGAAAGCACACATTTTCACAGTAAATCAGAGATAGTATTTTCTTTCTCGCTTCCAGTTATAAGAGAAAAACCTGTACATTCTTGTTTAAAACAATATACCTATCCCTGTCGGTATGTTTATTAGAGTATTATGTAAAAATGTGAAGTAAATTGGTCAAGAAATATTCGAGATTTTTGGAAACAACATTAAATAACTTCTTGTCTTTATATAGCGATCTAGATTAATAAAATAGTAGTTTTACTGTAAATTTCTGTGTTATACACTTTAATGCACGCTAATTAGGATTTAAAGGTTTCTATATCATTCTATGTTCAACTAACTGTCAATCTACATCTACATCTACATGGATACTCCACAAGCCACCGTAAGGTGCATGGTGGATGGTACCCTGTACCACTACTTGTCATTTCCACTCCTATTCCACTCCCAAACAGAGGGCAGGAAAAATGACTGACTGTACACATCCGCGTGAGCCCTAATTCCTCATACCTTATCTTCTTGGTCCTTACCTGTGATGTATGTTGGTGGGAGCAGAATCATTCGGTAATCAGCTTCAAATGCCGGTCCTCTAAATTTTCTCAATGGTGTTTTCCAAAGAGAACGCCGTCTTCCCTCCACGGATTCCAATTTGAGTTCCCGAAGCATCTCTGTAACACTTAAGTTTTGTTCGAACCTACTGGTAACAAGTCTAGGAGCCCTCCTCTGAATTGCTTCAATGTCTTCCTTCAATCCGACCTTCTACGGATCCCAAACACTGAAGCAGTACTCAAGAATAGATTGCACCAGTGTCCATATGCGGTCGCCATTACAGGTGAACCACTCTTTCCTAAAACTCTCCCAATAAACCGAAGTCAACCATTTGCCTTCCCTACCACACTTTTCACATGCTCATTCTACCTCGTATCACTTTGCAGTATTACAACCAGTTATGTAAATGACTTGACTGTGTCAAGTTGGACACTAGCAATACTGTATCTGAACGTTACAGGCTTGTTCTTTCAATTCATCCACATTAACTTACATTTTTCCTCATTTAGGGCTAGCTGCCATTCATCACACCAACTGGAAATTTTGTCTAATTTGTCTTGCATCTTCCGACAGTCACTCAACTTCGACACCTTACCGTACACCAGGCCATCATCAGTAAACAACTGCAGACTGCTGTCCACCCTGTCTGCCAAATAATTTATGTATATAAAGAACAACAGTGGTCCTATCACACTTTTCTGGGGCACTCCTGGTGATACCCTTGTCTCTGATGAACACTCGCCATCAAGGACAACATACTGGGTTTTATTATTTAAGAAGTCTTTGAGCCACTCACGTATCTGTGAACTTATTCCATACGCTCGTACCTTCGTTAACAGTCTGCAATTGGGAACCGTGTCAAATGCTTTGTGGATATCTAGGAATATGGAATCTGTGTGCTGCCCTTCTTCCACAGTTCTCAGTATATCATGTGAGAAAAGGGAAAGCTAAGTTTTGTAAGAGCAATGCTTTCTAATATTGTGATGATTTGTTGACATAAGCTTGTTATCCTTAAGAAAGTTTGTTATATTTGAACTGAGAATGTGTTCAAGGATTCTGCAGCAAACAGAAGTTAGGGATATTTGTCTGTAATTTTGCAGGTCTGTTCTTTTACCATTCTTATATATTGGAGTCACCTGCACTTTCTTCCAGCCACTTAGAACTTTGTGCTGTGTGAGGGATTCATGATAAATGCAAGTCAGCTAAGGAGCCAATGTCATAGAGTATTCTTTGTCAACTCGAACTGGGATTCCATCCGCACCTCATGATTTATTTGTTTCCAAATCTTTACGCTGCTTCTCTACACCAAGAATGCTTATTTCTATGTTGTTCATAAGGGCGTCCCTCCAACAGTATGTTTGTACAGTTCTTCTTGTGAATGATTTTTGAAACATGAAATTTAAAACTTCAACTTTTGTTTTGCTATCTTCAACTGCCACACCAGACTGGCCAACAAGGGACTGAATGGTAGCCTTAGACCCATTAAACGATTTTACGTACGGCCAGAATTTTCTCGCGTTCTCTGCCGTATCTTTTGCTAAGGTGTGTCAGTGGTAGTTGAATACTTTGCATATAGATCTTTTCACACATGCACGTGTCACCACTAAGCTTCGCTCATTGTTGTTTGTGTGTCCCCATTTGAGCCTGGAGTGCAATAGCCCCTGCTTCCTCAGCACCTTACAAAATTCCTTATTAAACCATGGTGGGTTTTTTCCATCCTTTATCCACTTACTAGGCATGTAACTCTCCAGATGATGATTTACAATCTGCTTAAACTTTGCCCATAATTCCTCTACATCTTACTGATACCAAGTGATGCCATTTCACTGTCTAAGAAAGATGTTAATAACTGGTTATCTGCTCTGTCTAGCAGAAACACTCTCTTAGCCTTCTTGACTGATTTATTAATTTGCACAATCATAGTTGCTATAATGACATCATGATTGCTAATCCCCATTTGTATACTGACATTGTTGATAAGGTCCAGCCTAGTTGTAGCTACAAAGTCTAAGATATTTCCATTGAATGTGGGCTGCCGAGCTAGCTGCTCAAGGTAATTTTCAGGAAACGTGCTCAAAAGTATTTCGATGACTGTCTGTCTGTACCCCCCACAATGAATCCATAGACATCCCAGTCTATAGTTGGCAGGTTAAAGTCACCTCCAACTAGGGTGACTGGTACACATCAAAATCCTGAATGACAGAAACTGGTGCTACTGACTTGACTTACATGTAACATTTAATAGTCACAAACAATTTCATGAGAAAAGTTACTCAGGGTATTCAGTAAAGGGAGTCCTAGATTGTAAAACATATTTTTAAACAGTGGGTTGAGAACCATACCAAAATACATAATTCTATTTTCTATACCGACAAAGACTGTGTTTTTATGGTCTGATATCATCTACTATGTACTCTGTGCATACTTACACAATAGCAGACGCACCACCAATGTAATATAATGCAGGGTGCATGGTATGTAGATCAAACACCAATACGCACAAAATAAAATCAATGCAGAGAAAGCCTTCCATTAAGTCTGAAACCTGACAACTTACACTAACAGAAGTTGCTCCATACAATGCGCTTCTCAAACAGTTTCAAGAAACTGAGGTTCAGAGTTATACGAGCCTGTCGAATACAGTATGAGAGCACAGGCTAAAGCAGTCTTGCTTTAAAAAATAAACACTGTAGTTATGATACATACACAAATGTATCAGTAAGTAAAGGTCCATTTCATCAAGATTATACTGAAAACTGTATATGCATATCTCACGGTAAAGTCATACTGCTTTGAATAAAATACATTGTATTTATGTACACTAATGAGTGTAACAATGAGCAAATTACTATTTCATCACAATTCTTTGTTATACATAGCTACAAATAATCCATAATGATTTATCATTGCTACACTGTCTGAGAAGGAAAGCAAAGCACCCGGAAGACACGGTTGAGTGTCAGTGTAACTTTGTACATGTACACACCATCAGCAAGTACGTAAATGACAGAGTTATAATTACAATGGAAACTCTAGGTTCAAAATCATCAATAGAAGGTTTTCACATAAATGTCCTGGTGTTCTGAGAAAATCTTTTAGGATACATAAGTGCCCCAGTTTTTAATCAAGAAACAAAATGCGCGCAATAATATCTCTCATTTAATTAAATATTTGTGAAAAACAAGTTTCCTAGAAATAGAATGGTATAGAAATATATGTATAAGACTATCACATTTAGTTTAACTCACCTTATGCCTAAAGAAAGTGTAAGAGATATGTTGAAAAGAAATGTGTAGGCATTACCTACCCCCACCTCTAACTTGCTTACCTTCTACTATATGGCCCTTGAGACAAGTAAAACTAAAACCTAAGGAGATATAAAGGTGCATCACTTTAACCATTTCTTCTAACGGGCCTGCCACCATACATAAGTTAATTTTGTGAAGAATGTAAGTGATGTGCTGAGTGTTAGCAGTGCTTATCGAATAGTGTTTGTCACCTATGCACGCTTTCCCTGACAGTAAGGGACTGATGACACTGTAGTTTGATCCCTTTATAACCCCAACCAACCAACCCTAACAGTCTGCAGTCAAATGAAATCTTTAATATTAGTAATATTAGCAATATTACGTAGTTTTCGAACTAACAAATTGTTCCTAAGTACCTAGTGAGTAACTAAACATTGCAGAAACTATATCTACATGTTGCATTACAATTCACAAGATGAAGAAATACATTCTTGCTATGGGTATTTCATATGCTGCATTTTCATATGCCTATTACCGATTTCAAAATATCACAGTAAGTGGCAAGAAATGTAGGCATAAATGTAGTAATGAAATTAAGTATAAAGAATAAACATAAGTGTCCCAGTTTTTTCTCTTTGAAATCTGGTCAGCCTTCTCCTATGGGATAGTATTGTGATGCCATTTTTCTAAAGGGCAATGCTCACCTATAAGTCACGTGTCTTTACGAACTGCCTGCCTACTTCCGTGGTCAGTTAGCTCCCCCGATTTGTGCCCGACAGAACACGTGCGGGACCAGCTCAGACGTCAACTCCACCACATTGCCTGTATCCAGGACATCGGGGGCCAGTTATAGTATTTGTGGGCCAGATTGCTTCAGGAGAGGGTACAGTGGCCAGAGTGTATGCAAATTCACACTGATAAATGAGCTCATACCGCTACATTCTTTGTAAATTTGATTTGATATTTTCATCAGTGTAATAACACCACATACCCTCTAAACCTGTGAACCTTCGTTCTGTTTCTTCTTCCACTTCTGGGTGTTTCACTTTTTTTGGTTGTGCAATGTGTTATTTTTCCTTTCTGAAGAAAAGAGATACAAGTGTTTGATGAAAGATTAGGGGGAGAAAATTACGTGAATGGGTCCGTCCAGGTAGATTTCCAGCCTACAGCCTTAGCCAGCTGCACTACGTTGCTGCTCGACAGCTCATACTCTGCTACTGTATTCCACAGCCTCATAAAACCTTTAAACTAGACTTCGTGAAAAAACCTGAGAAATGCATTGTACTAGATTGGCGTTTATTACATCTAAGTATGTACTATGAGAGGTGTTCAGAAGTAATGCAACACACTTTTTTTATCAGCCAATTTACATTGAAAAAATATGGGATTTGTTGTGAGACACTGTGAAATTGCAGCCCCTATATTTTCGTGAAGTTCCAGTAAATGGTGGCACTACTCGGAGCTTTCCAAATGGCGTCTATAACAGAGGTGCATTTCACGCAGAGAGCTGTCACTGAGTTTCTTTTGGTGGAAGACCAGAGCATTGCAGATATTCAAAAGTGCTCGCAGCATGTCAACGCAGACCTGGCAGCGAACAAAAGCACAGTGAGTCATCGGGTGAGGCACGTGCCACCATCGCAACAAGGTCGTGGAAACCTGTCCGATTTCCCGTGTGCCTGTCGGCCTCACACAGCCGTGACTCCTGCAATGTTGAAACGAGCAGACACTCATTCGAAGTGATCGACAGATGACAACCGTACACCTCGCTGCTCAACTGGATGTCTCCGTCTGTAGTGCGGACACACTCGTCTACCATTTGGGTCCTCAAAGGTGTGAGCCCACTGGGTTCCTTGCCACCTAAAAAAGACTATAAACAGCAGCAAGGACTCATCTGTGCAGAATTGCTTGTACATTACAAGGCTGATCGTCATAATTTTTTTTCAAACACTGGTACAGGCAACAGAATGTGGGTTCATCACTTCGAACTGAAACAGAATGGCAATTTGTGCAGAATGGCAATTTGTGCCACCCCCCCCCCCCCCCAAATAGTTCAAATTGACAATTGACACCCTTAGCACCAAAAAAGCCATGACAACAGTTTTCTGGGACTCTGAAGGGGTCATTCTATTTCATGTCCTCCTTCCATGGCACAACAATTAACTCTTATTGTGCTACAATCAGGAAATTGAAGAAACAACTTCAGCGTGTTTGTCACCACAGAAGTGCAATCGAATTTCTCTTTCTCTTGTACAACGCAAGATCTCACACAAGTCTGCACACCTGGGAGGAGCTCACAAAACGTCATTGGACTGTTCTTCCACATCCACCCTACAGCCCAGATCTCACACCTTCCAACTTCCATTCATTTGGTCCGAGGAAAGACACACTCCGTGGGAAGCAGTGGGAGGATGACAGGGAGGTTACTGACGCACCAAGACATTGGCTCTGATGTTACTCAGTAGAGTGGTACCATGTCGGCAATCGGGCCCTCCCACTGAGGTGGTGTAAGATTTTTGCACTGAATGGAGATTATATTGTAAAATAGGTTATTGTAGCCAAAAGAGTGAGGAATAGTATGGTATTTGGAATTCTGAATTAAACCAATCTCTATATAAAAAAAAAAGTTGCGTTACTTATTTAATGCCCCTCATACAATTAAAGGCTGAGTAAAATAGGTGACCATGTGCTTCCATTATTAGTAAAAATGGGAAAAGCTAATGGGCATAATACGCTGCTACTTTATAGAAAATGACTTACTTTATCAATGGCAAACTGCAGTACTGCCATCCTGTTGTGTATTTTGTGCCTCAATGAACTGATTGCAAGTTATTAACTTTTCAATAATGCAGAGGCGTTCAGTTATCAAGTTCAAAGTATAAATAGAGTCCAATAATTATGGAATGTAGTCAAATTAAGTCAGGTGATGCTGAGGGAATTAGATTAGGAAATGAGACACTTAAAGTAGTAAAGGAGTTTTGCTATTTGGGGAACAAAATAAGTGATGATGGTCGAAGTAGAGAGGATATAAAATGTAGACTGGCAATGGCAAGGAAAGTATTTCTGAAGAAGAGAAATTTGCTAACATCGAGTATAGATTTAAGTGTCAGGAAGTCGTTTATGAAAGTATTTGTATGGAGTGTAGCCATGTATGGAAGTGAAACGTGGACGATAAACTCAAGATTAGATGGGTAGATCACATAAATAATGAGGAGGTACTGAATAGAATTGGAGAGAAGAGGAGTTTGTGGCACAACTTGACTAGAAGAAGGGA
Organism: Schistocerca americana; assembly: GCF_021461395.2. Taxonomy (NCBI): domain Eukaryota; kingdom Metazoa; phylum Arthropoda; class Insecta; order Orthoptera; family Acrididae; genus Schistocerca; species Schistocerca americana. The sequence continues at coordinate 171,748,098 of NC_060128.1, read as the reverse complement.
TCGGTTGGTAGGACATGTTCTGAGGCATCATGGAATCACCAATTTAGTATTGGAGGGCAGCGTGGAGGGTAAAAATCGTAGAGGGAGACCAAGAGATGAATACACTAAGCAGATTCAGAAGGATGTAGGTTTCAGTAGGTACAGGGAGATGAAGAAGCTTGCACAGGATAGAGTAGCATGGAGAGCTGCATGAAACCAATTTCAGGACTGAAGAACACAACAACAACAATTAAGTATGCTTATTTTTATATATATATATATATATATATATATATATATATATATATATATTTTTTTTTTTTTTTTTAAAAAAAAAAGAAAAAAAAAAAAAAAACTTTACACACAGTTTATCATGTTGAAATGTAAAATGATTCTGTTATTTTCTACATAGTTGCCATGTTTTGCAAGGTTTTTTGATAACGTGACACAAATTTTTCCAAACCAGTGTTATACTAGGTCAGGTCCTGTGCTCGTAACCAGCTGTTCACTGTCGATGCCTGACGTCTGAGTTGGGGAAATGTGTCAGAATCACTTGGGGGTTAATATGGAGACCGCGGGAACACTTCCTCATCTTCCTATTCAAATCTTCCGAGCTCTGCCTGGGTCATCCGAGTTGTGCAAGGCCGAGCATCGTCACGAAGGAAGAGAACTTTGCGAGACAAAAGTCCAGGGCATTTTCTTTTGATAACAGCTCACAAATTCCTCAACACATTACAGTACCTATCTGCATTCATTATGGTGCTGCAAGGCAGGTAGTGAAGAAGCAAAATCCCTGACAGACGCAAAAGATGGTTGCCATAACTTTCCCTGACAAGGGTGTGATCTTTACCCTTTCACCAGCTTTCTTCCACATTATGCCCCAAACATTTTGTCTCCGAAATTGAATGATAGATTCAGGTCTCGTCCCTAGAGACAAGCTGCTTGAAGAGCAGATCTTCCTCTCTCTGACATATTTCCAGAAACATTCTGACTGAATCCATTGCTTGCTTGTGCACATCACTCAGCAACAATGACATCCATCTTGCAGAGACTGTGCTGTGATAAATATGGTTCGTCAGAACCTTTGTAATGGATACACATCCAATTGTAGCCTCAAGAGGTAGCTACATTAGGATGCTGTCAACGGTAATGTGACAATCTTCCTCCACAGTATTGTGAATTTCAATAATGGCAACATCTCATGTCCCTATAGTGCCCCCCCCCCCTCCCCCACCCTGTGTGACATTCGTCATCCACATCTTCGCACCCATTCACAAAACTGTTCAAATGGTCATGCAGCCTTCCCCGTAAATCGAGGTTAACTCCTGACAGATATCGACAGCAGATAGTTGTTTTGCAGTGGGAGGAGAAAAAAGGAAAACAGAGTGCAGATCACAAATGTACATGCTTTCCAGTGGTAACTTCACGCTAGCTGGCAGCATACGGATAAGATGCTGCAGTATGCATCATAAGCAGGTATTTGTGTTCTCAAGTTCTCAAGACATACCAGTCAAAGTCGCCAGCCGTTACATGACAGGGGCAAGTTCATTTTACAGAGAAATAATACAGGGGAACTTACTTATTGGACAACCCTTGTAGCTTTTGTGGCCAGTGCTGTAATTATCCTTAACACTCTTCTTATTCAGGTGTTAAATAATTACACTATTTGAAAATTATGCTTCCATAAAAATATATAATTGCAAATATTATTTTAGACAAAATATCAATACAAGTTTGTACTACAAAAGACACGACAAAACTGTTTGACAAAGCACTCTTTCTATACAAGACAATTTCTGATACGGTAAATAACTGATGGTAAAAATTTGTACTCTAGCAAATTAAACAGTTTCAGTGTTTCCGCTTGCCTCGGACAAACCTCTTAGCCTCCTTTTCCATTCTCTTCAAATCCTGCTCTTCTTCACCCTCGGATGCGGAGACATCAGAACCGGAATCGGTAGGTTCGTAATCATCTGAGCTGGCATCGTTCAAGAATGGGTCGTCATAGTCGTATTCATCTTCTTCTGAATTCTCATCGGCATCTTTTGGAGCTAAAAGTGGTATAATCTATGTAGCTACTTTAGAGACAATATAATTAAATGATACTACAACCAAATTACATCTATAAAACAAGAGAACAGTTGCTGAAATATGGGAGGAGAAATAATCATGGAATTCATTGGCTTGATAACCTACTGAAAACCAATAATGCCCTTTCTATCTTACAAATATGTACTTAATTTCCTCATAAGCATTTAACACAAATACCTCATTTTGTAATCAGCAATCTGGAAATGGTAGAGAGGAGGCATGGAGTTAACAGGCAGGCACAATAAAAAATACTGCTATAAATATTCAGCTTTCAGATTTAAGTCCTTCATCACACAAAGAGAACACACACAGATTCACACAAGCACAACTCATACACACATGCTAAGTAACAATCTATCCTTTCCACATTGTTATTCCACCCTAGATTTCCATTGCTTCATTTTGTTATCAAACATGTACATTTTCTTCTATTTATTACTTGTGTTCAGCTCACTGCTAAAGTGCTAAAGTCATTTTATTTCATTACAACTGATGATAATTTGTTTATTTCTGACAACAGTGCAATTTTCACTGGAAATTTGACTGTGTAGGGATTTGAAGCCTCCAGGGGAGAGAAGCTAAAGGCAGGTATTTTCTTCAAAAATTGCTATCTGTTAACAGATATATGAAATACAAAAGCCAAAACTTCAAGAGTCAAGATTGATAATTATTGTTTCAGTTACGATGACCAGTGTTGGCAAATCTAAGTTGCCATCATTGGATCTGTATAGCATGTAAACTGAAAATACAAGCATAATGAGGTCAGATATTCACACAACAGATGAAAGGCTAGTGAGAATCAAAAGTCAAAGGTGAAGGCAAAAATGTTATGAACTATCAGCAGGTGGCATTGCAGTAGTAAACATACAGAAATACAATTGTAACATATAAAGCATAAGGAAGGAGTTACATCCAAGGAGTACACAAAAAATGCAATATACACAATTTTGTATGTAATTACATTAATCACGTAATCCAAACAAGAGTGTAACGGAACAGCAAAACTCATTTTACAGTTTTTTAATTTTTTTTAAATAAAAATACTTCATTCTTAAAATACCATATACAAATCATAGTATTGTAGATCAACAACTGTACAACACATGGTCAAGATGCTACAATAATGTGGTGGTTGAGGTCTACTCTTGGTGTAATAAACTACTAGTAAGACTATAAATTAAGTAATGAGTAAGTCTATACAAATAATTTGCAATATAGAGATCTGTATATGGTATTTTAAGAATGCAATATTTGTTCCCTTTTATTACCTACATACAACATGTCATGTACTTTGTTCATTCTTTCTGTACTCTCATCATTTGAATGTTGATTGAACTTACCTTATGGATGTTTTGACTATATACGCAGTAGGGTAATATAGTTGATAAACAATACTTCCTCTTAAATTGTTATAAAAATTGTAAATCTAAAATGAAAGCAATTTTTAAAACATTAACTTTTTTTGTAAAACAAGTTTTGTCATTCCAGTATACAACAGTCTGGATTATGCAGCTCATGTGACTCCATACAAAACTGTGTACACTATCAGTCAAAAGTTTTCAATCACCCATGGCAGAAACTTTGTATGATATGTTTGTTCATTGAAATAAAGTAAATCAAATAGACCAACAAAATAAATATTTTCTCTCTCTATCATTAAACACAATAAATATGTTTTAGATTTTAGCCTCTTCAAAGGATCCAGCCTTTGCATTCAGAACAGCTGCACAAATTCTTGGCATTCTGTAAGAGTTTGTAGTCTTTTTGCACATATTGCAGACCAAAACCACTGCAAATTATTCCATAGATCTTCAACATTAGATGACTTCAGTTTTCTGACCTTCCTGTTGAGTTCATACCATAAAAGTTTAAAGCGATTTAAATCAGATGACTGACTTGGCCAAATCACATTCCTTGGTTTGCCATATTTCTCTTTTCTACTGACACACCTTTTGCACAATTTAGAAGCATGTTTGAGATGATTGCTCTTCTGCAGAGCAAACCTACAATGAATATAAGCCTCCTGCCAGATGGAAGTGCACTGTTGATCAGTATCCTGTGATATCCCTCCTTCTTCTGGCACTGATGACCTTGCTGTTTGGTCCCCATCCCCCAAGCAGACATCCTTTCTTCTTTAATGTTCCATTAATTCTCAATTGATCACCAACTTTATCACCCATGAAACACCACCACACCGCAACCGGCAATCCATCGTGCTTCACCGTTGCCGTTACACACTGACCCTTCATATGTTCTCCACAAAGTTGACACTCTAACATTTACGTGGCTTCCAAACACTTCAAACACAAGATTCATCTGTGAATAACATTTAGGACCATTACTGCACACTTCAGTTTTTATATTGCTGTGTCCATAGCCATTTTTTCACTTTGTTTGTGTAATAAAGGTTTTTTGGCCGCTATGCACCTCTTTAAACCTTGTTCATGAACACGGCATTGCATGTTGAGACAGAGATTGCACCAGCTCACATACTATTTACTTCCTCATGAGTTTCAGGTGCAGTACACGTCCTCTGACATTTACTCAGTACACGTATGAACCTATCTTCCTCGTATGGTGTTACTCAGGTTCTCCCAGATCACAAAACACTTGCATTGGCACCAGTTTCCTCGAACTACTGCAATAGATACACCACTTTAGACGTGACTATGCAAACTTTTGTTGCTATTATCCCACTAGAATAACATTTGCGATGCAGGACTACAATTACTGCAAGTTTTCCAATTCCAATCTCCTGCTTCTGTCCTGTTAGGAGGTAATATGGTATGAACCTGATCAGGTATACAAACACACTGCTAGACAATCACAATATACTGCAAACTGATGCGAACCGATTGCTACACAGACAGTCAAAAGTAATAGACCTATTAAATGCAACCATCTTATGTAAAGGCATGTCAGTGTTGTCATGGATACTCATCAACACTCTTCTATGTGAAAAACCAGTCAAATACACAACAGAGGTGGTTAGTCTTTACATCTTTATACTTACTTTATTATCAGACAGGGGATATGATAGAATATTCAGACCTAAATCTGCTTTAATTGCAGATCCATAGTTGTGATGGGTGATCAAATGGCTTGGCTCTAAGCACTATGGGACTTAACATCTGAGGTCATCAGTCCCTGATAGGTGATCAAAAACTTTTGACCAGTAGTGTATATTGCATTGTTTTGTGTACTCCGTGGATGTAACTTCTTCCTTATGCTTTATATGTTATGATTGTATTTCTGTATGTTTACTACTGCCATGCCACCTGCTGGTAATTCATAGAATCTTTCTCTTTGACTTGTGATTCTGTCAACTTTCAACTGTTATGTGAATATCAGCTTGTGTAATTGGTATAATGTGCATGATATTTTATGTAAATGTTATTGTATTACTGACCTGCTGATGTATCACTTTCTTCATGTTCCTGGAATGATGTGTTACATCTTGACACTACATATTACACATATGATGGACATTTATTCAGCTGTATTTGCATAAAGTAAGTTCTATATACCCATCTTGTGTAAATTTATGCCCCAGCCTATCAATCCAACCTGATTATGCTTGTATTTTTGACCTGTATGTTTTACAGAGCCAATGATGGCAACTTAGATTTGCCAAACCAGGTCATCAAAAATTAAATTGCAGGGTGTTGCAACATGAACATACGGGTTTTAAGGCTTGGTAGCACATATTACATTCATCTCACAATTATAAATAACACACCAAATGAAAGAGAAACACAAACAGTTTTTCTTACAATTATTCAGCATGAACACTAATGACACATAGTGTCGATAGGTGAGTTGTTCCAAAATCTTGATCTATGTGTCAGGAGTAACTGTTGCAATAACACTGTTTCTAAAGCAGGATAGATCAGCTGGTATCGGAGGCACATACACACGATCACATCAGATCACGTGTGAATGTGGAGGTAACACATAAAATGCTGTGTCAACTGGGCCCCTTGCACCCAATCCACTGGTCGCATACAATGTCGTTTAACCAGTCGCATATTGAGTTATGTCAGTGAGGCGGTGCACCATCTTGCTCCCAAATAAAGATGTGTTGTTCAGCTTTTTCCTATTGAGGCATGGGCCATAGCTGTAGCACATCAAAATAAGAAACACCAGTTACAGTTGATTAACCAAAAAAGAAAGGCCATAAACTATCTGCAGGGATATTTCTTGGGGCTAAGTGTGAAAGACTCGCACTCGTTCAACATTTTTTCAGTCACTCTTTGTCATTCCATACTCTTCCCATTGCACACAGGTATACAAAGAAAACTGTTCGAGTTGCTCTTTCACTTGGTGTATTATTTACAATTGTAAGTTGAACGTAATAAATGCTACAATGCCTTAAAACCAGTATGTTCATTTTGAAACACCCTGTATAATTAGTGATCTTGGCTGTTGAAGTATGTACTTCTGCATTTCATATTACTCTAGATCGTCCCCATACTTGAGTGATTTCAAGCATATATAAGATAGCATAAGGATAGGACATTAAATAACAGAAATTTTACTAGAACTCTTGTACAAAGATGCTTAAGCAAGTGATTGTTACTCTGCTTTACAGTGTGTTTTTTCCATCTGTACATGAGGTTGAGGATACCAGAAAAGGGGGGACGAGGTGCAGAAAAGTGTGACACAGGTCACATCTACCTTTTCACAGCTTTCATGAGCTAAAAAAACCATCCAACAACACAAATATTCTTTAAAAAAGATCCAAGCAAATGACAATCTGATGGCACCAGTTCTCAGCTCTGCAACTGGTATTTTAACACCTTAAGTTTTGAAATAAAGAGGTGCATTCTTCTTATACAGAGCTGTGTGGCAGTCTGTGTTGTCACAAAGCAGTAAAATTCTATTTGAGATAAGTGCCAAGTGCTTCGTTCATACAACAAGTTTGAGCTTCCTTCTGAATGTGTCACTGTAACAAGCATTATCCCATTTCAACTGCCTTATTTTCTGGTTCAAAACAGTGCACTCTCTCATTTCTACTGAAGAAAAGCACCAACATGTAACAGCTGAACTGCTCCCAAGACACTGTCTGTTGCACAGGATCATAAGGCAGCACACACTCGGTGGCCCATCCACTGTTTCACTGTCTCAGTTTGCAGACATACTGCTTCTCCAATGTTCATTGCTGACCTTGTGCATGCCATGAATGACAGTAGTAGGCAGTCATATGCAGTTTAGCACAACTCTACTTACACTGTGTATATGTGTGGTGTCCATTCTGTCTGTCAGACATTACTTTGTGTTTCACAAAATACTACCGAGAAAATGTAAAGAATCAGCATTTGAAGCTGACTGCAGAATGATTCTTCTGCTGTCAATGTACATTTCATGTAAGGACCATGAAATTAAGATAAGAGAAATTAGGGCTCATACAGAGGTATGTCAACAGCTGTTTTTCCCTCGCTCTATTTGCGAGTGGAACAGGAAAGGAAGTGACTAGTAGTGGTACAAGGTACCCTTCTCCATGTACCTCAAGGTGGCTTGTGGAGCGAGTGAGTATGTATGTATGTATGTATGTATGTATGTACGTAGATGTAGGTGCAGATTATTGTAAAATTTGTAAACTACAAAGAGCCAAAACAAAGATAAAAGTAAATCTTCCAGTTTTTTCCCCCCCCCCCCCCCCAGCTGCAAAATTTTTGTAAGTGGCTGAACCTCAAAGTCTTAAAAGAAGTTTCTAGTGTGATCAGAATGAAAGCAATTTCAAGCAACTGTGTGCTATTGTATTTTTATAACAACCTAGACTACAGCACAAGTGAAACATTTGCGAAACTCCAGCAATCACATGAAGATTAAGGTTCATACAGTTCCAGTTTTCAGATGCTTGGATGTATTTTCATATGTTTATGAACCAGTAAGAAACAAAACTCACAGAAGATGATAATCAAAATCAAAAGAAAGGAATATTAGAGTTTAACACCTACTGATGATGAGGTCATTATGACAGAGCATGATCTCTGACTGGGGAAGGAAATTGGCCATGCCCTTACTGAGGAACTGTGCTGACATTCCTTCAGTGTTAAAGGGAAGTGTCAGAGGACCTAAAACTGGATGGTCAGATGAGTCCAGTGTCTTACTGCTATTCAACATCATTTGGTATCAACACCCAGGACTTATCAATACACTGACAGAGGCAACAATCTTATACTGCCTAACAGCAAAAATGATGGGAAGAAGAAGGTGAAAGAAGATTAGGGTCTAAGGCCAACAGTGAGTGTGCAAAGGCCCAAGGACAGATTCAGTCAAGTAAGTTATGGAGAAAGAAATCAGCCGTGGCCTATTATAACGGTCCGTCCTAATGTTTGCCACATTGGTTTATAGATACCACAAGAAACCTCAGCCTATACAGTTGGACTCCACTGACATCCTACACCACCATCCCAACCATTGCCTTTCATCTTACCATATAGTGGAGATGCTGAGTCGCAGATAGGCACAACAAAAAGACTCTCACAATTATAGCTTTCGGCCATTAACGTCTTCTTCAACAAAACACAAACACACACACACACACACACACACACACACACACACACAACTGCCAGTCATTTGTGTGTGTGTGTGTGTATGTGTGTGTGATCGTTAAAGTAAAAGAAGGCCTTAATGGTCGAAAGCTATAATTGTGAGAGTCTTTTTGTTGTGCCTATCTGCGACTCAGCAACTTTTCTTCTCATAATATTGTTACATTCCATCCTGGCTTTTCCATTGTTTGATCTTTGTCTAATGTCTCTTGGTCAAAATCATTGCAGAACAGATCAATTTAACTAACACTGCCACATGTAAATGAATTACAAATGAGAAAAGATTGTGCAAAATTGGTTGCAAAACATATATCTCAGAGACTGAATGACTAATGTGGAAGTGGTTCTCTTTTTTTTGGAGACAATTCAAACATGAACCTCACTGCTCTCTCAGGTTATCTCAATGCAATCAATTAATAGTGCACTTTCGCGTGTTCTGTCAAGCTTTTGATATCATTTCGATTACTGACCCAGCCATCAGAACAGAATCACACCGTTAATTAATCACGCCCAGAAAACATGAGAAATCACATGAGATGTTCCACAATGCACCCAAATTGGACAATCTCCACCCAAAAGGTCAACTTCTCAGTGTGCTGAACTCGTCTTTTTAATATCTGAAGAAGACAACTGGGTCAGCCATCAAAATGGAATCAATGATTCAGCTGAACACCCAAAAGCAGACATTACGTGAACCTTGTAACATGTAATTACTGGTAATAAAAGTGACATTTTCAAAAAGGAGATCCTTTAATAAATTTCTGAGGATGAGAAACATCTCCATGCTGCATCAGTGCCCTTTATTCTTCAGAACTTGTCCTCAAATCTTCCTTCTATTCCACAGACTGAAAGAGCAGCATTTTGAGAAAATAGAGAACAGTATAGGAGTGTAACCAACCATCAGAAAGGTAGCCCACGGTCCGAGTACCACCACTGCAATGAAGTGTGGTTTTCCAATGGCACTGCTTTAAAGGCTCTAGTATGAATTTATGGCACAGCTGGTCAACATCTTGCTTACATTCTGGGTTCCATAGTGGAGTAAAAGACTCCTGTACAAAGTCAGTCACATTAATTGTGATTCCACGGATTTACTGAGCAACTGGATGCAGCTAAGGGAGTGCTCACTGTGATAGACATTGCTGACAAAAAGGAAAGACTTGTCACCAGAATGTATCACAAGTTGATGAGCCGAGCTCTGTAAACAAGCACAACAAATTTAAAAGTAATTTAAAAGACACACTGACACAGTCTAATTACACACTGCTTGGAACTACTCAGCTCTTCTGTCTTCAAGCACACACTATACCATAAGGCCTAAATAGGGTTCTCCTCACATTTCACAGCAGTTCAGAGTTGCAGTGGCTGTACTTCTACATGGGTACATGACAATGCCATTGTTTTCACAGTGGCGGTGGACTTAAATTCATAATAGTTCAGCTAATTTCCATGAAATAATTTATATGTTATATACATGAATCTTCTTCTTGAATCATTCTGTCTACTAGTCAAAATCATATAAAAATTCTTACAGTAGTTCCTGAGATTAGGCTGTAAATACGAAATGTGTCTGGAGAGTAAGTACTGTTTTGGTCTATCGCCACCACAGCACTAATGTTCCAGTTCCCACACATTTGCACTCCTCTCTCTGGCTCACTGTCTTTCCACTGATGCCATTACAGCCAGATTGCACTGTGTTAGAATTAATTCTCGACTGTTCAAAATGTTTAAGATAATCTCTGCGTCTACCGAGTGTGGAATGTTTTCTTAATACGGTTTTTGAACACACAGAAATTCATTGTCAGCTTGTAGAAATTTGTGGTGAAAATATAATGACTAACGGAACTGTGAGAAAGTGGGTGAGACAATTCAATTCAATGATGGATGAATGAATGTTCTTAATGAAACACGTAGCGAGTGGTCTTCTGTTGTCAGTGATGGTTTGGTTGAGAAAGTGAATCAGAAAATTTGTGAAAACAGACGGTTCTCAGCAACAATGCTTTGCAATGAGTTTCCAAAAATTTCAAAAACTGTTTTGCATAAAATTGTCACATATCACAAATTTTCACAAAATGTTTACCTGTTGGATTCCGAAAATGCTTACAGATGTCCACAAAACAAAGCAACTTAACAGTGCTTTGGCATTTCTTACCCGATATAGTCCTGAGGGAGATGAATTGTTAAACAGAATTGTGACCGGTGATGAAACTGTGTTTGTCATGTCGCTCCACAATCAAAGTAACAGTCAATGGAGTGGAGGCACTGGCAATCCCTCCCTCCAAATAATAATAATAATAATAATAATAATAATAATAATAATAAACCCCGTGGAGGCCTGGGAAAAGAATAGGCCTCTGGTATGTTCTGCCAGTCGTAATAGGCGATGAAAAGAACAAACCACTAATAGGGCTAACCCCCCTTTTAGTGTGATTAGTTGGTTCAGGACAGAACTAATGAAGCCTCGGACAAGCGCTGTCGTGGTCGGGGACGACACTTGAACCCTATGCCCGTCCACAATGGTAATGACACTGCTAGCCACACGGAAAATGATTTAAATCCAAATAGAGGTGTTTTGCAGGATATGCTTCCTGCAACCACTCTAGAAGGAAAAAAAAGACAGAGGATGAGATGGTCAGATGAAGTTAACCAACACCTCATGTTCTGTTATTACCAAGCAACAAACTTAGGAACCAACACAACTGGATACAGACCACAAGTACACACAAAATTTATTACCAGATACCCAGAATTAAAATTTTTAACAGAACAATGACTAGCTAATCAGATCCATGTAATAATAAAAAATAACAGAATACCCCAGTCAGAATTAGAGAATATCAAACAACAAGTACAACAAATACTGAAACAAAATAATGAGAAATCAGAAGAAGAAGAAGAAAATACAATAATGGACTCAAACATCCCAGAGCAAACAAACAAAGAACACCACACGTCAATTAAACAATCAGAGGAAAACGTAACCTTAAGACGGCCACCAGAACAAGCACAAATAGAACATGAAGTGACACACATGTTACATATAAAAGAAAAATTTCAACTAACATATATAGAATACAAAGACACAAATATAGACATTAGACCATTCTTGCATAGACCACCAAATAACCCACAAGTCGAAACAACAATAACAACTATCAACACAATCATACACAACAAAATAAATGAAAATACAACTATGGATGGCTTATATAGGAGCACTCCCTACACTAAATATACACACTAGGCAGAGATCAGAACAAACCAACACACAGAAGAAACCCACAAAACCAGCATGGCAACACAGGCTACAGACCAGAATAGAGAAACTGAGAAAAGACATTGGACAGCTAAAACAATTTATAAGAAATGAAATGAAATATCAGACAAAAAACAAAAAAGGTTAGGTAAAATCTCACAACAAGAAGCGATAGAGCAATTAGATGAAAAGAAGTAGAAATTACAAGCATTGGCCAAACGACTTAGAAGATACAAAAAAAGTGAAAATAGAAGGAAACAAAACCAAACATTCAACACAAACCAAAAGAAATTTTATCAGACAATAGATAACACACACATTAAAATAGACAACCCACCAAACATAACAGACATGGAACACTTCTGGAGCAACATATGGTCGAACCCGGCGCAACATAACAGGCATGCACGGTGGATACAAGCAGAAAGAGACACATACAAGATGATACCACAAATGCCTAAAGTGATAATTTTGCAACATGAAGTCATCCGAGCAGTTAATTCTACACACAACTGGAAAGCCCCTGGACAAGATAAAATAGCAAATTTCTGGCTAAAGAAGTTCACCTCAACACATTCACATCTAACTAAATTATTTAACAACAAACATGATGAGACTTACCAAACAAAAGCGCTGGCAGGTCGATAGACACACAAAAAACACAAACATACACACAAAATTCAAGCTTTCGCAACAAACGGTTGCTTCATCAGGAAAGAGGGAAGGAGAGGGAAAGACGAAAGGATGTGGGTTTTAAGGGATAGGGTAAGGAGTCCTTCCAATCCCGGGAGCGGAAAGACTTACCTTAGGGGGAAAAAAGGACAGGTATACACTCGCACACACACACATATCCATCCGCACATCATGTGTGGATGGATATGTGTGTGTGTGCGCGAGTGTATACCTGTCCTTTTTTCCCCCTAAGGTAAGTCTTTCTACTCCCGGGATTGGAATGACTCCTTACCCTCTCCCTTAAAACCCACATCCTTTCGTCTTTCCCTCTCCTTCCCTCTTTCCTGATGAAGCAACCGTTTGTTACGAAAGCTTGAATTTTGTGTGTATGTTTGTGTTTGTTTGTGTGTCTATCGACCTGCCAGCACTTTTGTTTGGTAAGTCTCATCATCTTTGTTTTTAGATATATTTTTCCCACATGGAATGTTTCCCTCTATTAAATTATTTAACAGTTACATTGCAGACCCATACACTTTCTCTGATATACTCACACATGGAATAACTTATCTGAAACCTAAAGATCAAGCAGACACCGCAAACCCAGCAAAATATCACCCCATAACATGCCTACCAACAATATACAAAATTTAACTTCAGTCATTACACAGAAATTAATGACACATACAACACAGAACAAAATCATAAATGAAGAACAAAAAGGCTGTTGCAAAGGAGCACGAGGATGTAAAGAGCAACTGATAATAGATGTAGAGGTGACATATCAAGCTAAAACTAAACAAAGGTCCCTACACTACGCATACATTGATTACTGAAAAGCTTTCGATAGTGTACCCCACTCATGGTTACTACAAATATTGGAAATATACAAAGTAGATCCTAAATTGATACAGTTCCTAAACATAGTAATGAAAAATTGGAAAGCCACACTTAAGATCCAAACAAATTCAAATAATATCACATCACAGCCAATACAGATTAAGCGTGGTATATACCAAGGAGACTCATTAAGTCCTTTCTGGTTCTGCCTTGCTCTGAACCCACTATCCAACATGCTAAATAATACAAATTATGGATACAATATTACTGGAACATACCAACACAAAATCACACATTTGCTATACATGGATGATCTAAAACTACTGGTGGCAACAAATCAACAACTCAACCAATTACTAAAGATAACAGAAGTATTCAGCAATGATATAAATATGGCTTTTGGAACAGACAAATGTAAGAAAAATAGCATAGTCAAGGGAAAACACACTACACAAGAAGATTACATATTGGATAACCACAGCGATTGCATAGAAGCGATGGAAAAAACAGATGCCAATAAATATCTAGGATACAGACAAAAAATAGGAATAGATAATACAAATATTAAAGAAGAACTAAAAGAAAAATATAGACAAAGACTAACAAAAATACTGAAAACAGAATTGACAGCAAGGAACAAGAAAAAAGCTATAAATACCTATGCTATACCAATATTGACGTACTCATGTGGAGTAGTGAAATGGAGTAACACAGACCTAGAAGCACTCAATACACTTACACGATCACAATGCCACAAATATAGAATACATCACATACATTCAGCAACAGAAAGATTCACATTAAGCAGAAAGGAAGGAGGAAGGGGATTTATCGACATAAAAAACCTACATTATGGACAGGTAGACAATTAAAGAAAATTCTTTATAGAACGAGCAGAAACTAGCAAAATACACAAAGCAATCACTCATATAAATACATCGGCTACACCATTGGAATTTCGTAACCACTTCTACAACCCTTTAGATCACATAACATCAACAGACATGAAGAAAGCAAATTGGAAAAAGAAAACACTACATGGCAATCACCCGTATCATCTAACACAGCCACACATCGATCAAGACGCATCCAACACATGGCTAAGAAAAGGCAATACATACAGTGTGACAGAAGGATTCATGATTGCAATACAGGATCAAACAATAAACACCAGATATTACAGCAAGCATATTATTAAAGATCCCAATACTACAACAGATAAATGCAGACTTTGCAAACAACAAATAGAAACAGTAGATCACATCACAAGCGGATGAACAATACTAGCAAATACAGAATACCCCAGAAGACACGACAATGTAGCAAAAATAATACATCAACAACTTGCCATACAACATAAACTAATAAAACAACATGTTCCCACATACAAGTAGGCACCACAAAATGTACTGGAGAATGATGAATACAAATTATACTGGAACAGAACCATTATAACAGATAAAACACCACATAACAAACCTGACATCATACTCACCAATAAAAAGAAGAAATTAACACAACTAATCGAAATATCCATACCCAATACAACAAATATACATAAGAAAACAGGAGAAAAAATTGAAAAATACATCCAACTGGCTGAGGAAGTCAAAGACATGTGGCATCAGGATAAAGTTGACATCATACCAATTATACTATCAACTACAGGAGTCATACCACACAATATCCACCAGTACATCAACGCAATACAGCTACATCCAAACGTATATATACAACTACAGAAATCTGTAATTATTGATACATGTTCAATTACCCGAAAGTTCCTAAATGCAGTGTAACATATATCATATAGTTAAAAGGAAGTCACGCCTGATGAAGGTCCGCGTCACTTTCCATTTTTAACCAGACATAACGTCTGAGACAGGAAAGAATAATAATAATAATTTCAAAATAACATTGTCAGCACAAAAAATCATGTACACTGTGGTCTGTGACACGCTGGGGGTTCTGTTTAGAGTTCCTTCCCAGAGGTGAAGCGTCAATATGGTACAATACTGTGAAACACTGATGAAACTTTAGCACATAATTCAAAACAAAAGGCGTGGAATGCTCAGTCAAGGCACTTTGTTGCTTCATGACAACAGAAGGACCCATTTTGCAGAGGATCACTCAAAATCATATTCAACAATTCGGTTGGGAGCAGTTTGAGCACTTCCTGTACAGCCCCAATCTTGCACTTTCTGACTCCCACTTTTTCTTGAACTTGAAGTGTGATTTTGGAAGAAGGTTCTCTGACAGTGATAATGGAATTCATCAGTGGCTACCTTAACTAATGACTACTTCCTACAAAGAGGGCATAGCAAAGTTGGTTTCCCAATATGACAAATGTCTGAACAATGGTGGTAGCTACATAGAAAAATACTTTAATAAATGCTCTTTCTTGTAAAAATAACTTTTGGTTTGGAAAAAAATGCTTTTTATGGCCTTTTCCAAAACAGTTCTTACTTTTCATGCAAGCCTTGCTCAAACAGAAGCAAGCAGGGAACGAGAGAGAGAGAGAGACATTAGAGTGTAGAGCGGGAAATTTGAAAGTAAGCTATAGGACTCACCGCCTTTCTTCACCCTCTGCCTCTTCTTTGGTGGCTTCTTTGTGTGCTTGTAGGTCTGTCTGTGGAGTGGATTTTTTGTGTAGCATTCTGTTCCATAACGACATTCTGGCCGGTCATCTTTATAATCAGGATCGCCAGGGTGGCTGAACTCGGCGAAATGCTGAGGGTTTTTCCTAAAGAATGATACAGATCTCTCAGTCTCCTAAGATGACGGAAAACTTATAAACAGCCTGCAAGAAGATACAGTTCTAGGTTTCAAACTGCATGCTAACAACAACAAAATTGACAAAATTAACACACACACACACACATAGATATGTTACAAGCTCACAGGACAAACTATTAGTCTCCCTTAATAGTGCGTGTCCAGGTCTTCTGGCCCGACCATTCTCTTCAGGTGGTGTGAGTTTTGCTGTTACGTGCACTTGCTACCTGGATTTCAATCAGAGTGTGAACTGTTGTTGGTCTCACACAATTACTTATAGCTAAGTTCATATTGTGCACAAAATGGAAATAATGACTCAGCAGAACCCACGGAAGCACACTATTAACCAATTGTGCCGAGAATACGTGAGAGATCGTATTAGTTACGCTGTAAAAGAGCACAATGGTCGCTTTGAAGTGCTGTAGAACTGGTACCAGGGGGGTTGTGTGACCCTCCACCAGATACAGTGTCTGCAATAAAAGTATCGGGAACAAAATTTTCCTGACGTGACTGTAAGTCACACTGTGCACGCACCACGGATGCTCGATGGTGGGAGGGGGCTGAGGTGGACCTTCAACTTGCCCGAAGTGCCAGTCACCCGTCAGCGTTCGTTTGGCGAGATTGTGTTTTTTAGTGGAACTCTGTCGAGTGACTCGTTGCACGTGCAAAATGCAGAGAATGGTCAAACAGCGGTACGCCATCAAATTTTGTCTCAGACTGGGAAAACCGGGTACGGGGACATTAGTCGTGATTCACTAAGTGTTCGATGACGAATGTGTGTCACAAACTGCAGTTTTTAAGTGACACAAGCTTTTCAAAGGGGGCTGAAAAGTGTGGAGAGTGAGCCCTACACTGGACTGCTGCTGATGTTAAGAACCAATGACAACGTGCAACGCACGTACGAAGTGTCGAATTCAGACTGTCCATTACATTTACACGTGTCTGCAGATGCAACTGGCATTGATAAGATGACACTGCACATCATTACGAGTGACGATTTGGCAATGCACAATATATGCACTAAACCTATACTGAGGATATTGACGAGCAACTGAAAGCAGAGGCGAGTGTCTGCTGGTGAAGATCTTCTGCAACATGTTGAAGAAGACTACAGCTTTTTTGGCACCGTCATCATCGGAGACAAAACTTGGATATTCGAATACAATCCAGAAACAATGTGCCTAAGTTCTGAGTGGTACACTGCAGAGTCACCTTGTCCAAAAATGCCTAAATGAGCAAACCCACAGTGAAAGCCATCCTCCTCGTTTCCTTCAACATCGAGATGTGGTCGACTACGAATTTATACCCGAATATTGCTTTTTATCTGGAAGTGCTAAGAAGACTGAAGAGAAGGGTCAATCAAGTGAGGCCAGCTATTGCTGGAAATCGGACATTACGACACGAGAATGCACCCAGCCTCACCTGCTCCGAGATCACCGATTACCTGATGATAAACGGCAGTCTCAATTTGACACCAGCAGGCTGTTTCCTATTGCAAAAAGTGAAATCCTCCTTCAAAGGATTCTACCGTGGGACTGTAAGTGCTGTCATAAAAGCTTGCACATATACCCTTAAGGTCCTTCCTGAATCCATGTACCACAGACTCTTCTCACTGGTTTCAGACCCGACAGCAATTATTGATATTGGTGAATGTGGTATTCAGTGGGCCAAACAATGACACAGAAACTAGGACAACAGATAACTGGAGGCACACACAACAGTCTGACAAATCACAGTTTTGCACCTTCTAAAATGATGTACGCCGTCGAGTAGAAATGTAGCTGAATGTGGTCGCACAAAACTAATCTATCAATGCCCCTTGCAATTGCAGATTACAATACCTGAATCGTGTATTTTGATTACTCGTAGGAGATAACTTTTATTTTCATGCATGAGGTGTGCTTTTTAAGTAAGTACCATTTTGACATAAAAGTGAAACAAGTAGACTTTTGCTAGCAATTTTATTTTTACATGAGAGCCTGTACTTTAATCTACTTTTCTACATAATTCTGATCAATATTTAGTGTGTTTACGTTTGTTAGTAGTGTATGAAGTGCATCCTCTGGTTGAGAATCCTGCCAACTATGAAATACGTGCTGTGATTTGTTTTCTTAGTGCTAAAGGCTTAAAGTGGCTGAAATTCATCAGATCAGTGGTGAATGTGGAGAAAACATTATGAGTGATGAGATGGTATGGATATGAGTGAGAGCTTTTAAAAATGTCTGTATAAATCAGCACAATGAGGAACAAACTGGGTGACCTTCAATCATTACTGACAATTTGGTGCACAAAGTTGATGAAAAAGTGAGAGATATCAAATGCTTTATGGTTTCGATGATACGTGATGAGCTTTTTCAAGTGTCTAGAAGCGCACTTAATTCAATTGCTGCCACATCAGGCAGCAGATTTCTACAAGGATGGCATTCAAAAGTTGGTTTTATGCTACAATAAGTGCCTTAATATTGGTGGGAATTGTGTTGACAAGTAGATTACAGTACAGGCTTTCAAGCAAAAATAAAATTACTGAGAAAACTCTACTTGTTTTATTTTTATTTCAAAGTGGTTCTTACTTAAAAGGCATGCCTCATACATATGTATACTTCACAGTAGAATGCCTATACTCATAAAAATTGTAATTAAACTATTTAGTGATGCAAATGATGAAATATTCATGAAAGCATCCAACTGCAAAATGTCTCTGTCAGAACATGAATAAACTGGAGACTCAATATATAATGACCTTTGTGAATAAAAATGTTTGGTCCAGTAAAAAGTACTCATTGTAAAATAGCAGAGAATATGTTGGCAATGTTTCGTTTGTAGTGAAATTACTGTAATTTATATTTTTATACCTGTCATTATTGTACTTAATTTTATGTAATCAAGCATCACAACATCAATGCATACACGAAATTATCATCCTGCAAAGAACTTTGGAAACTGTCAATGATTTCATCATCTCAAAATTCATTAATTATTGATACTGTAATTTTTTTGATGTCTAATTCCATTGGGAATCATGTGCACAAGGTCCAAATAGTTTGCACTGAAGATGGTCATCCAGTGACCGAATTTGATCTGTAAAATAAAGGATTTCAATATTTATGACCAATGCTGCCACTTATCCAAAATACTTACTGTAATTGTATCTTCATGAAAAATATGAAATAAAAAATATAAACATTTGTAAAGCATTACTTTAATTTTATTTAAGAGATGCAGTCGATGCCACATCAGTGGCAGTATCAGTTCAGTTTCCAGAGGTGAAGTCTGTAATGTCTGGCTGAGTAAATTGTCTCAGAAAATATAACTACTCTCAGAATTCCAAGTCTTGTGTCCAGCCTGATTCTTTCAGTAGATACGATCGTACAGCAGCACAAAGAATCTGTGCACATTGAGAATTCTACAGCATAGTAAATGAGTAACAGCCACATGTGTACAAGATGAAATCGAGTCACAAAGTTAAGTGTGCCAATTGTGGTTGTTTTAAAAGAGTGCACAGACAGCCCAATGAGGTGATTAACCTGTAGTGTGCAAAGAGTGTAGTTCGGGCTGGAGGTGATTCTGTGATGTTTTGGATGTTTTGCCTGGAGGTGGTTCTGAGATGTTTTGGGAATATTTTTCCTGGAAGTGGTTCCATTATGTTTTGGAGATGCTTTTCATGCCATGACTCAGACCTACTCATTCAGATCACCATTAACAGAGATGTTTATTCAGCATTCTCAACGGCCACATCTGGACTTTTATTCTACATCTTCATTACAAGTATGTTGTAGACACTCCTGTTTTCCTAGATCACAACAGCAATGTTCACAGGCTTGCACGCACGCACCCACACTCGCACTCACACACTCTCTCTCTCTCTCTCTCTCTCTCTCTCTCTCTCTCTCTCTCTCTTAGTTAAATCTACGTCTGTATCTACATCTACACTCTGAAAAACCACTGTGAAGTCCACAATAGAGAGTAAGTCCCATTGTACCAGTTATTCTGGCTTCTTCCCATTCCATTCTAGTATTAAGCATAGGAATAATGATTGTCTAAATGCCTCTTTGTGTGCTGTAATTAATCTAATCTTTTTCTCATGATCCTGGTGTGAATGAGTGTAGGGGTTACAGTATATTCCTACAGTCATCATAGAAAGCTGGTTAGAAGGGCTAACTTGACTCCAAATTCAGTATAAAATCTGAAATGGATTCCATTGGGCTATGGAGCTTTGTTCAGTTTTAACGATTTCAGCTATTTCTCCACACCACCGACACTAAAACTTACTTCATTCATCTTTTCACTGGTTTGAGGATTAAGCTGGGGCAATTCTACTAGGTTTTCCCTTGTAAATGAACATTTGAAAAAAGGAGTTAAGCATTTCAGCTTTCACTGTGTTACCTTCAGTTCCAGTTCCTGCCTCATTCACTAAGGACTGGACCCTATCTTTGGTGCCATTAACAGCCTTTACATATGAGCAGAATTTCTTTGGGTATTGTGACAGATCTCTTGACAATATTATGCTACAGTAGTCATTGAAGGCATCACGCAGCCAAAAGGGGTTCATTCACCATCTCTCTATCTATAGCCCTATGCTTTGTTATACACCTATTCTGCAGTGATGTCTCCTTAGAACTTTCTTCCCAGTGACTGTATACCATGGAGTGTCCCTCACTGAGACTCGGTCACCCTATTGCACCTTGACTGGGCCTGTGAATCAATTGACCTGAAACCTATAGAAAATATCTGGGACAGTGGGTGAAACATAGCAAATCAATATACTCACGATCTGGTAGTTCTACTGCATCTAATCATTAATGAGGGGCTTTAGCTGATGATGGCATACCCAAAGATAATTGTGGATTCTCTTCCTCACCAAACTGAGGCCACTACTCTGTCTAGATCGAATGTTACATTGTATTAGTGTCATGTCTCTCAGTATTTACGAATATTTTGCCTGGTGAGCTTAAAGAGAGTGTAAATGATAACAGTTTCAATGTATCACAGTGGTGTATGAGACAAACAATTTGATATGGGACATTTGTGGTCTATCGAGCTGGGAAACAGTCTCAAATTGATTTTATGTATATAGACTGAAGTTGCGAGTGAAAATTTGTACTGAAACCAGGAATCAAACCCTGGTCTCCTGCTTACTAGGCAGGTGCGCTAGCCACTAAGTCACCTCGGCGCAGTGGTCACACAATTGCATGGATTACACTGGCGTGCTCCCTCCTTGATCTAAATTCTCACTGCCGTCCCAGTCTACTTTAAATTCCCCCTTCAGTCTATATGCATAAAATCATATCTATATGAGACCAGTAAAGTTTCTGTAGTTGTGTCATTTCATTTGTATAAGTCTTAAATTGGCCTACACAATTTGTCTAAGCTATAGCACATGGGCACTATACTAGATTTTCAATATTCTCTTGCACTCTTACACTATCAGCTTTGTTAGCTGTTTTATTAACATTATTAACTTAAACTTTCTTGTGAAGGTAATAAAAGAAAAAAAGGCTTTTGTAAATGTTGTGCACAATCTAATTATTTTTACTACTCAGTTTAATTTTAACCCTTACAGGCAAAGTAGTCTCACAGTAAGAAGGCCAGACAAATAGACTGATTTTACTGTTAATTCTATGCTGTTAAAATTCACAGTGTTTTGAGATAAATTTTGAACAAATGCCAATTTCATATTTTGTAAGTGCATGAACAAGGGGATATTTAATACATAAAAAATTAGCAAACAATCTCATGTGGCACACGTGCGCTCTAGCTTCATCAGTTTTTGTAAACCCGTTTGAAGTTTTTTCTCGGCTCAATACTCCTACATCAATTTGTTCATCTCAACTTCACAGACAACGCTGTGGTATGTTGCAAACAGTTATTGTTTATTTCTGGTATTCACACTTACTATAGGGATATACTTGCTGATCACCTGGAACAATTTCACATCAAATAGAAAAGAAACAAAATCTTCCCAAGGTATACCTATCTCTGGCTTCCCAACTCAATGCCTAGTGATGCTAGCCATGTTTTAATCTTAGGGTTTCTCCAGATAGCAAACAGTATATCCTAGAAGTCAAAATAGTTCTCTTTGCTGATGATACAAGTACTAAAGTCAGGCCTAATGGAGAAACTTCAGCACACCAAAAGATTATAAGATGGATATCAACAAAAGCAAACAAGAGTAATGGAATGTAGTCAGAATAAATCAGGTAATGAGATATTAAAGATATTAGATGAGTTTTGCTATCTGGGACAGTCAAAGGAAAATGAGACAGAGGAAAAAATTGGCCAGGTGCAAGTAGGACTTGCACTCTGAATGTTCTGTAGAAACTTAATCATGTATATAGACACCCGACCCATTTTGGGAATTTAGAATCTCAATGATTATTGCCTGTTATCCGATACCGAAAAGATATCAGTCCCAGGAATTACAAGGCTTTTGAGAATGTTTGAAGTTTGAAGTTGGATAACAAATGACAAAAAACAAATTTTTTGATGTGATGTAATTACAAATTAACAACATTCAGATTTTTTTCCTTTACTTGTACAGTGGAACTTCACTTCTCCCAAATTTTATGATTCTAGATCAAAGGGAGTATCCTATAGGTTTTAATGAGTAAGTGTGGGAGTATCAAAATATATGACAGAAATGGCCATATCTTTTGATTGCATTGACTTAGATGCTCAAATCATTTAGACCAGCAAGAGACTATAGACTTTAGTATGTGACACAAATTTTAGCTTGATTCGGCTACCTGTTCCTAAGGAAATAAGTTTTTAACAGTCAGTCAGTCAGACAGACAGACAGACAGACAACAAAGTGACCCTATAAGGGTTCTGTTTTAACTGATTAATGTTTCAAACCCCAAAAAGAAAGTAAACTTTTAATATTTCAAAAGTAATTGCCATAACTGTTAACTCATTTATCCCACTGTGACACAAAATAATCAATACCTTCACGGAAAAATGTTTGCTGTTGCATATGGAATCACGATTGTCCTTAGGTGTGCATCTTTTCATCCAAAACAAATTGACAACCACAAATGTTGTTCTTCAGGGCTCCAAAAATAAGGAAATTGCTTGGGAAGAGGTCGAGACTGTAAGGAGGCTGTGTAAGAGCTTCCCAGCACAACTCCTGAAGCGTAGTCTAAATGACCTCGGCAACACGTGGGCCTGCCTACCATGTGGGAAGCACTTACACATCATACAGTCCCAATCTCTCCCCATTTGATTTCCACATTTTGGAGCCATGAAGAAAGACATTTGTTGTTGCCAGTTTGCTTCAGACAAAGAGTGTATGCCTGGGTACAATTGTGGTTCTATGGACAACCACAAGCATCTTTCCATGAAGGCACTGACCATCTTGTCTCACAGCAGGATAAGTAAATTAACATTTATGGTGATTATTTTTGAAATAACAAACAGTTTACTTACTTTTTTCCCATGTGTCTCATTTTCATATGACTGCCCCTTAAAAGTCATGATAGCAACAGAAGAGGAGATATAAAATGCAGACTGGCAATAGCAAGAACCAAATTTGGCAAAAGACAAATTTGCTGTTGTCAAATGTAAAATTAAGTATTGCAAATTCAATTCAGAAGGTATCTGTCAGAAGTGCAGTCCTGTATGGAAATGAAAGGTAGATGATAAATTGATAGCAGTTCGATTTTCGGGGAAAATTTAAGTGTACATTGAAAGGATAGGCAAATGTGAAATGTATTTGTTGCAGTAGACAAGAAACTCAAATGCACAGAGGTAGAAACTTAAGCTGCATGTGAGATTGTTTGGGTATGACTTAGTACCAGAGGTGGGCATAAAATTATATTGGATCCTTCTATCGCCCACCGGACTCATCTTTTGACATAGCCAAAAACTTTAGAAGAAACCTCAGTTCTCTTGCATGTAAGTTCCCGAATCATACTGTGATCATTGGTGGAGATGTTAATTATCCGACAATTACTTGGGAAAATTGCAGTTTTGTTAGTGGTGGGTGCGATAGGATATGCTGTGAAACTTTACTAAATGCATTCTCTGAAAACTACCTAGAGCAGATAGTTATGAATCTCACTCATGATGGAAATATATTGGATCTAATGGCTACAAATAGACCTGACCTCTTTGAGGATGTCCACACTGGAACTGGTAACAGTGACCATGACTCGATTGTGGCAACAATGATTGCCAAAGTACAAAGGACAACTATAACAAGCAGAAAGATATATATGTTCAGTAAACTAGATAAAAACTTATTAGTGTCGTATCTCAATGAGGAACTTGAAACTTTCAGCACATGGCAGGAGCATGTAGAGGAACTCTGGCTGAAGTTTAAAAGAATAGTTGACCATGCACCGGATAGAAATGTACCCAGTAGAGCAGTTCATAATGGGTGGGACCTCCATAGTTTACAGTAACTGTAAAGAAACTTCTAAAGAAACAGAGATCACTGCATAATAGGTGTAATACAAAGCGTGGGGCTGTAGATAGAGAGAAGCTGAATGAAACGCATTTGGCTGTCAGAGAGCAATGTGTGATGCCTTCAATGACTGCCATAGCAGAATATTGTCAAGCGATCTTTCACAGTAGCCAATGAAATTCTGGTCATATGTTAAGGCTCTGGATTGAGGATCTCTTAGTAGGGAGGACGCAACATGTTATCTTGGATGGAGAGTCATCGTTAGATGCAGAAGTACCTTCGGGTGTGCCACAGGAAAGTGTGCTGGAACCCTTGCTGTTCATTTTGTACATTAATGACCTAGCAGACAACATTAATAGTAAAATCAGGCTTTTTGCAGATGATGCAGTTATCTATAATGAAGTACTATTTGAAAGAAGATCCATAGGTTTTCAGTCAGATCTTGATACGATTTCAACATGGTACAGAGATTGGAAACTTGCTTTAAATGTTCAGAAATGAAAATTTTGCACTCCACAAAATGAAAAAAAATGTAGTATCCTATGACCGGAATATCAATGAGTCACTGTTGGAATCAGCCAAACAAATATCTCGATGTAACGCTTTGTAGGGACATGAAATAGAATTATCATACAGGTTCAGTTACGGGTAAAGCAGGTGGTAGACTTAGGTTTATTGGTAGATTACTGGGGAAGTGCAATCAATCTACACAGGAGATTGCTTACAAATCACTTGCGGGACCAGTTCTAGAGTATTGCTCAATTGTGTGGAACCCGTACCAGACGGGACTAACAGGGAATACAGAACGCATACAGAGAAGGTGAATGGTCACAGTTTTGTTCTATCCATTGGAGAGTGTGGCAGATCCTGAAGGAACAGAAATGGCAGATTCTTGAAAACAGATGTAAACTAATCTGAGAAAGTCTATTAACAAAATTTCAAAGAACCAGATTTAAATGATTACGCTAGGGACATACTATAACTCCCTATGTATCGCTCACTCAGGGATCGTGAGGATAAGATTAGAATAATTTGTGCACGCACAGAGACATTCAAACAATCATTCTTCCCATGCTCCATACCTGAAAGGAACAGGAAGAAACCATAATAACTGGTACAATGGGACATACCCTCTGCCACGCATCTCACGGTGATTTGCAGACTATAGATGTAGGTGCAGATGTGCATGTAGATAAACACTTCGGATGAGAAGAGAACAGAAGTTTTCAAAATTAGGTGCTACTAGAGGAGAATGCTTAAGCTTAAGTCACGCATATAGCAAGCAAGGACAAAGAAATTTGTGGTACAACTTGACTAAATGAAGGGGGTAATTGATTGGATACATCCTGAGGCCTCAAGGAATCATCAGTTTGGCAACTGAGGGGGCGGGGGGGGGGGGGGGAGGGATATATATATATATATATATATATATATATATATATATATATATATATATATATATAATGGAAGGAAACATTCCACGTGGGAAAAAATATATATAAAAAACAAAGATGAGGTGACTTACCGAACAAAAGCGCTGGCAGGTCGATAGACACACAAACAAACACAAACACACACACAAAATTCAAGCTTTCGCAACAAACTGTTGCCTCATCAGGAAAGAGGGAAGGAGAGGGGAAGACGAAAGGAAGTGGGTTTTAAGGGAGAGGGTAAGGAGTCATTCCAATCCCGGGAGCAGAAAGACTTACCTTAGGGGGAAAAAAGGACAGGTATACACTCGCACACACGCACATATCCATCCACACATACAGACACAAGCAGACATATTTAAATATGTCTGCTTGTGTCTGTATGTGTGGATGGATATGTGCGTGTGTGCGAGTGTATACCTGTCCTTTTTTCCCCCTAAGGTAAGTCTTTCCGCTCCCGGGATTGGAATGACTCCTTACCCTCTCCCTTAAAACCCACTTCCTTTCGTCTTCCCCTCTCCTTCCCTCTTTCCTGATGAGGCAACAGTTTGTTGCAAAAGCTTGAATTTTGTGTGTGTGTTTGTGTTTGTTTGTGTGTCTATCGACCTGCCAGCGCTTTTGTTCGGTAAGTCACCTCATCTTTGTTTTTTATATATATATATATAATGAGAGAGAGAGAGAGAGAGAGAGAGAGAGAGAGAGAGAGAGAGAGAGAGAGAGAGAGAGTGTGTGTGGGGGGGGGGGGGGGGGGGGAGAGGGAGGTAAATATTGAGGAGGAAGTCCAAGGCTTGAATACAATAAGCAGTTTCAAAAGTTTGTAGGTTACAGTAGCTATTCCTTAATGTACAGACTTAGCACAGGATAGACTAGAGTGGAGAGTTGCATCAACCCAGTTTTTGGGCTCACAATCAAAAGAACAACAACAGCAACTGGAAAATAAAAATATTGTGGAATTAGGATATCCCTGGCACTCCCGAGGATAGGGATTATGGTAGGGGTAGGTGAGGGAATTAGGTGACACGCACACAACACTCTGCCAACGCCTAGAGATACTTCAACCAAATGTGGTGCACATATCGCTTACCATCTAGGAAAAAATATTGTGGGTGTAAATACAATCCTATTACTGTCAGCAGGCCTCTTGGTGGGAGGGGGACAACACATAGGTTGGGATAAACAAGGTATTTGCTCGTTCTGGGTGATCAGCTGATTTAAGCCAAAAGTGTGATTTATTATTCAATGCAAACCTGTAACAAGCACTCCCATATTTGCAGGGGACTCGAACTGAGGTTTGGACAGGCGAAGGGTCACGAATGTAGTTGGAAGTGGCACCCTGCCCGTCTCCACTTTGCTGCTTCTCTTCTGTGCCTCCACTCACTCGTTCCAAATCCTTCACTGGCCTCGGTGACGGCTGCCTCTGTATAGGCTCCTCTTCCGACGGCTTCTCCGTGGCCGGCCCGTCGGAATCACCATCGTCGCTCATCTGGTGGATGGCCGAGGTGGGTGCCACATCCTCATGAGCCCCCGTGTCCGCCACCCCGCTGTCCCTATCGACACTGGCATTGGTGTCCCGTGCCGGGCTCTTCTCTTCCGTCACCGCCACTCCACGCACCTTCTCGGTGCCCGATTCTTCACTAGAGAGCTCTTCTATCCTCCGCTTGGCCCGCTCGGTTGCCGCTAACAACCACTTTGGCACATACTTGCTAGCAGACACGGGAGATGCGTCACTAGGGCCATTCTTCGTGTTGTCACTCAGTACATCCGGATCTGTCAATTCACCACTCAGGTCCGCAGTACTACTAACACCGGCAAGCGCCACAGACATTTTTCCACCGGGATCATCAGCTGCAGGTGTAACTGTAATGGTACACAACGATTCTTCATTTATAGATGGCACATCCGTTTCTTCTACTTTAAATGACTTCTCCTCAGTCTTGGCACCATTATTTATATTGTCACTACTAGAAGTGCCTTCTTCAGATGGGGAACCATTAGGTGAACTAACTTTTACACAGTAGCAGTAGCTGTCTGGTAGAAAGGAAAATCTGTCGCCTATCTTCAGCTCCACAGAAGAAGATTTCGTTATCACTTTCTCATCGTTGTAATAACATGGATTGAGGCTTGTCTGAAAAATAAAATCATGAAAAATTGCAACATCACAAGTTATCATATTTGTCAAATAATAAAGACATTAACATAGTGTTTAAATAAGACAAACTGGATTATGCAGTGCTTTACTCACAGAAGTAAGTTCAATTTTTCCATCCTCTGAAACTTTAATCTGGGCATGTGTTCGGGACACTCTTTTATCAGTGCACTGCAAATAAAAGTAACAAATAAAACACCGACCATACAATTAAGACTTCACAGTTGGTGTTTACATCCTCATCAATACTGGTTTTTTGATGGATTAGTCTGTGGTCTAAGGCACAGGGACTCTTCAATCATTATCGTAATAGGATGCATAGAGGGGTCACAGAAATTCTTAAACACAAAAGAACCTTAACAGAAAAGAAGAAATGTAATTAGGAAAGTTGTGTACCTAAATGCTAAACAAAGCAACAGCATCTGCTGGGCTCTTTTCTTCTGCCACATCCCCTTCACACACCTTCTCAGTCCCCGATCTTCACCGGAGAACTGTCTACACAAACACTATAATATCACATCTCAACAACTGTGAGGTTAAAAGTAGACAGTTTCAGAGAGCTGAGTAAGTTTACATTGAATCAACGACAACCTACATTTCCAAAATCACAGAAGGAGATGAAATCGCAAGCAAAACAATATGCCTTAGACCACAGTTCAGTCCTCAGAATCCTAACATCACCAAGGGTGAATGAAACAGAGTCAGACTGACCCAGTAAAACATTTAATCAATACTGCACTGCTTGATAGTTGCTGAGGAACAACTGACACTTGCTAAGAACAAGCGACAATTGCTCAGAAAACCTCACCAATAATAGTAAAAGGAAAAGCTGAGGGCGAATGAATAAATTGCAGCAAAGGCTGTGCACGAATGCTTTATATGCATTCTACAGTTCAAGTATGGTGTTTGACGAAGGCTGTTGTGGAACCAATTAGTGTAACATTTCCTGTTGTAAGATAACATCTCTGCAAGACATTAGTTAAGCATTTAAGACTGTGGATGAGCAGCTGGACGGCTTGAAGCCGATAAAAATGTCGTTAGTCTGGCCACAGTAATGGGTGGTTCCAGAAGCATTATCTCCAATTAAAAAAGGCCACTGAATGTGAAAATGCTATGAGAATGCATGCTGGTGGTCGTAGATGGATCAACTTAGTGCACGAGGATCGATACATAGCGAAAAGGATACATGGCGAAAAGGATCACACATCTAACTCCTAGGCAGATTGCTGCAGACCTGCCAACCGGTACTTCACGGCGATTAAATCAGGCTGGTTTGTACACTTGGAAGCTCTGTTAAATGCAACCAGCTTCAACCACAACACCACCGAGAAAGAGTTTATTGGCATCTAGAGCATGTTGGTTGGGGTTAGCATCAGTGGTCCAGAGTGATGTTCTCTTATGATTCCTGCTTACTGTGGCATGTGATTCTCACCACCAGTTAATGTAGAGAGAGAGAGAGAGAGAGAGAGAGAGAGAGAGAGAGAGAGAGAGAGAGAGAGAGAGAGAATGCATTACACACTACAGACTGTTGATGAATGTCACTGGTATGGCCTAACCATTGTGGTGAGGGTAGGCATTATGTGCAATGGTTGAATACAGCTGCATATCTTTGCGTGAGATACCGTTACAGCATGGGAGTACTGTAGGGAGATAATTATGGATCATGCTCATTTGTTTAGCGGTATGGTAGGTCGTAACTTTCTGTTTATGGATGAGAATTCCCATCCACATGAGACTGCTGAGGTCTCGGATGCAGTGGATAGTGAAGATATTGAATTGTATGGGATGACCTGCATACTCCCCAATCCTAAAACCTATATAGCATGTCTCGGATGCTCTTAGCAGATAAATTTCTCAACGAGAACCGTGCAAGAACTGAAAATCACCTCAAGAGAGAAGTGGGAAAATATCCCCCAAGGGCTCCTCAACATTTTGATAACCATCATGAATAACAGGTGCAAAATGTGGATTAGCGTCACAGGAGGACATATTCATTACTGATAGTCTGAGATTGATCTTTATGTCGAGTCTTCTTTATAAATATATCACTCCATCTCTATTACATATGTACTCTGTTCCATGTCATCCATAATTGCCTGTGATTATTCCTATTCAGCAAAGGCCCTGTTCCTTGACAACTGTCAAGCAGTGTATGACATTAAATATGCTCGGACAAAATTTAATATTATGTTAGTAGAACTAGCAGGAGGAGAAGCAGCAGCTGCATCGCAATTAAAAACATAACCAACTGACTGCAGGAAATATGTAATATAGGCAACAAAAACAATCTAATAAAGTGTCATTTCAAGTGTCCTCACTTTAGATAGGAGAATAAATAGGACATGGAAAAGATAAATGAAACATGCTACTTCTGTTGCTCTGTGTCAATTATCCAACTTCATAGACCTTGTGTTTTCCATTTGTTCAACTGCCCAATCTTTTAATTTAAAAACAAACACCAGTAATGGACTAGGCCCTAAACCTGTTCCGACTAGCCAACTGTTGCCTACGAGGCAGTATGGTGAGTGATCTACTGATTAAGAGACACATGATCACAGTAATGGACTAGGCCCTAAACCTGTTCCGACTAGCCAACTGTTGCCTACGAGGCAGTATGGTGAGTGATCTACTGATTAAGAGACACATGATCAGCATGTCACCAATCTCTCCAGCCATTATTGCCAGTAGACGAATCCTGCTGGTGCTGTTACTTCTTTATTCAAGCATCTCCTCTTCTGGCATCATGAGTGAAACCCGTTATCTCAGAAAAATCCGAGGAGGTGCCTTCTTATTTAAAGAGTTTCAAATTATGCCATTTGCATCCCTTGTGTGTTATTAATCTTCTCATTTAAACAGCTTCCTATTAATTATGCACAAGGGATTATACACTGAGCTGAAAATGTGCGATAGTGGTGTGCACATATACAGACGACAGTAGTACCACATCCACAAGGTATAAAAGGGCAGTGCATGGCAGAACTGTCATTTATACTTAGGTGATTCACATGAGAAGGTTTCCAGTCTGATTATGGCTGCACATTGGGAATTAACAGACTTTGAACGTAGAATGGTAGTTGGAGTTAGACAGAGGGGACGTTCCATTTCATAAATCATAAGGAATTCAATATCCTGAATCTACAGGGTCAAGAGTGTGCCAAGACTACCACATTTCAGGCATTAAGTCTCACTACAGACAATGTAGTGGTCGACGGCCTTCATGTAACAACTGAGAGCAGCAGTGTTTGTGTAGAGTTGTCAGTCCTAACATATAAGAAACACTGAGTTAAATAACAACAGAAATTATTGTGGGATGTATCCATTATGGCAGTGCAGCAAAATTTGGTGCTAATGGGCTACGGCATCAGATAACTGACACTAGCACCTTTGCTAACAGCACCACATCACCTGCAGCACCGCTCCTGGGTTCGTGACCATATTGATTGGACCCTAGATGACTGGAATACCTAGGCTTGGTCAGATGAATCTCAATTTCAATTGTGTTTGCAGACTCCAGGAAGCCATAGACCCAGGTTGTTAACAGGGCACTGTGCAAACTGGTGATGGCTCCTCAATAGCGTGGGTGTTTATGTGCAATGGACTGGGTCCTCTGGTCCAACTGAACCAATCACTGACTGGAAATTGTTATTTTTGACCCCTTGAGGCCATTTGCAGCCATTCGTGGACTTCACGTTTCCAATCAATGAAAGAATTTTTACTGATGACAATGCACCAGCTCGCTGGGCCTCAGTTGTTCTTGACTGGTTTGAAGAACATTCTGGACAATTCGAATGAATGATTCAGTCACCCATATTGTTCGATATGAGCCACATCGAACATTCGTGAGATATAACTTAGAGGTCAGTTCGTGTATAAAATCTGGCACCTGCAACACTTTTGCAATTATAGGTGGCTGTAAAGGCAAGATGGCTCAATATTTCTGCAGGAAACTTCGAACGACTTGTTGAGCCCATGCCACGTTGAGTTGCTGCATGACAACTGGGAAAAGGAGGTCCGACATGATATTAAGAGATATGCCATGACTTTTGCAACCTCCACCACTTGAATTTATACAAAGAAAGAAAGAACAAAAGAAAGAAAGAACAAGTAAAAAATTAAATCCCTGTATTGGATCTTTTGTTGTGCATTACTGTGAGCATTGTTTCATAACTTTTCAGCACATTAAACCAGACTGGGACTCAAACCCAAAACCCTGCCTTTTTCTAGCAAATCCTTTTACCATCTGAGATATCCAAGCATGACACACAACCTGCCCACATAGCTTTAGCTCCTCCAGTGCCTGTCTCTAACTTGCCAAACTTCACAGAAGTTTTCCTGCATACCAAGCCCGACTAGTGCTCCTCGAAGAAAGGATGCTGTGGAGACACCGCTTAGCCATGGCCTGGGGGACTGTTTTCTGGATGAAATTATCACTGTGAATTGGAATTTCTGCTGTATGGAAACTGCCTGCTGGACCAGGACTCAAACCTGAAACTTCACCTTATGTGGGCAATACTCTTATCAACAGGCATGCCTAGCAATCAACCTCCGCAGCTTCAGTTCTGCCAATTCTTGTCTTCCATTTTGTGAACTTTCCCAAATGTCCTATCTAAGAATGGGTCATTAAAGAAACAGAGCATTATGTCTGACTGGTCAATGATGAGGATGGAAATGTCTTTTCACAGCCCCCATTCCAGATTCACATAAGGTGCTTTAAGGGACGATATTTATGAAACTGAAAGAAAATGTAAATTTTCACTTTATATTTTATCAGAATAACACACTGACAGTAAGTTTCTAAAGTTTCAATGATGAAATCACATCCAAAGTGCCTGAAAAATAATTAAATATGTGGCATGACCTACCTGCCACGCCCACTTTTTGAAGAAACACTTCAATACCAGCTTGATAAACAACAGTTCTGTTGATAATATTGGCTTCCAAATTGTTTCCTGGATATTGTCAAGCCAACTTACAGGTTTCTGATTGGTCCTGAACTTCTAAAAAAAGTGTGTTAATGGCAAAACCCAGAATCAAAATA
This sequence comes from Schistocerca americana, assembly GCF_021461395.2. Taxonomy (NCBI): domain Eukaryota; kingdom Metazoa; phylum Arthropoda; class Insecta; order Orthoptera; family Acrididae; genus Schistocerca; species Schistocerca americana. Next base: position 171,714,919 of record NC_060128.1, on the reverse strand, counting down.
AGTCTCCAAATTCACTCATATGAAAACTCTACCCTGAAACCACAGTGTTTAATGATTGAAACATAGGGAGGATGAAAGTATTAGAGAGAATGGGCTTTAACATAAGAAACTTCAGTCAAGACATCTTGAGAAAAATAAATTTACAGCATCTTCCTGATGCTGAAAAGTCAGTTGAAGATGTGGCAAAGAAAAGAATGTAGAAAAACAAGAAACCAGAATAGAAGCCTTGAAGAGAAAGCGGACCCTGAGTACAAATCTGGGACCTTCTGATGAGGTGACATAAGAAAAAAAAAACATTAAGTCAAACCTCAATTTCATTTCCACAAAATTATGTTTTTTAAAAGTTTATGCACTTTTTTTCTCAGAATCTATCATGGCTAGAATTATGAAGTTTTGTACACTCATTTCTATAAACCCAATAAATGTTGTCTCAAGAGCAAATTTTGAAATCCCAAGTGTAAGCTGAGATATGGGGCAAAGCACTTGGAATTTTGCACGAGTTTTATATTATACTTACAGAATTATAATCAGATAAATTATTAAACTTCTCCATTTGATACATTTAAAAAAACCTCATGAGAGAAGTTAATGTAAATGCATTAAACAGAGAAAATTTTGTAGAAATCTCTTGAATAGTTTCTGAGAAAAAGGTACATATATCATTTTTTTGAAGTAAATTTTTTAGATCCCATAAAAAAGTTAAATACATGTAATTCAAGGAACTTAACAGTAAATGTGTTCATTTCATGTAAAGTATGGTACAAAATTTCATTGCTGTATCTACAAAATTGTGATTTGGCGCATCTTTTAAATAGTGTGTTTTTCATGAATGTCCCCATTAAGGAGATCCCAGAAAACTCTATTTAGGATGCCCATACACGGACTCAAACCTCACTCTGCCCTTATGTGCACACAGTGACTTAGCTGTTAAGCCCCCTTGCTCAGTTAGCTATACAAGGAATATCTGGAAGTAAGAATGACAGGTCACTGCTTACCTTCTGCAGGCAAAATTCCAAGTACTGCCAATGGACACAATCAGATTCAGAGCAAACAAAATTAGGAAAAAAAGACTCAATTAATTTCTTTAATTACATGTTCTTAACCACAGTAAACTTCTTCAAAGCTGAAATACTTTTACCACCACCGAGAGTGTGAATTTTGTAAAATGAAAGTTTCTTGTGAGCTATCAGCTGATTTTGGTAGATGACCATTGATCATCAAGTACTTCAACAATGAACATCACTTCACAGCCATTGGAATAGCACAGAAGTATACAAAAAACTTGCCACCAAAGGCAGAGAATCACATGCTTTACACTTCATCAGTAGTTCTGATTAAGTGCCAAGTTGGAGTGACTAGTATGCTTGCTCCAAACTGCTTAGGTAACAGAACCCACTATGTTGTCCTTGACGGAGAATGTTCATCTGAGACAAGTGTATTGACAGGAGGGTGCCAGGGAAGTGTAATAGGACCACTGTTGTTTCTGTTGTTTTATATAGTAAAATGATATGGCAGACAGGACAGGGTGGGCAGCAATCTGTGGTTGTTTGCTGATGATGCCATGGTGTATGGTAAGGTGTCGAGGCTGAGTGACATAAGGAAGATACAAGACAACTTAGAGAAAATTTCCAGATTGTGTGGTGAATGGCAGCTAAACCTTAATGTGGAAAAATGTAAATTGATGCAGATGAGTAGGAAGAACAGACCTGTAATGTTTGGATACAGTATTACTAGTGTCCTGCTTGAAACAGTCAAGTCATTCAAACATACATGAGTGTAACGCTGAAAGCGACATGAGATGGAATGAGCATGTGAGAACTGTAGTAGGGAAGGCAAATAGTCACCTTCAATTTATTGGGAGAATTTTAGGAAAGAGTAAAGGAGACTGCAAATAGGACACTGGTGCAACCTATTCTTGAGTACTGCTCAAGTGTTTGGGATCCGTACCAAGTCAGATTCAAGGACAACATCAAAGCAATTCAGAGGCTGGCTGCTAAATTTGTTACCAGTGGTTTCGAACAATATTTAAGTGTTATGGAAATGCCTCGAGAACTCAAACGGGAATCCCTGGAGGGAAGGCGATGTTCTTTTTGAGAAACACTGTTGACAAAATTTAGAGGAAAGGCATTTGAAGCTGACTGCCATACGATTCTACTGCTGCCAACATAGATAGTGTGTAAGGACCACAAAGATAAGATACAAGAAATTAAAGCTCATACAGAGGCATACAGACAGTCACTTTTCCCTCACTCTATTTGCAAGTAGAACAGGGAAGGAAATGACTAATAGTGGTACAGGGTACCCTCTGCCATGCACTGTACGGTGGCTTGCGGAGTATCGATGTAGATGTAGATTTCTGGTATTACCAAAGGAGGCAATGTGAAAATGAATTAGGCAGTCATTTACTGAAAGACAATGGTTGGACATTGCACTGTGGATTCAAATATAATAGGTGTTTCACAAGTAACACAACTTTTGAAATCTGTCACTCCTGTTCTAATAAGTTGGTAGCATTGAACATTGCACAATTTTAATTTGTTTTCTTTGTGGTTAGTAATGGAGTGCTCCACCATGGAACAGCATGTTGTCATAGTGAAAATCTAGTACAAATGTGATGAATGTTGTGCAGATCACTCACAAACTCCACGGAAAGTTTGCTCATTTTAATGCACCAAATACATTGACTGTGACAGACTCATTGCTAAATTTGAGGAAATCAGTTTGATTGTAGACATTAAATACTCGATGCATCCTCATGTTAAACATTCTGTGGAAAAATTTGTTCATCATAAATGATTATTGTACTGAGTGTCTGGTGAAACACGTTACCCAAATTCACAACCACTGGGTGTTTCCAGAACCAGGATGAAACAAATTCTGAAAGAAGATGTATGCCTTTGGGCCCATGTAATCAAACTGACACAAAAAAATGAAGCCAAACAATGACAAAAAGCACTGAGCATTTGCCCACTGGATGCTTGTGAAACAAAGAGCAGACAACAATTTCATAGGGAAAATAATGTTCTCATATGTTGCACTTTGTAAACGAGCAAAATTTCAGAATTTGGGGCAAGAACATCCTCCAATAATTATGGAGGAGTGATTACATCCACAATGGGAGACTGTGTCATGTGGCATTTGGATGGAGGGTGTAATTGGGCCATACTTCTTCGAAGATGGCACCAGACAGTGGACTGCAAACAATACTGCGATATGTTATGATAATTTTTATTTCTGAGCTGGATCGTGTGAATGCTGTGGAGGTTTAATTTCAACAAGACGGTGCGATCTGTCACATATTGTCTGCAAATATGACTCATTATGGGAGAAGCTCCATGACTGGGTGATGTTTTTGCATTGGTGACATGAACTGGCCACCTAGATCTTGTAATTTGACATTGTATGATTTCTTTCTGTGGGGAGATTTGAAATCTTGTGTGTACACCAACAGACCATCATCACTTCCAGAGCTCAAGGCCATGATTCAGAGTGTAATTTCAGAACCAGATGTGAAAGTATGCTGAAAAGTTACCAAAAATTCATTGAAAGAACAAAAGTAAGCCAGAAAAGTCGTGGAGAGCATTTGAATAATATCATACTTCATATACAGGGTGTCCTATTTATCTTGACCACCCTACATAACTGCTGGTCCAGATGCAAATTACAAAATGTTTCAAGCAGATGTTCTTTAGCCGTCAGGGGGACATCTATCAGCACGATTGCCTTTGTTGTAGCTTTGTTTTTTACAAAGATATGAACAGAGGTATGACTTTTTTAAATGGCACCCCCTATTTTTTATTCAGTAATTCATTTCCTCTCCTAAAGACCTATTCAAAAATGTATCATAGTGTATCATTCACTGAAACACAACGTTATTAATTACATAACACAACATTGACTTTGAGCCTGGGATCACAAACTCGTCCACTTGCTGGAGTTGTCAGAAAACATTTGAAAACCGAGTAAAAACATAACACAAAACTGACTTTGACTCTCCTATACCATTGCCCAGGACACTGATACACTGGTGCACTCATTGAATGAAAGAATTATTTACTGTTTCCAGTGTTGCCTACTGAAGATAATTACAAGCAAGCACGATAAGTTCCTGTGTGTCCTCTGGAGTTGTTGGAATATTGTGATAGGCAATGTCTTTAATGCAGCCCCAAAGAAAAAAGTCAAGAGGATTTAAATCAAGAGACCTATCAGGCCAAGTAACTGTCCCTCCTCGACAAATCCATGTGGCAGCATACCTTCGGTTCAGAACACGACATGCACACAAGGCATTACGTGCTGGACATCCATCGTGTTGATACCACATAAGCATTCTGGTCCTTAGAAGCACTTCCTTCAGAAGAGGAGGAAGAATTCGTCTGAGGAAGTTTGCATATGCTGTGCCATTTAGACTACTATTGATGAAATAAGGGCCAATAATTGTAGTACCAAGCATCCCACACCAGACGTTAACACTTCATTGACACTTATGTTCCACCTGTCTAAGCCATCGCGGGTTATCACTGGACCAATACTGCATGTTCCTTGTATTCGCCTGTCCTTTGTTTGAGAAGGAACATTCATCGGTAAATAGAACAGGTTGGCAAGGATTTGCTGCTGTGCCCACTGACAGAACTGTACACGATTCTGGAATCATTCCCATGCAATTCTTGATGTAGGTGGACATGGTAAGCGTGGAACTGGTGACATGTAATTATACGATATACACTGGTTTTAGGAATGCCAATCTCGTGTTCAAGCTGTTGTGTGCTCACATGTGGATTCATAGCAATGGAAGTGAGAATAGTAACTTCAGCTGCTTCGTCTGCGCGACTGCTATGACGATTGCGTTGTCATGGGTTGAAACTTTCCATTTCTTGAAGTGTAGCTACAAGATGAGAAAACATCAGTTGGGAAGGTAATTTCTTGCCAGGATATCGCTCTCTGTACAGTTCCGCCACCTGCATAGCATTTTGCCTACCTTCAACAACAACAACAACAACAATAATAATAAAAGAAATGTTATGTCTATGTAGTTTGTAGAAAGGACAGCCTTTACTGTATGCCTACTCTACACAACAGTATTTAAAAGGACTAAACTACTGTACCAAATGTACCCGTACATAAGAAAACAGTATTGCAATTACTGTTCTGCTAACTTACATTCTCCATAGATAAGTAGCATTTCTACCTTCTCTTCGTTGGTGTACATTCTACTCGCACAACTCTTCAAATGACGACGGTTGACAGAATGATGGGTGTGCATTCTACTTATGTTTACATTTGTCCTCTCTCAACATCAGCAAGTGGATGTGTTCCATTATCCCAAGTATCTTCACTAAGCGCTGGGAGCGTCAATGTCAGTGTTGTGTTATGTAATTAATAACATAGTGTTTCACTGAATGGTACACTGTGATACATTTTTGAATAGGTCTTTAGGAGAGGAAATGAATTACTGAACAAAAATCCAGTGTGCAATTTAAAAAAGTCATACCATTGTTCATATCTTTGGAAAAAAAAAAAAAAAAAAAGAAAGCTACAACAAAAGCAGTCATGCTGTTTGATGTCCCCCTGATGGCAAAAGAACATTTGCTTGAAACATTTTGTAATTTGCATCTAGACAAACAGTTAATTAGGGTGGTCCAGATAAATAGGACACCCTGTATAATCAGGTGTAGCATACACTGCAATAATACGTAAAATTCTTAATTTCATCAGTAATGACAAACTGCCTATTGGCTTCTGTCTCGGGTTCTTCGGCCGACGTTCATCTAATGATTTTTCTGACGTTTTGCCAGCACGAGTGGCTGGCATTGTCAAAGCTTCACCCTCCATTGCCGGTGGTGAACTGGAGCCGAGCTCGCGGCCGCAGACTATATGTACCTGGCGCGCCAACGTCCGACGGCTTCTCCGCGGTCATTTCCGGTGCGGTTCTCCTCTTGCTACCTGCAACGGTCGTTCGCTGCAGTACGGGAAGCCAGGATCCATTTACCTTAAGGCTTTCCTCTTTCTTGTTGAAACTGCTTGCGTGTTTTTGTATTTCTACAGCTTCTCTAACCAAGTGCATGTAATAGTGCTTCTCTACAGCCAGACACCGGAAATGACCGCAGAGAAGCCCTCGGACGTTGGCGCACCAGGTACATATAGTCTGCAGCCGCGAGCTCGGCTCCAGTTCACCACCGGCAATGGACGGTGAAGCTTTGACAATGCCAGCCACTCGTGCTGGCGAAACGTCAGAAAAATCATTAGATGAACGTCGGCCGAAGAACCCGAGACAGAAGCCAATAGGCAGTTTGCCAGCAAGTGTCCACGAAAGCCTTAACAATTTTGTTTCATCAGTAATATTAGGAAAAGGATATACTGCTACTCACAGCACAGGTGACCCATTGAATTGCAGACATGCAACCATGAAGAGACTGTTAACATCATAGTGGTCATGTGTGCAAGAGGTGAGCTCGCTTGTGTGAATATGTGTGTGTTTGTCTTCTCTGCTGAAGAAGGCTTTGGCCAAAAGCTATAATGTGTAACAGTCTTTTTGTCGTGCCTGTCCGCAGCTCAACAGATCATCTTGTCGAAGATAGCAACCTATTCTTTTACTAATATTGTTGATATTCCAACCTGGAGTTTTCATTCTTTAATTTCATCAATAAATTTGTATGTTATCTACTCAAAACTTGCAATTTCTTCTTCTTCTTCTTTTTTTTTTTTTGTGTGTGTGTAGGAGACTCCATACTTTATGTCTGACACGGTTGCTCTCACAAAAATGTTGTATTTCACAACATTAAACACTGGCTGCATCCTCCTGTTAAGACATTCTGCAGAAAACTTTGTCGTGATAATAATCAAAAACAGTTTTTAGAAAAGGTATTGTTATTCAAGTCTTATTTTATTTCCATCCCACAGTATCCACCTACAACTTCTGCACACAGCCATCAAACAAATGTGGTGATAACCATCTTCACATCAAATGGAAATCATTACCTCTTCTCGAAATATTGATGACCTGCTAACTTCTTTGGTAATGGGAGAGATGTACGGCACTCAGTGGCAAACCATGGCTGTAGGAGATGATGAGGATACTCTTTACATTTAAATGACTCTGTATCTCCTTTACCCCCTTCCCCTCTCACTTTCTACAACCTACCATTGTTGTTTAAACCTTTGTCGAGTTTTCGAACCTGTTTCGAATCATTCCATATCACTCGTTATCTTGAAAGATCCCACACAGGTATTAGTTCCTTATATTCAGGAGGTACTCTAATTCATCTTCAGAGGGTCAAGTAATTTCCTTGGAGATTTTAAAATCTACAAAATTTTTGTGATCACAATCGGATTTTCTTCACCTTTCCTAGTAGATTAGTAGCCCAAAGAAATCAAGAAGACCAGCAACTATATATGACATCATAATTGCAGCATTACAATAGAACTTCTCTTCCAGATGTACCTCATGCTAAACAGGAACATACATGAAGGCAAGGAAATGATTTACTCAGAGAAATTTCACACTGACTGATAAACTTGTCTGTTGACAAAAAGATTCTACTGCTGCTCTACTGCTGTCAATGACCAGGTCATTAGAAATGGCGTACAAGTGTAGGAAGGAAATCCTCTGTGTCCTTTAGAAAGGAACCGTCCTAGCACTGAGCTTGACTAATTAGGAGACACGTAACTCCAGGTCAGCAGATGGGGTTGGAACTGCCATCTTGTTAGTGACTAGAGCCCAGATTTTATGTAATGACATATTCTGTTCCTTTACATGTTGCTACAAGAAAAAGTAAAATGTCGACAAATTACACTGAAAGGACTCTCATTCCAAAGTTTTAAAGTACGTATTTTTACATATTTTGAGGTGTAATACGTATTTCACACTATACTACATAATTTTACATGTTTTAATATTATTTCAGAATTATTATACATTTTTGTAAGTCCCATACATTTTTTTACATAGCAAGAAAGGCAAAAATTAAGATTCACTGTTGTGTTCCTCATACTATCGTCAATCCCATTACACTCAAAGCTAAATTCAACAAGTTCGATGCAGACAACAGTGACTTGTTTTAAACACTTTCTTTTGTTGTTCTCAAATGCCTCACAATATGGGACAGTCAGTTGCCTTTATGTTAACCATGGTACCAGTTGCATCTTCATTGTCATCAACGCTAAAAGCACTGATTTATGCTAAAAGTGTTTTAGCCACTGATGGTAACATTGTTCTCTGTCAAGCATGAGAAACATATAGGCTGTACAATGAGGTCCAAACTGAACAACATTTATGAAGCAATACACATATTAGGAATAAATATCTGATTTCTTCAAAGAAATACATTCTAGTTGCATAGATGCACAGACAGCATACATCTTCTAATAATGAATTTGCATTGGTTGCAGTGAACGTAGCAAGGAACAAGCTTCAGGTACTTGAATTCAAACATTTCTTACAGAAATATTGCAACTGCAACAATCACGACGACACCACTCTCAGGAAGAATTGCCTGATTTATTGTTACATTAATATATCAGAAGAAATTGTGGCTGACATTGGCAAATCACCTACATCGATTTCTACTTATGAGAGAACAGATTCTGTAGGCCATTTCACCACCAGTTGAATTCAGAGGCTACATCTAAACCCATTTAAACAATGGAAAATCCAGGCTGGAATAATGACGATATTACGAAAAGGATAGATCGCTACTTGCCATATAGAGGAGAAACTGAGTTGCAAACAGGAAGAACAAAAAGACTGCTAGACATGTGAGCTTTTGGCCAAAATGCCTTCTTCTAAAGTAGATAACACAAACACATTCGTGCAAGCACAACTTACACACAAGTGACCACCGTCTCTGGCCACGAGGCTGACTGTGAACAACTGCACCTGATGGGAGAATTAATCTGGATGGGGGTGGAGAATAAGGAGGAGACTAATGTGGGGAGGAGGAGGGTTAGCAGAGTATGGTATAGTATAGGGCTACTTGGGAAAGCATGCAGAGACAGAGTAAAGCTACTAGGCACAGACAGGAGGTTTTGGGCAGGATAGGGGAGGGGAGCGTGAAGGGGGGGAGTAGTGCTGAAGTGGGAACAGGGAAAGGGTTAAGCAGGCGAAGGACAGGGACTAGCGAAGGTTGAGACTGGGTGGGGGGGATGTGGACATATTTCTGGGAGAGTTCCCATCCGTGGAATTCAAAACAGCTGGTGTTGGTAGGATGGACCCAGGTGGCACAGTTTGTGAAACAATCATTGAAATGAAGTACGCCATGTTGGGCAGCATGTTCGACAACTATTTGGTCCAGCTGTCTCTCTCCCGCAGTTTGTCAGTGGTTCATTCTTGTGGACAGACATTTTGGCTGCCATGCCCACACAGGAAGCAGCATGGAAGTTGCAGCTTAGTTTGTAGATCCCATGAGTGCTTTCACAGGTACCCCTGCCTCTGACTGGAGTGGAGTAGCAGGTGGTGGTGGTGGTGGTGGTGGTGGTGGTGGTGGTGGGAGGATGTATGGGACAGGACTTGCATCTAGATCTATTACAGGGATATGAGCCATGAGGCAAGGGGTTGGGAGCAGGGGTGGAGTAGGGACGGCCAAGGATATTGCATAGGTTTGGTGAGTGGTGGCAAATCACTGTGGAAGGGGTGGGAAGGATAGAGGGTAGTATATTTCTTATTTCAGGCTTTGACAAGAGGTAGCAGAAACCCTGGTGGAGAATGTGATTCATTTGTTCCAGCCTTGGGCAGTACTGAGTCACAAGGAGAGTGATCCATTGTGGCCAAACGGTGGGAATATGGGAGGTAGTATGTGACTGGAGAGACAAGGTAGAGGAGATCTGTTTCTGTACAAGATTGGGAGGGCAATTTCGATCCATGAAGGCCTCAGTGAGACCCTAGGCATATTTGGAGATGGCTGCACATCACTACAGATGCAATGGGTATGGGTGGGCAGGCTGCTTGGAAGGAGTGTCTTAGTATGAAATGGGTGACAGGTATATTTGGAGAGGGCTGCTCGTCACTACAGATGCAATCGCTATGGGTGGGTAGGCTCCTTAGAAGGGGTTCTTAGTATACAGTGGGTGGCAGCTGTTGAAGTGGAGATATTGGTGGTGGTTGGTACTACTGATACAGCCAGAGGCACTGATACAGCCATCTTTGAGGTGGAGGTGTACATTGCGGAAGGTAGCTGGTTCGGTTGAGGAGGACCAGGTTAAGTGAATAAGGAAAAGATCTTGAGGTTCTGGAGAAATGTGGATGGTGTGTCCTCACCCTTGGTCCAGATCACAAAGAGATCACAAGAGTGACTCTGGGGCTGGTGATGGCTTTGGGATTCTGGGTAGTTAAGAAGGATTAATCCAAATGACCCATGAATAGCTTGGCATAGGACGGTGCCATGCAGGTGCCCATTGCTGTACTACAAATCTGTTTGTATATGATGCCTCCAGAGGTGTAGTAATTGTAGGTGAGAATGCAGGTGGCCTTGGTGACCAAGAAGGGGGTTGTAGATTTGAATCAGTCAGCCATTGGGAAAGGCAGTGTTCAATCACAGCAAAGCCATTGGCATTAGTGATGTTAGTGTAGAGGAGGGTGGCATCAGTAGTGATGAGCAGGGCACTGTGTAGAACAGGAACGGGAACTGTGGAGAGTCGATGAAGGATATGGTTGGTGTCTTTGATATAGGACAACAGGTTATGGTTGATAGGCTCAAAGTGTTGGCCCGCGAGAGCAGAGATTGTCTCCCTCTTCTTGGGGACATCCTGAGTGGATGGGTTTATGGACTTTAGGGTGCATGTAGCAAGTGGGAGTGCCAGGAGTGGTAGGGGTGAGGAGAGAGAAAGACTCAGGAGACAGGTTCTGTGATGCGCCTACGGATTTGAGGAGAGACTGGAGATCCTGTTGGATTTGTGGAAATAACCCCATCCTTCCTAATCACCCAGAATCTCAAAACCTTCATCTGATTCTGATTCATTGATGATATCTTCACGATTTAGATTGAGGGTGAGGACACCCTACCAAGATTCCCTCAGAAAGTCAACACCTTCTCCCCCATTTGTTTCACCTGGTCCTCCTCAATCGAATAAGCCACCTTCCTCAATGTTGACCTCCACCTCAAAGATGGCTATGTCAGTACCTCCGTCCATTCAAACCTACCAACCACCAGCAATATCTTCACTTTGACAGATGCCACCCACTCCATGCCAAAAAGTCCCTTCCATATGCCCTATCTAAGCATGGCTGTTGGAACTATAGTGATGAGCAGTCCAGCTTCAAATATACAAAGGGCTTCATTGATACCTTCACAGACCATAATTACCTTCCCAACCTTGAACAGAAACAGATCTCCCATGCCTTATCTCTCCAGTCTCCTATCACCTCCCAGAGTACCACTGTTGGGCCATGAAGGAGCGGTCCCCTGTGACTCAGTACCACACAGGACTGGAGCAACTGAACCACATTCTGCATCTAGTTGTTCAATACCTCTCCTTGGGCCCTGAAATGAGGAATATCCCACCCATTATCCTTCCCACCCCTCCCACAGTGGTATTCTACTGCTCAGTGAACCTATGCAATAGCATTGTGCATTGTTACTACACCCCCACTCCCAAGCCCTTGCCTCATGGCTCGTATCCTTGTAATAGGCCAAGATGCAAGAACTGTCCCATACATCCACTCCCACCATCTATTCCACTTTAGTCACAGCATCACCTATCCCATCAAAGGCAGAGCTATCTATAAAAGCAGCCACATGCTCTACTAACTAAGCTGCAATCAATGTGCTGTGTTCTATGTGGGCATGACAACCTTCAAGCTGTCTGTCGTCATAAATGGCCACTGACAAACTATGGCCAAGAGACAGTTGGAGCATCCAGTTGCTGAGCATGCTGCCCAACACAATGTGCTTCACTTCGTCCCTATCCATCACCCACCTACCCCCTTCCCTGCTCCCACTCCAGCACTACACAGTCCTCTATTCCACCAATGCAGCCACAGTCTTTCTACTTCTCTCCTTTTCCACTGCACCACCTCCCCCTCCAGCCCTCTGTGTAACCTTCTGACTGCACTTAGCTGCCCTGCCCTCCCCCCACCTTGTCCCTGCATGCTCCCACAAGCAGCACTTTACCATCACCAACCCCTAGCCTGCTATCCCTTGGCCTACCCGCCTCACCCTCCTCCTTACTCCCACCACCCAGATTGCTTCTCCAATCATGTGCATGTGCTCGCAGCCTGGCCTCTGTGGCCAGAGACAGTGGTCATGTGCATGTGGCTTGTGCTTGCATGAACTGTGTGTGTTGCCTACTGTAAAAGAAGGCCTTTCGGCCAAAAGCTCATATGTCTAGCAGCCCTTCTGTTGTGCCTATTTGCAACTCGGTATCTCTTGTATTCGTTGAGTAGCAATCTATGTTTCATAATACTCTGACTGTTTCATCCTGGATTTTCTATTGTTTAATGTACACTATCAGATTTTTTAAGAGTAACTTTTTCTATGATGTAAAGCTTATTTCCTGTAATGCCAGCTGTAGGCAGGTAGTTGAATTTCTGTGATACTCTTACACAGCACACATTTCAAATTGTGAGACACTACTTGGTCATGAAATGAAATTTTCATAAGTAACCTGCTTCGTGGCTAAATTAAAACTTTTTTTAGCACCTTTTGAGTGAATTGTAGTCTGCACTGGCTTTTCCATCAACAGGATTTATAGAGTTGTTCAATCAAGGAAAAGGAGGATTTCGTTACTCATAAAAACAGCCCAGTGATATGAGATGGCAGACAGGGAGCAGACTCTTCTGGTAATCACTTTGTACAAGAATGAGACAAAAGCCTACGCGCAAAAATGGTATATGGTATGTTTGCTGTCTGTGTGCTGCAGAAATCTGAATCATCAAGGAAATGAAAAATGTATGGTGCCTGCATGTGAAAAGACAATTCTGTGAAGTTAGAGAGGTATAACAAAAATGAAAAAATGAGAAATGGCATTGTTAACAGAAAAAAACTGTGAGGAATTCCTACAAGAGAAGACTGAGGACAAAAGACTAAAATGCTTTGGGCATGTGAAGATAATGGATGAGAAGAGGATTGCATGAGATGGAGGGGAAGAATCTGAGGGGAAGGCCAAGAGCCAAGTGGCTAAAAGGAATGGAAAGAAGCATTTGAAAGCGAGATGCAGATTGGGTCAGAGTAGCACCAGAGAAGCAGTGGGAAGGTCAGAGAAGATGGAGAGGCTTGTGTTCCAAGCATACCCTCACAGTGGTGGGACACTGTATGACGCAATCATGATGATGATGATGATGATGATGATGACTGCTCGAACTTTGTAAAGGCTCTTGAGATAAAGAAACCGTCTTCACCAGCAATCCTGCCATGACTCCACTCCAGAAGAGTTCCCAACAATGCCCACATAAATCTTTAAATCCATACCAAAAACTCTCACCTTAATGCATACATATCCACCCCCCCCCCTCCCCCCTCCAATCCGTTGAACTCCACAGTCATGCTGTAATGTTCCATTCTATAAATAATTTAAGCACACTGTTCAGAGTGAAGGTTTTAATAAATAATTAAGTTATCTTTTAAATGCTTATCCTCACCGTCAACTAGTCTTTTGAACAAGGATGTTTCCCAGATCGATTAAAATATGCTGAAAGTTGTATTGTATTCCATTCTCATAACAGATTCTTTTTACAAAAACTTTTTCGGTTGAATGACGCTTATAAAAAGGCAGCAATTGGAGCAAGTTAAATGAAATACAGCTGAAAAATGAGAGTTCAGAAAATGCAAAATGGCTAAGTTGGGTTGGTTAGAGGATAAACATAAGGCCATAGAAATATGTGTGACTAGGAGAATGATGGATTGATGGATGCTACCTACAGGAAGGTTAACGACCCCTTCAAAGAAAAGAGAAGCACTGTAAATTTCCGGTGGCAAAGTGATACTTAGCAAAGAAGAGAAGGCTGAAAAGTGGAAGAAATATACAGAAGGGCTGTACGCAGGAGATAAACTTGAGGGCAACAATGAGTGATAAACAGTTCAGCCAGTAAAATGTGTGATAAACAGTTCAGAAAGGATAGAACAGATGCATTAAAATGTGGTGCTGAATATTAGAGAGGTAGATTGAATAACTAACGAGGAGGTACTGAAATGAACTGTGAAAAATACAATTATGGTACAATTTTACCAAAAGAAGCAATCAGTTTAAAGGAGGCATTAAGTATGGAAAGGGGGGGGGGGGGGGATAAATCTAGACAAGAATAAGGTAAACAGCTTCAAATGGATGTAGGTTGCAGTAGTTCTACAGAGATGGAGAGGCTTGCAAAGGATACACTACCATAGAGAGCTGCTTCAAACCATCCCTAGAACTGAACACTACAACAACAATAATCAAACTCACATGTATGAAACAGCCTCTAATGTCTGTTGTTGTTGTTGTTGTTGTGGTCTTCAGTTCTGAGACTGGTTTGATGCAACTCTCCATACCACTCTATCCTGTGCAAGCTTCTTCATCTCTCAGTAACTACTGCAACCTATATCCTTCTGAATATGCTTAGTGTGTTTATGTGTTATACATTTTCCATTAAGTAAGTAAGTGAGAAAAAGTTTAGAAAGGGTTTGAAATTATGTGCAAACATTGCTGGAAGTCGCTAAGTGTTCTCATTCTTAAATACTGGATGAATGAAGGCTGTATATTTGCACGAATCAGTTACAATGCCTCAAGACAAACACACAGTTTCTAACTGCAACACTTGACTTAGTGTACTCAACATAAGATTATACCTCTTAACAAGCAGATTATGAAAGCATCTTAAATTTTTAAATTCTGTCACTAATTACACAAAATATTGAAGACTGAATTTTTGTTTCTCCTAAGGTGCAACTGACACCATGTTCAGGGACAGCATTTCAGTAATATACACCGACAAAAAAAAATTGCAACACCAGGGAGGAGTTGTGTGACATAAACAAAAGTTGCTAGGCATGTTTCTACATCTGAAAGATGATGTCTTTTCAAACTTTTCACCAGTTGCACGAGAGTGGCACTATTAGCACCACTATGTGGATGCAAATCAGGTGTGCTTTAAATACACAGTGTAATGGTTGTGAGCATTAGTTACATTTGAGGTTAGATGTGGTGAGTTGATGTTAGTCAATAATGCCTTTAAAGCAGTGAAGATGCTATTATCAATACCTCACTGAGTTTGAACAAGGTCACGTAATGGGGCTATGAAAAGCTGGATGTTACTTCTGCAGTATTGTAGAAAGGCTCGGTAGGAATGTAGTCACTGTAGGTGATTGCCAGCAGCAGTGGACACGAGAATGTACGGTCGCAAACAGACCGGGCTTCGGACAGCCGTGTGGCACTACTGAGAGGGAAGACCACTGTGTTTGGTGTATGACTCTGCTGCATAGTACTGCATCTGCAGCATCAATCTGAGCACCAGTTGGCACCACAGCGGCGCAACGAACTGTTACAAATCGATTAATTCGAGGACAGTTCTGAGCCAGAAGTCCCACAGTGTGCATTCCATTGTATCTAAAACACCACCATTGCAACTTCAGTGGTGTCAAGCAAGAGATTGGAGGGCAGGATGGAGGCCTGTTATGTTTTCCAATGAAATCTGCTTATGCCTCAGTGCCAGTGATGGCCATGTGCTAGTTTGGAGAGAGGCCAGTTGAGGGCTTGCAACCAACCTGTCTGCAGCTGGACATACTGGACCTGCACCTGGAATTACGGTATGGGGTGGGATGTCGTATGATAGCAGCAGCACTCTCACAGTTATCACACACACCTTGACTGCAGATTTGTATATTAATCTGGTGATTCGACCTGCTGTGCTGCCGTTCATGAACAGTATTTCAGGGGGTGTTTTCCAACAGGATAACACTTGCCCACACACACTGTAACCCCACATACTCTATACAGTGTGTCAACTTGTTGCCTTGGCCAGATCACCAGATCTGTCTAGCACATACGGGACATCATCGGACAACAACTCCTGCGTCATCCACAAACAAGTGCTCATCAAGTGCAACAGGCGTGGAACGCCATCCCACAAACTGACATCTGGCACCTGTACAATATATGCATGTTTGCATGCTTGCATTCAACATCCTGGCAGTTACCCCTTTTATTAATGTAGGCTACTAGCATTTCACAATTGCAACAACTTACCTCGCACTTACATTTACCCGTGATCTTGCAATGTCAATCACCGCAATATGTTTCCAAAATTTCATTACTCTACATTAATTATTTTTTGGTGTTATGATTTTTGTCCCATCAGCGTAGATAGATAATTACAGGCCCACCAAGGGATTAGTATTTTATATGCATAATGCTCCTCACAGATACATACACTGATAATGTGGTTTTCCCAAAGTGCATGGGAGTGAAATATTGCTTCCTTCTTACAGTCTGATATCACTGTATTTTTCACATGGCAATCTTGGAGTAATCCATGTAACTTCACTTTTGTCTTTTAAACTTATCAGCATTATGGTCTATCTTTTACGTCTGAAGATGGCTAAAACCATCAATTTCTTATTGAAATTATGTCTGATTGTTCTGGAAAATACACTATTTTTAGAAACTTAAAGATTTAATTTCTTTTGCCTGAACATTATTGATGTTTAAGTGGAGTCACTGATAATTACATTAAGCCTTACTGCATTTTGTAGTGAACCTTTCCTTCATTTGCACTCAGAATTCTGGAGCTGCTCACAATTTTCTGTCTCCAGGACACCTCATCTGCTTGTTGGCTAATCTCTTCTGTCAATGTCTTTAAATGGGAGATATCTCTGTTGAAGATTGTCTTCAGGAGTGATATCTTGTACCTGGAAGTCTTCTTCAGTGCTTATAAAATAAGGCTTTATGGTTGTGAATAAAATTCTTCTCAACTCACTGTGGTGTCAAAATTTTAATATAAGACTATACCTCTTAATGAGTAGATCATAACAGCAGTTAAATTTGTCAGTAATTATGTAAAATATTTACATGTTATTGCTATTATGTAACTTTTATTTATTCAAGGTAATCATAAAATTACTCCGCCCTTATATGTGATTTCATGTGTTTTGCTGTAAATATTTTTTCTGGGTCACCGTTCATAAATGTCATTCTTTTAACTGACTTTAACACTGATCTAATAATTTTCTACCCTTTTTTCCTCCAGTTCTTAGTTAGCATTGAGGAATATATTTAAACTGCATACACAGCTACTGACCTAAAATAGTTTTAAAGTGATTTATTTTGATGTTTGAAGAAAGCTCCAACTCCCAGTGTCCAGCATACACTTACTGTTATTGTATTCCATCTGAAATTTTTCTTCACATAGTGAGCAGCAATTGTTTTAGTATCAGTAGTAGTAGTAATAGTACTAGTAGTAGTAGTAGTAGTAGTAGTAGTAGTAGAAGTAGTCTCATCCATCCGTAGATCTCTTTTACAAGTATTTTGGTATTACAAGTTAAAAACAATAAAAATAAAGTAATTCACATACAGACATTTACATACTTAAAGGTTTAGTATAACAATGTCGGAGCAGGTAGCCAGCCATGGTCATATAGTAGGAACCATCCTGACATTTGGCTGAAGTAATTTAGGGAAATCACAGAAAACCTAAGTCAGGATAGCTAAATGAAGATTACAAGGCCATTCTGTTTAAAATAGTGCTGCCCCTGTTGTGACCCGCCGATCTCTGAAAGTGCCGCCGCGCAGTTACGCGCGTCCTCTACATGCGGCGCTGTCTGCCAGCCACGCAGCAGCAGCGCCACCTAAGCGGCCAGCCAGCCAGTGGCCACTAGACTTGGACTCGGTTATGATTTGACTGTTAAAGTGTACACACGTCTTACTCTGTTTACTTGTTCTGTGACTTTCATGTATTGTGTCTTCCTTGAAATATATTTGTTCACCTTGAAGTTATAACAATTGGCGACAAGGTAGTGATTTTTCTTTTCCATCATTGACCCACATGTTTCCATAGCTACTTTAGAGCAACTATTGCAAGGTCTCATAGAACAGCAAACATTTCTCACAAATGCGATTCACGATTTCGTAGCGGCATCAAATGCGGGGCGTCTCTCGCCGTTGTCTCTACCTACTTTTCCTCCTCACGACGAGATGGTGGAAGACTGGTCTGATTACAAAAAACATCTTCGACAGCACTTCTTGGCATTTCATGTCGCGGACGAACAAACATGTAAGTCTCTGTTCCTTTCATGGATTTCACCTCAAATGTATCGGTTGTTGTCGCAATTGGCTCCTTTGAAAGAAGCTGCGTCTTTGTCCTTTGCTGAAATGTGCTCACTTCTGTCCGTATATTTTCAAAAGCATACGCATGTGGTAGCCTCTCGTGTTGCCTTTTATCGTTGTCAAAAACAACCGAATCAATCCTATCGCACTTGGGCTGCTGAACTTCATGGCCTCAGTAGAAAGTGCCAATTTGTTACTGAAGTTCACAAAGAATCCTACGCCGATTCCATGGTACGGGATGCTATTATCCGATCGGCGTCCGACAAAGAAGTTAGGCAACGTGACCTTAAGTTGGCAAATCCAACTCTGGATGAAGTTCTATCCATCGCTCAGTCTTTTGAAATTTCTCGCGCCGCTGGAGCGCAAATAGAGGCATGGGGCGACGTCGGGGAAATACAACCTCTGTGCGATGTTGACGAAGCGTGTGGTGTGTCCCACCGGCCGACGTGGCCGCAGTACGCTCCCAAGCACAGCCTCAGCCTAACCGTAAACAAACCTCTAAGAAACTGCAGCAAAACCCACAGCAACTACCTTCATGTCCGTGGTGTTGTACGAAACATTCACTAGATAATTGTCCGCCGGCCGCGGTGGTCTAGCGGTTCTAGGCGCTCAGTCCGGAGCCGCACGACTGCTACGGTCGCAGGTTCGAATCCTTCCTCGGGCATGGATGTGTGTGATGTCCTTAGGTTAGTTAGGTTTAAGTAGTTCGAAGTTCTCGGGGACTGATGACCATAGATGTTAAGTCCCATAGTGCTCAGAGCCATTTAGATAATTGTCCACAATGTTGGGCCTTGTGTCACAAATGATAGAAAAAAGGGTCATGTGTCATCTGTTTGCAAATCCGACCGCATACGTGATGTTCATGAACATGACGCTGATTCTGATTCTGTGTTGTCTGTCAATTGTACTTCTTCCCTTTCAGGGAAGTTATTCCTCACTGTCAAAATACTTGGTCAAGATGTTCGCATGCAGGTGGATACTGCATAAGTATCTTCAGTTGGGTTCTCCAATCCTGTCACCTGTCACTAGGCAATTACGGACTTACAATAAACAGAAGATTTTTCTCTTGGGACAATTTGATGCTGGGGTATCTTACAAATCTGTCATTTGCACTGTTCCCATATTTGTGGTCGACCATAGTAATGTGGAAAATCTTTTTGGTTTCGATGCCTTTCGCATTTTTGGGTTCTCCATAGGTGACTCTGTCAATATCGTCTCTGATGCTATTCCTTGTCGACAACATTTTCATCCCTTTTTTCTCCTGGGTTAGGCCGTGCAAACGACTTTGAAGCTCATATCGCGCTCAAACTCACTGCTCGGCCTAAGTTTTTTCGGGCTCAGCCCATTCCTGTAGCCCTTCGGGATCAGGTCAAGTGGGAGCTGGATTGTCTCACTGCTTCAGGGTTCTTGCTTCCTGTCACTTCCAGTGAGTGGTCCTCTCCTGTCGTTGTCATTGCTAAGCCAAATGGTGATATTCGTCTCTGTGGCGATTTCAAAGCGACTGTAAATGCTCAATGCCTCATAGACACTTACCCTATGCCTCGACCTGAAGAATTGTTCACTAAACTTGATGGAGGCAAGTATTTTTCTAAACTTGACCTGTCAGAAGCTTATCATCAACTTCCTCTCGACGCTGCTTCCCGGCAGTTTCTGGTCCTTAACACGCCTTTCGGCCTCTATCAATACCAACGATCGCCATTCGGGGTTGCCAGCGCCCCTGCTCTCTTTCAGCGATTCTTGGAACAATTATTGCTCACTGTACCTGAGTGTATAAATTACCAGGACGACATTGTTGTCACTGGCTCCACCACTGACGGACATCTTCAAAATCTCCGCATACTTTTTCATGTCTTACAGACTGCCAGTCTTAAGTGTAATCTTCAGAAATCAAAATTTTTTCAGCCATCCATCACGTACTTGGGGTTTCAACTCTCTCGGGATGGTATTCATCCGCTTCAGCAAACAGTCGCTGCGACCGACGCCCTTCCTCGCCCTACATATGTTAAGGAACTGCAGGCCTTCTTGGGGAAAATAGCATACTGTCACAGGTTTTTACCGTCTGCTGCTTCGGTGGCTCAGCCGTTGCATCGCCTGTTGCACAGAAACGTGCCTTTTCACTGGTACGCGTCATGCGATGCGGCTTCCCAGCAATTGAAGACTATGCTGAAACAGGCCCCATGCCTGGCTGCTTATCGACTTGGCCAACATCTTGTTCTTGCCACGGACGCCTCTCAATACGGGGTCAGTGCAGTCTTCACGCACCGTTTTTCTCATGGTTCTGAACAACCCATTGCTTATGCCTCCAAAACGCTCACGGATGCCCAACAAAAGTATTCTCAAATTGAAAAAGAAGTTTGGCCATTATTTGTGCTCTTCATAAGTTTGGTGTTTTTCTCTATGGATCCAAATTTCATCTTTTTACGGATCACAAACCACTTGTTTCCTTCATCAGCGTCACTTCCCAACAAGGCTGCACACCGCCTCCAGCGTTGGGCTCTTTTCTTGTCTCGTTTCAATTATGAGATTCATTTCTGGCCGACGGCTCAACATGTGAATGCTGATGCACTGTCTCGCCTTCCCATGAGTCCTGATCTGGCACTCGATAGGGACGAACTTTTGTGTTTCCACCTGGATGTTGCCGAGCAGTGGGTTGTGGACGGGTTCCCCATCACCGGGGACCGGCTGGCGGCTGCTACGGGTTCTGACCCTACCCTCTCCCGGGTTTTACGCTGTATTCAGAAGAGTTAGCCAGATCGTATGTCCACTAAGACTTCTGATCCGTTACGGAACTACTATGCTTTGTGTTACCGCCTCACGGCTAGGGACGGTGTTATCCTCCTTTCCACCAAAAATGCTTCGCCGCGTGTTGTGGTACCTGCGTCTTTGCGTGCTTTGGTCTTGCGCCTCCTTCACCAAGTGCACTGCGATGTGTCTCGCACAAAATCTCTGGTGCGCTGTTATGTGTACTGGCCCGGCATCGACTCTGAAATCGCACACATGGTCGCTGCCTGCGGCCCTTGAACGTCACAGGCCGCCGCCCCGAAGTCATCTTTGTCACCATGGCCTTCGCCTGAGAAGCCCTGGGAGCGTATTCATGCTAGCTTCGCAGGACCTTTTTTAGGTACTTATTGGCTTCTCATTATTGACGCCTACTCTAACTTTCCTTTCACTGACCATTGCACGTCACCTACCAACGTAGCAACCACCAATGCTCTAGCTCACATTTTCTCTTTGGAAGGCCTTCCCTCTACTCTTGTTACTGATAATGGTCTGCAATTTTGCTGATTTTTGTGACCGTCATGACGTCATGCATGTCACAGCCCCTCTGTCCCATCCACAGTCAAATGGTGAGGCTGAACGACTGGTCTGCACATTTAAGGCTCAGATGAGGAAACTCCTGACTTCTTCTGCTGCTGATGATGCGCTTCTCCAATTTCTGGCTTCTTAGTGTTTCACCCCCATGGGCGACCACAGCCCGGCTGAGCTCTTACACGGCCAACAGCCCCGCACGCTACTTCATCTTCTGCGGCCTTCCACCTCACGGCCGCGGGTGCCTTCGTTTGGCCGATTCACCGCCGACGAACTTGTATGGGTACAGGAATATGCCAGGTCACCAAAATTGAGTCCTGGCCGCATCTTACGACACCGTGGCCGATGCCTGTATGAAATCTAGAGGGACATGAGTGTTGCAGTGCGTCATTCGAACCAGCTTCGGCCTCGTGTGCCAGCAACGCCTGTTCCGGAGCCACTACGTCACCTTCGGCTCTACCAGACGCTCGGGATACTAGAATCTCTCATTACTCACAACGCAGTCCTCTCACCATCATATCGGTGCCAGCACAAGAACTGACGCCACCAGGAGACGTGCCCATGAAGGAACCAGATGACCATCATCTGTCGGAGCAACTCTACTCGCCTCCTCCTCCTACGGACGTGGACACATCGCCCATGTCTCCTGTTATAACAACTGGACTTGCCGCAACGGGCAGATTGGTGCACGGGGCCCCAACAGATTTGACCCCCATGTCTCCTGTCATCTCGACCCGTTATCATCGGGGACACTTTCGTCCATACAGGAAGCCTCCTCCTCGAGACTTTACGGCTAGTCAAACAACACCTATGGACATTAGCAATCTACAGGCCACCTCCATCAAGACCTGTGCAAAAAATTAAAAGGGGGGAAAAGTGTTGTGAGTCATCTACATGTGGCGCTGTCTGCCAGCCATGCAGCAGCAGCGCCACCTAAGCAGCCAGCCAGCGGCCGCTAGACTCTGACTCAGTTATGATTTGACTGTTAAAGTGTACACACGTCTTACTCTGTTTACTTGATCTGTGACTTTCATGTATTGCGTCTTCTTTGAAATATATTTGTTCACCTTGAAGTTATAACAGCCCCATTTGGTTTACTGCAAGCATACAATACTGTTTTGCAAATAAGTTATTTAATAATTTAAAAGGCTAATGCTACACTATTCATCCACTTCTTATAGCCAATCACAGCACACATCATATTTGCTACACACACATTGTTTCATAACACAACACACACTATCAGTGTACCACATCTTCCCAGTTCCTTGCCTGAAAAAGCCTGTCAGCTACCCATCTAACAAGTGAGAGCTTGAACTCAGAAACAGCATAAGGCGTTAGTATTATACGTTGCATAGCTTTGGCAGTAAGTTTTCCCAAAAAAGAAAAAAAGATGGAAAAATACAGTGTAAAAGTGTTATGTGGAATGATAGATGTTTTATTATTATTATTATTATTATTATTATTATTATTGTTATTATGAGTAGTAGTAGTAGTAGTAGTAGTAGTAGTAGCAGCAGCAGCAATACTAGTAGTGGTAATTATTATTATTATTATTTATTTATTACCAACCTCTGCTCTGTGTTATCTAAGTAATCCTTACTGTATAGAATTTGCTGCGTAACAGATACTTTTTTACTGCCTTTTTAATTAGGTTTCTTTCAACAATTTTTTAAATCTATTTCGGTAATTTATTCCTTGGCAGAAAATGCTGTTTTGATTTTTATGTTTAGTCTTTCTTAATAAATGTAAGTTCAGTCCAGGTCTTGTACCATGATCATGGACAGAGCTGTTTGTGCAGTAATTAACTATCAGTTTTATTTTTGATGTGTACAACTGATGGGTAAATGCACTCACTCACACATTGCAGTTTAAATCTCCAGTGTTCTGAACAGATCTTTACAATGAGCTAAATTACAATTCTATGTTATTATCCTTATTGCCCTTTTCTGCAGTTTTGAAGATTGTGTTCACATTTTGCGCATTTGTTCACCAGAAAAAAATGCCATAGCTAAGAGTGAATGTACAGATAAACAGTATGTAACTAAAAGACACTGGCTGTTATACACCGATGACAGGACTCCAAGGGCATAATATGCTGCTGATATTCTGTTTGCAGGTATCTACGTGTGTTCACACCACTTCAGCTGCAAATAAATATTCATTCCTAGAAATTCTGCATTTGTTACACAGTCTATAGAGGTGCCATCTACATTTAACATTTAATTTAACAATTTCATTTTCCCCTCTTCAAACAGATATTCATGGCATTACTTTCCTTTATGTTCAATGTCACTTTATCACTTACTGACCAACTGTAAACTTCTTTGAGGGTTTTATTTGCTTTCTCTGCAAGAACCTCCCCCCCCCCCCACCCCCCCCATCTCTCTCTCTCTCTCTCTCTCTCTCTCTCTCTCTCTCTCTCTCTTGCCCCTCCCCCCCCCCCCCCCGGTTATTAGAATACTGCTGTCATTAGCAAAGAGAATTTATTGCACATGCCTAACACTACTGTGAAGGTGATGCACATCAGGAATAGTACTGAAAATGAAATGATCGTATGGCATTTATTGGGCGGGATATCCCCTCTGGGTCTTTTTAGTCGATGCCACATCAGTGACTTGCGTGTCAATGATGATAAAAATGATGATAAAGGACACACAGCACCCAGTCCCCTGCTGGAAATCAAACCCAGGCCCCCTTGCATGGCAGGTGGTAACCACCGTGCTACGGATGCGGACAGGAACAGTACTAGTCATAATAAACTGCCCCGAGGAACAGCCATTTTAATGTGTTTTGGTTCTGATAAGTGGTTTAGTAAAAGTTTGGACTTATTTGAGGTATGTGTTCCCTCTACTCTTTGTAGCCTACCTGCTAGGTATGATAGAAACCAGTCATTAGCTATTACTTCTATTTCTTCTAGCTTATTTAGTAGAGCATGTTACAGTCAACAGTTATCAAAAGCCACAGAATGCAAAGCCTGATCACTTTCTGCACTATCAACAGTCATTTATTCATTCATCCATCCATTCAATTAAACATTGTGTTATGCAAAAATGGAGGTGAAAGATAGCCTTAGGCGATGTGGTGTGATTCAAGTTATACGACAGGCAGAAGCACACACGCTGCTGCATCATGATAAGCATTCCTGAAACTTTAGTAATTTTTCACAACACTATTAGCTATCTGTTAGCAAAAAAAAAGTTTAAATCTGTTTAAAATGAGCATTAGTGTCACTGGAAATTTATACCCAGAGCTCCAAATATTCTGATAAAAGTACAGCAGTGGCTTTGCTCTCCTTTTGAATAAACTGTCTTGGCTGATAGTAAAGGAGTTTTGCTATTTGGGGAGCAAAATAACTGATGATGGTCGAAGTAGAGAGGATATAAAATGTAGACTGGCAATGGCAAGGAAAGCGTTTCTGAAGAAGAGAAATTTGTTAACATCGAGTATAGATTTAAGTGTCAGGAAGTCTTTTCTGAAAGTATTTGTATGGAGTGTAGCCTTGTATGGAAGTGAAACATGGACGATAAATAGTTTGGACAAGAAGAGAATAGAAGCTTTTGAAATGTGGTGCTACAGAAGAATGCTGAAGATTAGATGGGTAGATCACATAACTAATGAGGAAGTATTGAATAGGATTGGGGAGAAGAGAAGTTTGTGGCACAACTTGACCAGATGAAGGGATCGGTTGGTAGGACATGTTCTGAGGCATCAAGGGATCACCAATTTAGTATTGGAGGGCAGCGTGGAGGGTAAAAATCGTAGAGGGAGACCAAGAGATGAATACACTAAGCAGATTCAGAAGGATGTAGGTTGCAGTAGGTACTGGGAGATGAAGAAGCTTGCACAGGATAGAGTAGCATGGAGAGCTGCATCAAACCAGTCTCAGGACTGAAGACCACAACAACAACAACATCTTGGCTGATAATAATAAAACTGGATTAACTACAATGTGTAAAGAGGCATCTGAACTGTCATTTTCCCCACACTCCAAATACAAATGGAATGAGAAGAAACCTTAATATGGGGCAAAACGGGAAGTACCCAATGTCACCCACTTCAAGGGGTTTGCAGGTTATGTATGTAGATGAAAATGTATATATCTTGTGTGTGTGTGTGTGTGTGTGTGTGTGTGTGTGTGTGTGTGTGTGTGTGTGTGCGCGCGCGCGTGCACGCGCAGCTAACACACAGTTTGCCTGTACTGCACCTCGTGAACATGACTAACTGAAACATACGGGCACCTTTTTGGATGCATTTTTCCTTAAAGAAATTAGCACCAATTAAAATTACACTGAAGCACCAAAGGAACTGGTATAGGCATGAGTATTCAAACACAGAGATATGTAAGCAGGCACAATACGGTACTGCAGTCGGCAATGCCTGTATAAGACAACAAGTGTCTGGCACAGTTGTTAGATCAATTACTGCTGCTGCAATGGCAGGTTATCAAGATTTAAGTGAGTTTCAACAAGGTGTTATAGTCGGCGAACGAGCAATGGGACACAGCATCTCTGAAGTGCTGATGAACTGGGGATTTTCCCAAACGACCATTTTACAAGTATACCGTGAACATCAGGAATCTGATAAAACATCAAATCTTCGACATTGCTGTGACTGGAAAAATTTCCTGCAAGAACAAGGAGAACGGCGACTGAAGAGAATCATTCAAGGTGATACAAGTGCAACCCTTCTGCCAATTGCTGCAGATTTCAATGCTGGACCTTCAACAAGTGTCAGTGTGCGAGCCATTCAACGAATCATCATCAATATGGGCTTCCAGAGGTGAGGCCCACTCGTGTACCCTTGATGAGTGCACAGCACAAAGCTTCACGCCTTGCCTGGGCCTGTCAACACCAACATTGGACTGTTGATGGTCAGATGAGTCTCGTTTCATAATGTATTGAACAGATAGGCGTGTATGGGTATGGAAACAATAACATGAATCCATGGACCCTGCATGGTAGCAGGGGACTGTTCAAGGTGGTGGAGGCTCTGTAATGGTGTGGAGCGTGTGTAGTTGCAGTGATATGGCACCCCAGATATGTCTAGATACGACTCTGACAGGTGATATGTGTGGTGACACCGCCAGACACCACACTTGCTAGGTGGTAGCTTTTAAATCGGCCGCGGTCCACTAGTATACGTCGGACCCGCGTGTCGCCACTGTCAGTAATTGCAGACCGAGCGCCACCACACGGCAGGTCTAGATAGACTTACTAGCACTTGCCCCAGTTGTACAGCCAACTTTGCAAGGAAAGGTTCACTGACAACTACGCTCTCATTTGCCGAGACGATAGTTAGCGTAGCCTTCAGCTACATCATTTGCTACGACCTAGCAAGGCGCCGTATTCAATTGATATTTATTATTTGAAGCATGTATCATCAAGAGAGATGTTCTACAATTGTGGATTAAAGTTAAGTATTACATCATCTACGTACTTTATTTGCAATTCTCAAGATATTGTCCTGTTCCAGACCTCATGTCAGTCTGCGTGTAATTAAACACGTGCATTTCGGCCTCCTCTAGCAACACAGTGTTGGCACTTCTGCCAACACTACAATATGTACGTAAGCATCCTGTCCATTGTGCATTCCGGTGGGCTTGTGCAATTCCAGCAGGACAACGTGAAACCCCACATGTCCCGAATTACTACAGAGTGGTTCCAGGAACACTCTTTTGAGTTTAAACACTTTTGCAGGCTACCAAACTCCCCAAACAGGAACATTACTGAGCATATCTGGGATGCATTACAACATGCAGTTCAGAAGGGATCTCCAGCCCCTCATACTCTTATGGATTTATGGACAGCCCTGCAGGATTCATAGTGTCAAATTCTCTCCAGCACTACTTCAGACATTATTCTAGTCCATGCCACGTCATGTTGAGGCAGTTCTTTGTGTTCACAGGGGCCCTACTGATATTAGACAGGTGTACCAGTTTCTTTGGCTCTCCAGTGTAGCATATCAACCTACACATAGACATCAGTTTACTGGTTAATTCATTACTGAAATGAAACATAATATCTGTTTGACACTAAACGAAAATCATTTGATAATTAGCCTATACTGAGTGAATGAATGAATAATGCTAAGTACTTTCTTAAACATCTAACTACTGTGTACAAAACAAATGTGACAATCTTAAAGTTACTTAACACTTTCAAAATTTCTGTGATTTGTATACAAACAGAATTATTGTGTTTCTCAATATAATGCTACAAATCACTATGCCATCTGATAGCACCACAATCAAATATGAAGTCAATCCTAAAAGTCTCTCCTGAGAAGATGAGGTACTGGCAGAAGTAAAACTGTGGGGACAGGTCATGAGTTGTGTGTTCTTGGATAGCTCAGTTGGTAGAGTGCTTGCTTGCAGAAGATAAAAGGTCCCGAGTTAGAGTCCTGGTTGAGCAAATAGTTTTGATCTACCAAGAAGTTTTACCACTAACTTTATACTTAATGTTCCCATGGAACCACATGTGCACAGATTACCACTGTACAGCTGCCATCTGTTGAGTATAGTGCCTTCTGTCAGTTATTTCTCCACATGTGAAGTACAGGCCTATGTGTAACAGTGATATTGCACACACGCCCTCTGCCGTATTATGGGCCTGCGAATTTACAATCCTGTGGCCAAGATAATAAAATTAACTATCTCCAGATATCTAATCGGGTGTACAATATTTGTCTTTCTGAAGATACACCTTACCAAGTTGAAAGCAGTAATCACAATTAAGAAGATCTTTTGCCTAATGTATTTCATCAGGTTCTTTAATAATTGAGTCTCAGAAGGCTCTCATCATGGCCAGTATTTCTGTAGCTGAATAATCCAAAGAATACCCTGTGGAGATACGGTGCTCATCTATGTCTTACCAACTGGCCTGCAAAAGGCAAATGTGGTGAGCACGTTCCATGTACCTTTTGTGCACTGTGTGCACAGTTTAATCAATGTAAGCTTTACCATACTGATGTGGTGTCCTGTAGACACCAACCTTCTGCAAATCCAAATCATTCTTTAGTGTCGAGAACGCAGTTCTTTGTAGGTGGCTGGAAGATTATTTTAACATAATTTTTCTTTACGATTTTACCTAATTCAGACAAAATATTGCCCACATACGAGAGGAACGCTCTGGGCTTCAAGAGGCCTGTGTCTCCTTTATCTTGTGACTTGTATGTTTACTCCTGATTGAAGCTGTGCTAATATGATGTGAAGAATATATCTTTTCTTTCAATACAAATTGTAGGTTTTCCAGCTCCTTTGCAAGGCTGTCTCTATCATATAAAATATGTACTGGGTGTCTACTGTCCAAAGGACAGCCATAAATTGGGAAACTGTGGTGGCAACTAGATGCCTGCACATACAGATCTGTATATATGGGACCTTGGTAAACAAAACACCCTAATGACCGATCAGCTTTGTGACTGAGTAAGACATACAGAAATCGTAGATGGCCACCTTTTTCCATTCCCACTGTGCATTGTATATTCTTGTGGATTGAATTTAGATGATATAAAAATCGTAAAATAATCCCTGGAAAGCCATGTACATGGAACTGTTAAATGGTACCGAATGTCTAAGTAGTACTGCTGGGTATCTAGAGCTTCCAGACAATCTCTATTATGTGATGTCCACAAAGCAAAACCTGTTTAATTGCTGCCTTCAACAAGTTGTATCCTGAATCCTCACTGCAAGTGGCTAGGGAACTGAACTGCATTCTAGATCCACACAGAGTGGCAAAGTCTTTCCCACACAACTGGTGACAGCAATAATACGACAGCTGCTTGCGTATGCACAGTTCTTATGAGGTTTAAGGAGGGCATTAAGGCAGCTGTCTTACTGTGCACCAGGAAATTATCCAGTTACCCATATAAACTTAATATTAGCAATCCCACAAGGTTCCCCAACACGTTGCAATGAATTTTCTTGCAACCTCGTGCCATGTGATGTGCCACAGGCAAAGCTGACTGCACCTTCCACATGGAGAAGGGACAATTACATACTTCATTTGATGTTAATGTATTATGACATTTTTTGGAAACCGAGTGCCACCACTTTAGGTACCAATATCAGTTCTGCAAACAGAAATTTTGTGAAATTCAGCTCGCTATACATCTACATCCACATTTTGCAAGCCACCTTACAGGGTGTAATAGGGAGTACATTGTCACCACTGGCACTTCCCCCTTTTCTTGTTCGTCATGTACAGTTTGCAGGAAGAACGATTCCCAGTAAGTCTCCATGTGAATTCAAATATGTCTAATTTGATTTTCGTGCTCTTTTCACAAGCTATATATACATGGAAGCAATATACTGATTGAATCTTCTAGCAATGTACACTCTTGAAACTTTAATTGTAGACAATACTGGAGTTTACTGAGCATCTTACGGCTTTCACACTTACTAAATGAACCTATAATAAAACACATTGCTCTTCTTGGGATCTTTTCGATTTCCTCTATCTGGTACTGATCACACAACTGATGAGCAATATTCAAGTATTGGTCAAATGAGTGCTTTGTAAGCTACTTTCTTTGTTGATGGGCTACATTTCCTGAGAGTTCTTCCAATGAATCTCAGTCAGGCATCTGCATTACTCATGATTCATTTTATGTGGTTGTTCCACTTCAAACTGCTCCATATGCATAATATCAGATATTTTATGGAAGTAACTGCTTCCAGTAATTGTTCTGCAACTGTGCAATCATACAATAAAGTGTCTTTCTGTATATATATTCATAATTGTTACATTTTATAAAATGGAGAATCAATTGCCACTCCCTGCACCACGTGTCAATGCTCTGCAGGTCTTCCTGCATTTCACTACAAATTTTCTAGCATTGCTACTTCTCTGTATACAACAACATCATGCACAAAAAGCCTCATGGAACTTCTGACAGTATCTACTAGTTCATTCATATGTATCGCATAATGTAACAGTTCTATAACACACTCTTGGAGCCATGCCACTTTTAGGTCAGAAGATTTTCCTCTGTGTGGAATGACTACTATGTTTTATTTGCTACAAAATCTTCTATGCACTCACACAGCTGGCCTAATAGTGACTATACACTTGTATTTTGTTCATTAGGTGGCACTGCGGAACTGTACTGAATGCCTTCCTGCAGTCAAGGACCACACGTACACCTGGCCACCTGTATCCACTGCTTTCTGCGTCTCATGGACAGACAGAGCAAGAGAGCTGGGTTTCACATGATCACTGTTTATGATCATTGTTTTTGGAAGACACATTGATTCCTAAAGGAGAGATTTTCAGTCTCTAGAAATGTCATAATATGTGGGCATAAAACATGTTCTGAAATTCTACAACAGAAGGACGTAACAGATACGGACCTATAGTTTTGCAAGTGTGTCTGATGGCCATTCTTGAAAATGGGTATGAGGCCCCCCCCCCCCCGCCCCCCTTCCCGAATCATTAGGAATGCTTCATTCCTGTAAGTGTAAGACACTTACAGTAAGCGGCTGCTAAAGTGGGGTGCACGTAAGAAGATAGCAACACAATGGGTTCTCTGTCTCTCTCTCTCTCTCTCTCTCTCTCTCTCTCTCTCTCTCTCCCTCCCCCCCCCCCCCTGTCCCATGCCTCACACTCCACACTCCAGCTGCTGCCAACCCTGGCAACTGGCAACACAAGGGTGAGCACAACAACAACCAAGTCAATGTTTCTGCTTCTGACTCTGCCTAGCAGAATTTATATGCTTGGGAAAACTATTGCTATCATTTCTTAATGTAAAACTCGTAGCGTTTGTTTTACATGACCCATAATTAACACTATAGCGGTTAAGTAACGTTGCTATACCTAAACTATACATTAAGAGGACAAAAGTCATGGGACACTAATATGCACAGATACAGATGGCAGTAATATCACATACATAACACATAAAAGGATGGTACATTGGTGGAGCTGTTATTTGTACTCAGGTGATTCATGTGAAAATGTTTCCAATGTGATTATGGCTGCATGACACAAATTAACAGCTTTGAACACAGAATAGTAGTTTCAGCTCAACACATGGGACATCCTATTTTGGAAATCAGTTGGGAATCCAATTTCGAGATCAGTGTACAAAGAGTGCACCGAGAATATCAAATTTCTTGCATTACCTCTCATTATGGACAAAGCAGTGGCCAATTGCCCTCAATAAATGAGCAAGAGCAGCAGTGTCTGCAAATATCTGTCAGTGGTAATAGATGAGTAACACTGCATGAAATAACCACTGAAATCAATGTGCGATGTATCCGTTATGACGATGCAGTGAAATCTGGCGTTAATGCACTATGGCAGCAGACAACCGACGCGCGTGCCTCTGCTAATCTGCTAACAGCACGCCATCGCCTGCAGCATCTCTGCTGGTCTCATGACCATATTGGTTGAACTCTAGGCAATTGCAAAACCGTGGCATGATCATAAGAGACCCAGTTTCTATCGGTTATAGCTGATGGCAGTGTTCGAGTGTTGTGGCGCAACACTATACGAAGCAATGGATCCAAGTTGTCAACAAGGCACTGTGCAAGTTGGGGTTGGCTCCATAACGTTGTGGGTTGTGTTTACAGGGAATGGACTGGATACTCTGGTCCAAGTGAACTGATCATTGAATGGAAATAGTCACTTGCGGCTAATTGGAGACCATTTTCAGCCATTCATGGATTTTAAATTCCCAAACAACAGTAGACTTTTTATGAATGGCAATGCTCTATGTAACCAGCCACACCTGTTCGTGATCAGTTTGAAGAACATTCTGAACCATATGAGGGAATGGTCTGGCCACCCATATCAAGCGACATGAATCCCATTGAACATTTATGGGACATAATTGAGAGGTTAGTTCATGCACAAAATCCTGCACCAGCAACACTTTTGCAACTGTGGATGGCTGTAGGGGCAGCAAGACTCAATATTTCTGCAGTGGACTTCCAACAATTTGTTGAGTCCACACCATGTCAAGTTGCTACAGTGCACTGGGCAAAAGGAGGTCCAACACGATATTAGGAGGCATCTCATGACTTTTGTCCTCTCATTGTAAAAGAGTGAGGAATTACTGCACTCCCTTTCTTTTGCCATTTTTCTCTGAAGTGTTTGAAAGCATTGCAGCAAAAGAGATTGAAAAATTTCTTATTATAATGATATAATTTTAAAAACCAGTTTGTATTAAAACAAGGAAAAAGCCTGTAAAGCTACCAATGCTCCTCATTAGATAAGAGCAGAAAGATCACAAGAATATTCTGTGGTCTGATCAAAGCATTTGAGCCAGAGAACCAATCCTTAATTCTACAAAAATTACAGATGCATGGAATCTGAGACACTGCTATACAATGGTTCAACTATTACTAAACAGATAGGAAACAAAGAGTAATTCTAACTTCAAATTCAAGCAGTTACTCCTCTAATTGGAAATTGATAGTGGATACCTACCTGTTTACAAATCACTTGCATGATTCTTACTGAAATACTGTTCAGGTGTGTTGGACGATACCAAACAGAGCTAACGTGGGATACTGAATGTATACAGAGAATGTTAGTATGAATGGTCACAGGTTTGTTTTCCCACTGAAAAGTGTCACAGAGATTCTAAAGGAACTAAACTGGCAGAAGCCTGACAACAGATGCAAATTATCCCAAGAAAGTTTCAAAAGCCAGCTTTAAACAAAGAATCTACGAACACACTTCAATCCCCTATGTATTGCTCCCATAAGGATCATGAGGGCAAGATTATACTCAGTACAGTGTGCACAGAGGCACTTAAATAATCATTCTTCCTGTGATTTATGCGTAAATGGAATGGGAAGAAGTCCTAGTAACTGGCACAGTGAGAAGTAGCCTCTGGCTTTCAGAGTACGACTGTAGATGTAGATGGCTCAGACAATGATAATTAAGTTTAAATATGTAAATGGGACATATGCGGTAATCCTCTAATCATTTATAAAGATGGTTATACCCACATTTAGTCTTCTGCCCCTTGAAGAAATTATAGTTTGCCAACAATGGGTGTCCGAGTCTAAAATGGATCTCTTTCTTGCAGACAGAGTCATTGTGCTAACTATAAGAGTGTAAGGAGACCGACATGCATCACGAATGACTGAATGTAAAATCATCATCTTCTTCTTATTTCTCTTGTGTCTTTGCTCTGCATTGGCACAGGGTTGGCAATGTTGTTATTAAAATATTTGGTATGGTTAATTTAAGGGGTGGCCAGATGCCCTTGCTGTCACCACTCCGTTACTCCCCACCCCCTCCTCCACCTCCGGTACAATATGTGTGTACCCCAACTATCTGCATGTAGTGTTATTCATGTGAAAATAAGAGAAAATTTTCTAAATGTCGCAAATTGTGTAACTGAGATGGGATCTGGTAACAGCCTGTTATTCAGTTCATCAGACGTGGGAAACCACCTAAAAACCACATCCAAGCTCGCTGGCACACCGATCCTCCTCGTTAATCTGCTGGCGGATTTGATCCGAGGCTGGTGCACTTTCCCATCCCAGAAGCGGTATTTTTACACACACGGCTATTTGGTTGGGCTACACTCAGAGTCAACAACAAAAATTACCCTGTTGGCATTTTTTGTGATCTTGCCAAGGCCTCTGGCTGTGTTGACCAGAAAATTCTGCTACAAAAACTGAGGTAGTTCAAAACGGTTCAAATGGCTCTGAGCACTATGGGACTTAACTTCTAAGGCCATCAGTCCCCTAGAACTTAGAACTAGTTAAACCTAGCTAACCTAAGGGCATCACACACATCCATGCCCGAGGCAGGATTCGAACCTGCAACCGTAGTGGTCGCGCGGTTTCACACTGTAGCGCCTAGAACTGCTCGGCCACCCCGTCCGGCAACTGAGGTGGTATGGCATTAAAGATCTTCCCATTGCATGGATGGAGTCATATCTTAAATATTAAATATAGTGCACAGAATGTTTCGGTGCTTGGCCCGGTCCTGTTCTTGATCTACATAAATCATTTACTGGGAGCATGGGAGGAGTCTGCCAAAACCGAAATGTTTGCCGATGACACAAGTGTTATCAACAAGGGGTCCACCCCACCATCTTCTGTGGCACTGCAGCTAAAGAGGGTGTCACATACTCAATATTTATTGCACGATAATATTGTGTCAATATATGAGGTGCATTCAATAAGTACAGCAACACATTTACATTGGAAAAAAAAGGCAGAATTGGTTGCGAGACATTGTGGAATATTCTCACTTTAGCTCCTATACTTTCTTGAAGTGCTAACAGGTGACGGCACTATACACAGTCTTCAAATGGTTCAAATGGCTCTAAGCACTATGGGACTTAACATCTGACGTCTTCAGTCCTCTAGACTTAGAACTACTTAAACCTAAGGATATCACACACATCCATGCCCAACGCAGGATTCGAATCTGCGAATGTAGCAGCAGCACGGTTCTGGACTTAAGTGCCTAGAACCGCTCGGCCACAGCGGCCGGCCCGCAGTCTTCAAAATGGTGTCTGTGATGGAGGCATGTTCCCAGCAGGTAGCTGTCATTGGGTCCCTTTCAGCAGAAAACCAGAGTTTCAAAGATATTCGCAAGTGCCTGCAGAATACCTACAGAGACCTGGCAGTGAACAAAGCATGGTGAACCATTGGGAAAGGCCTCTGCCATCATTGCAACAAGGTTGCACAATCCTATCCAATTTCCTCTGTGCTGGCCAGCCACACACATCTGTGACTCCTGCACTGTCAGAGTCTGCAGACACCCTCATTTGAGGCTGCCTTCGCAGCGAATGTGTCATCGCTTGACAATGTGGAACTTGCATGTATTGTAACTGCTGTTGCTATGTGCTTGCTTCAAACACCTCACTGCACAACTGTACGATTCTGTTGGCAGTACTGACACACATCCACCAGTCGGCATACTCAAAAGTGTCCCTTGTCACCTAACAGAAGACCATAAAGAGCAAAGAAGGACAATCTGTCCAGGATTCCTTGCATGTTACGAGACTGATGATGACAACTGTTTGCTGAACATCATCACAGGCAATGAAACATGGGTTCATCACTTCCACTTCGAACCTGAAACAAAACAGCGATCCACGGAGTGGCACCACACCACCTCCCCTCCAAAGTTCCAAGTCACACCTTCAGCTGGCAATAGTCTTCTAGGACTCTGAAGGTGTTATTCTGCTTGATGTCCTCCCTCATGGTGCAAGTGTACAGTGCTACCCTCGGGACATTGAAGAAATGACTTCAGCATGTTTTGTCACCACAAAAATGGAAACGAATTTTTCCTTCTCCACGGCAACACAAGGCCTCGCGCAATTCTACACACCTGAGAGGAGTTCACAAAAATCCTCATGCACCACACACCCCGTATCTTGCACCTTCCAACTTCAATCTGTTTGGCCCAATGAAGGAGGCACTTCCACAGGACGCAGTTCATGGATGATGCGGAGGTTATTTATCCAGCAAGATATTGGCTCCAGCCAACTAGTAAAGTGATAGCAGGCATACAAGCCCTCTGAGTAATGTGGTGTAAGGCCATTGCATTGAACGGAGATTACACTGAAAAATAGGATTTGTAGCCAAAAGAGTGAGGAATAATATGGCAATGGGAATCCTGAATAAAACAAAGCTGCCTTCAGACACAAGTGTGTTGCATTATTTATTGACCATACATCATATTTTGCCAAAAGTCCTGAGGCCAAGAATGGCAGAATATTATTGCACAATATTTATGCATGGGATGGGTCAGAACTCTGCCTTCGCAGCAAATGTGTCATCGCTTGACGGTGTGGAACTTGCGTGTATTGCAATTGCTGTTGCTATGTGCTTGCAAAAAGAAAAACAAGAGGAAGTGGTGGTGGTTAAAAAAAGTGGCCTGGAAAGCACTCTACACACAGCCATAATAAAATGCAAAGAGAAAATGCAGCAGATAAGGGTGACTATGGGAATTTTTTAAGGATGAATGAGGAATCTTTCAACAAACTGAAGAATGGTACTGTTCACATACTAGTTGGATTTAACTTTCTGCAATGCTGGAAGTGATCTATGAACATGAAAAGATTAAGATACTTCATTGTAGAGGATACACAGGTAGTGCTGTTATGTATTTCTGCAACAAATAATTCAAGCTTTGAAAATGAACAAATAAGTATTTGCATTGTTATCTCCCAGCACTTAAAAACACTTTTGTCGAATATTTCTACAGCTAGTTACTGAATATGTATTAAATATGTAACCAAACAACTCCCCTGAATGCACATCAACAGATGATTCCTTTGTCTTTCCGTACTCACATTCATACAACATTGCAAAATCAGTTGTTTACATGTTTGCAAATCACGAAGTCTCAGCAGGGACAGGCGTGTACGGTGGAATACAACCCTTACATGGTACAATATACTGAGCGAGCACCAATATTTTTAAAGCTCTGCTGTCTCCTTGAACGTACTGCGAAAACAGTCAAAACTGCTCTCACACAGTCAATATTAATGCATAATACTCATAATTGTGCAATGAATATTGAGTGTGTGAAGCTACCTTAACCAGACCTCAACTAATGCTCCTTACATAAGAACTTTCTCGTACTTCATCTTGTTACAGACACTGGCATTCTTGCAATACCATACAGTGCTTCCACAAGTACAAAAGTCATGCTTTTTCAGAAGTACATTTGACTCATTTCATGATTAAAAGTGCATTCTGAGAAGCTACATGTATTTTGCTACTGCTATTTCCATTTCTTAGATAACTTATCTTCAAGGAGATTTCCAAACCATACATCTTTTTTGGGTCAAGTGTTAATATGCCCAACAGGCCAACCTGAACCTCTCTGACTATTTTACTGGAAATAAATTGACACTGGCCATTTTGCCTCCTAGCAGTAGCTGGGATAAACAAGTTGACTTAGGCAAAGCCTCATTACACTTGAATGTGTTTAATGCAACAGAGATGCATCAAGCACACAGGATGTCACCCACTAAATGACTCCAGATCACACTTCTAGACTGAAGTTCACCTTACATAGATTTGTACCATCCATGCATTTGGATCATCACTGTCTGACAAACAATTATCTACTGGTAAATTCATCACACTCATCCACGACAATGTCAATGTTTGCAACAACTACAGTAGTACCATCTAAAGTGTCCCCTCCTTCCCAACCCAAGTTTGACCCTAAATTACTAATATCTCTACAGGCCCCCCTTCATTGAACACTTTTTGCTACATACATATTTGTTTGCTCTGACTCCAATGTTGGACAATGCCTGGTACAATGTTCTCATTACTTTCTTTTTTCTAGTCTGCTGTCACAGGTGTACAATACTGATACATGCATTCTGAGTACATTAATGCCTGTATTGTTAGCCACAGGGTTTACATCACAAGTATACTTCTGGCACTGGCCTCTTTTGTTTGGCTGGAGCTCAAGTGGGAGCCACTGGCAAGTTGCAAAGACTTGTCTGCAGAGGGAGTTGGTGGACAGCCAGTTCGTAAGTGACACAGAGAGACAGTAGGCAGAGGACCAATGGGCATCGGTAGAGCGTCATAGGTGGGGGTGCACCCGGGTGGATGTGGTGACTTCGGAGTGTGTAGTGGCTGTTGCAAAGCTTCACGGGAGCTGTGCGTTGTGTGGCAGAACTGGGCTTTGTTGGGGCAATATGTGTCATCTCAGGGAATAGCTTGCAGCATTCAGTCCATGTGAGCTGCTCTGCTAATTGTTATCCTTCTCGGTGAGTCTCGTTATTTTAAAGGTTCTGTTTGGAAGTTGTTCAGTTTTCACTATTAATGGTTACTGTCAAAGCTCTCCTATCCGCAACATACTGAGCTCCTACACCATGTCAGCATAGTTGTTATTTAACTTGGCTCAGTTGTGCCTGTCTTCTTAGGCCTCTCCAGCACCTCACATTCTATGAAACTTCCAGCTTGCTAATTGGTCACTAGTACCATAATTCTGGAAGTTCTTCACCTGACCTGAAAGGAGGATCTAGAAGATAAAGTCTCAACATATCAGGGTAGGTCAGTGTTCTATCTTTCCCTTACATTGCTGTTTTCAGTGAATGTGTTTCATAGCAGTCTTTGGTTCTACAGGGGTAGATGCAGCAAACTATGTTAAAGAGACCTCTCTCCAGCAGTTTGTGTTTACACAGGAA
Source organism: Schistocerca americana (assembly GCF_021461395.2). NCBI lineage: Eukaryota > Metazoa > Arthropoda > Insecta > Orthoptera > Acrididae > Schistocerca > Schistocerca americana. The sequence continues at coordinate 171,676,255 of NC_060128.1, read as the reverse complement.
GCCAACAATATTTCCATCATTTTAACATTGAGAAATCATTGTGAATAGTAATAAGAACAATAAATATACATTTCACATGGTGGATAGGAAAGAAATTTCAGATTTTAGCGGATGGTGGTTGGATTTCTACCTACAGCCTTGCCACAGTGGTAACACCAGTTCCCGTCAGATCACTGAAGTTAAGTGTTGTCGGGCTTGGCTAGCATTTGGATGGATCAACTGGCCAGGTCTGCCAAATTATGTTGGCAAGTGGGGTGCACTCAGCCCTTGTGAGGCCAATTGAGGAGCTACTTCATTGATAAGTAGCAATCTGTAGAACGCCAGTGTTATTTCTCCTGATAACGATGTTCTCCTGAGTAGTCCCTGCCCTGATATCCAAATGGGGGACTATTTTACCTCTGAAATATCTTACACAAGAGGATGTCATCATCACATAACCACACAGTAGAGCTGCATGCCCTCAGGAAAAATTATGGCTGTAGTTTCCCCCTGATTTCAGCCTTTCACAGTACCAGCAAAGCACAGCTGTTTTGGTTGATGTTACAAGGCCAGGTAAGTCAATCATTCAGACTATTGGTCCTGCAACTACTGAAAAGGCTGCTGTCCCTCTTCAGGAACAACATGTTTGTCTGACCTCTCAACATATACCTCCTCCGTTGTAGTTGCACCTATGGTACAGTTATCTGCACTGCCTCCCCACCAACGGCAAGGTCCACGGTTCGTGTGGGGTGGGAGTATCACCATAGTGCCCAGAAATGAGGAATGTCCTACCAACAATCAACCCATCCCTCTTAATGTGGTATTCCATCACCCATTCAACCAATCTGACATCCTGGTCCATCCATATGCCACACCCACTCCCAACATCGTGCCACATCCCTGTGGAAGACTCAGGTGCAAAACCCATCTGATTTACACAGCTGTCGCATCCTGCTAAACACCTATAACAGGTGTATTCTATACCATCAGAGGCAGGATCAGCTGCGAAAGCACCACGGCACATACCAGCTTTACTCCAATTTCTAAGCAGCATTTGATGTGTGTATGACCACCAACCAGCTGTCCACCAGAATGAATGGCCACCACTAAATTGTGGCCCAGAGCAGTGTTGACCACCTAGTGGCAGAACAGTCTACTGACGACAGCATGCTCAATTTCAATGGCTGTGTCGCACCTCATTCCTTCTAGACCCTTACCCCAGCACTAGCTTTTCTGAACTACGGGAGGAATTATCCTTGCAACACATCCTTTGTTCCAGTGGCCTCAATAACTGCTATCCCCTGCTCTGCACCCAATTCCACCCTGTCCCAGTACTCTACCTTCTCTCATCCTGCACCCACACCCTCTTCTCCCTCCTCTTTCTACATTCTGTCACCCACTCACCGACATCATCGCCATCATGTGCTGCGCTACCTCACCGACTCTGGAGCCCATGTGTTGCATATCTATCCTGCGCAGCTCCTGCTCCCCTCCCCCCCTCCCCCACGTTCCAGCCATCCCTCCCCAACCCTCCCTCCTGCTCCTCACCTTCTTTCTCACCTCCCTACGACCCCTCACCACAAGTCAAGTTGCAGAACTACAATCCCAAAATTGTGTATTCAGCAGGCACAAGGTAGCTGTACAGGTATGCAGTGTGTCTGATGGGGGGGGGGGGGGGAGAGGAGGGGGGCGGCATGCTATTTTTCAGCATTTAAAGATGCAATTTACAATAGGTGTTCACAGTGGCGGGTGCTGTGTAAGAGCACAAGAGGACGTGAACACCCTAACTTTTGACACCTTGTGAATTCATTGCTTATTTTTGTTTGAATACTGTGAACATAGCATAGATGCTGGAATCTGAAAGAAGCAGCACTTACATCTACTGTGCTACTGCCTCTCTAGACTCCGTGAAACTTGGCATCAGGGTCTCATGCACATCTTCAGTTGTGCACGTTTTAAGGAGCTTTTGCGCATGTGCAACTCGTGGGACGTAATTGCCTTATGCACCAAATACATGTAGATATCACAAACAATGTGCATAATTCACGATGAGCACAGCTACCCCTTGCCACTAAGCTAGAAGTTTCCATCAGTGCCACTAGATGGTAGCACACTGCAGCAGAGTTTTATTCCCGTTCACTTGACATAAACTCTGCTAGATGATAGCACACTCCTCAGATATGCTGATTCTCTCACTATATACTACGGTAAAATCACATCGGACTTCAGTATATGTTAAAATTGTACTGACAGTAAACCTATTTTGTAGATTTCTAAATGAGTTACAGTATACTAAGTTATGAATTTTATGATACAGTAATCCATTTGAGGCGCTGAGAATCATAACGGCCTAAAGCGCATCACCGTCGATTGAAGCATTGCATTTATTCATTCTTCTGGACTCTGTTGATCTTATGGTGCATCAGCTTTATCTGTGCTGTAGTCCCACACTGAACATATGAAACTTCACAAAAAGCTGTATCACTGGTTTCTGGTACGCTCTTAAAAGTGGAATTGACAGCGTTGTTCTTTAGGTCCTTATGGATCTCAGCACCTCATCTGCATTCTAGTCAAGTACCATGTTGATAAACATTGCTACTTGAGTTTAATCATTTCTACAAACGGCACTTTGTGTTTAGAGTTGGTTGTTTACTGTGTGGGAATTGGCTTTCATGTGCAGTGTAAACATGAAATAAGTTGCATCTATTTTAAATGCTTACAGAAAAGTAAAGCTGTGAGGAGAGGTCGTGAGTCATGCTTGGGTAGCTCAGTCAGTAGAGCACTTGCCCGTGAAATGCAAAGGACCTGAGTTCGAGTCTTGGTCCAACACACAAATTTAATGTGTCAGGGAGTTTCGTATCAGCATGTACATCACTGCAGAATCAAAATCTCATTCTGCAAACAGAAAAGGTAAATCACCAGGAAAAGTTAGCCGCAAAGGAACTAGGGCCTCCGAGAACAGATTCCTTGATTGAGAGAGTGATGAAATCAAATAAGTGTGCCTACAAGCGAACATTTAACAAGGAAATGTACAGTCAGCACAAGTTGTTGTGTGAGTGCAGCGTAAGAATATCAGATTTTCAGGCCAAAAGTAACATGAACTAATACATCTGTTAGGGATCTTGTACATTTGTCCCAAAGACTGGAAAAGCACAAAAATTCCCACAAACACAAAAATGCAAAGTGGAGAGCTGTGAAAGCTTACATGTTATTTCATAACTGCCCTACACTGTACTCAATTATGTACAAAACAACAAAATTCCACAACAATAATTCTTTCTTTTGTCAGACAAGTTATGAATCTTTATTATTATCACCACCACCACCGTTATTATTACTGGCAGTGGTTGTAGTTGTATAAACTTGTTGATAAGCATAACTGTTGTACAGCAGACGCTATTAATTTCAGACATTCAAATTTAACTGAATCTAAAAATTTGTATGAATGTGTACCCACAAGCCACCACTGGGCATTCGATAAGTAATGTGACACATTTCTTTTTTGAAAGCAGGTTTGTTTTATTCAGGCTTCCAATACACCATATCCCCCCCCCCCCACTCTTCTTGCTAAGAAACCCTATTTTTCAACATAATCTCCATATGCAATGTGGTGGCTTTACTGGGAGGGCTGCATGCCCACATGGTATTGCTCTACTGGTCAACGCTCAAGCCAACATCTTGTTGCATCAGTAACCTCCCCACCATCCACATACTGCTTCCCACAGAGTGCATTCTTCACTGGACCAAACAGATGAAAGTCAGAAGGTGCGAGATCCGGGCTGTAGGGTGGATGAGGAAGAATGATCCAATGAAGTTCCATTAGCTCCTCTCCGATGTGCAGAATTGTGTGAGGTCTTGCATTGTCATGGAGAAGGAAAAGTTAGTCTGAATTTTTGTGGCAATGAAATGCTTACGTCATTTATTCAATCTCCTGAGCGTAGCGCTGTACACTTCAGGGTTGATCTTTGTGCCGTGACAGAAGACATCAAACAGAATAACCCCTTCAGATTCCCAGAAGACCATTGCCATTACTTTACCAGGTGAGGGTTCATCCTTTAACTTTTTCTTCAGAGGAGAGATGACGTAGCTGCCACTGAAGGGATTGCTGTTTTGTTTCCGGTTCAAGATGTTTGACAAAAAACGGTCACAATTAGCCTCGTAATGCACAAGCAATTCCACATCTATGGCTCCTAATCACTCTTTGTGGTCTTCTGTTAGGCAGCCAAGAATCTAGCAGATGCATATCTTTGACTACCCCAACTGGTGGAGAAGTGTGTTAGCAGTATCAACAGAGAAATCCACATGCATAGAATGGTGTTTGATTATGACCCATCAATCTTGCATGAAATTATAGGGGCTAAAGCGACAATATTCCTTGACATCTCACAACAAATTCTTCATTTTTTCAACCAAAATCAGCTGAGAAAAAAAGGGTTGCATCTCTCATTGAACGTTTCTCGTGTGTGTTTCTCAAAACCTAGCCTACGTTAATATGGGGTCTGTCAAGACAGTACCCCCCCCTCCCCCCCCCCCTCTCTCTCTCTCTCTCTCTCTCTCTCTCTCTCTCTCTCTCTCTCTCTCTCACACACACACACACACACACACACACACACACACAAAAAAAACTTCAATTCCTCTCAACTGCCTTCTTAGGGAAATACAGCAATGAAGGGTATATGGAATGGGGCACAATTGCATATGAGGGGCTTAGGGATGTTCTACATGCCTGTTCTGAAGAAGAATGTAACTCCAGAAGCTGATCTATGGTACTGAACACCTCACCTGTTGGGCTATTTGCTGCCCAATGCCTCACTGAATGGTGAGCAGTTCTCTTCTTTCACTTGACACTGATTTTTCCATATTACCATTCACAGTAGCACCTACTTTTAAAATCGGTAAATTTTCAGCACTTTTTTTTAACTGATTCATTTTCATTTTATTGTCCGTGTCCATAAAACAATCACTTTGACGTTTTGTCTAAAACTTCAGTATGTGCACTTGTCAGGCGAAGGAACAATACAATTAGCGCTAAGCAAAGGGTGGTAAAAAGACTACTCAGTCACAAAGGATTTGAACTGTAATCACAGGCATCATGAATCAGATGTATAAAGGGAATATATACAATAATTACCTTATTCCATTTAACAGATGGAAAGAGAGTAGCTCGAACAACAAATTTTGCTGAATACAAAAGTTCCTGATACAACAGAGAGCTAAAAATACAAAGAGAAAAGAAACTAAGAAATTCCCCAGCATGCTGATGCACAAAAATGAAAGATGAACATGTGAGCTACCTATGACACAACAGCATTCCACTGATAGTTAAGAATGAAGATTATTAACTGAATCAAATGCAAAGCAAACATACTATTACAAGGAATGAATATAAGCACATATTCAGTCCTTAACATGGCAGCTCAGTCTGTACTGCATTATTCCATAAACTCACCAAAAAGATAATGGAAGTATTACACAAATGAGAAAACAGTGTGTAATGTAATTATAAGACATGACGGGACATGCAGGATAAGAAAATAATTCAATTAGTAAACCAGACATCACTTTTCCCTCTGTTGTGTAACGATGTTGCTGTGTGTAACATTTCATTTGTGCATGTACAGAACAGAATACTGACAATATTTATTCTGCATGTCTTAGTATTTTGCAATGTAGGTAGTGATGACTGACTTATCTAAAGCATATCCCAAGGTATGGGTAGGTTTGGAGATGACTTATATTTTGAATTGGCAAAGCCAAAAAATACGAAAACTTAGTTGTGGTGACATTCTAACCTGGATCATAACCTTGCATGTAGGTTGCGCAAAGAATGCAATGACACATGCATATCCATAATTGTTATAGAACATATTTTATACATATATATTGCATTTCAATGAGTGATTTATGTTTGCAATTTTACGATGATTGCAAGTCAAACCAAATGAGTAGTATTGGTAAATCCAATGTACCCTACACCACAGGCACCTTCTGTAATGCTCAACCTGTACATGAATATCAAACACGCTTGTGTGTTCTGGGCATTGAAAAGAAAGAAAGGTACCTGGATACAAACAGAATAGTAGTAAAACTTTACAAAGGGCCATCAGAGAAATCTAAGACTGTGGAACAGCTAAACTGTGAATCAATGTTCATATGACTTTTTTAAAATTAAATCGTGGGGATAGCGAGCTGGATCGGTCAAGGTAAGTGATCAGTTTTTACTATTACCAAAAGTAATAACACATTTGCTCTTAATCATACAAGCATAGGTATTGCCAACATCTGTGCATGGGTGGCCCATTGTATACTTCAGCCATAATATTAATTCAAGTGTTCACTTGCAATAGAGCTAGAAATGTGAGTAGTAACATATACTTCATCAATAATTAAAAAGAGATCAACTTTCTAAAATTCCTTACTCTGTGAAACGGGGGGGAAAAAAATCAGCTTGTGTTTGTAAAACATGGGTGGGAATAAACTAAATGGGAACACAACTAACAATTTAGTACAATGGATAAGAAAATCAAATCTCTGAGTTACACTTTCCCCATCACAGAATATGTTTAAAATGGTCAGGGATAGCACCATGAAACATTTTGAGAGTATGTAAATTAAAGGTCTAATTTTTTTTGTGCCATATTTAAATTATGAACAAGGCATATTTCATTTCAGTGCGGACTGTCAACAAGCTACCGAGTCGCAGTGTTTACAAATATCCACTAAAATAGGAGTAGGGTAAATTTTAAGTAGTGAGTTCCACAAAGGACTCAATCCTTCAGTTTAAATCTTTATTTATCCACAAACGTACATACTGTATAAACTTACTCATCTTTTCCTTAAAACTCAAACACTTAACCAAAACAAACAAAAAAATTGGAGCTGCGAGCACCATATTCAATAAACGCACATTACATATTACAAAGCGTAGGCTCAGAAGTGTAAACGTACTGACGAACTACATATATCAGCCAGCTCTGAGAGTTAGTGTTGTCGTAACATGTGTATTTACAAGTATATTTTGGGAGCTAAATGTCAATATATCTGCTCTTATTTATCGGCACTCACTTGCATCACTGGTCCGCGACCGATTATAGTCTCACCAACCGGAATATCAACTTCATGTTTCGCGTCTCCATCTAACCGCACGAGTGTAATCTTGCTCATTATACGAAATTATTATTAAAATGTAATTGGATTTAATCAAACAGAAGACGAAAGGAAGTAAAAGCATAACAAATTTTCTTTTGCGCCTGAATAAAACCAGTTACCATGACAACCAAAGATCACATACATGATACGTGTTACACTGTTACTGAAAGTCTGGTTTCCTTTCTGTGAAATTATTCGTAATTTCAATAGTTTCAATTTAATTACTTAAAATTTGAGGCTTCACCATTGATTTTGATACATTTTTCATTTTGATTTAGAGGGTTAATCATCTTACCTACTCGTTCTATAATCACTCAGAAAAAATTTCCATATCCTTTCACTATCAATTAAGAATTTACCAATTAACATAAAAACAGCAAAACTGAATGCGTATTATTGTGACTGACATCGCAATAACAATTTTGCTAGTTCGACACGTTGTGGAACAGTAGTAAGCAAAACATGTACATAGAATTAGTAGGAGCATAAAATTTCAGAGTTACTTTTTTACTAGATGTTCACTTAATGATTAATTTTCCTTTTTACTTAGCTGCGAAAGACATAATTTTTGTCCTCCCTCGCGCAGGAGTGTCTCCCGACAGTACGCACAAATGGAATATCTCTGAATGTAAGCTCTGAGATGCCTTCAACAACTTTGGCATACACATCTCTTTCCTGTTGATCGTAGAGGATTCGGAAGGTAGGAACGTTTGTAATGATTAATGTATCGGGTTGTATATTCACAATCTGTTGACCAGTGTCGATTTTCTTAACTATTATTAATTTAATGTGTGTTTGTTAACAGTTCCGTATGCTACTGTAATAGTTTAAAGAAATTAGTACCCTAAATATGTATCTTTAGATTACGGAGATCATGGCTGCAACGTGTTCACATAAATTTTATAACCCTCTTATATTTTAGTCAAGCGTTGCTTATATTAATGATCATTTTATTATGCCATTTTCTTGGTTTTAATATTAATCGCTTTATTACAGATTGGTACCCCATTCCATAGTCGGCCATGGGGGCCTATAAGTATATTCAGGAACTGTATAGAAAGAAGCAAAGTGATGTTATGAAATTTTTGCTTCGTATAAGATGTTGGCAATACAGACAGCTGACGAAAATGCATAGGGCCCCTAGACCCTCACGACCAGATAAAGCTCGAAGATTAGGGTACAGAGCCAAACAAGGTTTGTTGACTACTTTGTGTGTTAACCTACAATTACCAGTGATGATGATTTGTACATGCACCACGCTTACCTCGTGTGTGGGGATATACTGTACCGCTGATAGTTTCCGATAGGTTTTGTAAACTGTTCCATATGAACATCGAGATACTAACGTCTTCATATTTCAGGATTTGTCATCTACCGCATTCGTGTTCGACGAGGTGGTCGTAAGCGCCCTGTACCAAAGGGTGCTACTTACGGAAAGCCTAAAAGCCATGGAGTTAATCAGCTGAAGCCCACACGTAACTTGCAGTCCATTGCTGAGGTCAGTTTCCGAAAATCTGCTAAATACAACTGCTTTGAAATGCAACTTGTGATATTTGTAATTTGACTACGCCGTGAAAAATTGTCTTTGGAGTTATTTTCTTCTACTTTTCTGCAAAAGACCTCGGAAGGAGCGATGTATATGATGAAACATCTAGTGGACTGAGAGTTATGATTGAGTGATCTTCCTTGGATGTCTGATACTCCATAAACCATTCATATATTCGGTTTTTATCTTTCGAATTTGACTAATTGTATGAAATACTTCCTGCAGGAACGAGTTGGAAGGCGTTGTGGTGGTCTGCGAGTGCTTAACTCTTACTGGGTTGCACAGGATTCCACATACAAGTATTATGAAGTAATATTGGTGGATCCGGCTCACAAGGTTAGTTTTCTTACCTTTCAAGCAGTGTTTTCTTGAACATAGTTTGTCTACAAAATGTTTATTATTTGTGTAATATAATTTCTATAATTGCTTCTGTGACCTATGTTTTGTTATTGAGGAGAGTATTGAAATGCAAATTGCTGTGGTAGAATCTTCTGTTGATGTAGGTCACATTGTCTAGGATACACCCAGGCCATTTCCTTGTAGCTTTAGTTATTAACTTGTCCTCTGACCTTGGTTAAAAGAACAGAACTTGTATCACTCATCTATAATGAGTTGACTGTTACATCAATGTTATTGAATAGACGTATTTGAACACATTCCTTGGATTTTGTGACTATTAACAAACTGTTGCGAAACTTGTGTGTGTCGCATGAAGCCAATTTGAAACTGCAACATAACAAAAGGGTTGATGCCCTGACTTTTCCTTGGGTGTTGACTTGACACACAGATTTACATTGTGTATCGTGCTTGTTCCATGTAAACTGTCAGTTATTACATGCTTATTGGCTAGGTGAAGTTGTTTGTTTTACTCTGAAATTTTTGTGCAGGTTCTTTTTAAGAAATCTGGCCTGCTGACACTGTTTCTCCTTTTCAATATTTGGGTATCTTTGAGAAAGAACATGAATGCTATCTAGGTGAACGGCTGATCGTTGCAATTGAGTTCAACATTGAATTAATTGGACAAATTTGCTACCCAGAAATAGGCCTAAGCAGTTTAGTATACTGTAAATATATTTTACTCTACATAAGCCAGGAAGTCTCTCCCGATTGATAGCTCATTGAATTTTGGGATTCCCGGCTCCACATCTCTTGCAGATTCCTGCTGGAAACCAATCTCGTAGGGTCATTGCATTTGTTTTTACTTCCTTTTGTGGGGTATGTTGTTCTGTCCAATAACATTCCTTACATTCACTTTGATCTGTACATAAACTGATGGTGGCTCTGTAAACCAGTATTTTTTTTTACTACTGGCAGTGGCATTGGACAAAAGTATTTTTTCATGTGCACAACTTTAACTATGTGTTTCAGAATGCATATAAGTGGTTGAAGTGACTGGACTGCTCACCTTGAAATGTTGGTTGAGATAATACTGATCCATAGAGTAGCCCCAAGTCTAGATGAAGCTGTAAGGTGAGAATTTGGTTGAAGAGTGGAAGCCAACAAATGTAAATGCAAGTAATGGTTGTGGTGACAGATTGTCCTGTAGTACAGCCTATTGACATCCACACCATAATGAAAGGCACTTTCCCATACTTAAAAGTATCTTCCATCATAAAAGTAAAACTGCAGGGTACACACAATATACACATATTGTAAATACTGTATGAAAAATGCAAGGGGATCTATTATGTAACTTTCACCCATACAAGTGGTAAGTTTTCAGCTGCTGCAATTGTCTTTGTTGGACTTTCCTTTCAACAGCTAACATTTGTGCGAAAACCATACACAGAACAGTGAAAGTGTTTTTGTACAGAAAATAGTAAATATGAATACTTGTAGCTGTAGGTGCCTAAGTGTGTGTCAATTGTAAAGCTGTTTGTAAAGTTCTAGTCATTTGAGTTACAGAGTATGTGAATATGTTCATGGCAAATGAGTGGAATAATTGTCATAAAAAGCACGCAAATTGTAAATAGTACTATCAAAGTCTCCCACTTGTTGTCTTTTATGTATTGAAGCAGCATTTTATTGATTAGTTGCAACATTTAAAGAATGTGTGGCAGAACACATCAGTGCAGTGTAAGAGTTGTAACATGTAATTAACATCAGCAGGTGAGTGCTGAAGATCAGTGTAGTGAGTTTTTTCAGAAATATATTGGGACATGCAACAAAGCAGCTGCACAAGTAGTTATTGGGGTTTGAAGAGGTGGTGAAATGTTGCTAACTGTGGTCATACCCACGTTTTCTTCTAAATGTGCTCACACTGTAAATCAGCATATTTGAAAATGCTTAATCTGGTTAAGAATGAAAGTTGACAAGGCATAAATTAGCCAGATGTTAACTGAAAGTGGTTGTAATTTTAATGTATTGGTATCTGACTTCCTGCCACTGTTGCACAATAAACTGTACTGCAAAATATGTCTTGGCTAAACCTTGAATACACTGTATCATTGAAATAGTAGGCTTTTATAATATGTAATTATAAATACGTTATTCCGAATTATGGCATATTAGCTTAAGTGACAATGAACTTTTTCTTCTTGTTCAGAGGGGCAGTGAAACCATATTATTTGCTGTCACAAATATTTGGCTATTGTTCTCCGAATACGTCACACTTTCTGGGTGTGCCATTTTTCCGAATGTCTTGTGATTTTAGTGTGCGGTTAGGATGGAACCTGAATACAGTACGAATTGTCACAAAACACTTTGTTGTGGTGACACTGATCTGTAGCATAGTCTAAGGTCTAGGTTAAGTAAGGTTAACAATTTGGTTGCAAATTGGTGAAGCCTAGAAATGTGAGAGCAAAAGACCTGATTGTGGTGACAGGCTTACCTATATCACAGTAGTGAAAGTGTAACCTTGCTTTTCAGGAACAATAGGCATTTTCTCAAGTACATTGAAATTCTGTAGGATGTTGGTATAGGACACAGCCTCAATTGATAGAATTACATATTTCCTGTTTCATGAAACTATTAATTTTTAAGCAAATATAGCTTGTTGTGGCTAGTTCGTAGCATGCTCACATTGATTGTTGCAGAAGGGCCACATGTGACATTGTTCCACCAGTGTTGATACTGTATCGAGAACTGATGTATTATGAAATTTCAACTTCGTAAACTCTGTAAGATTTTCCTGTTCACACACAGAATGTGGAGAGAATTAAGGAGGTTATTTCGTGGGTTACCTAGCTGAGTGTACACTGAGGTTGAAAAGTCATACCACCTCCTAATAAGTCAGACCACCTTTTGCCCAATATAGATAGTTCAACATGTCATTGGAATTCCCTTGCAGAAATACTGAGCGATGCTACCTTTGCGGCCATCTATACTGAGCGATGCTACCTTTGTGGCCATCTATACTGAGCGATGCTACCTTTGTGGCCATCTATACTGAGCGATGCTACCTTTGTGGCCATCTATACTGAGCGATGCTACCTTTGTGGCCATCTATACTGAGCGATGCTACCTTTGTGGCCATCTATAATTGCGAAAGTGTTGCTGGTACAGGATTTTGTGCATAAACTGATCTCCCAATTATGTCCTGTAAATGTTTGATGGATAGCCATCATTGGCCTGAATTGTCCAAAATGTTCTTCAAACCAGCCACAAATAGTTGTGGTCCAATGACATGTTTGGAAACATGAAGTCGATGAATGGCTGCAAATGCTCTTAGTAACTGTACGTAACCATTTCCAGTCAGTGATGGGATCACTTGGACCAGAGGACCCAGTCTGTTCCATGTAAACACAGTCCACACCATTATGGAGCCACCACCAGTGTGCAGAGTGCGTTATCTGCAAATAGGGTCCATGGTGTCTGTGCTGCACTTAAATTGTATCCTCAGGTCTTACCAATTGAAATTGGGATTCAATTGACCAGGCCAATTCTGCAGTCTAAGGCCCAAGCAATATAGTGATGATCCCAGCAGAGGCACTACAGGCGATATTGTGCATTTAGCAAAGGCATGTGTTAGTTGTCTGCTGTCATAGCCCATTAACACAAAGTTCTGCAACACAGTCCTAACATATATGCTCATCACACATCCCACTTCATTTGTGTGGTTATTTCAGTAAGTGTTGCTTGTCTAAGTGCAAACAGCTCTAAGCAAATGTGACTGCTCTCGGTCATTGCGTTCAGGCCATCGGCCACTGCATTGTCTGTGGTGAGAGGTAATGTCTGAAATTTTGTATTCTCAACATGCTCTTGATGATGTAGTAGATCATGGAATATTGAATCCTGAAACAATTTCTGGAATGAAATACACCATGTGTCCGGCTCCAACTACCATTCCATGTTCAAAGTCTGTTAATTTCCATTGTGCAGCCATAATCATGTCGGAAACCTTTTCATGTGAATCACCTGGGTACAAATGACAGTTCTGCCAATGCATTGCACTTATACCTCGTGTACACTATTGTTACAACATGAATTTTGTCACCTCAGTGTATGTTCTGTTGAGGATATTGCTTGACACAGACATTACACCTTTTTTCTTTTTTTCCCCCATTGAAGTGAGTAAACTTTGTCTGGCAGAACTGTAGTGCAGTAATTCTTTCAAAAATGCTGCAAGCATCCGTTTTGAGGAAACCAGCACGTCCACTTTCCTCAACACTAAAGTTGTGGTATGGCATCAGTTTACTTGGTTCTGTACACTTTGTAGATTACTTTAGGACATACATTTTGTTCCTGTTTCATGCTAAATATTTTTTTATCATTTGTGTATAAGTGCATTGAAAATATGGATAATGTGAATGGCTGATAAGTCACATACAGTGTGCTCGGATTCTGTGGTGTGATTGGTTGATGATCATGTCTTGCTCTGTGATCCTCACAAAAGCACAGCACAATCTTGGGTTCAGTTGCTGAAGCTATTGTGCCTTATTTGCTGCATTCGTATTTATGCTCGCGTATTTCAAAAGTAGGCAGTTTCAGTGGTCCATCGCATTAGTGATATATCCAAGCAACTTTTTTGTTCTTCTGTTCGTTATACTCAAGTGCCAGGTGATAGTGGTATGTAAAGATAGTACATTTAGTGTTCATACTGCCATTAGGATACCTTTAGTTGTTTGATACGGCATTGTATGCCAAAGGCAAGGTTGCGGATTTAAAGTCTCTGTTGTTAGCAATAGTTTAATCTGTAAGGCAGTGTCAAAGTAGCACACTGATAGTGGCAAAGTGACAGATTTATTTTGGAATTGGTTGTTTTATTCCTGTGGGTTTCTTAAATTAGGCAGTATAACATTTGATGTTCCTTGTTGTATTTTTACCTGTGACACTGAATCACTTCTCCTTTATGGTTTAGCAATACGCTTAACAAGTTAACCAAAACTTCTATACACTTGGAAATACTTTTCTTCATGAGAGGAGAGGAGGGGAGCAGGCAGTAGTAGTCAAAAGTATACAATGCATTCTTTTGCTGATTCATTGATTCACAGAACTTAGGTATTCATTTCTGCATGCCTTTATATTTTTGCAGGATGTTTTGCCTGACGTGCACCAGAGTTTTAAGTTTCATTTGCATTCCCTGATGCAATGAACTGATTTTTTTTCAAGATCAGTACTAGTCACTACATGTTTGAGGTGTAGTTTGTGATCCAGAACAATACTGGAACTGTTAGTTATCTTATAAGATTACTTCTATGGCAAATTTTTTGTTGCAGTGGCAGTTGACATCAGTTTGTGTGTCAGCATTAATATATATGAACTTAATAGTATAATATTGCAGCTGTTTAAGATTGTGTAAGGGAATTAAACACTTGGAAAAAATTTTGGTCTGTTTCTTGCAGGCAATTCGCCGAGATGCTAAGATAAACTGGATATGCAAACCAGTGATGAAGCATCGGGAGCTGCGCGGACTTACCTCTGCTGGTCGCAAGTCTCGTGGCCTCGGCAAGGGTCATCGCTACAGCCAGACCAAGGGAGGATCCAGGCGAGCCAACTGGCTCAGGAGAAACTCTCTGCAACTCAGAAGGAAACGTTGATTGTGTTTTGTTGGTGGAAAGCAATAAAGTTCTTTTTGTGGTCTTCTACTTTTCAGACTTCTCCCTCTTATTCATAATCCATTTCCCATGCTATGAGTTACTTTTGCCCTTTTGTACATTCAAAATTCTGAAACTTTTTGATGCTGATTGAATATTAATACTTGCTGCCAAGAAATACAGTGACCACAGGTGCACAATAAACAGCAATCAGTAATATCAAAAGACCACCATGGAATTACCTTTGTTGTGAATAGGTTTTTAAGCAATCTATCCAGAAGTTGACTCACATTACAATTGATAAATTGTAATAATGATCATTTTAGCTATTAGTTATTTTGGGTTCACGTTTGATTGAAAGTGGTGGGCGGACAGATGTAAGAGGAAATAAGGTAGTTTACAGGGCGCAGTAGTAATGGGATTTCTTCATCAATCCTCAAGGGGAATTGTCAAAATCTCTTGAAACATCGTGAGAAAGGTGGAACTGTATTGCTCTCTTCTGGCTCAACTTTAAGTGGACACTTTCGGGTTCCAGGAATATTTAAGTTATTTAGACTCGAAGAAATCACAGAACTCGACTCATCTTGAATGGTATTAAGAAACATGCCTGTATTTTCCATTAATAGGCTAATTCAGTTGCAGAGGAAATATTGCTGTGTTTTTCCTTCTAAACTTCGTATTCAAATTTTCTAATGCCAAGTGAAACATTGCAGTGATTAAAAACATTGTCTCTAGGAAATAGCTTATTTGGCTATTGATGAAAGCAACATATATTTGTTGAAGATAGTTTACAGATTTCACTTGTATTGACACAGCTGGAGTATGAGACTCATTTTATCGGGGAAATAATGGGCAATGTGACATTCATATACAGGTAGCAAATAATGTGTGAATGTGAAAAATTACAAAGTGATTCTAAGAATATTGCCACAAATTGTGTGGTCACTGTACACTCCAAAGTGGTTAGGGACAAACGTGTTTTTAGGTCATAATTACAGATTTTCACTGTACATTTACTCAATTCTAGCACAAGAATTTTACCACTGAAAACATAAAAAGAAAGTCCCAGATGTTTACCTGTGCTCCTAAAATGGATGGCTGTTTAAAATTTAGAGGCATTTTTCATTTCATATGTAAAATAATTATTACATTTGCAATATGTGACACAAATTCTTATGACACTCAGGTCTCCTAATCAAATTTGAAAATAAAAATGTCTGGGATATATTTTACTGTTGGTGTACTGAAGGTAGAGAGGAAGTGGTTACAGGATACAAAGAGAACAAATCTTAATACATTAATACCATCATTTAATGACACCAAGTTTTGTCCGTGACATACCTAGAAACAAAATTCACAACCACAGAAGATTAATAATGTGCCATTATTATACCTGCACTAGTAATTTACAGAGATTAGCTATTAGTTGATGCCTGACTGCCTTGCATCTTTGTCATCAGTACACTCTATTAGTATTAAACTGAGTAAAGCTCTCTTGTTGCTATCTGCGTCCCACACAGCAAGTATCACTTGGCATTATAATGCACAGTCCAGTCACATCAGTATTACTACATGTCCAAAGTCTGATAAATGATCTTTTTCAGCTTGGAAATTCAGGAAGTCAGTGAGGTTCTGGGAGGTACCAACAGGGATTTGGAACCGTGCCGACTCCAGTGCAGTGGACAGCTGCACTAGGCTTCTTACTGTTAGTTGGGGATTTATGCCGTGAACAGCCCAATCGAGGTGGTGGTCACCACAGTTTCTTGATTGGGCTTAAATCCAGCAAGTTTGATGGCGAAGGGAGTACTGTAAACTCATATTGGTGCCTTTTGAACCAAACATGTATACAGTGAGCTGTGACATGCTGCATTGACTGCTGGTAGATGCCATTTCTCTGAGGAAAAATACGTTGCATGCAGGGGTGGACATGGTTCGCAAGGATAGACACAAAATTGTGTAGATCCATTATGCCCTCAAGAATGAAAAGATCGCCAAGGGAATTCCACAGAAATATTCCCAGACATAGTGCTCCCTCCTTCACTCTGGACCATCATTGCTGCAGGGCTGTACATGCCAAGTCATCTGCCTATTGGAGCATAAAATGTGATTCATCTAAAAAGGACACCTGTCACCACTCAGTGGATGTCCAATTCCAGTACTGGTGTGCAAATTCCAGCATTTGTCAGCATGGGTGCATGAACCAGGTGGCTGCTACAGAGGTTTGTATTCAGCAACATTCGATGAACAGTGGTTGAAAAGATACTGTTGGTAGTCGCTAGGTTCATCTGGGTGGTCACTTGCTCAACAGTAGTGTGCCTCTTTGGCCATGTATCTCCACAGCTGTTATTCAACCCTGTCATCTACAGCCCATGGTGCATCAGTTACCTCAGTGGCGGTTTTGGATGGTGCCATATTGCAATGCATGGTATACTTTAACCATGGCAGCATGTGAAACGAACATAGCCATTTTGGAAATGCTTCCACCCTTGGCCTGAAAGGCAATGATTGTGCTCTTTTGGATGTCAGATCAGTCACTCCTGCTTCCATGTTACGACTGCACTGGTTTCCGCATCCCCTGGCGTGCGTTAGATACCATCCACTGCAAGTGCTGACATCTGTGTGTGGCTGTTGCACATTGATATCGACAATGGCCACATTAATGTAACTGAAGTGTGTAGATACAGCTTCATAGTAGCTGGATGTGAGGGATCTGTAATGTCATTAAATTTTCTGATGTGGCAAATGAGGGAGTTTTGCTACTGTGTGGTGGCAACTTTCAACTGAAGGCATTCCCTTAAGAGTTATCTGGGCTGGGCAGCAGAATGTAATGACTACACATTGGAAACCACATATTATTGGTGTTCACATTAAGACAGTTCTAATTGCTACCACCACCAACACTGTTTTCTCCACTTATTAATTTACTTCAAAACTGATTGTGCGACTATGAGGTTGTGCTGGAAAGTAGTGCCTCTTGAATTTTTTATGTGAAAACTCTTACCTCTTTTTAAATAAAACAAGTGTTCTGAATACTTCACATCTTTTTTGTTACGTCTACACATTTGCAGCACTCTGCCACTGGAGGATACCGTATTTACTCGAATCTAAGCCGTACCTGAAAAATGAGACTCGAAATAAAGGAAAAAAAAAATTCCCGAATCCAAGCCGCAAGTGAAATTTGAGACTCGAAATTCAATGGGGGGAAAAGTTTGAGGCCGCACCTCCAAATTGAAACAAAGTTGGTCCATTGTAATATGAGACACGATGTAGGTCGAATGAATGACGATACAGCTACAGTAGTTTGGTTCGAGTCGTGAGCTTAGCAGTTAAGCTTTACCAGGTAGCCATTGCTATGCGTCAGACGCTCTGTCCGCATTTATATGGGTACCTTTCCTTTTTCACGTGCTTCATCTGATTTAAATCGATTGCTTATTTTGCTTTGATCTGATAAGTGCTATTTTCTTTGTTATAGGTGTTTGTCACTCTAAGTTGAAAATGCATTACTGAACTCGTGTCATGCATTGTTTGTCGCATTCTGATAGTGAGTGTTTACGGCCTGTCGCCGCTCACGGCATGGCTTGCTTTTGTGTGCGCTACCGCCGCTTACAATTAAAAAAAAAAAAAAGGAATCGTCTCATTAGCGAAACAATGGCAAGAGACTGCTATTTGTTGTTACTTACACTGCTGCTTTCTTTGATAATGATCAACAAGAACCAAATAATAGACTGCGTATGATAGAACATGTTCTGAACGAGGGTTAGGCGAAAATTTTTCCCCGTTTGAAAATCTTGTGGCCGCTTCTTTAGTACATCAAATTCTGCACAGAAATTAGTCATCTTAGATTTAAAAATCTAGTCAGTTGCCGTGCTTCATTTCTGACTGTATCACTATTAGGCATAAGAATAATACGAATATAAACATGACACGATACGTATATTCTTCCGCGTTTGCTGTTGTCTCGCTCTCGTTTCGTAGTTTATTAGGCAGACAGGATTTAAACAAGATAGCAGCAAACACGAAAGAATACATGGCAAAATGTTTATATTTGTATTATTCTTATGGTGAAGAGAATAATGCATGTGATTCACATTTCATCAGGTTCCTATTAGCAACCATCTCTTCTCACAGGTAGGAAAAAATTCAGAATGTAGAGTTGACCATATTGACAAACATCCCAAACAGTCTTGCCAGTCTGATTTTCGTAGTACTTTGAAATTCTGCTACATTTGAAGATGAGCAATACGGAATTTGTATTTACTTCGTTGGATAATGTATGAAAATGCAGTGGTTGAAACTCGGGGCGGAGGAAAAAAAGCTCGTCTTCCACCTTTTTTTTTATTTACTGACACAGAGGCTTTGGCACCAGTATTTATCATTGTGCGTACAAAGCATGCCTGTGTAGTGCTACATGTATTCGACGGCAGAAGTTAGTTATGGTGGCACCTATCGACATTTTTCAGAACTTCCGCTTGCTTTGCATTCGATTCTAAGCCGCAGGCGGTTTTTTGGATTACAAAAACCGGAAAAAAGTGCGGCTTAGATTCGAGTAAATACGGTAATTGTAGCATTAACATGGAAGTGTGTAATGTAAATGCAAGTGTGTGAGAAACAGTACTCTGTAATAGAGTTTAAAAGTTGAGTTTGTCCATGCATGGAGCACCCTCTCGTTCAGCATGACAATGCCATAACACACATTAGCACTGTGAGATCTGCAACTGTCTGATGCCTTTGATTCGCTATCATCAGTCATCCTCCATACAATCCCAACTTTGCCCATCTAATTTTCATGTTTTTCCAAAATTTAAAGAACACCCCCGAAGACATCACTTTGATGGTGATGAAGTGGTGCAAGCAGAAGTGAGGTTGTGACTCTGTCAACAAGGTTAATGATCCTACAGTGATGGTATCAACAAACTGGTCTCTCATTGCGAGAAATATATAAGCCACCAGTGTGACTATGCTGGGAAATAAATATGTAGACACGATGCTTAAAGATATTTGAAAGAGTTTGAGAGATTTCACATAAAAACACAGGCATTACTTTTCAGCACGTCCTCAGATTTTGTTTCATCCACTATTGGATACAGCCCTTCTTCTAGACTCGACGTACAGTTCAGTTTCCAGCTTAACTACACCATGCTGCTTCTGAATATTTTTCCATGTCATCTACCCACCACTAATCAGATCATTGTGTCTTTTATTACTTCTTGCAATTGAGCAAAAAAGTTTCTTACTCCATTTACCATCTGTTCATTGGGCTGTATGTCCTATCCATCTTCATTTCTTTGTCATTACCATCACAAAAATGTCTTCCACTGTATTTTGTTCCCCAGTCAGTGTGTTTTTGTGTGTCTCATATTAATTCCTGTCATGCGTCTAGTATTTGAATGGTGTACACATTGGAGGTATATGCCCCACTGCTCGAAGTCAAAACCGATAACACACATGATTGTAAAATTTTGTATTCAGAAACATAAGACGTTCAATTTTGAAACTGTTGTTAGTTTGTCAAAAGCATGACAAGTCATGTTTGCTCATGTGTTTGCTTTCTTGCTGTTATCCAGTCATCTTCAACTGCCTCAAATTAAAAATGATTACCTAATTAATTTGCATATTTTCTTTTGTTTGTATTTGTTAGACATTTTAGGCATAAGTCACATTTGTTCTGTTAAATTGTTTCATTCATTATTGAAGTTCAACAGGAACAAATGGAAACACTGCAGTCTCGTCAGCACGATGACAGGGATTGAGGTATGTTCCTTAAACATGTAATCCTTTGTTTACCCAGTTTCAGGGTCTGAAAACTTCCTCTTGAACTGCTGGGAACTGTGATGGTGACATAGCATCCTGTAGCCCAACTTCTTTTAATTTTGTATTTCCTGCAGTCCTGACGATGCATAATGGAAACTATAGTATTGGCAGATGTATGATTAAGTATACTTAGGTGGGTTGTGGCAATGCCTCGGTTACTTGCCCCCCCCCCCCCCCCACTTGTTTCCAACGCTTCCCCACACTAATAATAAATGCAGGTTGGACTGCCGCACCCTGTAATTAACATTTCTGTATGATGGGTTAATGTAAACACAAGAGTAGCCATTGCAATATGAAATTCTGGCACATTAATAACCTGTGTAACTGCCAGAATGTTGAATCCAAGCATGGAAATGTACATGCATCGTGTTATGAAGGTACTGGATGTCAGTTTGTGGGGTGGATTTCCATGTCTGTTGCACTTAGTCACTCAATTCAGGGACAGTTAATGCTCCCTGTGGCTGGTACTGGTGTTGTCCGATATGTGCTCGATTGAAGACAGATCTGGGGTCAGGGGAATGCATGCTACACCTATGTGGCTCGGAGTTGTCCTTGAAGTAACCAATTTGAAACAATTCATTGCACCACTCTGGTGCCAACTGCTGCTCAGATTGCTGCTGCAGACGCTGTATGAGCTGCCAGGACCGTATGCTGATTACGCTAGATTTTTTCTTGGTAGTGCCAGATGGTCATCCAGAGCCGACCCTTCTTGCAACCTTACATTCTCGTGACCAGTGCTGCCAGCATTCATTTACAGTGGGTACATTCCAGCCAAATCTTTCTTCAGTGTTGCCGAAGGAACATCCAGCTTCTTGTAGCCCTATTACACGACCTCGTTCAAACTCAGGGAAGTGTTGATAATGACACCTTTGTCACCTTAAAGGCATTCTTGATTTACATCGTCATAGTGGCATTATTAGCACCACTCGTGCAACTGGTGCAAAATGTGAATGGACATCATATTTCAGATGTAGAAACATGCTTACCATCTTTCATTAATGTTGCACAGCTCTTTCTTGGTGTTGCCATTTTTTCCCTTCATTGTATATCAGAGACAAATGTGATTTTACACTTTTTGTGGGAAATCGAGCTACATTCGCAAGTACATGATTTTATCCACCATGCTATCAAAACACATTAAAATATTAAATTTAGCACTGCTCTCTTGTGATGTCCCTATAACTGTCCTACACAGCAAATATCGCCTGGCAGCATACTAGCTGCACGTATGTACTAACTAGACACCACCTGTAAAGTCATGAAATTTGTCTGAGGATGTAAATAAGGGAGTTGTGTTTCCATGTGGTGGCAACTTGCAACTCAAATAATCCCATTTCAAGTTATCTGGGCTTCGCTTTACAAAGCAGCATACGTAGTTAGACTTCGTACCACAAGAAATCAACATGGAATGAGGATACAATCAATGATTTTTCATAAAAAGTAACCATTTTCTACACAGAAAATAAAGAGACCTCTTTTCAAAAGCGAATATAAACAGCATTGTTAGACAATGCAAATGATCAACACTTGTACAGTGATAAGAAACATTGCCATGAAGCTAGGATAAAAGTTCGTCTAACACTTTTTAAGGCTAAAATCACTATTGGGTATCACTTAACACAAAACAGCCACTCTGCCCTCCATTATTTTAACTGCAGTTATACTTGGTGTCTTGATACAAATTTTGCCTTTGATATGGAATATCAGACCTTCGAAGATGTCTTTCAAAGCTCCAAATACATTCTATGGGGAAAATGTGTAGACCTTCTGGATCATGTTATTCAGTGTGCTTTGTGAAATGTTCATATCTCAATGTTTTATAAAGAATTCAAGAGAACAGTGGTTGAAAATTTTTTAGACAAAATATATGAAGAAAAAGTATGAGGACTGCATGTTAAAAAACTGACTGAATATCAGACTCTCTAGCAGAAAAGATTACAAAGACAGTAGATCAGTGTAAATGCCAAGCCTTAATGGTTCTGTGAAGTTTCTGTAATGTTTGTGACAACGAAAGTGAAATTATATTTGTTGGTTTTCTTATTTAGTGCATTCTCCACTTGAGTTTCACTATACAAGTGTGGTTTGAGAGGTCTGGTAAATTTCCATGAATGACTGGAATATTTTTCCTGCACCTTCATTGTTGGTAAGCTCGATTATTCCAAGGAGCATACAGTTCATTGTTGACAGCTGTCTGAATTGGTCAGTGTGTTGACTGCAAATGAAATTGGAGAAAACCGACTTCCATGCTGTTATCAAACACTTTCAATCAAAGGATTCAACTGCCACACAAATCGAAACAGAATTGGTTGAAGTTGAAGTGGGCTCTGCATCATCATTGAAGACCATTTACTTTTGGATTAACGAATTTAAAACTGGTCGGTCATGCACCGAAGATGAAGCGTATTCCAACTGTCCTGTTTTGGTCACCACTAAGGGAACCGTTGACAAAATCCATGCTATGGTAATGCAAGACCACCGAATAAAAATTTGTGAGGTTGCTGAGACTGTAGGCATGTCAACTGAGTGCATGCATAATATTGTGCGCGGAGAAGAAGCTGTGTGTGAGGTGGGTGCTGCAATTGCTCTCAGTCAACCAAAACCATATCTAGCACAACATCTCAACACAATGTCTGTTGATGCTTGATCACACTCCACAAGACTTTTTGCATTGATTTGTGACTTGATTAAATGTGGATCTGCCGTTACACACCAGAGTCAAAACAGTGAACAAAGGCTGGTGAAAATGCACCGGAGGAGGCAAAGACGACTTTGTCAGCTGGTAAGATGATGGTCACTGTTTATTAGGGTTCCCAATGTATAATCCTCACAGATTATTTGCAAAAGGGCAGAACTGTAACTTGATCCTACCATGCTTCATTGTACAAGTGTTTGAAACTTGCTTTGGGTTAAGAAAGACCAAGTTTGGCAGGCAAAAAAGTGCTCTTTTATGAAGATAATGCACCACCCTACAGGTTAGCGATAATTGCAAATGTGTATGAATTGGGCCCCGATCCACCCTATTCACCAGACTTAGCTCCAAGTGATTTATTCCTGTTACCTAACTTGAAACTTTGGCTTTCTGGGAAGAAATTTTCATCAACTGAGGAAGTGATAGTTGCAGTCAACAAGTATTTAGCAGAGTTAGACACAACCTATTTTTCTACTGAGATGAAAAAGCTGGAGGGTCACTAAATGGACTATGTTGAGAAGTAAGATGAGTTATTTACTAAATAAACAACTTTTTTTTTTTTTTTTTTTTTCTTTACACCAGACTTAACAAAGCAACCTCAGGCAGGGTGAACCAGAACTCTGTTGGCAAAAATTCTAAGGTTGTTTAAGGATATTCTCTGAGAATTTTGGTATAAGGGGACCAGTGGTCTCTGGTGGATTGTTACAGAGTAATGATGAAATCAAGTTTTATTCAGTTTGTCACCCCAGTTAATTTTATTTATGGAAATGCTTCCTTCACAACAGTGAAATAGTCTGTAATATGAACCACAGAATAATGCAACAAGTATCAGACAGATGCAAAAATAATGTAATGACGTTGCCATCGATGGGGAGAACATCTCAGCATAGTGCTGTGCCACTCTTTCATTGCATTTGGTGAATTCAAACATGAGGTGTATTTTGGTAACCCCTTATCAGTAAACTTATCTGTACTATGTAGTAATCACTGCTAACTAACAATTAACTCATTCGGAAAAAAAGTGCCAGAACTGAGCAGTACTGAGAGCAGTATTGAGAGTGAAGAGTAAAGTGGCTGTTACTGTTGTCAACAACAAGTGTTTTCAAACAAGGTACACATTGCTGACATTTGAATACAATACAAAATTTCATGAGGGTAAGAAATCAAAAGCAGAGCGATTATACTTTAAGGAGCCACTAGAGATCACGGGTGGCTTGTTTCAAAATATCGGAAAATATGTCTGAACAACCCCAGAATTTTTACCAGTATAGTTCTGGTTCACCCATTCTCTTGAAGGTGCTCAATTTAGTTCGTAAAAATTCCAGTATTTCATTTTAGTTTCATTCTATTACCAGAGTTGAGATTGGAAGCACTCACTTTTCATCAACTCTTCCTCGGAATTCTTAAGAATACCAAGCTACAAATGTTACTACTGTCTTGGTTTTTATAAATGAGTACCAATTTTTTCAGGACAGTCACAATTGTAAAAGAAACATTTTGTATACAGACAAGTGTATTTTTGATTAAACTAACAACAGTTCTAAGGAATAAATAGCTAATAGTGATTCCTGTTTCTTAGTTGTTTTTTTTAGTTATTAGTCATCTGACTGGTTTGATGCAGCCCACTGTGAATTCCTCTGCTGTGCCAACCATTTCATCTCAGAGTAGCCGTTACAGCCTACATTCTCAATTATTTGCTGGATGTATTCCAATCTCTCTCTTCCTCTGCAGTTTTCACCCTCTACAACTCCCTCTAGTGCCATGGAAGTTATTATGTGACATATTTATGTCCTATCACTCTGTCCCCTATTCTTGTCAGTGTTTTCCTCATGTTTATTTCCTCACTGACTCTGCAGAGAACTTCTTCATTCCTTATCTTATCAGTCCATTTAATTTTCAGCATTCATCTGCAGCGCCACATTGAAATGCTATGAGTGTCTTCTGTTCCAGTTTTCCCACAGTCGGTGTTCCACTACCAATTAAAGCCTATGTTTGATGCTAGTAGATTGCTCTTGGCCAGGAATGCCCTTTTTGCAAGTGCTAGTCTGCTTTTAAATCATCCTTGCTCCATTCATCATAGGTTAGTTTCCTGCCTAGGTAGCAGAATTCCTCAACTTTGTTTACTTCATGATTCCCAATTCTGATATTAGGTTTCGCACTGTTCTCATTTTTGCTACTTCTCAATCCATACATATTCTGTACCATTAGACTGTTCATTCCCTTCAACATATCTCGTAATTCCTCTTCACTTTCATAGAGGATAACAATGCCATCAGTGAATTTTAATCACACTCTTAAAGCTTACTTTTATTTCCATCGTTGCTTCTTTAATGTATAGACCGAATAGTAGGGGCGAGAGGCTACAACTCTGTCTTACACCTTTTTAATCTGAACACTTCATTCTTGGTCTTCGGTCTTTTTGTTCCCCTTTAGTTCCTGTACAGATTGCATCTTACCCATCTTTGCTTCAGAATTTTGAGCATCATGCACTATTTTAAATTGTTGAACACTTTTTCCATGTCAATAAATCCTAAGAACATGTTTCGATTTTTCTTCAGCCTTGCTTCTGTTCAGCCAAAATGTCAGAACTGGCTCTCTCATGCCTTTACCTTCGCTAAAGCCAAACTGATCATTGTCTCATGGATCCTCAATTTTCTTTTCCATTCTTCTGTACATTATTCTTGTCAGCAACTTGGCTGCATGGGCTGTTAAGTTGATTGTGCAATAATTCTCGGACTTGTCGGCTCTGGCAGTCATCGGATTTGTGTGGATGATGCTTTTCTGAAAGTCTGATGGTATACTACCAGTCTCATATGTCTACACACCAACACTAAAAGTCATTTTGTTGCCACTTCCGCGAATGATTTAAGAAATTCTGATGGAATTTTATTTAACCCTCTGCCTTATTTGATCTTTAGTTGTTCAAAAGTCTTTTAAATTCTGGTTCTAATGTTGGAGTCCCTGTTTCTTCCCTGTCAAATCCTGTTTCTCCTTACATCACGTCATCGGACAAATCCTACTTGCTTAAAAGCAAGGGTAGTAGCATTAAGAGTATGATGGGAATTCCATTGTTAAATGCAGAGGACAAAGCAGATAGGTGAATGCCTCTATGAGGAGGATTTGTCTGATGATCTGATAGAAGAAGGCTGTTTTGACTCTCCTGTATGCTGAGTCGGTCCTTCGGACCATCAATGCTTTTTCTATTTCTTCACATTTCTCATGCGGCCATTTCACCTTAGCTTCCCTTCACTTCCTATTTATTTAATTCCTAACAGACTTTTATTTCTGTATTCCTGAATTTCCCTTGTACAATTTTGAACTTCTTTCGTCAATGAACTGAAGTATTTCTCCTTTTACCCACGGTTTCTTCACAACTACCTTCCTTGTACCCATACTTTTCTTTCCAACTTCTGTGACTTAATGTTAGAGATGTTTATTCCTCATCATCTGAGCTGCCTACTGAGCTATTCATTACAGCAGTATCTAAAGCAGAGGTTCCCAAACTGGGGGGCGTGATGATGTTGCAAGGGGGGCGTGGGTGGAGTTAGTGGTATAAACCTAATATTTCTCTTTAATATCGATATTTTAATAAAAATTAATGTGCAGGTATTAATGATAGATTATGCTGCTAAATGCAATCGTTTGGCGTCCCACTTCCCGCAATCCTATCTCAATAACCTATCCTAGAACATACAGCTTTTGAAGATCACGTTTAGAATGTCACACACAGAAATTCTCAAAATTACGAAGGTGATATGCGTTAATTCTAATATATCAGATTTGTAAACAACTTACTTCTGACAATTGGAAAACAGAAAAGTCAGGTATTAACTATTCCATACATTTGTACACATGAACTGAACGTAATCATGTTACAACTTTTGGCCATAGTAGGTTATGTTCATAAGAGTAATAATCACTTATACCGTGTAACTGCAAAAATGCCGTTTTATTACCCTGTCAACCCACGGATCCCCATGTGATGCGATTACAGTGACTTTAATGGACTGTATACGCTTAAAATGAACTGGCGGGTTCGTAATTTGGACGCCAGGGTTATGCCCTTTGTCACCAGAAAAATGTGCACGACGTGAATGCGAAACTAGTACAAGTGTTCGTTCTGAGCAGAGTACTTCATACGCTGGCTCTCAAAAGGAAATATGCTAGGAAGATTATTTGAACTTCGAGATGAAGTGGTGCAGTTTTTGGAAAATAACAAACAAACTGAATTGTATGTGGAATTTAGAAAGCCCGGTGTTCATGTTGCATTGGCATATCTGTCAGATACTCTCGAATCTTTAAACACATTGAATTTCAAATTACAAGGTGGAGAGTCAAACATAATTTTTCATCGGGATGCCATCAAAGCATTTACTGATAAGTTGCAACTATGGAACGTAAAATTTTAGCCTGCAATTATTCCTGCTTTCCCAGATTGTTTGGAATCCTGGAAGAAGCCCGATTTCAAAACGATTTTAAGGATACTGATACTAAGAGTAAAATATCAAAAAATTTGCAGCACCTCACTGATGAATTCAAATGATACTTCCCTAACAGTTGTGATGATAAAATTTATTATAGGTTAGCGACGGAGCCATTTCACTTTGACGTGGATGTGTTGCTAGACAGACTACAAGAGGAAGTCTTAGAAATTAAAAATGATTCTGCAGCGAAGTATGACTTTGAGAAGATGGATAAGCCTTTATTTTGGCTGAAATATCTCACGGTGTATCCCAGCACAGCAGAACAAGCACTGAAACTGTATATACCATTTTCAAGCACTTATTTGTGCGAAAGAGCATTTTCAGCGGTGGTGGCAATAAAATAAGCTTAAAAGCAAACTCAGCATTGCCAATGATTTACGTTGCGCAGTTTCTACTATTCAGCCAAGAATTCAAAATCTTGTAAAAAATATGCAAGCTCATCCTTCACATTGATTGATTTGTTTGTTTCTTGCCATATGTGTGTGGAAATAATATTTTTATAATAAATACGTCACATTATATGAGAACTTGTTATTTTCCTCCTAACTATCTTTACATGTAGGTAATACTGTAAAATTATAAAAAACTAATTCGAAGAAACAATATAAAATAAACATAGTGAATCTGATTTAAATATAAATACTGCGTGTGATCCTTATGGATTCTGATGTTACGTGTGGTATGTTATTTCACCTAATAATAGTATTTCTTCTGGATGAAGACACAGCTAAAGTTTATCCTAGATATGGCAAGCGAAGAGTAGTCCCAAAATCGTACACGGGTGAAGAAATGGTGTGCAGCAAGGGAATGTCATCAAGGTAAGGAAGTTGTTTTATTCATATTTTTTAAAATTCTGTGTAGTCTGCACGATTATTGCGTAAAACTATTTTTTTATTTTTTGTCTGGTTCTGGGAACTGGGCCTTTGAGGCCGTTCGGTAACTGTCGTCGTCGACATAAATGCCAACCAATGCGCAATGACAATGGGGAGCGCTCTAGGCGTACAAATCAGTGATGTTCGTTAACACCGTGACCGAGTGACTATTTTTGATAATGAGTGAAAGTAATAAGCTACACTCAACTTAAAATAATAGCCCGCATCCACTAATCTGCAAAGGTCGCAAATATTTTTCCTTGTTTACCAAGGACTTTCTTTTACTTTCGGAGCGGCTTATAATCACAAGACTAGACTGATGACGTAATAACTGCAACTCGATACATTAACAGCCCACCATGATACATGACGTCACCATCACAAATTTTTCAATAGTTTCTTGATAATTAATAAAAATCTCTATATTTTTTAAGCAGGGGGGGGGGGGGGGGAGTTTTCTTTTCGACAGAAGGGGGGCGTGACAAACAAAAGTTTGGGAACCTCTGATCTAAAGCCTCAGAAAACTTGTAGTATATTCCTTCATTCATTAGTATTTCTGCATCCCGCTCCTTTGTGCACTGATTCTTCCTGACCAGTTTCTTAGACTTCAACCTACCCTTCACCCATACTAAATTTTGATCAAGGTCTATATCAGCTCCTGGGTAGGCCTTACAATCCAATATTTAATTTTGGAATCTCTGCCTGACCATGATGTAATCTGACTGGAATCTTCCATTTCTCCTGGCCTACTCCAAGTACACCTCCTCCTCTTGTGATACTTGAACAGAGTATTCACTATTCCTAGCTGAAATTTGTTGCAGGATTCATTTAGTGTTTCTGCTGTCTCATCCATACTACCAAGCCCATGTTATCCTGTAACACTTTCTTCTACTCCTTCCCCTGCAACTGCATTCCAATCCCCCCTGACTGTTAGATTTTCATCCCCCTTATGCACTGAATTGCCCATTCAATATCCTCATAGTCTTTCTCTTCATCTTCTGCTTGCGATGTTGGCATGTATATCTGAACTATTGTTGTCACTATTGGTTTGCTGTCGATTCTGATGAGAACAAATCTATGACTGAACTGTTCACAGTAACCCATTTTCCTATTCGTAACGAATCCTACTCCTGGTATACCATTTTCTGCTGCTCTTGATACTACCCTATACTCACCAGACCAGAAGTCCTTGTCTTCTTTTCATTTCACTTCACTGACTCTTACTATATCCAGATTGAGCCTTTGCATTTCCCTTTTCAGATTTTCTAGGTTCCCTACCATGTTAAAACTTCGGACATTTCATGCCCTGTCTAGTAGAATGTTATCCTTTCGTTGATTATTCAGTATTTTTCTCATGGCCACCTCCCAGTTAGTAGTCAGTCCCCCAGAGTTCTGAATAGGGGACTAGTCTGGAATCTTTTGCCGATGGAAAGATCATTATGACACTTTTTCAGTTACAGGTGGCATGTCCTGTGGATATAAATTGTGTGTCTTCAATGCAGTGGTTTCTATTGCCTTCTGTATCCTCATGCCATTGACCATTGCTGATGCTTCTGCCATTTCGGGGCAGTTTCCCACCCCAAGGAGAAGATAGTGTCCTGGACCTCTTTCCGCTCTTCTGCCCTCTTTGACAAGGCAATTGGCGGAATGTGGGTGACCTCTCACGCCAGAAGTGTTTGGCTACCATTGCTGATGATTTTTATTCATAATTGAAGAAGTGGTGGGGTTGGATCCGGCACTGAGGATGTTTCGATTATTAGTCAAAGATGCTACCCCTAGACCAAGGTTTGCCAGATTAGAACCAAATTTAGAGCTCAAGGAATTTCCACATCACTTCAATACTCATTAACAGGTAAAGCAGTTACCATTTTCTTATGTGGAGGGAGTTTGTTGCAGATGACCAAAGGTTGTTTTGACTTTTCTATATGCTGAATGAGTTCTTTCAACAATCATTTATTTTTCGATTTCATGCAGCCATTTAATCTTAGCTACCTTGGATTTTCTGTTTGTTTTACCGGCTTTTACTTTTGTATTCCTGAATTTCCTGAACATTCCTGTACTTCCTTGTTTTGTCAATCAACTGAAGTATATCTTCTGTTACTCATGGTTTCTTTGCAGTTACCTTTCTTGACCTACTTCTGTGATTGCCTTTTTTAGATACATCCGTTGCTCGTGAACTGAACTGCCTACTAAGCTATTCACTATCACAGCATCTATAGCCTCAGAGAACATGTGTATCTCTCCATTTGTTAGTACTTTCGTACTCCATTTCTTTGTGCATTGATTCCTGGCTAGATTCTTACACTTCCAACAACTCTGTCATTATTAAATTGTGATCACAGTCCATATCTATCCCGGGGTACACCTTACATTGCAATATCTGATTTTGGAATCTCTGTGTGACCATAAATCCTTGTCTTCTTCCCATTTCACTTCACTGACCCCAACTATATCTAGATTAAACTTTTGTACTTCCCTTTTCAGATTTACTAGCTTCCCTTCCACATTCCGACTTCTGACATTCCACGCCCTCCTGATATCCCATACTCCACTGACATTCCATGCCCCAACTGGTAGAACGTTATCCCTCTGCTGGTTATTCAAACTTATTCTCAAGGCCAACTCCCCTTTGGCAGTGCCCTCCTGGAGATCTGAATGAGAGACTAGTCCAGAATATTTCACCAATGGATAGGTAGGTCATCATGACAATTTTGAATTACAGGCTACATGTCCTATGGATACACATTTAATGCAGTTGTTTCCACTGCATTCTCATGCCGTTGATCATAGCTGATTCTTCTACCTTTTAGGAGCAGTTTCCCACTCAAAGGGCAAGAGAGTCTGAACGCCTTTCCACTCCTCTGCCCTTTTTGACAAGGCTGTTGGCCGAATGAAGATGACTTCTTTTGCCAAAACTCTTTGGCTGTCATTGCTGATGAATTTTATTCAAAATTTAAGCAGTGGAGGGATTTGAACCATGGACAAAGAATGTTTCGATTACTAGGCAAAGATGCCACCTCTAGACCGTGGGTTTGTCGGGTTAGGACCAATAAAAGCTCTGTGCCAAAAATCCTAATAAATAGTAGATAAGAAGATATCAGCTATTACTTACAAATAAACTTTTAAAATACTGCAGTTCTCTGCGTATGGCTAATATGTCCAGACATGGCATGATATATTGCCAGTGGTAGTCAATAATTTTTATTATAGAGCTAAAGGAATTTCCACAGGTGGATTTCCCCCCCCCCCCCCCCCCCCCCCCCAATAATTTAATAAAATTATTAATTGTATTATGCTTTGTAAAAATCACAAAATTATGTTGGAATTTTTAATTTTCCTTGTTTGACAATAGTTACCTTTTAAAATACATTCAGTAATGAGTTAAAACAAATAATTATTACAGTAGTAAGCAGGCTAACTGAAAACGAGTCTTGTGAATCATGATAGTGTTATGGTGCTGCAGGCACACTTAGAATTTGTCCCGGTGTGCAAACCTTCAGGTAAAGTCTGGCGCCGGTGGGCCAGTGCTGCGGCTGCGGTGACATCAAAAGGACTAGAGCAGAAACGCCTGGAACCCTCTGCCTAGCATCGCCTTGATGCTTCGAGACGTTATGACGTTGCGGCTATATAAAGCCTACCCTGCTGTCACAGTCATTTAGTGTGGATAGTTTCGTTCAGTGCATGCTGCAGACGTGTTTAGTGTTCCAACTTTAATGTCTAGTGGACTATTTTATATGACTATATTTTATTTGTTTACGTTAGTCTCTTCGTATATTGTGAATTAAGTTTGCAATGGATAAATTTGTTACCAAAAAGGCGCTCTTGGAAGTTGATGATACTGCAAGTCAGTCTCCAACTATTATTGTGTCGTCAATTGCTTCATTGTCTTGAGGCTAGAACCTTTCACAGCCAAAACCTGGGCAATCCAGTAAGGGTAGATCATTTCAGAAGTCTTGGTTGATCAAATACAGAGTGCGTTCCATAAGTAATGCAACCAATTTTTTTCTGATACAATGGTACACCACAGCGTGTTGTAACCGGCTGGGCTAACTTGAGGTGGGTATTAGCTTCAAAACACTCTTTGTCTCATTTGGCTGTGAGCTGCCGAGGAGTCAGGATGTGCATTTCCGTCAACCCCGTTTTGAGTTTATGCAACAGGGCACAATGGATCATTCTGTAGAGCAACAGTATGCTATCAAATTTTGCGTTAAACTTGGGAAGTCCGCCACTGAAACGTTTCCATTACTTCAGCATACCTTTGGGACTGATTTCTTTCAGTTACTTCAAATGTATAATATTGATTATTAAATAAAAGACAAGAATCTGTACAATGTATATTTTATTGTCAGTTATTACAACAAATAAAAATAAAGTATAATTGTTACATTTCAAATTACACTTGTTTAATTTCATATTGACCCTTATAAACAGATGATTCCTCATTCCTTCCTGAGAGGAGATCACCGACGAACCTCGCAGTGGACGGCTATCAACCGCACGAGTCGACGAAAATGTGACACGTGTGCACAATTGTTTGAACTCTGACAGATGGCTGAGCCTTCAATTGATAGCACAAACTCCAAACATGTCAAAAACAACTTTTTTCCGCATTGTGATCGAATATTTGAACATGAGAAAGGTGTGTGCCAAACTCGTCCCAAAAGTGTTGACCGACGAACACAAGCCGAGAAAGGATTCTCACTTTTTAAACTCAGTTATCAATGGTGATGAGTCATGGATTTCTGAGTACGAACTTGAGACAAAAAGGCAGAGTTCAGAGTGGCACACCCCATCGTCATCCCGTCCCAAGGAGGCACGCATGAGCAAGTCCAGGATCAAAACCATGTTTATTGTCTTCTTTGACGTCAGAGGGGTTGTCCACCTGAATTCGTACCTACCGGGACTACAGTGAACTCAGATTTTTACTTGGAAGTGCTCAAAAGACTGAAAAGGAGGGTTTCACACTGCCGAAGCGACATCAAGGACACGTGGAAAGTTCACCACGACAATGCACCGAGTCACAGCGCCTTCACTGTTAACGACTTCCTGGCCAGGACCAAGGCCCCATTGGTTCCGCAGCCTCCCTGCAGTCCTGACCTGGTTCCCGCTGTCTTTTCTTTGTTTCCTCGATTAAAAAGAGTCATGAAAGGAAAACATTGGTACAGGATTGAAAGCATCCAGGCGCATGTTACATCAGCTCTAAAGGACATTCCGGAAAAGGCATTCCAGGATGCCTTCCAGGCATGGAAACACCACCTTGAGAAGTGTATTGATGCAAGAGGGTGCTGTTTTGAAAATTTTTGATTATTTGTACGAATATATTCAATAAATGATTTTTTACGAATTTGGTCGCATTACTTATGGAACGCACCTTGTATACATGGCTAGAATATGAAACATCTACCGAAAAAGTTTTTTGCAAAACCTGCAAAGAGGCAGATGCCAAAAATCTATTACAATTTTCTTCAAAAAAAGAAGATGCATTTCTTCCATAGGATTTTCTAATTGGGGAAAAGCTTTGGATAAATTCCATCTTCATAAAAATACATTTACGCATAAAGAAGGAGTTCTAAAACTAAATTCTATCAATAACCGTAGTGTGGCCTCCCAATTGAATGAACAGTTAGATAGTGATATGAAGAATGGCTGTTTAGCTCTTGAGACAAATTTTGCTACTGTGCAATTTCTATGCCGACAAGGACTAGCAATTAGAGGGCACGAAGATAAAAACTCAAATTTTTTTTCATTTGTTGGAACTCTGAAAGAATGACATACCTGAGTTTAAAGATTGGTTAGGGCATTTGGGGTATAAGTGGATGTCCCACAATATTCAAAACGAGATCATTGATCTACTAGGAAAGCCTGTGTTGAGAAAGGTATTGGCTATAATCAAGAAGACTGAATATTTTTCTGTTATGGTCGACGAAACAAGTGATTCCTTGAATCATGAATAAGTGTCATTTTGTATTTGTACTGTCGATGATTCCTTAATCATCAACGAAGACTTAATTGGTTTATGTGAGAACCCCAACGCTGAATCACAAACACTGTTTAGTATTTTAAAGACGTTTTTGCTTGTCTTGATTTGTCAATGGATAACTTAAGAGGACAGTGCTATGATGGTGCCTCGAATGTGAGAGGTAAGTTGAAAGGACTAAAAAAGTTTCAGATATACAACCAAAAGCTCATTATGTGCACTGCACTGCTCACAGTTTAAACTTGGCAGTTGTAGACAGTCTCCGATATCTTACATCTATGAGGAATATTATGGCTTTAGCCAAAGACTTAATAAACACTGTAAGGGAATCCAACAAAAGGATGGAACTTATCAGAAGCATACGCTGTGAGAGTGCCAACGCTCAAGCTGGTCTATGACCCCTTTGCCTGACTCAATGGACTATGCGAGCTTCTAGTATCTTGAGAATATTGAAAAACTTTGAAGAACTTCTAGAGTTTTTTGAAACATTTTCTGCTTAGGACAAAACAGAGGTGGGTTACAAATGTGCAGGCTATCTTGAGTCAATGTTTCAATTCAAGACTTATTTCTTTTTACGTCTTTATTGCCATGCAATGAACCAAGTAGAGGATGTCAATGAAAAAAATCAATGTCCTCATCTAACTGTTGCTAATCTGGAAAATATATATATATATATATCCTCGACTGACATCTCTGCCCAAACTCTTTGCCTTTACAAATGTCTGCTTGTGTCTGTGTATGTGCGGATGGATATGAGTGTGTGTGCGAGTGTATACCTGTCCTTTTTTCCCCCTAAGGTAAGTCTTTCCGCTCTCGGGATTGGAATGACTCCTTACCCTCTCCCTTAAAACCCACATCCTATTGTCTTTCCCTCTCCTTCCCTCTTTCCTGATGAGGCAACAGTTTGTTGCAAAAGCTTGAATTTTGTGTGTATGTTTGTGTTTGTTTGTGTGTCTATCGACGTGCCAGCACTTTCGTTTGGTAAGTCGCATCATCTTTGTTTTTAGGTACTTCTGGGAATTGTGTTTAAAAGAAAAACCTTCACAAGTTAATGAACCTTCGCTTCCTCAGAATTGAAGTATACCAAAGAAGTATGATAACCTTGAAGCCAGCTCACCGCACACTTTCAAAACCCCAAAGGAATACTACAAAGCTATTTTCATTGAAGTTTTTGAAATGCAATCTTGCATTACAGAGCAGTTTGTTTCAACCGGACTCACACAGGTCATTGCAGCTGAACAAGAGTGCTTGCGTTTAATAAACAGAAGTGAAACAAACTGGGAAAAATCAACTAAGTTTTTCAAAAATGACCTAAACATTGAGAGACTGCGCTTACACTTGAATATGTTAGCTGATAGTGCTAATAGAAAACACTGGTCTTAAAAAACATACGTGATGTAAGAAAGTACATTACACAAGAGCCTGAAATTGGAGAAATGTTATGTGAAGTAGTGAAGTGCATTAAGATTATACAAGTAGTTCCAGCCATGACAGCAACAGCAGAACAGTCATTTAGTGCCCTTAGACGTCTCCAATCAACAATGGGACAGAAACGATTGAACAACTTGGCTATTCTTCATGCCTACCAAGATGTTTTGGATGAATTGGATATCTGACCAGTCATCAACGACTTCATATTCAGAAATCCAGTCAGACGGTCAACATTTGCTCCTTTCTAAAGACACTCCAGCCTTTATAATGACATTTAGAGCAATATTAAAAATCTTTATATAATAGAGAATTAAATACATACCGCACATAAAGTTAAATTTTCATTTTCGGAATATTAGTACTAGTTTATTACTGAATTAGTTATTTTCAAATACTTAAATGTTTTTAGGGTGTAAGACCCAATTAAAACCCGCTATTTACATACTTTTTAACTGAAAGTGTTAGGCATACTGTATTAACTTTATTAAAGCATTAACTTTGAGATATTGTTTTTATTTAATGAACCCTGAGCCTTGTTCAAAGTAAGATTAAATTAACTATTTCACTTATTAATGAAAGTGCTATTACTGTGGAACAGCAATATTTTATGTTGTATTCTTTTAATGATAGTTTAAGATTTATTTAAATATAATTTCAGTCTTTTCAGAGCTATATATTAATTGCTCGGAAATAGTCTGTAAGCATGATTATTACTGTAAATTAAATTAGCTTTTTACAAAAATACCATGCGTGTTTATGTTTTGTTTGTTCTTTCAAAGTCAAAAAATGTGTCAGACTTGAGTTCCCTGGAGTGTCGAGTTATCAAGAGTCCAGTTTTCGGTGTTCTAATGTTGATCATATGACTCTAAAATGTTTAAAGTTTAAAAAACTTTAACACTCACTATTTTTCATCTAACATTTAGAAAATTTCCTGGGGCAAGACTCCCGGTATGACCCCCCCCCCCCCCCCTCTTCCCCCAAAATATTTTTTATAAGTTGGCACCTCTGTCCTCTCCTAATGTGGAGGGAGTTTGTTGCAAATGGCCAACAACGTGTTGTAGTTGCACAACACGTGTGAAACACAACTGTCACAATTTCTCGAGGTAATAGAACAATGTTTCATAATTGTATTACATTAATTATATGGGACTGTTACACAGTTCCTGAGGAGAAGGAACAGCTCAACAGCAATGTTAATTTACAGAAAAAATATTTATTTGCTTTTTTATTTACTGTATTTTTTGCATGGAGCCACCAACTGACGACTTTTGCAAATGTTGTAGCAATTTTTTTTACAAGTTTCACACAAACATGATTAAATATATGCCAACATGATACATGTGTATGTAAACATGGTAAGACAACAAAATTTACAAGCTTTGTACAGACAGAGAGGACATACATTTTATATATGCGTAAGTAATAACATATATATGGTACAAATACCAGTGTAATTATTAAAGACAATAGATATGGATATTACATCACAATTATTACAAATGTTCAGATTTTACATAGCAAAATATATGGAGATTTCAATTCAGTTTAATGTTAATGTTCACCCGAAGAGTATAAGCACGTATCGATCAAGACTGATCTCAGTTTCACTTTGAATAAGTTCCCTTTGTGACACCTTATAGAACTCAATAGCTTGTTATACTATATCTGGCCATTAATGCATGGACTATGGTGTTTTGTTTTTAGTTTAGTTCTTTGTCTGTAGTAGCATTCTTTCTTTCTTTTATTATAGGCATGCATATCAGGGCACTTGGTTGATTTGTTTTATGTGTCACAAAACATGTAATAAATTTTTAATGATACAGTAAGAAGATGGTGAGGCATTTATTATGGACAAAGATTTCTCTAAAAGAGACACTGTACTTTGTTCTGTGAATAATTTTGTCTGAAACAAGAGACACCACACTTTCATAAAATTGATTCACCTTGATGGGCAATGAATCCACCCTCCTCAGTGCACATGCTCCATTGCATCTGACCTCCTGTGGGA
Source organism: Schistocerca americana (assembly GCF_021461395.2). NCBI lineage: Eukaryota > Metazoa > Arthropoda > Insecta > Orthoptera > Acrididae > Schistocerca > Schistocerca americana. Next base: position 171,638,334 of record NC_060128.1, on the reverse strand, counting down.
ATGTCCAAGTAGTGAGTGTGGATGACAGTGCATTGCCCTCTTGGAATCTGCAGCTTGGTTTTGGTTCTCAAAAACCATGTTTTTGTGGCATTTATCGATAGTGGATAAACATTTTTAAATATGAAAAATTGGCACTTCTATATAAATGCCTAGAGAATATATTGTTAAAATTTGAGCAATTTTTTGTGAGGTATTTAGATATCTGCCAATAATGGTGAAAAAAATGGTGTTTGTTTGTTGTTGCTTTAGAGCACAAAACAGTTGAGGTCATAAGTGCCTTTAAAAAGAATGTGGAAAACACTTTTTTTGGGTTGTCTCAGGAGCCACCCATGAACCAAATTACATGGTGTTTCCATAAGCCCTTTAAGGTGCACCATAGACCACATCTAATGCAAACAGAACCAACCAATTTGCTCCATGTGCCCAAGTTGGAGAATGTGAGTAATATTAAAAAACTGACCATGTACTGTAGAACAGTTACAGTAAGATTATCCTTCCATTGGGTATACAAGTCTCCACTAGCCCAAGGGCTGTCCAAAGTACTTTACCCAACCTTTCTATTAGCATTAGAACCAGAGGTACGAGCCCCAGAAAAATCCTGTTTTTATGCACGGCGGTTTGCAATGTATTAGTAGAGACTGTGTGGAATATGGTGGACAATGCAGTTTCTTCAGAAGGAGGGCTGACAGTGTTTGCCACCTTTCGCCCGGTTGGTGATGCGCTGCGATGACAGAGTTGAGGCATGCACCCTGCAATCATTCTCAAATGATTTTACAGAAAGTGTTTGAAAAAAAAAATCATTTCTGTATTATTTATAGCTTTATATGACAGATTCATGATGACATGCCCATCATCACGTTAACGGTCATAGTTGTCGTGATATTTCCATGTAAGTAAGGCACTGTGTGAAATTCAAAAAAGTTTGCAATGGAAAATAGGGTTGCTATGATTTTGCATTTGATGCATTTTCATATGTTGGTATACATGAAATTTAGCTAAGATATTTAATTTTTCATTAGCCTTGAATGGAGATCTCGTATCTGTCACCAATCTCGAGAAAATTGATCTGATGTAGCCGACTCATTTGTAACTGTCAGTGATAAAGCCAGAATGAAATATCCACAACACCTCATATTTCATAAACGGTTTGAGATATTGAAACGATATGTTGGCAAATAATAGCATGCAAAAACAATAGTATTTTGTCATACAGTTGTTATGCAGAGTTGCACCATCCACCGTTATCCCACTAATTACATATGTTTTTGATGAATGTAGTTTCTAAGGGCCCTCGACAGCTGCTGAAATGAGAAATGTTGTGGGTTTTGGAACAGCACAAGTGAATACATTACACGTTTATTTTTGTACCGGGGATGTGCTTTTTCATAAGCTAATGACCTTACTTTTCCTCAGTTCCTTGCTTATAAACTTACTAAGCCATGGTTTCAGAATTCTCCCAAATTGTGTCTGCACAACATATCATGTGACACTCTGTAAACTCTGCTTTGTTTTGGCAAAAGACACCAATTTTAACATGGCAACAATAAATGTAAGTTTCACTCAAAATTTGCCACTCATGATGCCTCTCTTAAAGTTACAAACAGTTAAAAGGCCAGGCAAAAATAAAAGTTGAATTTGCTGCATTTATGATGGAATTCTTTCTACACTCTAACCAAAGCAGAGGTGACAGTAGATCCTTTTGAATGGATGTGGAGAGGATGCACTCAACATTTACAAAAAATGTGGGCGTAAGATTCAATTTCAAATGGTACCTCCCCTCCAGCACTCAGAATTTCCCCCGTAGTGCCTGCCCGCAACCCCCAGCACTACCCTCTCCCCTTATGCCCCATACCATTTGGGTATCTACTGCCCACATTACTTTGTGCAGACTCTAGCTCATGCTGTTGCATGTGTACCAATATGAACTTTTTTTCTTGTTTTCATGTAAGGAACTTGTCCCCAAAGTTTGTAAAAGTATTTTTGAAGCGCCTTGTATTCATGTACGGAGCATGGGGAGAATGATTATTTAAATGCCTCTGTGCACACCGTAATTAATCTTAATCTTGTCTCTGTGATTATCATGAGAAAGATACACTATGCGATCAAAAAGTATCCAGACACCAGGCTGAAAATGACTTACAACTTCGTGGCCCCCTCCATCGGTAATGCTGGATTCAATATGGTGTTGGCCCACCCTTAGCCCTGATGACAGCTTCCACTCTCACAGGCACACATTCAACAGGTGCTGGAAGGTTTCTTGGGGAATGGCAGCCCATTTTTTACGGAGTGCTGCACTGAGGAGAGGTATTAATGTCAGTTGGTGAGGCCTGGTGTGAAGTCAGATTTTCCAAAACATCCCAAAGGTGTTCTATAGGATTCAGGTCAGGACTCTGTGCAGGCCAGTCCATTACAGGGCTGTTATTGTCATGTAACCACTCCACCACAAGCTGTGCATTATGAACAGGTGCTTGATCATGTTGAGAGATGCAATTGCCATCCCTGAATGGCTCTTCAACAGTGAGAAGCAAGAAGGTGCTTAAAACACCAATGTAGGCCTGTGCTGTGATAGTGCCATTCAAAACAACAAGGAGTGCAAGCCCCCTCCATGAAAAACACAATCAAACCATAACACCACTGCCTCCTAATTTTACTGTTGACACTACATGTGTTGGCAGATGACGTTCACCGGGCATTCGCCGTACCCACACTCTGCCATCGGATCGCCACATTGTGTACTGTGATTCGTCACCCCACACAGATTTTTTTCACTGTGTAATCGTCAAATGTTTATGCTCCTTTCACCAAGCGAGGCATCATTTGGCATTTACCAGTGTGATTTGTGGCTTATGAGCAGACACTCGACCGTGAAATCCAAGTTTTCTCACCTCCCGCCTAACGGTCATAGTACTTGCAGTGGATCCTCATGCAGTTTGGAATTCCTGTGTGATGTTCTTGACAGTTGTCTGCATATTACACATTACAACTCTCTTCAAGTGTCGGTGGGATCTGTCAATCAACAGATGAGGTCGGTCTGTATGCTTTTATCCTGGATGTGTCCCTTCACGTTTCCACTTCACTATCACATTGGAAACAGTGGTCCTAGGGATGTTTAGGAGTGTGGAAATCTCGCGCACAGACATATGACACAAGTGACACTCAATTACCTTACCATGTTTGAAGTCTGTGAGTTCCGCAGAGTGCCCCATTCTGTTCTCTCACGATGTCTAATGACTACTGAGGTCGCTGATATGGAATACCTGGCAGTAGGTGGCAGCACAATGCACCTAATATGAAAAACGTTTGTTTTTGGGGTTGTCTGGATACTTTTGATCACATAGTGGGTTGCGGTATATTCCTACAGTCATCACTTAATGCTGGATCTCGAAATTTTCCGACTAGGCTTTAAGAGGATACTTTACAGCTGTCTTCGAGGGTCAGCCAGTTCTATTCTTTCAGTATCTCTGTGACACTCTCCCACAGGCCAAACAAACCTGTGACCATTCATGCTGCTCTTCTCTGCATATGTTTAATATCCCCTGTTAATCGTGTCTGGTACTGGTCCCACACAATTGAGCAATATTCTAGGATGGGTCGCACACATCTTTTGTAAGCAATCTGCTTTGCAGACTGTCTGCATTTCCCTGGTATGCTGCCAATGAACCAAAGTCTGTCACCTGCCTTACCTTCGATTACCGTTAACTGTAGCGTATGTGATTGTTCCATTTCATATCCCTTCAAATTTTTATGTCCAGATATTTGCATTAGTTTGACCGATTCCAGGTGTGACTCACTGATGTAATCATAACATACTACAGTTTTGCGTTTAGTGAGGTAGAAACTTTTACATTTCCAAACATTTAAAGCAAGTTGCCAATCTTCGCATCACTTTGAAATCTCATCAGGATATGGCTGAATAGACAGTACTTCATTATCGACAACTGCAGCACCAACGAAAAGTCTGAGATTACTATTAAATATTGGGTCGTATGAATAAAACGGAGGATGTATTTTATTCGCGGAACTTCGGAGAACATTCTCATGTTAGCACTAATAGAGAGAGGCGTAGAATGTACTTCGTAGAGTACTCTCAGCACGAGTAAAAGGGTGGGGGACGTTGCACAACGCGAATAACGTTCTCCTGTTTCGTATGAACAAACCTAGCGAAGTTTCTCACAAGCGCAGAATATTCTTCGTTTTCTAAATCGAACTCTGGAGCATACGTCAAGCTGCGGAAACTCTGTTGAGTTTAAGTTTTATTATTTTTTTTTTTTGGGACAAAAAAACAGAATTTATGTTGCTCAGAATGCCAAAAAAGTAACACGGTACGTAATCCTAGAAATACTGATGAGAGAAACTGTAGAAGTTTATACAGGTTCCACAATAAAAACATTATTTGGCTGGCGAACTTCCTTCCTGAAAATCACGAAAGAAGGAAGGGCAATGTTTCACATGAACTGAAAATAATAAAAAAAAAAAAAAAAACAAATTTTTTCGCTATTTAGCGAACACGTTTTCATACTGTTGCAGGAAAAGGCTTAGGAATGCGAGTACAGACGTTCTTCAGTAGGTTTTTCACGGCATAAGTCTTATATTATATTATGTTAGAAATAAGCAGACGGATCGGAAAAATTAATAAATGTTTTATTACAGACCTAGCCACATCGTGAAGAAACCGCACGGCAAAGAATGTTTCCCGCTTGTCGAAAATTCGGTAACATAGTCGGAAAACGCATTTTCGTAATTTATCCGTAATCGTCTCAATAATTTGTTGGCGCACATAAAACTGAAATCGAAACGTAGTGCAACTATTCCAGAATATACTGATGCCAGTTCCAAATTTGTATATTGAATAGTTTGCCTGTTTGAGCGACTTGAATGAAATGTGCGATTACGCGTCTGTTCTAAAACAGGTGGGGAGGTACTGAGAAAGACTCATCCGTCAGAAATATGGTTCGAATTTCTCATTCATAAGAAAGAGAATATTATTTTGTTATGTGAATCTTCTCCGGAGAATGTCCTATCTTTTATTAATACGACCCATTGTCTGCAAGGTCATTTTTATCACATTCAACGTGAACAGCAATGGTCTCAATACATTTCCTTGGGTCATACCTGAAGTTACTACTACTTGTGTTAATGATTTTTGAATCAAGATAACTTGCTGCGTCATTCTTATTAGAAAATCCTCAATCGAGTCAGAAATTTCTGTTGTCTTTCGATAATAAGCGTATGTGTAATACTGACTCAAGTGCTTTTCGGAAGTCGAGACATAAGAAAAACAGCATTTTCAGTGCAAAGCGGTTTCAGTGAGGCTATTTGTCCCTAAGTCTCTGGTCCACCACTCCATTTACTGGTCTAGCTATTTGGGAATAAAGTAACTAAGGCAAATACCAATACACTGCACTGCCTTTGAGTTAAGGTTTTTTAGTGACCACATTCCAATTTCAATTCTTCATCTTTCTTTGCTCCTTCCAGTCTTCGTTCATTGTTTCGCTGTTTTTCTATTTTATTTATTTATTTACTTTTTTCAGGTGACTGTTGTTTTGTCCTTCCCCCTTGGAATCTTTTCATTTTGAAGCGGTCCTACTAAACATTATCTTTTCCAGTAGCACTTCCAGTTCGTTGTTTCTTTCCCAGTTTTTCTTAATCTCATAAATGTAGGTGGTTGTTGACTGAAGATCCATTGTTAAGCCTGTCATCGTTCATTCTGTAGATATATCCTGTTCCCCATGTTTTCTACTTAATTTACAAAATTCTTGTGTTTTTAGAGGACCTAATACACTGATGGAGAAAAAAAATCGCAACACTAAAAAGTAATTACTGTTGAGTAATGAAATTCTGGAAATAAATTTGTGTAGGTAATATATTTAAGTGGTTAATGTTGTTAGGTCACTTCATAATGTACTTTGGACTTTCCTGGACATTTTGATATATAGTACATTAAAATCAGACAATTGTGAGACCTTCAAATAATATTTTGAATGTTGACATGTGACAGTCAAATTTCGCAGCTATGCATATACTGTCACAGTTGAGCAGTCATATCTTTGGGAACTACACAGTCCAGAAGTCTTTGAATTGCTTTGTTTTGTTCCTTCTACTACGTCTCAGAAGTTGGCATTAATAATAAACAAATCAGTCCTTTGTTCCTGAAACTAGTTTTCGCTGAAGAGTGTGATTATCAGCTATTTTTGTAGTAAGCCAACTTCTATTGCTTTTTATAAGTAAATAAAATGACTAAGCACGAAACTAACTCCAAGAAACGCAAATTTGCAGTAACAGATATGTGAGACCTGCATTTTCTTCTTACTTGATAACACTGATGAAGAGCCATGTCATGCTTTGTGTCCACCTCCACCAAACACTTGGTGTAAGCATAGGCAAGCTGAATTTCTGGCACCCTGCATGAATTTACGCATAACCATTCTCTTCCTTTGGCATTAATGGAGGCAATCAAACCTATTTACAGAGATTTGGCATATCCTGAGCTACTAAAGGAGTGTTTACATGGGAAGACCCAGAATGGGAATGAGTTTTTCAATCAGGTAATGTTGTGTGGTGCCGTGTGCCTAAAAATGTATTTGTTGGCCTGGGCTATTGTGACACTGAAGAAGACACAGACTATGGGCCTAGAGACATGAAATTTTCACAGCATGCCAAACGCGAGATTCAACACATACAGAACTAGAATAATTAAAATATCCTGAGTTGTTTTGTTTTTATGTTCATTTATTTACAAAATTCTGTCAAAAAATTGAGTGTTTGCAAAAAAGGGTAGCATGCCCCACAATACAATTTTAGTAATAATTCTAGTTCAATGCATTCAATAATTATGGAAAATTGTAAGATGGTGTCTTGAAGTTTCCCAGATAATCGGTCACAAAATTCGATAATTTAACATTGCCAGCATAGGACATACAATGCCCCCTTAATGTAAATGCGAGTAAGCTGTCGAAATGTGAAATGCCAGTACACTAATAACCAGTGTAACAGGCAGAATGTTGAGTTCAAGCATGCAAACATGCACATATTTTGTTGTACATGTGCTGGATGTCAGTTTACGGGATGGAGTTCAGTGTTTGTTGCAGTTGGTCAGTCAATACACGGACGATTAATGCTGTTTGTGAATGACGCTGGAGTTGTTATCTGGAGATGTCCCATATGTGCTCGTCTGGAGATAGATCTGATGATTGAGCAGGCCAAGGCAACATGTCGGCACTCTGCAGAGCATGTTGGTTTACAACAGCGGTACATGGGCGAGCGTTATCCTATTGGAAAATACCCCCTGGGTTGCTGATCGTGAACGGCAGCACAACATGTCGGATCACCAGATTGCGTGGGATAACCACAAGAGTGCTAGTGCTGTGATATGAAATCGCATCCCAGACAATAATTCCAAATGTAGGTCAAGTGTGTCTAGCACGCAGACAGTTTGGTTGCAGGCCCTCAACTGGTCTCCTTCTAACCAACACAGGGGCATTACTGACATCGAGGTACAGCCAGCTACCTTCAGAAAACACAATGAACCTCCACACTGCCGTCCAATGAGCTCTCGCTTGACACGACTGAAGTTGCAAAAGACTGATTTGGGGTTAGTGGCTCGGAGCTGTCCTTGAAGTAATCAATGTGTAACAGTTTGTTGTGTCACTGTGATGCCAACTACTCTCCAAATTGCTGCTGCATCTGCAGAACGATGTGCTGGAGCCGAACGCCGAACACGGAGGTCTTTCCTCCCGGTAGTGCCATGTGTCCGTCCAGAGTCCAGTCTTCTTGCGACTGTACACTCTTGTGATCAGTGCTGCCAGCAGTCATTTACACTGGCTACATTTCTCCCAAGTCTTTCTGCAATATCGCAAAAGGAACATCCAGCTTCTCGTAGCCCTATTGCAAGACCTCGACAAACCCACTGAGGTGTTGATAATGGCGTCTTTGTCATATTAAAGACATTGTTGACTAACATCAACTCACCACTTCCAGTCTCAGAGTTAACCACAGCGGTATATGGGCGAGCGTTATCCTGTTGGAAAATACCCCCTGGGTTGCTGATCGTGAACGGCAGCACAACATGTCGGATCACCAGATTGCGTGGGATAACCACAAGAGTGCTAGTTGGTTCAAATGGCTCTGAGCACTATGGGACTTAACATCTATGGTCATCAGTCCCCTAGAACTTAGAACTACTTAAACCTAACTAACCTAAGGACATCACACAACACCCAGCCATCACGAGGCAGAGAAAATCCCTGACCCCGCCGGGAATCGAACCCGGGAACCCGGGCGTGGGAAGCGAGAACGCTACCGCACGACCACGAGATGCGGGCTACAAGAGTGCTAGTGCTGCGATATGAAATCGCATCCCAGACAATAATTCCAAGTGTAGGTCAAGTGTGTCTTGCACGCAGACAGTTTGGTTGCAGGTCCTCAACTGGTCTCCTTCTAACCAACACAGGGGCATCACTGACATCGAGGTACAGCCAGCTACCTTCAGAAAACACAATGGACCTCCACACTGCCGTCCAATGAGCTCTCGCTTGACACGACTGAAGTTGCAAAAGACTGATTTGGGGTTAGTGGCTCGGAGCTGTCCTTGAAGTAATCAATGTGTAACAGTTTGTTGTGTCACTGTGGTGCCAACTACTCTCCAAATTGCTGCTGCATCTGCAGAACGATGTGCCGGAGCCGAACGCCGAACACGGAGGTCTTTCCTCCCGGTAGTGCCACGTGTCCGTCCAGAGTCCAGTCTTCTTGCGACCGTACACTCTTGTGATCAGTGCTGCCAGCAGTCACTTACACTGGCTACATTTCTCCCAAGTCTTTCTGCAATATCGCAAAAGGAACATCCAGCTTCTCGTAGCCCTATTGCACGACCTCGTCAAACTCACTGAGGTGTTGATAATGGCGTCTTTGTCATCTTAAAGACATTGTTGACTAACATCAACTCACCACTTCCAGTCTCAGAGTTAACCACAGCGGTATATGGGCGAGCGTTATCCTGTTGGAAAATACCCCCTGGGATGCTGATCGTGAACGGCAGCACAACATGTCGGATCACCAGATTGCGTGGGATAACCACAAGAGTGCTAGTGCTGTGATATGAAATCGCATCTCATGACCATTACAGTGTGTACTTAAAGCAAATGTGATTTGCATCCCCACAGTGGCGCTACGGGCGCCACTCTTTTGCGACTGGCGCGAAATTTGAATAAACATGATCTTTCAGAAGCACAAACATGCCTACCAACTTTCGTGTATGTCGCACAACTCCTTGGCGTTGCAGTTTTCTTCCGTCAGTGTATTTTTTTTTTTTTTTTTTTTTTTTGTATGTCTTGTTACTACTGCTTCTAATTTTTGAAGGTTGTAAGTTAGCATTATGCAATTACCGGCTCTTAGACATTATGCTTTGTCTACTGTGCTGCAGTACTTTATTTTTAGGTTTTTCGATAAGCATTTTTATGGTACGTTTGACTACTTACACTCCTGGAAATTGAAATAAGAACACCGTGAATTCATTGTCTCAGGAAGGGGAAACTTTATTGACACATTCCTGGGGTCAGATACATCACATGATCACACTGACAGAACCACAGGCACATAGACACAGGCAACAGAGCATGCACAATGTCGGCACTAGTACAGTGTATATCCACCTTTCGCAGCAATGCAGGCTGCTATTCTCCCATGGAGACGATCGTAGAGATGCTGGATGTAGTCCTGTGGAACGGCTTGCCATGCCATTTCCACCTGGCGCCTCAGTTGGACCAGCGTTCGTGCTGGACGTGCAGACCGCGTGAGACGACGCTTCATCCAGTCCCAAACATGCTCAATGGGGGACAGATCCGGAGATCTTGCTGGCCAGGGTAGTTGACTTACACCTTCTAGAGCACGTTGGGTGGCACGGGATACATGCGGACGTGCATTGTCCTGTTGGAACAGCAAGTTCCCTTGCCGGTCTAGGAATGGTAGAACGATGGGTTCGATGACGGTTTGGATGTACCGTGCACTATTCAGTGTCCCCTCGACGATCACCAGTGGTGTACGGCCAGTGTAGGAGATCGCTCCCCACACCATGATGCCGGGTGTTGGCCCTGTATGCCTCGGTCGTATGCAGTCCTGATTGTGGCGCTCACCTGCACGGCGCCAAACACGCATACGACCATCATTGGCACCAAGGCAGAAGCAACTCTCATCGCTGAAGACGACACGTCTCCATTCGTCCCTCCATTCACGCCTGTCGCGACACCACTGGAGGCGGGCTGCACGATGTTGGGGCGTGAGCGGAAGACGGCCTAACGGTGTGCGGGACCGTAGCCCAGCTTCATGGAGACGGTTGCGAATGGTCCTCGCCGATACCCCAGGAGCAACAGTGTGCCTAATTTGCTGGGAAGTGGCGGTGCGGTCCACTACGGCACTGCGTAGGATCCTACGATCTTGGCGTGCATCCGTGCGTCGCTGCGGTCCGGTCCCAGGTCGACGGGCACGTGCACCTTCCACCGACCACTGGCGACAACATCGATGTACTGTGGAGACCTCACGCCCCACGTGTTGAGCAATTCGGCGGTACGTCCACCCGGCCTCCCGCATGCCCACTATACGCCCTCGCTCAAAGTCCGTCAACTGCACATACGGTTCACGTCCACGCTGTCGCGGCATGATACCAGTGTTAAAGACTGCGATGGAGCTCCGTATGCCACGGCAAACTGGCTGACACTGACGGCGGCGGTGCACAAATGCTGCGCAGCTAGCGCCATTCGACGGCCAACACCGCGGTTCCTGGTGTGTCCGCTGTGCCGTGCGTGTGATCATTGCTTGTACAGCCCTCTCGCAGTGTCCGAAGCAAGTATGGTGGGTCTGACACACCGGTGTCAATGTGTTCTTTTTTCCATTTCCAGGAGTGTATTTTGTAAGCTATTTCCATCTCTTATACACTTCTCTCTTAAGATTTTTCTAAACCATTTCCTTCGATTGTTTCCTCAAAACATTTGATTTCCTTACCTTTTGCACTGGACGAACTATTAACACCACGTTCAAACTCACTTAAATCTTGACAATCTACCATTGTAGCAGCAGTAATCGATTTAACAACTGCGCCAGACCGTAGCGCCGTATTCTGCCTGTTTACACATCTCTGTACTTGAATATGCATGCCTATACCAGTTTCATTGGTGGTTCAATGCAGAATGGAGTGCCAATTTCCGTGCTTGGACGCAGGTCCCCATATGGCAAATTTCGTAACGCAGTAGTTTGTCGACTGAAGTGGGAGACACTTGAGCGTCCGCCAGATATGAAGTATTCCGCAGTGTGAACACTCCAGTAACGCAGGAATATCCAAAAGAAAACACATTTGTTCGAAACTTTCACTTCTGAATGTCTGAGGCAGAAATCGGTAAGATATTATTATATGAGTACTACAACTACGTCGCTGTCTTTACGGACCGGTCCAAACAGGGGGACTCCGTTGAGTGCTTTGTCGTTTTCCCGGATCGTGTCCTCCAGGTCCGACTGCCTCAAAATTTGCTATCTTTGACGCAGAATTATATCCTACCTTCCGGACACTGGAACAGATGAGACGTTCTTCCAATGTTAAATTACTTATCAGTCCCGATTCTCTGAGTGCCCGTCACTCCCTCCAACGTTTGTACCCTGCAGATAAAGTCATCCAGAACATCCACGATGCCTTCCTCCAACTACAACGATTGGGGTCGGAAGTGTTTTTCTGGTGGGTACCAGAGCACATTCATATTGCTGGCACCGAAAGGGCGAATCTAGCAGCCAAGGAGGTGTATCGTGATCCTCTGGTATTCAGTGTCCCATCCCCCTGCATGCTATCTCCTTGCTGTTGCAGTACAAAGTCATGCGTCGAAAGGAAGCGGAATGGCTGGATGTAACAGACAATAAGCTGCGTCTAGTAAAGCCCACAGCTCGGCCATGGTGTACCTCGTTCCACCACCTCCATGGGAGGAGGTCTTCCTAACGCGCATTTGCCGAGGTCATAGTCCTATGACACATGGCTTCTTGCTCCGGCAAGAGGACCCTCCGATGTGTGGCGCTTGTAGTGCACAGATCACTGTGCGCTACATTTTATTAGACGGTTTTTACACTACTGGTCATTAAAATTGCTACACCAAGAAGAAAGGCAGATGATAAACGGGTATTCATTGGACAGATATATTATACTAGAACTGACATGTGATTACATTATCACGCAATTTGGGTGCATAGATCCTGAGACATCAGTACCCAGAACAACCACCTCTGACCGTGATAACGGCCTTGATACGCCTGGGCATTGGGTCAAACAGAGCTTGGATGGCGTGTACAGGTACGGCTGCCAATGGAGCTTCAACACGATACCACAGTTCATCAATAGTAGTGGCTGGCGTATTGTGGCGAGCCACTTGCTGGGCCACCATTGATCAGGCGTTTTCAATTAGTGAGAGATCTGGAGAATGTGCTGGCCAGGGCAGCAGTCGAACATTTTCTGTATCCAGAAAGGCCCGTACAGGACCTGCAACACGCGGTCGTGCATTATCCTGCTGAAATGTAGGATTTCGCAGGGATCGAATGAAGGGTAGAACCAAGGGTCGCAACACATCTGAAATGTAACGTCCACTGTTCAAAGTGCCATCAATGCGAACAAGAGGTGACCGAGACGTGTAACCAATGGCATCCCATACCATCACGCTGGGTGATATGCCAGTATGGCGATGACGAATACACGCTTGCAATGTGCGTTCACCGCGATGTCGCCAAACACTGATACGACAATCATGATGCTGTAAACAGAACCTGGATTCATCCAAAAAAATGACGTTTTGTCATTCGTACACCGTCGCAGGCGCTCCTGTCTGCGATGCAGCTTCAAGGTAAGGGCAGCCATGGTCTCCAAGCTGATAGTCCATGCTCCTAAAACGTCGTCGAACTGTTCGTGCAGATGGTTGTTGTCTTGCAAACGTCCCCATCTGTTGACTCAGGGATCGAGACGAGGCTGCACGATCCGTTACAGCTATGCGGATAAGATGCCTGTCATCTCGACTGCTAGTGATACGAGGCCGTTGGGATCCAGCACGGCGTTCCGTATTACCCTCCTGAACCCACCGATTCCATATTCTGCTAACAGTCATTGGATCTCGACCAACGCGAGCAGCAATGTCGCGATACGATAAACCGCAATCGCGATAGGCTACAATCCGACCTTTATACGCATTTCTCCTCCTTGCACGAGGCATCACAACAACGTTTCACCAGGCAACGCCGGTGAACTGCTGTTTGTGTATGAGAAATCGGTTGGAAACTTTCCTCATGTCAGCACGTTGTAGGTGTCGCCACCGGCGCCAACCTTGTGTGAATCCTCTGAAAAGCTAATCATTTGCATATCGCAGCATCTTCTTCCTGTTGGTTAAATTTCACGTCTGTGGCACGTCAACTTCGTGGTGTAGCAATTTTAATGGCCAGTAGTGTAAGTATCTCGCCCCTTTACAATTGGATGTCGTGTTACACTTAGCTGATCACGTTTTCCCGCTTTCCCTGTGTGCGGTATACACGTGGTTCCTCTTGGAACACCAAACACTTCTGCAACTTTCGTTACGCAAGCACCCGTCGTGCGAGCTCCAACAACGTGATCACGGTGGAATTCACGTAGCTCCGACGTAATGCACTCACAACTACACGGAATACCCTTCTGAGAACGACTGGTTATTGCGACGTATTGGGACATTGCCTAGATGCTGTTCGTGGTCCAATATAACAGCGCAAGACGCAGTATTGACTAGCATCTGCAGATGCTTGTGTTATTGCTAGTATTCGCCGCGGGTTTTCCACGTTTCTGTCCAACCACCGTACACTGAGTCCGTTAATTGTTTGTCTGTTACTTGGTCGCAGCTAATCTCCTCTGTCCCCGTTTAATATTGTTTATACTGGCAACAAAAGCACCTGCTCAATAGGGAGGAGTCCGTTACATCCATGGTCACTAGACAGACTACCTGCAGGGAGGACTTCTTTTATCTGCTTGAAGGATTGCGAATGGTAGAGTTTGCTGATGAGGAAAATCGACACGTTAGACACTTGTCCACATAAGACAAAGATCAGCTTTCCGAGCCCTGGCGCAGATCACAGATCATATCTGTCAGTATTTTGATGGTGATGATGGATTGGATTGGGACGATGGCAGACGAGTTGTACGTGTCCAGTAGGGCTACAGCCCGAGTGTGTGGTTCCCAGCACGACGCTCTCGTTACGAGCTGGGCCTCAGTGGACGGTCCAAGTGGCTCGGCCATTGTCGGCGTTTCCGCAGTTACCATGGCTAGCGGGGCGGAAGCGGCAGAAGAGCGACCTCCCGGTATTCGCGCCAGGAGGGGAAGGAGCCCAGTGGAGGGGTCGTGCCGGTGGCTGCTGCGGCTCATCGCGGACTGCCTCCGAGACGAGGGGGCGGTGGAGGCGGCGGGGGCGGACGCTGCTGAGGGGTGGGGCTGTACGCCGCTGCGCATCCTGACCCGCCTGTGGAGCCGTCACCATATGGTATGCTGCTGCATCATACAACCTGTCACCGTCATTACGGTAATTTCCAAGAATGATTGCCTATCGTAGTTGGAGGGCTCCAAGCGATACATATCGCGGGTCTAGTGAAGCAGGGGATACAACCCGTCGGAAACCAATGACGTCAGAATTGCCCAGAGAGCATTTATTACACAGATGAAAGAGCTGACAAGAATGTTCAGAAACAAAGGAATACGAGAGACGAAAACTATAGTTGACATATATAAAGGCCAGTAGTATTTTCACGTTAAGGATATCGCATTTTTGTATCGTATCATTTCTCTGGAAAAATGGATGGAAATGGGATGGATATGAGTTGTATCTCGAACCTCATTCGAACTGTATTGCTTAAGTTCAGTACGGGATACAAGTTTGCGTACACCGTTTTCACTATCATTAGTATCCTGTTGTTCAGCTAGACCCTAAATGAAGCACGGGATACAAATGTGTTGTTTCTTTCGCCTCTGCTACCACTAATAGTCTGTTCTTACGTAGATAGTAGTATTGCCGATGGCAGAAGGAGCTACGTACGTAATATTTGTACCCAAACTTCCGTTGACCTATATATATGTACACTGCTACCGAAAACGTGGAAATGGACGTACGTTACATTTGCAACCTGTACCTCAGTTTAAGTACACGAAGAGGCAATAAGACGACACATACACAATTTGTACCCCGTACTTCACTATGAGGTACAGTTTTTTCTCGCCTTTGATGCTAATAGTATCGACTGAAAGTTGTAGTTTTGATCACAGCAGTGACAATAGTATCCCATTCTTTAGTTGAGCTGTATAGCTACACACAAGATATGTATCCTGCTCTTCCAGTTGACATATGTAGGTAAATCTCATCAATGTTACATATGTCGTTCTTTTCGAATAGGTAGTGTCAGTGTAAAGATCAACTGAAGGACGGGATACAAATTTTAGTTGTGTCGGGCGTTTCACCTTTAATATTGCTAGTACAGACCCGAAAAAATCGTACTGATACTAGTGCTGGGAAACGAAAGAAGAACGACAGCTGCGAAATTTCTGTTACCTACTGGAGTACACGAAAACGTACATAATGGCGTAATACAAAAATAAAAGAAGTCAAAATAGTCAAATGCAGTAAAAGAAAAAAAATGGAAAACTGAACTTACCACACGGGAACTTCTGAAAAGAACCGAAGCTCGGCTCGCCTAGAAACACGTCAACAAAAATCACATACCCACATACACAACAAGCAAAACATTACGAAAACACTCACAGACACACACACACATACACACACACACACACACACACACACACACACACACACATTCATCCCCGTCCCCCTCCCCATCCTAATGTGTTATTAGCTAACATATTTCGGACGGTACATACACCCATCACGTTTAACAAAACATTTAAACGGGCAATATGTTTGGGGAATACTACACCTCCATGAATATTCGTCTAAGTGACTTTGAAGTGTGGAAATCCGGCGTTTCCCTTCCCTACAAGAGATTTCACAGCTGACCAATAACCCTCTATGCTATTTGTGCAAGCCCCTGTGGATAATGATCTGAACACAATATTGTGGTTCAAATGGCTCTGAGCACTATGGGACTTAACATCTATGGTCATCAGTCCCCTAGAACTTAGAACTACTTAAACCTAACTAACCTAAGGACAGCACACAACACCCAGCCATCACGAGGCAGAGAAAATCCCTGACCCCGCCGGGAATCGAACCCGGGAACCCGGGCGTGGGAAGCGAGAACGCTACCGCACGACCACGAGATGCGGGCCACAATATTGTGATTGAGGTGCTGATAACCCCTTTCCCCTAAATCCCTATAGGAAAAAAACCCGTCTGAAATTACAATGGAACCCTCTGCAACGTGATCTTCAATTAAGCTGACCAAAACTACCTTCCTTCGATTGGGTACTACTTTAAACACTACATCGTCACACTCTTGACCTGAAACTCCAGCCTCCCAAACCCATAACCCCACCTGAGTTTTCCCCCCTGTTGTACTTCCTTTTGCCAAAATGCGGCTCGTCATTTTCGACCATAACACCCCCCCCCCCCCCCCCAATGCCCCTTATATCTCCCGTATTCCCTGCAAAAAGAGTACCAATCCACAACTGTACGCTTACTCACACGACATTCATGGACACACAGCCACACAGGATATCTCAAACACCATCAGTACGTGATTTTCATAATGTCTCTCAAGGCGAGCTTAGATTTTCCTAACCACATCCTTCGTCTAATGGACCGCCACAACCTATTTTTGCTATAGCGCCATACGAATAAGTAGTGAGTAGGGCGACGAGATACACTTATGAGGCGTATATGTTCGCCGCACTCGCGACGTCGAACATACTCGGCAACGAGACCACACATTTGTCAAAAACAAATCGTGGCCAACATGTCTACGCCCATAGCCCCTCTCAGATCATCTATGTTCATCGGAACAGATAAATCAATACCTGCAAACGAAAATGAGATACTAAAAATTGTCCTAAAATAAGAAACTAATATTCCAAATTACCTCAATATCACTAAGAATGAAATTAAGTACCGAATGAATTGCAAACAACCAACTATTTAAATAAATGCACAAGAAGAATATTTTGAGCAATATGTAGCGATCTGTTTTATCACACATTCAGTTATTTTAATGTACAGTGATAGCGCTTATCCGGAACACAGAACTGTTTTAATATCTATGGCGTAAAGTGAAGACATTATTATCTATGAGTAATGTATGACGTCATTGGTCAAAGCCGACGGGTTGTATCCCCTGCTTCACTAGACCCGAACGTGCGATAGTAAATCGTTTATGGAAGTCTCGTGGCGCGCGTAACGAGTATGTTTCAAGTTGTCACTACAGCGACGACAAAAGGAAAGCGTTAGAGAGGCACATGTAAATTCAAAGGAGACGGCTTACCTTACTCGTCGTCGGTGTTATCGTCTTGTGACAGTCCGCGTGATGTGTAAGCTGCAGGGGCAATTCCGTTTTTCCCGTACCCAGGGTAAACTCTGCCCATATCGCGCAGGAATGTCGGGAGGGTGTCGCATGTGTCGACTTTCCCCTGTAAAAGCAAGTTGTGAAAGTATAGGTACTGGAACAAATACAGTTGAAACGTCCCCTTAGAAAAATTTTAAATGACTGTGCTTAAACTGACACACAATATTTCTAGCGCAACGTAATCTGACTTTCAACAATCCCTACAAAAGAATGGCCCTGACTAACAATAACCTATACCTTTCATGAATCACTTACCTCACAAAAATCTTCGTTATTAGAACTACTGCAATACAGCGAGCGCCAATACTGCCAGCTAAATAAGATTCAAACTACTGAAGGCACTAACTACTGATAGGCATACTTAGCAAATGAAAGATTTTGATAGAGAACAAACAATGTATTTAACTTAATAGTGTTCAAAAGTCATAATATATATATCAGCTCATGACATCCAGTCTAACAAATTTACTGTCTCTGATGGACACACGTCCAGATCATCCGCTCTCAAAACTCCGCCATCTCTCTCCCCACATCCACCACTGCTGGCGGCTCACCTCCAACTGCGCAACGCTACGCGCTGTTAACATCCAGCTGCCCAACACTACAATAACAAACTCCAACAATGCAAACCAGCCACAGACTGCACACAGCACAGTCAGTGATTTTCGTATAGAGCGCTACATGGCATTACCAACATAAAAACCTAAACAGCCTACTTACACAGTTCGTTCCTCTGTCCTGGACGCCCTTCTCTTTTTATGGTAGACTTGACACACTTCCACAGTCGTTCTATATTCTGGGTATGGACACTGGCGTCATCTGAAGAGACAAACTCCACAGAGTGGTTCACGAATTCGTGCTCAAACCCTTCAGGTATGAGAGTCTGGTACGGCTGAAACCCGTCTGTGATGACTTTTGCTCCAGGCAGTATGAAATGTTTTATGAGACCCACTAAAGGCACCTTGTCTCGGGACAATACCCTCACAACAACACACTTGCGTGACTCCCTTTCTATCCCACCAAAAACCCAAAGGGTCAATTCTAGTGTCCGATACCACCCGTCGGCTTTGACCAATGACGTAATGTGTGATGTTATTTTGTTTCTGCCGCAGACTGCTGTCGATGAACGTTAAATGATTTCTCTGGATTTCCTCGTTACGCGCGTATATTAAAAATTCGATGTAGATTGTTTTGTTTTCATCTCTTAATTTGTTTTCGGCATCTTTTGTTAAAGAAAGTATTCGTGATTTAAAAGTAGTCGCGATTTATGAGGTCTTGACTTCTCACGCTGTTCGTTATGGATGAGCCAGTTGATTTTACTGCGAAAATTCTGCTTCAGAAAATGAGTGGCCGTATATCAACTATAAAATTTTTGCAATCATTGGGCGTAATTGCTGAATTTTGCAAGTGCAGTGCCTGTGGAAATTATATGGTTTTTACCAAGGTTGCGTAATCACGAACTTCCGACGAATACATGCGGAGGTGCAGAAAAAATAACATATGGAGATCCATACGGAGGGGGACGTGGTTCGAAAGATCGAGGCTGAATTTAGAAGTAACTGTCATGCTAATCTACTTTTTTTGCTATGAATATTCTTGCCAATCTGTCATGCATGAATCAGGGTTTTCGTGTGGCACTGTAGTCGACTGGTTCTCGTTTTGTAGAGAAGTCTGCGGGGAATTTATTAAGTATAGGGGGTCATTGGGGGGGGGGGGGGGGAGGGGTTATAGTTGAAGTAGATGAGTCACATTTTGGAAAGAGAAAATACGAAAGGGGGCACGAGGTTGTTGGGCTTTGGGTTTTTGGAGTAGTAGTTTCTGGAGGAGATTATGCTAATGTTGTATTTAGGGTTGTACCAAATCGGACAAAGGAAGTCTTGACATCTTTAATAGAAGAATATGTGGAAGAAGGTTCTTTAGTCATGTCGGATGGGTTTGCTTCGTACAAGGGCTTGGGTGAAAGGGGTTATCATCATTTGGTCCTGAATGACAATATTCAGTTTAAAGATTATAAGACGGGGGCATGTACTAATACTATCGAGGGGCATTGGGAGGCTGTAAAATCTGTTGTCGGGCGGGGAAAGAGGATTCCAGTGTTTCAAGGCCATTTAGACGAATACTGTTGGAGGAAGAGTATTCCTAAAGGTTGATGTTGATTTCTTGCATTTATGAAAGTAGTCAGAAAAAGTACAAGCCTCGTTTTGTTAGTTAGGTGTTGGTGGATGTGATACTTTTTTCTTGTTTTACGTTTCTTTTTTTATGTTACTGTATTGTGCGAGTGCTACTTTTTTGGTTTCTATGGAGGGAGGTGTTTCTGTCGTTTTAATATTTTCTGGTTACAATCGTGGGCTGAGGGGTATTGCTGTGTTTATGGGTGATTGACTCGTGGTTTCATTATTTCATTATTTTAAAATTTTGCGTCTGATTGAGGGTGGGTGGTACGGAAGAACTGATTTGGGTGGTACCTCATTCGTGCCTGGCAGTTTGTGTTTCTTAATACTTTTTTCATTAGTTAGTCTGGATTTTGCTTCTTACGTTACAGTTTGATCTTCTAACATTATTATTTCTTGTTATGTCCTTATTTCGTTCTTGTCTGCATCGATCTTTTACTTCTTTGGAAGTTCATATGCGGT
Source organism: Schistocerca americana (assembly GCF_021461395.2). Classification (NCBI taxonomy): domain Eukaryota; kingdom Metazoa; phylum Arthropoda; class Insecta; order Orthoptera; family Acrididae; genus Schistocerca; species Schistocerca americana. Next base: position 171,618,162 of record NC_060128.1, on the reverse strand, counting down.
AAGTTTCTTTTTATGTAGCCACTTTTATGTTTTCCTTTTCGATGTTTCTGTTATACTTCTCTTATTTTTACTGTGACTCCTGGTGTATCGATTTTACTGACTGTTATTTGGAGCTACTGTAGCTGGTGTGACTTAAGTGTAGTATAGTTATCGGTTGCAAGGTTTGGTCATTTTTTCGTTTTATTTCTTTACGTGTGCAGTAATGTGTGTAAAGATTTTCATTTTTTGAGAGTCTAGTCGTATTCTGTAGTTCATTAACAACATCGTTTTTTAAGCACGTTTCTGATATGTGATAAGATTTGCGCAACAAACAGTAATATTGGAATCGGTAACTTGAAATGACCTCCTACATAGGTTGCTTCCAGTTACCGATTCCAACTATTCGACGGTTCATTATTTAGATCGTTTTTGCAGTACGTGTGAAAAATATAATATAATATATGCACTCGTAATTGCTCTCGTGTTCTTATTTATTTCAGTCATCTTCATCTCGTTTAAATGAAATTCGCGCGTAAATAATAGTCGTAGTAAATGTATTATTTCATGGCATGCTACATTCGTTCGTTTACGAGTATGATCCGTTCCATTCATAGATTGTCCATTGCAGCATCTTTTCCTTACGTATGACGTCATTGGTCAAAGCCGACGGGTGGTATTGGACACTAGAATTTATCCTCTACTTCTACTATTTTATTCGGTCCACCAATTGGCACACTATCATTTGTCACTATCAGGTAGTGCACTTCATGGCAAAACCTGAAGTAGTCACACAGGGTATTTGCCGATAACTCAGTTTCTGATGCTGTGGCTTGCAACGTGTTATCTCGAATCCAGCAGAACAAAAGAATTACGCTCGTCTGAATTGATAATTTGGAGGACTCGAACCACGTATTCTTCCTGACGCTGGCTCGCTTTCCGCGAAGTCCACAATGAAATTGCAGCGGAATCTCAGTGTCCACACTCCTCTTGCGGAGTTTCACAGACATCGTAGTACCACAGTTAACACAATCCCTCCTTTCCTCGTCCGGCAGAAGTCCATATTTCCGGCAAAAAGTCAAACATTTGTCTATGCTGGAAATGCATGGAATTAGAGTTTTCCATGTGAGGCAATCCGCAGGAGAAACTTGAGAAGCAGCACACATTACACTCGCTATCAAGAGAGACCGTGTCGATTTCACAATGGAATCACAAACAATTATGGAGGGAATGTAGTGTACACCAACTGAAGAAACAACGCAAAACTGATAAAAATGACGATCACACATAATTTATCATAACGCGCGCCACGAGACTTCCATAATCGATTTACTATCGCACGTTCGATATGTATCGTCCGGAGCCCTCCAACTTCGACAGGCAATCATTCTTGAAAATAACCTGGTATGCGGCTGTCTGCTACCGCGCTGCAGCATCATACAGCCTATCACCGTCATTATCATTATCATTATCATCATCATCATCACCATCACCATCACCATCATCGTTATTACATCATCATCATCATGGTTATCGTTTCTCCCCATCTAGGGCGGCACCAACCAAATATTTTCGCATTCGGAGGAGAAAGGTGGTGATTGTAATTCCGTGAGAAGATTTCTCCGCAACGAAAAACGCCTTTCTTTTACTGTTGTCCGTCCCAAATCCCCTGTTTCGCGATAATGCAAAACGTGCTGCCGTTCTTTGAACTTTTTCGTTGTACTCAGTCGATCCTGTCTGGTAAGGATCCCACACCGCAGCAATATTCTAGAAAAAGGACGGACAACCGTAGTGTAGGCAGTCTCCTTAGTAGACCTGTTACACTTTCTAACTGCCCTGCCAATAAAACGCAGTTTTTGATTAGCCTTCCCCACAGCTTTTCTATGTTTCCTTCCAATTTAAGTTCTTCGCAATTACAATTCCTAGGTTCAAAAGGTTCAAATGTGTGTGAAATCTTATGGGACTTAACTGCTAAGGTCATCAGTCCCTAAGCTTACACACTACTTTATATAAATTATTCTGAGGACAAACATACACACACCCATGCCCGAGGGAGGACTCGAACCTCCGCCGGGACCAGCCGCACAGTCCATGACTGCAGCGCCCAAGACCGCTCGGCTAATCCCGCGCGGCAATTTCTAGGTATCTAGTTGAATTTACGGTCATTAGATTTGACTGATTTTTCGTGTAAGTGCACTTCTTACCCATATTTCATTAAAGTGTCCTACATATGATACTAATACATGCTAATATCTTTTAATTGGTTCTGTATGTATTAGTGTTACCCATGATGAACCCTCTGCCAGGTTGCTAGGATCAACATCGATTCATGATACCAGCCATTGGATTGGACAAGTGACGTAATGGCAATTCTATTCATGTGCTAAATAATACAAGTTTGGCTTGAAAAAGGGGAATGTATCAAGTCTTCAATGACTACTGTAGCAGGTTCTTATTGAACGAACTCTCCCAAAGAAATTCTGGCCATATATAAGGACCGTCGGTTACACCATAGTTACTGCCCTGACATTCATGTTTGACACAGGGACATAAACTAAAGGCAGCAAATAAAAAAAAATAAAAGAAAACTAACTGCTGATCTTCATGATCAAACGTTCTTTCACAAAGGAAGACGACACAGAAGTACTGCGCCAGTGTAATTATTGCAGCGCTTCAGAGATGAGTAATGTATATATTGGTACCAGTGCCGTTAGCTCCACGGTCCTATGGATTGTATCAGAATCTACGAAGCATAGGCGGTTGACTTACTAACTCTTTTATGCACAAAGAACTATAGATACGCTGAGAAAAATCTGTGAGCACACACTCATCAGTGAGTGATTCACAGTGCTATCCTCCAATGGCATTCATCTGTTATACAAACATCAAAAAAAGTTTTGCATCACCCCAGTTCCCAGAACTCCTGAAGATAGACGTTGACTGTGGATATTGTATCACAGACACAGTCCCTTTGACTGTCCAGAGATGACGCTAAAGCCGCCCAAAGATGTAAACGACCATGCGTGAGAAGCGCCTATTAGACGGAGAGGGGCCGCAGGCCAACAGTTCCAGTCATTCCACCAGGAAGGAGGTACACGGCTCGTGTTGGCTGTAGTCAACCATGCCTCGACGGTCAATACCGCGGTTCGGTCGCATCCGCATTGTTACCTTGTGCCAGGAAGGGCTCTCAACAAGGGAAGTGTCCAGGCGCCCAGAGTGAACCAAAGCGATGTTGTTTGGACAGGAAGAGATCGTCGGAGACGTGTGTGGAGGCAACCCTGTCAGGCTGAACGCCTTAGACACACTGTCCAGCGAGTGCAGCAAGGTGGAGGTCCCCTGCTGTTTTGCGTTGGTATTATGTGGGGCCGACGTACCCCGCTGGTGGCCATGGAAGGCGCCATAACGGCTGTACGATACGTGAATGCCATCCTCCGACTGAGAGTGCAACCATATCGGCAGTATATTGGCGAGGCATTCGTCTTCGTGGGCGACAATTCGCACCCCCATCGTGCACATCTTGTGAATGACTTCCTTCAGGATAACGACATCGCTCGACTAGAGTGGCCAGCATGTTCTCCAGACATGGACCCTATCGAACAATCCTGGGATAGACTGAAAAGGGCTGTTTATAGACGACGTGACCCATCAACCACTGTGAGGTTCAAATGGCTCTGAGCACTATGGGACTTAACATCTGAGGTCATAAGTCCACTAGAACTTTGAACTACTTAAACCTAACTAACCTAAGGATACCACACACATCCATGCCCGAGGCAGGATTCGAACCTACGACCGTAGCAGTCGCGCGGTTCCGGACTGAAGCGCCTAGAACCGCTTGGCCACCGCGGCCGGTCCACTGTGAGGGATCTACGCTGAATCGCCATTGAGGAGTGGAACAATCTGGACCAACAGTGCCTTGATGAGCTTGTGGATAGTATGCGTCAGTGCAAGAGGATATGCTACTGGGAATTAGAGGTACTGGTGTGTACAGCAATCTGGACCACCACATCTGAAGGTTTGCTGTATGATGGTACAACAAGCAATGTGTGGTTTTCATGAACAATGAAAAGGGCGGAAATGATGTTTATGTTGATGTCTATTCCAATTTTCTGTACAGGTTGGTTCAAATGGCTCTGAGCACCATGGGACTTAACTTCTGAGGTCATCAGTTCCCTAGAACTTAGAACTACTTAAACCTAACTAACCTAAGGACGTCACACACACCCATGCCCGAGGCAGATTCGAAACTGCGACCGTAGCGGTCGCGCGGTTCCAGACTGTAGCGCCTAGAACCGCTCGGCCACCCCGGCCGGATTCTGTACAGGTTCCGGAACTCTCGGAACAGAGGTGACGCAAAACTTTTTTTGATGTGTGTAGAATCTGGGGCCACAAGTAAACCCCCAATTCCTTAAATAATTGAGCTCGTAAGAATAAAACGACTTTAGATGCGTTAAACATTTGAAGTTAAGCATGAAGACGAGATAAAGTTTAGACAAGGTTTCAAATTATGCTTTACGCTTCTTGGAGGTTTCTAAGTGTTCTCATTATCAAACACTGGGTGAGTACAGTCTGGGCAATTTGCTGACGGGTTTAAGCAAAAGCAAGTTTTTCACACACCTCATTGTTTATGACGTCATATCTCCTGTGGTATGTATCGTCCAATTATATTATTTTGCCTGTATATTCGGTGGTGTGTGGGGATAGTGTCTGCAAAAGTGTTGCGAATAGAGCCAGTAGGCTAGTAGGTAATGGAAGGTAAAGTTGCGCGTTCTGGCCACGGACAGGCCAATCGGACACGTCCTATCGCCATGTCATCCTCTGCAAATTACGTCCTCAGATGCAGTATGGAGGGATGTGTACTCAACATACCGCTCTCCCCGTCGTTGTTGGGTGTCTTGTCCCTGGAACCGCTACCTATCGATCGAGTAGCTCCTCACGAGGCCGAGTGCTCCCCATACCAGTTCTCTCAGCGAGGAAGAAAATGCGTGCCAATACCGGGAATGGAACCCAGGCCCTTCACATGGCAGTCAGCTGTGCTGACCACTGAGTTGCAGAGGGAGGGTGGACAGGGTTATTTGTAATGAAGTAATAAATTAGAATGTCGTGCCTGATGCGGCGTTTAATGCAAGAACAGCAAAAATGTAGCAACCAATAACGCTCTTCCATTTCACCATTTTGTTCAGGATGTCAGCGAGGAAAAGTTTCGCTAACGTTTGAAATTACGTGTAACTTTGTTGCAAGTCATTAAGTGGCGTCATTGTCAAATACTGGAGGAATACAGGCTGAGTATGTGCACACAGTGAGTTATGCAGCCTCCAAATATAAACACAGTTATTAACTTTAATACTTGTTTTGCTATGTTAAACTTTTAATGAAGGAGTATATCTCGTAATAACTACATTATGACAGCGTTTTGAAATTTTTAAATTCTGTCAATAAGTATGCGAAATACTATCAAATTTTTGTTGCCCCTGAGTGCCATTAGATAGGCAACCTGCAACTCGGACCGTGCACTATCCACCACGAAACGCGTTGGTCTGTTACTGACGCAGATATTCGGAGTTCAAACGTAATGAGTTGTCTCGAATCGTATGACCTCCTCCACGCCTACCAACATGCATTGGGGAAACATCCCTCACGTGGGTTCCAACCATCACTTTTACCCACACGACATCCTTAAAGTCATGGATAAAGACAATCAGGTGGCTACAGTATTTATTGAATTCCAGAAAGCATTTGTCTTGGTAGCACACCAACTGTAATTAACAAAAGTAAATGACACGAACTTTGTGTTTGGATTGAGCATTCCTCGGTAGGGAGAACGCAGTAAGCTATCTTCGGTCGAATTATCGGCAGATGTAGAAATAAGTTCAAGCACATCGAAGGGACGTGTTTTGGTATTTTTGATATTCATGCTGTACATTAATGACCTGCCAGAAAAAAAAAACATTAATACGGATTATGTCAAACTCTTTTGTTTCCAGCCGGGTGGCAGCGTTAAAAATTCTAGTGAGGTTTCAACAGACTTCCGGAGAAATATATGTTAGACTTCCGTAGAAATATATGTTTTTTTTTTTCAGAGCTCTTGATAGACATGCTATAGTTCTAGAGATCTCTGTATAAAATCTGAGTAGTTTTAGACAATTTGGCGAAGAAAACAAAGTAGTCGAAAAAATTGAGCTCTCCTAATAAGATTGATTTGCCAACTTGCGGAAGCAATTATGAGCACAGTTCTGAATAGCTCCCCAAGAGTTTTGCAAAAAATCCTGGTTAGATTATTTTTGGTGCAGCGTTTGCGACATGACTGCAGTAATGAGGCACCCGCTTTCGCAACATAAAAAAGCAATACAGTACAACAGTTCTGATCACAGTTCTGGATAGCACTCTAAGAGTCTACAGAAAACCCTAATTATATTTCTTTCTTTTTCACCTAGCAGTGGATAATGAGGTCATTGCAGTAATGAGGGACCCGTTTCACTACATTAAAAAAGAAATTTGTACAACAATTCTGATCATAATTCTGCATACCACCCCAAGAGTTTTGTCGGAAACGTTCAGTTAATTCCTTACTCGTACTCGCAAAAATTTATCCTGAGGTAGCAAGACGATTAGACCCCCAGTTAGCCATCTGCGCAAGATTATGTAGTGTTTCTTTATTTGATTTAAGTTAGGCATTTAAAGCAGATTGTGACAAAGATAGATTCTGCAGCGTTTTTAATGATCATGCTAATGTACCTTAAATTTACGACGTGACGCTTCTGGAAGCTGAAGTACTATGGAGGTGTTGTGGTAAGAATTCGCGGTGCTCTTTTAATTTATTTACTGGAGGCGGAGGAAACATATTTTCGCGTTTGGAAGACGATCGCACACCAGTTCCAGAATATTTGTTAAACAGAAGTATATCATGCAATTCTGTTAAAATAAAAAGCGAAGATTTAGAGCCGGCCGCGGTGGCCGTGCGGTTCTAGGAGCTCCAGTCCGGAGCCGCGCTGTTGCTACGGTCGCAGGTTCGAATCCTGCCTCGGGCATGGGTGTATGTGATGTCCTTAGGTTAGTTAGGTTTAAGTAGTTCTAAGTTCTAGGGGACTGATGACCACAGCAGTTGAGTCCCATAGTGCTCAGAGCCATTTGAACCATTTTTGAAGATTTAGATGACATGATATTAAAGCTTATTCGTAAGGAAGTTAGTATGAGTCAACAAAAAACACGTTAACTTTAAGGGTGTACGGGCTATACGTAAGAATACTGCTCACGCTCGTTTGAACTGTACGGTTATGGTCATTCAGTCGATGCTCATGTGCAGTCGTCACTCCAGCGTGAATGATGTTTATGAATCGTAATACTCGTAAAAATGAAGAACCTACCAGAATAAACCATTATCTGCACAAAAAATATCTTTGGGATTTTCTGTAGTAATCTTGAGGAGCAAGTCAGAGTTGGGAGCATAATTTTTTTCGCAAAATTCTGCACAACTAATCAAATTTTGTACGGTGAACTCTAGAACTATAGCACATCTATTAAGAACTCTGAAAAAATTGCATGTTTTTCGAAAGTCAGGCGCCGACTTCACACGACTGCTTTAAAATACCGTGGCGTTTTGATGGCTCTCATACTCACCATCTTCTGATGACATGTCGACATATTCCCAATAACATTCCAAAGTGATGCAGTTATTGTAAATCCGCTTTGTATGTTCTGACATGCAAAACTGTGTCACATTTGGAATCATTCAACGTATAGAAAATTCAGGTCCAAAAGTTTCCAGGGACTGCAGCACAGGACTTGAATGTAGACGGGTTTGGTGTGGGTGTTATGCAAGAACGGGCTCAATTTACGAATTAATTTACTAAACACAAAATCTTCTTGGCAACGCGACGATAACAACTAAAGAGAACTTAATTTGCAGCCCTGTACAGATCAACAAAGCAGGGCTCAAACAACAGAATAACAATAAAAATGTCTTCAACTTATTGAAATACACACATCAAAAAACTTTTGTATCTCCTCGGTTCCCAGTGTTCCGGGAACCCGTACAGAAAATACGAATAGAGATCAACATAAACATCATTTCCGCCATTTTTATTGCTCATGCAGATCACACATCTCATATTGTACCGCCATACATGGAAACCTTCAGAGGTGGTGGTCCAGACCGCTGTACACACCGGTTCCTCTGACACCCAGTAACACGTCCTCTTGCAATGACGCATGTCTGTATTCGTCGTGGCATACTGTCCGCAAGTTCATCAAGGTACTGTTGGTCCAGATTGTCCCATTCCTCAACGGGGATTCGGCGTAGATCTCTCAGAGTGGTTGGTGGGTCACGTCGTTCATAAACTGCCCTTTTCAATCTATCCCAGGCATATTCGATAGGGTTCATGTCTGGAGAACATGCCGCCCACTCTAGTCGAGCGATGTCGTTATTCTGAAGGAAGTCATTCACAAGATGTGCACGATGGGGGTGCGAATTGTCGTCCATGAAGACGAATGCCTCGCCAATATACTGCCGATAAGGTTGCACTGTCGGTCTGAGGATGGCATTCACGTATCGTACAGCCGTTACGGCGCCTCCCATGACCACCAGCGGCGTACGTTGGCCCCACATAATGCCAGCCCAAAACATCAGGGTACCACCACCTTGCTTCATTCGCTGGACAGTGTGTGTAAGGCGTTCAACCTGACCGTGTTGCTTTCAAACACGTCTCAGACGATTGTCTGGTTGAAAGCATATGCGACACTCATCGGTGAAGAGAACGTGATGCCAATCCTGAGCGGTCGATTCGGCATGTTGTTGGGCCAGCTGTACCGCGCTGCATGGTGTCGATGTTGCGAAGATAGACCTCGCCATGGACGTCGGGAGTGAAGTTGCGCATCTTGCAGAATATTGCGCACAGTTTGAGTCGTAACACGACGTCCTGTGGCTGCACGAAAAGCATTATTTAACATGGTTGGCGTTGCTGTCAGGATCCCTCCGAGCCGTAATCCGTGGGTAGCGGTCATCCACTGCAGTAGCAGCCCTTGGGCGGCCTGAGCGAGGCAAGTCATCGACAGTTCCTTTCTCTCTGCATCTCCTCCATGTCCAAACAACATCGCTTTGGTTCACTCCGAGACGCCTGGACACTTCCCTTGTTGAGAGCCCTTCCTGGAACAAAGTAACAAAAAAAAATGGTTCAAATGGCTCTGAGCACTATGGGACTCAACTGCTGAGGTCATTAGTCCCTTAGAACTAGTTAAACCTAACTAACCTAAGGACATCACAAACATCCATGCCCGAGGCAGGATTCGAACCTGCGACCGTAGCGGTCTTGCGGTTCCAGACTGCAGCGCCTTTAACCGCACGGCCACTTCGGCAGGCTGAACAAAGTAACAATGCAGACGCTATCGAACCGCGGTATTGACCGTCTAGGCATGGTTGAACTACAGACAACACAAACCGTGTACCTCCTTCCTGGTGGAATGACTGGAACTGATCGGCTGTCTCATCCCTCCGTCTAATAGGCGCTGCTCATGCGTGGTTGTTTACATCTTTGGGCGGGTTTAGTGACATCTCTGAATAGTCAAAGGGACTGCGTCTGTGATACAACATCCACAGTCAACGTTCTTCAGGAGTTCTGGGTACCGAGGTGATGCAAAAATTTTTTTTTAATTTGTGTAGAATTAAAATAAACTTCGGGGCAGCAGACAAATTGCTGCAGTCACAATTGTAATAGACCAGGAAAGATAGAAATATAGCTACGTTAATTAACCACGGGATACTAAGACAACTCCCAAACTTAATTACCGTCACCCAGATACCACGTAGCTAACCACTGATCTACAGCAACTAGTCAGTATGACAAACTACTATGAACTATCTCCAGGACTTGTTGCACGCATACACTACAAAAAAAAAAAAAAAAATCGCACCACGAAGGAATTATCTGAATGCAACGGAAATCAGTGGATGTGAGGCACGTGTACAGAGAAACAAATAATTACAACTTGAGTAAAAGTGGATTATTTATTCACGAGAAAGATCTCTACAAAGCGAGCACGCCAGTAAGACTCGGCCTACCTGTGGCCCTTATGCAAGCAGTTGTTCGACTTAGCACTGGCTGACAGTTGTTGGATGTCCTCGTCAGGGATACCGTGCCAAATTCTATCCGGACATGTGTTCGGCTTGGAATCTCATTGACTGGAGTAAAATTGTCTTAAGTGATGAGTCCCACTTCGAACTGAGCTCCGATGGCCAGAAAAGATGTGTGAAGACACCCCAGACAGTGGTGGAATCCCAGTCTGACTCTCGCCCGCCGTCCTGCCTGGGGTGACGTCATGTAATAGCAGGTCCCCTTTGGTTGTCACCCGCGGCACCCTTAGAGCACAGGAGTACGTCGACGATATTCTACGTCTCATTTTGTTGTTCTTCACCGTAAGCCATCCTGGGCTTACATTTCAACAAGATAATGCTCGGCCGCACATGGCAATGGTTGTCTTCGAGCTTGCCCAATCCTGCCATCGCCAGTAAGACCACTGAATCTCTCCCGAGTTGAAGACGCTTGGAGTATTATAGGCACGGACCCAAACCAGTTCGGGATTTTGACATTCCAGGCATCAACTGAACAGAATTTGGCATGATATTCCTCGGAAGGGCGTCCAACTACTGTACCAACCAATTCCAAGCCAAACAACTGTTTGCATAAGAGGTACAGCTGGATCAATGCGTTATTGACTTGCTCAATTTGTGAAGTTCCTTCTCTTGAACAAATCATCCGATTTCTCTGAAATCGTAATCCTTTGCTTGTCTGTACACGTACATCACATCTACCGATTTCCGTTCCATTCGAGTAATTCTTTCCTGGTACGTCGTCGTCTTTTTTTTATGGAGGCACGTCAATTTAGAAATAAGGCTTGAAATTGTGTATAGAGATTACAGCTGCCTCAGCTCCCCTATAGAGTCTATGTAGTGGGTCCGAGATAGACAAAGGTCAGCTGTTTGTAGGGAAGTGTGTGTCCCGTTACCAGGGTTCAAATGGCTCTAAGCACTATGGGACTTAACATCTGAGGTCATCAGTCCCCTAGACTTAGAACTACTTAAACCTAAAGTTTAATAAGTCACTGCTGCAAAATACTAACGTGAATTCTTTCAGACGAATGGAAAAACTAGTAGAAGCCGACCTAGGGGAAGATCAGTTTGGATTTCGTAGAAATGTTGGAACACGTGAGGCAATACTGACCTTAAACCTTATGTTAGAAGAAAGATTAAGGAAAGGCAAAGCTACGTTTCTAGCATTTGTAGACTTAGAGAAAGCTTTTGACAATGTTGGCTGGAATACTCTCTTTCTAATTCTGAAGATGGCAGGGGTAAAATACAGGGAGAGAAAGGCTACTTACAATTTGTACAGAAACCAGATGGCAGTTATAAGAGGCGAGGGACATGAAAGGGTAGCAGTGGGTTGGAAGAGAGTGAGACAGGGTTGTAGTCTCTCTCCGATGTTATTCAATCTGTATATTGAGCAAGCAGTGAAGGAAACAAAAGGAAAATTCGGAGTAGGTATTAAAATCCATGGAGAAGAAATAAAAACTTTGAGGTTCGCCGATGACATTGTAATTCTGTCAGAGACAGCAAAGAACATGGAAGAGGAGTTGAACGGAATGGAGAGTGTCCTGAAAGGAGGATATAAGATGAACATCAGCAACAGCAAAACGAGGATAATGAAATGTAGTCGAATTAAGTCGGGTGACGCTGAAGGAATTAGATTAGGAAATGAGACGCTTAAAGTAGTAAAGGAGTTTTGCTATTTGGGGAGCAAAATAACTGATGATGGTCACAGTAGAGAGGATATAAAATGTAGACTGGCAATGGCAAGGAAAGCATTTCTGAGGAAGAGAAATTTGTTAACATCGAGTATAGATTTAAGTGTCAGGAAGTCATTTCTGAAAGTGTTTGTATGGAGTGTAGCCATGTATGGAAGTGAAACATGGACGATAAATAGTTTGGACAAGAAGAGAATAGAAGCTTTCGAAATGTGGTGCTACAGAAGAATGCTGAAGATTAGGTGGGTAGATCACATAACTAATGAAGTAGTATTGAATAGGATTGGGGGCAAGACGAGTTTGTGCCACAACTTGACAAGAAGAAGGGATCGGTTGGTAGGACATGTTATGAGGCATCATGGGATCACCAATTTAGTATTGGAGGGCAGCGTGGAGGGTAAAAATCGTAGAGGGAGACCAAGAGATGAATACACTAAGCAGATTCAGAAGGATGTAGGTTGCGGTAGGTACTGGGAGATGAAGAACCTTGCACAGGATAGAGTAGCATGGAGAGCTGCATCAAACCAGTCTCAGGACTGAAGACCACAACAACAACAAACCTAAGGACATCACACACATCCATGCCCGAGGCAGGATTCGAACCTGCGACCGTAGCAGCAGCACGGTTCCGGACTGACGCACCTAGAACAGCTCTTCCACAGCGGCCGTCTGCTGGCAGCGGTAATCACGAGAATGTACGGTCGCTGGAAGTCCGGGCTCCGTTCGGCCACCTGTCACTGCCGAGAGGGAAGACCATCGTGTTCGATACAGGTTCTGGAGCATCATACTGCATCTGCAGCAGGAGATTTCAGGAGCAGTTGACGCCACGGTCGCATATCGAACTGTTACAAATCGGTTACTTCAAGGACAGCTTCTAGGCAGACATCCTGCAGTGTGCAGTTCATTTACCCCAAACCAATGCTATTTGCGACTTCAGTGATGTAAAGCGAGAGCTCATTGGAGGGCAGGTTGAAGATGTGTTATGTTCTCCGATAAAAGCTGGTCCTGACTCGGTGATTGCCGTGTGTTGGTTAGAAGGTGGTCAGTTGAGGTTCTGCAACCAAGCTGTCTGTGTGCTACCCACACTGGACCTACACCTGGAGTTATGATCTGGGGTGCGATTTCGTAGGACAGCAGGGGGCACTCTAGCGGCTATCCCACGCACCCTGATTCCAAATGTGACGTCAATCTGGTGATTCGACCTGTTGTGCTACCATTCACGAACAGCATCCAGGAACTATTTTCCAACAGGATAACGTTCGTCCATTTACCGCTGTTGTAACCCAACATGCCCTACAAAGACATGTAGCCTTGGCCTGCTGGATCACCAGATCAGTCTCCAACCGACATATGGGACATCATCGGTCGACAATTCCAGCGCAGAACAGGGAGGGGAAGGATACACTGTGTTGCGAAATCTCCAAAGTGGAGCCTGGCTAGTGTAACCCAGTTCACTCTGCAGACGAATTCGCAAAGCAGATTCGTCTGTAAGGACAGTGGTAGTCGGGTGGAATCATGGGAACGCTGTGGGAATTGCCTGTACAGTGCGGGAGGCATCTCAGGGGACCGTAGCTTTTTTACTGATGGCATACAGACTGAACACTGTGGCAACAGCCAGAGCTGCAACTGGGCCAAAGTGTCCTTCTCACCTATGCTGACGCCCTTCTTAACAGAGCTGCCCCTTTGGATTAGATTTCTTTAGCCAAAGACGTTCCATAGCATATTTGAACAATTCTTTCGCCGTAATGATGTGAGACGACTCAATTTTCAGAATATCTATACATCATTAGTGTTAACACATCATATTATTCTTGCTGCTCGCCTTTGTGCAATCAATACTTTTTTCCAGGTAGCGATTTCCCCAGAAAATTATTGTTTAAAGTACACTACTGGCCATTAAAATTGCTACACCAAAAAGAAATGCAGATGATAAACGGGTATTCATTGGACAAATATACTATACTAGAACTGACATGTGATTACATTTTCACGCAATTTAGGTGCATAGATCCTAAGAAATCAGTACCCATCAACTACCTCTGGCCGTAATAACGGCCTTGATACGCCTGGGCATTGAGTCAAACAGAGCTCGGATGGCGTGTACAGGTACAGCTGTCTATGCAGCTTCAACACGATACCACAGTTCATCAAGTATTGTGACGAGCCAGTTGCTCGGTCACCACTGACCAGAAGTTTTCAGTTGGTGAGAGATCTGGAAAATGTGCTGGCCAGGGCAGCAGTCGAACATTTTCTGTATCCAGAAAGGCCCGTACAGGACCTGTAACATGCGGTCGTGCATTATCCTGCTGAAATTTAGGGTTTCGCAGGGATCGAATGAAGGGTAATGACGTGTAACCATTGGCACCCCATACCATCACGCCGGGTGACACGCCAGTATGGCGATTATGAATACACGCTTCCAATGAGCGTTCACCGCGATGTCGCCAAACACGGATGCGACCATTATGATGCTGTAAACAGAACCTGGATTCATCCGAAAAAATGACGTTTTGCCATTCGTGCACCGAGGTTCGTCGTTGAGTACACCATCGCAGGCGCTCCTGTATGTGATGCAGCGTCAAGGGTAACCGCAGCCATGGTCTCCGAGCTGATAGTCCATGCTGCTGCAAACGTCGTCGAACTGTTCGTGCAGATGGTTGCTGTCTAGCAAACGTCCTCATCGGTTGACTCAGGGGTCGGGACGTGGCTGCACGATCCGTTACAGCCATGCGGGTAAGATGCCTGTCATCTCGACTGCTGGTGATACGAGGCCGTTGGGATCCAGCACGGCGTTCCGTACTACCCTCCTGAACCCATCGATTCCATATTCTGCTATACCAACGCGAGCAGCAATGTCGCGATACTATAAACCGCAATCGCGGTAGGCTACAATCCGACCTTTATCGAAGTCGGACGCGATGGTACGCATTTCTCCTCCTTACACGAGGCATCACAACAACGTTTCACCAGGCAATGCCGGTCAACTGCTGTTTGTGTATGAGAAATCGGTTGGAAACTCTCCTCATGTCAGCACGTTGTAGGTGTCACCACCGGCGCCAACCTTGTGTGAATGCTCTGCAATGCTAATAATTTGCATATCACAGCATCTTCTTCCCGTCGGTTAAATTTCGCGTCTGTAGCACGTGATCTTCGCGGTGTAGCAATTTTAGTGGCCAGTAGAGTATATCTGAGTGAAAGGCCAAAATATATCAGATGATAGACTCGTTTGATTGCAAGACTAGCAATTATACAAAGAAAAGAAGCTGAATGTAACTGTTTTCATCAATACGTACACCGTGAATTTTGGAGCATTCTGCTACATTTACCGACTCCTGTCTATGTTCTACATCAGCTGTTGGAAAGACTGTATTTGTTGTACCGAACTGACAATAGCGCAATTTCTGAAAATATAGGGATAGTCCATTTTCAGAGAACCACTTGATAATTCTTTGAGAAATATCTTTAACAATCCTTTCTGTTCTTTTCTCTTTAATGCGATTTATTATAACAGTAGTCTAGACTGCAAACACTACCAATTCTGCTTGTTGAATGTTAACAGATAGGTCAATCACATACATAAGTAATGGGAGTGGACACAAAAGTGAACCCTGCGGGTCTTCCCTTGTGATTTCTCCCCAGTCACTAAAATTTCCCAGCTTTCCAGCATTCCAGTTTTGCATTACGACCTTTTACATTCTGCCGGCCGATGTGGCCGAGAGGTTTTAGGCGCTTCAGTCCGGAACCGCACCGCTGCTATGGTAGCAGGTTCGAATCCTGCCTCAGGCCTGGTTGTGTGTGATGTGCTTAGGTTAGTTAGGTTTAAGTAATTCTAAGTCTAGAGGACTGATGACCTCAATGTAAGTCCCATAGCGCTAGAGCCATTTGAACCATTTTTACATTCTTCTTGTCAACTGTGATGAGTAACAAGCGAAGCGATGCAGAGGGGCCACTGACTGCAGCAACACGTCAGCACTCTAGTTTAAAGACTGTGGTCACAACTCTTCGACGACTGCTAGGTAGCTGCCGGTCGCCACTCCCTGTGCCAGCTGTTTTGTTGAACTAAACGAGATTTTCTGGTATTTTCCTTTTTAATTTACGTGTAGAAGTTTGATGCAGCAGACTGGCAGTGTGCGGGCATGAGGCGGCAGTGATGGTTGTTGTCCACAGGAGGTGGAGCCGTCGCGGCTGATGGCCGTGCTCGACACGGGCGTGCTGTCTGGGGTGCTGGAGCGGCGCGACGGCCGCTACAGGGTGGCAGCCATCGAGAGGCAGGAGTGGGAGCCGGAGCGGCCGCAGGAGGAGGAGTGGCGCCGGGGGCAGCGGGGGCGGCGGGGGCAGCGGAGGCGGCGGGGGTGGCAGCGCGCGCCCTGCTGGTAATCCCCACCCCCACGCACCTGTCTCTTTCCACAAACAGCCTCTGGATGTGACGCTGCAGAGATGTGACATTACCATCACTGTCAACTATGGTCTGATTAAAATTACTTGATAGTTGCCATTTCACGCGTTGCAGCTGAGCTCCTCCAATTACAGCACTCAACATCGCACTCGAACCATTCGCTATTGCTATACTGCCACAGCAATTGTGCAGTTCACCTTGCCCGACCTCCTTTCTCGATACGTTTGTATCCTGAATACTGCGTCTGGTACTTTTATTTCTTGCTAGCCTAGCACCCACCGCTTCGCTCGCAAAGACTGTATAACCTGCAGAGATTTTTTTGTTTTTATTCAATGGAATTTTTATGTTGTTCACAAATTGCATC
Organism: Schistocerca americana; assembly: GCF_021461395.2. Classification (NCBI taxonomy): domain Eukaryota; kingdom Metazoa; phylum Arthropoda; class Insecta; order Orthoptera; family Acrididae; genus Schistocerca; species Schistocerca americana. Next base: position 171,601,633 of record NC_060128.1, on the reverse strand, counting down.
ACCTTCTAAGCCTTTCATGCTAATTAAGGCCATATAAGCATGGTCCTGAATGTACTTCCGAGAAAAAAGCGATTCTGGTAGCTGGAGTCCGAAGTTTTTGTTAATCACGCCTTTTGAGTTCTCGTGGAGATATTTCTATATCAACTTTAATCCTACAACAAATATTTCTTTATACCTAACCGAGAAATGAAATACTAATTTTCATCGATTTGTCTTTAAAATTTTTTAATGTAACGAAATATTTTCTTAAAAAGTTTAATCCGCTATTGCACTCCCTTAGGTGTTGAATTTCCATATACATTGAAACACATAATTTTTTTTTTTAATTTCAGACCGAGAAGTCAAATACCAATTGTCATATATGTAGCCTTCAAAATCTTCTTTAGTAATTATTTATTTTCAAAAAAAGTTTCATCCACTATTTTACTCTCTTAGTAGCTGAATTTCCAAAAATTCTGAAACATGTATATTTTATTTTCAGACTGCGAAACCAAATACCAATTTTCGTAGTTGTACCTTCAATATTCCCTTAATAGCGACATACATTCAAAAACCTTTCATCCCTTATTTCACCGCCTTAGGAGTAGAATGTCCAACAATCCCTTCTTACGCGATGCCTACAATATAGGGTCAACTCTTCTCCAAATTTCAAGTTTCTTTCCCAAGGGGTTGGGGCCAGGCGTCTATGGGTCAGTGAATCAGTCTGATCCAAAAACAGTGAAACACGTAATTTTTCACCTCTAAACGAGGAGTTTTCAGTGCTTTTCTACTGAAATATTTTCATAAAACGTTTCACCACCTATTTCGACCCCAGAGGGGTTGAGACAGTGACATGTGTATGTTTTATTTCTAACAGAGAAGAGTAATACAAATTTTCATAGATTTAGCTCCAAAATTCCTGCACAATGAAATATTTCCATAACAACTTTCATCCCCAAAGGGGTTGAATTTCTATATACAGTGAAACACACATTTTTTAATTTGTAACTGAGAAGCTAAATTTAATTTTTCATAGATCTAGTTTTAAAAATACTTTCATAATAAAATATTTTCACAAGAAATCTCATCCGCTATTTCACGCCCTTAGGATTCAGCTTCCAAAATCATCAAGCATGTATATTTTTATTTGCAACCGGGAAGTTGAATACCAGTGTTCATAGAAATAGCTTTAAAAATATTTTAGTAGTTCTTTAATGACGATATAGTTTCAAAAACAACTTCCAGCTCCGATTTCATCCCCATAGGTTTAATTTCTTTATTGCTAACCAATTAACCAAATACCAATTTTCGGAGGTCTAGCTTCAAAACTCCCTTAATAGAGGCATTTTTCAAAAGAACCTCTCACCTCCTTTTTCACTCCCTAAGGGTTGAAATTTCGAAAAACCCCTTCTTAAATGGCGCCAGCACTGTAAGGTGCAAGCGTCAAGATCTCAAGTTTCTGTCCTTAGTAGTTTGGCCTGGGCTATGATGAACTAGTCCGTCAGGACATAGCCTTTTTTGTATAGAGATTTCATCACTTACTCTCTCTTTCTCTCTCTCTCTCTCTCTCTCTCTCTCTCTCTCACACACACACACACACACACACACACACACACACACACACATGCGGATACACACAACGATTCCAACGAAATAAACGAGTTTCATACACAGCACTACTCAAACAATGCTGGATACTTCTTCACAAGATGCGATTGAGCGTCACATATACTATACGGTTATTATAATCTGAGAGATCGGCTTACGTTAGACATGCTTCACACAACATTACGTGAAGTTGTTGCTACAGGTGCATCAGAGACCTAAATATAACAAGTTTTTGCAGTTTTTAGTGGTGTAGTGCATTGGTTAGTGCATAAACCTATCGCGTAGAAAGTCCTAGTTTCGAATCTCGCCAAATGCAGCGAATTTGTTTAAATTTCTAAATCCAAACAAGTCTTTTATTATTATTTTTATTCAAGCAATTGGTTTACATTGACAATGGTTTAACATATAAACGAGACTGGTAGCGGGCTAAATAAAGTTCTACACAATAACTGCAGGTGTCCGGATACTTTTGAAGAGGAAGTGTGAAGATGGAAAGAGGCAGTCGGTGGGCACACCACCACATAAAGAGAAATCATAATTCCATGAAACAAATTAGAGAGTGAAGAAGAGCGGCCATCAAACTATTGTAGACATATATATCATTGGCCATTATTTTTGGAAACTTTATTTAGAGTAATAGTTTCAACGCATCTCAGTTGCATCTTGAGGCCCCAACACATAGAACTTCTGGAGTATTCCACTCACATGCGTACATTCGTACACGTGTACACGTGGATGCTGTTACACGTGCGAAGGGGAGATGACACGCGCCCAGCCGATCGCGTCCTTGAGTTCTTCAGTGTCAGTGAGATGACATCGGTCATTTGAAGCTCTTTTTTGGGGAATACAACCCCAATTAAATAGTACTTCTCTACGATTTCCTTCCGATTTTAGTTGCCCTCCTTCTTGAGTTTCGCTCCCACTGCTGCTGCTTTAACATTCAGTTTCTTACCCTTCCCTAAACCACAGAATGGGCGCTTATGACAGTAACAGTTTTGCTCCCTAAAACGATAACAACAAACTGTTTGAACGAGTTCTAGCGAGTCCATTGTCTCCTGTGTTTCCTGTATTATGTAGACATACGGCAGGAATACTCCGAGCGTTCGAAGTATTGGGGCCTGAAGAAGACGCAACTGAGGCGTTGAAATAACTACACCAAATAAAATTCCCAAAAATAATGGCTGATGGTATATATTTCTACAGTACCTAAAGAGAAGGCTGTGGCACGCCTGGTGTGACGTGACACTGAGTGGGTCTGGCTTGGCAAAATGCTGCACTGACAGAATCAAGGCGCACGCCCTGTAATCCTTGTAAACAGTTTTACGGTATCTATTTGGTAAAAAATTGGATTTCTACGTTACTTGTAACTTTATATGACAGCTTCATGGTGAAGTGCCCACCATTTCGTTAATGGACATAGTTACAGTCATATTTCACATATAAGTAACAAATTCGTAAACATTGCAATGAAAAATAGGGGTCACTATGAATCTACGTTTAGTGCATGTTAGACCACTTTTCTTACAATTTGGTATAGGATCAATATCTGCCTCCAGTCTCGAGAAAATGGATTTTATGTACCAGGTTCACTGCCGACTGCATGCACGTGGGAATGAAATATACGTGACATACCTCATGTCTAGTAAATCAATCGAGATATAGAAATGGGATTTTGGCTAGTGATAGCAAGCAAAGAGAAGAGTAGAATGAGATTTTCACTCTGCAGCGGAGTGTGCGCTGATATGAAACTTCCTGGCAGATTAAAACTGTGTGCCCGACCGAGACTCGAACTCGGGGCCTTTGCCTTTCGCGGGCAAGTGCTCTACCATCTGAGCTACCGAAGCACGACTCACGCCCGGTACTCACAGCTTTACTTCTGCCAGTATCTCGTCTCCTACCTTCCAAACTTTACAGAAGCTCTTCTGCGAACCTTGCAGAACTAGCACTCCTGAAAGAAAGGATATAGCGGAGACATGGCTTAGCCACAGCCTGGGGGATGTTTCTAGAATGAGATTTTCACTCTGCAGCGGAGTGTGCGCTGATATGAAACTTCCTGGCAGATTAAAACTGTGTGCCCGACCGAGACTCGAACTCGGGGCCTTCGCCTTTCGCGGGCAAGTGCTCTACCATCTGAGCTACCGAAGCACGACTCACGCCCGGTACTCACAGCTTTACTTCTGCCAGTATCTCGTCTCCTACCTTCCAAACTTTACAGAAGCTCTTCTGCGAACCTTGCAGAACTAGCACTCCTGAAGAGTATTTTACCAAGTGGTTAACATACAGAACTTTATCTACGGCTACATAGCGGAAGTCCGTAGAAGTGTTGGAACACGTGAGGCAATACTGACCCTATGACTTATCTTAGAAGATAGATTAAGGAAAGGCAAACCTCCGTTTCTAGCATTTGTAGATTTAGAAAAGGCTTTTGACAATGTTGATTGGAATACTCTCTTTAAAATTCTGAAGGGAGCGAAAGGCTATTTACAATTTGTACCGAAACCAGATGGCAGTTATAAAAGTCGACGGGCATGAAAGGGATGCAGTGGTTGGGAAGGGAGTGAGACAGGGTTGTAGCATCTCCCAGATGTTATTCAATCTGTATATTGAGCAAGCAGCAATGGAAACAAAAGAAAAATTCGGAGTAGGTATTAAAATCCATGGGGAAGAAATAAAAACTTTGAGGTTCGCCGATGACATTGTAATTCTGTCAAAGAGAGCAAATGATCTGGAAGAGCAGTTAAAATGGAATGGACAGTGTCTTGAAAGGAGGATATAAGATAAAGATCAACAAAAGCAAAACGAAGATAATGGAATGTAGTCGAATTAAGTCGGGTGCTGCTGAGGGAATTAGGTTAGCAAATGAGACGCCTAAAGTAGTAAATGAGTTTTGCTATTTGGGAAGCAAAATAACTGATGATGGTCACAGTAGAGAGGATATAAAATGTAGACTGGCAATGGCAAGGAAAGCGTTTCTGAAGAAGAGAAATTTGTTAACATCGAGTATAGATTTAAGTGTCAGGAAGTCGTTTCTGAAAGTATTTATATGGAGTGTGGCCATGTATGGAAGTGAAACATGGACGATAAATAGTTTAGACAAGAAAAGAATAGAAGCTTTCGAAGTGTGGTGCTACAGAAGAATGCTGAAGATTAGATGGGTATATCACGTAAGTAATGAGGAGGTACCGAATAGAACTGGGGAGAAGAGGACTTTGTGGCACAACTTGACTAGAAGAGGGGATCTGTTGGTAGACATGTTCTGAGGAGGCATCAAGGGATCACCAATTTAGTATTGGAGGGCAGCGTGGAGGGTAAAAATCGTATACGGGCACCAAGAGATGAATACACTAAGCAGATTCAGAAGGATGTAGGTTGCAATAGTTACTTGGAGATGAGGAAGCTTGCACAGGATAGAGTAGCATGGAGAGCTGCATCAAACCAGTCTCTGAACTGAAGACCACAACAACAACAACAACAACAACAACAACAGCAACAACAACATAGCGGAAGCTACAGATTTTATTTTATTTTATTATTTCAAACGAGTACTCCTTTGTTTCAAGAGTCATCGACAGCTAGTGAAAACAGAATTTGCTCATATGAAAAACACGAAATTTCTTCTCTGTGTTACTGTAAACCGATACAATGAAACTTAGCAGAGGAGTTTCTTTCTACACATTAGTTATCTATAACCAATAACGAAATGATGAGTACTTCATGATGCACCTGCAGCGGAGTATGCGCTGATATGAAACTTCCTGGCAGATTAAAACTCATTCTGGAAACATCCCCAAGGCTGTGGCTAAGCCATGTCTCCGCAATATCCTTTCTTTCAGGAATGTTAGTTCTGCAAGGTTCGCAGGAGAGCTTCTGTAAAGTTTGGAAGGTAGGAGACGAGGTACTGGCAGAAGTAAAGCTGTGAGGACGGGCGTGAGTCGTGCTCGGGTAGCTCAGTTGGTAGAGCACTTGCCGGCGAAAGGCAAAGGTCCCGAGTTCGAGTCACGGTCTGGCACACAGTTTTAATCTGCCAGGAAGTTTCATATCAGCGCATACTCCGCTGCAGAGTGAAAATCTCACTCTGACCTACACCAGGAGTTATGGTCTGGGGTGCAATTTCGTATGAGATAGTGGGACCACAGTCGTCGTTATCCCGTATACCTGGACTGCAAGTTTCTACATGAGTCTAGTAATTCGATCTGTTCATCAACAGCATTCGAGGGCGTGTTTTCCAACAGGATAACGCTCGTCCACATATAGCTGTTGTAACCCAATAATCTCTACAGTGTGTCGATATGTTGCTTTGGCCTGCTAGTTCACCAGATCTGTGTTCAGCCGAGCTCATATGGGACATTACTGGGTAACATGTCTAGCGTCACCCGCAAACAGTGTTAACTGCTCCTGTGTTGACCCAGCAAGTGCAACACGCGTGGAAGCCCATTCCACAGAGTGACATCTGAGGCATGTAGAACGCAATGTATGCATCTAACAGCGTTTCACATTTGCAGTGGCTTATCTCGCGCTTATGTTAACCTGTGACACTGCAATGTTAATCACTTAAATATGCTACGTAGAGAAATGTATTCCCAAAATTCCATTGTTGTTGTTGTTGTTGTGCGCTTCAGTCCAGAGGCTGGTTTGATGCAGCTCTCCATGCTACTCTATCCTGTGTAAGCTTCTTCATCTCCCAGTAACTACTGCAGCCTACATCCTTCTGAATCTGTTTAGTGTATTCATCTCTTGGTCTCCCTATACGATTTTTACCCTCCACGCTGCCTTGATGCCTCAGAATATGTCCTACCAACCGATCCCTTCTTCTAGTCACGTTGTGCCACAAACTCCTCTTGTCCCCAATTCTATTCAGTACCTCCTCATTAGTTATGTGATCTACCCATCTAATCTTCAGCATTCTTCTGTAGCACCACATTTCGAAAGCTTCTATTCTCTTCTTGACCAAACTAGTTATCGTCCACGTTTCACTTCCATACATGGCTACACTCCATACAAATACTTTCAGAAACGACTTCCTGACACTTAAATCTATACTCGATGCTAACAAATTCCTCTTCTTCAGAAATGCATTCCTTGCCATTGCCAGTCTACATTTTATATCCTCTCTACTGTGACCATCATCAGTTATTTTGCTCCCCAAATAGCAAAACTCATTTACTACTTTAAGCATCTCATTTCCTAATCTAATTCCGTCAGCATCACCCGACTTAATTCGACTACATTCCATTATCCTCGTTTTGCTTTCCTTGATGTTCATCTTATATCCTCCTTTAAAGACACTGTCCATACCGTTCAGCTGCTCTTCCAAGTCCTTTGCTGTCTCTGACAGAATTACAATGTCATCGGCGAACCTAAAAGTTTTTATTTCTTCTCCATGGATTTTAATTCCTACTCCGAATTTTTCTTTACAAATTGTAAATAGCCTTTCGCTACCTGTATTTTACCCCTACCACCTTCAGAATTTGAAAGAGAGTATTCCAGTCAATATTGTCAAATGCTTTCTCTAAGTCTACAAATGCTAGATACGTAAGTTTGCCTTTCCTTAATCTATTTTCTAAGATAAATCATAGGGTCAGTACTGCCTCACGTGTTCCAACATTTCTACGGAATCCAAACTCATCTAATACGATCTTCATTTATACAGATGGCTCTAAGACCAATGACAGTGTCGGGTGTTCTCTTATTGTCGGGGCACACCAGGCACACCAGGCTGTTGTTTACATCCGCCGCCACCGACATTCTGCTTATGTCATCTGCTCCGATTCCCTGAGCGCCATCCCGAGCCTCAGTGATCCGTATCCGGTTCACCCTTTCGTGTACCGGATTCAACGCTCTCTTCAGCAGCTGGTGGACGACGGTTCTCCGGTTACCTTTATGTCGGTTCCTGGCCATGTCGGTATCCCTGGGAACGAAACTGCAGATGCCGCAGCCAAGGCTGCTGTATTCCAGCCTCGGACAACTTCTTGTTGTGTGCCTTCATCTGATTTTAGCAGGGTCATTTGTAAGCGCATTTTGTCGCTGTGGCATGCCGATTGGGCTACACTTACTGAATTCAAGCTTCGGGCCTTGAAACCTCTTCCCACGACTCGGACAACCTCTTCACGCCCTTCTCGGTGGGAGGAGGTCGTTTTGGCCCGGTTACGAATTGGACACTGCCGGTTCAGCCATCGCCATCTGCTGACGGCTGCGCCGGGCCGTTCTGCCCATGTGGGCAATTGCTGACGGTACGCTACACTTTAACGTCCTGTCCGAATTTTAATACACTGCGCATTGATCTTGGCCTGCCATGTACTCTGGATGCCATTTTAGCGGATGACCCAGGGTCAGCTGCTCGCGTTCTTCGTTTTATCCACTTGACAAACCTGTCTAAGGACATTTGATTATGCTGTTTTCTTTTAATCCCTTGCCTGTTAATGTGCCTTTTATAGTGTTGTCCTTTTTAGTTGCTGTTTAATCTTGTGCCTCGCAGTGCATTCATAACTTAGTCTGGGCGCTAATGACCACTGTAGTTGTGCGCCCTAAAACCAAAGAAAAAAAAAATCTTCCCCGAAGAAGGGCTTCCACCAGTTTTTCCATTCGTCTGTAAAGAATTCGTGTTAGTATTTTGCAGCCGTGGCTTATTAAACTGATAGTTCGGTAATTTTCACATCTGTCAACACCTGCTTTCTTTGGGATTGGGATTATTCTATTCTTCTTGAAAAATTCCATTAGTCTGCATTAATTATTTCTTGTTGCGATTTTTTCCGCCGGTGTAGTTAGTGGCTCCCCTCCAGCCGGCACTCAGAACACCTACAGTGTCACGTGCCATGACGTACGCGCCGTATCCTGTCTTTCTCGTGGGCTCTGGGCAACACCGACTCAAAGCAAGGCCTCGGCGCTTGTTGGTGACGTCACGTCAGCTAGGCACGGCGAACGCCAGGTCTGTTGCAGGCAGAAACGCCTGGGCGTGCTTATCACTATAAATCTCTTATTTTTGGACAAAATGTTTGCTATTGTTTTGCATTCTGCAGTTTTATTTAGATGAAAGATTTTCCTACTGTTGTAAAGCTACAAATGAAGATCATAGTTCTGTATTACTGAATCTTGTCGAAACAAACGTAGATCTATATGAGAAGACGCTTTGCCCCATTGCAAGCTTCGTAAATTTTACATTCAAGTAACTATATTTACTGGATCCATTTTGTTATCGAAACTTACCCCAACCCCCTTACAATGAACTCGTTTCTTTTATTTATTTCTTTATTTTCGTTTGACATCGTCACTGGAAATGTGAACTAATTTACATGTGTAAATATCCAACTGTTGCCAGTCATTAGATTACAGTCGTTTTCAAGTCATTAGATTACAGCCGTTTTCAACGAAAGGAATTCTAAACAGGAAACAAAATAGCTTCATACATCGAAAATACTACTGAGCTTAAACTTTTTTAAACATGCACATTAGAAAAGATAAATATTCCTTTCTTGCAACTGAAAGGAGAAACTTTATAAGATAAAAAAATATATTTGATAAAACAAGTATCTCTCTTTTGCCTCTTCTTCTGTCCCCCACCCCCTCCCCCAACTTGTACAATCGCAAGATATTTCATTAACATTCAGTGCTCCTCATCCCATAGTCAACCAAGATACCTATAGAAGGGCACCAATATGTTGACAGTTTCTTGTAAATGCAACCCAGTACAAACATAACTTCCTCAGATTTACCAATAAGGTAAAGAAGCACGAATTCTGTTGCTGCTGGACCACGAAGTTGTTTTTGTATGTCAGTCCTTAAAACAGGTGGAAATTTAAGTTCAGGAGTACACTATTTGTTAAGAAGTGCAATGAATTGCACAAGTAATTGATTGCAGAAATCTCTCAGAACAATGTGTGTCGGTCAACTACCGCCAATAGTTTCACATTTTCCTATGTCAGGGAGGGAGACACCACCATTATGAGTATGCCTGCAACAGACCCGGCGTTCGCCGTGCCTAGCTGACGTGACGTCACGAACAAGCGCCGAGGCCTTCCTTTGAGTCTGTGTTGCTCTGGGCCCACTCTGCGTGACGTCACACCGAGAAGGCCGCTGCCTTGTCTTTAGGTGGTGGCGGTGAGGACTGTCCAGCTGTCGGCCGGGGACCGCCTGATTCTGACAACACGGTTTGTCGCAGGCGGTGCGGCCGGAGACACAGGGCCGGAGAATGCGCGGGCGCGGAGCCGGCGGCTGGACAGCGTCCCGAGAGCCCCTGCGCCATCTGCCTGGAGGCGGCGGGGGCGGCTGGGGGCGGCCGCCGTGCAGTGCTGAGGTGCGGCCACGCCTTCCACCACAAGTGCGTGGCCCGCTGGTTCCGCGTGCAGCCCACCTGTCCTCTGTGCAGGCGATACGCCGCCCTCTGGTAGAGAGTGCGGCCGTAACACAGCCTTAATCCGGCGACTGGTCGGACTAAATTCGAAAATACATACTGCAGTATAGAAAACTAGCCTGTCGAGTTAGCTGTCTGTTGCCTAGCCATAAGATACGACCAAACACTTCCAGTACGCAACAACAAGTTAGCATACAGAGGGCTATGCGTGAAGCGTTCAGTGAATTCGAAACTAAAATTCAATGTGCCGACTTGACAGAAAATCCTAGGAAGTTCTGGTCTTACGTTAAATCGGTAAGTGGATCGAAACAGCATATCCAGACACTCTCAGATGATAATGGCTTTGAAACAGAGGATGACACGCGTAAAGCTGAAATACTAAACACTTTTTTCCAAAGTTGTTTCACATCTACATCCATACTCCGCAAGCCACCTGACGGTGTGTGGCCGAGGGTACCTTGAGCACCTCTATCGGTTCTCCCTTTTATTCCAGTCTCGTATTGTTCGTGGAAAGGAGGATTGTCGGTATGCCTCTGTGTGGGCTCTAATCTCCCTGATTTTATCCTCATGGTCTCTTCGCGAGATATACGCAGGAGGAAGCAATATACTGCTTGACTCCTCGGTGAAGGTATGTTCTCGAAACTCCAACAAAAGCCCGTACCGAGCTACTGAGCGTCTCTCTTGCAGAGTCTTCCACTGGAGTTTATCTATCATCTCCGTAACGCTTTCACGATTACTAAATGATCCTGTAACGAAGCGCGCTGCTCTCCGTTGGATCTTCTCTATCTCTTCTATCAACCCTATCTGGTACGGATCCCACACAGGTGAGCAGTATTCAAGCAGTAGACGAACAAGCGTACTGTATCCTACTTCCTTTGTTTTCGGATTGCATTTCCTTAGGATTCTTCTAATGAATCTCAGTCTGGCATCTGCTTTACCGACGATCAACTTTATGTTATCATTCCATTTTAAACCACTCCCAATGCGTACTCCCAGATAATTTATGGAATTAACTGCTTCCAGTTGCTGACCTGCTAAATGGGATAAGGGATCAGAGCAAGACCGCACTGCAGTTCCTTCTCTAAATCCTCGCACGAACGAAAAAAATGGTTGACATGAAAATAAGTGTCCAAGGAAAAAAAAGCAACTGAAATCACTCAACAGAGTAAAGTCCACTACACCTGACGGAATACCAATTCGATTCTACACAGAGTACGCGAAAGAACTTGGCCCCCTTCTAACAGCCGTGTACCGCAAGTCTCTAGAGGAAAGGAAGGTTCCAAATGATTGGAAAAGAGCACAGGTAGTTCCAGTTTTCAAGGAGGGTCGTCGAGCAGATGCGCAAAACTATAGGCCTATATCTCTGACATCGATCTGTTGTAGAATTTTAGAACATGTTCTTTGCTCTCGTTTCGTGTCATTTCTGGAAATCCAGAATCTACTCTGTAGGAATCAACATGTATTCCGGAAACAGCGATTGTGTGAGACCCAACTCGCTTTATTTGTTCATGAGACCCAGAAAATGTTAGATACAGGCTCCCAGGTAGATGCTATTTTTCTTGATTTCCGGAAGGCGTTCGATACAGTTCCGCACTGTCGCCTGATAAACAAAGTAAGAGCCTACGGAATATCAGATCAGCTGTGTGACTGGATTGAAGAGTTTTTAGCAAACAGAACACAGCATGTTGTTATCGATGGAGAGACGTCTACAGACGTTAAACTAACCCCTGGTGTGCGACCGGGGAGTGTTATGGGGCCATTGATTTTCACAATATATATAAATGACCTAGTAGATACTGTCGGAAGTTCCATACGGCTTTTCGCGGATGATGCTGCAGTATACAGAGAAGTTGCAACATTAGAAAATTGTAGCGAAATGCAGGAAGATCTGCAGTGGATAGGCACTTGGTGGAGGGAGTGGCAACAGACCCTTAACATAGACAAATGTAATGTATTGCGAATACGTAGAAAGAAGGATCCTTTATTGTATGATTATATGATAGCGGAACAAACACTGGTAGCAGTTACTTCTGTAAAATATCTGGGAGTGTGAGTACGGAACGATTTGAAGTGGAATGATCATATAAAATTAATTGTTGGTAAGGTGGGTGCCAGGTTGAGATTCATTGGGAGAGTCCTTCAACAAAGGAGGTGGCTTACAAAACACTCGTTCGACCTATACTTGAGTATTGCTCATCAGTGTGGGATCCGTACCAGGTCGGGTTGACAGAGGAGATGGAGATGATCCAAAGAAGAGCGGCGCACGGAGGCTTTCCGGCTGTCGGTCTTCCCGCGAACCGTACGCGACTGGAACAGGAAAGGGAGTTAATGACAGAGGCACGTAAAGTGCCCTCCGCCACACACCGTTGGGTGGCTTGCGGAGTATAAATGTAGAACCTAATTACCAACTTACCTCCCTAACAACACAGCAGTTTAAGTACAGAGCTTGGACAAAAACATGGAAATCTCGCGGAGATACATACTTGAACATACATACAGTTGCTAAGGCTTCAGGCTCCGCTGACGGTACTTGTGCAGTGTCCTGAGTTAGTTGCAAATGGCAGTCGTGGTTAGCTGTGAGGGCATTACATCGGACCTAAGTTACTTAGAATGGGGGCAAATTGGTGGTTCTCGTATGTTGAATGCTACGGGAACTAACGTGGGTGAAGTGTTTGGTGTTTCAAGAGGCACCTTATCGAAGTCTCGTACCATATACAGGGCAAGCAGAAAAACATCACCCGCTAAAACACAACGCCGACAAAACTGTAAGGCTGAATTCACAGAGGCACCGAGAATTGTCGCAAAGCGCTGTCTCCAGAGGTCGACCGGCAATATTCGACGACAGCTTGGTCACGGTGTGTCCGGTCTCATTCGTCAGTTTTCGGCGGGGCCGAACAAGTTAGGTTAGGTTAGAATCTACTCTATATATGAATTAGGTTAAATTTTAACCTCTCAAGTGTCGGGTGTAAACAACGATGTGTCTGTGCTTGGAGACGAGGGCTGCAGTGTTGCGTTTGCTATTAAACAGACGCCGAATGGGCTACATCTGTATCGAAGAGAACGTTTCGAGTACTGTCTTCTGTTATTGGAATTATCAGGCATGTGTTACGAATAACCCATGTACAAGTGTCGGAACTTAAATGGTGGCAACTATTTATTCACCACCGATACAAAAGTGTTACATGTTTGTACCTGTTACTGTGCTTCAAAATAATTACCAGCGTTGTGTAGAACTCGTTGCCAGCGATGTGGAAGGCGTAGTATACCGTTAGCAGAGCCTGTTCTGTTGATGGTGCGAATGGAGCGGTCTACTGCCTGTCGAATCTCTGGAACAGTTGTGAAGCGAATGCCACGAAGTCGTTCTTTCACCTTTGGAATCAAATTGAAGTCACGAGGACTTGAGTCCGGGGAGTATGGTGGATGCTTCCTAGTCCCATAGACCGAACAGAGCAGCCACAGCTTGCGCTGTATGCGCCCGCGCATTGTCGTGCAAAATGATGGGTGGGCTGCGCAGAAAGTCTCGCCGCTTCTTTCGCAAAGCTGGTCGCAGGTGATGCTCCAAAAACGAACAGTAATACTGAGCACTGAAGGTCTGCCGTGGAGGAACGTAATGCGTTAGGATAACACCATCACAGTCGTACACGAGAATCATCGTAACTTTCACCACACTGGGGCTCTGACGCACTTTCGACTTTCGCGGCGATCCATAATGACGCCATTCGCGGAACTGGCGTTTCAGTTTTGGCTCGTACGATGTGGCCCACATCTCATCCAGTGTCTGAGCAGCGTCGTAACGCATCCATTTCTGCATTGCCGTCAAGTCATGCGGAACACATAGTGATGCTTGGTTTGGTTCCGAAGATGAAGGAACCACTTCCACCGTGGCATTCGCTTCAGAACTGTTCCAGAGATTCGACAGGCAGTAGACCACACTATTCGCACCATCAACTGTATAGGCTCTGCTAACGATATGCTACGCCTTCCACATTGCTGGCAACAGGTTCTACACAACGCTGGTGGCAGCTTTTTGAAGGACAGTAACAGGTGCAAACATGTAACTCTTTTGTATCGGTTGTGAATAAATAGTTGCCACTATTGAAGTTCCAACCCTCGTATTACGAAAGTGTGTAGTTTCAGTGATACACTGCACTAAGGGCCCCTCCAAAACAAATTGTCCAGATTATGTTTTATTATGCTACAGTGGCAATTTCGGTGTACAAAGGTTTTGCCAATGAGCTTATGAGCACAAATGGTTAATTCAGGTAGTGAAAGTACAAGTGACATTTATTGAACTGTATGAAATAAATCGTCATAACTTCTGAATGGTTTGCGTTAGGACGTTCAAACTGCGCGGTTGGCCGCGGTGCATGGCGGGAATTAGTGTGCGCCTGCATGGTTTAGTTTACCGACAAAGCCCACTTTCATTTGGATGGGTTCGTCAGCAAGCAAAATTGGAGCGTTTGGGGTACTGAGAAATCGCATTTCGCGATCGAGAAGTCTCCTAACCCTCATCGAGTGACTGTGTGGTCCGTAGTGTCCAGTCACGGAATAATCGGTGCTATATCCCGCCGGCCACTGTGGCGGTTCTAGGCACTTCAGTCCGGAACCGCGCTGCTGCTACGGTCGCAGGTTCGAATCCTGCCTCGGGCATGGATGTGTGTGATGTTCTTTGGTTAGTTAGGTTTAAGTAGTTCCAAGTCTAGGGGACTGATGACCTAAGATGTTAAGTCCCATAGTGCTCAGAGCCATTTTGTTGCTATATCCCTCCATGGCACGCTGACTACCGAAAGGTACATGAACGTTTTGGAAGATGATTTAATTCCCATTATCCAAACTGACCGAGATTTCAACAAGATACGTTTCATGCAAGAGAGAGCTCGAGCCCATCGAAGCAGGAGAGTGTCTGATGTCCTGGAGGTGCACTTTGGGGACCGTATTCTGGCTCTGGAGTACCCAGAGGCCACTGGCGTGGGCCTCGATTGGCCGCCATATTCTCCGGATCTGATCACATGCGACTCTTTTTTCGTGGGGCTATATTAAATACAAGGTGTACAGCAATAACCCCAAAACCATTGCTGAGCTGAAAACAGACATTCAGGAGGTCATCGACAGCATCAGTGCTCCGACACTTCAGCCGGTCGTGCAGAATTTCGCTATTCGTCCGCGTCGCATAATCGCCAATGAGGGCAGGCTTATCTAACGTGTCATACCCTAGATTCGAATATCTGTAGTGACTTTAGATATTGAATAACGTGTGTGCACGCCGTAGTTTGTAATTAACTTACGTCTTTTTTCATATGGTTCAATAATTGTCACCGTGTACATGTTTCTGTTACATGATGAATCGATAAAATTTGTATGTGAGTAAGAAAGTATTATTTGATTAATGAAAGTTAGATCTGCTGTTTCACAGCAGCCCACTGTGTTGCGAAAACGATGTATGGTAATGGAGTACTTGCGTGGGATATATTCAGATAATCAGATTCTGGTACTGGAAACTTTACACCTCTTTCAGCACTTGTCCAGTGGATTTGAGAAATGACGTAACAATATTTCTGGTGGCAGTACGATTTCAAATTGAGAGTAGCTTTTGATACAGAAAATCAGCTGTATTATAGTGTCTTTGAGGGAATTTGCATGAATCTCAGCTCCAAATTCGATATAGAATAAATTAAAAATTTCGTAGTATTTGTGGTGCAACAATGAAAATATCAGCTTTTAAATTAGTATTTACGGCATGGTAAATAACATCCAACGTATCACACAAAAACTTTGAAGCTGTACATTTCCTAATCACAGGAAAGGTGTAATCGACAGATGCCAGATATCAGAGTATCACTTTTACTTGAGCCAGCATTGCATATTAAATGTGAATACCGTTTTTTTTAATAGAGCTCAAATCACACCTCTAGGCAAGCAGTGGAAATGTGTTTCACTGAATTTGTTTGAAGTTGTGCAGACGTACGTCGGTTAACCTTAAATGACTGTCATACAGCATACTTGTAAAAGACAAACACGAAATCTGGAGTAAGATACTCTGAACACCTAAAGCTCTGTAAAGTGAAAATACGTACGTACACCACATTTGCGAACCGCTTCATTTAATAGAATAACCAACCTACTGGTATAAAAACGGCAGTAAGCATGAACAGTACACAGCTACTGCCCACATACCACAACCCAAAACAGATCAACTACAGTAACTTTAACCATAAGATACACCATCCTTGTCACTTGAACAAATTATTTTTCGAGGTTATAGTGTACACCCCAAATTTCCAATAAATATTTTACCTACTTGTGGTTTCCAGTAAAGCTGAGATTTCAGTCAGTAGATCCATAGCTGTATCCCGATTATGGCTAAGCAGGGATGGCTAGAGGACAAATGTAAGGATGTAGAGGCCTATCTCACTAGGGGTAAGATAGATACTGCCTACAGGAAAATTAGAGAGACCTTTGGAGATAAGAGAACGACTTGTATGAATATCAAGAGCTCAGATGGAAACCCAGTTCTAAGCAAAGAAGGGAAAGCAGAAAGGTGGAAGGAGTATATAGAGGGTCTATACAAGGGCGATGTACTTGAGGACAATATTATGGAAATGGAAGAGGATGTAGATGAAGATGAAATGGGAGATATGATACTGCGTGAAGAGTTTGACAGAGCACTGAAAGACCTGAGTCGAAACAAGGTCCCCGGAGTAGACAACATTCCATTGGAACTACTGACGGTCTTGGGAGAGCCAGTCCTGACAAAACTCTACCATCTGGTGAGCAAGATGTATGAAACAGGCGAAATACCCTCAGACTTCAAGAAGAATATAATAATTCCAATCCCGAAGAATGCAGGTGTTGACAGATGTGAAAATTACCGAACAATCAGTTTAATAAGTCACAGCTGCAAAATACTAACACGAATTCTTTACAGACGAATGGAAAAACTAGTAGAAGCCAACCTCGGGGAAGATCAGTTTGGATTCCGTAGAAATGTTGGAACACGTGAGGCAATACTGACCTTACGACTTATCTTAGAAGAAAGATTAAGGAAAGGCAAACCTACGTTTCTAGCATTTGTAGACTTAGAGAAAGCTTTTGACAATGTTGACTGGAATACTCTCTTTCAAATTCTAAAGGTGGCAGGGGTAAAATACCGGGAGCGAAAGGCTATTCACAATTTGTACAGAAACCAGATGGCAGTTACAAGAGTTGAGGGGCATGAAAGGGAAGCAGTGGTTGGGAAGGGAGTAAGACAGGGTTGTAGCCTCTGCCCGATGTTGTTCAATCTGTATATTGAGCAAGCAGTAAAGGAAACAAAAGAAAAATTCGGAGTAGGTATTAAAATTCATGGAGAAGAAATAAAAACTTTGAGGTTCGCCGATGACATTGTAATTCTGTCAGAGACAGCAAAGGACTTGGAAGAGCAGTTGAATGGAATTGATGGTGTCTTGAAAGGAGGATATAAGATGGACATCAACAAAAGCAAAACAAGGATAATGGAATGTAGTCTAATTAAGTCGGGTGATGCTGAGGGAATTAGATTAGGAAATGAGACACTTAAAGTAGTAAAGGAGTTTTGCTATTTGGGGAGCAAAATAACTGATGATGGTCGAAGTAGGCAATGGCAAGGAAAGCGTTTTTGAAGAAGAGAAATTTGTTAACATCGAGTATTGATTTAAGTGTCAGGAAGTCATTTCTGAAAGTATTTGTATGGAGTGTAGCCATGTATGGAAGTGAAACATGGACGATAAATAGTTTGGACAAGAAGAGAATAGAAGCTTTCGAAATGTGGTGCTACAGAAGAATGCTGAAGATTAGATGGGTAGATCGCATAACTAATGAGGAAGTATTGAATAGGATTGGGGAGAAGAGAAGTTTGTGGCACAACGTGACCAGAAGAAGGGATCGGTTGGTAGGACATGTTCTGAGGCATCAAGGGATCACCAATTTAGTATTGGAGGGCAGCGTGGAGGGTAAAAATCGTAGAGGGAGACCAAGAGATGAATACACTAAGCAGATTCAGAAGGATGTAGGCTGCAGTAGGTACTGGGAGATGAAAAAGCTTGCACAGGATAGAGTAGCATGGAGAGCTGCATCAAACCAGTCTCAGGAGTGAAGACCACAACAACAACATCCCGATTATAATATTTTTGACCCTCAGGATGTCACGAACTACTCGACTAAACTTATCACTTTCCCACCGTCCACATTTCGTGTCGTATCTACATTTATACTCCGCAAGCCACCCAACGGTGTGTGGCGGAGGGCACTTTACGTGCCACTGCCATTACCTACCTCCCTTTCCTGTTCCAGTCGCGTATGGTTCGCGGGAAGAACGACTGCCGGAAAGCCTCCGTGCGCGGTCGAATCTCCCTAATTTTACATTCGTGATCTCCTCTGGAGGTATAAGTAGGGGGAAGCAATATATTCGATACCTCATCCAGAAACGCACCCTCTCGAAACCTGGACAGCAAGCTACACCGCGATGCAGAGCGCCTCTCTTGCAGACTCTGCCACTTGAGTTTGCTAAACATCTCCGTAACGCTATCACGCTTACCAAATAACCCTGTGACGAAACGCGCCGCTCTTCTTTGGATCATCTCTATCTCCTCTGTCAACCCGACCTGGTACGGATCGCACACTGATGAGCAATACTCAAGTATCGGCCACTATGACCGAAATAAAAAAAAACTGGTCTGAATTTCACCGATTGCAGTCCGAAATCTGTACGTTCGGGCGATGACATCGGCTGCATTGAGACCGTGCACGTAGTGGCGTACTGATTTGAAAAGATCGGCCGTCTTCGGACGATGTCGGTCCTCGGTGGAATCCACCGATATCAGTGCCATTGTGACCGCAGCCTAAGTTGAGTGATTATGACGCACGGTCATTGAAGATGATTGTGACGAAAAATGAGAAGATGACATCTGTAAAAGTCAGTGCAGACTTAAACGTCGCCCTCGCGAACTCCAAAACAACACGAGGGCAGCTCCATCAACAGGGCCGGCCGCTGTGGCCGAGCGGTTCTAGGGGGCTTCAGTCCGGAACCGCGCTGCCGCTACGGTCGCAGGTTCGAATCCTGCCTCGGGCATGGATGTGTGTGATCTCCTTAGGTCAGTTAGTTTTAAGTAGTTGTAACTCTAGGGGACTGATGACGTCAAATGTTAAGTCCCATACTGGTTAGAACCATTTGAACCATCCATCAACAGGGAATTTCAGGGCGAACTGGAATTCCAAAACCAATCATCTGTGATGCAAATGACCGTAACAGGAAAATGTGGCGCCGAATTCGCATTTGCCATTGTAACTTTTCATTTATTTTCTTTATTTTGGAGCTATATTAATAAGCTACGCTAACAGGCACTTGGAGACGCGTTAACGTCGTCTGCTCTGGTCCTTCTTGCGATTACTGGTAAGATTTGACACAAGCCTCTAGAGGAGAACACGGTGTGCCCAGCCATACGGCTACTGCAGTTACACAAATGTCCAAATATTTTGTGGGATATCGGAACTTGAAAAAGTTGAAAAAATCAGCCAATCTGTTGCAAGCTAAACGTTTATTTAGCCTTTGACCTACTGTATTCGAACATTATGAAGTACCTCGAGAAAAACGATTTATTGACATATAGTCAGCATGGATTCAGAAAATATCGTTCGTGTGAAACACAACTAGCTCTTTATACTCATGAAGTAATAAGTGCTATCGACAGGGGATGTCAAATTGATTCCATATTTTCGGATTTTCAGAAGGCTTTCGACACCATTCCTCACAAGCGTCTTCTAATGAAACTGCGTGCCTACGGAGTATCGCCTCAGTTGTGCGACTGGATTCGTGATTTCCTGTCAGAAAGGTCACAGTTCGTAGCAATAGATGGAAAGTCATCGAGTAAAACAGCAGTAATATCCAGCGTCCCCCAAAGAAGTGTTATAGGCCCTCTATTGTTCCTGATCTATATGAACGACATAGGAGACAATCTGAGTAGCCGTCTTGGATTGGTTGCAGATGATGCTGTCATTTACCGTCTTGTAAAGTCATTAGATGATCAAAACGACTTGCAAAATGATTTAGATAAGATATCTGTATGGTGCGAAAAGTGGCAATTGACCCTGAATAAAGAAAGGTGCGAAGTTATTCACATGAGTACAAAAAGAAATCAGCTAAATTTCGAATACACGATAACTCACACAAATCTGATGGCTGTAAATTCAACTAAATACTTAGGGATTACAATTACAAATAACCTAAATTGGAACGATCACATAGATAATGTTGTGGGTAGTGCAAATCAAAGACTGCGATTCATTGGCAGAACACTTAGAAGGTGCAACAGGTCTACCAAAGAGACTGCTTACACTACGCTTGTCCGCCCTATTCTGGAGTACTGCTGTGCGGTGTGGGATCCGCATCAGGTGGGACTGACGGATGACATCGAAGAAGTACAAAGAAGGGCAACTCGTTTTGTATTATCGCGAAATAGGGGAGATAGTGTCACAGACATGATACGTGAATTGGAGTGGCAATCATTAAAACAAAGGCGGTTTTCGTTGCGACGGGATCTTCTCATGAAATTTCAATCACCAGTTTTCCCCTCCGATTGCGGAAACATTCTGCTGGCACCGACCTGCATAGGGAGAAATGATCATCACAATAAAATAAGAGAAATCAGGGCTCGCACGGAAAAATTTAATTACTCGTTTTTCCCGTGTGCCATTCGAGAGTGGAACGGTAGAGAGACAGCATGAAGGTGGTTCATTGAACCCTCTGCCAGGCTCTTTATTGTGAATAGCAGAGTAATCACATAGATGTAGATGTAGTTGTAGGTTTCGATATTTGCAAAACCATCTTATTCAGAAGGAGTGGCCCTCACAATTTATTTTTTATTATTAACACACATAAGCGCCAAAGAAACTGGTATAGACATACGTATTCAAATACAGAGATATGTAAACAGGTAGAATATGATGCTGTGGTCGGCAATGCATATATAAGACAACAAGTGTCTGGCGCAGTTGTTAGATCGATTACTACTGCTACTACAATGGCAGGTTTTCAACATTTAACTGAGTTTGAACGTGGCGTTACAGTCGGCGCACGAGTGATGGGACACAGCATCACCGAGGTAGCGATGAAGTGGGCATTTTACCGTACGATAATCTCAGCCGAGTGTATCGTGAATGTCAGGAATGAGGTAAAACATGAAATGTCCAACATCGCTGCGACCGGAGAAAGAGCCTTCAAGAACGGGCCAACTACGATTGAAGAGAATCGTTCAACGTGACAGAAGTGCAACCCTTCCGCAAATTGCTGCAGATCTCAAGGCTGGGTCATCAACAAGTGTCAATGTGCGAACCATTCAACAGAACGTCATCGATATGGGCATTCGGAGCCAAAGGCCTTCTCGTGTTCAGTTGATGACTGCACGACACAAAGCTTTACGCCTCGCCTGGGCATGTCAACACCGACATTTGATTATTGATGACTGAAAACATGTTCCCTGGTCGGACGAGTCTCGTTTCGGATTGTATCGAGCGAAAGGTGGTGTACGGGGCAAGTTGACAACCTCATGAATCCATGGACCCTGCATGTCAGCTGGGGACTGTTCAAGCTGGTGGAGGCTCTGTAATGGTATGGTTCGTGTACAGTTGGGGTGATATGGGACCCCTAATACGTCTGCATACGACTCTGACAGGTGACACGAACGTAAGCGTATCCTATCTGATCACCTGCATCCATCCATGACCATTGTGCATTTCGAAGGACCTGGGTAATTCCAGCAGCACAATGCGACACCCCACACGTGCAGAATTGCTACAGAGTGGCTCCAGAAAAACTCTTGTGAGTTTAAACGCTTCCACTGGCCACCAAACTCTCAAGACATGAATATTGTTGAGCATATCTGGGATGCCCTTCAACGCGCTGTTCAGAGGAGATCTCCACCCTGTTCGTAGTGTTACGGATTCATGGGCGGCCCTGCAGGATTCATGGCGTCAGTTCCCTCCAGCACTACTTCCAACTTTAGTCGAGTCCATGCCACGTCAAGGGCTAAATAAAGCTTTGGTTTGCAACTGGTTGGCTGATTTTTTTTTTAACCTCTTCAAATTTGTAAAGTTGCTGAATCGCAGCCTTGTTTAAGATTTAGAGAACCTCATCCAAAATAATGGAAGTGCAATGCTGCACCAATTAGCAGCATTACTTTTACTTTGAAACATTACAGATGCTGAACCTGTCACAGGCACAGATCCAAAGCTCGGTATCTGGGCAGCGTCATGCCTATCACGGCTGGATGGCAGAGGCATCGGTTTCACAGCGGTAGGAGACTTCACCTCACTGTAACTCAGACAGTTAGCACGAAATATATGCAAATTTTATACAAAAACTTCCCCTGCAAATCATCCTATCTATTACAGAAAGCCAAATCAAACTCTCTACCGTAGTTCCTGAAATTTTTTACAGATTACGACTACAAAGTATCTATGTAATAGCCAAAAGATATTTATCTTTATTGTGAATACGTCTTCTTGCTAAATTCATGATTCTAGGTCAACGAGAAGTACTCTATGTGTTTACATGGGGGAGTTTCCGGGTATCAAAATAGTTGACATCAAACGACCGTATATTTTGGCTGCATTGACTTAGGGCAGTGGTTTCTCATCTTTGTTAGACCATTACCCCTGAGCGCAAGCAGACGTTAGTTAGCTAGTACCGCCTCCCTCCCCGCTCCCCGCGCTCTTCCCCCCACCCCTTTCCCTTCGCCATCCGTTGCCTCCCCCACATTATCACCAACCTTAGCACCTAACTAAATTGCATAATGAAAGACTTTTCTTGGAACAATTTTATTTTTAAAACAATGAAAGATGAATGGTGTTTTGTGTGTGTACGTGTTACAATGAATGTTGAAGAAACTCATCGTGCATCGCAAGTGCAGTTTTTAGATAAGAAACTTAACTGTCCACAGTGAGGGCAGATACTTGTTACAAGACATACTTCCCCTTGCATTACTCCTCTCCATTCCGGCACTTGCTTGACCTGCACACTGCAATCCCATTTAAAATGAACCAAGTTAAAATGTGTGCACTGTACTTACTATTCGTAAATCACTTGATTGATGCACTCCTTGCTTCTGAACTGGCAGAATTTGGAAGATTTCAAACTGTTAATGCTTCGTGTTTAAACTCTCTAATAAATAACGATAATAATAATAGTAACAACACTGTTCAAATGGCTCTGAGCACTATGGGACTTATCTTCTGAGGTCATCAGTCCCCTAGAACTACTTAAACCTAACTAACCTAAGGACATCACACACATCCATGCCCGAGGCAGGATTCGAACCTGCGACCGTAGCGGTAGCGCGGTTCCAGACTGTACGCCTAAAACCGCTCGGCCACCCCGACCGGCCAATAACACTGTGTACAGCAATATTGTAGCCCTTATGTAGTTGCTGCTGTGTCGTGCTGTCGATTAATTCATTTATCTGTCTCGAAGCGAGTAATGAAGCAATTTCTGGACTACTGCAGGTAGTATCTACAACTTGCAGAAGATTTTTTTGAAAGATATTCAGCATTTGTTACGTATATGTCTCACTTTTATCATAAGCGATGTACGAAACAAGGTACAACATATATGTGTATTGGGTGGACTATGGCTGGAACGTGACAGCTCCGCCGCATTAACGTAGCTAATTGAGAAAAAGTAATTATAAATAACTTATATAGTCAGTATCAGAGTCTTTAAAAACTTTTATAATAGTAGTGATCCTTTGTAAGTAATTTATAATGGAATTTAGAATCGAATCTTTTTTTATGGTTTTTAAGGCGCAAAACTACTACGGTCATTAGCGCCCGGTCTGTGACTTAGGAAAAGCTAAAAAAACGAAACTGGAAACCAGCAGCAATGGGAGCAAAACTCAAAAAAAATGGGGAAACCAAAAACAGAAGGAAAGCTTAAAAACCACTATAGAAGGGGTGTTGTTTGTCCCCAAAAAGAGCTTCAAATGAGTGACGCCATCTCACTGGCATTAATGAACTCGAGAACGCGATTGGCTGAGCGCGTGTCATCTGCTAAAATGGAAGATATGTCAGGCGACAGCTGTAGACGGGCGCGTAACGGAGTAAAATAGGGGCACTCAAGTAAAAGGTGTCTTACCGTCCACAGCTGAGAGCAGTGGGGACAGAGTGGGGGAGGATCGCCACTTAAAAGATGTCGATGGCTAAAAGAAAAGTGCCCTATCCGGAGTCTATTTAAAATTACCTCCTCCCGACGACGAGGTCGGGAGGAAGAGGTCCAAGCACAGGGAAGAGCTTTCACGTCCCGCAATGTATAATTGGGAAGTGTCGACCAACGTGCGTGCCATAGAAGAGCAACACGACGACATAAAACACTCCGTAGATCGGCGAAGGGAATCATGCGAATAGCTAGCCGAAGAAGAGAGACTGCAGCCTTGGCCGCTATATCGGCCGCCTCATTTTCACAGATACCAACATCCTGGGATCCAGAGGAACGCCACAGAGACGCCCCCCAAGTGGAGCAAGTGGAGGCAGTCCTGAATCCGATGGACCAGAGGGTGGACAGGGTAGAGAGCTTGGAGACTGAGGAGAGAGCTGAGAGAGTCTGAGCAGATAACATACTGTATCCGCTGATGGTGACAGATGTATTGGACAGCCTGGAGAACAGGGTAAAGCTCCGCAGTATAAACCGAACACTGGTCGGGAAGCCGAAATCGATTTGGGGTGTCGCCAACAATATAGGCATTCCTAACACCAAATGATGTTTTTGAGCCATCAGTGTAAATAAATGTGGCAGCCTTCATTTGTGCACATAGAGCAGCAAATGCCCGACGATAAGCAAGAGAAGGGGTACCATCCGTGGGAAACTGACAAAGGTCACGGAGCAGGCAGGTCCGGGGCCGGAGCCAAGGCGGTGCTGCACCCCAAGTTGTCAAGAAAGTTTTAGGAAAGTGGAAGGAAAGAGACTGGAGCAGTTGACGGAAGCGGACTCCCTGTGGTAGTAGGGAGGAAGGGCGGCCAGCATACCCTAAGTCCAAGGAGGCGTCGAAAAAAATGTCATGCGCTGGATTAGCAGGCATGGAAGACAGATGGCTAGCATAACGACTCAGAAGGACAGCTTGCCAATTGGACAGCGGAGGTTCAGCAGTCTCAGCATAAAGACTTTCCACAGGGCTGGTGTAAAAAGCTCCAGACACTAAACATAATCCACGGTGGTGGATAGAGTCGAGACGCCGAAGAATAGACGGCCGAGCAGAGGAGTAAACTATGCTGCCATGATCCAATTTCGAGCGCACTAAGGCGCGGTAGAGGCGGAGAAGGACCACTCGGTCCGCTCCCCAGGAGGTACCATTCAGGACACGGAGGGTGTTGAGGGATCGCAGACAGCGAGCCGAAAGATAGGAAACGTGGGAGGACTAGCACAGCTTTCTGTCAAACATAAGACCCAAGAATTTAGCGACGTCCGCGAACGGAAGGTTGACAGGGCCTAGATGTAAGGAAGGCGGAAGAAACTCCGTACGACGCCAAAAATTAACACAAATCGTTTAGTTTTTACCCCACAGAAAGTTTTATTTCACCCCTAAGGGGGTAATTACTCCCTGGTGGGGAACCATTGACTTAGAGGCTTAACGTTTCTTCTCATAATGTAACATCAATTTGAACACGATACGTCTCCCCTCTCCTAAGGGAAAGCGTTCGTAACAGTTGGACAGACAGACAGCAAATCGAGCCTATAAGGGTTTAGAATTTACCAATTGAGGCACGGAGTCATAAAAATTACAAAAGGACACACCCTGTGATCACGTGGGCAGGGAATGTTCACGAATCTTGAGATGACGCGCTTATCGTACAGTTCTCACTCAGCTGCCACTGACTACTCTCCGAACTACCGCTGTCATAGCGACGTGATGTTCTGCTCAGCGGCTACGCATGTCGTTTGTCTGCCATGCCTAGCCACCCATCCTGTGCCTCCTCCTTCGATGACTGCTTTAATGGCCAGCATGGGGTGCGTCCATCTTCTGTTACCTTCTGAAGTTCGCTTTCTGCTCCTTCTCCGACAGCTTAACTTCACGCTACCTGCAACTTTCCCAGTGGCTGTAAACCTTTCATCACCCTGGCTTCGTGCGGCGGTCGGTGTTCATCTCTGACTTCATACGCTTCCTAACGACAGTACTCCAGATTCTATTATAACGCCGTAAGTTTCTCGACCTTCTCTCGCGTCCGTCGGCCGTCGTAATTTAATCTATTATTTACTACATAAATTGATTGGTAATGGTGATTGTTGCCGACTTACATGGTGGGCCTTAATCAAAATGATATTTCATTCAATTTTGATTTACAATTAAATGCTTTTTCGAAATTCTATTTTTTAACAATATTAATCTTCAGTGGAAATTGTTACGTTAACGAACGTTAGACTCGCTGAATCCTAAAACATGAGCAAATAAGTTGAACAATGGAATAAACTTTTCATATTAATTTCCTCGGCTGGTCAGTTCACTTTAAAGCAAAAAATCTTTAGTTACTAATTACAATTGCGGCCCACACACGCGCGAGAGTATTTTTTTCTTACCTCCGTTAACCATTGCATTGTAGTCGGAGTCCTGGCTCTGGCTCTCGGCTGCTGTACTGAAAATAAGAATCTTAAAGCTACGTCGGGCGGCTGTGGAGAAAAATGTGTATTACGTTAATAGCGGGCGAGTTTTTCGCTTCCGCTAATTTTTATAAGTTAATATCGCCACGTAATGTCGTCGTTAGCTGCATCGGCCGCTGCGATTGTTGCACTGTAAATTACTCGAATGCAGGTTAATTCAGGGAAGGCGGACATGAAATCGGAATCACCTCTTACAAATTAAAAGTGAACAATAATATTAAATCAATATATTATCTGCTTAATTAGTACAAATATGCTTACATTTGCCAGCACTCGCAAGATGTCCGTCTACACGCAACCAAGACAAGAGAAGAAGTGAAGACGATTAAATTAACAAATGAGCGAATCTTGTCGTCTATTTAGATCATTTTGTTATATTTCTTTGCCCTCGAAACTTACACAGAAAAATTATTATAATACAGATACATGAGAAAAACGTATATTTTTCAATTTTTAAATATCTCTTCTTTATAAATACTGTTTTTAAGTCTTTTGTTATTATTTCACTGGCGACGCTATACTTAGCCCAAAACTTAGGCCGGTATTACACTGTCGTATTTCTTTGTCAAAGCTGATACGTCAAATATTTATGTCAAACAAATTTGATGTTGTAATAGGGAGCTTTGTCAAATCACGCCCGTCGTCAAATAAATATGATCAAATGTAGAGCCTCGCCATAGTTTTGATCATAAAACTCGTTCGTGTTCTGTTCACTGCAATGTGAAATGTAACTACTTGGAGCGCTGGCGTCGCTACAGCTATTTCACGTCTCTGTAGTGTGTTTGTAAACATGGCTTCAAAGTTGGTGTGTTCCTTCGACTCAAACTTGCTTCGACTAGGGTGGAGGTTTGAGCAAGGGGCACAGTGCATGCTATTAATTGTCTGTTGATGGGCGGGTGGAATACGCTGCAGCTACAGCCATCCACCTCTACATCTGGAAACATCCAGGCAGCTTTTCAGCAAGCCGGAATAGAGGATGTGGTTACACTCTAAAATAAAAAAATCTTTGTTACAGTACCTTCCATTCTACTTTGTCAATTTTTGAATTCTGTAAGCCACAAGTTAAGAAGCGATTCGTCTGTATCGTGCTTTTTATTAATTTTGTAGTTAAGGAACACTAATCCCATACAAAATAAAAATCATTTTATTTGAATCAATTGTGGGTTCTTGGCGAAACACTGTAAATTAACTAAGCCTTGTTTCACAATTTATTATTAATGTTATTGCACAACCTAGATTTCGGGTTACAAGTCCATTTTCAAGTACATTTACTGATTCTCAAAGATGATAATACATAGATAAACATGATGACAAGGCAAATATAATCTCAACTTCTTAGGTATCGAGCCATAGCCATAGCTTAATGTACACTTGCATCAATGACCACTTTTTAACAAATTACATCCATTATTACACATTCACCAATTATACTACAATGCCTGGACTAAAGTTATGCATCAGCTAAGATGTTTTCAACTACGATGGACTGGGATCCAAAGTTTTGCTTCTGTCTTGTGATCTTGTGATCTGATCTAAAAGAGGTGAATAATTGAATTGTGTTTGCTCTTTTAATAATAGGTGTGGGGATATAAACATCTGTTTTTAAATTTCTGATTGGTCTAGTTTGGGCCCTTTTTTCTCTGTGTGAATAACTCGTACATCTATTGTGTATTTGTCATTATTTTTCGTGTAATGTTCTGCAAAGGCTGAATCAGGCTTCCTCAATCTCCAGCTTCTGTGGTGTTCCTTCAGCCTGGTACAGATTGACCTCCCTGTCTGTCAAATGTAGCAAGACTGACACTCCCGGCATGTGATTTTATAGATCCCACATTTTGTGATAGCTGGTTGTTTGTCTTTTGCATTGAACAGGAAACCACCCATTGTCTGAGGAACATAGAAAAACACAGAGAAACCC
The DNA here is from genome assembly GCF_021461395.2 of Schistocerca americana. Lineage (NCBI taxonomy): Eukaryota > Metazoa > Arthropoda > Insecta > Orthoptera > Acrididae > Schistocerca > Schistocerca americana. Next base: position 171,573,130 of record NC_060128.1, on the reverse strand, counting down.
TTTGCCTTCAAGATGTTACTTATGCTATTTGATGTTTTCCCTATAAAAGGTAATCTGCGCCATTTCTTTTTCTGTTTGTGTTTTTCATTGGAGTCAGTAGGGACCTGGCTTGCTTCTTCATCTTCTTACCTAAAATTTTATCACTGGTGTTGGGGTCAAATTCATTATTTATGGCTATTGATTTTGTTGTGTTAAGTTCCTGGTCAAAGTCTTCTTGGGACATAGGGATAGAAAGGAGACGGTGGATCATGTGATATAATGCTGCAAGTTTGTAGGTTGTAGGATGTTCAAAGGAAGCCGGGATGAAAGTGTCAGTGAAGGAATCTTTTCGGTAAATTTTAAATTTATGGTTACTGTCTTCTGTCTTTAAGCTAATGTCCAGGAAATTTATGTTGCCCCTTACTCCCCCCCCCCCCTCCCGACACCATGTTGACCTTTATGTTAGTGTGACACTGGTTCCTATTTTCCACAAATTTATGGAGTTGTTTGTTGGAAAAGTTTTCAACAAACAACCCCATAACATCTATAAGCAGTTCACAACTTTATCTCCAATACCTCTTATATTTTGATGAAATATGTTGATTCCTTCTCTGCTTGGAAACATGACGTCCTCTGAAGGAGACCCCTTAGTTAGAGGGACTTCCTTTAAGCAGGTATACCTATCAGCTGACTTCAATCTAAAAAAGGTGCAGCTCTAACACCAACTACTACAGGAATTTTTCCCATGAGTGATCCCACCACCACCCACTACACTGTCACCTACAAGCTTTGCCAGCCTCCCCTTCCCATACTTATTGAGGGGCAGGCCATACCTAGTGAAGCCTGACCTACTGATAGACCCAACTGGCACCACTGAGATGTGACCCATGCCCTCCGCCACCAGCGCCCTCTCCAACCTCATGTTAACGCGCCTAGCAGCCGCATTAGGATGAAGCCGATCATGACGCTGAAACAGTTGCACTAAATGCACATTAGTGCCACCAGCTTGAGTAGCTATCTCTACCAGGTCACCACCTACATCTATTCCCCGTCCCTATCAAGACTGTTCTCTGCTCCACCCACTATCACTACCTGATCCTCCTCCGTAAAATTCCTACGTAACTTCCCTATGCTGTCAGTCACCTGAGCCAACCCTGCACTAGGCTTCACAATGCTGTCGACCTGGTACTCACTCTCCAACGCTTCCTGCAACTGCTGGCCCACACCTCTACCATACGAACTACCTAGCAGCAGAACCTTCTTCTTTCTGTTAGACTTTGCAACTGACTTAGGCCTCCTAAATGCTCAAGATTGCTGCATGTCCCCTACATCTACAGCTACAAGGGGCTCCTCTCCACTCAACTCAGACAGTTGGTCAAACCTATCGCGTATACGCAAAGAAAACTGTCTGAATACCTCCTCCTCCCAGCTGCCTTCTTGCCAACTACCAGTTCCCATTTGCCAGCACCCTCCACCTTCCTCAACCTATCTAGTTCCTTCTTTGCATCTTGTAACTGCACCTGAAGGGCACAGATCTTACCCCCCTGCTCCTCTATCAACTTGTTTCTACTACATGTTCTGCATTCCCAGGAGAGGATCTCGCTAGAATGCCCACTGGCTCCCCACTGCATTCCCCCCAATGAAAATACTTTGAAGAAATTCCACACCGTAACACACTACTCACAAACCTACTACAGAGCCCAGACTTCTCACTCATGGTAAAATTTTATAGTTACTGAAAAAACTAAACGTCTACATTACCCAAGTTCAGTTACACCAGTAGAACTATTTATGGAACTAACAATAGCGGTCTCGAAATTCTCTCTCTACTAAGAAAGCAACTACTTTTATTAATACTACGAAACCATAACTATTATTAGTACCAACAAAACTTCAGAAAATGATTAGCTAAAACCAAAAATTCGAGCGGCCACTGGAACCCTCAACGAAGTTAAAACAGCGAATGAAATAATTCACTAGAAACAATAAAAAACGTCAGCTGAAAACTAAAGCACGAAATTTACTAAAACACCTCAACGCACAGAAAACTCTAAAAAAAGAAAAAAAAAAAGACACAGCGAGCGAACGCTTTCAGGATTTTATTAAATTGTTATTTCGGAACAAACAGCACGAAACACCGTTGAAAACTATTAAATTTAATAACTGTATAACAGTGCACAAATAACTTCGTCAAATAACTTGAAGACTAAAATAACTATGGCTGGTGAATCTATCTTCAGGAACTCGGGTGGGAGTCTCTAAAGGAAAAGAGGCGTTCTTTTCGTGAATCGCTACTGAGGAAATTTAGAGAACCAGCATTTGAGGCTGACTGCAGTACAATTTTACTGCCGCTAACCTACATTTCGCGAAAAGACCCCAAAGATAAGATAAGAGAGATTAGGGCTCGTACAGAGGCATATAGGCAGTCATTTTTCCCTTGTTCTGTTTGGGAGTGGAACAGGGAGAGAAGATGCTAGTTGTGGTACGAGGTACCCTCCGCCACGCACCGTATGGTGGATTGCGGAGTATCTATGTAGATGTAGATTTAACATAGCTGCAGGCTTTTTTTTTTAGGTATATTTCCAGTTGTTCTAGTAGATTTAGGATTTTAGCATTGGCTTCACTGTGTAGTATTAGCAAATTGTTTTCTATCATGCTGATAACACGCTTGGGTTTTAGCATATGCTGTGCAATAGCTGATTTTTCAAAGTGGTTGAGTCTGAAAGCACCTATGTGTTCTTGGAACAGAGTTTTGAAATATGTGGGATATGATGCTTTATACACTTCACTGTCGTTGAGTTTTAGGCTATCTGCAAGTAAGTGTCCTAAGTTGTTATTAGTGGAGAATGCAATTCTTACGTTGGTTTTCTTTAACAGGTTAGCAATTTTTTGTGGTATGCGGCCTTAGTATGGGAGGATGGCAAATATTTTCTCTTCTTTCTTACTGTGGCAATTTGTCGTCTAATTTTTCTTATTTGTGCGTGCAAATTATCAGTTGTTTTGAGTGTATGACAATATTTTTTATCGTGTTCAGTTCGGTCCAGTTCTTGTAAGTCAAGTGATGTGGTCTGAGTAGCATGGACATATTGGCAGCGTGTTTGTGTGTAGTAGGATGGCATGATGAGTTGTCAATTGTTATACCTGTGTAGGTGTTTTTTCTGTGTACGCTGATCTTATGTTTTATTTGAAGTATTTGTGATTCTAAGATACAGGAAATTCATATTTTTGTCGTCAATTATTGAATTATGTGTGGATTTCTAAGGGACGAAACTGCTGAGGTCATCGGTCCCTAGACTTAGACACTAGTTAAACTAACTTATGCTCTGAACAACACAGACACCCATGCCCGAGGGAGGACTCGTACCTCTGGCGGGAGGGGCCGCGCAATTCGACATGTTGCCTCTAACAGCGCGGCTTTTGTTGTCCTCACACTCTACTACGATTTTTATATTTTTGTGGAAATAACTGAATACTTCAAGTAGTTCCTCAATCTCTTCTTTTGTGCCATCATATAGTAGCAATTTGTCATGAACATCATTTTAAAGAAAATAGTAGGGTCAAAAGTACTTGAGGCATATTGGACCCTCAGGGTTCGAAATGCGTCATGTAATAAAATAACACAAGAAAAAATTCTGACTAAAGGTATTTTATTGAAAATTTCAAAATGGAGGATTCGGCGCACACTCTCTTAGGATATTCTGACACATCTGCTTGGTTGCAGACTAACTCTGTGGACTCCGTACGACTGAAACGCGTATAGCTTCGATATTCTATTTCTAGAGCAGATTCAGTCTCTTAAAAGAATTTATCCAAGTTTTTATCACTTATTTGAGAGAGCCCGACCATGACGCCCTAAGTTGCAGAAAACGCAAAACTCTATCCGCAAGCTTTCAAAAATGGCAAAGGTACGCGTTGACCGTTCCATTGATCCATGATTACTGAATGGCCAGATTGTTTACAGCTCAGTTCCCTGTTTCACAATGTATGTGGCTGCCACTCGACATTTCAAGCGGTTTTCTGTGTCAACATTTTATGGCAGTTACAGTCTGAAGTGATATATCGCCAGTACAGTAATCTGACGGTGGTTTATGGCCTTACCTGCTCGGGCACAGCCCGTTACGGCTACTTACGTTAAGAGCGAACTGCCGGTCCTTGTAGCAATCTTCGAACCTCTGAAGGTCTTCCTGGCGTACCCTCGTACTGAGGAGCGGTCGAAGATGCTTTGACAGAATAACTGTTCATTAACAAAACAGAATTCAATTATGATGTTCTTGGATGATATCCGCAAAACTAACAGAAATATTTCTCCTGTGAGATTGTCTATGATGGACCTACACGAAACATCCCAGAGTCATGGTTTGTTTGTTTTGTTTTGTTTTAGGGCGCAAAAAAACAACTGGGGTCATATTCGCCCAAGTCAAAACTGTAGAACACGAACACGAACACTTAAACATTAGTGTCATGCAATATTTTGTGTAATGTAACATCTTGTGCAGACATCTTTTATTAACCTGACACGTTCCACATCATTACGAAGTGTCGTATTCACGATCTATGGAACAAGTATTAATCTAATCTAATCTAATCTAATCTAGGGAAACGACTATAAGTCAGTCCCAATGGACAGAATAGGAGACAGCTAGAAACAGGCATGTGGAGAAAGGGCTAAAAAAAGACCATTCAAAAATGGAGGTTGTAATATTATTGGGCTTTCCGTCGTATGAAAGCTGTGAGGATCCTTGGAAAGGCATTCACCTAGCTGTGTATTAAATGATCAACTTATGAGATGAGACCTATTCTTTGAAAGACATTTGTTTTATATAATTTACGTAACTGTAAAGATGCGAATCTAGCGCGTACGCTAATACATCGATTGCGCAGTCAAAGAAACATTTTAACAGAAGCTGAACTGAACGTTCCGCTTCGATCTAAATAAAAGATGACAGTAAAAACCCTTGTAGATCTTCAGATTTTATCGTACTTCTTCTCGTAATGTGAAAGCGTAAAGGAGGTCGTCTTTAAGCCATAAAAGTGAGCGATCTTGCCAGCGTGCAGACATCAGTTATTAATTAATAAAATTCATGTAATTTATGTTTGATACTGAAAACCGGCAAGTTATTGTTATGAAGGTGTTGAACGGTGCAAGAATTGTCTCGAAGGAAGGAGAAAAGTAATGACTGTAATTTGTGACAAAAACGTGAACCAAGAAGCTAACACAGGACAAGCTGAAATCTGATCGTACCATACAGTTAGAAAATTACTTATGTAAGTTATACTGTTTATAAATAAGCCCTAATTGCTTGTGGATATTATTTTAGTGTATTTAGCGTTTACCAGATTTCTTATTCTACTCTTTTCCTTTTATTTTATTTTTTTACCGCCATGCCATATTATTTTCATAAATGTCAAACAGTCTTTACTACTGCAGAGAATACTGCGGCATCCTGGTCGTAGACAGAAGGCCGCTCCTTGTCTTCTATACGACTCATAGCGGCCCCATTTATTAATGATTTCATTTGCTAATGGAATTTTTTTATTGTTCATTGTTAAAGGTCCCTTAGGTAATTATAAAATTTATACTGATTACGTAAAGGTATCCAGGTTGTTCTTTTCCAGACGTCTTCGACCGCTTTCGTGTTTCCTGTGTCAAAGCTGTGCCAAACTGGGAACACGACATTCTAATATATATATATATATATATATATATATATATATATATATATATATATATATATATATATATCAGATTAAAATTGATAAAATTTAAATATAGTTAACTTATTTTTTCTTTTATCATACTAGAAGGTCCAAACCTAAAAATTAGGTGGCCTTCGCCATATTGATTCTGCGGATAAAAAGTAAAACGCGGTCGACAGCCCGCGTGTCATTCGCTGAAAACGTCTGATAAATCAGACGGCAAACCCAAGATGGAACGTAAATTGTTAAAAAAAGGGCATTCCAGCAGAAAGTGGCGGACAATTAAAATTTGGGCGCAATGCGTACAAAATGGCGGGGTAGCGCCACTGAACAAATGACGATGGCTAAAAAGGCAGTGCCCAATATGTGGCAGCGTGAAGACCTGGGACGTTACCTGGCAGGTACTACCAGGCATACGACGGCTGATGTGCTGATGGTGAAGACCACGATGAACTGGGTCAGATGTACCGGCGTAGAGATTTGAGACGAAACCGCTGCTACTGCCAGCTTGCGATATTGGGACTGAACTCCTGATGCAGCTTGAAGGAACTGCTGGTACTGTCAAGTCGAGGTGTGGGGCTGACTGACTTAGCGCTGTCTGGCGATGGCCATAGCAAAATAGTGCGCTACCGACATGGCGACCTGCTGCAACAGGCGCGCTGACTGTCGGAGAGATTTGGCACCCCCAGGCGCTGTGGAGACGACATGTAACTTCGTGGTAAACATCTGAGGCCATACTTGAAAACATCTGTGTTTTGATGAGAGCCGTTTACCCATGTCATCCTTGCGGGGCGGCTGCCCGCACAGCCTGCCTGATGCGCGGGGAAATAGACTACCAGGCGGTTACAACACTTTCCCACCTGATCAGATGTCTGCAACCCCTCAGTCAATCACGGGCGTTCACAACTGAAGGCAGTCTTGTTGAAGACACCGTGAAGTCCTTGTAAGAGAGCACAGCAGGTCCAGAAACGAAATATCTAGCAGTGCAGGCACAAAGCTTACTGCAGTGCCCATGGAGATCAGATTAGATTAGATTATTCTTTCCATAGACCCATAAAAGAGGGGATCCTTCTGGGTGTGGAACATGTCAGACAAACACATTACAAAAATGTAATTAGAAAAACTTGAGTTTCATTAATTTTAATGATCCTCAGTCAACAAATAGTAAAATTACGTACATGAATAAAACTTAAACTTCTAATATTTACAGGTTTAATACTTACATCTGCTTTCATTAAATCCATCATTCACACATTTGCTAGTTTATTGGCTATTACAACCAAGTATTGTCAAAAATTAAAGTAAATTATTCATTTCAGTGATCCTCAGTTAAGAACAGTCAGATTATGTACAAGATTTAAAATTAAACTTACACTATTTACGGATGTAAGACTTACATCTGCTTTCAGTACATCCATCATTTACACAGTAGGTAACTTGGCTGTTACAACCAAGTATTTTCAAAAATTAAAGTACAATAAATTTTCATTAAAGTGGTCTTGTGCACTTGTTGAGAAACTGATGGATGGAATAGAAGGAATTGGCCACCAAAAATTCTTTTAAATTATGTTTAAATTGTGCCTTGTCTGAAATTAAACTCTTAATGGTTGCTGGTAACTTATTGAAAATATGCGTTGCTGAATACTGGACTCCTTTCTGGGCAAGAGTAAGTGATTTTAAATCTTTATGTATATTGTTCTTATTCCTACACTCCTGGAAATTGAAATAAGAACACCGTGAATTCATTGTCCCAGGAAGGGGAAACTTTATTGACACATTCCTGGGGTCAGATACATCACATGATCACACTGACAGACCCACAGGCACATAGACACAGGCAACAGAGCATGCACAATGTCGGCACTAGTACAGTGTATATCCACCTTTCGCAGCAATGCAGGCTGCTATTCTCCCATGGAGACGATCGTAGAGATGCTGGATGTAGTCCTGTGGAACGGCTTGCCATGCCATTTCCACCTGGCGCCTCAGTGGGACCAGCGTTCGTGCTGGACGTGCAGACCGCGTGAGACGACGCTTTATCCAGTCCCAAACATGCTCAATGGGGGACAGATCCGGATATCTTGCTGGCCAGGGTAGTTGACTTACACCTTCTAGAGCACGTTGGGTGGCACGGGATACATGCGGACGTGCATTGTCCTGTTGGAACAGCAAGTTCCCTTGCCGGTCTAGGAATGGTAGAACGATGGGTTCGATGACGGTTTGGATGTACCGTGCACTATTCAGTGTTCCCTCGACGATCACCAGTGGTGTACGGCCAGTGTAGGAGATCGCTCCCCACACCATGATGCCGGGTGTTGGCCCTGTGTGCCTCGGTCGTATGCAGTCCTGATTGTGGCGCTCACCTGCACGGCGCCAAACACGCATACGACCATCATTGGCACCAAGGCAGAAGCGACTCTCATCGCTGAAGACGACACATCTCCATTCGTCCCTCCATTCACGCCTGTCGCGACACCACTGGAGGCGGGCTGCACGATGTTGGGGCGTGAGCGGAAGACGGCCTAACGGTGTGCGGGACCGTAGCCCGGCTTCATGGAGACGGTTGCGAATGGTCCTCGCCGATACCCCAGGAGCAACAGTGTCCCTAATTTGCTGGGAAGTGGCGGTGCGGTCCCCTACGGCACTGCGTAGGATCCTACGGTCTTGGCGTGCATCCGTGCGTCGCTGCGGTCCGGTCCCAGGTAGACGGGCACGTGCACCTTCCGCCGACCACTGGCGACAACATCGATGTACTGTGGAGACCTCACGCCCCACGTGTTGAGCAATTCGGCGGTACGTCCACCCGGCCTCCCGCATGCCCACTATAAGCCCTCGCTCAACTGCACATACGGTTCACGTCCACGCTGTCGCGGCATGCTACCAGTGTTAAAGACTGCGATGGAGCTCCGTATGCCACGGCAAACTGGCTGACACTGACGGCGGCGGTGCACAAATGCTGCGCAGCTAGCGCCATTCGACGGCCAACACCGCGGTTCCTGGTGTGTCCGCTGTGCCGTGCGTGTGATCATTGCTTGTACAGCCCTCTCGCAGTGTCCGGAGCAAGTATGGTGGGTCTGACACACCGGTGTCAATGTGTTCTTTTTTCCATTTCCAGGAGTGTAGTATTGATACTGTGTACTAAGCAGTTAGTTGGAAAAAGAGATGTATTATTTACAACAAACTTCATTAAGGAATAAGTATACTGAGAAGCTGTGGTTAATATGCCCAATTCTTTGAATAGGGAAATTTGGAAAGTCAGCAAAGAGGCTTACTAATGTACATCATTATTGTTGCCAGGATACATGCACTATCGATGCAGTGTATGTAACGGTGGATAATAAGAACAGCTTCGAGTGGTCGATGCCAAATGTAATCGGTACAGGGTTGTCGTGAGTAAATGGAAACATCAGACAGCTTGTGAACCAACCACAATCAAATTGTGAAGTCGAGCCGCTGACGGTCGCACTGTGGCCGTGAAAACACCAATAGCCACAGCAGAGCAGTGATCACAGACAGTGGGAGGGATCTTTACAGCAGCTCCTGTCAGCTTCATATAGGGCATCCAGCGAAAATATATCCTAGCACAAAATTTCACTACATTAAATCTCCTACAAAAAAGGTCTTTTTCGTGTTTTCTGTAGGAGTAATAGTTTCTACACATTGACTGAGAGGATATGAAAATCTCGCGCATGGTTTTTGAAGGCTAGGCATGACATTGCGAGTTGCATATATAATTTTAATTAATATTGTGTTTATACTGGTTGCTGGTGAGGAGGAAAGTTAGTCATTAGTATTTTATTAACGCTCTCATTTATGAGCAGCCATATCACAGTCATCACAGTCGCTCAAGAAAGTTATAATTAAGCTTTACTTGTTTAATCAGAAACGGACAATGGCTCTCCTTGTCCGCAGTCTCAATGATTTGAAGCGATCTGCAGTTCTGCATAAATAAAATGTCTTGGTTTTCTTGCGTTGCGTAGTCAGTCGGGAAACCTCAGACCGAGCGGAAAGTTTGCTTTGACAGTGTTTAATTATCCGATGAAATAATGGAGCTCTTGGATCTAATAATTGCAGGTTCGTTTCCAATTCATCGGAAGTTCCCTTCTGATTACCAACGAATCGACACCTCCGTGCAAATTTCCAATTAGAGAATACATATATAATGAAATTCCTTACACACCTTTGATGTAAATGCTCAGTATATATTTTCTTGAGTAGCATACAATATACACTCCTGGAAATGGAAAAAAGAACACATTGACACCGGTGTGTCAGAGCCACCATACTTGCTCCGGACACTGCGAGAGGGCTGTACAAGCAATGATCACACGCACGGCACAGCGGACACACCAGGAACCGCGGTGTTGGCCGTCGAATGGCGCTAGCTGCGCAGCATTTGTGCACCGCCGCCGTCAGTGTCAGCCAGTTTGCCGTGGCATACGGAGCTCCATCGCAGTCTTTAACACCGGTAGCATGCCGCGACAGCGTGGACGTGAACCGTATGTGCAGTTGACGGACTTTGAGCGAGGGCGTATAGTGGGCATGCGGGAGGCCGGGTGGACGTACCGCCGAATTGCTCAACACGTGGGGCGTGAGGTCTCCACAGTACATCGATGTTGTCGCCAGTGGTCGGCGGAAGGTGCACGTGCCCGTCGACCTGGGACCGGACCGCAGCGACGCACGGATGCACGCCAAGACCGTAGGATCCTACGCAGTGCCGTAGGGGACCGCACCGCCACTTCCCAGCAAATTAGGGACACTGTTGCTCCTGGGGTATCGGCGAGGACCATTCGCAACCGTCTCCATGAAGCTGGGCTACGGTCCCGCACACCGTTAGGCCGTCTTCCGCTCACGCCCCAACATCGTGCAGCCCGCCTCCAGTGGTGTCGCGTCAGGCGTGAATGGAGGGACGAATGGAGACGTGTTGTCTTCAGCGATGAGAGTCGCTTCTGCCTTGGTGCCAATGATGGTGGTATGCGTGTTTGGCGCCGTGCAGGTGAGCGCCACAATCAGGACTGCATACGACCGAGGCACACAGGGCCAACACCCGGCATCATGGTGTGGGGAGCGATCTCCTACACTGGCCGTACACCACTGGTGATCGTCGAGGGGACACTGAATAGTGAACGGTACATCCAAACCGTCATCGAACCCATCGTTCTACCATTCCTAGACCGGCAAGGGAACTTGCTGTTCCAACAGGACAATGCACGTCCGCATGTATCCCGTGCCACCCAACGTGCTCTAGAAGGTGTAAGTCAACTACCCTGGCCAGCAAGATCTCCGGATCTGTCCCCCATTGAGCATGTTTGGGACTGGATGAAGCGTCGTCTCACGCGGTCTGCACGTCCAGCACGAACGCTGGTCCAACTGAGGCGCCAGGTGGAAATGGCATGGCAAGCCGTTCCACAGGACTACATCCAGCATCTCTACGATCGTCTCCATGGGAGAATAGCAGCCTGCATTGCTGCGAAAGGTGGATATACACTGTACTAGTGCCGACATTGTGCATGCTCTGTTGCCTGTGTCTATGTGCCTGTGGTTCTGTCAGTGTGATCATGTGATGTATCTGACCCCAGGAATGTGTCAATAAAGTTTCTCCTTCCTGGGACAATGAATTCACGGTGTTCTTATTTCAATTTCCAGGAGTGTATTTTCAATCTCTTTCTTCCAGCAATCTCGATAGCAAAATTACAATTATTCAATGCGGCTATTCGGCACGGACAAGATCCTAGAAGTCCTCTCAACACTCCAGAGAGAATATTACAAAGAGTAATTATGAGCTCATGGAGTAGTAATAGTACTGTAATACTTTGCGCATCAATTCTGCGAGTATATAGATGGTCAAGTAGGAAACGTAATTCACTCATAGAATTGTGCAGGAATAATTAGTAGAATATAAAGAGATATTACACATAAAACGACATCAGTACGGGCAGAATATTGGTTTACCGGCTGATTTCGGGTCGGGGCCAAGCGGGGAGGGAAGGATGTGGGAGGGAGCAGGCCATGCCCTTTCAAGGAAACCATCCCGGCATTTGCCTGAAGCGATTTAGGGAAATCACAGAAAACCAAAATCAGGATGCCTGAACGCGTGATTGAACCGTCGTCCTCCCGAATGCGAGACCAGTGTGCTAACCACTGCACCACCTCGCTCTGTAGTGGCAGAAGAATCACCCTGGATGTACAGGTTGAGGAATATATACACTACTGGCCATTAAAATTGCTACACCACAAAGATGACGTGCTACAGACGCGAAATTTAACCGACAGGAAGAAGATGCTATGATATGCAAATGATTAGCATTTCAGAGCATTCACACAAGGTTGGCGCCGGTGGCGACACCTGCAACTTACTGACATGAGGGAAGTTTCCAATCGATTCCTCATACACAAACAGCAGTGGACCGGCGTTGCCTGGTGAAAGGTTGTTGTGATGCCTCGTGTAAGGAGGAGAAATGCGTACCATCACGTTTCCGACTTTGATAAAGGTCGGATTGTAGCCTATCGCGATTGCGGTATATCGTATCGCGACATTGCTGCTCGCGTTGGTCGAGATCCAATGACTGTTAGCAGAATATGGAATCGGTGGGTTCAGGAGGGTAATACGGAACGCCGTGCTGGATCCCAACGGCCTCGTATCACTAGCAGTCGAGATGACAGGCATCTTATCCGCATGGCTATAGCGGATCGTGCAGCCACGTTTGCAAGACAACAACAATCTGCATGAACAGTTCGACGACGTTTGCAGCAGCATGGACTATCAGCTCGGAGACCACGGCTGCGGTTACCCTTGACGCTGCATAACAGTCAGGAGCGCCTGCGATGGTGTACTCGACGACGAACCTGGGTACACGAATGACAAAACGTTATTTTTTCGGATGAATCCAGGTTCTGTTTACAGCATCATGATGGTCGCATCTGTGTTTGGTGACTTCGCGGTGAACGCACATTGGAAGCGTGTATTCGTCATCGCCATACTGGCGTATCACCCGGCGTGATAGTATGGGATGCCATTGGTTACACGTCTCGGTCACGTCTTGTTCGCATTGACGGCACTTTGAACAGTGGACGTTACATTTCAGATGTGTTTCGACCTGTGGCTCTACCCTTCATTCGATCCCTCCGAAACCCTACATTTCAGCAGGATAATGCACGACCGCATGTTGCAGGTCCTCTGCGGGCCTTTCTGGATACAGAAAATGTTCGACTGCTGCCCTGGCCAGCACATTCTCCAGATCTCTCACCAATTGAAAACGTCTGGTGGATGGTGGACGAGCAACTGGCTCGTCACAATACGTCAGTCACTACTCTTGATGGACTGTGGTATCGTGTTGAAGATGCATGGGCAGCTGTACCTGTACACGCCATCCAAACTCTGACTCAATGCCCAGGCGTATCAAGGCCGTTATTACGGCCAGAGGTGGTTGTTCTGGGTACTGATTTCTCAGGATCTATGCACACAGATTGCGTGAAAATGTAATCACATGTTAGTTCTAGTATAATATATTTGTCCAATGAATACCTGTTTGTCATCTGCATTTCTTCTTGGTGTAGCAATTTTAATTTCCAGTAGTATATTTTGAGAGGTGCCAGTACACACCAAAACAATGAAAGAAGTGAAATAAACATGGGCTCTAAAACGCATACATTAAGAGGAATGACCACTTGTTCATCTTCGTTGCTGTTGAGCACATCTCCTCTGCTGCAGGCTCTTTGCTTTTTCGTATCTGGGAAGGATGTAGTATGGACAAAGACATTAAAGATATTCAGTAAACATAGGCCCTAAAATGTGTATCTATCGACTGAAGAGCACTTGTTCAATAGCAGAGATGTGTTTCACAGTAAGGAAGCTCTTAACGTATGCATTTCGCAGCCCATGTATACTGGAGATTTTTTCTTGTTTTGGTCCGTACTAACTCCTCCCAAATTGTGGTAACAAAGAGCTTGCAATAGAAGAGAGGTGTTGCACAGTATCGAACATGAACAAATGTTCATAGTTTTTAGAGTGCGCATTTTAGAGCTTATGTTTACTAGACTTTGTTTTCTTGTTGTGATGGTTACTACCAACTACCCGCCAGGTTAGCCGAGAGCGCTAATGCTCGGCTTCCTAGACTCGGGTAGGTGCGCCGGCCACGGATCGAATCCGCCTGGAGGATTAACGACGCGAGCCGGTGTGTTGGCAGCGTGGATGTTGTTTTTAGGCGGTTTTCCACATCCCACTAGGTGAATACAGGGCTAGACTCCACGTCCCACATCAGTTATACGACCTGCAGACATCTGAACACGTCACACTCTTCCATGCCTTACACTCGACCCAGACAGCTGGGGTACACTAATTCTGTCCAAGGGGTTATGGGGTGGCGGCAGGAAGGGCATCCGGCCACCCCTTAACATTACCATTGCCAAATCCATTCCTATCCATGCCGACCCTGCGAAACCACGGGATACAGGCACAAGCAAAAGAAAAGAATGGTTATTACCAATTCGCAAAATATTTGAGACTTTTCTTTAACACAGTTTATACAGGGTGGTCCATTGATAGTGACCGGGCCAAATATCTTACGAAATAAGCAACAAACGAAAAAACTACAAAGAACGAAACTCGTCTAGCTTGAAGGGGGAAACCAGATGGCGCTATGGTTGGTCCGCTAGATGGCGCTGCCATAGGTCAAACGGATATCAACTGCGCTTTTTTTAAATAAGAACCCCCATTTTTTATTAAATATTCGTGTAGCACGTAAAGAAATATGAATGTTTCAGTTGGACCACTTTTTTCGCTTTGTGACTGATGGCGCTGTAATAGTCACAAACATATGGCTCACAATTTTAGACGAACAGTTGGTAACAGGCAGGTTTTTTAAATTAAAATACAAAACGTAGGTACGTTTGAACATTTTATTTCGGTTGTTCCAATACCTTTGTGAACTTATCATTTCTGAGAACGCATGCTGTTACAGCGTGATTATCTGTAAATACCACATTAATGCAATAAATGCTCAAATGATGTCCGTTAACCTCAATGCATTTGGCAGTACGTGTAACGACATTCCTCTCAACAGCGAGAAGTTCGCCTTTTGTAATGTTCACACATGTGCTGATGCATGTTGTCATGTGTTGTCGGTGGATCACGATAGCAAATATCCTTCAACATTCCCCACAGAAAGAAATCCAGGGACGTCAGATTGCATCGGCTCAGACTGTAACGGGGGAACGGGGGACACCACGACGAACGGGCCGGGGGGGGGGGGGGCGGAGGGAGGCGTTGGGGGATGGACTTCGCTCCATCTCCACACACTGGCAGCTCAGAGCAGGAGGGATGCTGGTGGTAACTTCTTCGCCATTCACCGTACCACGGATGGGAGGCATCGTAGCATCGAGAAGAGCAGGGAACACAATCGACGCGGCGGAGGTTGGCGCAGAAGGCACAGCCAGATCCTCACCATCACCATCCTGAGTGCGACGTCTCTTGTTCGTCAATGTTATAGGTTCTATCCTGGGGGCAATAGGATTCTGAACCAGTCGCGGAAGTAAAGGCGGAAAGTCACTGATACGATTATTAGAACTGACTGTATGTTCATTATGATCCGAAGCAGAAGTAGATCCGGCGGCGGGGGGAAGGAACAAGATCAGCAACCCTCAATTTGCGACGCTGCGCTAATGACGGCTTTAGTACAAAAACCCTCCTCGGGCAATTAGACCGAACGTGCCCACTTTCATTACATAGGAAGCAGGTTCCCTCTTGACCAATATACATGACACGAACGCGATAACCACACACTTGTAAATGTGATGGGATATTGCGTTTGACATGCATTTCCACGGAAAGAATTCCACTATAATACTGCAATCTTTGTTGAGTAGGCCAGCGTTCACGACGGACGTTTTTCAGGTGGCCATAAGGGGTCAATATTTTTTTTTCTTTATTGTTATTTTAAAGCCTGTACAACAGGCAGGCTATCAGCAGCACACTACGCTGCTCTTCAGCCATAGAATATACAAGGAGCAAGAACAGTGAGAAGACACGTAAGTCACAGAACGGTAGGCAATAAAACAGGAGACACATAGAGACAAACACGGAGCCGTTCACACTCGTCGATAATCCACACTGCTAGCTGATGAGACGACGCACAAACACTGAAGATGACGATGGCACTGGTGAACGATGGAGTGGATGGTGAACACTGAGCACTAAACACGACGGCACACACACAAAACACTGATGGCGGTGACCTCCGGCGCGTGAATGTCAATGTAGCGTGTGCGAGTCCGGGGACCTGCCAAGAGGGGAACAGGGGTGAGGTGGGGGAGAGGGGAGAAAAAGGATGCCAATGGCTGAGGAGATGGGGGCAGGAGGAGAGGGACAGGGGAGGGGAGGCCCGGGGGAGGAGGGGGGAGAAAAGGAGGAGGGAGGGAAAAGGGAGAGAAGGGAGGGAGGGTGCCCAGAGGAGCAAACACAGGAGGAGGGCGGGAGGATCAAAGTTGGTAGGAGGGGTAGATGAAGGGGAGGAGGGCATCATCAGGGAGGGGGAGCTGGCGGAAGCCACCTTGGGAGAGGGTAAGGAGGGTGGAGAGATGGAGACCAGGTGGGACGTGGGAATACAGGCACGGCAGCGGGCGGGGGTGGGAGAGGATCGGGGAGACGAGCGGGTGAGGAGGATTGAGTTTGCGGGAGGTGTACAGGATCCGTAACCTTTCAAGGAAAAGGAGGAGATGGGGGAAGGGGATGAGATCGTACAGGATCCGCGTGGGGGAGGGGAGACGGATGCGATAGGCGAGGCGGAGAGCATGATGTTCAAGGATTTGGAGGGATTTATAAACGGTAGGGGGGGCGGAGATCCAAGCTGGATGGGCATAACAAAGGATAGGGCGGATGAGGGATTTATAGGTGTGGAGGATGGTGGAGGGGCCCAGACCCCAAGTACGGCCGGAGAGGAGCTTGAGGAGACTGAGTCGGGAGCGTGCCTTGGCTTGGATTGTCCGGAGGTGGGGAGTCCAGGTGAGGCGACGGTCGAGGGTGACGCCAAGGTACTTAAGGGTGGGAGTGAGGGCGATAGGACGGCCATAGACGGTGAGATAGAAATCAAGGAGGCGAAAGGAAGGGGTGGTTTTGCCTACAATGATCGCCTGGGTTATGGAGGGATTGACCTTGAGCAACTACTGGTTGCACCAAGTGGTGAACCGGTCAAGATGGGATTGGAGAAGGTCTTGGGAGCGCTGTAGGGTGGGGGCAAGGGCAAGGAAGGCGGTGTCATCGGCAAACTGGAGAAGGTGGACGGGGGCTGACGGCGGCGGCATGTCCGCCGTGTACAAAAGGTACAGAAGGGGGGAAAGGACGGAGCCTTGGGGCACACCGGCAGAGGGGAAAAAGGTGTAGGAATCCGTGTTATGGACGGAAGGGGTAAATATGTCCTTTAGAAAGTTGTCATCAACTTCCGGCGCGAGGTTGAACTCTCGATCATTGCTATATTCGATTTCAGCTTCTGCGAGTGACACCATACTAACGGAATTATCACGACGCTTGAACGGGACTTGAGAACCTTGTCGCGATGGTAATCTTTCAACGTGAAGGGGATCCATAAATTTCACGTGCAACACGTACTCGTCTGCGTCAAAATAAGCGGTGTGGTCCTGATCAGAGTTCACATGAATTGTATCGACAAACCAGTCGTGGATTTCTAGAGAGCCGGGCTGCACTTGTGGCGTTGTTTTATCGAAAGTAAAGCTCACAGTACCTTTTCGTGGAAAACACGTGGAAATCATGGTAGCCATAGCGGAGCGGCCGACGCCGCTGCAAGTAGACGAAAACACAGTCAGTAAGGCGGAGCGGAGGCAGACAGAACAACACTAACGAGGAAAAGTTCACACAAGCGACGCTGCGGCAAGTGAAATAAACAAGAACTTTCCCGCTCGGCGCTCGGAGCGGAACTGAACAGTTTGGTTATCCGCGCATGACGCAAGCCAGACCCAAATTTCAATATGTTGTCAGACATCCAGTACATTCCCGTACAGGTCTGACGTCGTATTTGAAAGTCGCTTGGCCGGTATCGGCAGATAAATACGATATTGCAGTGCATATGTCGTCCTGATTACGATGCAATGTTCATTTGGACATGCATGCATGCATGCATGCCACAACACGACGTGGCGTGGACTCGACTAATGTCTGAAGTAGTACTGGATGGAACTGACACCATGAATCCTGCAGAGCTGTCCACAAACCCGTCAGAGTACGGGGGGCGGGGGGGGGGGCGGGGGGTGAAGATCTCCTGTGAACCTGTGAACAGCACGTTGCAAAGCATCCCAGATATTGTCAACAGTGTTCATGTCTGGGGAGTTTGACGAGCAGCGGAAGTATTTAAACCCTGGAGAGTGTTCCTGCAACCGCAGTGCAGCAATTCTGGACGTGTGGGGTATCGCGTTGTCCTGCTGGAATTGCCCAAGTGAGTCTGAATGCACAGTGGACATGGATGGGTGCAGGTGATCAGATAGGATGCTTACGCACGTGTCACCTGTCAGAGTCGTATCTAGACGCATCAGGAGTCCGGACTGAAGCGTCTAGAACCGCTCG
Organism: Schistocerca americana; assembly: GCF_021461395.2. Lineage (NCBI taxonomy): Eukaryota > Metazoa > Arthropoda > Insecta > Orthoptera > Acrididae > Schistocerca > Schistocerca americana. The sequence goes on along the minus strand of NC_060128.1, from coordinate 171,554,883 downwards.
GCCACAGCGGCCGGCATGGAGGAGTCATATCTCTTGCTCTGTTGATCACAGAGATAAGGGATCGAGTGTTTGGGATATCCCATGCCCTAGCGACCATTTGTATACGTATCGAAAGAACAGGCATACTACAGCTATCCTACAATACAGGGTCAAAATTCTAACATTACACACTTCCAATCTAGTTGTGCAAATCGGTTGCCTCTTTTGCATTAGGTGTGGTCTAAGTCAGGCTTTAGGCGCCTTATAGAAAAACCGGAAAAACGATGATTTTTGGGTACCAAAAGTATCAGCTGTGAGGATTATTCTGTCTCTCCTTTTGTTTGATTTTAATTTTGTGTATTACGTTACGTTGTGTCTTACAGGAGTAAATAATAAGAATTTCAGATGAACATCATTGAGAGAATTTCCAACAACGTAACAATACAAGTTCGATTTTAAATCATACTCTGTAATATTGCCTACGGAGAGATGAATAATAACATGAAGTTAATCCTGCGGTGGGATTTTCTATCAGCGCGAATTATACAAATTTTATTATTTGCATTCTCTGGTGTGACTACGTAAATGGTAAATTAATTCGTAACTGTTCACTATTCTTTGCTATATCACTTCATTTTGGTTATTAAAACTTTTACTAACAGTTACAAACACATTATCGCTACACTTGAAAAATATAAAGTGAATTCCTTTGGCACGATAAAAATTTTTTGCCAAGCTGCTCTTAGAACATGAGATACAAAAGTAATTGTTTGATTTTTTTGTAGTCAGATCAGACCTTACTCACCAGGAATCCTATCAAAGTTAATTATTTGCTTTGAAATTTTACATGAAATTCAGAGTGCAGTCTTTACTCATCTTCGTCAATGTCTAGCTAAAAATTCACAATGTAATAAAATATTCTTCTCCGCGTCTGCTAATTTTGCTGAAAGAAAATGGATTAATATTATTTCCAGTTATTAATTTTCTTTCTCCCGCGCTGTAGGTAGGCTGCTGAAATATTTAATTTCTACGCTCGTAGCGGCGGCAGCTTCCGCCAACCGTCGTTCTGCTCCGCGTCAAAAAAAGGTTCAAAATGTTCGAATGTGTGTGAAATCCTATGGGACTTACCTGCTAAGGTCATCAGTCCCTAAGCTTACACACTACTTAACCTAAATTATCCTAAGAACAAATACACACACCCAAGCCCGAGGGAGGACTCGAACCTCCGCCTGGACCAGCCGCACAGTCCATGACTGCAAAAAAAGGTAAATTAACCGAAAAAATAGGTATTATGGCTTGGCAAGGTAACTACAAAATTAATAGCACACTTTGTTGTATATGATTGTGTTCCAAAACATACGTTTCTTACGGTACACACGTTTTTACAGAATCTTGCCCCTAATGGCGGCTAAACGATTCAACAGACAAAACACGACTATTATAGGTAAAGATACCGCGCTACGTGCGTCTGCATTCGTTTTCAAGTCAAGAAGAACAGAGAGATTATTACCTTTAATTCGCATATGTATAAAAACACAATTAAATTTTATCATCTTAGCTTCAGCGACCAATTAACTGTCTGTGGCTGTCTCTTTCTCTGTGTGCCGCTGCGATCACGTTTACATCTTTGCGTTAACGTTTCACAAATAAATAAAAAATGTAAATGACGTTAAGTACAATTTATCATGATTTCTAGAAGACGTTATAGGGATAAGTTGTATTAATGGCAAATCGTGGAAAATTTTACCAAATTTTCTAAGAAGATGCTCTCGGGGAACCTTAAAGCCTTTTTTCAGTATCATTATCCATTACCGATATCCAGTGGTTCAAAGTTTCCATATCTAAGCACGGAAAATATGCACGTAGTATACGGTCCGCGGCCTAAATCTAGTTTTAACTGACATAGTCAACGAATGGCAAGAGTTCTAGGATCATCGCAAGGATTCTGAGGTCACCAAAATGCATTTTTTCACCAATAACGGTTTATGACGCACTATCTCCGTGTAACTGTCAGATGTTTTTGCCGAAGATCGAATGTTATTGCCAAACTTTCGACTGTAATTATTGAAGTATCTGTGATCTGTTCGCGTATGCATTTTGTGTGCGCGTGTGTGTGTCACAAATTTGTCCAAAATGGTAGTGCAGTGACAAAAAAAACGGCTAAAAAGGACCTTAACATGCCTGAAAAGAACTTGACGGCCAAGTATTACGCGAAACTGTAAAGACTGCAGACCGGGAAAAATAATCCTAATAAAATTTTTGCTGTTTTAAGATACATATCACCAGCCGGACGTCTTTGATAAATTGTGATCTATGAGCAAAATATCCAGAAAAATTTAAAAAAAAACGATTTTGAGTTAATCTTATATCACGCGTACTTATTTGTGTTTGCATGCGTGAAAGTACAGGATGACCCAAAAGTCGACTCTCTCTCTCTCTCTCTCTCTCTCTCTCTCACACACACACACACACACACACACACACACCAAATGCATACGCGAACAGATCACAGATACTTAAATAATTACACTCGAAAGTTTGGCAATAACATTCGATCTTTGGCAAAAACATCTGACAGTCGGCAACAGAAAGCAAAAAATTGCGTCAAAACAAGTGTTCAGTGCACAGTGCTATGAAATATCGGAAAAACCGCAAGTTGGCATTTATAAGAAGAAGAACAACACCAAAAATGCAACAGGAGCGTAATATGTAGGAAATCGTCCACGCAACCTGTAAATACATTTCAAAACATTACTACTTAATAGGAAATACCAACTACCAGAACTGTTTATAACATATAGGTACAGTGACCAAAATGTAAAAGTAAATAGCAAACATATGTACATATTCCAGGCCACTGATGTATTCTTGCAGAAAATAAAGGCGAAACGCGTATGGGGCTAAAACTGTGTTTTATTCAGTTGCTGACAGACGGGCCACAAGTAAAAATTATGAATATTCCGCAGTACTAAAAATGGTGATTTGTGAATGAAATCTATGTAACTGTGAAATTTTCTATCATATTTTGAAAAGCCTTCAGCAGTAGAAACAGATAAAAATAAAATATAAGTAACATATTCAGGCGACAATTCGTAAGTTTAAATAAATAAAATCAACAATGTAACACTGGAATTTGCTTAATTTTTCAGCTCTTCCAGGAGCTCCTCGACAGAATAGAAGGAGTGAGCCATGAGGAAACTCTTCGGTTTAGACTTAAAAGTGTTTGGGCTACTTCTAAGATTTTTGAGTTCTTGTGGTAGCCTATTGAAAATGGATGCAGCAGAATACTGCACTCCTTTCTGCACAAGAGTCAAGGAAGTGCATTCCACATGCAGATTTGATTTCTGCCTAGTATTAACTCAGTGAAAGCTGCCAACTCTTCGGAATAAGCTAATATTGCTAATAACAAACGACATTAAAGAAAATATATACTGTGAGGGCAATGTCAGAATTCCCAGACTATTGAATAGGGGTCGACAAGAGGTTCTCGAACTTACACCACATATAGCTAGAACAGCCCGTTTTTGAGCCAAAAATACCCTTTTTGAATGAGAAGGATTACCCCAAAAAATAATACCATATGACATAAGCGTATGAAAATATGCGAAGTAAATTACTTTTCGTGTAGAGCTGTCGCTTATTTCAGATACTGTTCTAATGGTAAATAAAGCAGCATTTAGTTTCTGAACAAGATCCTGAACATGGGCTTTCCACAACAGCTTACTATCCATCCGAACGCCTAGAAACTTGAACTGTTCCGTCTCGCTTATAATATGCCCATTCTGTCTGATCAAAATATCAGTTCTTGTTGAATTGTGAGTTAGAAACTGTAAAAACTGAGTCTTACTGTGATTTAGCATCAAATTATTTTCCACAAGCCACGAACTTATTTCATGAACTACATTATTTGATAATGTTTCAATATTACACACAAGGTCCTTCACTACCAAGGTGGTGTCATCAGCAAACAGAAATATTTTTGAATCACCTGTAATACTAGAAGGCATATCATTTATATAAATAAGAAACAGCAGTGGCCCCAGCACCGACCCTTGGGGAACGCCTCACTTAACAGTGCCCCATTGGGACTAAACATCACTACCACTCTCAATATTGCGGAGAATTACCTTCTGCTTTCTGTTCTTAAAGTAAGAGGCGAACCAATTGTAAGCTACTCCCCTTACTCCATAATGGTCCAACTTCTGCAGTAATATTTTGTGGTCAACACAGTTAAAAGCCTTTGTTAAATCAAAGAAAACACCTAGCGTTCGCAACCTTTTATTTAATCCGTCCAAAACCGCACAGAGAAAAGAGAATATAGCATTTTCAGTTGTTAAACCATTTCTAAAACCAAACTGTACATTTGACAGCAAATGATGTGAATTTAAATGCTCCAGTAGCCTTGTATATACAACCCTCTCGATAACTTTAGCAAACACCGATGGCATAGAAATAGGTCTATAATTGTCAACATTTTCCCTGTCTCCCTTTTTATAAAGTGGCTTCACTACCAAGTACTTTAATCGGTCAGGACACCGACCACTCCTAAAGGAAAAGTTACAGGTATGGCTAAGTACTGGGCTAACATACATAGAACAATACTTCAGTATTATGCTAGATAACCCGTCATATCCATGAAAGTTCTTGGTCTTTAGTGATTTAATTATTAACTCAATCTCCCTCTTGTCAGTATCATGGAGGAGCATTTCAGGTAACAGTCTCGGAACACTTTTTTCTACGAGCGCTATATAATTCCCTGTTGGGACTAGGTTTCTATTTAGTTCACCTGCTATATTCAGAAAGTGATTATTAAATACTGTACATATATGCGACTTGTCAGTAACATGGACATTCCCACTACGCACTGATTCTATATCCTCGACCTGTCTCTGCAGACCAGCCACTTCCTTTACGACTGACCATATGGTTTTAATTTTATCCTGAGACTTAGCTATTCTATCTGCATACCACATACTTTTTTGCCTTCCTAATAACTTTTTTAAGCACCTTACAATACTGTTTGTAATGGGCTGCTGCATTTAGATTTTGACTATCTCTAACGTTTTGATATAATTGCCACTTTGTTCTACAGGACATTCTTATCCCTCTAGTCAGCCACCCAGGCTGCCTGTTTGTGCTAGTACCGTGTTTTGAACGTTCTAACGGAAAGCAACTTCCAAAGAATGCGAGAAAAATTTTGAGGAAAGCATTATATTTATCGTCTACTGTATCAGCACTATAAACATCTTGCCACACTTGTTCCTTGATAAGGTTTACAAAGGTCTCTACAGCAACTGGATCAGCTTTCCTAAAAAGTTGATAACTATATTTAACAAGTGTTGCAGCACAAAAATCTTTTAGAGTTAAAATTTGTGCATCATGATCTGAAAGGCCATTCACCTTTTTGCTAACAGAATGCCCTTCTAGTAATGAGCAATGAACAAAAATGTTGTCTATGGTTGTTCTACTGTTCCCTTGCACTCTCGTTGGAAAGAACACGGTTTACATAAGATTATATGAATTAAGGAGGTCTACCAGCATCCTTTTCCTTGCACAATCTTTTATACAATTAATATTGAAGTCACTACATATAACTAACTTTTTGTATTTCCTATAAAGTGAACCAAGAACCTCCTCTAGGTTTAGCAAAAATATTGTGAAATTGGAGTCTAGGGATCTATAAATAACAACAGTTAGAAGTTCAGCTCCACTAAATTTACCGCACCTGCACAACATTCAAACACCTTTTCAGTGCAGTACTTTGAAACATCAATTGACTCAAATGGGATACCGTTTTTCACATACATGGCTACTCCCCCACACCGCAAAGAGCTCCTAGAAAAGCTGCCAGCCAACCTGTATCCTGGTAAAGGAAGCCTCTGAATTATCTCCTTATTTAAGAAGTGTTCAGATATACCAATAATTTCAGAGTCAACATCTATAAGCAGTTCACTAACTTTATCTCTAATACCTTGTATATTTTGATGAAATATACTAATTCCCTCATTAATCGGATACCTAAGCTTTGTCGAAAGTGGTTTCTTTGTTAGAGAGATTTCCCTTAAGCAGGAGTACCTATCAGCTGACTTCAATCTAAAAAAGGTACAGCTCTAACACCCATTGCTACAGGAATTTTCCCATGAGTGATCCCACCACCCCCATCTATGCTGTCACCTATAGGCTCTGCCAACCTCCCGTTTCCATAACTGTTGAGATGCAGGCCATGTCTAGTGAAACCGTCCTACTGATAGACTCCACCGACACTGCTGAAATGTGACTCATGTCTTCTGTCAATCAGCGCACCCACAAGTCTCATGTTATTACGCCTGACGGTCCCACGGAACAATAAATAAATAAATAAATAAATAAAAGTCAGGAAACATTAACTATAAATGCGATAATTACCGCACAATCAGTCTAGTATCACAAACATTAAAAATTTTCACAAGACTACCATGTTGAAGAGGGGAAGAGAAATTTGAACGTATAAGGGACCATCAAAAAGTTTCTGTTCGAAGCCTGTACGATCCATCGTCGTCAACACTGAGACAGCATCCTACAGACGCACCAGGCTGAATCCACCCGCTTGGTAAAACACTGTGCCCTGATGCGTGAGGAAGTCAGGAACTGCCCGCTGCACAGAGCTTGGCCCACCATTCCACAGCGGTGGGTTTCGAGAGACACACCATTCCACAGACATGCTTTCGGCATACATACTCCATAGCTGGCCGCTGTGGCCGAGCGGTTATAGGCGCTTCAGTCTGGAACCGCGCTGCTGCTACGGTCACAGGTTCGAATCCTGCCTCGGGCATGGATGAGTGTGATGTCCTTAGGTTAGTTAGGTTTAAGCAGTTCTACGTTTAGGGGACTGATGACCTCAGATGTTAAGTCCCATAGTGCTTATAGCCATTTGAACCATTTTTTTGCTGCTCCATACACATTCTTCATTCTCCGATGGATGTCTGTTAGCGTTCACCCATCGGCAGCCAAGAAAAGAATAACAGCACGTTGGTCCTGTCTGGATACATTTGTGACAACGGTACCATAGTTCACGTTTCGGTATTTGCCACACGCACGTCGGGAAGACTCAAATACCACACTAGCCTCTTGCCTTCATGTCGGTGCTGATATACCCATATAGGAGTTTGGCTACGTTGCATATTCGCTGCGGCAACGTCCTCAAACGGCAACTTCTTGATCACCCCTTATACGAGAGTTGTACAGAAAGTAAGTTCCGATCGGTTGCGAAATGGAAACCACAGTGAAAACCAGAAACGTTTTCTTTGCAACAGCGAGGTACACCTTCCACCTACTTCTCTACGTAGTCGCCGCTCCAACTTCGAGTGCTGTCGTAGTGTTGTATCAATGTTCTAATTTCCTCGCCGTAGAAAGCAACCGCCTATGCCAGTTATCTGCACTGGTCTGCAGCTCGTTGTCTGTGGAAAAGTTTTGTCTTCGTAGCCAGCGGTTCTTGTGAGCAGAGATGAGACTCAGGGGGATCAAACCTTCTCATCGGAAACGCTGAACGAGCGTCTTCATTGCCCCTGCAGTGTGCAGCATGAAGAAGGAACTGCTCGCCAGTTGTGTTATGTGGGCTGCATCATACAGGCGAAATCTCTAACCAGGCCCTCATACTTGGCGGGAGACGATATTCCCTACGCATCTCTACGTGATCACTGTTCACTCAAAACTGAAAAGAGCGACGCGGCACGATCGACGAGCATACTAGAGACACTGCCCAACACATCTGTGCAAAGCTTTACCGGATTTTCCCAATGGTTTTCCATTTCGCGACCGATCGGAACTTACTTTCTGGACAACCCTCGTACGTTAGAAGAGGAGCAGCTCGGCCTCTAACGACAGTTTCTTGAACAAGACGACGCTCTCGGAAGCTGAATAAATAATCTAGGTGTACGCAATGACTGCACAACACAGAAGAACCCTTCAATAAAAAGACACAACTGCTAAAACAACCTAACAGAAAAAACTTGAGGACAGAAAAATGGCGTGGGAAGCTGTGCGAAAGGAAAATGTAGCAAACAAGCAATTGTGTCAATATTTGCATATCTTCCTCCGTTATTTCTATGTTGTTTTCTTGTAAGATCTTAGCTTTTTCTTCTCGTTTGGACTACAAACGAGCAGAATTTAAGATCTTAGAAGAAAGCAGCACAGTATTAACGGAGGAGGATGTGAAAGCAACGCTGTCCAAAGCAAAAGTAAACACAGCCCCACGACCAGGAAATAAACGAATGGAACTCCTGAAGTACGGTGGAAATTTAGTGATAACATATCTACAGAAACTTTTAGGGAAAATAGAAGCGGTTAAGTGTGTAACGGGACTTACACGTGATCTGAGCAGTAAAAGAACTGCAAGAAATCGTTACGTTTAAACAATGTCCAAAGTGGGACTGTCTCAACAGCGAACTGTGGTTTCAGACCGTATAAAAACGCCGTTACATTGTAGGCAGAGAAAACTGAGTTCAACCATTTCATAGTGATGATAATATTGCCATTATTACCTACGTTTTCCTCTCATCTTCGTTAAAGGACAAGAAACACGAGATACTTCTTTAGAACTAATTGTGTTGACTTAAAGCATTCTACGAACGCGAAATTTAAGAGAATACGTGCGCCAATTTCTGTTCGTACTCGTACTTCGGAATTCGTCAACATAAAAAGAACAGGTTCTGGAAAGTACCCCCTATCTCAGTGAGATGGCTGCAACGATGGCTGAACGGATCGCGACCAAGTTGCCTAATTCTGGTTACAAAAACCGGTCGGTTCTTCCATCGGGTGAGCTCTTGGATTGTAATGTTGTGATTAAAATGAATAGAAGCACAACACGATGGATTCCATTTGACTTTTAAGGAGGAGGACGAGGAGCATATTAGTGTTTAACGTCCCGTAGACAACGAGGTCATTAGAGACGGAGCGCAAGCTCGTGTTAGGGAAGGATGGGGAAGGAAATTGGCTGTGCCCTTTCAAAGGAACCATCCCGGCATTTGCCTGAAGCGATTTAGGGAAATAACGGAAAACCTAAATCAGGATGGCCGGAGACGGGATTGAACCGTCGTCCTCCCGAATGCGAGTCCAGTGTGCTAACCACTGCGCCACCTCGCTCGGTGGTTTGACTTTTAAGTTATTATTCAAAAAATAATAAACTTACATGGATCGCATATGTCTGTCTGTACCAAAAATAGAGAACAAGGGAGGAGTCAAAAAAGAAATGCAAAAAAACTACGAAAAATTGGCAGAGACACTTTCTTCTTCTTTTTTCAACGAAAGTTGCCCATGATCGTTATTAAATAATGATGATCCCACACTATACGATTTCCTTTCTCATTATTAACGTATTGTTTTCTGTTCCATTAAACATCACTGCCCATTCAGATGAATTATATAGTCTGAGTTGGCCTGTGTGGACGAGCGGTTCTAGGCGCTTCAGTCTGGAACCGTGCGATCGCTACGGTCGTAGGTTCGATTGCTGCCTCGGGCATGGATGTGTGTGATGTCCTTAGGTTAGTTAGGTTTAAGTAGTACTAAGTTCTAGGGGACTGATGACCTCAGAAGTTAAGTCCCATAGTGCTCGGAGCCATTTGAACCATATAGCCTGAGATAAAAGTCATTGTGTCTCTACAAGTGGAATTTGTCATATATCTCCTCAATATATAAAAAAGGTGAGAAGACGGAATACAAAAACTATAGAGGAATTAATGTTATCCCAGCAACAGCTAGGCTTTACTCCAATATTTTGAGTAAGAAAATACAAAAGGATACATCGGCTTCAAGTTAAGAGCAAACTATTTTTAGGTAAGGAAGATCATGTCTTTTGACGTTCACTGTATCGGACAATATTGGAAAAATTGAGAAATAAAAATAAGAGCTTATTCATTTCCTTTTTGGGCCTGCAGAAAGCGTATGACAATGCCTCTGGAATACAGTTTTGTGAGGCAATGAGAAGGGTTGACCAGAGACAGGAATGGATTAATCTGGTTAAAAATTTGTACAAGAACAGAAAAGAAAGGATTAAAATGGGAAACAAGGTTACCTGAAGTATTCTCGTTGACACGGGTCTAAAACAAGGTTGTGGAATATCACCTATTCTGTTAACTATTTATTTGAGTAGATAGTTTTTGTAGGTTCTGGACCACTAGACCGATATTATAAAAAATAAAATATTTCTCATTAACACTCGCAATTTTTTATTTTCCATAAGATTGATGTAATAATCCAGAACCTACAAAACTAACTACTATCCCTTTTACCTAATAATAATATATTATAATAATAACTATAATAAGAAATCACTTATTTTACATATATTTTCCATAGGTGAATGTAATAAATATATAATAATTAAATATATAAAATTATTTACTTTCTGCTTTAGCAGCCATAAGATTACTACGAGTTGTTGTTTGTAAATGTTTTTTCAGATAACACTTATTTACAGTTTTACCACATTTACAAATTACTTTAATTTACTTACATTCTATATATACATAACAATGTCCACCTGTTTGATATTTATCTTTATAAAATTCTTCAATACTTTTTTTCATACATTCATATACGTAAGAGAAGCAATTCACTATGCTTACAACAACCAAGTTTCAACTACTTTTTCAAAACAAATTTTATGTCGTTTTATTAATAATTTTACATCTTTACTTCTAACTACTTTTTTGCATGTCTAATAAATTTTTTCCTCTATAAATGGAAGTTGAAAATAAAATGTCCACTACAAATGAAAAGAAATATTCTTTAACAGAACTCTTGGTAAATAAAGTAAAACCAACTAACGAAAGATTTGGCTTATGGTTACTTACAGAAAATTTAAATAATAATAATAATCTTGTTACAAATATTGGAGATATAATATACACAAAAGAAGAGAAAAAAATTAGAAGAATTTAAACCAATTACAGAACCATTCTGCGATAACATTATGGTAATTAAGATAACAGATTTTATAGATTGCAAAGGAGAAATGAAAAATGGAAATTTCTTGTAAAAAGGAAGCATGTGGTGGTTTTAATAGTATTTTAAGATCTAGATTTTCTAAATTTAATTTGGCAAGATATGGAGTTAAAGCAAAAATTCCATATTTATTAGATTGCAATACATAAACAATTAAAGGTACTAAACAAATTACTAACAAAGACATAAAAATTATAGAACAAAGGTATAAAAATCCTGTTGTTATTCCTTACAAAGTAGAATTAGCAGATGTTAAACTTGATACACTTTTAAGAGAGTTACCAGAAATTTTAGAACTTGAAGAGGAACATTATTATTTATTAGATTTAGACATAACACAGGATTTTGCAGGAATTTTTAACAAGGAAGAAATGATCGAATAATTTTAATTTTAGAATGCAAGGACAATATAAAGAAAATTGTAATGTAGTAGTTAACAATAATAATTATGTTGCAAAAGACTATTTAACATGGATTAATTCTAGTTCTAGAGTTAAAATCTACAATAAATTTATTTTCAATTAACAAGTCCTGGAGTAAATAAACAACTAGGAAACCACATAATAGATTTTTTGAATTGTCCAGATAAAAGATTAAAAGAAACATATGCATCCAGTTTAGCTAAAGAAAATGGAATTACGAGATTAGAAGCAACAATTCATAATTACATTAATCCAGATTTCCAAAAAGAACAAGAATTTGATTTATTAACAGATTGTTTACAACTAATAACAGCAAATATTTCGAAAAAGCTCCATTTTATTCTGTTCCACTAGCTAAAATGTGACAAAAATTAACAGATTCGTTACAAAATAATTGTTGTATTATTTTTAATGATCTTTTACAATATGTATATTGGGGAAACAGAAATACTAACAAATTAACAGGAATACAAATAAAAATTAAAGCAGAAAAAAAGAAGAAAGAGAAAAAGTAGTTAAATTTGTTTTATCCGCATTTAGTTTTAACTTGTTGCCTATTAACTGTATAGAGATTTTCGAAGAAACAGATAATGTAACTTCTGTAAAACAAACATGCTTTATAAAATCTGGAGAAACATGTTTTTCGAAATCTAATACTTCGTTTTCTACAATACCCAAAGAAATAAATATTGAATAATTGGGATTAATAAAAACAAACAATATTGTTCCATTTGCATCTAGTAAAAGAATAAATGCAACTAATAAACTGTTTCCATATTCCATTAAAGAAATCGAACCAATTAATACATCATATTTACAATCTACTAAAAAATGAGAACAGGAATTAGAAAATTTAAGTATGCAAGAAAGAAAACTAGAATATTTAGATAAAACACAATTTTTAAAGGAAGAATACAAAAATACTTTGGAAAAAGAACAAAAAATAAAAGAAACAGAAGAAGAATTAAGAAATTATTTTAAACAAAAATGGAGAGATTTCCCTACAAGTGGAGTTTTTAACATTTATGCTTTTGTGGTAAATGATAAAAACAAGTTTACATATGTTGTCATATTGGGCGAACAAAATGGTAAAAAATCTGTATATATTGTTAAAGGTTATAACAAAAATAAATTTATAGAAATTAAGAAAAATAGAGATATTCTTAAAAATGAAGGATTTATTTGTATTCCATATAGCAGATTTAGACAAGAATTAGAAATTTTTTATCATCCTAAAGAAGAACCATTTATGGAAATAAAAACAGATGGTATTACAACATTTAATGGACATTCGTTTCCTAAAATAATTTACTTAAAAACAACGATGTTCGATGACAAAGATACTTTATTGTATAAAGAAGAAGATAAGGAAAATAATTGAAAATTTAAAAATGGGCCAAATATGAGGAAAACTAATAATTAAAAAGATGTAGAAGAAGGATTACAACTAATTATTTCTAACATTAAAATCGAAAAATACTGCAGAAAAGATAGATATATTTTTTAGTTTGAAAAATATACCAGGTTGTTATTGTTCCAATTATTGGTTGGAAGAAGAAATTAAAAATAAAAATGTAGATCTAAATTACAAGATAAAGTTAAACTAGATTAAATTAAAACAACACCAACTAAGAATAAAGAAAGGTTAGTGTTTGTTGTCTAATTTTTATGTACATATTACAAATTGTCAGTTATTGACCGACATTTAATTTACTATATATTTTTATGTATCTATTTTAATTGTTTCGAATTTATCTGGAATAAGTATATTATTATGTTTAAAAAAGTCTAACATTAATGGTGGATATTCGTAATTAAGTCCAACTAAACTTGCTATGTATTTGCGAATGTAATAATTTCCAAAAATATAACAAGGTCGAATTAAATTTCCATTTTCTGCACAATAGATATGGTAAACACTATATCCTAAATAACTAAATAATAACATGTACCATTCTTTTTGTATAGTTTTCTTAGTTATGTAAACAAATATATCTGTTTCCCAAGGAGCAACATCTTTAGGAATAATTAATTTATCCATTTAATCTAAAGAAATTTATTTAGATAAAGTAAAATATGAAGACGATAAAAAATTACTAGAAAATCTTAGGCCATCCAGTTTGAACATATTAAAAGGCAATGAAAGATCAACTATTTTTATTAATGAATCCAGATTATATTCTTTAATTTTGAAATCAATCTTTCTCCAACTTATTAAAAATCTATAATAGTAAATGGAAGAAGACAGAAACGCTAAAATTATAGATCCATTTTTTCAAAATAATATGCATTACCAGGGAACAAGAGAAAAATTAAAAAGTTTATTAGACGAAGAATACCAAATAGAAAGTTTAGATTTAGTTTTACTTAAAAATGGTTGTGCAAAAATTACAGTTTACGACAAACAAAAAGATGCTTTTGTAGAATTAAAAGATTTAAATAAACGAAGTAGAAACAGATATATAAACAAGATTCTTAAAGCAATTAACAAATGTTATTTGGAAGAAAGCTATTTGGAGTGGTGTGGTGGTGGTGTGTTGGGGCTTATGGGCGCTCAACATCGAGGTCATCAGCGCCCTGACACACATTAAAAGGAACGAATGTGGACAGACCTAAGAAAACTAAAGCACACACTCAAAGAAAGCAGGAAAAGAAGGAAAATGCTACATAAGAAAGTAAAACCTAAGGAAAGGTGAAACATAGCAACAAGAATCTCACAGGAAATTGTTATTGGCTGGCCACTTACATAAAATATGGGCGAGCTTGTCACACAGTGAGCAAATTAAAATCCTCTCCCTAAAATCTTTGTAAAAACATTTGACAGGGCACAGAACTTTAAAACTTTAATCACGTTCGTCCGAGTGCTGCCGAAAAGAGATGGCAAGTCCGCTGGCAAGTTAGCCGCGACCCGCTGGTCAGAAAATAAAACGCAATCCAATAAAACGTGGCGCACAGTGACCTGGACGCCGCAAGCACCACAAATTGGAGGGTCCTCTCGCCGGAGCAGGAAGCCGTGCGTCTTAGGGCTGTGGCCTATCCGAAGCCGAGTGAGGAGAACCTCGTCCCGTCGATGGGGCTGAAAGGAAGTACACCACACACGCGTTGTGGGCTTGACTATACGGAGCTTATTGTCAGTCACTTCCAGCCACTCATCCTCCCACCGACGCATGACCCGTGAGCTCAACAGCGAGGTGAGTGCGTGCAAGGGGATAGCACACTGAGATACTTGTGGGGCGAGACACGCCTCCTTGGCTGCGAGATCTGCCCTTTCATTCCCAGCGATGCCGACATGCCCCGGAACCCAGCAGAAAGCTACAACCTTCCCCAGTCGCTGTAGTCGGAGGAGGGCATCCTGGATAGTCTGGACAATTTTGTCTGCCGGATAAAAACGTTGCAATGAGTGAAGGGCACTGAGTGAATCGGAACAGACAAGATATTTAGGAGAGGAAGAGTGTCTCATGTGCTCTAGTGAGCGCAAGATCGCAAACAATTCTGCATCAAAGACAGTAAAAGTCTGAGGCAGTCGGACCTTGAGGACACGATATGGAAAAACAGCTGAGCAACCAACAGAATCCCCTTGTTTCGACCCATCCGTAAAAACAGCTACATAGTCGTGGTGCTCAGATAAAATGGCAGAAAATGCTGCATTAAAAACGGTGGCAGGAGTGCAATCTCTCTTGTACTGCAATAAATCTAAAATCACTCCGGGCCTCTTCAGTAACCAGGGTGGCAGGCGGTTAAAACCTTGGATTTGGGGTTGTACAGACTCCACACCGAGGGACTCTAGTACACGTTGCACACGGATCCCAAACGGCAACGTAGCGCGGGGACGGCGGGAAAAAAGGCGGTCCAGCGGTGGATGGGCAACAAGACGGTGAGCAGGCGAGCTGGGAGCTGCAAGAAACTTACAAGCCTGTCGCACCAGCAGGAGCTGCCGCCGGATGGTAAGTGGCGGTTCGCCAGCCTCAGCACAGAGGCTGGGTACGGGACTGGTCCGATAAGCACCTGTGGCCAGTCGGATCCCAGCATGGTGAACAGCGTCAAGGATCCGCAAATAAGATGGCCTCGCTGACCCATATACTGTGCAGCCATAGTCCAGCCGTGAACGCACAAAAGCTCCATAAAACTGAAGGAGACGCGCCCTGTCCGCGCCCCAAGACCTGTGGCTGAGGCACTTGAGGATGTCCAGTGCCTTCAGCGTTCTGGCTTTCAAGTCACGTAGGTGTGGCAGCCATGACAACCTGGAGTCAAAAATTAGGCCCAGAAACCGCACTGTGCCTCTAAAATGTAGGACAGTATCCCCCATATGCAAGGCAGGCAAAGTAAAAAGATGACGAGAACGATTAAAATGAACACAAACACACTTTTCGGCAGAAAACCGAAAACCCATCTTTGCAGCCCACTCCTCTAAACGCCGCACTGTTAGCAGCAACTGACGGCTCACGGTTGCAACACTGGTGGAGGAACAGAAAACAGCAAAGTCGTCCACAAATAAGGAGCACTGTACTGGACTCCTCACTGTAGACGTTATACTGTTGATGGCTATGGCAAAGAGGGTAACGCTTAAAACACTGCCCTGGGGGACACCGTTCTCTTGCTCAAAGCGATCAGACAGTGTGTTACCAACGCGGGTCCGAAAAAACCCCTGAGACAGGAAAGACCGAATGAAAATCGGAAGGCGGCCACGAAGGCCCCATTGATGCACCGATTTGGATTCTAACGAAGAAAGCGAAGAAGAAGGTAGCGATAAATATTATAAAGACGATTTTCAACATAAAGAAGTTGTAAAAGAACACAATGGCGGACGAATTTACAGAAGAAGGTTTTAAATTTTCATATATTTTACAATGTTTTTAGTTATCGTTGTTTTACTGCTACCAAAAGTTTTATATATTTTTACAATATTATCGGTAGTTTGTTATAATTATTTGTCTATTTAAATGCGTGCTATGCAATGGCAGTCTTTGTTCTAGTAAATTTTCTAATGATGTTAGAGGAAAATGGAGATAAATTAATTAAACTTGTAACAAAGATCAATTAAATTTGAACTGACGGTAAAACAAACAAATATTAAACAAACTTTAAACTAATTTTTGAGGTCGTGTTTTGCGATATCGAAATATTAGCAAAATTTTCTTTATCTGCTGCGTTTAAATTCATTACTTCTTTGCTGCTAACTCTAAATCCACAGCTGTACAGCTACACTATTGATGACAAACAACTGTCTGCCGTAAAATATCTAGGAGTAGCTATCCAGAGCGACCTGAAGTGGACCTCCCGCAGCGAGGAGGTCATATTGACTAGGACTAGGTTGCGTATTGGGCAGTTTCGTTTCAGCCATCGCCATCTGATTAGTGGTGCTCCCCCACCACTTTGTGCTCTTTGTCATCAGCCTTTGGCGGTTCGCCATTTCCAGACGGAATGCCCTTTCTTTAACCACTTACACTCTACTGTATGTTTTCCGTCTGAGTTATCGGCCGTTTTACCGAACGACGCGTGGACTGTCGACCGTGTTTTACTTTTCTCCGTCGTAGCTGTACGGCGAAGCGCATTTAATCTCTAGTTCAGAGCCTCTGTTGTCTCTACGGGATTTTGTGCACCTTTCTCCAATAGGACGTGCCTGTTTTCAGATGTCTTCCGTACCATCGACCGAGCTTAACGTGTAATCGCTTTTAACTCCTTTTTCGCCTTAGTATTCTAAGGTCCTGACATGGGGCGTGTGAGCTTAGTTATTTTAGCACCCAAAAACGAAACAAGTAGGTGACATAAGCTTTACATACTCCTAGTGCAAGATGAGTGCATCTTCTCTATGTGACTTCAAAACACGAAAACAGTTGTTTCTGTAATTACAACTCTACATAAGCAAGTGTGAGTGATACAAGCGGAACATCGAGAAGATCAAGATCGTGGTAGGAGCGGTGTAAGGTAGGACTGCATCTCATTGTGCTGCTGTTCAGCTTGTGCTACGAACAAGCAATGAAGCAGCTGAAGGAAAATATCGGAAGATGAATAAAAGCTGTAGGGGGACAGATACCAATGCTAAGAATCGCAGAGCACATTGAAAGGTCTCTGTTGGATTCCTTTCATGTTTAATTTCTTAAATCTGTTGTCATTTACGGCATAAATTCCTCTTCTAAATTTACTGTGGCGTTTCTGACTATCTGGGAGGAGACTGAGTAGTGGAACGTGTTACTTTTACACATAAACAAGAACGATCTGTCACACTACTACACTTTAAAACACAGTTTATATGTAATTCATGTCACACAGTCTCATACGGAACCTACACCTGCTTTCTTTTATATACTGTATATGATAAGATACTGTCATCCCCCTTCCCTTCTGTGTGAGAGGATGAATGAGCAAATGTGTTTCTAGTTGCATGCTTGAGGGTAGCAGACAAGCCTGTCTGCTAGAGAACAGTAGGACCAACGTCGGAACAGGTAGCTACGCTTTCTAAAGGCAGAGAGGTTTCCATTCTTAGCATGGTCCTGGCCGTCCGTTGTCATGTTGGTATAGGAAGCTGCCCCTCTGGCCACTTCCGTTTGTATCTGTGAGCCACCCTCAGGAAGCACGCTCGGTAGGAGCGCAGGCGGTCTGTCCGTGGCGAGCGTCTGAAGTGGTAAGATCTCTGGCTAAGCGCGTGTCTGCTAAGTCCGTAGGACAATGGATATCTCAAGTTCAGCCTAACTGAAAATTTAATCACCTTTATTTCAGGTTTAGCTCTAAAATATCTAATGTTATCTTAAACTGCAGCGCAGTGTAATTCTCGTGTGAAGTTCAGATTATTTTCCGGTAGTTGCTTTGTCACTACTTTGTGAGTAAAGTGGAACCACGTGTTGATCAGTAACTCTAACTAAGATCAATCTTAAATGCGAATGCTTGTGTGATTATAACGTTTCGTCTTGACAATATTTTTCAATATAGCAACTTTTCTTTATGTTCAACCCACGTGGGGTCTACTTTGCGAGACCAGTACCACGTGCTTATATAACTGTTTGACCCGTCAGGTTAACAGTAAGACATTAGTAACCAGTTCGAGGTTTTTCTTTTGTAAATTGCTTTTCGATCTAATTTATTTTAATTATCAAAATTATTGTGGAGTTATACGCTTTGTGTAAACCAAGTTGACCACGTGAAGCATGTGGTGTAATCATCAAAGTAGCCCTCATCTATTCTTTTTGGGAAGATTTCACAGAGAGTTAGTATGAATTTAGTATACCAGTGTGTGGTAATTACATGACGGACAGGATTGCGCTACGAACGTAATTTCTTTGTGTGAAAATTTGAATCTGTTGGTAGTGGTTAACTTTTTCTTGCATACGTTTCAACGTTCTTTGTGTGTTGTTTTATGAATGCAGTGTTGTATGCAGTCTCCCAATCTTGGCTCCATATTTGATGTGTTCCGTAAGATTGCAATCTCACACTTTCACAATCCTAAATAAGGCACCAGCTCAGTTATAACTCACGTTTAATATGCTGAAATTTCAATGATCAATCTTAAAATAAATTTCCAAATATAAACTGATTTCTTTCTTTTTATTTAAATTCTCTTTTATATATATATATATATATTACCGGTTGTTGTATGACTATTAAAAGATTATAACTGATGTTAGTCTGTTTGGGAATTTGGTAAACCTAGACTAGATACTTGGTGAAACAGTTGCTCTGTAATGCAAGGTTAACTTCCCCAGACAGCTCACAGTTTTTAACCCACTTTTATGGTCTTGAATATCAGCACCGCTTTCATCATACCAAATTAAAGTAGCAAACTTACAACATGGCCTGTCCGACCACATATGAGCAAAACTCAGACCACTTGCTGCAAGGAACGGACAGAACCTGTGCACAGAGTACGGCTTAAGGGTAGGTTCTAATCGAAAATGGCCGAAAATTCTATTTCCTATTGCATTTTTTGAAAAATATGTGTGTCTAGAATATTTGGACAAAAAGGTTTTTTTAATTCGTGTGTTACAAAAGTCTCGGTCGCCGTGGTACGCTCTCAGTCTCAGACGCCCGCCTCAGGTACAAAACTCCGTCGTGCCGTCACGCACGTTCAGCAAAATGATTTACATTGCAGTACGCATGCAAACGTGTTCGCCGAAAAAGCTGACGAACAACGTGTGCAGGCTGCCGAACGCAGCACATGCAGCTCAGACAGATCGAGGAAGAACGAGGGGGCTGCTCTTCAGGAACAGTTCCCGTAACAGTACAATGACTTTTCTGGAGAGTAGAAATCTACTCTGTAGGAATCAGCACGGGTTTCGAAAAAGACGATCGTGTGAAACACAGCTCGCGCTATTCGTCCAAGAGACTCAGAGGACCATAGACACGGGTTCCCAGGTAGATGCCGTGTTTCTTGACTTCCGCAAGGCGTTCGATACAGTTCCTCACAGTCGTTTAATGAACAAAGTAAGAGGATATGGACTGTCTGACCAAGTGTGTGATTGGATTGAAGAGCTCCTAGATAGCAGAACGCAGCATGTCATTCTCAATGGAGAGAGGTCTTTCGAAGTAAGAGTGATTTCAGGTGTGCCGCAGGGGAGTGTTGTAGGACCGTTGCTATTCACAGTATACATAAATGACCTTGTGGATAACGTCGGAAGTTCACTGAGGCTTTTGCGGATGATGCTGTGGTGTATCGAGAGGTTGTAACAATGGAAAATTGTACTGAAATGCAGGAGGATCTGCAGCGAATTGACGCATGGTGCAGGGAATGGCAACTGAATCTCAATGTAGACAAGTGTAATGTGCTGCAAATACATAGAAAGAAAGATCCTTTATCATTTAGCTACAATATAGCAGGTCAGCAACTGGAAGAAGTTAATTCCATAAATTATCTGGGAGTAGGAATTAGGAGTGATTTAAAATGGAATGATCATATAAAGTTAATCGTAGGTAAAGCAGATGCCAGACTGATATTCATTGGAAGAATCCTAAGGAAATGCAATCCGAAAACAAAGGAAGTAGGTTACGGTACACTTGTTCGCCCACTGCTTGAATATTGCTCACCGGTGTGGGATCCGTACCAGATAGGGTTGATAGAAGACATAGAGAAGATCCAACGGAGAGGAGCGCGCTTCGTTACAGGATCATTTAGTAATCGCGAAAGCGTTACGGAGATGGTAGATAAACTCCAGTGGAAGACTTTCCAGGAGAGACGCTCAGTAGCTCGGTACGGGCTTTTTTTGAAGTTTCGAGAACATACCTTCACCGAGAAGTCAAGCAGTATATTGCTCCCTCCTACGTATATCTCGCGAAGAGACCATGAGGATAAAATCAGAGAGATTAGAACCCACACAGAGGCATACCGACAATCTTTCTTTCCACGAACAATACGAGACTGGAATAGAAGGGAGAACCGATGAGGGATGAGGTACTCAAAGTACACTCCGCCACACACCGTCAGGTGGCTCGCGCAGTATGGATGTAGATGTAGATGTAGAGGAAGGGCTGATATGCGTCTTGCAATTGCAGACTAAACGTAAGTAACAGAACACTTTTTTGGACAAATTTTGATCAAAATTGATCAAAAAATAATTTCTGGTCCGCCATATTAGATTTTCTTTTGAATTTTGAAAAGCTAAGTTCAGATTTGTTTGTTCAGCGGCATCAAAAGTATATAATAACATTCTGTTTTTATCGAAACTGAACTAGTAATATACGAAGGTAGTCCCAAAAGTAAGCTCTCCTATTTTTTTTTATAAGTACAGAACTCTGTTTGTGTGGCAGTTGGTCACACTGTTATGAAGAGTGCTTCACGCGCTGTGTGTAAACATGCGCACGCCGCGCTGAGGCGCCCAGTCTTGGCTTGGCAGCCATTGAGAATGGAGATCCCATTGGACGTTACCGCCAAGTGCGAATTGCGCGCAGTTATTCGGTTATTGAACGCAAAGGGCACTGCGCCGATTGCAATCCATCGCCAATTGACCGAAGTGTATGGTGGGTCGTGCATGGATGTCAAAAATGTTCGTAAGTGGTGTAGAGAGTTTGCAGATGGTCGGACCGAAATTCACGACGAACAAAGCAGCGGGAGACCGTCAATTTCTGAGGAGACAGTGTTGAAGGTTGAGCAAAGCATGCGTGAAGATCGGCGGATCGCCCTGGATGATCTCTGCGCGTTGCTACCTGAGGTTTCCCGAAGCACCGCTCACAGAATTTTAACGGAAACATTGAACTACCGGAAGGTGTGCGCAAGATGGGTGCCACGCATGCTGACTGAGAACCACATGCGGCAACGCGTTGACGCTTCCCGCTCATTTCTTTACCGATTTGCAGCCGAACAGGACAACTTTCTGGACTGAATTGTCACGGGTGACGAAACCTGGGCATACCACTTTACACCTGAGACCAAGCAACAATCACGGCAGTTCATAACTTTCTGAACAGCATGGTGGCGATATGGTATGACATGGGCATACAAAAACTGCCACAATGTCTACAAAACTGCATCGACAGCAATGGTGATTATGTCGAAAAATAGCTAAATGTTCAAGCTGTAAAATGATGTAAACCATTGTAGAAATAAACAAGTCTATGTACTTATAAAAAAATACTTTACTTTTGGGATTACCCTCGTATATACAAAAATTTTCCCTAAACTTTAAACAGACTTTTCTCGAGGAACGATTTTTTCAAAACTGTGTCCAGCATAAAATAAAAACGGTTCAACCTGTTAAATTCTGCCTTTGACCCTGGAAAAGCAAATACTTTTCTCCGGAGCTTATATTTATAGTATATGGAATTTGTTAATATTAACTATTTCTTGTAAAGCCATAAAGAGTGAAAAACTGAGAGTTCGATTTAGCACCACATCGTTAAATTTAAGATTATTTCGTTGTGGTTAGGTATAAGCTCCCATAAATTTAATACAGTATCGACTGATGTTATCCATTTTTGGTTTCAGGTAACTCCTGAGGGGCTACCCAGCATGCAGTTTGCGTACTTCATACTCATAGGCCCTTGAAAATACCATAATTACGGGCGCCATTTTGTTTTTTATTGAAAATCTAAAATACAGTTCAAAGTATGATCAGACATAACCCCCAAACAGATCCTTTGTATGTCTTTCCATTGTTTCAAAAAATTTCCAAACTTTGCCTATTTTTTGCTCATCTGAATGAGAACTTGGCCATAACACTACAGAGAACTAACGCAATTGTATGAGTGGTAACAGGAAAGAGAATAACGGCTTTCTTAACATCAGATGAGTGGAGGCAGTGAGAGAATTCTCCTGACGAGATAGCAAGACTACACAGGACAACCAAATGAACAAAGATGTCCGAAGAAGATTGGCGCAGAAGAAGAAGGATTCTATCTGTAAAAGAGCTCTACTGTTGTCTGATGACAATATGAAATTTAGAAAGGATTTCCTGAAAGAGTCGGCTGGAGAACAGCACTGTGAGGAAGTGGAAAGTAGACCATGGAGTCAGAAATGGAGAAGTACAGGAGAAACTGGAAGCATGTGAAAAGTGTTGCTACAGAGGAAAGTTAAAAATTAAGTGGACACATTAGTTACGTAATGAAGAAGTACTAAAAAGAACAGGCGGGGGGAGAAGTGTGTGGTAGACCCAGGTCAGTGGAACATCTACGAGGGCTATTCGGAAAGTAAGGAACGACAGGTCGTGAAATGGAAACCACAGTGAAACTCAAAATTTCCTTTATTTACAACGGGTAGCTACAGCTTCCAGCTACTTCTCTTCACAGTCGCCGCTCAGATTCAACATCTGTCGTAGCGTTTTGTACCAACTTTTCAATTCCCTAATTATAGAAGACAGCCACAAGTGCTTTTCGACAATTTTCTACTCTGGACTGCAGTTCGTTGTCTGTGTCAAAATATTTTCTTCATAGCCAGCGGTTCATTTGAGCAGAATGAACCTCAGTGGTAGCCAATTACAGGCTGTATTGTGAGTGTTAAAACACTTCCCATCGAAAACGCTGCAAGAACACCTTCATTTCCCCTGCAGAGTGCGGCTGAGAATTGTTGTGTAGAACGAACCGCATGACAGTTATGTTATGTGGATTGCATAGCTTCAGGCGAAATCTTTCGCCAGGCCCTCATACTTGGCGGGAGACGCTAATTTCTCGCCACCTTTACGTTCTCACTATGAGCTCAGCGTTGAAAAGAGCGACATTGTACAATCGACGTATGTACTAGACACAGTGCCCAATGCATCTGTGCAAAGCTCCATCAGATTTTCACTGTATTGTCCATTTCGCGAACGATCGTTCCTTACTTTCCGAATGACCCTCGTACTGCAGAATCCAGGAGAGGTTAACTTGGAGCTGGAAGGAGCAGAAGAGCAGAAAATACACAGCACAACACAATTAAAATATGATTTTGGAAAACCCCATAATTGTCTTCCATTGCGATGTGTTAGGTTGAAATTTTGTTCTGAAGGTGCCTACAATCTTCCCCTGTAATGGTGCAAAGGCCCTGCGACATCATCCTGAGGCTCGACGACGCTTCAAAACATCAAGGCGTCGACACATGCGAAAACAAATGCTGTAGTTCAGAAGTTCGTGTGAGAGGTGTTAGGTGGTTTAATGCTGTCATATTGCCACCAAATTGCAGCACAATTCTGCCCACTGTCGTCTTGGACGTGTCATACGTTGGGAAGGTTGTCACAGCACTCTTACCCGCAATTGACCACTTCTTTTTACACCTCTGCGATGGAGGTCAGAACTGCGGCGCCCAGAGTCGAAACGACGCTGTTTACTTGTGGGTGGCCGAGGAAACTGACTCTTCAGATGTCAGCATAAAGGACGTCAATGAAGCCGCCTCTCTTTGGGCCATTCATTCTCATACATTTCGTGGTCGAAAGCGACAGTTCTCAGTGCGATGAGCAACAGGACAATGGTCTTGACAACGCTGGACATTGCTGCCACACCTCAAGCGTTTCAATCATATTCTAAGGAAATTCTGGAGCAGGAGCCTCACAGAACAGGATCTGACCCCTTAGCAACGTAGTGCGAGTGCAATTTTTGCTATGGTATACGGGGTGGAACCACAATGGACAGTTCAAAGCCATTCGACAAAAATTTGAACGTGATCTAAAGCAGCAAATGGTGTTTATCCTTTTTCAGCCCTCCTGCTTCGCGCCATCCTGTGGCTTGATCATGGGAAGATGTAATTTTAACATGCATGTGAATAAAATGGCAAAAGTTCCCCTCTACGACACCGCAAGTTCGGTGACACCCTCGGTGACACCAACACACTTCTGTTGAGCGTGCTACAAACGTACCTGTCAGAAACTTCGACACACGTTCAGCCTAGAGCCTGAAGGTAGACAAATCCTACTTAAGAGGTGTCAAAGGGGTTATCTAACTCTCAGGCGCTGGCGCAGCTGAGGTGTAGCGCCGTATACCGATCCTGCCTTGGAGGCGGTTAAGTGGGAGATGTGTCTCAGAGCTGGATAGTGACAGATGGTGACGCGAGACTGGACGCGTACGTAGTTTATGTATCAGGCGATAGAGGACAATATTGGATAGGGGACTGATTTAGTTTCGATTGTGCCCACTAGAGCGCACTAAAATAATAGAATGTTTTTCATAAACTGTTCTAGTATTTTCATAAAGTGTTATTACGTCTTTTTGTATATGTATAATGTTATAAATGTGTTTTAGCAGTATGAATGATGCGTGAGTGTGGTTTAAGGTTAATATGAAGATAATTGTTTAACGAGTTATGTAGTGGCATTTAGTGTGGAACATTTCGAAGAAGTATGGATGTGGACAAAGGGGATGTTCGTAGAATAGATTTGTAAAGTAAGTTTATGGTAAAGGGAAAGTTAATTCAGGTGTAAAAAACAATAGTAACTAACTTTATGCATAAACAAAACTTCAGCATATTAGATAATTACGTTGGTAAAAAGTGCAGTCGTTAGGTTTATTATTTTGCGATTGGTTATTGATGAAAAGCGCGGACTGACGCGGGAGAATGTTGTTTTATATTGGCTGTTGAGTAAACTGATCAATGGTAAAGCAATATTCTTCGCGTGCCTTTCTCTGCTTGTAGAGAAGTGGAGTATTCAGGAGAGGAGTCGGAGCTAGCTATGAAACAGTCCGGACGTGTGTAGTAGTGGTTCCGATGGAAATGATAAGTTGCCGGATCTAGCAGTGTTTCATACATCAAAAGTGTGGCAAAGTGACGGCATAATTATTCCGATGGGTATGTAGAAATTTCGGAATTTTTAAGTGAATTTTGTGACGAGAAAAGACATATATTACTCGTGGCGTATTGAGCAGGTCGGTGGCTAAAATCTGTGACTGCATTAGGTACCGACAGACTTAATATTTGGCGAGCATTCTCAACCAAAAACAATACGTATTTTTGTAGCTATTACGTTTTCGGGAAATGCAACACCATAAACTTGCTAACGTGAGTGAAAGGGATAGTGAGTGACTGCGTTAAGACTAACACGGGCTTGGCAGTGAAACTTTTCACCTACGTTTCAGAATATATTAATTAAGGAAAAAATTTCCAACCTTTCATTTCGTGTAAAAACTTCCCCCGAAACGTAGATTTAGTGACTTTAATTGCAGCCTGGTTCACGTCGAAGTACAGTAGGCTTCGCACGGATTCCCTACTGATGATATGCTGAGACAATGTTCGCAGGTAGGTGCAGGTTCGTCGCAAAGGGACGGAAGGAACCGCGCCGCTGCACAGCCATGAGGATGAATATGTGTAGAAGTTTCTGACAGGTACATTTGTAACACGCTCAACAAAGGTGTGTTGGTGGCACTGAGAGTGTTGACAAAGTGGCGGGTCGAAGACGGACCTTTTGCTGTGTTATTCGTGCACAGGTTAATGTTGCATCCTCCTGTGATCACGCCACAGAAGTGTATAAAACAGGAAGGCTGAAAAAGCATAAATACCCTTTGCTGCTTCACGTTACGTTCAAGTTCAATCTTATGGTATTGAGCTGTCCCTAGTGGTTCCATCCTGTGTGCGAGAGCAAAAATTGCGGTCGCACTACACTCCAAAGGGATCAGGACCCATTCGGTGCGTGGTGGTGGTGTTGGTAAGTTCCTAAGGGACCAAACTGCTGAGGTCATCGATCCCTAGGCTTACACACTACTTAATCTAACTTAACCCCCAGTTACTTTGGTGGGGTCACTTTTAACCCCATCATAAACATTATCTTATTTTTCTCTGGAATGACGTCGCTCTTGCGCTAAAGATTGTATGTATCCTCTTAGAAATCAATTGTCTTCAAGGAAACATGTTAGTGCAAGTCGTGACATAGTTTGTTACAGAGTAATTGGATTTTGGGGTCAATGAAGACCCCAGGATAGCACTTATCTGCCCATTATTTCTGAATATTCCATTGTGCTTTCTGACTTTCGCGTGTGATCTAACAATGAGTAGTGAATCTATTCACATCGACGGACATTTTATGACGGCGGCAGAGGTTATGGATATTTAGATAACAGAGAAAATGAATCTGCAGAACAAGAACGAAGCCAGGAACATGATTTCGATATAAGTGATTGTGCAAGTGAACACCGTGCTCATAATACAGACACAACAATTTCTGATTTGGATGTCTCAGAAGACGAAATCTCTGAAAGTGATCTGGTAGTTACTACTAAGGGAAAAACAGGTTCAAATGGTCGCGAAATCAGCCCAGTAGTTCTAGAACGAGAAAATCTAATATTATTGTTCAATTATCGGGACTGATTGGACATGCTCGGCAATGTAAGCCTTCTACGCCATTTGAAGCATGGTCTCTGCTTATTACAGATCATATGTTTAACACTACAGTAGATCACACAAACGCACAAATTTCTGAAGCGAGTTCAAATTATGGTGTGACGTCGACTTATGTCGATCATGCATCTCTAGAAGAAATGCGACCTTTTTCCGGATTTATTTATCTCGCAGGTGCTTGTAAATCTAATCATGAAACTGCAGACTCGCTTTTGCTACCGAGCTAACAGGAAAACCAATATTTAGAGCAACAATGTCCAAGGAACGGTTTACTTTTCTTCTGTCTTATCAGATTTTATAACCGAGCAACGAGGGAACAGAGAAAACAATCAGGCGACAAGTTAGCAGCTCTTTCTGAATTGTCTAACAAGTTTATATCGAACTCCGCAGCAAATTATAGGTGCTCACAATTTGCAACAGTTGATAAAATGCTAGTAGGTTTTCCCGCACGCTGTTCTTTTACAGTGTATTTACAAAACTAACCCCAAAAACATGTGTTAAAAATTATATGTTTGTGTTGTGCAAAATCCCACAATCTGCTAAATGCTTTTTTTTTTTTATTCAGGGAAAGCGATAACACCAAATCCATCAGAACTAAGCATCCCAACACAATCTGTTGTGAAGTTGGTTCTACCTATTGGTAAGTCAAACAGAAACGTAAGTGGAGATAACTGGTTCACCTCAGTAAAACTGGCTAATGAATTGCAAAAGATTGACCTGATATACGTTGGTACATTTCGGAAACAGAAACGTGAAATTATGGCTGAATTCTTGCCCAACAAATCATATGAAGTGGGACACACAAAATTTGGTTTCACAGAGGGTTTAATAACATGCTCCTATGTCCCCAAGAAAAGTAAATCAGTAGCCATGCTATCATCACTGCATCATGACAAGCGCATTGATCAGCAGTGTGGTAAATCTGTTATTATTCTATTTTACGATTCTGCAAAGGGGGGCGTGGTTGTTTTTGATCAGAAGTGTATAAATGTGGAAGAAGACGTAAAAGCGGGCCACTAGTCATATGGTGGACTATAATGGATACTGCTATTGTTAACAGTTACGTAATATGGCAGTACTCCAATCCTAACACAAAGATGTCATGTTGTGAATTTATGAAAGAACTGTCAACAACTCGAAATGAAAAGCACATGAAACAACGTGCCACCGTATCAACTCTATCAACAAGTTTGAAAACATTAATTAAGTCAGCATTTGTTTGGAAGAGCAGTTCCAACGATGAAGCTCATATGGGCCTAAAAAGCGCCGAAGATGTAACTTTTGCTCAAGAAATCATGCCAAAAAAGTGTCACTCACTTGTTCAAGGCCGGCTGCGGTGGCCGAGCGGTTCTAGGCGCTTCAGTCTGGAACCGCGCGACTGCTACGGTCGCAGGTTTGAATCCTGTCTCGGCCGCGGATGTGTGTGATATCCTTAGGTTAGCTAGGTTTCAGTAGTTCTAAAATCTAGGGGACTGATGACCTCAGATGTTAAGTCCCATAGCGCTCAGGGCCATTTGAACCATTTTGAACTTATTCGAGAGGCAACGAATATGTCTGCAAACACTACTGTCAGCAGAAAACGTTATGTGTACAATGCAACAAAGATTAACTTTATTACGAACAACAATATTTTAGGAATCGAAATTTTTGTTAAGCATTAAGTAATGGCCGTTAATTTCTTTACTATGAATGAGAAAATTACATTTCCCCTTTCAGAGATTAATTTTTTCCTTAATCAACTATGCAGATGAAGCAAAAAAGAAGATTTACTACTACAATGAAAAATATGTTACTTTAAAATTACCTTAGCTTTGAGAATTGAAAAAAAATGTAGATATTAAAATAAACATGTTTTGTATGAGTTTATGCCTTTCTTATACCTCATATTTAGATTAAAACAGTTGTAAACAAGTCGAAATGAATGTGTATAAAACAATTACCAGAAAAAATTGAATCAAAGTAAATGGACATACTACACTAGAGCCCATTAAAATTGCTACACCAAGAGAGGAAATGCAGATTATAAACGGGTATTCATTGGGCAAATATATTATATTGGGTGCATAGATCCTGAGAAATCAGTACCCAGAACAACCACCTCAGGCCGCAATAACGGCCTTGATACGCCTGGGCATTGAGTCAAACAGAGCTTGGGTGGCGTATACAGGTACAGCTGCCCATGCTGCTTCAACACGATACCACAGTTCATCAAGAGTAGAGACTGGCGTATTGCGACGAGCCAATTGCTCGGCCACCATTGACCAGACGTTTTCTATTGTTGAGAGGTCTGAAGAATGTGCTGGCCAGGGCAGCAGTCGAACATTTTTTGTATCCAGAAAGGTCCGTACAGGACCTGCAACATGCGGTCGTGCATTATCCTGCTGAAATGTAGGGTTTCGCAGGGATCGAATGAAGGGCAGAGCCACGGGTCGTAACACATCTGAAATGTAACGTCCACTGTTCAAAGTGCCGTCAATGCGAACAAGAGGTGACCGAGACGTGTAACCAATGGCACCCCATGCCATCATGAAGGGTGATATGCTAGTATGGCGAGTACGAATACACGCTTCCAATGTGTGTTCACCGTGATGTCGCCAAACACGTATGCGACCGTCATGATGCTGTAAACAGAACCTTGATTCATCCGAAAAAATGACGCTTTGCCATTCGTGCAGCCAGGTTCGTCGTTGAGTACACCATCGTAGGCGCTCCTGCCTATGATGCAGCATCAAGGGTAACCGCAGCCACGTTCTCCGAGCTGATAGTCCATGCTGCTGCAAACGTCGTCGAACTGTTAGTGCAGATGGTTGTTGTCTTGCAAACGTCCCTATCTGTTGCCTCAGTGATCGAGACGTGGCTGCACGATCCGTTACAGCCATGCGGATAAGATGCCTGTCATCTCGACTGCTAGTGATACTAGGCCGTTGGGATCCAGCACGGCGTTCCGTGTTACTCTCCTGAACTCACCGATTCCATATTCTGCTAACAGTCATTGGATCTCGATCAACGCGAGCAGCAATGTCGCGATACGATAAACCGCAATCGCGATAGGCTACAATCCGACTTTTACCAAACTCGGAAACGTGATGGTACGCATTTCTCCTCCTTAGACGAGGCATGACAACAACATTTCACCAGGCAACGCCGGTCAGCTGCTGTTAGTGTATGAGAAATCGGTTGGAAACTTTCCTCATGTCAGCACGTTGTAGGTGTCGCTACCGGCGCCAACCTTGTGTGAATGCTCTGAAAAGCTAATCATTTGCATATCACAGAAACTTCTTCCTGTCGGTTAAATTTCACGTCTGTAGCACGTCATCTTCGTGGTGTATCAATTTTAATGGCAAGTAGTGTAATAATTTTTGGGGGCTCTAATGACCCCACGATGGTAGTTGTGATAGTCAAAAATATCGGTAGTAACTCAGGGTTAAACTAACTTAACGCTAACGACAATACACACACATGCCCGAGGAAAGACTCGAACCTCCGACGAAGAGAACCGTGCGAACCGTGGCAAGGCCCCAGACCGGGCGGCTGCACCGCGGGGCCATTCAATGGGGTTGCAGTCCTCAGATGTTCTGAGAATAGTGTTGAAAGGCCCATGAGGTGGCAGCAGTGTCGGACGTTGTCAAGAACACCATCCTGGTCCTGATCGCACTGGAAACTCTTGTGGGAATCAACACCTCAGAGAGAAAGATGGTTTCCTCGGCGCCCTTTACGCCATCTCCTGACGCCTTTTCTTGTGGATTCTGAGGGGCGATGTGTCTGAAATGTTTTCCTCGGTCACCCATCAGAAAACTACGTGAATTTAACGGTGGATATCACGG
Organism: Schistocerca americana; assembly: GCF_021461395.2. Lineage (NCBI taxonomy): Eukaryota > Metazoa > Arthropoda > Insecta > Orthoptera > Acrididae > Schistocerca > Schistocerca americana. The sequence goes on along the minus strand of NC_060128.1, from coordinate 171,523,963 downwards.
TTTTGACCTTCATCGCAGAGATGTCAAAAGAAGCGGTGAAATATGGGTCAAATGGGCTGTGACAACTTTCGCATCTAGTGACTCGTCCATGTCGACGTTGGCCAGAATTGTGGTGACGTCATTAACGCACCTCACACGTGACAACGACTACTGAGCTGTGTCCCTTTTCCCCGCACGTGTCGCAGGACGTCACGCTTTTGCAACATTGCAAAGGAATGCTGTAGGCACCTTTGAGACAGATTTCATACTCACGCTTCGTAGTAGGAGACAGTTACGGGGTTTCGAAAAAGTTTAATTGCGTTGGGCAGTGTAGTAGCGCCGGAAGCAGACTGAAGCATACGAAATAGATAGCAGAGGACACTGGCACCGTGCTTTTCTACTGCTGAATATGCTTCCCCAGTCTGGTACAGGTCATCTCATGCCAGACAAGTAGACATGGCTCTCAACGAAACCTGCAGGTTGATCACAGGTTGCTTAAGACCTACCCCAACTGATAAGCTCTACTGCCTAGCTGGAATAGCGCCACCATGGGTACGCAGAACAGTGGCTGCCAATAAGGAGAGACTGAAAGTGCTGCCAACAAGGAGAGACTGAAAGTGGAACAGGACAGTGCCCATCCACTGCACGGACATAATCCACCGGAGCAACGGCTGAGATCGCGAAAGAGCTTCCTCAGAACATCCGAGAAGCTCACCATTGCACCAGAGAAGGCAGGGCTGGAGCTATGGAAGAAGTCGACGCCTCACCTGCAGACGCAAGAAGCTGAAGAACTACCACCTGGACACAACGAGAGCTGGCTGGTGTGGAAATCTTTAAACAGATTACGATCAGGAGTTGGACGATCCAGAGACAACCTGAAGAGATGAGACTTCATAACAGAATGTACGTCCTGTGATTGTGGAAGAACAAACCACAAGCCACATGCTCCAGTGCCTTTTGTGCCCTACATCCTGCACGAAGATTGATCTCCTGCAAGCCACTCCAAACGTCTTGGAGGTTGCAAAGTACTGGGCACATGCAACATAAATATAATTTGCATATATTGATGTGTATGGCTACTGTAAATTTGTATGTTTCTGACTCGAGAATAAATAAAACTAGGTGAAAAGCATTAAAGACGAGCACTGGTTGTCATTACTGTTCTTATCATTCCAAAGATTCCACTGGCTCAGGATTACAGCAAAGTGTAATATCACATTTTATTACGGAAATAACTGTGTCGGATACTGCGCTTTGAGTAGGAACTGCATAAGGAAACGGAACATTATCATTGCGTTATCTTTGCCTCTTGTTACCTCTGTTGTTGAATGTAATTTTAATGACTCCGATTTTGTTATTGCTCTGATAAAAACGAAGGGAAGTTATAATCGTTAATATTACGTATCACGGCTCGGTGGCAAAAGCTGTACTCGAGGAACAAATAAACGAATGCTCACCTCTGATAAATAATTTGGTGAGACTCGATCGTAAACATTTACTCTTCCCAGTCGTTCTAAAAACTGTAGAAAGGTTCAGCTACACTAAATCGTCGTGGAGTTCAAATCAAATGGCTCTGAGCACTATGGGACTTAACATCTGATGTCACCAATTCCCTAGAATTTAGAACTACTTAAAGCTAACTAACCTAATGACATCACACACATCCATGCCCGAGGCAGGGTTCGAACCCGCGATCTTAGCAATCGCGCTGTTCCAGAATGAAGCGCCTAGAACCGCTCGGTCACACCGGCCGGCAGTCGTGGAGTTGGAGAGACGCTGTGGAGATTGGCGAACGAACCTGCAAATAAACACGGCGGCTTTCGACGGGCTTAAAAGCAAGCAACAAGTCATCGAGTAAAACACAAGTGATATCTGGCGTTCCCCAAGGTAGTGTTATAGGACCTTTGCTGTTTATTATCTATATAAACGATATCCGGGACAAACTGAGCAGCCCTCTTAGGTTGTTTCCAGATGACGCTATCGCTTATCGACTAATAAAGTCATCAGATGATCAAAACAAATTGCAAAACGATTTATAAAAGATATCTGTGCGGTGCGAAAATTGGCAATTAATTTTAAATAACGAAAAGTGTGAGGTTCAAATGGTTCAAATGGCTCTGAGCACTATGGAACTCAACTTCTGAGGTCATCAGTCCCCTAGAACTTAGAACTAGTTAAACCTAACTAACCTAAGGACATCACACACATCCATGCCGAGGCAGGATTCGAACCTGCGACCGTAGCGGTCGTGCGGTTCCAGACTGAAGCGCCTAGAACCGCTCGGCCACCCCAGCCGGCAAAACTGTGAGGTCATCCACATGAGTGCTAAAAGGAATCCGTTAAATTTCGGTTACACTATAAATCATTCAAATCCAAAGGCCGTAAATTCAACTAAATAGCTAGGTATTACAATTAAGAACAACTTAAATTCAAAGGAACACACAGAAAATGTTGTGTGGAGGGCTAACCAAAGACTGCGTTTTATTGCCAGGCCACTTAGAAAATGTGACAGATCTACTAAGGAGACTGCCTGCATTATGCTTGTCCGTCCTCTTTTAGAATACTGCTGCGCGGTGTGGGGTCCTTACCAGATAGGACTGACGGAGTACATCGAAAAAGTTCAAAGAAGGGCAGCACGTTTTGTATTATCGAGAAATAGGGGAGAGAGTGTCACTGAAATGATACAGGATTTGGGGTGGACATCATTACAACAAAGGCGTTTTTCGTTGCGGCGGAATCTTCTCACGAAATTCCAATCACCAACTTTCTCCTCCGAATGCGAAAATATTTTGTTGACACCGACCTACGTAGGGAGAAACGATCACCACGATCAAATAAGGTAAATCTGAGCTCGTACGGAAAGATGTAGGTGTTCGTTCTTTCCGTGCGCTATACGAGATCGGAACAATAGTGAATTGTGAAGGTAGTTCGATGAACCCTCTACCAGGCCCTTAAATGTGATTTGGAGAGTATCCATGTAGATGCAGATATAGAATAAAAAAATCTGCCACAGCTCTCGACCAACATATTACCACACGACAAAGCACACACAAGGCGCTTTTAGTTTAATTGGCAATTTCAATACACCATTTGAAAACTAATAATAACATGCTAATCTTGTCTGTAAAAGCATAAAAAACAATAAAAATAACGATATAAATGCGCAGAAGTTCCTGTTCCTAAGTCTTGGTACAGAACTACTATAAATGATTCATTCTTTCTCAGTCCGCCACCGTAGCTGAGCGAAGGTGGCACGGTAACTCAGCGTGTGCGGTCAGAGGGTTAGCTGTAGTAAAAAAAAAACTCAGTTAATGGATCAACAAAGAACTTGAACAAGCGTCATGGGACGGCCGCCCCGACCAAATAGAACGAACACTAACAAAATGAGATTAAAAAAAAGTGGACGGCGCGCCTACTTGTCATGCCGGGTTCGATTCCCGGCTGGGTTGGAGATTTTCTCCGCCCAGGGACTGGGTGTTTGTGTAGTCTTAATCTACATCTACATATACATGATTACTCTGCAATTCACATTAAGTGCTTGGCAGAGGGTTCATCGAACAACAATCGTACTATCTCTCTACCATTCCACTCCCGAACAGCGCGCGGGCAAAAACGAACACCTAAACCTTTCTGTTCGAGCTCTGATTTTATTTTGATGATCATTCCTACCTATGTAGGTTGGGCTCAACAAAATATTTTCGCATTCGGAAGAGAAAGTTGGTGACTGAAATTTCCTAAATAGATCTCGCCGCGACGAAGAACGTCTTTGCTTTAATGACTTCCATCCCAACTCGCGTATCATATCTGCCACACTCTCTCCCCTATTACGTGATAAAACAAAACGAGCTGCCCTTTTTTGCACCCTTTCGATGTCCTCCGCCAATCCCACCTGGTAAGGATCCCACACCGCGCAGCAATATTCTAACAGAGGACGAACGAGTGTTGTGTAAGCTGTCTCTTTGGTGGACTTGTCGCATCTTCTAAGTGTTCTGTCAATGAAACGCAACCTTTGGCTCGCCTTCCCCACAATATTTTCTATGTGGTCTTTCCAACTGAAGTTGTTCGTAATTTTAACACCCAGGTACTTAGTTGAATTGACAGCCTTGAGAATTGTACTATTGATCGAGTAATCGAATTCCAACAGATTTCTTTGGGAACTCATGTGGATCACCTCACACTTTTCGTTGTTTAGCGTCAACTGCCACCTGCCACACCATACAGCAATCTTTTCTAAATCGCTTTGCAACTGATACTGGTCTTCGGATGACCTTACTAGACGGTAAATTACAGCATCATCTGCGAACAACCTAAGAGAGCTGCTCAGATTGTCACCCAGGTCATTTATATAGATCAGGAACAGCAGAGGTCCCAGGACGCTTCCCTGGGGAACACCTGATATCACTTCAGTTTTACTCGATGATTTGCCGTCTATTAGTACGAACTGCGACCTTTCTGACAGTGTCCGCAGCTCGTGGTCGTGCGGTAGCGTTCTCGCTTCCCGCGCCCGGCTTCCCGGGTTCGATTCCCGGCGGGGTCAGGGATTTTCTCTGCCTGGTGATGACTGGGTGTTGTGTGATGTCCTTAGGTTAGTTAGGTTTAAGTAGTTCTAAGTTCTAGGGGACTGATGACCATAGATGTTAAGTCCCATTGTGCTCAGAGCCATTTGGACTTTCTGACAGTAAATCACGAATCCAGTCGCAGAACTGAGACGATACCACATAGGCCCGCAGCTTGATTAGAAGTCGCTTGTGAGGAACGATGCCGAAAGCTTTCCTGAAATCTAGAAATACGAAATCAACTTGAGATCCCCTGTCGATAGCGGCCGTTACTTCGTGCGAATAAAGAGCTAGTGCGTTGCACAAGAACGATGTTTTCTGAAACCATGCTGATTACGTATCAATAGATCCTCATTTCATCCTCATCGACCAGCAAGTCGCCGAAGTGGCGTCACATCAAAAGACTTGCACCAGGCGATCCCGTCTACCCGCCGGGAGACCCTCACCACACGACATTTTTATTCGTTTTCAAAGTTCTGTATTTTCCAAAGAATTATATTCACAAACAGGACCGATGCACGAAAGGCTTTGTGCAGTGTGCCCACCAGTTGGCGCTAGCAGTGCAGTGCCTTGACGAAAAGACGACAAAGCGAGGAAACAGTATTTGTAAGTTGCAATACGCGAGAATTGTAGAAAAGAACCGCCGTGCAATCAGTGCAAATTGGTAATGGCAACTTAGTGACCTGCTTGTCTCTGTAAAGACAAAAGCATTGGTCTACGAAGCGTGCCAGACGCAGCCGTGGAGACGGTGACGGAAGCGTTCAGTGAATTCGAAAGCAAAATTCTATGTACCGATTTGACAGAAAATGCTAGGAAGTTCTGGTCTTACGTTAAATCAGTAAGTGGCTCGAAACATCATATCCAGACACTCCGGGATGATGATGGCATTGAAACAGAGGATGACACGTGTAAAGCTGAAATACTAAACACCTTTTTCCAAAGCTGTTTCACAGAGGAAGACCGCACTGCAATTCCTTCTCTAAATCCTCGCAGGATCGAAAAAATGGCTGACATCGAAACAAGTGTCCGAGGAATAGAAAAGCAACTGAAATCACTCAACAGAGGAAAGTCCACTGGACCTGACGGAATACCAATTCGATTCTACACAGAGTACGCGAAAGAACTTGCCCCCCTTCTAACAGCCGTGTACCACAAGTCTCTAGAGGAACGGAGGGTTCCAAATGATTGGAAAAGAGCACAGATAGTCCCAGTCTTCAAGAAGGGTCGTCGAGCAGATGCGCAAAACTATAGACCTATATCTCTGACATCGATCTGTTGTAGAATTTTAGCACATGTTCTTTGCTCGCGTATCGTGTCATTTCTGGAAACTCAGAATCTACTCTGTACGAATCATCATGGATTCCGGAAAAAGCGATCGTGTGAGACCCAACTCGCTTTATTTGTTCATGAGACCCAGAAAATATTAGATACAGGCTCCCAGGTAGATGCTATTTTCCTTGACTTCCGGAAGGCGTTCGATACAGTTCCGCACTGTCGCCTGATAAACAAAGTAAGAGCCTACGGAATATCAGATCAGCTGTGTGGCTGGATTGAAGAGTTTTTAGCAAACAGAACACAGCATGTTGTTCTCAATGGAGAGACGTCTACAGACGTTAAAGTAACCTCTGGCGTGCCACAGGGGAGTGTTATGGGACCATTGCTTTTCACAATATATATAAATGACCTAGTAGATAGTGTCGGAAGTTCCATGCGGCTTTTCGCGGATGATGCTGTAGTATACAGAGAAGTTACAGCATTAGAAAATTGCAGCGAAATGCAGGAAGATCTGCAGCGGATAGGCACTTGGTGCAGGGAGTGGCAATTGACCCTTAACAATGACAAATGCAATGTATTGCGAATACATAGAAAGAAGGATCCTTTATTGTATGATTATATGATAGCGGAACAAACACTGGTAGCAGTTACTTCTGTAAAATATCTGGGAGTATGCGTACGGAACGATTTGAAGTGGAATGATCATATAAAATTAATTGTTGGTAAGGCTGGTGCCAGGTTGAGATTCATTGGGAGAGTCCTTAGAAAATCTAGTCCATCAACAAAGGAGGTGGCTTTCAAAACACTCGTTCGACCTATACTTGAGTATTGCTCATCAGTGTGGGATCCGTAACAGATCGGGTTGACAGAGGAGATAGAGAAGATCCAAAGAAGAGCGGCGCGTTTCGTCACAGGGTTATTTGGTAAGCGTGATAGCGTTACGGAGATGTTTAGCAAACTCAAGTGGCAGACTCTGCAAGAGAGGCGCTCTGCATCGCGGTGTAACTTGCTGTCCAGGTTTCGAGAGGGTGCGTTTCTGGATGAGGTATCGAATATATTGCTTCCCCCTACTTATACCTTCCGAGGAGATCACGAATGTAAAATTAGAGAGATTCAAGCGTGCACGGAGGCTTTCCGGCAGTCGTTCTTCCCGCGAACCATACGCGACTGGAACAGGAAAGGGAGGTAATGACAGTGGCACGTAAAGTGCCCTCCGCCACACACCGTTGGGTGGTTGCGGAGTATAAATGTAGATGTAGATGAAGTTTCGTACCCACCCCTGAAAAAAATCAAGCCACAGCAGGCTGCGAGCAAGATTTTGCGTCGGCGGTTACATTTCAAACGGTACTGCCTGTAGGCTGTAGCGGAAGATTACGGCCGGCCACTTCAGTTTTGCATCACAGTGCAGGAAACAATTGGAGGTCGACATTTAGCCTCCTAGCTGATATCCAGTGACCAAGCAACGTTCCACGTACCTCGAAAGGTTAGGCGCCGCAATTAGAGAGTGTGGCGCACTGAACAAGCTCATGAAACTATGGCGCATAAACGAGATTCGCCGAAAGTTAATGTTTTCTGTGTAGTGTCACAGACGAAATTGTGCGCGCACTTTTACTTCTGTGAGAAGACTATGGCGGGTGCCTCTGATGTAGAGTTGTTTCCACAACTGACTACTCATTCTGAGAATTTAATTTTCCAAGACGTCGGAGCACTCACTCATTGAAGCACCGACATTCGTCGCTACCTCAATGACGCACTTCCGCGTCGCTGGACTAGGTGTTGTGGTGAAGATGGTGTGGCTCTGTTCAGAACTACATGTATATCTGCATGGATACCCCACAAGCCACAGACGGTGCTTGGCGGAGAGTACCATCTACAACTGCTAGTACACTACTGTGGCCATTAAAATTGCTACACCGAGAAGAAATGCAGATGATAAACGGGTATTCATTGGACAAATATATTATACTAGAACTGATACGTTATTACATTTTCACGCAGTTTGGGTGCATAGATCCTGAGAAATCAGTACCCAGAACAACCACCTTTGGCCGTAATAACGGCCTTGATACGCCTGGGCATTAAGTCAAGCAGAGCTTGGATGGCGTGTACATGTACAGCTGCCCATGCAGCTTCAACGCGATACCACAGTTCATCGAGAGTAGTGACTGGCGTATTGTGACGAGCCAGTTGCTCGGCCACCATTGACCAGACGTTTTCAATTGGTGAGAGATCTGGACAATGTGCTGGCCAGGGCAGCAGTCGAACATTTTCTGTATTCAGAAAGGTCCGTACAGGACCTGCAACATGCGGTCGTGCATTATCCTGCTGAAATGTAGGGTTTCGCAGGGATCGAATGAAGAGAAGAGCCACCGGTCGTAACACATCTGAAATGTAACGTCCACTGTTCAAAATGCCGTCAATGCGAACAAGAGGTGAGCGAGACGTGTAACCAATGGCACCCCATACCATCACGACGGGTGATGTGCTAGTATGGCGAGTACGAATACACGCTTCCAATGTGCGTTCACCGTGATGTCGCCAAACACGTATGCGACCGTCATGATGCTGTAAACAGAACCTTGATTCATACGAAAAAATGACGCCTTGCCATTCGTGCAGCCAGGTTCGTCGTTGAGTACACCATCGTAGGCGCTCCTGCCTATGATGCAGCATCAAGGGTAACCGCAGCCACGTTCTCCGAGCTGATAGTCCATGCTGCTGCAAACGTCGTCGAACTGTTAGTGCAGATGGTTGTTGTCTTGCAAACGTCCCCATGTGTTGACTCAGGCATCACGATCCCTTACAGCCATGCGGATAGAATGCCTGTCATTTCGACTGCTAGTGATATGAGGCCGTTGGGATCCAGCACGGCGATCCGTATTACCCTCCTGAACCCACCGATTCCATATTCTGCTAACAGTCATTGGATCTGGACCAATGAGAGGAGCAATGTCGTGATACGATTAACCTCAATCGCGATAGGCTACAATCCGACCTTTATCAAAGTCGGAAACGTGATGGTACGCATTTCTGCTCCTTGTACGAGGCGTCACAACAACGTTTCACCAGGCAACGCCAGTCAACTGCTGTTTGTGTATGAGAAATTGGTAGGAAATTTTTCTAATGTCAGCACGTTGTAGGTGTCGCCACCGGCGCCAATCTTGTGTGAATGCTCTGAAAAGCTAATCATTTGCATATCACAGAAACTTCTTCCTGTCGGTTAAATTTCGCGTCTGTTGCACGTCATCTTCGTGGTATAGCAATTTCAATGTCCAGAAGTGTAATTTCCTTTCTTGTTCCACTCGCAAACAGAGCGAGGGGTAAACGAGAGTTTGTACGCCTCCGAATGAGCCCTAATTTCTCATATCTTGTCTTCTTGGTGCTCACGCGGAATGTATGTTGGAGGCAGTAGAATCGTTCGGCTGTCATCTTCAAATGTCGGTTCTCTAAATTTTCTCTATAGCGCTTCTCGAGAAGCGCGTCGCCTTCCGTCCAGGGATTCCCATATGGGTTCCTGAAGCATCTCCGTAACAATTACGTTTTGTTCCAACCTACCGGTAACAAATCTAGGAGCCTCTGAAACGCTTCGACCTCTTCATTCAATCCGACCTGCTACGGATCCCAAACATTCGAGCAGTACTCAAGAACAGGTCGCACCAGCGTCCTATATGCGGTCTCCTTTACAGATGAACCGCTCATTCTTACAATTCTCCGAATAAACGGAAGTCGGCCTTTCGCCTTCCCTGACTCAGTTCTCACACGCTCGTTCCATCCCATACCGCTTTGCAACGTTACGCCCAGATATTTAAACGACTTGACTGTGTCAGTCAGGACACTAGTAGTACTGGACCCGAAAATTAGATGTTAGTTGTTCCTACTCATCTGCATTAACTATCATTTATCCACTAGGTGCTATTCATCACACCAATAGAAATTTTGTTTAAGTCCCCTTGTATCTTTTAACAGTCACTCAACTCCGACACGTTACCGAACACCAAGGTGACATCAGCAAACAATCGCAGATTGTTGCCCACCCTGTCCGCCAATTCATTTACATCTCTACATCTACATCTACATACATAGTCCGCAATCCACCATACGGTGCGTGGCGGAGGGTACCTCGTACCACAACTAGCATCTTCTCTCCCTCTTCCACTCCCAAACAGAACGAGGGAAAAATGACTGCCTACATGCCTCTGTACGAGCCCTAATCTCTCTTATCTTTGTGGTCTTTCCGCGAAATGTAAGTTGGCGGCAGTAAAATTGTACTCCAGTCAGCCTCAAATGCTGGTTCTCTAAATGTCCTCAGTAGCGATTCACCAAAAGAACGCCTCCTTTCCTCCGGAGACTCCCCCACGAGTTCCTGAAGCATTTCCGTAACACTCGCGTGATGATCAAACCTACCAGTAAGAAATCTAGCAGCCTACCCTGAATGGCTTCTATGTCCTCCCTCAATCCGACCTGATAGGGATCCCAAACGCTTGAGCAGTACTCAAGAATAGGTCGTATTAGTGTTTTATAAGCGGTCTCCTATCAGATGAACCACATCTTCCCAAAATTCTAACAATGAACCGAAGACGACTATCCGCCTTCCCCACAACTGCCATTACATGCTTGTCCCACTTCATATCGCTCTGCAATGTTGCACCCAAATATTTAATCGACGTGACTGTGTCAAGCGCTACACTACTAATGGAGTATTCAAACATTACGGGATTCTTTTTCCTATTCATCTGTATTAATTTACATTTATCTATATTTAGAGCTAGCTGCCATTCTTTACACCAATCACAAATCCTGTCAAAGTCATCTTGTATCCTCCTACAGTCACTCAACGACGACACCTTCCCGTACACCACAGCATCATAAGCAAACAGCCGCATATTGCTATCCACCTTATCCAAAAGATCATTTATGTAGATAGAAAACAACACCGACCTACCACACTTCACTGGGGCACTCCAGATGATACCCTCACCTCCGATGAACACTCACCATCGAGGACAACGTACTGGGTTCTATTACTTAAGAAGTCTTCGAGGCATTCACATACTTGGGAACCAATCCCATATGCTCCTACCTTAGTTAGGAGTCTGCAGTGGGGCACCGAGTCAAACGCTTTCCGGAAGTCAAGGGGTATGGCATCCGTCTGATACCCTTCATCCATGGTTCGCAAGATATCATGTGAAAAAAGGGCGAGTTGTGTTTCGCAGGGGGGATGCTTTCTAAAGCCGTGCTGACGCATGCACAGCAACTTCTCTGTCTCAAGGAAATTCATTATATTCGAACTGAGAATATTTTCGAGAATCCTGCAACAAACCGATGTTAAGGATATTGGTCTGTAATTTTGAGGATCCGTCTTTCTACCCTTATTATATACAGGCGTCACCTTCGCTTTTTCCAGTCGCTCGGGATTTTACGTTGGGCAAGAGATTCGCGATAAATGCAAGTATATAGAGAATAAGAGCGGTCTATCACAGTTCCCTGGGGCATTCCAGACGGTACCCTTGTCTCTGATGAACACCCGCCGTCAACGACAACAAAAAATGGTTCAAATGGCTCTGAGCACTATGGGACTTAACATCTGTGGTCATCAGTCCCCTAGAACTTAGAACTACTTAAACCTAACTAACCTAAGGACATCACACACATCCATGCCCGAGGCAGGATTCGAACCTGCGACCGTAGCAGTCGCGCGGTTCCGGACTGAGCGCCTAGAACCGCTAGACCACCGCGGCCGGCCTCAACGACAACATACTGGCTTCTATTACTTAAGAAGTCTTCGAGCCATTCATGCGAGTGGAAACTTATTCCCTATGCCCGTACCGTCCTTAACAGTGTTCAGTGGGGCACCGTGTCAAACGCCTTCCGGAAATCTAGAAATATGGCATCTGCCTGTTGCTCTTGAACCGTAGTCCACAGTACATCATGTGAGAAAAGGGCAAGCTGAGCTTTTAAAACCATGCTGACTCGTGGACGTAAGGTTCTCAGTCTGAAGAAAGTTTATTGTATTCGAACTGAGCTAATGTTCAAGGATTCTGTAGAAAACCTAAGTTAGGGATATTAGTCTATCATTTTGCGTGGCCGTTCCTCTACTCTTGGGCACCCAGATCGCCTAACCTAACGCCTTGGACTTTTTTTCCCTTTGGGGCTGCATTAAGGACTGTGTTGACGCATCCCCGCTGTCAGGAACACTGGAACACAATATTTTCAACATTTCGCGGCCCTGTCAGCAACTGTATAAATATTAATTTTAATTTTAAAAGTCAACAGCCTCAGTTGCACAGATTACCTAGATTTACCTAGGTTTCAGTCGGGATAACCCAACCTTCTTCAGAATAAAAGTAACTACTGTTTGTTGAGTTCCAGTACAGCACTCGTGGCTGCCGCATCGCTGTCGCGAAGTGGGGCGTAGGCAGTTCCAGATAATTTTTTACAGTCTAACCATAATTTATGGATTTGTAGTTTTAGCTTGACGATGTCCACTATGGATAAACAGTAGTTACTTTTATTCTGAAGAAGGTTGGTTTCTCCCGACTGAAACCTAGGTAAATCTAGGTAATATGTGCAACTGAGGCTGTTGATTTTGAAAATTAAAATTAACACTGGTACAGCTCAGAGACCGCATCAATACTGGTGCGCTTGCTGTTTATAGGGTGTTCCTACGAAGGGTATGGGTCCAACATGACTACTGTTTGGATGTGTGTCGTGAGACTAAAGGGAAAGTCTTAGAACATTTGTAGCTTGCAGAATTCAGTCTTCCGGTGAGTTTAATACTCTTTTCATGCATTAGTCATATTCGTGCAAGTAGTACTTTGGAAAATGCAGAGCTTTGAACAAGAATGGATCATTTATTTCAATTCCTCCTTCTGGCGTTCCCCAAGGCAGTGTTATAGGCCCTTTGCTGTTCATTATCTATATAAACTATTTGGGAGACAATCTGAGCAGCCGGTTTCGGTTGTTTGCAGATGACGCTATCGTTTACCGACTAACAAAGTCATCAGAAGATCAAAACAAACTGCAAAACGATTTAGAAAAGATATCTGAATGGTGCGAAAAGTGGCAGTTGATTCTAAATAATGAAAAGTGTGAGGTCCTCCACATGAGTGCTAAAAGGCACTCGCGCGACTGCTACGGTCGCAGGTTCGAATCCTGCCTCGGGCATGGATGTGTGTGATGTCTTTAGGTTAGTTAGGTTTCAGTAGTTCTAAGTTCTAGGGGACTGATGACCACAGAAGTTAAGTCCCATAGTGCACAGAGCCATTTTGAACCATTAAAAGGCACTCGTTAAACTTCGGTTACACGATAAATCAGTCTAATCTAAAAGCCGTAAATTCAACTAAATACCTAGGTATTACAATTGCGAACAACTTAAATTGGAAGGAACTCACAGAAAATGTCGTGGGGAAGGCTAGCCAATGACTGCATTTTATTGGCAGGACACTTTGAAAATGTAACAGACCTACTAAAGAGACTGCTTACACTACGCTTGTCCCTCCTCTTTTAGAATACTGCTGCGCGGTGTGGGATCCTTACCAGATAGGACTGACGAAGTACATCGAAAAAGTTCAAAGAAAGGTAGCACGTTTTGTATCATTGCGAAATATGGGAGAGAGTGTCACAGAAATGATACAGGATTTGGGCTGGACGTCATTAAAACAAAGGCGTTTTTCGTTGCGGCGGAATCTTCTCACGAAATTCCAATCGACAACTTTCTCCTCCGAATGCGAAAATATTTTGTTGACAAAGACCTACGTAGGGAGGAACGATAACCACGATAAAATAAGGGAAATCAGACCTCGTACGGAAAGATATAGGTGTTCATTTTTTCCGCGCGCTATACGAGATTGGAATAACAGATTATTGTGAAGGTGGTTCGATGAACCCTCTGCCAGGCACTTAAATGTGATTTGGAGAGTATCCGTGTAGATGTAGATGTAGATTTAGAGCTCCTTCAATTTGTGCGCATATTCAATAGCGCAAGGGTGGTTTGAAAGGTTCTCGGAATCAGCACAAGACGTCAGCGTTGGGGCGATGAGTTGTTCACGTGATATTCACTGCACTGTTGCCTGTAAACAAGTGCCACGTCAGTGCTGTTGGAAGGGAGGTGTGGCCGTCACGTGGCTCTGTTGTTGTTCCCGCGTAGTGATTGGGGAAGATGGAAAAAATCGAGATTCGAGAAGTGATTAAGTACTTCGTAAAGAAAGGTATGAAAGCAAAGAACATTCACGCCGATTTCCAGAATACGCTGGGGGACTCTGCTCCTTGATATTCAACTGTTTCCAAGTCGAAAAATGAATTTAAATATAGTCGGGAGAGCTTAGATGATGGTCCGCGGAGTGGTCGGCCAAGATGTGTCACTACTCCAGAAATCATTGCAAAACTGCAAAAAATGGTCATGGAGGATCGCCGATTGAAAGTGCGTGAAATTGCTCACGCTTGCCAGATGTCATCTGAAAGGATATATCACATTTTAACTGAAGAATTAGAAATGAAAAAATTAGTAATATCACAAATTGAGTCTGCCTTGATGCAAAGCACCGTGTTATTTGTTTATTTCTTTATAATCCCAAACTAGTTTTGGCGACAAATATCACCATCATCAGTGTTTTTTTTTTTAAATCTAAAACATGCAGAAAATGGTATGGTTGTACAAACACAGTAAAAAATTATTACATTTTTACAAATCGTCTTCTGAAATATAGTTTTATATTGATACTTTCATACTACCTTATTTATTGTATGCTACAGCATGTTTTAAGCTATTATTGGCGCTATTTTGTGACGTATTTTCTGCGCTCTTTTCTGTTGCCGTCTTTCTATACTTAGCGAACATCATGTCATCTGCAACCACGTGAGCGGCTATTAGTAAACAAATACTCAAAGGTTAACTTCGTATGTCAGCAGTATATACTTGGGTTTGTGGTAGTGTTGTGGAAACCAGTTACTTTGGTGTGTATTTAGCTGTTGCTTAGCTATTCGTGTACTCACGTTCGCTGGATGGTGTGTGGCTGCTTTTTACACAGAAAGACAGAACTTTTGCACTTTGTTTCTGATCCAGAATATTACGCCATATTGCTGTTCGCGTGTGTCGCGAGAGGCGTATCGCAAGTGGCGAGAAAGGCTATGAAAAACTGTAGCGCGAATTACGACGACTTCTGTTCATTATTTATGTCTCTGTGCGTGATGGGGAAGTGGTTTTTTTGCGTGTGTGTGCTTTCTGTTCTGTGTCCTTGGTCAGTTCTCTCAGAGCGGTAAAGAGAGTGTAGTTGCAGAGTGTTGTGTTTTCATTTATTAAAGCAGCCACACACCATCCAATATCACCATCATCCACTGATGATGGTTATATTTGTCGCCGAAACTAGTTTGAGATAATAAAGAAATAAACAAATAACACGGTCCAGAATGAGAGTTTTCACTCTGCAGCGGAGTGTGCGCTGATATGAAACTTCCTGGCAGATTAAAACTGTGTGTTTCTGGAAACATCCCCCAGGCTGTGGCTAAGTCATGTCTCCGCAATATCCTTTCTTTCAGGAGTGCTAGTTCTGCAGGTTCGCAGGAGAGCTTCTGTAAAGTTTGGAAGGTAGGAGACGAGGTACTGGCAGAAGTAAAGCTGTGAGTACCGGGCGTGAGTCGTGCTTCGGTAGCTCAGTTGGTAGAGCACTTGCCCGTGAAAGGCAAAGGTCTCGTGTTCGAGTCTCGGTCGGGCACACAGTTGTAATCTGCCAGGAAGTTTCAAATAACACGGTGTTTTGCATCAAGGCAGACTCAATTTGTGATATTACTGTTTTTCTATGCAAACACGGACCAAATGGAAGAGTTCCAGGATAATATTAATGAAAAAATTACTTGCAAGATGGCCACCGCGACTCCTGACGCATGAGAATGGACATGGCAAAATTACGCGAACTAAGGTATGAATTGTTGCCACACCCACCTTATTCACCTGATATCGCTTCGTCGCACTTCCATCTCTTCCCGTAACTGCAACTTTTTCTTGGTGGACGAAGATTCACTTCAAACGGAGAACTGATAGCCGGAGTTGACAAGTATTTTGCAGGCCTGGGGGAAACTCATTTTTGAGATGGAATTAAGGCACTGGATCATCGTTGGACCAACTGTATTAATCTACAAGGAGACTACATTGAAAAATAAAAAAAAGTTATAGTGATGTAAGTTCTTTTTTTCTATTCCGTTCCGAGAACTTTTCAAACCACCCTCGTTCTTTAGAAAATACAGAGCTTTTAATAGGGATGAACCATTTATTTCAACTCCTCCTTCAGCTTCTTCAATTAGTGCGCATCCTTTTCAATAATCTTGTATGTATTTAATAGTATAATTCGTTGCGCAATTTTCATCAGAAAGTTCTCTCTCTCTGTCTTTCTCTCACGAGTCTTGGGTGCCACCTGTGGATATGAAGGCAGCCTGTGAATGGCTGGTGCCGCTGCTCGAGTCGCTGCTATTGGTCAGATTCGCGCATGCGCGGTAGCGAACGCGGACCCCTTTAAGTAGCGACAGCCTAGCCGGGGCACTTGCGCGGAATCTTAGCTAGGGCGCGGGTGCATTCCGTGTTCTTCTGTCGTGTTCGGATCCGTCGCTCCGTGCGGCGGCTGGAAGACCGCCGATGGCGAGTGCCGGAGGAAGGGCGATCCAGGAAGCTCTGTGCCACAAACTGCAGCTCGTCGTCAAGATAGAGCGGACCAGGTAAGCGGCGAAGCGATGGGCGCAACTTCCCTCCTCAACTCGAAAGTCGGCGGGCTCGCTCGCAGTTGCTCCCTTATTGACGCTCTGCTATCTTTTACCAGTTTTAACTTAATCGGCGACCTTTCCCTGTAATTCTCTCTATCAGTTAGGTAGTTACATGGTCCATAGATCATTTCAACGATTCTTTTATCGAGATGATGTGGAATGAGACAGTTTACAGGTTATCAGTACACGATTACTGTTAATATTAATAAACACATTATTTATTTCAGTTCTACTCTACCGCTTTTTAAGTAGAAATCCGTCGACGGAATATCGAGTTGTCTATGAGAAATGATTTTATGTCGAAGCTAAAACTTGCTTTGATAGCTGGCAGACATTTAATGTTATTGAGGAAGTCACCAAGGATTTTTGTTGCTGCATATGGAACTTCAGTGTCGGCTACTCACAGCTTCTGTAATGGGTAATAAAGGTCATTTTTACGGATCCGTACCTCAACTGGTAAAGAAGGAACCTGTTTGTCTGTCCGTCCGACTGTTAAGACCAGTTTTTTCTCAGGGACGGGTTGATGTATGGAGTTGAATTTTATACCACGCACTAAGGTCTATTGTCCATTGGCGGTGTAAAAGACTGAAGCTTGCAAATCAATGCGCTCAAATGATAGGGGCATTTATGTCACATATTTTCAGACAAACTCACTCACAGGACCTCTAGGCTACTTCCCGTTGATCTAAAATCATGGAATTTGGCAAGAGGCAAGATTTTACAGTATAACCAAGAGAAAAAAATCCTAAAATTGTAGTTTTGTAGATATATCACCTATGTATCAGACTGTCTGTTTCTCCGTCCGTCTGTTAAGACCCGTTTCTTTCAGGAACGGACAGACATATCAAGTTGAAATTTACGTCTGACACTGAGGTGTGTGACCCCTTGCCTTTGTAATAACTGTTAAGCTTCTAAGTCAATGCAATCAAAAGGTATGGACATTTATGTCACATACTTCGATACTCGCAAACTCAGTCATTAAAACCCATAGGGCACTTCCCGTTAACGTAGAATCATGAAATTTGCCAAGAAGCAACGTTTCACAGTCCGAGTAAAGGGAAAAAAACACAAAATTGTTAATTTGTAATCATGTGGTACGAAAAAATATTTCCTTCCTCATTTGTTATACGTCGTCAATCTTCAACTTAAAACATTCTCTGGGAAATATGTCTTGAGACTATCAAGGTCGATAACAGGCTATATATATATATATATATATATATATATATATATATATATATATATATGTGTGTGTGTGTGTGTGTGTGTGTGTGTAATTAATTCTGCACGGGACACACGCTGCTCGAGTCCTACTCACAACTGGCCAGTTTTTTTTACAGGCAGCTGGTTTTTAAATAGAAATTCTTCCATGGGATAGAAGGAGTTGTCGAGGAGAAATGATTTTAGATTATATTTAAGATTTGCTTTGCTACCTGTCGGGCGTTTTCTGCTATTGGACAATCATCAAAAACCGCTGCTGCGTACTGAATCCGTTTCTGAACCAACGACAGATGTAATAGTGGGTACTAAACTTAAATTTTAATTTTTTGTACGTATGAATCGCACTGCTCTTCTCAAACGGTAATGAATTATTTATGAAGAATTTCGTTAACGAATATGGGTACTTTGTTGGTACAGTTACACCACTCAACTTCTTGACAAGATACCTACAAGCAGGGCTTAATTTCGTCCTGGATGTGGCTGAAAGGCGTGCCAGCACCTCCCAGGAATTTTTTTTTAACTCGTTGGAACAAGTCTGCACCGGAGATTTAAAATATTACGCCTTCATTAAATCACACGTAACGAGGACCACCGTCTTGGGTCGATACGTATCGAGCAGAACTAGAGAGCAAAGAGGCACGGCTAGAGGTGAACGCGGTAGGACGTTTTGTTTGTATTAAATTTCGTTTTTTTATTGTTTTCATTATAAGAAAATGTGTTTTACTAACCAGAATTTCGGAAGAATATTTTATAAAAATTGATTTTCCATTGTAAATTTTTCACACGTTTTCGAAACTCGAAAGATGTGACTTATGTCCGGAGAGGAGAGGGCGTTGTATGGTTAAAGAGGTGAGTAATGGCACCTAAAATTTCAGAAATTTAGCGCTGTGGCCACGTGTTTACTGAGGGGGAACACCGGATTATACGTGTTGTCTTCTGTTTTACAGCCACATATTATTCACTCTGCTCGTTTCTGCGCAATCAGTACTTTACATGGAGTGGAAAACTGCAAAATATGTCAAGGGGATTGACTGATTGATTGATTTTAACAGGAGAGCTAAAACAAAAAAAATGGTTCAAATGGCTCTGAGCACTATGGGACTCAACTGCTGAGGTCATCAGTCAGCTAGAACTCAGAACTACTTAAACCTAACTAACCTAAGGACATCACAAACATCCATGCCCGAGGCAGGATTCGAACCTGCGACCGTAGCGGTCCCGCGGTTCCAGACTGCAGCGCCTTTAACCGCACGGCCACTTCGGCCGGCAGAGCTAAAACAACTTAGGTCTAACCCGCCACTGCCCGCACCGAAACTAGGCTTATTGTGCCGTATCGCTCCCTGTATATCTAGTAAAGCCAACCAGTGCCCTTAAATAGTGCAAGGAGTCCCTCTACCAGTTTTTTGTTAGACACAATTTCTTCAGGTCTAGTTGTCCCGAAGATTCTGTATCTTTTACTCACCAATGCCATGCATTCAAAGATTAGGTGTGATGCAGTTTCTTCACCCTCATCACAGATCCTACATTTAGGGTCCTCTTCCATTATACCCATTGTGTTTAGATGTTTTTTGTAGTTCCCATGGCCGGTGATCAGTCCAGTCATGAGTTTGATCTCTTTCCTGTTCAATCCCAGGATTACAGAGGTTCTTTTAAAACATGGCTTGGGCATCATTACCTTACCATGTTTTTGTTTATGGACCTTGGTCCAATATCCTACGTGCTGTTTCCCAAGCCAGTTCCGTAGTTCTAATTTGATCATAGCCTTGGTAGGTCAAGAGGATAATTAACCTGTTTCCAAGATTAGCAATTATAAGGCCAAAGTAGCTCAACTCAGTTGTTTGGGGAGCACCGTAATATGCTTCTTCCAGTTCAAGGTTTCATCAATGTGTACACCCAAAAATTTGGAGCATTCTTCCCTACTTACTGACTCCTGCTCATGTGCTACATCAATTGTCGGTATGACTATTTGTTGTTGTTGTCGTCTTCAGTCTGGAGACTGGTTTGATGCAGCTCTCCCCGCTACTCTTTCTTGTGCGAGCCTCTTAATCTCCGAATAACTACTGCAGCCTACATCTTTCTGAGTCTGCTTGCTGTATTCATCTCTTGGTCTCCCTCTACAATTTTTTTCACCCCCCATCCTAAATCGGTTACCCCTTGACATCTCAGATGGGTCCTACCAACCGATCTTCTGGTAAAGCTGTGCCACAAATTACTTGTATCCCCAGTACCTCCTCATTAGTTATATAATGTACCCGCACTTCTGTAGCGCCACTTTTCAAAACTTCTATTCTCTTTTTATCCAAACTGTTTATCGTCCATGTTGCACTTCCATAAATGGCTACTCTCCAGAAAAACACCTTCAGAAAAGACTTCACAACACTTAAATCTACTTTCGATGTTAACAAATTTTTCCTCTTCAAAAATGCTTTTCTTGCCATTGCAAGTCTACATTTTGTATCTTCTCTACTTCGGCCATCATCAGTTATTTTGCTGCCCAAATAGAAAAACTCATCTACTACTTTCAGTGTCTATTTCCTAATCTAATTCCCTTAGCATCACCTGAATCAATTCGACAACATTCCATTATCCTTGTTTTGCTTTTGTCGATGTTCATCTAATATCTTCCTTTCAAGACACTGTCCATTCCGTTCAACTCCTCTTCCAAGCCCTTTGCTGTCTCTGACAGAATTACAATGTCATCACCAAGCCTCAAAGTTTTTATTTCTTCTCCCTGGGCTTAATTCCTACTCCAAATTTTTCTTCACTTTCCTTTACTGCCCAGTGCACACATTGAATAACGTCAGGGATAGGCTACAACCCTGTCTCACTCCTTTCTCAATCACTGCTTCCCTTTCATGCCCCTCGACTCTTATAACTGCCGCTTGGTTTCTGTACAGGTTGTAAATAGCCTTTCGCTGCTTGTATTTTACCAATGTTACCTACAGAGTTTCAAACAGGGTATTCCAATTAACATTGTCAAACGCTTTCTCTAAGTCTACAAATGCTAGAAACTTAGGTTTGCCTATCCTTAATCTATCTTATAAGATAATTCGTCGGGTCAATATTGCCTCACGTGTTCCACCATTCCTCCGGAATCCAAACTGGTCTTCCCCGAGGTCGGCTTCTACCAGTTTTTCCATTCGTCTGTAAAGAATTCCTGTTAGTATTTTGCAGCCGTGATTTATTAAATTGATAGTTCGGTAATTTTCACACCTGTCAACTCTTGGTTTCTTTAGGCTTAGAATTATCATATTCTTGTTGAAGTCTGAGGATATTATTTCACCTGTCTCATACATCTTGCACACCAGGTGGAAGAGTTTTGTCATGGCTGGTTCTCCCAAGGCTATCAGTAGTTCTTACGGAATATCGTCTACTCCCGGGGCCTTATTTCGACTTAGAGCTGTAACAGATTTGTCAAATTCTTCTCGCAGTATCATATCTGCCATCTCATCATCATCTGCGTCAACTCTTCCTTCTATAAGATTGCGTTGAAGTTCATCTCCCTTGTATCCACACTCTACACATTCTTTCCAGCTTTCCTTTCTTTGCTTAGGACTGGTTTACTATCTTCTCTTTTACCCAAAGGTGTCTTTGATTTTCCGGTAGGCGGTATCTGTCTTTTACCTAGTGAAATGTGCTTCTAAATCGTTACATTTGTCCTCTAGCTATTCGTCGTTATCTAATTTGCACTTCCTGTCAGTCTCACTTTTTAAAGATTTGTATTCCCTTTCGTCTGCCTCATTTGCTGCTTTTATAAATTTTCTCCTTTCATGAATTAAATTCAATATCTTCTTCGTTATCCAAGGATTCCTCCTAGGTCTTGTCTTTTTACCTGTTTGATCCTCTGCTGCCTTCACTATTTCATCTCTTAAGACTACCCATTCTTCTTCTACTGTTTTCCTTTCCCCTGTTGTACTCAACCATTGTATAATGTTCCCTCTGAAGCTCTCAACAGCCTCTGGTTCTTTCAAGTTATCCAGGTCCCATCTCTTTAATTCCCTAACTTTCTTCAATTTCTTCAATTTTAGTCTACAATTCATAACGACCAACTGTGGTTGGAGTTCACATCTGCTCCTGGAATTGTCTTACAGTTTAAAATCTGTTTCATAAACCTCTGTCTAATCATTATACAATCAATCTGAAACGTTTCAGTGTCTCCAGTTGTCTTCCACGTGTACAGCCTTCTGTTATGATTCTTAAAGCAAGTGTTAGCGATGATTAACTTACGCTCTGTGAAAAATTCTACCAGTCGGCTTCCTCTTTCATTCCTAACTCCCAGTTCATTCTCACCTACTACTTTTCTTCTCTTTCTTCTCTTACTATCGCATTTCAATCCCTCATGACTATTAAACTTTCATCTCCCTTAACCATCTGAATAATTTCTTTTATCTCATCGTACATTTCTTCAACCCCCTCATCATCTGCAGAGCTAGTTGGCATGTAAACTTGTACTACTGCGGTAGGCGTGGGCATCGTGTCTATCTTGGCTACAATAATGCGTTCACTGTGCTGTTCGTAGTAGCTTACTCGCATTCCTATATTATTATTCATTATTAAATCTACTCGCATTCCTATATTATTATTCATTATTAAACCTACGCCTGCATTACCTCTATTTGATTTTGTATTTATAACCCTATATTCAGCTGACCAGAAGTCCTGTTCCTCCTGCCACAGAACTTCACTAATTCCTACTATACCTAACTTGAATCTATCTATTTCCCTTTTTAAACTTTCAAACCTATCTGACCGATTAAGGGAACTGACATTCCACACTCCGATCCGTAGAACGCCAGTTTTCTTTCTCCTGATAACGACGTCCTCCTGAGTAGTCCCCGCCCGGAGATCGGAATGGGGGACTATTTTACCTCTGGAATATTTTACCCAAGAGGACGCCATCATCATTTAACCATACAGTAGAGCTGCATGCCCTCGGGAAAAATTGCGTCTGTAGTCTCTCCTTGCTTTCAGCTGTTCACAGTACCAGCTCAGCAAAGCCATTTTGGTTGATGTTACAAGGCCAGATTAGTCAATCATCCAGACTGTTGCCCCTGCAACTACTGAAAAGGCTGTTGCCCCTCTCAACAGATACCCCTCCGTTGTGGTTGTACCTACAGCACGGCTGTCTGTATCGCTGAGGCACGCAAGCCTCCCCACCAACGGCAAGGTCCATGGTTCATGAGGGGGGGTGGGGGGGCTATTTGTTGTACAGAACTACGTGAAATAAATACAGTCGTTGCGCACATCTCCTTCGACACGGAATCAAACCTGATAGCACTATATTCAGTTCCGTTTGTTGTACAGAACTGAACACAGTGATAAGAGATTTTATTTCGTGAGGAAGCAGATGTAGCCATCAACTGTATTTACTTCATGTCGTAAAGCGTACAGCAATAAGTCGCAAATAATGGTTACAGCAAATTCAAATTTCGGTCACTGTGTGGCCATCTCGTTTTGCAATAAACATTATTTACGCCTTTAATACTTAAAAATAGCGTGGTGTTCTTTGTTTTTCAAAATTTAGGGAGAGTCTGTTTTCAGAGAAACAATTACTAATTCTCTGGCAAGTATCATTTATAACCTCTTCTGTTACCTTCTATCTAGCGGCGTTACTTCCATCGGCCATTCCCTCGATGAGGGCAGCGAACTGTGATAAATGGCGGAATAGTTGGCTAAGAATGTTGTTGCTGCTAGCGGTGACTTATTTTCAGCAGACTGCTTCTGTCAACATGTACGTATGAAGAGTGGAGATGTCAAACGTCCTAAGTGCCACATCTCACCCTAATCAGGAGGACCAAAACACAAAGTACCTGTTTTCGTACATACCTTATTTGTATTCAAAACAGTTAGGAGGTGTTCTGATGTCACAGAATTATTCGGAACAGTTCGACACTGCAAAAAATAAAGTTTTTGTGAGAAGTGCCGTTAATACAGAGCGACTACGTTTTATTTGTCACAATACAAGTACATGAAAAGAGCAGTGACCTTTGAAGTAGGGGAAGTGTAGTCAATAAAAGCTATTACTCGTACCTTTTACAGAAGAGAATGACGAAATTAAATTCAAGAAAGAAAATTTCGTAGTACTGAATTCCGTTTCCGCCACAGCTCCATTTTTGGTATCAGATGTTGCAAAGTCTACTTAAAACTCGCAGAGCTGTTGGGGAAGAAATGATAACATCGTCACCAGCTCTCTGATAAACATGGCTGGTCTTTCCGACCAAGCACTGCACGGCAAACATCTCCTGCGGGCTTTCCTCTTTTTGAATACATAGACATTTTTCAGTTCTTATGCTTCAGAGGAACTATTTCAATATAGCAATTTGCGGTGGAAGAGTACGGGACACTTTGTTCGTACAGCGTTTGGAGATCTTACACTCCTGCCTCGACGACAATTTTTCAGCACCATATTAAAAATCGAAGAAGTCAGCTGTATGCACTGCTGTTGCATAGAATGGGCTCATAGTGTTTGATGACTCAAAAGTCTTTTGGGAATCTCACCGAACGGAGGCTTTCGTGTCTCCACAATTGCAAAATCTCTGTCGCAGCTCAAAAAAGCGACTCACGGAAAACCTGTGAGTTATCTTTTCAGACCAACCTAGGCTAAATAGAAGGAACGCACCGCAGTTGGAACTCGAGAGGGAGGCACTGCTTGGCGAGAAGATCATGCACCACCGAGTATTGAATGTTTGAAACACTTCCCCCATGCTTTGACCTTTGGATGAAGTCTAGACATGCAACAGCGTACCGAGAACACAACAGCAATGAGAACGCTTTTTGCGAAAAAAATGGCAGATGGGACATTCCCCATTTCCACTCTTGGCGTACATTTTGCAAGCAACTCTAGGTGCATGACGGAGACTACATCGTATCTGTGTTGTCAGTTTTCCTTCCTACTCCATTCACATATCAAGCAAGGTGAAAACGTTTGTATTTATGCTTCTGTGAGCGTCCTAATCTCTCTCGACTTACTCTCATTACCTCCACGTGAGTTATACGACGGTGACAACATAATGGCCACATAGTGTTGCTCGATTTGGGGTAGCTAGTACGTTACATGGCTCAGAAATCATCTGAAGGATTCTTTTATCGAAATTATGTGTAACACGTCAGTTCACAGGTTATGTATATATGACTAATCAATATTAATGAGCACATTACTTCTTATGTCATACTCATGCAACTGCACTAAAAACAGTTTTTTTCCAGTGGTCATTTCTTAAGTAGAGATTCGTAAATAGAATAGAAGGAGTTGCCCAGGAGTAATCATTTTACGTTAGATCCAAAACTTGCTTTGGTACCTATCAAGCATATTATGATATTTGGTAAAACATCAGAAATTTTTGGTCCTACATATTGACATTTAGATCTACATCTACATGGTTACTCTACAATTCACACTTAAGTGCCTGGCAGGGGTTCATCGAACCATTTTCATACTACGTCTCAACCATTCCACTCTCTAATGGCGCGTGGGAAAAAGGAACACCTAAATCTTTCCGTTCGAGCTCTGATTTCTCTTATTTTATTATGATGATCATTTCTCCATACGTAGGTGGGTGTCAACAAAATATTTTCGCATTCGGAAGAGAAAGTTGATGATTGAAATTTGCCGGCCGGAGTGGCCGTGCGGTTCTAGGTGCTACTGTCTGGATCCGGGCGACCGCTACGGTAGCAGGTTCGAATCCTGCCTCGGGCATTGATGTGTGTGATCCCCTTAGGTTAGTTAGGTTTAATTAGTTCTGAGTTCTAGCCGACTGATGACCTCAGAAGTTAAGTCGCATAGTGCTCAGCGCCGTTTGAACCATTTTTGATTGAAATTTCGTAAATAGATCTCGCCGCAAAGAAAACCGCCTTTGTTTCAGTGACTGTCACCCCAACTCGCGCGTATCATATCAGTGACACTCTCACCCCTTCTTTGCGCTTTTTTCGATGTCCTCCGTGAATCCTACCTGGTAAGGACCCCACACCGCGCAGCAATATTCCAGCAGAGGACGGAGAAGTGTAAAGTAGGCTGTCTCTTTAGTGGATTTGTCGCGTCTTCTAAGTGTTCTGCCAACAAAGCGCAGTCTTTGTTTCGCCTTCCCCACAATATTATCTATGTGGTCTTTCCAGTCTAAGTTGCTCCTAATAGTAATTCCTAGGTATTTAGTCGAATTGACAGCCCTTAGATTTGTGCGATTTATCGTGTACCAAAAATTTACCGGATTTCTTTTAGTACCCATGTGGATGACCTCGCGCTTTTCTTTGTTTAGTGCCAATTGCCACTTTTCGCACCATACTGAAATTCTCTCTAGATCATTTTGTGGTTGGAATTGATCGTCTGATGATTTTACTAGACGGTAAATTATAGCATCATCTGCAAACAATCTAAGGGGGCTGCTCAGATTATCACCTAGATCATTTATGTAAATCAGGAACAGCAGAGGGCCTATGTCACGACCTTACGGAACGCCAGATATCACTTCTGTTCTACTCGATGATTTACCGTCTATCACTACCACCTGTGAATGGCTTGAATGGCTTCCGAGCCACTGTCGACTTTAATAAAGGGTAATAAAAGCCATATTCCCCTCTTGTGGTTGTGTGGACATCACTGATCCTCTCAAATTGTGTTGAATTATTCATGACGAATTTTATGTTGTGGACTGGCAAGACAGCCAATCCACAGTGACGGGTAGCCGAAAGGCACGCGTTTAAGCTCACGCAGGCTGGCGTGAGGTCTGGAACAGTTAAAGGAGTTATATTAGCAAGAAAAGTACGTAGCTGCTGGAATACTTAACTTTAATCCATAATTGGTGAACATCGGTCTGACGGTACATGCATCACAAGATAAATAGCAAATGATAATGGCGCATTGCTAGGTCGTAGCAAATGACGTAGCTCAAGGCTATCCTAACTATCGTCTCGGCAAATGAGAGCGTAATTTGTCAGTGAACCATCGCTAGCAAAGTCGGCTGTACAACTGGGGCGAGTGCTAGGAAGTGTCTCTAGACCTGCCGTGTGGCGGCGCTCAGTCTGCAATCACTGACAGTGGCGACACGCGGGTCCGACGTATACTAACGGACCGCGGCCGATTTAAAGGCTACCACCTAGCAAGTGTGGTGTCTGGCGGTGACACCACATTTTATTAGCAAGAATATGTATTGTGACGGCGCAATTAAAATGTCCAATTCCCTGAAGAGGTGCTTACAAGACGACTGCAGGTGAACGCCGCGCATTGCTCTTACTGATCGCTTTTGTGCAATCAATACTTTATTTCTAAGTAGTGAGTTACCCAAGAAAATTATTCCATACGACATAACTGACTGTAAACATGCAAAATCTGTCGGCAGATTGATTGATTTGTTTCCAGTACTACCAGTTATATTAAGAGCAAAAGTAGCTGAAGTTAAGTACTTTGGAAACTCAGCAATATGCTTCTCCACTTCAAGGTTTCATCAATATCTACACCCAAAAATTTGGAGCTTTCTACACTATTTATTGACACTTGCTTATGTGCTACATTACTTGTTGGTATGACTATTTGTTGTACAGAAACGAATGTGGTGTTATCAGGTTTGATTCCATGTGGAAGAAGATGTGTCCAGCGACTGTATTTATTTCAGTAATGTTTATTGCAAATCCCAAATTTGGTCAGTGTGTGACCGTCTTGACCGAAATCTGAATTTGCAATAAATATTATTTGTGACCTTACTACCTGAAGATAACGCGTTTTTTTCATAATTTACGGAGAGTTCATTTTCTGAGAAGTACTTATTAGTTCTCTGGAAAACGTCATTTACAGTCTCTTATGTTGCTTTCTCTCTAACGGGATTTCTTCCATCCGCCATTTCCTTGATCAGAGCAGTGAACTGTGATGGAGGGCGGAGTTATTGGATAAGAATGTCCTTCCTGCTAGCCGTGACTGGTTTTCAGCGGTCTGGTTCTCTTCACACCTACGTATGAAGAGGAAATGTAAGACATTCTGAGTACATCTCACATTTGTGACGAGAATCGAGAAACAGTGAATCTGTTTTCGTACATAAACGTGTATCCAAAAAATTGAGACGGTATTCTGAAACCATAGAATTGAAAAATTGAAGACCTCGTCTGTGAACAGTAGTAAGGTATAGTCGATGAGAAACAGAATTATTTTGCGCAAAACATGGCAGGCAAGTGATGTGCTTTAGTCATATAAATTGAAAGTTCCATGATAAAGCGCGAGATTCCAGCTGTATCTCTAATTGCAAATTCTCACTGACGGCAACCTTGTCGGAGTGTCTGTGTGCAAACAGTGGTAAGTGACAAAAACATGGCTGGCAGTAGTAGTAACGAGTGCGGTTTTCGTGCCAGGATCCAGGGATGATTTGTGCACATCCGAGGATGATGTCAATGACAACGGCTCAGATAAAGATCCTGATTATGGGTCCGAATGGAAATGCGTCTTAACTGTTGTTGCTAATCAAGTAAATGCGAATAATTCTTTAAGCATAGGACGAGGAATTTCTCCTGATCCAAGACACCTTTTCAGTTTAGTTTTGCCCACACTTGTCGCAGCACTTGTTGTGCCATCTTCAGTGGGTTATTTTATTTCCTTGCTTACTTGGAGTTACTAGACATTTATGTTAGTAGCTAGTCTGCTACACAATCTACAACTTGTCATCGCTTTGATGTTGTAGTGTTTTCTCATATGTTTTGGCGAGGTGAATACGCTGATTTCTGTGACTTATGGTCGTTTGACAACGCACTTTCTATGAATTTTCAAACATGGGCAGAGTTTTCGCCGCCATGGCGTGTTACAACAACTGAATGAAAAATCACAATGGACGTACTTGAAATTTCTTATTTATGAGATTTTATTAATGGCGCCGAAACTTCTGCCCATATTTGAAAATTCGTAGAAAGTGCGTTTTCAAACGACCATAAGTCACAGAAATGAGTGTATCAAAACATATGGGAAAACACTACAACATCAAAACCATGACAAGTTGTAGATCGCGTAGCAGACTGGCTTCCAACATAAATACGCAATATCTTCATGTAAGTAAGAAAATAAAATAACCCACTGAAGATAGCACAAAAAGAGCTGAAACACGTCTGGATAAAATGAAACTGAAAAGGTGTCTTGGGTCAGGCGGAATTCCTCGTCCTATTTTCATAGCAAACACGGACATAGGAAGAACCGCAACACAACAAGATGTTAAGTCGTGTCCCTTACCGTAGTTTACGTGAATTTATGCAACTGCCTTATGGTAGAAATGTTATAAATGTTAAAGGTCAATTTAACATTGTTTATGTGCTGTAGTAAGACGACAACAAAATTAATTTTCTATTGTGGTGAATCATTCATTAGTTTTTGAAGTGGTAATCCTTTATACTTAAAAAACTGGTATTTCTATCTTAGTATCGTAAACTGAAACAATTTGGACGTTTTAAATTTGTATTTTTGACTACGATCACAACAACTTTGGTTGATTATGCTGTTGGAAATACTACAACCAACCGCAAGTTATTATTTTTAGAAATGATCCTATCGCATCGTTACTAGCTTCGGGCCTGAGCCCATGGAGAGCCCATAGTATTGATTTCTTGGCAGGTTTTTCGTTTATGTTCTAAAATATAACAAAGTTTTTGTGGTTACATAGTTTACAAAAGGATTTACATTGCGTATAAGCTCTATAGATTGTACTTCACGAAAAGTTCTCATCTACATATTACAAGACAGAGGTTTATTCTCTTTTTTGTTTGATGCTGATCCATGAGTTAAACTAAACACAGTATGACGAACACATTTGTTTACATCGACTGCTGATCTGATTCGCCAAAGAAAGTGCTATGTGTACATACACTCCTGGAAATGGAAAAAAGAACACATTGACACCGGTGTGTCAGACCCACCATACTTGCTCCGGACACTGCGAGAGGGCTGTACAAGCAATGATCACACGCACGGCACAGCGGACACACCAGGAACCGCGGTGTTGGCCGTCGAATGGCGCTAGCTGCGCAGCATTTGTGCACCGCCGCCGTCAGTGTCAGCCAGTTTGCCGTGGCATACGGAGCTCCATCGCAGTCTTTAACACTGATAGCATGCCGCGACAGCGTGGACGTGAACCGTATGTGCAGTTGACGGACTTTGAGCGAGGGCGTATAGTGGGCATGCGGGAGGCCGGGTGGACGTACCGCCGAATTGCTCAACACGTGGGGCGTGAGGTCTCCACAGTACATCGATGTTGTCGCCAGTGGTCGGCGGAAGGTGCACGTGCCCGTCGACCTGGGACCGGACCGCAGCGACGCACGGATGCACGCCAAGACCGTAGGATCCTACGCAGTGCCGTAGGGGACCGCACCGCCACTTCCCAGCAAATTAGGGACACTGTTGCTCCTGGGGTATCGGCGAGGACCATTCGCAACCGTCTCCATGAAGCTGGGCTACGGTCCCGCACACCGTTAGGCCGTCTTCCGCTCACGCCCCAACATCGTGCAGCCCGCCTCCAGTGGTGTCGCGACAGTCGTGAATGGAGGGACGAATGGAGACGTGTCGTCTTCAGCGATGAGAGTCGCTTCTGCCTTGGTGCCAATGATGGTCGTATGCGTGTTTGGCGCCGTGCAGGTGAGCGCCACAATCAGGACTGCATACGACCGAGGCACACAGGGCCAACACCCGGCATCATGATGTGGGGAGCGATCTCCTACACTGGCCGTACACCACTGGTGATCGTCGAGGGGACACTGAATAGTGCACGGTACATCCAAACCGTCATCGAACCCATCGTTCTACCATTCCTAGACCGGCAAGGGAACTTGCTGTTCCAACAGGACAATGCACGTCCGCATGTGTCCCGTGCCACCCAACGTGCTCTAGAAGGTGTAAGTCAACTACCCTGGCCAGCAAGATCTCCGGATCTGTCCCCCATTGAGCATGTTTGGGACTGGATGAAGCGTCGTCTCACGCGGTCTGCACGTCCAGCACGAACGCTGGTCCAACTGAGGCGCCAGGTGGAAATGGCATGGCAAGCCGTTCCACAGGACTACATCCAGCATCTCTACGATCGTCTCCATGGGAGAATAGCAGCCTGCATTGCTGCGAAAGGTGGATATACACTGTACTAGTGCCGACATTGTGCATGCTCTGTTGCCTGTGTCTATGTGCCTGTGGCTCTTTCAGTGTGATCATGTGATGTTTCTGACCCCAGGAATGTGTCAATAAAGTTTCCCCTTCCTGGGACAATGAATTCACGGTGTTCTTATTTCAATTTCCAGGAGTGTATATGTCATGGGTTTGGTGCTACTGCAAAAATACTTCACTTTGGTACTGATAATTTTAAAGCTATACATTTAATTGAAATGAAAAATACTCCTGCCATAGCACAGAAAAGACGAATATATCCTGGACTGAGTTGTAGCCATAAAAGAAAGGGACTAAATAGCTTTTCCACTTATCTGCCAGCTTCAAAAACATTTAAATCGATACATCTTGACGTATTCGCGCGTTCTTACCTTTTACAGTTAGTTCATCGTCTCAAGTAAAGTAACGTGATCCCAAATCCATCCCCACAAACTTAATCCCCGTAAAAAACTTTTTTTTTTTTAGCTTTTACATGTATGCTCTTCAGCCATTTGATATTATAGATTGTTTACTATGGCAGGCGAATCTTCTGGATTTTGGGCACGGTTTCACGTAACTTAGCTTATAAATAGCAAGATGGAGGCGTGCCAATACCTTGCACCTAAGAGAGCTACTGCGTTGGGGAAGTAGGGTTAGTTTGTAAAAAAGCATTTCTGTACGTTTCGATTTAAATGTCTATGAAGCTGCCAGATAGTCGAAAAGCTAATCCCTTTCTTTTATATCCATAACTCTGCTCAGAACATATTCACCTCTTTTTGGGCTATGATAAGAGCATTTTTCATTCTGTTTTACAACTCTTACTCTACCATAATTTTGACATTAGATCGCCGCAGCTTGGCTACCGATGTAGATTTTTGTTGAATCAGGCGATAACTGATCCGTTATAAGACTTTCTTTGTCTTTCGAAAAACGTTGCTTATTCGCGGCAACGGATAAAGCTATTATGTAACAACAGTATAACCATCAGTTACATGTATTGGTCTGCCTTCTTACAAAATTTGAACCGAGTCGCACAAGTTTGAAACGTAGATGTAAAAAAAATTCACAAAATACGCGTTTTTTGCACTAAAAATCCGAATGAAGCTAGATTTTTGAAAGCGTATTTTCAATTTTATCGTAAGAATGCATTTTTTATTTATTTGATGCAATTTAAAGCGTTTGCACGCATTCAGTTCACGAAAGAATGAACTTTAAGCTCGACTCTAAACCGCCGTATATCGACGCCTTCGTCCATTTATCTACCTTCATCCAAAGTTTGAACGATTCGTAGAAGTTTGAAATATGTAGGTGGCATGCTACAAAAAAACTCCCAGAAAAACAAATTTTTTGCATGTTTTTCCCCGTAAAATATCCCAACGCTGAACATGCAAATTGTGTCACTAGTCGAGCTTTAATTTTCACGCAATTACAATCCTTTGCAAAATGAATTAATCGATTCGCACAATTTACCTGGACGTCAGCTCCGGTTCGCCTTTCAAGCCTTGCTTAATATGGCTACAGCAAGACAGTTGTTCGAATGGCTATAGAAATTGCCGCTTGTCCGGGCAAAACCATGAACTTTTTATCTCATGGTCCTAATTCAAATAGGAACCAAGCAACAAGACCATCCCAATCTGCGATTCTGCGCGAGGTCTTTTCAGAGATACGTATGTTACAGCGCTTCTACGCTGTAACGATCTAGATTTGAAAGAAGCTGGTAATGATCTATGAAGAATATTATCTCCGTCAATTAATTATTATTTTTATTATTTCAAATATAAGATCTATATGAAATTTTGGACGTATATTTGGTTTCTAACTCCAGTTGAGCATTGAGGATGCAGTCAGGTTTACTGTGAACATGGAGGTATATTTCTTAATTTTCTACGATGCTTACTTCTGTGTTTCCGTTTTGGGCCAAGGGAGCATCGGAGGTGGATTTATTTAGGTTGTTGAGCCTGAGAGCATCCACGTGTTCTTGGCATCGTGCTTTGAAACTCCTATCAGTTTGGTCAATGTAAAATGTGGAGCGCACAGACAATTTAGTTTATAAGTGCTAGGCTTGTGGTGTACTTCATTCTTTGAATTTAAGTTACGAACAGTTTTGATTTCATCTTTTGCCAAGAAAGCAACGCTACCGTCTGACTATGGGCTCACACCTGAAACTATTAACTATACGATAAAATCATAAAAAAACTTGTGGCTGGTTGCAGAATTTCCTAAGGTTAAAAACCATTCAACAGCCAAGATCGCATAATACATTTCTTTATCTAACACAACCGGTTTAAAATGACTATGCTGGTATCTTCAGGTCTTAAAATCTTTCTGTTGTAAAACATGTTTATTTTACACTGAGATTACGTACAAGATGTCAAATGGATAAAATAGCACACTATAAAAGGTTTGTCATCGCTAAAATATTAAAAACCATAAAGGGCCTTGTGCAAAAGGCAATGTCCACGAACATATTGCTCACAGTTGCTTGTGACATCATACAGCCACGGTACACAACAGCAAAACTCTTTAGCTATGCTGGCAGTATTCTAAACAGTGCGAGTACACTTTATATGTCATATAAGGTACAAGTTGCTCTGTTTAGAATATGCCCAGCGTAAGTAAAGAGTTGTGTTATTGTGTACCGCGGCTGTACGATGTAACAAGCAACTGTAAACAATATGTACGTGCACATGGCCTTTTGCACAACGTCCTTTATGGTTTTAAATATCTTAGCGACGTCAAACATTTTACAGCGTGCTATTTTTATCCACTTGACATCTTGCACGTGAGGTCAGCGTGTCAGGAACTGGTTTTACAACAAAAAGATTTTAAGACCAGAAGATGACAGTATAGTCTGTTGAAACAGTTTGAGTTAGATAAAGAAATATTTTAAGCGTTCTTGGCTGTTGAATGGTTTTTCACAATTAAACAGATCGCCCTTCAGTACTCTCAAAATGAGAAAATTCAATTCCCTACGTTGTAAATGAGCAAAACAGTTGCGGTTTTCTCTAATTATAATGGATAAAATAATGTTTCGTTACCTCGACCAGCAAGTAAACAGCGGTAAGTCAATACTAATCTATGTTAAGTGCACTCAGCTGGCAAGTAAACAATGTTAAGTACCTACCGATGCATTTTTGAAAATAAAAATTTTTACAGACTATACGATTTTAAAAATATGCCGCTACTCAAGAAATATTTGAAAGCAATGACTTATCTGGACGAAAAATCACAATGGATGTACTTGAAATATATTATTTATGAGTTTTTATTGAATCTTTACTTTGCAATTTCTCAAAACAACCAAGTTGTCCCTTACCTCTGTTTACAGCCGATGCCTCCTGTTATGCTTCTCACCTCATTACTGCAGGAAATGAAATTTTTCTTTCAAAATGGGTCAAATGGCTCTGAGCACTATGGGACTTAACATCTTAGGTCATAAGTCCCCTAGAACTTAGAACTACTTAAACCTAACTAACCTAAGGACATCACACACATCCATGCCCGCGGCAGGATTCGAACCTGCGACCGTAGCAGGCCCGCGGTTCCGGACTGCAGCGCCTAGAACCGCAAGACCACCGCGGCCGGCTAAGTTTTTCTTTCATGTGCCATTAACACTGAGGTACTACGTTTTACTTCTGATAACAGAAGTGCGGAAGTACAGCAGTAATGTTGTAGCTAGTAAAAATGTAATCAACAAAAACCGTTTATCGTATCTTTTTGTATTCCTGAGCGCCGGCAGCGTAATAGCTATCTTGTAACGACATTTTGTGTGTATTATACCAGGACTTGTAGGGGGGGAGCGAGTACGTAATATTTTGAATAGGAACCCAGGCCCGGAAACGTCATCCAACTACGCTACAGAATATCCAAAGGTATAGGCGCCGGTGCCTGTAAATGTATGTAAATACGGAATGATTCCGTGATGATTTTACAAGCTTTCTAGGACGATAGACACGGATAAATGTATCAATCTGAGGTAGGAGTGGCTGTACCGAAAACGAACGAGTCTAACAGTACAGGCGAAAACTGTCCTGATACGTCTAACAGTGGAATACAAGTACCAGTACTGTTGTTACTAAGATTCTAGGATAGGCAGCTTTCAGAGGCGGTACTACGGCCCAAGACAAGAAATAATGTGTGGTTAACATGGACTATAAAATGCATACGTTAAGAGCTGTGAGCACCTGTTCAATAGACGAGATGCGTTTCACAATAGCGAACATAAACAATTCCACACTTCTTTGAGATCATTTATGCTGAATGTCTTATTTTTAACTTCGAGGTTGTTCTCTTATCCTGGTCGCGAGTAAATCTGCATTTTGCTTATTTCGTAAACGGAACTTCATTCGTGTCCGTCTGAAGCAGAAGTGCTATTCTATATACAGGGTGTAAATTTTAAATTGACAAACCAGAATAACTCGAAAAGTAAGCTTCACACGAAATATGTGTAGGATTCAAAGTTGATTATTTTCGACGGGGACATCTGCTAGTGCTAAAATTAGCCCGCCACTCCAACCCCCTGGGGATGGGGCGGGAGGCAACTTTAAAATTTCTAATGGGAACCCCCATTTTTGATTGCAGAATCAGATTCTACATAAAAAACTACGTACATTCTGTCTTAAACTGTTTTTTTAATTCTTGGCAGTTGGTGCTGTAATTCGACAAAATCCATGTTCTCATTTTTGGTTACGGATAAATAAAAAATACTTATTTACTCCGTAAATTTTGATTCGCTAAAACTAAAACTCTCCCTCTCTCCCCATAGGGCCGGGCTGGGGAGAGAGGAATTAGAGTTTTACAAATGTTGACCCAAAAACTGTATTAATTTTTCCGCAGATTCGGATAATTTCTGTTTGTTTCGTGGTCATGAGGCCACACAACTTTTAATTATCAAACAAATTATCTAGGTAACTAGGTAACTAACCAAACATCCTACTTACTAACGAGTGAACTCATAGGGGGAGAGATCGAGACTGTGTAAACGATATGTAAGGGCTTCCCAAAGAAACTTCTGCAGCGTACTCCCTATAACCTTGGCATCATGTGGAAGGGGATGTTGTTAACAGATTGTTTCGATCTCTTCCCATGCTGTTTATGTTTTAGGTGCCCTCAGGAAAGACATTCGCGGCCGTCGATTTGCGTCGGACGAAAAGCTGCAAGCCTGGGTCCAACCATAGGTCCTTAGGCAACCGCAAACATTTTTTAGTGAAGGCATTGGCCGTATTATCTCACAGTGTGATAAGCGTAATAACAGTTACGGTGACTGCTTTTGAAATACTAAACGGTGTAGTTAGTATTTTTTTCCATCTCTCTCGTTGTCGAATGATTAGCCCGTACAAGAATACAATTTTTATTTTTATTTTACATTTGTTCAGCAGCACACAGTACTGTTTGCACTGTCACTTCCTGCTTGAAGTACATCTCGACGTAGTATGAAAGTCATAGCAACAAATGTCATGTGCATGAATAGCCACCCGCACTTCCACTGTTCCTATGCAACATTTTTGACAAGCATGTGTCAGATCTGGTACGCCATGCGTAGACCATATTTTCACATTACGACAGATCTTATAAAAACACAGGCAAAAATAAAAAAAAACATAGGATTGATTTTCATAGATTTAGAAAAAGCGTATAATACTGTCCCGAGAAAACTACTTTGGAGCGCATTACATGTGGAAAACATAAGGGTCCTTTAATTAAAATAACACAAGAAATGTATAAAGATAACATATGTCAAGTGAAAATTGGTAGTCTCTTTCACAGAAATTTAAAACAAGCCTGCCCCACGTCACCAACATTATTTCTATATAGACATCAGACTTAAGACTGGCATGCAGCAAGAAATTAAAGATGGAGTTTATTTACATCACTTACTATTTTCTGATGATCATGTAGCTATAGCACAAGACGGGGAGGATGTAAATTATATATGTAACCAATCAGCAATGGAATACAGAAACTGGGGATTCAAGATTAATGACTACCAGAAAACAGAATACCTCGCTAATGATCCAGATGACTTATACATAGAGGGAAAGAAAATTAAGAAGGTCAATACTTTCTATTATTTGGGATCCATTTTAGAGACTGAGGGAAAATCAGAGGTAGTAATTAGTAAAAGAAGTAGCAATAGAAGGAACGTCATTGGGATGCTCATCTACGCCTTATGGAGCAGAAATATAACAAACCGAACCAAAAGAAACATATATAAATCGATACTAGAGAGCATAGTTATGTATGGAGAAGAGACTTGGACTGACACATAAAAAAACTGAGAACTTCTGGAGAAGATGAGTAAGAATTTCTTGAAATGACAAAGTAAGAAATGGCGAAATAATAAAGAAAAAAGAGCGTAGAAGTAACAGAAAGAATACATGACGTGATGGATAGAAGGAAGTTACAATGGTACGGGCATGCAAGAAGAATGGAGGAAGCCAGAATTCAGAAAATGATCCTGGAATGGGAACCGGAGGGAAAAAAGAGAAAAGGACGCCCTATGACCGCCTAGTTCCAAAATGTACGATTAATGAGAAAACTTGTCGCAAAGGAAGAAGACATGCAAGATCGAAACACGTGGAGGGGCACCGTGAGATCTTATGTAACAGATGTAATAATTTGTTATGTTGGAGAAAAACCTTTGCGTAGAGGAAAATCTCAATAAATAAAAAAAATGTGGCACAATTTCAAAGTCTTCGGAATTTTCAGTATGCCTCGTCAAACAGGATTTAGACTCATCGGCAACAGCTTGCCAAATACCTTTTTTCAGATTCCGATCTTTGTATGCACTAATTTGGACGTCGTACATGAAACGCATTTATAAAATTCATAGTTCTCTCATTTGCCCTCTTCGCCATTCGTGTATACAACAAACTCGTGACAGCAAACAACTTACAAAACATGCAACCGTATGTACAAGCGCGAATTTTCGAACAAAAGCGAATCGATATTTTTTACATTCAGAGAGTTTATAACGTACCTATTCTCTCCGGTGTATAAAAGGTTTTGTGAAACTTGTACTTAATGTTTCGCAGTTAACGGAAACAAGACATCAATTCCGAAGAATAATGTTTAACAAAAGAACATTGATACTTATATCACGATCATCACCACACGGGTTTTTATTAGGCACAACAACAAAAGTGATAATAAGTTACTAATTAGCTCTAGATAGAAATAATTTTGAATAAGTAAATGGTTGAATAAATTTGGATTGCACAATAACTGCGGTTGTCAGCGCAAAAACGCAAAACCGATAAATTTGGTTAACGACTGATGTGACTTTGAATAACTGGGATTGAGTAATAATGCAACGACTGAACAAAACGCACACACGTGATCTTAGATATTAAACACATTTGAAACATGGACAAAATGATGTTAATCTGAGCTACTCTGACATTATTTATTGCTACGAACACCAATAATTGGAAAAGAACAGCAACACTTTATGTAAACTATACTGAATTATGTAACTCATGGTAATGCTGTTTGCTTGAAAATTTGCAAAAACACGACCAAAAATAATTACTGTTTTTTCTCAAATTAATGTCGAAAATGGTTTCATTTATAGCAACAACCGTTTGGCAATACATGTGTTACGAGGATATAAACACAGAAATTATTTGTAAAACATAACATAAAATCATAAAAATACTTTGGCAGCAATAGTATAACACACTTTTGTCACTGAACTATAAATTGCTTTCATTTACTTTTGGACTGAATGATTGTCCGCAACAATAGTTTAACACTACAAGGAACTATAATTACTACTGCCTCTGATACCAATAATTATTTGTATGAAAGGTAACAGTAAAATTAATTCGATTTCTCTTCTTTCAGTTATTTTTTCACCTGTTACTTTCTCGGAATTTTTGGTGAAAGGATGAGACCCAGCTGATAGTTAATGACTTGGGTAAACTGGAGTAACTCACCGGGTTTATGATTTGACTGAACAACAATATAATGAGCAAAAAAATTAATTGTTATGCTGATAAGCCTTGTGCACGACTACAAGATAACTGGCATGACCTAACCTTGCGACGAGTTGCTCCTGGTGCAACGTAATGCTTTTTGTGGTACCCATTATTCGCAACAGGCTCTTCTAGATTAGCGCGTAGTTTGAATAACTTTGAGCCACACAGTAAACTTCCTTAACTCCCAAATCATCTTATAATCATGTACTAGGCCCATACACGTACTTGCTCACTTATATTTTTCCTTGCCAGATATTACAAAACCAGCCCCGGAACTAAAGCCGTTAGGACAGAATTTGTCTGATACTGGTCATTCCATAGGGAGCATTGAGAAGGGTGGAAGGGCCGTGCTCTTGATTTGTTAGAGGAGCTTGAGATTTATAACGCAAAAAATAGCCAGATAAACTGCTTAACTAGCAAAATGATTTTGTGCCCAGTGCCTACTTTGCTTTATTTGACAATGTTTTACCCTAATCACTGCACGCCTCTGTTATATGTATAGTGTGTTCGCAAATTCACCTATCACATATTTACTTCGTTTTCATACGTTTTACGCGTGACTCTAGTAGGTTCTTGTTCCTTCTTTATTCATTTCATAGACTGCATTAATCAGGTAATGAAGATCGTCCACTGTTACGGAATTTTATCATTCTTTTCTTGCAACGGAGTACTGCAGTGTACGAGGGGCCCTCTGCCGGTCACGTTCCTCCAACCACTTCCCGCCTGTGCGGAATTCTGGCGTTAGCGATAACAGAGGGGGCTGATTACGTGCAGAACTATGTTTTCTTTCATTTGTGGCTCCTTTAGCGATTTGTTTTATGGTTGTTTAATATTATCCGGTGCACTATCAACGGTGTTTAATACACTCCTGGAAATGGAAAAAAGAACACATTGACACCGGTGTGTCAGACCCACCATACTTGCTCTGGACACTGCGAGAGGGCTGTACAAGCAATGATCACATGCACGGCACAGCGGACACACCAGGAACCGCGGTGTTGGCCGTCGAATGGCGCTAGCTGCGCAGCATTTGTGCACCGCCGCCGTCAGTGTCAGCCAGTTTGCCGTGGCATACGGAGCTCCATCGCAGTCTTTAACACTGGTAGCATGCCGTGACAGCGTGGACGTGAACCGTATGTGCAGTTGACGGACTTTGAGCGAGGGCGTATAGTGGGCATGCGGGAGGCCGGGTGGACGTACCGCCGAATTGCTCAACACGTGGGGCGTGAGGTCTCCACAGTACATCGATGTTGTCGCCAGTGGTCGGCGGAAGGTGCACGTGCCCGTCGACCTGGGACCGGACCGCAGCGACGCACGGATGCACGCCAAGACCGTAGGATCCTACGCAGTGCCGTAGGGGACCGCAGCGCCACTTCCCAGCAAATTAGGGACACTGTTGCTCCTGGGGTATCGGCGAGGACCATTCGCAACCGTCTCCATGAAGCTGGGCTACGGTCCCGCACACCGTTAGGCCGTCTTCCGCTCACGCCCCAACATCGTGCAGCCCGCCTCCAGTGGTGTCGCGACAGGCGTGAATGGAGGGACGAATGGAGACGTGTCGGCTTCAGCGATGAGAGTCGCTTCTGCCTTGGTGCCAATGATGGTCGTATGCGTGTTTGACACCGTGCAGGTGAGCGCCACAATCAGGACTGCATACGACCGAGGCACACAGGGCCAACACCCGGCATCATGGTGTGGGGAGCGATCTCCTACACTGGCCATACACCACTGGTGATCGTCGAGGGGACACTGAATAGTGCACGGTACATCCAAACCATCATCGAACCCATCGTTCTACCATTCCTAGACCGGCAGGGGAACTTGCTGTTCCAACAGGACAATGCACGTCCGCATGTATCCCGTGCCACCCAACGTGCTCTAGAAGGTGTAAGTCAACTACCCTGGCCAGCAAGATCTCCGGATCTGTCCCCCATTGAGCATGTTTGGGACTGGATGAAGCGTCGTCTCACGCGGTCTGCACGTCCAGCACGAACGCTGGTCCAACTGAGGCGCCAGGTGGAAATGGCATGGCAAGCCGTTCCACAGGACTACATCCAGCATCTCTACGATCGTCTCCATGGGAGAATAGCAGCCTGCATTGCTGCGAAAGGTGGATATACACTGTACTAGTGCCAACATTGTGCATGCTCTGTTGGCTGTGTCTATGTGCCTGTGGTTCTGTCAGTATGATCATGTGATGTATCTGACCCCAGGAATGTGTCAATAAAGTTTCCCCTTCCTGGGACAATGAATTCACGGTGTTCTTATTTCAATTTCCAGGAGTGTATTTATGTCATTGTCTAGAATATTGGCACTAGAGCATATGTCAACCATTGTTTTTTTAACTCTTCGGCTTTTTAACAATATTACTTTTGTCGTGTTCTTCTTTTTATTGCTTTTTATTACTGTAACACCTTTTATACTTTATAAGCTTATTACAGTTTTAACTATTGTACCCCCCTTTTATTTTCGCTGTTTCAATTAATTATTGAAAATTAGTGTATGCCGACATTAGCGACATCTGGTCAACTTACAACACAAACATCTTGTGGCTACTGTACGGCAGCTTGTTTTAAACAGTAGTTTTACTGATAACATGGCTCGTGCATGTGATGTGATTTATATGTATTTGACGATGCTGGTGCTGATTCCGCATTTAACATTTGACGATGCCACTATGGCTGCAGTACAGACTTTGTTTTTATGAAAGAGGTATGCCTCTTCATATTTAAAGCGCACAAATGTAAATTTTGTCAGTACTACTTTTCAATGTGGCTTTATGTATTGTTCTTAAGCTGTATAAGTTTGCGAGTTTATTTATATTTTTCCCATTTTTGCTGCAGATCTGATGATGGTCATTAAAGACCGAAACCGGTAATCTGTTAAACAAAAAACATTGTGACTATAGATGGAAATTAAAGGAAATTTATTACACATACGGGTCACTGTGTTCTTTCGCGACCATGTCGCAGCTTGCGTATGAAGGAGTCTTACTACTTTTTAAGCTTTTATCATGTTCAGACTTTTTCTTCGACTGTGTGAAGCAAGTATAGACTGCACAAAGAAGAAGTTCGACTGCGCTGGGGGGTGACGGTGTGAATGGAATAACAGGATATCCGATGTGAAGAAACAGCACACCGACTGCGTTAAAAAACAATTTTTAACGCAACTAGTATATATTTCTTCAAAAAGAGCTGCCGAAACTGATGAATAAAAATCTAAATGACGAGAATGGCCTCTGCAGTGGGTGG
Source organism: Schistocerca americana (assembly GCF_021461395.2). Lineage (NCBI taxonomy): Eukaryota > Metazoa > Arthropoda > Insecta > Orthoptera > Acrididae > Schistocerca > Schistocerca americana. Next base: position 171,481,866 of record NC_060128.1, on the reverse strand, counting down.
AGACATGTGAGGGAAAATGCTGACGTAATCGGCGCCCGGCGCTACCAACAGAAACTGCAATGTTTAACTTCACCACGCCGCTTTGACGCTACGACTGCTAGATCGCTGGAGTTGGCAGAAATGCAAGAAACAGGACCGTCGATATGAAGTATTCCGGACAAATCCGATATGTGACGAAACCGAATGACGGACCTATCGGACACCTTTAATTTGTGTCACATAAGTGCAGTTACCATTGTTAGCAAAGTGGTTATCGCCAACAGTGAACGTCCATCGTATTTCCAGAATGAGATTTTCACTCTGCAGCGGAGTGTGCGCTGATATGAAACTTCCTGGCAGATTAAAACTGTGTGCCCGACCGAGACTCGAAATCGGGACCTTTGCCTTTCGCGGGCAAGTGCTCTACCAACTGAGCTACCGAAGCCGAAGCCCGCGAAAGGCAAAGGTCCCGAGTTCGAGTCTCGGTCGGGCACACAGTTTTAATCTGCCAGGAAGTTTCATATCAGCGCACACTCCGCTGCAGAGTGAAAATCTCATTCTGGAAACATCCCCCAGGCTGTGGCTAAGCCATGTCTCCGCAATATCCTTTCTTTCAGGAGTGCTAGTTCTGCAAGGTTCGCAGGAGAGCTTCTGTAAAGTTTGGAAGGTAGGAGACGAGGTACTGGCAGAAGTAAGGCTGTGAGTACCGGCTGTGAGTCGTGCTTCGGTAGCTCAGTTGGTAGAGCACTTGCCCGCGAAAGGCAAAGGTCCCGAGTTCGAGTCTCGGTCGGGCACACAGTTTTAATCTGCCAGGAAGTTTCGTCCATCGTATTGCTTTCAACTCTTGCTCTGAGGGGGATAAGCACGCTACTAGCTTGTTGTTGTACAGAATATCTAATAATAAATCAACACTTACATGTACAGCTCTAAAACTGGCAATATATTTGCATTGTGCAGTCGATATGTTTTGGTCGGTCGATGAGTCGGCATTCGGTAATTTTCCGATACGACGGGTCGATAGTGAAATGTTTTTAAATATCGAGATATTGGAATCCCGAGTTTTTTAATAATATCAATTGCCCTACCGGCATCTCCTGTACAATACGTCGACAACAGTCACTGCGCAGTACGTTGATAACAGCCCGCAATGTTGCCAGGCAACACCACACACTTACCGTCTGTTGCAGCCACACTGCAGTAATGTTGATGGCAACACTATAGTGGCCAACTGTTGCCGTAAGACGTGGCCCGACTAGACGCTCCTGTGATGTCCCGACGTCGTGAGCTGCGGTAGACGTCACGCGACGCGGCGCAGTTTGTTACGCTGGGTAGCCTACCTTTCGGTGCGCCAGGGGCCGAAAACGCGACCGTTCTGTGATCGCTCGGCACTTTAGATCTACATCTACAGCAACATCTACATCTATGCCCTGCAAACCACTGTGGAGTGCATGTCAGAAGACGGTCACTGATTCCTGTGCCTGATAGGCCAACATAGAGCCGGACATTGCCGGAGCTTTCCGTCTGTTTAAGCGCATTACGCCCGCTTTACACCAGAACGAATGGAAGGAACAAAACCAAATACGGATTCGCAGAGAATTCGGCAGTGTTCACTATAATTCGCTTGTAATTGTGAACAAGCGTTTACGGTAGAGGGGACGGAAGACAACGCGACAGATTATGTCCAAGAATCAGCATGGTTTCGCTCATGCGAAACTCAAAAAATTTTCAAATGGCTCCGAGCACTATGGGACTTAACTTCTGAGGTCATCAGTCCCCTAGAACTCAGAACTACTTAAACCTAGCTAACCTAAGGACATCACACACATCCATGCCCGAGGTAGGATTCGAACCTGCGACCGTAGCGGTCGCGCGGTTCCAGACTGTAGCGCCTAGAACCGCTCGACCATGCGAAACTCAGCTTGCCTTTTCTGACACGATATACTGCGAACTACAGATGAATGGGGAAAGACAGATTCTATATTTCTAGATTTCCGGAAAGCGTTTGACACGGCGTGTGGTGTGGTCCCTTAGGAAACACCGAAGTTACAATCGAAATGAGTTGTAGTTGCCACACACTTATTTATTACAAATACATTGCTCATAATACATTCACAGTAACCATAATTACAAGAAAGCTTTTGTTATAGAACACCAAAATCTTTTAAGATATCTTCCACGTATCGTTTTCTTTCAACCACTTACATTAATTTAAACCATGTCCATGGACCCATAATTAATTCAACATGACTGACAAATGAACCACACCTACTTCACCACTTACATGGAAACTCTTTTATCTATCTTTTCAGCTCATCCAAGTTCGGAATTCAACAGACAGTAATGTTTTAAGGCTTCTTTGGCCAACTCTTCATAATTCAAACGCAATATTCATAGAAGCATGCTTGTAAAAAATGGCTCCATAACTATCCCAGTTAAAAGTCCTGAGTTCAACAAACACCAAAATTTTAAGGTTTACTCGGCCAACTTTTCTTTAACTAATACAATGTTCATAAAACCCTTATTCATAAAATATGGCTAACATGACTAACTCACACCAAAGTTCTGAGCTCAACAAGCCCCAAAATTTTTTAAGTTTGCTCGGCCAACTTGAGATTAATTAGAACAATACTACTTGCATATACCAGGTTCGTATTATTTCAGTACTTGACTATAACGAGAAGACGTTCCCAAGAAAAACTTAATAGGGGCTGCTTCCACTCTACATGAGAATTAGTGATGGACGCGAGCACACCAAAAGATTTTAACCAATACAAGAAATCCACGGGACAGGAAATGAAATAAAAAGGTACTCACCTTTGCACTTCGATTGAGTTACAGAAACCACAGCTCTCCACCGAAAGGATAGAATTACAGGACAGTAACAACATAACCCGAGACGTGGGAGGGGGCAGGGCCTTAAATATCACTCTGCCACCGTGGTAGTCCGATCCCAGTTTGCTCGCGTCGACCATGCCAATTACCTGCAACGTAAAACACATCAGCGGCGGACAGTATTCTGAGGCATGAGATACACAATCCTAACTGCACAACTAGTTATCAATATCTTGCAATGATATACTCTACAAATGAAACCAAGAGAATTAACCGCCGGCCGGTGTGGCCGAGCGGTTCTAGGCGCTTCAGTCTGGAACCACGCGACCGCTACGGTCGCAGGTTCGAATCCTGCCTCGGGCATGGATGTGTGTGATGTCCTTAGGTTAGTTAGGTTTAAGTAGTTCTGAGTTCTAGGGGACTGATAACCCCAGATGTTAAGTCTCATAGTGCTCAGAGCCATTTGAACACTTTTTAGAATTAACCTCCGTGACTTACTTGGGCAGTCACGGCTCTTAAAATTTGGTTAGCTAATCCCTTAAAACCGTAACTAAAATAATGGCATAAAAGTTAGAATAACAAGAGTAATCTCGGCGCACATTTAAAGACAAGACTAAAATAGTGACATAACAGGTAGAATGGGAAAAATATTTCAGGTCAGCTTGGAACGCCGAACACAGACCTACGCACTACTTATTTACACTTCTAGCTACGTGTTTGGCCATGCTTCGTGTCTGGTGGGCGTTGTTACACTTCCTTAACTGCCGTCAAGTTATCAAGTGACGACACCAGTTTCAGTGATAAGCTACTGGAACAATTCCACATGGTTTTTGTGGTGTCACCGCCAGGCACCACACTTTCTAGGTGGTAGCCTCTAAGTCGGCCGCGGTCCGTTAGTATACGTTGGACCCGCATGTCGCCACTCTCAGTGATTACAGACCGAGCTCCGCCACACGGCAGGTCTAGTCTAGAGAGACTCCCTAGCATTCGCCCCAGTTGTACAGCCGACTTTGCTAGCGATGGTTCACTGCCTATATACGCTCTCATTTGCAGAGACGACAGATTAGCATAGCCTTCAGCTACGTCATTTGCTACGACCTAGCAAGGCGCCATATTCATTTACTATGTCTTCTGAACAGATAATATTGTGACTCATGTACCGTCAAGAGCGACGATCATCAGTAATGGATTAAAGTTAACTAATTACGTCCGCTTTCTGAACTCTAATTTCTTGTCATGTTCCAGACCTCACGTCAGTATAGTTCTTCCCTCCTCACGCCAGCCTGCGTGAGCTAAAACGCATGCATTTCGGCCTCCTCTAGTAACACGGTGTTGGCTCTTCGGCCAACACAACAGTTTTTAGTACCCTGGCGTATTTAGTTAATATGAACACTACGCACCGAAGCAACTCGACGACGCCAATTCATTCGGCCTGTGTAACTTGTAACCAACTCGACGGAACTTGTCCTTCCAATCTCGAGGAAATCCCCATCACCGTGGCCAGAAGATTTGCCTTGTAACGGTTAAACTCACCACAGCGGCAGGCCACGCTCCTTCGTCATGCCGACTCGGCCTCTAGCCGTGCTGCATACAAACACAGTCCCACGTCACTCCACCTCACACCGTGGATCCCCGCACACCCGCCCCCAACAGAGCGAGTGCACTGCAGTTAAAATCCCCCGCCGCCAGAGATGTGAAGAAAACAAATAAGCATCGAAGTCGACTCAACGGTGAAAAGAAAATCGATGGAAAATGGTGCCAGCAACGCACCAGCTCACGGTGCCCCTTTGCAGGTTATTAAAGAAGATACAGGGTGTTTCAAAAATGACCGGTATATTTGAAACGGCAATAAAAACTAAACGAGCAGCGATAGAAATACACCGTTTGTTGCAATATGCTTGGGACAACAGTACATTTTCAGGCGGACAAACTTTCGAAATTACAGTAGTTACAATTTTCAACAACACATGGCGCTGCAGTCTGGGAAACTCTATAGTACGATATTTTCCACATATCCACCATGCGTAGCAATAATATGGCGTAGTCTCTGAATTAAATTACTCGAAACCTTTGACAACGTGTCTGGCGGAATGGCTTCACATGCAGATGAGATGTACTGCTTCAGCTGTTCAATTGTTTCTGGATTCTGGCGGTACACCTGGTCTTTCAAGTGTCCCCACAGAAAGACGTCACAGGGGTTCATGTCTGGCGAATAGGGAGGCCAATCCACGCCGCCTCCTGTATGTTTCGGATAGCCCAAAGCAATCACACGATCATCGAAATATTCATTCAGGAAATTAAAGACGTCGGCCGTGCGATGTGGCCGGGCACCATCTTGCATAAACCACGAGGTGTTCGCAGTGTCGTCTAAGGCAGTTTGTACCGCCACAAATTCACGAAGAATGTCCAGATAGCGTGATGCAGTAATCGTTTCGGATCTGAAAAATGGGCCAATGATTCCTTTGGAAGAAATGGCGGCCCAGACCAGTACTTTTTGAGGATGCAGGGACGATGGGACTGCAACATGGGGCTTTTCGGTTCCCCATATGCGCCAGTTCTGTTTATTGACGAAGCCGTCCAGGTAAAAATAAGCTTCGTCAGTAAACCAAATGCTGCCCACATGCATATCGCCGTCATCAATCCTGTGCACTATATCGTTAGCAAATGTCTCTCGTGCAGCAATGGTAGCGGCGCTGAGGGGTTGCCGCGTTTGAATTTTGTATGGATAGAGGTGTAAACTCTGGCGCATGAGACGATACGTGGACGTTGGCGTCATTTGGACCGCAGCTGCAACACGGCGAACGGAAACCCGAGGCCGCTGTTGGATCACCTGCTGCACTAGCTGCGCGTTGCCCTCTGTGGTTGCCGTACGCGGTCGCCCTACCTTTCCAGCACGTTCATCCGTCACGTTCCCAGTCCGTTGAAATTTTTCAAACAGATCCTTTATTGTATCGCTTTTCGGTCCTTTGGTTACATTAAACCTCCGTTGAAAACTTCGTCTTGTTGCAACAACACTGTGTTCTAGGCGGTGGAATTCCAACACCAGAAAAATCCTCTGTTCTGAGGAATAAACCATGTTGTCTACAGCACACTTGCACGTTGTGAACAGCACACGCTTACAGCAGAAAGACGACGTACACAATGGCACACCCACAGACTGCGTTGTCTTCTATATCTTTCACATCACTTGCAGCGCCATCTGTTGTTGAAAATTGTAACTACTGTAATTTCGAAAGTTTGTCCGCCTGAAAATGTACTGTTGTCCCAAGCATATTGCAACAAACGGTGTATTTCTATCGCTGCTCGTTTAGTTTTTATTGGCGTTTCAAATATACCGGTCATTTTTGAAACATCCTGTATGAGCATATGGAAGAGGTTCACAGTTATGTGAGTGGCTCGAAAACTTGTTATGTTATAGAACCCAGTACGTTGTCCTCAACGATGAGTGTTCATCAGAGACGAGGGTATCGTGAGAAGTGCCACGGGAAAGAGTGACAGGACCGCTATTATTTTCTACATAGATAAATGATGTGGCTGACAGGGTAAGTAGCAACTGCGGTTGTTTGCTGATGAAGCTATGGTGTATGGTAAGCTGTTGAAGTTGTGCGACTGTAGGAGGATACAATTTTTAGTTTGTATAATGAATGGGAGCTACCTCTAAATGCAAAAAAAAAAAAAAAAAAAAATGTTTCAAATGGCTCTGAGCACTATGGGACTTAACATCTATGGTCATCAGTCCCCTAGAACTTAGAACTACTTAAACCTAACTAACCTAAGGACATCACACAACACCCAGTCATCACGAGGCAGAGAAAATCCCTGACCCCGCCGGGAGTCGAACCCCGGAACCCGGGCGTGGGAAGCGAGAACGCTACCGCACTACCACGAGCTGCGGACAACCTCTAAATGTAGAAAGATGTAAGTTAATGCGGAGCAGTAGAAAAAACAAACACGTAATGTTCGGATACAGCTTTACTAGTGTCCTGCTTGACACAGTCAAGTCGTCTAAATATCTGGGCATGACGTTGCAAAGCGACATGAAATTGAACAAGCAGGTGAGTATTGTGCTGGGAATGGCCAGTGGTCGATTTCGGTTTATTGGGTTATTTCTTGGAAAGTGTGGTTGAGTTGTAAAGAAGACCACATACAGGACATGGTGCGACCTATTCTTGAGTACTGCTCGAGTGTTTGGTATCTGTGCCACATCGGATTAAGGGAAGACGTCGAGGCAATTCAGACGGGGGCTGCTACATTTCCTACCGGTAGGTTTGAACAGCACGCAACTGTTACGGAGATGCTTCGGGAACTCAAATGGGAATCCCTGGAGGGAAGGCGACGTTCTTTTAGAGAAACACAACTGAGAAAATTTAGAGAAACGGCGTTTGAAGCTGACTGCAGAACGATTCTGTTGCATCCAAGATACATTGCGCTTAAAGACCACCAAAATAAGATACTAGTAATTAGGGCTCTTAAGGAGGTATAAACAAAGCACGTGTTGACAGATGTGAAAATTACCGAACAATCAGTTTAATAAGCCACGGCTGCAAAATATTAACACGAATTCTTTACAGACGAATGGAAAAACCGGTAGTAGTTGACCTCGGGGAAGATCAGTTTGGATTCCGTAGAAATGTTGGAATACGTGAGGCAATACTGACCCTACGACTTATCTTAGAAAATAGATTAAGGAAAGAGAAAACTACGTTTCTGTCATTCGTACACTTAGAGTAAGCTTTTGACAATGTGGACTAGAATACTCTCTTTCAAGTTCTGAACGGGGCAGGGGTAAAATACAGGGAGCGAAAGGCTATTTACAACCAGATGGCAGTTATAGGAGTCCAGGGGCATGAAAGGGAAGATGTGGTTGGGAAGGGAGTGAGACAGGGCTGTAGCCTATCCCCGATGTTATTCAATCCGTATATTGAGCAAGCAGTAAAAGAAACAAAAGAAAAATTCGGAGTAGGAATTAAAATCCATGGAGAAGAAATAAAAACTTTGAGGTTCGCCGATGACATTGTAATTCTGTCAGAGACAGCAAAGGACCTGGAAGAGCAGTTGAACGGAATGGACAGTGTCTTGAAAGGAGGATATAAGACGAACATCAACAAAAGCAAAACGAGGATAATGGAATGTAGTCAAATTAAGTCGGGTGATGCTGAGGGAATTAGATTAGGAAATGAGACACTTAAAGTAGTAAAGGAGGTTTGCTATATGGGGAGCAAAAAACTGATGATGGTCGAAGTAGAGAGGATATAAAATGTAGACTGGCAATGGCAAGGAAAGCGTTTCTGAAGAAGAGAAATTTGTTAACATCGAGTATAGGTTTAAGTGTCAGGAAGTCGTTTCTGAAAGTATTTGTATGGAATGTGGCCATGTATGGAAGTGAAACGTGGACGATAAATAATTTGGGCAAAAAGAGAATAGAAGTTTTCGAAATGTGGTGCTACAGAAGAATGCTGAAGATCAGATGGGTAGATCACATAACTAATGGGTAGGTATTGAATAGAATTGGGCAGAAGAGAAATTTGTGGCACAACTTGACTAGAAGAAGGGATCAGCTGGTAGGATATATTCTGAGGCATCAAGGGATCACCAATTTAGCATTGGAGGGCAGCGCGGAGGGTAAAAATAGTAGAGAGAGACCAAGAGATGAATACACTAAACAGATCAGAAGGATGTAGGTTGCAGTAGGTACTGGGAGATGAAGAAGTTTGCACAGGATAGAGTAGCATGGAGAGCTGCATCAAACCAGTCTCTGGACTGAAGACCACAACAACATGAAAATCTGCACATTACCGCTAAAGTAAGGTAGGCGTCATATTTACCTTCCCATTACGATTTATAAAATGCTTATGTAAGGTGCGAAATTGACCTTCATTTATTCTGCCACCTTACAGTAGGTAACATAGATGGTTCCCAAGAGATCACAATTGCCAAAGGAAAAGAAATATGATGTCAGGTAAATGCTGAAGCACTCACATGATCCACCTGTGGACACGAGAAAGAGGATAAATTCATTACATACAAGGCTTATTTTTTAGGTAAGGTCCGTTTGAACGTAAGTACACAAACAAAGGTTATTTCAAAAAAGTAAATTATTTTCAGAAAGTACATACTTCACTCTATTTTTTCGACATAGTTGCCAAGTTTGTTGAAACACGTATCATGCCTCTCAGCCAATTTCAAAATACCCTCTTCACAAAAACTTGCCGCCAACTCCGATAACCAAGAGTTTACTGCCATTTTCACGTCGTCGTCATCATCATTGTAATGATTGCCACTGAGGTGTTGTTTGAGTTGGAGGAACAGATGCTAATCGCTTGGCGCAAGATCAGGACTGTACTGTGGGTGGTCTAACACTTCCCAGCCAAAACTGTCCAATATATCACGGGTGAGGTCTTGCATTGTCATGGAGAAGGACAATTCTCTTTTTTGCTAAATTCCAAGCGAAGGGCAGGATCTCCCGGATGTAAATGATGCATTTTTTGTTTATGGTAAGAATACAGATTATTATACTTCAGTGAGCGCCATACCTTAGACTGTGAAATGCCTAATCGTTGAGAGATATATCATGTACTGGTAACCGGGCAACGTTGAACTGCATCCATATCCTCATCGTCGACTTCACGTATCGAGCGCTCGTACTGATTATGAAGGCCAGGTAGAGAACCTGTCTTCCGTAACATTTGAAATACTCCGCTAATGGTTCGTGAATTCGGAATCCCCCGAGGTGGATAACGCACGTGCTATTCGTTAACTGCAGCCGTAGCATTACCATCACATTTGCCGTAAATTAAGACCATATCGGCGTATTCTTGTGTCGTAAATTTGAAAGGCATCACTATTTCATAAATAATCTACAAACTACAACAGTTACTATGTGGTTTCACTTAGATACATTGTTGTTATTATGTTCTTTCACTGAACAATATAGAAAACTAACTCGTTTCAAGGTTAGGAAGCGACTGAAAGAACCCACTAACGGTTGTCAACAATGACATAAACGTTTCTACATTCTTAATGGAAAGTAATCAAATTTACTTGTATAATAATCTTTGCTTCTGTGAATGTTCTGGAAAACTACTGCAGATACACGCCTGGGACATGTTTTATTAGATTCACCAGACCAATAACAACAAAATAAATGGAGATCGTGCTTTACTTTAACCTCGTACAGTTTTGCGATGTCTTCATATTAACGAAGTTGCTAAATTTCAGGCAAAATCTTTTATTAGCCGTAACTCCGTAATTAAACATTTGCGGACGTAAGTTTGTCTGAACTTTTTTCTTTAGTTTTACTGTCAGAATAACATATTAAGATACTTGCATATCTTGTTGAATCACCTTGTAGTTGTGTCTCATTACTCAGGTACTCAGAGGGTACAACGCTTTTACGTTTCGTGACGTACACAACAAATGGCTCTGAGCACTGTGGGACTTAACATCTGACGTCATCAGTCCCCTAGAACTTAGAACTACTTAAACCTAACTAACCTAAGGACATCACACATCCACCCCCGAGACAGGATTCTAACCTGCGACCGCAGCCGTACACAACATTCTGGTCCTATATATTAAGACCCAATTAATACTATTCCAACGAAACTGATACATTGTAACAGAACATTACTGCAACATTTAGTGTATGTAATTTAAGTTTTCAAAAATAGGCACACGGCGCACTTTGCATTTTTTATTGGCCGGTTTCGCTCTTATAATGGACAAGAGCATCAACAGAATATCAGTTTAAAGTTGGCTGACAGCTCTAAAGATTAATCTGTCTGTGCTATAGTACTTAAACTTACTTTTGAAATACAGTAGTAAATCATGACATTGACAATGACAGCGCCAAAGTTTACATGCACGTTCACAAAAGAGGCAATTAATGTAACTTTCGTTTTCTGTAGATGTAAATTATCTTTGGACAACGGACGTTACAAGTATTATTGTGCAGTCGATTTCGTCTTTGGAGCTGTCAATGTCGATGTCTTCATTTACTGCTGTACTTTAAATGTAAGTTGAAGTACTATAGTGCAGCCAGATGAATCTTTGGAGCTGTCAGCCAACTTTAAACTGTATATTCTTATGCTCTTGTTCATTTGATGATCGAAACCGGTCAATAAAAAATACAAAGTGCGACTTGCGGCTGTATTCGAAAACTTACTTTTAACAGTCGCTCAACCCGCAGGCAGCGCCTGCTCGTTGTATGCCATTTACTCATGGATAACTGCATCAGTTCTGGAAAACGCTTGGACTGGAACTAATACTATCCTCTAAGTCAGTACTGTACGACATGAAAAGCAACGGTCCTATCATACTCTCCCGGGACACAACACACCAGTGCTGTGCAACTTACTCACCCACGGGACTGAATTTCTTACAGACCGCGCTGGAACGGCGTTCCGGAACCTCCCAGTATTTTTTTTTTGGACTCGCTGAACAAGCCGGCACTGGAGATTTAGAACAGTACACGTGTACCAAACCGCAACGTAGCTGTAATTTGCCGCTGTGCTTCGATCAGTGAACGTGACACAGTGTCGGGAATGTGGGTGACTCCAATGGACCACTAATATATTCACCGTTACTCTTCGCTGAGCGCTTTATTACTCGTAGTTACAACTGGACACACGTTCGCCGAGCAGCCACCGTGCAGCTGTACGGACGTTGCTGCTGGTAGCAGTTCAAAACGTGACGTCATAGCACGAAGACTATCGGTTTGTGCCGATACGTATCGAGCAGAACTAGAGAACAAAGTAACACTGTAACTGGGACAGACGGTAGTACCTGTTCTCTGTATTAAATCTTGTGGCTAAATCTTGTGGTTTTATTCTCTTTATTGCCGGCCAGTGTGGTCGAGCGGTTCTAGGCGCTTCAGTCTGGAACCGCGCGACCGCTACGGTCCTGCCTCGGGCATGGATGTGTGTGATGTCCTTAGGTTAGTTAGGTTTAAGTAGTTCTAAGTTCTAGGGGACTGATGACCTCAGATGTTAAGTCCCATAGTGCTCAGAGCCATTTGAACCATTATTCTCTTAATTATAATAAATTGTTTTTTTTTTTTTTTAAACTGAATTTCAGAGCAGTTTCATATAAACTACTTCTTAAGGTAACACCCCTTTTTTTCAACACATACTACTCGTACAGGGATGAATGAGGTGCCGTTAGAAAGGTTTTTTAACCGTCTTCTGACATTGCACACCGATTTTGGGCCAAAACATACTATTTATGGAAAACTTTAATGTAAAAGAGATTTTTAACTATCATACGGAAAAGTCATCATGGATGCCCAGCTTCATACCTATATTTTACAAACGTAACTTGTTAAGCACCAATAAGAAACTCCCTTTTGATATTATCTCATCACAAATACCATTTTATTTGTTTTAAAGTACTTATTAACTGAATGATTTGTATACAGCATTGTCCTAGATAATGACCGTAACAGTTGCGGTAGTACATTCTCTCTGCCCGTCCTTTAGGTTGATTTCTCTAAACGAACATAGTTTCCGAAACGACAAAGATACCCCTCACTGTCGCCTTGAATTGTGATTTACCTATTGCTGATACAGCCTAATTTGCATATATAAAGCGCAATTAAAATCTTAAAATACAGTTAGTGGTTACTGTGGCCTTAGCGATGTATCAAGTAAGAAGCGAACACTACGTTCTAACCTATACATTTCGCATTTCTTTACTTCTTCCTATTTGATATTCGTATTCCTCATGAAACATCCCTTGAACAACACAACAACGCTAAACAGGGTTTAATCAATGGACCGACTCATGAATTTACAATTAATTCTTAGCTGATTGACACCTAGAAAACTGTTGTAATACCACGGATTAACTTCACACCATCTCATCCAAATATGCCTTTTCAACTAACAAGAAGACAGTTGTCTATTAAAATAGCGTTTGCTATAAGTTTAAACAAGTCGCAGGGACAAACGCTTCAAAGAGAAGGATTTTGCTTACCAAATCCCGCCCTTATTCGAGGACAATTTTGTGTATCCTTCCCAAGGATAACTAAATCAACTAAAGTTTTTGAATTCTTTAAAGGAAATGAAAACAAAAACTACACTGAGATTACATTCTTACTACAAATATCGTTTACACCGAGCTATTGTAATGCTCTGTAGACAAATTTGTTCAAAATTATGTCCATTTAAATTTGTATACAAGAAGCTATCATAGATTCATGACTATTAATTCAGGTCGTTCGGTTCATTTTTAAAGATGTTTTCTCATTCCCACAGCTATACTTATTCCAACGACAACACTTGTTTCAGATGCTGTCGAAATTTAAAACTACAAAAGTGTGAAATTTTTGCATTGGTCTTCTAGTTTTGTAAAAAATTTATTTCTCATTGTAAGTTCCATCACAAATTTTATAAAATCGAAACTTGTGATTTTCATGGCTGGTGGTTGTGGGGGGGGGGGGGGGGAGGGAGGGAGGGGGAGGGCGGAAGGGAGTGTGTATGGTTGAAGAGGTGCGATCCAGCACCAAAAATTTCAGAAATTACGCACTACTTGGGCACGTTTAACTCACGCCTGAAGTGGTGCCGCCACCATCACAATCTCTATTTTAGTGTTACTACATCTACTACGAACGTATAATACTGTGAAATTATTCCAAAGAATAACAATTTTAATTATTCGGATTTACAACTTACATAATTAGTGTGATGTCTGACTCTGCATGTTCGCTACAGGTTTAGAAAAATTGGGTGTGTAGTTGGAACAATGTCTTCTTAACAGCTCATCTAGATGTGAGCTTGTCAGACTGGATCAGTACTTATTCTCGAGGATGCTTATAGATGAAAATGTGATCTCGCAAAGATTTGTCGAGCGAAAACATGAATAAATAAGTTTTCAAAGCAACACTATCGACCATGGGATATTTATTTCTGTCCACCACAATCTGTACACTGCTTAAAATTTCAAAACATGATTTCAAAGATACATCTTCTTCAAGATTTAAAATTTCCTTTTGTAATTCCTCAAGATTACAATTTCCGAAGATCTCACATGTCTTACGTCGACATTCAGTAATGTCAGCTCAAACGTATGAATTATCAATAAACATAATCAATAAACTGCCAAAACCTGTTACTATATTCTGTGACTAGGGTTTCGAGATGATTAACAAAAGGTAGATAATCACATTCGTAGACATTTACGGTTTCCATAATAAAATTCAATGCTAGGGAGTGTGCTGGGGAATTTCTTTTTAAATGTGCAATCCATAATTTTAGTTTCCTCTGAAAAGCGTTTATTGTACTTTTCGTGACAAATTTTACAAGTCTCCACTTGCAATTGGAGGTTTAGCTCCCTTAATTCTGAGGTGATATCTGCCAGGAAAGCTAAATCAAAGAGCCATGGTATTTCGGCATGTTCTTGACAAGTTTATGATTTGAGAAACTCTATTATACTGTCCAGAAGACTGCATAATCGTTCCAGACTTTTTTCTACCAATCCACCTTACGTCTGCATGAAGAATTGTATAACCGTCCTAAGAATCTGATGTATTCAAAAGATTTCTGAACATTCGGTGACTTGTAAAACATGATCGGATGTAATTTGCTGGAAGAGCTACAAGTTTCCTCACACGGCCAAACTTGAAAAACCTTGCACATAAAGTTTCCTGGTGGATAATACAGCGATAAAAAAGAAATTTTCTGGTATGAATCATGTTTAGCATCAAAAGCAAGAAACCCATTATTGTTTCCGGGGAGTGAAGGCGTCGTTATAGCGATAAGTTTAGAGTGTGGAAAGCTGCTATGTTTCGGAAAATTCTGGAATAAAATATATAGTCATGAAGTGGGAGCAATGTTAGAAACTCCTCCTTAACCGTGAAATCATGAAAGGTCACTACACTGAAACGAAAAATATTCAGACGATTGCAGGTCCTGATATAACTCAGATTGTGAAGCCTTATAAATCTGCTCAACACGTCTAGCAACAGTTCAGTGATGTAACTGAAAACCATTTATAGAACACATACGCGCAGATTTATCTTTGCGATTCCCTAACAGAGATTCCGCGGCACTGACAACTGCTTCTTTACGTACATTTTCGAGTTTCGGAATAACAGAAAAGTAACTATTAAAGTTTGTGTGGTTTGTCGAAAAAAGACGTTCTACATTACTTTTTTTTGGCAACAGACACTACTATTACGCAATAAACACACGGGTTTTCCTCTGAATCCGACAAAATTATGCTGTTCCTCCCAAACACTGTTAGAAGTGCAAGTTCTGTGACTTTTACCCATTTTGTATTAAGAATAGTCAATCACACACAGGAAACGTAACTTAACGTACACTCACGTACAATCACAAGCTCTCGAGTTATACTGGATAGCGCAAGAAATATTGTACAAGAAGAATCTATCGGTAGAAACAAAAATATTCAAGAAGAGCGAACTTATTGTTTGTGACAAAGCTTTGTTGGGATTAATGTAATCCTGTCTCCAAGTTTCCAAAATTGAGGTCTAATATTTGCTGTGGGAAATAATAAGTAAAGCTTCGAGTACACAAAAAAAAACCAATTTGTTCTGAAATGGTGCAAAAACCAGTGAGTTACGTTTACATCCTTTAGAGTGAAATGCAAAATAACCTGTCCAAAAACTGAAAAACGTTATTAATCGATCTTGTCTTTTCCCAACTTTTAATTGGACCCCCAAGACCGCGTAGTAGCTTTCTACATATACAAGATTTATTATGATTCCAGATTCCAGTTCGCAGGAGAGCTTCTGTAAAGTTTGGAAGGTAGAAGAGGAGGTACTGGCAGAAGTGAAGCTGTGAGAACGGGGCGAGAGTCGTAATTGGGTAGCTCCGTTGGTAGAGCATTTGCCCGCGAAAGGCAAAGGTCCTGCGTTCGAGTCTCGACCCGGCACACAGTTTTCATCTGCCAGGAAGTTTCAAGCTTTATTATAATGTTGTTGTGGTCTTCAGTCCTGAGACTGGTTTGATGCAGCTCTCCATGCTACTCTATCCTGTGCAAGCTTCTTCATCTTCCAGTACCTACTGCAAACTACATCCTTCTGAATATGTTTAGTGTATTCATCTCTTGGTCTCCCTCTACGATTTTTACCCTCCGCGCTGCCCTCCAATACTAAATTGGTGATCCCTTGATGCCTCAGAATATATTCTACAAACCGATCCCTTCTTCTAGTCAAGTTGTGCCACAAATTTCTCTTCTCTCCAATTCTATTCAATACCTCCTCATTAGTTATGTGATCTACCCATCTAATCTTCAGCATTCTTCTGTAACACCACATTTCGAAAACTTCTATTATCTTCTTGTTTAAACCATTTATCGTCCACATTCACTTCCATATATGGCTACACTCCATACAAATACTTTCAGAAACGACTTCCTGACACTTAAATCTATACTCGATGTTAACAAATTTCTCTTCTTCAGAAACGCTTTCCTTGCCATTGCCAGTATACATTTTATATCCTCTCTACTTCGACCATCATCAGTTATTTTGCTTCCCAAATAGCAGTTTCATTTACTACTTTAAGCCTTTCATTTCCTACCAATTTAATTCGACTACATTCCATTATCCTCATTCTGCTTCTGTTGGTGTTCATCTTATATCCTCCTTTCAAGACATTGTCCATTCCGTTCAGCTGCTCTTCCAAGTCCTTTGCTGTCTCTGACAGAATTACAATGTCATCGGCGAACCCCAAAGTTTTTATTTCTTCTCCATGGATTTTAATTCCTACTCCGAATTTTTCTTTTGTTTCCCTTACTGCTTGCTCAATATACAGATTGAATAACATTGGGGAGAGGCTACAACCCTGTCTCACTCCCTTCTCAACCACTGCTTCCCTTTGATGCCCCTCGACTCTTGTAACTGCCATCTGGCTTCTGCACAAATTGTAAATAGCCTTTCGCTCCCTGTATTTTACCCCTGCCACCTTTAGAGTTTGTAAGTGAGTATTCCAGTCAACGTTGTCAAAAGCTTTCTCTAAGTCTACAAATTCTAGAAACGTAGATTTGTCTTTCCTTAATCTATTTTCTAAGATAAGTCGTAGGGTCAGTATTGCCTCACATGTTCCAACATTTCTATGGAATCCAAACTGATCTTCCCCGAGGTCAGCTTCTACCAGTTTTTCCATACGTCTGCAAAGAATTCGTGTTAGTATTTTGCAGCTGTGGCTTATTAAACTGACAGTTCGGTAATTTTCACATCCGTCAACACCGGCCTTCTTTGGGATTGGAATTATTATATTCGTCTTGAAGTCTGAGGGTATTTCGCCTGTATCATACATCTTGCTCACTAGATGGTAGAGTTTTGTTAGGCCTGGCTCTCCCTAGGCTGTCAGTAGTTCTAATGGAATGTTGTATACTCCCGGGGACTTGTTTCGACTTAGGTCTTTCATTGCTCTGTCAAACTCTTCACGCAGTATCATATCTCCTATTTCATCTTCATCTACATTTTCTTCCATTTCCATAATATTGTCCTCAAGTACATCGCCCTTGTATAGACCCTCTATATATTCCTTCCACCTTTCTGCTTTCCCTTCTTTGCTTAGAACTGGGTTTCCATCTGAGCTCTTGATATTCATACAAGTGGTTATCTTTTCTCCAAAGGTCTCTTTAATTTTCCTGCAGGCAGTATCTATCTTACCCCTAGTGATATGCGCCCCTACGTCCTTACATTTGTCTTCTATCCAGCCCTGCTTAGCCATTTTGCACTTTCCGTCGAACTCATTTTTGAGACGTTTGTATTCCTTTTTGCCTGCTTCATTTACTGCATTTTTATATTTTCACCTTTCATCAATCAAATTCAATATATCTTCTGTTACCCAAGGATTTCTATTAGCCCTCGTCTTGTTACCTACTTGATCCTCTGCTACCTTTACTATTTCATCTCTCAAAGCTACCCATTCTTCTTCTAATGTGTTTGTTTCCCCCATTCTTGTCAATCGTTCCCTAATACTCTCCCTGAAGCTCTGTACAACCTCTGGTTCTGTTTCCCCCATTCTTGTCAATCGTTCCCTAATACTCTCCCTGAAGCTCTGTACAACCTCTGGTTCTTTCAGTTTATCCAGGTCCCATCTCCTCAAATTCCCACCTTTTTGCAGTTTCTTCAGTTTTGATCTACAGTTTATAACCAATAGATTGTGGTCACAGTCCACATCTGCCCCTGGAAATGTCTTACAATTTAAAACCTGGTTCCTAAATCTCTGTCTTACCATTATATAATCTATCTGAAACCTGTCAGTAGCTCCAGGCTTCTTCCATGTATACAACCTTCTTTCATGATTCTTGAACCAAGTGTTAGCTATGATTAAGTTATGCTCTGTGCAAAATTCTACCAGGCGGCTTCCTCTTTCATACCTTAACTTCATTCCATATTCACCTACTACGTTTCCTTCTCTCTCTTTTCCTACTCTCGAATTCCAGTCACCCATGACTATTAAATTTTCGTCTCCCTTCACTACCTGAATAATTTCTTTTATCTCATCATACACTTCATCAATTTCTTCATCATCTGTAGAGCTAGTTGGCATATAAACTTGTACTACTGTAGTAGGCGTGGGTTTCGTGTCTATCTTGGCCACAATAGTGCGCTCACTATGCTGTGTGTAGTAACTTATCCGCACTCCTATTTTTTTATTCATTATTAAACCTACTCCTGCATTTCCCCTATTTGATTTTGTATTTATAACCCTGTATTCACCTGACCAAAAGTCTTGTTCCTCCTGCCACCGAACTTCACTAATTCCTACTATATCTATCTTTAATCTATCCATTTCCCTTTTTAAATTTTCTAACATACCTGCCCGATTAAGGGATCCGACATTCCACGCTCCGATCCGTAGAACGTCAGTTTTCTTTCTTCTGATAACAACGTCCTCCTTAGTAGCCCCCGCCCGGAGATCCTAATGGGGGACTATTTTACCTCCGGAATATTTTACCCAAGAGGACGCCATCATCATTTAACCATACATTAAAGCTGCATGCCCGCGGAAAAAATCACGGCTGTAGTTTCCCCTTGCTTTCAGCTGTTCGCAGTACCAGCACAGCAAGGCCGTTTTGGTTAGTGTTACAAGGCCAGATCAGTCAATCATCCAGACTGTTGCACCTGTAACTACTGAAAAGGCTGCTGCCCCTCTTCAGGAACCACACGTTTGTCTGGCCTCTCAACAGAAACCCCTCTATTGTGGTTGCACCTACGGTACGTCTATCTGTATCGCTGAGGCACGCAAGCCTCCCCACCAACGGCAAGGTCCATGGTTCATGGGGAATTTGAATTACCGAATTGAAAAAAAATGGACTTGCTTTGTTCTTGCAACAATCTACTTTAATTATTGAATAAGATGTCAAAAATAAACAATTAACTTGAGAAACAACAATCATTAGCTCTTTACAGGTTACTAAATATTATTTTGAGTCTGATAATTACAAGAAAAGGATACCCCAATAGAAGTTGTTGATAAGAAGTTCACTGTGCTTCCCTTTCAGATGAACTGTGAGTAGCATCCGTACCATTTCGTTCACAGGCTACCTTATAATAAAATTCCACGTCTGAGGGCTGGCTGTCAAGCTTCGTGGCATCTTTATATTTCTCAGGTTCAACTGGTAGCGGCACTTTGTAAAGTTTTCAGGAAAAGTGAATGTAGCTGATGCTTTCTGAATGATACACAAGTTGTAATAATGATGCACTGCAACGAATTACGTACGTGTGTGCGGAGAAGTACCCACAGAATCTGTCTTTTGAAATGGTAAATTTCGTATTATGAACACTCTTAATGTAACACCGAGACAGGTTTTTTCGTTGGGACGAGAAGTTCAAAACTAGATCTTGTGTAATAGTAACCACAGTGAACTTGTTGGACATACTTCACATCCCAGAATCTGACTAGTATTCGCTGAAATGACAAAGCTTGTCCCAAACAGCCAACATCAAAAGTCCATTCGCTACGTTACCCTGAATTGGTCCCATGGTCATTTTCGCACCGCACAGTCAAGCAATTTCCAAACTATGCATCGGTGGTAAAATCTGATTTTCGGCCGCAAGTAGACATTTCTGGTTACTGGACCGATGACTTCAATTTTATTTAATATTATAAATAGTCAGACTTGACGTTTGCTTATGGAGGGCACCACGAGTATACATCATGGGGCCGTGGAGCCGCGGGACTCCCCACTGAACAGCCCTGCACCAGATATTACTCCGGGGACTGTGTGTAGGTGGCTCTCCATACAGGCTGACGTACTGCGGCCTGCGTCTCAGGAAAATTCCTGTTCAGTCGCAGACCTGGTTAGGTACCCTGTGCGGACGTATTTTGCTTAGAACGCGTCGATGATATACTCGGTCAAATACCTCTCTGTCGAATAATGAATTAAAATGGTCCGCCATGTTCCAAGAACACAATTCTAGTTATATTCCTCAACATGTTTCGTCACGAACGTGGCATCTGTAGCGAAACATGTTTGTCAAATATTCGGGATGGTTCCTTGATGATGTTACAAACTTCCAGGTTTGATGGAGTGGGGTAAATGTATAAATTTGTCGTAAGAGACAAAAGTCCGGAAGCGACCGAAACAAAAGCTATAGGTGGACCTTTTCTGCTGCAAGCTCTTTGCTTTTCCTATTTTGGGAGGAGGTAGTTTGGATAAAAACAAGGAAAAAATGTCGAGTAAACATAAGCATACCTTAAGTGCTATGAGTACTTGTTCATCATTGATATTGTGATAAACGTCTCTTCTATGGAACAAGTTCTCATAGGTCTTAAGGTATGCGCTTTAGAGCCCATGTTTACTCGGCATATTTTTCATGTCTTGGTCTCTTCCATCTACGCCCAAAATATGAAAAGCAAAGATGTTGCAGTAGAAGACGTCCACTGTCAGGCGTATCAGAAAGATTTTCATTTGCGGTATTCAACTCGGTCGTTTGTGGACCAGGGTTCCTTACCTCAGATTGTTGTATTTATCCCTCCCCATCATCCCTGTAAGCTTTTGACGTCATCACGGAATCACCTTGTAACTAAAACTGTGTTCATATAACAGGGCGCAACATTTCAGTTCATTATTATTTCCTGCAAGCATGGGTACAGAGCATGGGTTTCATTCTGATAATCCTTCTATTTCTGTCTCTATTTGTTTCCTTCAATCTGTCTGTCTGTCTGTCTCTCTCTCCCTCCCTCTCTCTCTCCTCTTCTGTCATGCTCTCCCTCTTTTCTGTTTACTCCTTATTCGACCTCGTTTTCCTCTTTCCCTCTTCCTCTCTCCCTTCTTCTGCCTCTGTCTGTCTGCATGTCTCTCTCTGTCTTCTTCAGTCTCCCCCTCCCCCTTTTCCTGAATATATCTTTCTTCTTTCTTCCCCATTTCTCTTTCTTCCTCTCACTCCCTCTTTCTTGCTCCATCTCTCTCTCCCTTACTACCTGTATTTCTCTACTTTTCATCTCCACCCTCTTATTTCCTCTCCCTTTCTCTCTCAGACTCCCTCCCTGTCCCTCCTCCTCACTATCTCTATTTCTAAACCTTAAACATGGCTGCAAAACAGCAACTGTGTAGACCTGAAGAGGCTGAAAAATCAGCCAACCATTTGCAAATAAAGGTTTATTAGCACTTGACCTATGTTTCTCTACTTGTAACAAGGCCGATGCCTTCTGAAGAAGATATTTTTACAAATTTCGAAACCTAGGACAATGGCTAATAAACCTTTGTTTGCAACTGGTTGGCTGATTTTTCAGCCTATTTACCACTGTTTCTTTCCTTTTCATTTCCCTTTCTTCCTATCTCTGTTAGTCTCCATTCACTCTTTCTCCTCTCTCTCTCTCTCCCTCTCTCTCTAACTCTCTCTCTCTCTCTCTCTCACTCACTCACTCTGTCTCTCTCTCTCTCTGTCTCTCTCTTTCTTGCTCCATCTCTCTCTCCATTACTATCTCTATTTCTCTACTTTTTCTCTCCACCCTCTTATTTCCTCTCCCTTTCTCTGTCTCCCTTCCTGCCCTTACTATCTCTATTTTACATCTCCCATTCTCTCTCTCTCTCTCTCTCTCTCTGTTACTCTTCCTCCCTTCCCCAAACTCTTTCTCTCCCCCCCCCTCACTCTCTCTCTCTCTCTCACTCACTCTGTCTCTCTCTCACTCTGTCTCTCTCTCTCCTCTTCTGTCTTCTGTCATTCTCTCCCTCTTTTCTCTTTACATCTCTGTCTTTCTCTCCCTCACTCTCTTTTTTCTCTCTTCCTCTTCCTGCCTCCCTTCCTCTACCAGTCTCTGTCTTTCTCAGTCTTTTTCAGTCTTCTCCCTCTCCTTCTTCCTTAATATATTTTTCTTCTTTCTTCTTCATTAACCGCAAGACCGCTACGGTCGCAGGTTCGAATCCTGCCTCGGGCATGGATGTTTGTGATGTCCTTAGGTTAGTTAGGTTTAACTAGTTCTAAGTTCTAGGGGACTAATGACCTCAGCAGTTGAGTCCCATAGTGCTCAGAGCCATTTGAACCAGCCATCTTCTTCATTACTCTTTCTTCCTCTTTCTCTCTCTTTCTTGCTCCCTCTCCCTTACTGCCTCTATTTCTCTACTTCTCCTCTCCACCCTCTTATTTCCTCTCCCTCCCACTCTCTCTCTCTCTGTCTCTCTCCCTACCCCTCTTCCTTACTACCTCTATTCCTCTACTTTACATCTATTTTTCCGTTAGTTTCCCTCGCTCCCACCTCTCTCTTCCTCTTCCTCTCTCTCTCGCCCTATATCTCGTTGTCATTGCGTCTTTCTCAATCCCCGTTCCTCTGGCGTAAACGCTACGACGCTGTCACTCTATTGGGATGCCTCAATTGGCATTGTCTCGCAGCAGTAGGATTATTAGACCGCAGCAGCTCGGCCGGCATCGAGTTGTTACGTTACGGTGAGTTGACTTTCTGTGAACGTGTGAGATAGCACGGCCGCTGTTCCGCGAAGACATAAACGTTCGAGGGACGGCGGTGCGGGTATGGGTGCGGGTGTGGGAAACTGCGTGATTGTATTGTATTGTATTGTGCCCGCAAGCACCCACTATTAAACCGCCGTAATGTTCCGCGTGCCGCGACCTCAAATAAACGCGCTGATAACCCCGCATCACACGCCGCGTGTACAGCCTCTGTGTACGGGCCATCTCTTCACAGCTGTCTGATTCTCACTCTGCAGTACTTGCTGTCAACTACCTCACCACCATGTGGTTACTATTTTCTCGCATACTGGTCGCTTCGGAGTTAGTGGGGGAGGTCCTGGAGTTTGAAGTTTTCCAAATCGAATCTTTCACTCTACAGCGGGTTGTGTTCTGATATGAAACTTCCAGGCAGATCAACACTGTATAGTGGACCAGGACTCGAACCCGGTACCTTTCCTTTCGCGGGCAAATGCTCCACCAACTGAGCTACTCGAGCACGACTCAGAACCCGTCTTGAGACCTTTACTTCCTATTCTCGAAAGTGAAGTTTCAAATCAACCCACACTCTGCGGCAGAGTGAAAATTCATTCCGGAAACCATTCCTCAGGATGTGGTCAAATGGTTCAAATGGCTCTAAGCACTATGGGACTTAACATCCGAGGTCATCAGTCCCCTAGACTTAAAACTACTTAAACCTAACTAACCTAAGGACATCACACACATCCATGCCCGAGGCAGCATTCGAACCTGCGGCTATAGCAGCAGCGCGGTTCCGTACTGAAGGTCCTAGAACCTCTCGGCCACATAGGCCGGCGATGTGGTCAAGCCAGTTCTCCGCAGTACCTCTTCTTCCAGGAGCGTTCGTGCCGCAAGATATGCGGCAGCGCTTCTGTGCAGTCTGGAAGGCGGAAGTGAAGCTGTGAGGGCAATCTGGTCTAGGGATGGCGGTTATCGCTGAAACAACCGGTTTTCCTTGATATCTTTTTTTTCACGCCAGTTTAACCTGAGTGATAAAACCGCTCAATATAAATGGTTTATGAAATAACTGATTGTCGGTTTTTGTTCCTATTACTTCTTGTAATAAGCGAAAAAATCGAACAAAAACTGAAGAAAAATTTGACTCCCTCAGTTTAGAAATATACAGAATCAAATATTAAATTAAATAAGCAATAAAAGAAAATTCATCCGTCCACAGTTCACACATAAGGTGAGAATGTGGGTCACACGGGAGGCGTGCACGAGATACTTCCTGCAGTCGCACTATCCTCTGTGCCCTAGGTGGCTCAGATGGATAGAGTATCTGCCATGTAAGCCGGAGATCCCGGTTTCGAGTCCCAGTCGGGGCACACATTTTCACATGTCCCCGTTGATATATATCAACGCCCGTCAGTAGCTGAAGGTACTAATATATAGTTCTAAGTAGTGATAGAAGGTACCTTCCACATTACGCCGTGTGGTGGCTTGCGGAGTGTCTATATAGACTGAGGTGCAGGCCCAACAGCAGTATATATAAAATTGTAACAAATAGCATACAACAGTTGTGCTTCCTAAGCAGACAAAAAAAAACTGAGTGTCTTTGAGAGTGTTTCCTGCAGCGTTTAGATACGAGGACTCGAGGCGACTCACTCGTAATGCGAGATTGTGAGTAGGCGTAAAAACGGCCGTTAAAGTATTGTACGGGTAATTCTACGGCCAAGTGCGGGCAACACGACTCCAATTTCGACGTTGCTAGCCGCCGGCCGGATCACGTGTGGCAGTAATCTCTGACCTTCCGAAAATTCGCAGAATATCGAGTACGGACTTCACTACACACTCGGTGAAATCACTGCTGTTTTACGCCGTTATAAAGTGGAAAATTCATTTCCTGCCATTCGTACCTTGTCTCGAAGAACTCTGTTCAAGATCCACTTCCACCACGTATCTTTCTATGTAGATCTCAAATGGTATTAATACGAGCCCCCATTAATACTGTAGAACTCCAAATCCACAACTACTGTGGATAGCTTACATCACCAGTCAAAAGAAGTGAAGCACCCAGATGCGAACGAGCAAACGAAATGAAACTTCACGAGTTGAGAATGCGTTGTTCTTGTGGTCTTCAGTCCTGAGACTGGTTTGATGCAGCTCTCCATGCTACTCTATCCTGTGCAAGCTTCTTCATCTCCCATACCATCTTTCTGAGTTTGCTTAGTGTATTCATCTCTTGGTCTCCCTCTACGATTTTTACCCTCCACGCTGCCCTCCAATACTAAACTGGTTATCCCTTGATGCCTCAGAACATGTCCTACCAACCGATCCCTTGTTCTAGTCAACTTGTGCCACAAACTCCACTTTTCCCCAATTCTATTCAATACCTACTCATTAGTTATGTGATCTACCCATCTAATCTTCAGTATTCTTCTGTAGCACCACATTTCGAAAGCTTATATCCTCCGCTTGTCTAAACTATTTATCGTCCACGTTTCGTCCTCACTATTTATCGTCCATACAAATACTTTCAGAAACGACTTCCTGACACTTAATCTATACTCGATGTTAACAAATTTCTCTTCTTCAGAAACGCTTTCCTTGCCATTGCCAGTCTACTTTTTATATCCTCTCTACTTCGCCCATCATCAGTTATTTTGCTCTCCAAATAGCAAAACTCCTTTACTACTTTAAGTGTCTCATTTCCTAATCTAATTCCCTCAGCATCACCCGAGTTAACTCCACTACATTCCATTATCCTTGTTTTGGTTTTGCTGATGTTCATCTTATATCCTCCTTTCAAGGCGCTGTCCATTCCGTTCAACTACTCTTCCAAGTCCTTTGCTGTCTCTGACAGCATTACAATGTCATCGGCGAACCTTAAGGTTTTCATTTCTCCTCCATGGATCTTAATACCTACTCAGAATTTTTCTTTTGTTTCCTCTCCTGATAACGACGTCCTCTTGAGTAGTCCCCGCCCGGAGATTTGAATGGGGGACTATTTTACCGCCGGAATATTTTACCCAAGAGGACGCCATCATCATTTAACCATACAGTAAAGCAGCATGCCCTCGAGAAAAATTACGGCTGTGGTTTCCTCTTGCTTTCAGCCGTTCGCAGTACCAGCACAGCAAGGCCGTTTTGGTTTGTGTTACAAGGCCAGATCAGTCAATCATCCAGACTGTTGCCCCTGCAACTATTGAAAAGCCTGCTGCCCCTCTTCAGGAACCACACGTTTGTCTGGCGTCTCAACAGATACCCCTCCGTTGTGGTTGCACCTACGGTACGGCTATCTGTATCGCTGAGGCACGCAAGCCTCCCCACCAATGGCAAGGTCCATGGTTCATGGGGGGAGGATTGAGAATGTATGTGTTGTTATTTCGGTGATCGCAAAATCGAGTCAAATTTTCAAAGAACTGTATCAGCCGACTTTTCAGCAAGACGTTGCGCGCCCTGTGGCCTGGATGCACACACCGATTCGGTTGGGAAGTGTGATTTAAGGCCGTTGCATCCCCTCCCTCCCTCACCTCCGTGAAGATACCTGGGGCACAACTGTTTTGACTGGTCGTCCATATCCTGAATACTGGCACTGGGAACCGAGCGAGGTGGCGCGGTGGTCAGCACACTGGACTCCCATTCGGGAGGACGACGATTCAATTCCGCGTCCGGCCATCCTGATTTAGGTTCTCCGTGATTTCCCTAAATCGCTCCAGGCAAATGCACGGACGGTTCCTTTGAAAGGGCACGGCCGACTTCTTCCCCGCCCCTCCCTAATCCGATGAGACCGATGACCTCGCTGTATGGTCTCCTCCTCCAAACAACCCAACCCAACCAACTGACACTGGGGTGAAGTTGATGTCCCAGCTTGTCCCACACTTGTCCTAGAGGAGGCAGATCTGGGGATCACGCTGGCCCCAGGAGTACCTCAGCACTATGCTCCCAGTTCGTAGAGGCATGTTCCATATGCAGACTGGCATTGTCCTGTTGAAAAATGGCACCACGGTAATGTAAGAAGGGAGGTAAAACGTGAGGACGCAGAAAGTCAATGTCGTAACGCTGATGCCATCGGAGATCCCGCAGTGATTACCAGCTGTGACCTGAAGGTATACTCAATGGCTCGCCACACGATGACACCAGTAGTAACACTGCTGTGGCTCAGAAAAATGTTGGAATATTGGTACCTCTCCCCAGCTCACCGAAATACTCGCCTAGAATATTCGTCCGGGTTAGCGCAAACCACGATTCATTGACGAAAACAGTATGATACTATTGTTTTGTAGTCCGTCGCAGGTTCGAATCCTCCCTCGGGCATGGATGTGTGTGATGTCCTTAGGTTAGTTAGGTTTAAGTAGTTCTAAGTTCTAGGGGACTAATGACCACAGATGTTAAGTCCCATAGTGCTCAGAGCCATTTTTTGTAGTGCACGGTTCCGGTCACAGCGCCACTCCAAACACTGCCATTTGCGTTGTTGTGTCAACGGCAGCCTACGCATGGAACGGTAAATCTCTTAACTAGGTGTTGCTAGTCTCGGACAAATAGGTTTAATTGTGGAAGTGTAGATTGAAAAACTAAAAAAAAAGGTGCTAAGTTACGAGGGGAGTCAAAAAGTAAAGGGACTTTTTAGAATTGGAATATTTATTCTAACGACAGAAAGCCGAGACATACATTGCTTTTCTAAATAACCTTCCCGCGCATCAATGCACTTTGTCCAACGTTTTCATTCCGTCGGTGAAAAAGATTTTCGGTTGCACTTGTAACCAATTTAACACCGCATCAGTGACTTCCGCATAGGCTGAAAATCTTCTTCCACGAGCGCTTCCTTCACTGGCCTAAACATATGGAAATCGCCTGGAGCCAGATCTGGACTCTATGGCGGGTGTTCCAGCAGTTCGAACCCCAGCTCCTTTATTGTTACGGCCGTCCGGTGGCAGAATGATGCTGAGCATTATCTCGCTGAGGATGACACCTTTTCGGAGTTCTCCGCGACTTTTGGATCTGATTGCAGATTCGAATTTAATTCGCAACTCAGCACAATAGTTCTCACTGTTCACAGTTTCGCCTCTAGGGGTGAAATGAACGGACACCACATCTTCCACGTCCCAGAATAGTGTTAGCACAATCTTACTAGCTGATGGTTGACGTGTATATCTCTTAACTTCTAGTGGCGATGGGTATTTTCAAACTTTCCGGTCCCTGATGATGCACCCACGTTTCATCTACAGTAACGATTTGCTGAAACTATCCATCTCTCTCTCTCGATGATGATGATGATGAGCCAAATGTTTACGAGAGATGTCCACTCATTGTTCCTTATGCTGCGCTGACAATTCTTCCGGTACCCATATTACAAACACTTTCCCAAAATTTTGCCTGTCTTGAAAGATGAAAAAAGTCACGTAGTAGCAACCGGCCGAGACACAAGCAGCTACAGGGAAGTAACCGATTTTGTGACATTTTACTGGTTCCTAACCAGGAGCGAATTGTATAGTTTCATCTGAGTGTTTCGCTAGTTTAGTTTCTTGAGTTTCTGCGTGTTAATTTAATATTTAATAGACACAGTTCTTGCATTTTCGTTTGCGTCCGAAAGTAAACCGATTTTGCGATACATTACAAGTTCCTAATCCGGAGCGAATTATTCATTTTCACCTGAGTGCTTTGATAGTTCGATTTTTGAATCTGTGTGTGTTAATATAATGTAATGGACACAGTTCTTGCGTTTTCGTTCGCGTCTACAGTAGCGTTACGTAGCGCATGTCGATTGCCCTTGATTGTCTGTGTAGTGTAGTTTTCCGTAGTCTTTAAATGGATAGGGACTATGATGGCTGTATGCAGATGCGCTCTCAGCTCCAGGCTGTGATGGCTTCGGTTACACAGCTTAAAGCTGAAGTGGATGGGTATCACTGTTGTGGGCCAGTCGTGCAGATCCAACGGACGGGCAGCACCTCCAAGTCCTCCGATCGGTTCTCACTTGTGGCGAGCACAGTTACTGCTCGCACTGAGGCTGACCCCTCACCTGTGGTCGAGTGGGAGGTCGCCCCCAGGCGAAGGAGGCTGCAAAAGACTTCCCAGGTGGCCGCACGTAAGGCCTCCCCGGTTTGTCTGACAAGCAGGTTCCAGGTGCTGTCTGTGGCTGACACTGTCGCTGAGCCGGATGCTGTCGCCTGTCCTGTTTCAGAGGAAACCACTCAGCCAGCAAGATCCGGGCAATCACAGAGGGTGGGATTATTGGTAGTTGGGAGTTCCAACGTTAGGCGCATTATGGGGCCCCTTAGGGACTTGGCTTACAAGAAGGGAAAGAAAACCAATGTGCCCTCCGTTTGCATACCAGGTGGAGTCATCCCAGACGTGGAACGAGTCCTCCCGGATGTCATGAAGAGCACAGGGTGCAGCTAACTGCAAGTGGTTGCTCACGTCGGTACCAATGATGTGTGTCACTTTGGATCAGAAGAGATTCTCTCTGGTTTCGAGCGGCTAACAGAAGTGGTAAAGGCTGCCAGCCTTGCTTGCAAGATGAAAGCAGAGCTGACCATTTGAAGCATAGTCGACAGGATCGATTGAGAACCTATGGTACAGAGCCGAGTAGAGGCTCAGACGGTTCTGCGACCGTGTAGGCTGCAGATTCCTCGACTTGCGCAAAAGGGTGATTTGGGTTTCGGGTTCCGCTGAATAGATCAGGTGTCCACTACACGCAGGAGGCGGCTACAAGGGTAGCAGGGGCTGTGTGGCGTGGACTGAGCGGTTTTTTAAGTTAGAGGGTCTCGGGGAAACACAAGAAGGGCTTCAGCCACAAAAAGTGCAGGCCGAACACAGGAAGAACATAGATACATGAACCATCGGTACAACAGTTGTGAATTGTCGTAGTTGTGTTAGGAAAGTACCAGAGCTACAAGCGCTAACAGAAATCATCTAACGGTGTTCCGAAAGGATAGGCTAAACGCAGTTGGTGGTGGGGTGTTTTTTGCTGATAGAAGTAGTTTATCTTGTAGCGAAATTGAAGCAGATAGTTCCTACGAATTAGTATGGGCGGAGGTCATTCTTGGCAACGGGAACAAAATAATAATTGGATCCTTTTACCGACCTCCCAACTCAAATAACTCAATTGTTGAAAGGTTGAAAGAAAACTTGAATTTAATCTCAAACACGTACCCGACTCATACAATTATAGTTGGTGGTGACTTTAATTTATCCTAAGATACGCATGGAACATCAACCGAAATTGTGTTAAGCGCATTCTCTGAAAATTAATTCGAGCAGTTAGTTCACGCGCCCACGCAAGTAGTAAACGGTTGCGAAAACACACGTGACCTCTTAGCAATAAATAATCCTGAGCTAATAACGAGCATCTGGACGGATATATAGGGAGTAGTGATCACAAGGTTGTCATAGTGAGATTGAACATCGTAACCCCCAAATCCTCCAAAAATAAACGAAAAATGTACCTACTCAATAAAGCAGATAAAAATTCAAGTGACGACTGCCTGAGAGAAAATTTCCACTGCTTCCAAATTAACAATTTAAGTGTAGACCAGATGTGGCTTGAATTCAACGAAATAGTATCGATAGTAGTTGAGAGATTTATACCAAAAAAATTAGCAAAAGACGGAGCTGATCCCCCTTGATACACGAAACTGGTCAGAATACTGTTGGAGAAACAACGAAACAAACATGTCAAATTTAAACAAACGCAGAGTCTCCAAGATTGGCGATCTTTTACAGAAGCTCGAAATTTAGTGCGGACTTCAATGCGAGACGCTTGTAATAGTTTCCACAGTGAAACATTGTCTCGAAACCTGTCAGACAATCCGAAGAGATTCTGAAAGTATTGTAACGGCAAACCACAGTTAGTGCCTTGTCTGCACGATAGCAAAGGAAATATTATCGACGACAGTGCTGCAAAAGCAGAGTTACTAAACCACCAAAGAAGATGAAGTAAATATTCCAGAATTCGAATCAAGAACAGCTGCCACCATGAGTAACGTAGAAGTAGATATACTGTGAGTGGTGAAGCAACTTTAATCACATAATAAAAGCAAATCTTCTGGTCCAGACTGTATACCAAATAGGTTCCTTTCAGCATACGCTGATGCAATAGCTCCATACTTAACAGTCATATACAAACGCTCGCTCGATGAAAGATCCGTGCCCAAAGACTAGAAAGTTGCACAGGTCACACCAATATTCAAGAAAGGTAGTAGGAGTAATCCACTAAATTACAGGCCCTTATCGCTAACGTCGATATGCAGCGCGATTTTGAAACATATATTGTGTTCGAACATTATGAATTACCTCGAAGAAAACGCACAATTGACACACAGTCAACATGGGTTTAGAAAACGTCGTTCCTGTGAAACACGACTAGCTCTTTATTCACATGAAGTGTTGAGTGCTATTGACAACGGATTTCAGATCGATTACGTATTTCTGGATTTCCAGAAGGCTTTTGACATTGTACACACAAGCGGCTCGTAGTGAAATTGCGTGCTTATGGAATATCGTCTCAGTTATGTGACTGGATCTGTGATTTCTTGTCAGAGAGGTCATTGACGGAAAGTCATCGAGTAAAACAGAAGTGATTTCTGGCATTCCCCAAGGTACTATTATAGGCCCTCTGCTGTTACTTATCTATGTAAACGATTTGGGAGACACACTGAGCAGCCGTCTTAGGTCGTTTGCAGATGATGCTGATGTTTATCGCCTAGTTAAGTCGTCAGAAGTTCAAAACAAACTGCAAAACGTTTTAGAAAAGATATCCGAGTAGTGCGAAAATTGGTAATCAAACCTAAATAACGAAAAGTGTGAGGTCATCCACGTGAGTGCTAGAAGGAATCAATTAAAGTTCGGTTACACGATAAATCAGTCTAATCTAAAGGTCGCAATTCAACTAAACACCTAGGCATTACAACTACGAATAATTTAAGTTGGGAAGGACATAAACAAATGGTTGAAAGGAAGGTAAACTAAAGACTGAGCTCTATTGGTAGAACACTTAGAAAATGTAACAGATCTACTAAAGGGACTGCCTACACTACATCTGCCCGTCCTGTAGTGGAGTGGTGCTGCACGGTCTGTGGTTCTTACCAATCAGGATTAACGAAGTACATCGAGAAAGTTCAAAGAAGAGCAGCACGTTTTGTATTATCGCAAAATAGGGGTGAAATGACACTGGATTTGGGGTGGACATGATTAAAACAAAGGCACTTTTCGTTACGGCGGAACCTTCTCGAGAAATTTCAATCACCAACTTTCTCCTCCAAATGCGAAATTATTTTGTTGACGCCGACCTACAAAGGAGAAACGATCGTCACAATAAAATAAGGGAAAACAGAGCTCGCGCGGAAAGATAAAGGTGTTCGTTTTTTTTCGTGAGTTGTTCGAGATTGAAATAACAGTACTACTGTGAAGGTGGTTCGAGGAACCCTCTGTCAGGCACCTAAGTGTGATTTGCAGAGTAACTGTGTAGATGTGGATGAACCGTGACTGATATGTAAAGTATTGGCGATTTCGTCTAATGTGATTCGTCTGTTTTCCATCACCATAACCTCAGTGACTTTCACATTGTCCTCAGTTGTGACGCCGATGGCTGCCCGATCTCTCCTCGTCACATAGAGAAGGTCATCCCTGTCTGAAGCGCTCTACGCATTCCCGATAAACAGCTGTTACAATACAGCGCTTGCATTCGACGAATATTCCCGGCGGGGTCAGGGATTTTCTCTGCCTCGTGATGACTGGGTGTTGTGTGATGTCCTTAGGTTAGTTAGGTTTAAGTAGTTCTAAGTTCTAGGGGACTGATGACCATAGATGTTAAGTCCAATAGTGCTCAGAGCCATTTGAACCATTCGACGAATAATTTGCTCAGATTTAACATCTTCCGCAAACAAACAGCGAATCACTGCCCTCATTTCTTCCTTGGTGCAGATCGACACAGGAGGTGTCATGTTTCACGGTCAGCTACTAACGCGGGATTAAGAATGCCACGTGTACAGAACTGTTGCAGATGAGAATAATTCAGCCCTGGATACTAATAGTGTTACCCAGCCCTACGGCAAGAAATTGCAGAAGCCCCTTTTTTCTTTGACTTCCCCTCGTATATAGGGTGTTCCATTGATCGTTACCGGGCAAATATCTCACGAAACAAGCGTCAAACGAAAAAACTACAAAGAACGAAACTTGTCTAGCTTGAAGGGGGAAACCAGATGGCGGTATGGTTGGCCCGCTAGATGGCGCTGCGGTAGGTCAAAAGGATATCAACTGCATTTTTTAAAATAGGAACCCCCATTTTTTATTACATATTCGTGTAGTACGTAAAGAAATATGAAAGGTTTAGTTGGACCACTTTTTTCGATTTGCGATAGATGGCGCTGTAAGAGTCACAAACATATGGCTCACAATTTTAGACGATTAGTTGGTAACAGGTAGGTTTTCTAAATTAAAATGCAGAACAAAGGTACGTTTGAACATTTTATTTCGGTTGTTCCAATGTGATACATGTACCTTTGTGAATTTATCATTTCTGAGAACGCATGCTGTTACAGCGTGATTACCTGTAAATACCACATTAATGCAATAAATGCTCAAAATTATGTGCGTCAACCTCAATGCATTTGGCAATACGTGTAACGACATTCCTCTCAACAGCGAGTAGTTCGCCTTCCGTAATGTTCGCTCATGCATTGACAATGCGCTGACGCATGTTGTCAGGCGTTGTCGGTGGATCACGATAGCAAATGTCCTTCAACTTTCCCCACAGAAAGAAATCCGGGGACGTCGGATCCGGTGAACGTGCGGGCTATGGAATGGTACTTCGACGAC
The DNA here is from genome assembly GCF_021461395.2 of Schistocerca americana. Lineage (NCBI taxonomy): Eukaryota > Metazoa > Arthropoda > Insecta > Orthoptera > Acrididae > Schistocerca > Schistocerca americana. The sequence continues at coordinate 171,448,394 of NC_060128.1, read as the reverse complement.
CAATCCACCTTTCATGAAATATACTACTCAATACCGCTTCTACCGCACGCGAGTTATGTGCCGGACATCCACCATGTTGGAAGTACATCGCCATTCTGTCATGCAGTGAAGCATCTTGTAGTAACATCGGTAGAACATTACGTAGGAAATCAGCATACATTCCACTATTTAGATTGCCATCGATAAAATGGGGGCCAATTATCCTTCCTCCCATAATGCCGCACCATACATTAACCCGCCAAGGTCGCTGATGTTCCACTTGTCGCAGCCATCGTGCATTTTCCGTTGCCCAATAGTGCATATTATGCCAGTTTACGTTACCGCTGTTGGTGAATGACGCTTCGTCGCTAAATAGAACGCGTGCAAAAAATCTGTCATCGTCCCGTAATTTCTCTTGTACCCAGTGGCAGAACTGTACACGACGTTCAAAGTCGTCGCCATGCAATTCCTGGTGCATAGAAATATGGTACAGGTATAATCGATGTTAATGTAGCATTCTCAACACCGACGTTTTTGAGATTCCCGAGTCTCGCGCAATTTGTCTGCTACTGATGTGCGGGTTAGCCGCGACAGCAGCTAAAACACCTACTTGGGCATCGTCATTTGTTGCAGGTCGTGGTTGACATTTCACATGTGGCTCAACACTTCCTGTTTTCTTAAATAACGTAACTATCCGGTGAACGGTCCGGATACTTAGATGGTGTCGTCCAGGATACCGAGCAGCATACATAGCACACCCCCGTTGGCCATTTTTATCACAATGGTCATACATCAATAAGATATCGAACTTTTGCGCAATTGGTAAACGGTCCATTTTAACACGGCTAATGTATCACGAAGCAAATACCCTCCGCACTGGCGGAATGTCACGTCATACCACGTACTTATACGTTTGTGACCTTTACAGCGCCATCTATCACAAAGCGAAAAAAGTGGCCCAACTAAAACATTCACATTTCTTTACGTACTACAAGAATATGTAATAAAAAATGGGGGTTCCTATTTATAAAAAAAAACAGTTGTTATCCGTTAGACCTATGGCAGCGCCATCTAGTGGGCCAACAATAGCGCCATCTTGTTTCCCCCTTCAAGCTAGACGAGTTTCGTTCTTTGTAGTTTTTTCGTTTGATGCTTATTTCGTAAGATATTTGGCCCGGTCAATATCAATGTAAAATCAATACATAAACTAACGTGTGGGACAAGCCTGATGCTTTACAGCACATTTTTATATTTGGCTTCAGTTTAGTTGGATTTAACCGTGATTCTGTTTTTTCGACGATCTCTTATCTGGTTTAAAAATAAATAAAATAAAACAAAATAAGACTTTGGACAGACTAGAGGTACTGGAAAGAAGGTTTATTAGAAAAATAATGGGTGCAATAATAACTGCAGATTGTTGGAAAATAAGAAGCAATGAGGAGATGTACAAAAATGTAGAGAAAATATCTGAGGTTATGGCCAAACAAAGATTAATCTTGAAACATCCCCTTAGAAAAATTTATATTTTACTGTGCTGGAAAACCTCTTACGTCATTTGATTTTCAAACAGGTGAGCAAAACTGAACGTACTCAGACATTTCGCTCTTTACCTATTCTGATCAACACTAAACTGACACACAGTATTTTTAGCGAATAACCTATACCTTTCATGAATCACTTACCTCACAACAATCTTCGTTACTCGAACTACTGCAATACAGCTAGCGCCAATACTGCCAGCTAAATAAAAGATTCAAACTACTGAAGGCGCTAACTACTGATAGGCATAGTTAGCAAATGAAAGATTTTGATAGAGAACAAACGATGTATTTACCTAAGTAGTGTTCAAAAGTCATAATATATATATCAGTTCATGACATCCAGTCTTACAAATTTACTCTCTCTGATGGACACACGTCCAGATCATCCGCTCTCAAAACTCCGCCATCTCACTCCCCACATCCACCACTGCTGGCGGCTCACCTCCAACTGCGCAACGCTACACGCTGTTCACATCCAACTGCCCAACACTACAATAGCAAATATTGCAACAATGCCGACCAGCCACAGACTGCACACAGCACAGTCAGTAATTTTCATACAGAGATCTACGTGGCGTTACCAACATAAAATCCTAAACAGCCTACTTACAAACTTTCTCGGACACTTCTACCAAATGGATGGAAATAGACTAACAAAACAAAACAAAGTAAAACTTCAGACAAACAACTGGGAGAATATCACGATGGTTTTCGAAAGGGAAGATCCTGTGCAGAACAAATTTTTAACTTAAAGTCAGTAATTCGCCATAGAATGTTAACCAGCAAACCAATAAGACGCCTCGGACCGCGCGGGCAATTCACATTAGCCTCCATGGTACTTAGCTACACTCTGTTGACAAGGAGATGAATGCAGGCTCTGTAGTTCTGCATCGGCAGAAGTTGATAGTAGTCGGTCGTCTTCTGTTCGCTAATGTTTAGTGTCCGCTATTAGGCCATTGCCAAACTGTTCTGCGCTCATAGGCAGTACACGGCGCCTGATACACGCCGCGCTCGGGGACCACAGCACAGCTACGATCCCTGAAAATGCGATTATAACAGTCCGAAACCGGTCGTGTGACAATAAAATAACTTACAACTGAAGCCGTATTTTCAACCTCTGCTAAAATTCTCAGTTGTTACACTACTATAATTATTTTTTTGTCTTGAGATTTTTTCTGTCAGTGTACATTATAATATTGCAGAGGATTAACGTATGTCAATTGGTTTATTAGACGTTTGATTGGGTGGATTATGACAGGAAAGTGGACAGTATGAGAATGAGATGTGGCATGAGCCCCCTCTCATATTTCTATCTTACTCTGAGTAATTCGATTTTCCTCTCTAATAGCATGCGGTGAAAAGTTGCTATTCTTTCATGCGCGGACTTCCCACGCAACGTCTCTCGTCACCCGGGTGGACCGGTGACAGGCGGGTTCTGCTGATCTTGAAAGGGTTAAGCCGAAAGGGTGTGAGGGAGTCGAGTGTATGCTTTCCAGACGCCGACATTGTCATAACAGCGGGGGCGACACGCCCACAGGGGCCTGACGGAGCAGCTGGGCTAGGGATTCCCTTACTTCACAGAAACTTAGTGAAAACACTTTCTGGCGGGCTACCAGCGAGGCGTGGGAATGACTTGTGTTCCCAGGCAGTCCTGGCGGGCAAATTCCCGCGTTTTCTGCAAAATCATAACTGTGATTGGCTTGCTCAGGGGATAGCTCCGTGACGTAGCAAAATCGGCGCAGAAATTGGCAGCAAGTATCTCCATTGGTAGAATAGTAGTGCGTCAGCAATAGAGTGGAATTTTCCGCCGGTTTTCCAGTTCTGATTGGAACGTTTAACCACGGCCACTGTCGTGGGGGTGGGAATGTTCTGTGTTCGGCTTGTACGGGTGCCTTTCAGTCGGAGTAGGTTACAAGACTGAGCTCTCGGTGCTCTGGACAGCCTGCCTTCCATTGGCTGTCTAATACACTTTCATTTAATTGTAACTGTTTGACGAAGTTGCTGAAGTTTCTACTTCAGTGTAACTTTCCGAGTACAGTTGGCAATTGAGCGTTCTGCGTACAAGCGGCCTACGTTGTCCGTCTTGAGCAGTTTTGGTTAAAGTTGACTGTATCGGGGTTACTGTGTGACTTCGCTTGTTAAAATCAATCACTGTACCGTCAGTGATTGTGTGGCGAGCCTTCTTCGTCTACCTCAGGGGAGCATTTGTATTTAGGGAAGTGTTTAGTCTGGAACAACCAGACCAGGATAATTTGTTCCGGGCTATACTCATGACATTATCATCATCACGATTGAACGTCGAAGCAACCAGCCGTCGCTTCTGGTACGCCAGATCGTGTACTTGCAGTTAAGAAGACAGCTTGGTAATGTATGTCCGCAGCACCGGCAGATTAGGGAATTTTGCTCTGTGATAATCAAAGCTCAGCAGAGCGCGCCTGTTCCCGTCTTTTCTTACGTGATTCTGTCTTGGGTGTTCGTTGTCTGAGTTCTCACTACTTTAACAGCAATTAATGTTGGGTTGGCTGGGCGTTTCTCTTAAGATTTGAGTTGCAAGGAATTAGCTCCACATACCACTTGGTCATAAACGTCACACGCTAGTTTACGGACAACTTCTCCTTCACAGCATTTATTTGAGTATTCAATTTGACGTGTGTGGCGGGGGGTGTAAATGTTTCATGTGTTGTGTTTATTATTTTGAGTGTAGTGATAACAAATCAAATTGTTATTTTGGACAGAACTTTCATTCTGTAGATCGGTAGAGCAACCCTTTCATTTCTCACCACGTTGTTGTTGTTGTCTTCAGTCCTGAGACTGGTTTGATGCAGCTCTCCATGCTACTCTATTCTGTGGAAGCTTCTTCATCTCCCAGTACTTACTGCAACCTACATCCTTCTGAATCTGATTAGTGTATTCATCTCTTGGTATCCCTCTACGATTTTTACCCACCACGCTGCCCTCCAATGCTAAATTTGTGATCCCTTGATGCCTCAGAACATGTCCTACCAACTGGTAGGCACAAACTTCTCTTCTCCCCAATGCTATTCAATACCTCCTCATTAGTTACGTGATCTACCCATCTAATCTTCAGCATTCTTCTGTAGCACCACATTTCAAAAGCTTCTATTCTCTTCTTGTCCAAACTATTTATCGTCCATGTTTCACATCCATACATGGCTACACTCCATACAAATACTTTCAGAAACGACTTCCTGACACTTAAATCTATACTCGATGTTAACAAACTTCTTCAGAAACGCTTTCCTTGCCATTGCCAGTCTACATTTTATATCCTCTCTACTTCGACCATCATCAGTTATTTTGCTCCCCAAATAGCAAAACGCCTTTACTACTTTAAGTGTCTCATTTCCCTCAGCATCACCCGACTTAATTCGACTACATTCCATTATCCTCGTTTTGCTTTTGTTGATGTTCATCTTATATCCTCCTCACCACGTTAATGAAACTTATTTATGAAATTAATTTCTATCAAATTAAATTATTGCAGGTGCCAAACTCTTTTCTACTCCGCTTGCAGGGTCGATTAGAGTCAGTTCGCGTTTCTTCTTAATCCATATGCAACAGCAAAAGTCGGAGTTAGAAAAGGGGGGGCTTAGAGCATCATTTCCATGCGAAGATTCTAGAAGAATTTAGTGTTAAATACACTGCTAGCCCCGGCACCTCGCAAGAGGATGAACGAATTCCAGGCCTACTGTAGGTGGGCGTGTGGAATGCGGAGGAACGCGGCGTTGCGGCGAAAACTGCCGTACAGAGATTACCAGCGAAGTCTTTTTCCGAGAAGCGGTTTCGGCTGACGCAGGAATCGGCAGGGTTGGGAACAGAAGGCGGCGACCGCTTCCGGCCGGCGGTGGCGCTGCGTGAGGTGACCGGAATGTGGCGGAGCGAAGATAAGAGGCGGCTCTCCACACGCAGCGCAGCCCCAGCCCCCACGCACAACGCGTCCGCACGCTGCCTTCATGTCGCCGACGCAGGTCCCGCTAAAGCTCAAAGGGGCGCCGGCTCCTACAGGCTGCAGCACGCCTATGTGACCGCTCGCCAGCCATGCACCACTACAAACACTCACGAGGCAAAACACTATGACCACTTTCCCTTTCGGTGGAGGTATTTTCGTTTTGTCGTTGCAAGTACACAAAAAAAAGAATTTTTTTTTTTTTTCAGATGGTTCAAATGGCTCTGAGCACTAAGGGACTTAACTTCTGAGGTCATCAGTCCCCTAGAACTTAGAACTACTTAAACCTAACTAACCTAAGGACATCACACACATCCACGCCCATGTTGGTACTTTCGTGTGTCACTTCTTCCAGAGCAATTGATCGGTGCGCAGGGCAGAGGTTGGTTGCTCTTCAGTTTTCGATGTTCAGGTATTGGAGATTTTAATGCGTGATAGAGAGTGAAACATCAGTGTAACGAATGCGAAAGCTTCTACTTCCTTTTACCACTCTTAACGACTACATACACACATAATTTTTTATTCTATCTCTGTTGGTCCAGCATGGCCAGGGGACATCGACTGGTAAGTCCTTTTCAATGTCAATAAACTTCACCACTTTACGATATTTTATTTTATTCTGAAAGCAACCAGTTTCAGCTATTCATTTTGCCTTCTTCGGGCGCCATTACGCTTTTATCCAGATAAACGAACTCATCGTACAGCGCCATAAAACACTGGATATCGTGAATTCTAATCGTTATATAAATGCTTCATACGAAGACGTGGCAGTTGCTGTCATCTTTCGATTTATACAGGGCGAGTCGCCTAACGTTACCGCTATATATACTTCGTAAACCACATCAAATACTAACGGACCGATTCCACAGACCGAACGTGAGGAGAGGGGCTAGTGTAATTGTTTAATACAAACCATACAAAAATGCACGGAAGTATGTTTTTTAACACAAACCTAGGTTTTTTTAAAATGGAACCACGTTAGTTTTGCTAGCACATCTGAACATATAAACAAATACGTAATCAGTGCCGTTTGTTGCATTGTAAAATGTTAATTACATCCGGAGATATTGAAACCTAAAGTTGACGCTTGAAACCTCCGACGTTCAGTTGCGTGTTGTAACAAACACGGGCCACGGTCGGCGAGCAGCATCTGCAGGGACATGTTTACGATGACGACCGTGTTTACGAGTGTGGCTGTAGTGCTCTGTTGTGGTTTGGTCTAGCTGTCGCAGTGTCCGCATGTCCCCACGCAGACCAACTGTAGTACACCGTGTTACCAGACGTCGGTGATAGTGTAGTGTTGTAGGAACTGTGACCATGGTGTATTCGAACTCTGAAAAGGCGGAGATGATACTCATCTATGGCGAGTGTCGACGAAATGCAGCTGAAGCCTGCAGGGTGTATGCAGAACGGTACCCGGACAGAGAGCATCCACCGTGCCGCTCATTGCAAAACATCTACCGCCAACTGTATGCAACAGGTACGGTCGTAGCACGCAAACGGGTCCGTAACAGGCCCGTCACAGGAGAAGCGGGTGCAGTTGGTATGTTAGCTGCTGTTGCCATGAACCCACACATGAGTACACGGGACACTGCGAGAGCCGGTGGACTGAGTCAAAGTAGTGTCATGCGCATACTGCATCGTCACCGCTTTTACCCGTTTCATGTGTCGCTACATCAGCAATTACATGGCGATGACTTTAATCATCGAGTGCAATTCTGTCAATGCGCATTAACAGAGAATGCGTTGCAGTTCTACCTGTTTACCGATGAAGCGGGTTTCACAAACCACGGGGCAGTGAATGTACGGAACATGCATTACTGGTCCGTGGACAATCCTCGCTGGCTCAGACAGGTAGAGCGACAGCGACCGTGGACTGTAAATGTATGGTGCGGAATCACTGGCGACCACCTCATTAGTCCTCACTTCATTGCAGGGGCCCAAACAACTACAACATACATCGCTTTTCTACAGAATGATCTGCCAGCGTTGCTCGAAAATGTCCCACTGGAAACGCGTCGACGTATGTGGTATCAGCATGATGGTGCACCTGCACATTCCGCAATTAACACTAGGCTGACCCTTGACAGGATGTTCGACGGGCGTTTCATAGGACGTGGAGGACGCATAAATTGGCCAGCCCGTTCTCCTGATCTTACACCTCTGGACTTCTTTCTGTGGGGTACGTTAAAGGAGAATGTGTACCGTGATGTGCCTACAACCCCAGAGGATATGAAACAACATATTGTGGCAGCCTGCGGCGACATTACACCAGATGTACTGCAGCGTGTACGACATTCATTACGCCAGAGATTGCAATTGTGTGCAGCAAATGATGGCCACCACATTGAATATCTATTGGCCTGACATGTCGGGACACACTCTATTCCAATCCGTAATTGAAAACGGAAACCACGTGTGTACGTGTACCTCACCCCTCATGGTAATGTACATGTGCGTCAGTGAAAAAGACCAATAAAAAGCTGTTAGCATGTGGATGTAATGTGCTGTTCCAGTCTCTTCTGTACCTAAGCTCCATCACAGTTCCCTTTGGATCCCTACGTAATTCGGTGCTCTCCGATACACACAATCGAACAGCGGAGGAGTGGTACTCAAGCGTCAACTTTAGGTTACAATATCTCCGGATGTAATTAACATTTTACAATGCAACAAACGGCACTGATTATGTATTTGTTTATATGATCAGATGTGCTAACAAAACTAACGGGGTTCCATTTAAAAAACGTAGGGTTGTGTTAAAAAACATACTTCCGGGCATTTTTTATGGTTTGTATTAACCAATTACACTAGCCCCTCTCCTCACGTTCGGTCTGTGGAATCGATTCGTCAGTATTTGATGTGGTTTACGAAATATACCCAGCGGTAATGTTAGGTGACTCACCCTGTATAAGGATCATTGCCCTCCTTGTACAATTACCATTAAAAATCAATTTTCGTGTTCACGTAGTAATATAATAATGATAATAATAATAATAATAATAATAATAATAACACTGTCACGTTCACGTGATGAATAAATTGTTGGTGCTCTGTTCTTGTCGTTTCGGACGTTCTGAGAACAAAACACATGTAGCTGTTGTACACGGCTAGCAAGCTCTATCACGTTGCGATATGCAGTTAGTGTCCACAGAAAAGGAGTCAACTGCTCCTGACTCTTTGGTACGCGTCCGTAGATAAGAGACGCGTGTTTGCGCTCGCAGAGCTGCCGACAGTAAACGCGAAGGCAGGTAGACGCGTTTGTGAAATCCTGTCATAAATATTGAAATCGTAATCGAGAGAAGCAGAATGGCGCTCGCAATAAAACCTTACGCGAACAACAGGTCGCGCGAGAAAAAAAATCGCTCCTTCGCTCTTGTTCGCCTGTAGTCCCTAGACATTTACAGCTCCAGATACGAGGCCACAACACACTGGGTCTCAATACGAGCTTCCCGGTGCCAATGCTTCCTGAATACTTGCGTCCACTATTCTATTGTCTCGGCCAGAAATTATTAACCAATGACGAGCAGTTGAAATGTATCGGTTACTGCACTGCGAGATGTCGAGGGAACAGGGCCAATATTTCTGTTTGTCTTTTTTTTTTTCAATTTCTTTGTTGGCCTTTATGTCCCCAGCCATACTTCCCTCTACGTAGAGCCTGTAACGCTTCGTTCTTCATTCCTTAGATTTGGTGAAGGAGTGCGTGAAATAAAAGACAGGCGGATGCCGCACATTTTGCTTGAAGGTCCGTTTATACGGGCCATTTTTACGGTAGTGTGTAGTCGCTATGGTGTTGTTTTCAACATCGCTGCAATGTGGTTCAAATGGCCCTGAGCACTATGCGACTTAACTTCTGAGGTCATCAGTCGCCTAGAACTTAGAACTAATTAAACACAACTAACCTAAGGACATCACACACATCCATGCCCGAGGCAGGATTCGAACCTGCGACCGTAGCGCCCTCGCGGCTTCATACTGTAGCGCCGAGAACCGCACGGCCCCTCCGGCCGGCGCTGCAATTTGGCTCCAATATATGGTATAACAAAAATTTACGGCACAAATTGCAGGGCACATTGCTTGCACGTTCCACGTTTCCATGTTACAACTCATTTCCTACAACTCTTTAATCATGGGAAACACACACCAACAGAACGCACCAGCATACCACCACATCGAGCTCTTTCTCACAGGAGAGCTTCAATACGCCCTCCGTGGCCATTGATACATGCATCCACCAGCCGTCGGATGAGCTGATGTACACCATGTGATCAAAAGTATCCGGACACCTGGCTGAAAATGACTTTCAAGTTCGTGACGCACTCCATCGGTAATGCTGGAATTCAATATGGTGTTGGCCCACCCTTAGCCTTGATGACAGCTTCTACTCTCGCTCTTCCACGTTCAATCATCTGCTGGAAGGTTTCTTGGGGAATGGCAGCACATTCTTCACGGAATGCTGCACTGAGGAGAGGTATCGATGGCGGTCGGTGAGGCCTGGTACGAAGTCGGCATTCCAGAACATCCCAAAAGTGTTCTATAGGATTCAGGTCAGGACTCTGTGCAGGCCAGTCCATTACAGCAATGTTACTGTCGTGTAACCACTCCGTCCAATGCCGTGCACTATGAACAGGTGCTCGATGGTATTGAAAGATGCAATCGCCATCCCCGAACTTCTCTTCAACAGTGAGAAGCAAGAAGGTGCTTAAAACTTCAATGTGGGCCTGTGCTGTGATAATGCCACACAAAACAATAAGAGTTTCAAGCCCCCTCCATGAAAAACACGATCACACCATAACACCACCGCCTCCGAATTTTACTGTTGGCATTACACATGCTGGCAGATGACGTTCACCGGGCATTCGCCATACCCACACCCTGCCATCGAATCGCCACATTGTGTACCCTCATTCGTCACTCCACACGTTTTTCCCCTGTTCAATCGCCCAATCCTTACGCTCCTTACACCAAGCAAGGCGTTTACCGGCGTGATGTGTAGCTTATAAGCATCAGCTCGACCATGTAAGCCAAGTTTCCTCACCTCCCGCTTAACTGTCATAGTACTTGCAGTGGATCCCGATGGAGTTTGGAATTCCTGTGTGATGGACTGGATAGACGTCTGCCTATTACACATAACGACCCTCTCCAACAGTCAAAGGGTCTCTGTCAGTTAACAGACCAGGTCGGCCTGTACGCTTTTGTGCTTTACATGTCCCTTCAAGTTTACACTTATCACGTCGGAAACAGTGGACCTAGAGATGGTTAGGAGTGTGGAAATCTCGCGTACAGACGTATGAGACAAGTGACACCCAATCACCTGACCAGGTTCGAAGTCCGTTAGTTCCGCGGAGCGCCCCACTCTGCTCTCTCACGATATCTAATGACTGCTGAGGTCGCTGATATGGAGTACCTGGCAGTAGGTGGCAGCACAGTGCCCCTAATATGAAAAACGTATGTATTTGGGGGTGTCCGGATACAGACATGTTGGCGAAGCGAGTCGATCTCTCACCAAGTCATCCGCTTTTTCAAAGCCACAGTCACTACCATGCCCAGGCCCAGAAATGTTTACACGAGCCAAGGTCGACAGCCAACTATTCTGCTTTTGCATTCCACGATGAAAAAACTTAGCAAGGAAGACAGACACTGCACTCAGTGGACGCGCACTACTTTTAAGTAAGCGAAAATAGCTCGTGAAATCATGTGGGAAATTTATACACTACTGCCCATTAAGATTGCTACACGACGAAGATGACGTGCTACAGACTCGAAATTTAACCGACAGGAAGAAGATACCGTCATATGCAAATGATTAGCTTTTCAGACTATTCACACAAGGTTGGCGCCGGTGGCAACACCTACAACGTACTGACATGAGGAAAGTTTCCAACCGATTTCTCATACACAAACAGCAGTTGACCGGCGTTGCCTGGTGAAACGTTTTTGTGATGCCTCGTGTAAGGAGGAGAAATGCGTACCATCACGTTTCCGACTTTGATAAATGTCGGATTGTGGCCTATCGCGATTGCGGTTTATCGTATCGCGACATTGCTGCTAGCGTTGGTCGATATCCAATGACTGTTAGCAGAATATGGAATCGGTGGGTTCAGGAGGGTAATACGGAACGCCGTGCTGGATCACAACGGTCTCGTATCACTATCAGTCGAGATGACAGGCGTCTTATCCGCATGGCAATTAACGGATCGTGCAGCCACGTCTCGATCCCTGAGTCGAGAGATGGGGACGCTTGCAAGACAGCAACCATCTGCACGGACAGTTCGACGACGTTTGCAGCAGCATGGACTATCAGCTCGGAGACCGTGGCTGCGGTTACCTTGACGCTGCATCAGAGACAGGAGCGCCTGCGATGGTGTACTCGACGACGAACCTGGGTGCACGAATGGCAAAACGTCATTTTTTCGGATGAATCCAGGTTCTGTTTACGGCATCATGATGGTCACATCCGTTTGGCGACATCGCGGTGAACCCACTTTGGAAGCGTGCATTCGTCATCGCCTTACTGGCGTATCACCCGGCGTGATGGTATGGGGTGCCATTGTTTACACGTCTCTGTCACCTCCTGTTAGCGTTGACGGCACTTTGAACAGTGGACGTTACATTTCAGATGTGTTACGACCCGTGGCTCTACCCTTCATTCTATCCCTGCGAAACCCTACATTTCAGCAGGATAATGCACGATTGCATGTTGCAGGTCGTGTACGGGCCTTTCTGGATACAGAAAATGTTCGACTGCTGCTCTGGCCAGTACATTCTCCAGATCTCTCACCAATTGAAAACGTTTGGTCAATGGTGGCCGAGCAACTGGCTCGTCACAATACGCCAGTCACTACTCTTGATAAACTGTGGTATCGTGTTGAAGCTGCATGGGCAGCTGTACCTGTACACGCCATCCAAGCTCTGTTTGACTCAATGCCCAGGCGTTGAAGGCCGTTATGGGTACTGACTTGTCAGGATCTATGCACCCAAATTGCGTGAAAATGTAATCGCATGGCAGTTCTAGTATAATATATTTGTCCAATGAATACCCATTTATCCTCTGCATTTCTTTTTGGTGTAGCAATTTTAATGGCCAGTAGTGTATATGCCAGAATATTGAGAAATTGTTTCGAACATACCGTAAAAGCAATTGGTTCGAGAATTGGTATGAACAATAGCATTATGCTCTCCGAACAAAAATTTAGTCACCCAAGTGCACACGCACAGATGAATCGTTACCACCGTAAGCCCATATGTATGGCCAAAAACGATTGCCCCGGTTTGCCACTCTGTGACGTTCTAACATCGGAAATGCAAAAGAAGTCTCAGGCTTCTTGACAGAGCGTAGGGGAACGATGCGGGAGACCCGCATCGCTGTACTAGGCAAGGTCCTAGTGGAGGTGGTTTGCCACTGCCTTCCTCCGATCGTAATGGGGATGAATGATAACGATGAAGATGACACAACAACACACATTCATCTCGGGGCAGGTGAAGATCCCTGACCTCACCGGGAATCGAACCCGTGACCCCGCGCTCGGGAAGCGAGAACGCTATGCGAGGCCACGTGCTGCAGACTGTTCTAACGTTACCGATGTTTAAGTACAATGTCAGCTCGAAACATAAATGTCTCCCTAATCGCTACTGTCTTGCGTTCACGCTTAGCTGAACACGTGGCTCGATAGCTGCGTCATCTTTAAAGGCTTAGGGTGACAAATTTTTTTGTCCGGTGAGCATGATGCTATTTTTCTTGCCAGTTCTCGGACCAATACAGTATATTCCAAACAATGTTTCAATATTCTGGCAAAGATATATTTTGCACATCATTTCACGAGCTAGTTTCGGGAGCTGGGCGCTTACTTAAAAATAGAACGCATTCACTAAGTACGGTTTCTGTTTCTCTAGCTAAATTTTTTCGTCGTGGAATACAAAAGCTAGAGAGGTGACTTTCGACCTCGGCAGTCGTTCCGGACCTGAAGTGCACTGCGGCAACCGTTAACGGACAACAGTGGTCGGCAATGTTGCCGCCGAATACATGGCTGGATTTCGTGCAGCCCGCAGTATAGCTGGGCAAGATTGCCGGACGATGTTGTCGGCAATATTCAGTTTGTTTGGATGGGACATGCTAGACACTAGGAGAGACAGATTCAACCTTTGTGGAACATCTGTGAAAGGAAAACCAATTACAGGACGTAGTTTGTGAGGTTTGTGACGTTTTACATGAGACGGGAGACTCCACCCAAAAAATAAACTTTTCTTCCACTTTACCGATTTCAACCGAATTTTAGAATCATGTCCGTCACGCAAAGATGCAGCAATACCCAAGTCCAGAATTTCACTGATTTTTAATAGTCTTATTGAAAACCAATTTTTGGTATCACATTCCAGATTTCTTAAGAATGTGTCTTTCAACAGTTCTATGCATTTATGTTATGAGAAATGTTATTAATATACTTTCAGTATTTTTTTCAAGTTTCAGTCTTGTATTTTCTTTAGTCATCGGTGTATAAAAGTGATAATAAAATAAACAGACTACATTTTCTATAATTATAATGAGCCAGCCGAGGTGGCCGAGCGGTTCTAGGCGCTACAGTCTGGAACCGCAGGTTCGAATCCTGCCTCGGGCATGGATGTGTGTGATGTCCTTAGGTTAGTTAGGTTTAAGTAGTTCTAAGTTCTAGGGGACTGATAACCTCAGAAGTTAAGTTCCATAGTGCTCAGAGCCAGTTGAACCAGTTGAATTATAATGCATATAACTATGCAAATACTGTGGACTATTTCCTGCAAAAATTTGATCGAGATTGGTTTATATTCAGGGCAAAAATGTTGGCATTGCACTTAAAAAAATAAACTTACAGGAAAATTGATTTAAAAATATGATTAGCAAATGAGTGCTAATACAAGACACGTACCGATTAAAATTCACCAGGGATTTTCTCTGCCTCGTGATGACTGGGTGTTGTGTGACGTCCTTAGGTTAGTTAGGTTTAAGTAGTTCTAAGTTCTAGGGGACTGATGACCATAGATGTTAAGTCCCATAGAGCTCAGAGCCATCTGAACCATTTTTAAAATTCACCAGCACCATACGTTTTCCCTTCCTGCTCCTATAAGGCTTCTTGTTGTTGTAATTTCAAGACCAGGGTAGCCTTTTCCTTGAATTTTTCCCTCTCCAGACAGCATCTCGTGGAGTGCTTGATCCGTCACTGATCTCTAGATAAGCGGAACTGCAAAAAAAGTCAAATGGTTCTGAGCACTAGGGGACTTAAACATCTGTGGTCATCAGTCCCCTAGAACTTAGAACTACTTAAACCTAACTAACCTGAGGATATCACACACAGCCATGCCCGAGGCAGGATTCGAACCTGCGACCGTAGCGGTCACGCGGTTCCAGACTGTAGCACCTAGAACCGCACGGCCGCACCGACCGGCAGGAGAACTTCATCTAGGAGAGTCATAAAGGGGTGTTGGGACGCCTGCTTTCTTCAGTCTTCAGGCATCGCGTAATGAACTGAGAAACACCTCCTGCAAGACAGAAAAATAATTTTTGTTCTGTCTGGATCACTTTGACAGCTGTCAGTGCCCCTCGCGCAGTCCGTATTTCAAATATTTCTTAGACGTACTTGTATTTCAAATACAGACATTTTTAACTGCATTAGCGCTGCACTGCCAAAGATGATGTTTACTCTCTTTTCGTACCTTGCTCTGGACGTGTAACATCCTTTTCAGTGTTGTTGGCGAGTATTGCACTTTCTTTGATGACAACGGGCAGTTAAAGTCAGATGATGGGCTCTTAAGCCGAAAATTAAAAAAAATTAATTAAATCTGTAGAACATAGACAGTATTGTGCTTTTCCGTAAGGCAAAACTAATCTCTTTATTGTTGAAAGCAATATGACGTTGGTGTCTGTGTTTTCCAAGGTTTGAATCGTCTTCATAGAAAAATGAATTCTTGAACATTTTAACTTTCACGTCATTCCGAAGTCCTCTAAACACGTGACATATAAGTGTACTACCCGCCTTATACGCTCAAAATAGATGTCAAGACTGTTAAAACACCTACAACAATTTGTAAACCGACTGGAACTGAGAATACGCAGACTGTGAAAACGCTGACACTTTTAGCCATTTGGATGGAATATTTAAGAGACATTTTATAAGCCAAAATAAGTGGTGAAAATAAATAAATAAGAGTGTAAAGTAAGAAAAATGTGCCGCATTCATTCCACAAATATTTGGCTCTGGTACCCTCCATCAAGACAAAGCGCAGTCTCAGATGGCGTTCTTCAAGTGGTTCAAATGGCTCTGAGCACTATGGGACTTAAACATCTGAGGTCATCAGTCCCCTAGAACTTAGAGCTACTTAAACCTAACTAAGGACATAACACATATCCATGCCCGAGGCAGGATTTGAACCTGCGACCATAGCGGTCGCGCGGTCCCGGACTGTACCACCTAGAACCGCTCGGCCATTGCGGCTGGCTAATAATAATAATAATAATAATAATAATAATCAAACTGTGTACAGCACTTTACTTGCCCTTATGTAGTTATTGCTGTGTCGTGATGTCAATTAATTCAAATGGTTCAAATGGCTCTGAGCACTATGGGACTTAACATCTGAGGTCATTAGTACCCTAGAACTCAGAACTACTTAAACGTAACCAACCTAAGGACATCACACACATCCATGCCCGAGGCAGGATTCGAACGTGCGACCGCACCGGTCGCGCGGTTCCAGATTGAAGCTCCTAGAACCGCTCGGCCACACCGGCCGGCGTCAGTTAATTCATTTACCCTGTTTCGAAGCGAGTAATGAAGCAATATCTGGAGAACTGGAAATACTATTCACAGCTTGGAGGAGACATTTTCACGTACGCCCCACTTACATCGGCCGCGATGTACGGGACGCAGCACAGTAACTGTGTGTAGTGGGTGGACTATGCGAGGAAGCTGTAACCTCCACCGCATTTATGCTAGTAATTGGGAAAAAGTAATTATTGGTAACTCTTATAATCAATGTTAGAGTCTTACAAAATTGTGATAGTAGTAATGATCTTTCAAAAATAATTTAGTTTCGTGACTAAAACCGAATCGAATCGCTTAGTTTTTACCCATCAGAAATTTTCATTTTACCCTTCAGGAGGTAATTACTCCCAGGCTAGGACCCACTGCCTTAGATTTTCGTTGCGGTCGTCAGGCACCAGTTCAGCAATGTAGCACAAGTCATTGAAGGTGTGCCGAAATGGTTGCCTGTCACACCGGCACCTTGGAATCAGTGAATGGTTGTCTCTGTGTAGGGTCATATTTAAAGTGTCCAGCAAAGAAGTGTGTGTCTGTGTGTGTGTGTGTGTGTGTCTGTGTGTCTGTGTGTCTGTGTGTGTCTGTGTCTGTGTGTGTGGCACCGATGGTATCGGACGATGTTGCCGAACTGGCGGACTTTAGTGGCTCCCTTTGCTGTTTCATTCACGTACATGCAGTGTCGCATGCCCCCATGTCCACGGCACTGGAGGCCCCGAAACAAGAGGGCCAAAAACCCTAAATGGCCTTTGGTGCCTCAGATCACGTTCGGATTTCGTCCAATGGTTTTGGAAGATCCCTGGTCGTCCCACATTCTGTAGCACAGCGAGAATAGCGGTCGTGGTACACTTCAAAGGAATCGGGTCAAGTTCATTGGGGTTGCCGGTGCAGAATGTCCATAGAGAAGAGCTGAATCATGTGGGATGGAAAGGGGGGGGGGAGAGGGTCTGTCAAAGGTTCCCGACCACGAAATCTGTGGGAATCAACGATCAAGGAAAGGAATGGTTTCCTTGACGCCCTATATGCCATCATCTGAGGCCTTTCCGTGTCGATTCTGAGTGGTGGTGTATTTGAAAAGTGTTCTTCGGTCAGCCATGAGGCAATGGCGCGATTTCAACTTTGGGCGTCGCCGTTCTGACCTTCATCACACAGGCGTTAAAAGAAGGAGTGAAATGTGGGTAAGAGGGAGTGTCACGGCCTTCCCAACCTGGGACACGTCCACGACGGCGTCGGGCAGAGTTGTGGCGAAATTCCGTGCCAAATTACGAACAACTTAAATTGGAAGGAACACACAGAAAATGTTGTGGAGAAGGCTAACCAAAGGCTGCGTTTTATTGTCAGGACACTTAGAAAATGTAACAGATCTACTAAAGAGACTGCCTACACTACGTTTGTCCGTCCTCTTTTAGAATACTGCTGTGCGGTGTGGGATCCTTACCAGATAGGATTGACAGAGTACATCGTAAAAGTTCAAATAATGGCAGCACGTTTTGCATTATCGCGAAATGAGCCAACGGCCTTGCCGCAGTGTTCCCGTCAGATGACCGAAGTTAAGCGCTGTCGGGCTGGGCTAGTACTTGGATGGGTGACCATCCGGTCTGCCGAGAGCTGTTGGCAATCGGGGTGCACTCAGCCCTTGTGAGGCAAACTGAGGGGCTACTTGATTGAGAAGTAGCAGCTCCGGTCTCGGCGCCCCTCCATATCCGCATCCAGTGACGCCTATGGGCTGAGGATGACATGGCGGCCGGTCGGTGCCGTTGGGCCTTCATGGCCTGTTCGGGAGGAGTTTAGTTTAGTTTAGTCACAGAAATGATGCAGGATTTGGTTTGGAATCATTAAAACAAAGGCATTTTTCGTTGCTTCGGAATCTTCTCACGAAATTCCAATCACCAACTTTCTCCTCCGAATGCGAAAATATTTTGTTGACACCGACCTCCATAGGGAGGAACGATCACCATGATAAAATAAGGGAAATCAGAGGTTGTACGGAGAGATATAGATGCTTGTTCCTTCCGCGCACTGTACGAGATTAGAACAACAGAGATTTGTGAAGGTGATTCGATGAACCTTCTTCAAAAATGGTTCAAATGGCTCTGAGCACTATGGGACTTAACAGCTATGGTCATCAGTCCCCTAGAACTTAGAACTACTTAAACCTAACTAACCTAGGGACAGCACACAACACCCAGCCATCACGAGGCAGAGAAAATCCCTGACCCTGCCGGGAATCGAACCCGGGAACCCGGGCGTGGGAAGCGAGAACGCTACCGCACGACCACGAGATGCGGGCGAACCTTCTTCCAGGCACTTAAATGTGACTTGCAGATATCATGTAGCTGTAGATTTTTTTTATTTTTTGCAAGTGTCGACGTCTTGCGGTTTGAAGCGTCGCCGATTCAGAGGGTGACGTCATAGGACGCACCGTTACAGAGGAAAGTTATATACGCTCCTTTGAGCCAAATTTCAAACTTATGCGTCACAGCAGGAGACAATTACGGGGCTTCAAAAAAGTTGACCATTTCATTGGTTTGGTTAGTGTAAAATGTTCTTTTTTCCGCCATTTTGCTTACTTCCTTCGTAAACAGGGCGCTCGCTATGCAAAATAATCCTCGCTGAATATCAAAGTTTTGCACCGTGTGTCTAACTACACAGTGTTGTATCCTGTTATTATTATTTTCGTATCAGAAACATACATAAAACACAGTTTATAAAGTTGTTGACAGATCTACTCAGTTTAGATAATCTTTCACCAAAATTCGGCCACTCCCTGTGGATTTTCCGTTGCCTGGTGAAGGTCAGGGTGGCTGGATGCAGTCTACATTGAAGCATATGCTTAACAGTCTGTTCTTTCGCGCAATCACACTGGGTTTTGTTTTCTTCAGTGTCTCCCCTTTTTGCCAGGTTAGCCCTTGATATGCCCACTACTGACTTCAGCCTGTTCAAGGTCTTCCAAATTCTCATCATGACCAGGGGGTAAAGGTTCCGAAAATCTTTTCCGACCAGGAGGGTGGGATGTCTCAGCCATCCACAGTTGCAGCCTGGCTTCTTCATCAGTGGTCGTTACTTTCTCCGATGTTCTGACGAAACTTTTCCTTGACCTTAGTCGTTGTGGGTAGGGTTGTTGCTCTTACACGGGATGCGTGCTTTCCTGCTCCAGTTTGGATCTTTCCCTGTTTGCTGCTATTTCTCTTCGAACAGGAGGTGGAGCAATTCCTGCAAGGTGGGGGAGCCATTCGACTGGACTGGACTTCAAAGAGCCTGTTGTAATTCTGCACTTGTCGTTTAGGGCAATATCCACCTGCTTGGCATGTGTTGGCCTATATCAAACAGGACAGGCGTACTCTGCAGTGGAGTAGCATAATGCCATTGCAGAAGTTCGGTTGGTTGCAACTTCACTGCTCCACTGTGATATGGCCAGTTTTCTCAGTAGTTTGTTCCTGGTGTAGACTTTTGATCTGGAATTCATGCAGAGTTTTTTGAACATTTGAGATATAGTAAGTGTTAGTCGTGGTATTTTGGAGTGCCACAGTGTTCCAACTTAACGCCTGACCATTATATCTTTAACTTGAGGGTGGTTTACCTATTTCTCAGATGAAAAGCACATACTTGTGTCTTTGATGGGTTTGGTTTAAGCTGGTTTATTGTGCAGTATTTTGACAGATCCTCAAAAGCAATGTTTATGGTGATTTCTATTGAATCGATTGAATGCTTTGGGTGCCAGAGCGAATCATCAGCATATTCCTGTAGTTGGGAACAATCAATTGGTCGTTAATATATATATTGTATCATGTGTGCCGATTATTAGCGCCAGAAAATAGTAACGCATCTTTCATGGACTACGTTCGCTGTCTCGTGTTGCTTTCTTTCCCTCTAGTGCAGGCAGGTCCAATCTTTAGCTTACCCGGACCAAATTGGAACATTGGAAGTTGACGAGTATTTTTGGGGTGTGCATAATACAGAAGTGGGCAAATTATTGTGGTAAAGCTGTAGCATCAACATTTGCTTTGAAATTTTGTATTTAATATGTATGTTACACAATCAGTTCAGATAAAATTATTCTGAGGTGGATGTAGAGTATTCAGAGGTAAGTTTATGCATTTGTAGAAAATTTTGAATTGCATAGGTTGGCTACAATGACTGCAAGACACTGACAGTTGAAAATCGAGTGTTTGTACGCAGTCCTGCATTCGTTATGTAATGAGAATATTAGTGATTATTTGTTGTTTAAACAGTGAATAACGATTTAAGTAAACTATTTGGAATTAATTGCAAGTAATAGATCAGAGCCCAAGAGAGTGGTCTCTTTCACTTCTTTTAAAGATACGAAGATGAGGTAATGGGCAGCAAGAAAGACATTTCACCCACTACAGTTGCCACTGTTAGGACACTTTTGGCAGAAGAGTGCTACACATAGCATCAAATTGCTTCCAAACTCATAACCTCGCAAAAGACAGTAAAATTAAAATTTTTAAATCCGGAAAATTTGTTGATTGACAGCAAAGCACAGGCAGAGGTGGAAGAAAACAAAAATTAAGCACTAGAATTCAGCGAAATCGAAAAGTATGGTCATTTCCAATCGTAAAGTTACAAGTATGCAACTCTCTGCGCAGTTGGAGGATTACGGAGTGGCAGCGTCAGCTAGAACTGTAAGGAGAGTTTTGCGTAACGCAGGTCTACCAGCAAGTCGATCCCATCCGAAGCCCAAGATCACCGCAGGAATTGCTTTAAAACGGTTGCACTGGGGAAAATCCCTACAGCACTGGGCCGTTGAGGACCGGAAAAAGGTATTTACAAAAAATTTATGCATTATGACAAATTTCATTGCATGAACTCATTCCCAAATGATATTCTTGAAAAATTTGTGGATATGCTCGACATGGCTAGCAAAATTTGCCAATGAATATCACTAATTTTTTTTAGTACTGCAATGTGTGGTAGTAATGAAAGGCTTAATATTTACTTGCAGAGGTGTTTAAGTGATGAATCAATGTTCTGTGGCACAGAAGAAAGTAGTCCGTATGTGAATGGAAGGGAATCAGAGGAGTTTCATCAAAACTGTGTACGTCATACTGTGAAGCAAACCCACTTCACTTATGGTGTGGAGTGTTTTTTCATTGAAGGATACAGGAAATCTGTACATTGTTTAAGGTTCTATGAATCAAGGACAGTATCTCAAAGTGTTAAAAGAGAGACTTCTGCCTCAGACCAGGCGATGATTTAACGGTGAAGATCACGTTCTCATGCATGGTGGAGCACCACGATATAAGGCTAAGAGTGTGGGAAACTGTTTGAATGAAGGTAGTATTACTGTGCTTCAACGGCCTCGGAATAGCCCAGACATGAACCCAGTCGAAAATCTATGGGCAATAGCTAAGAAGAAAATAAGAATACAGAAGGTCACAACAAAGAATGGTTTGATAGAATTTTTTGATACAAACATGGCTCCATGATCCATATATTCAAAACAGTTATTAAAAAAATAGCAGAAAGTATGCCTGTAAGGATAGAGATGTTAATAAAAGCAATAGGAATGCAAAAAAGTATTAAAACATTTGTAAATTTACACTGTTATGTAGTTTGAGTTTAAAGCACCTTTACCATAATAATTTGGCCACTTCTGTGTAATTAACACTAACAGCTGACCAGAGAGGGCGCATTAGAGAATGGCATCGTGTGACGGTGATGTTTCAAATTGAAAATATTTATTTTATCATAACTTTGCATAATTGGAATTTTATGGGTCTCTTTTCCTACTTTTATCGGTCGTGTGATAGATTTTCGCTTCTTAGGCCGCTTCTATATCTACATCTATATTTACACTCTGCAAGCCACCCAACGGTGTGTGGCGGAGGGCACTTTACGTGCCACTGTCATCGATGGACTACATTTTTTAAGGACCCTCCCAATGAATCTCAACCTGGCACTCGCCTTACCAACAATTAATTTTGTATGATCATTCCTCTTCAAATCGTTCCGTACGCATACTCCCAGATATTGTACAGAAGTAACTGCTACCAGTGTTTGTTCCGCTATCATATAATCATACAATAAAGGATCCTTCTTTCTATGTATTCGCAATACATTCCATTTGTCTATGTTAAGGGTCAATTGCCACTCCCTGCACCAAGTGCCTATCCGCTGCAGATCTTCCTGCATTTCGCTGCAATTTTTTAATGCTGCAACTTCTCTGTATACTACAGCATCATCCGCGAAAAGCCGCATGGAACTTCCGACACTATCTACTAGGTCATTTATATGTATTGTGAAAAGCAATGGTCCCATAACACTCCCCTGTGGCACGCCAGAGGTTACTTTAACGTCTGTAGACATCTCTCCATTGATAACAATATTCTGTGTTCTGTTTGCTAAAAACTCTTCAATCCAGCCACACAGCTGGTCTTATATTCCGTAGGCTCTTACTTTGTTTATCAGGCGACAGTGCGGAACTGTATCGAATGCCTTCCGGAAGTCTAGGAAAATGGCATCTACCTTGGGGCCTGTATGGCTCAATTCGGCATGTTTTGCATTGAGGATATTATCTAGAGTATGCAGCACAGACTGTACTAGACTAGTGTATTTTGCTTACTTTCAGTCCATCGTGTCTTACGGCATAGTGTTCTGGGGTAAAACTAAATCAAGCTTAACAGATATCTTCAAATTTCAGAAAAGAGCTGTACGAATCATAACACATAACTCTTCAAGAGCTCATTGTAGGCCCCTTTTCAAAGAACTGCAATTATTCACAATACCATCACTGTATATTTTTAAAAGCATTCTGTGTACAAGAGCACATATGAAAAATCTACGTACAAATGAGGACTGCCATAATTATAATACTAGAACTCGTAAGAATTTGTATGTAGAAAGGGTATGGACAACACAAACCCAAAAGGATGTAAGTTATTTTGGAATAAAACTTTTCAATGCTCTGCCAGTGTACATGAAGGAAATAATAGATGAAGTAAAATTTAAGACTGAGCTTAAAAATTACCTTTTAAGCAAAACTTTCTATGACGTAGATGAGTACTTTGATTGTGTGTAAATTTATTGCCAAAAATTTTAATTTATATGTCTAAATTTGTACTTTTAAAAAATGCCTTGAAAGTGATATTCCATTATTATATCTGTAGTACTTGTACTAGTGTGATAACTTTGTTGTGACAATTCCTACATCATGTAAATGATTTATAGGAAGGTAATAAAATAAAATTAAAAATGGAATGAAATAAAATATGTAATATTTTCTGGGTCTCATGAACAAATAAAGCGAGTTGGGTCTCACACGATCGCTGTTTCCGAAATCCATGTTGATTCCTACAGAGTAGATTCTGGGTTTCCAGAAACGACATGATACGCGAGCAAAAAACATGTTATAAAATTCTACAATACATCGATGTCAGAGATATAGGTCTATAGTTTTGCGCATCTGCTCGACGACCCTTCTCGAAAACTGAAACTACCTGTGCTCTTTTTCAATCATTTGGAACCTTCCGTTCCTCTAGAGACTTGCAGTACACGGCAATTAGAAGCGGGGGGGGGGGGGGGGGGGGCAAGTTCTTTCGCGTTCTCTGTGTAGAATCGAATTGGTATCGCTTGATACGTACTTCGGGCCGCGGCTTTGACGTCCCTGCTTTAGTGTAAACGCTTATTCACAAGATACAGGGTGTTTCAAAAATGACCGCTATATTTGAAACGGCAATAAAAACTAAACGAGCAGCGATAGAAATACACCGTTTGTTGCAATATGCTTGGGACAACAGTACATTTTCAGGCAGACAAACTTTCGAAATTACAGTAGTTACAATTTTCAACAACAGATGGCGCTGCGGTCTGGGAAACTCTATAGTACGATATTTTCCACATATCCACCATGCGTAGCAATAATATGGCGTAGTCTCTGAATGAAATTACCCGAAACCTTTGACAACGTGTCTGGCGGAATGGCTTCACATGCAGATGAGATGTACTGCTTCAGCTGTTCAATTGTTTCTGGATTCTGGCGGTACACCTGGTCTTTCAAGTGTCCCCACAGAAAGAAGTCACAGGGGTTCATGTCTGGCGAATAGGGAGGCCAATCCACGCCGCCTCATGTATGTTTCGGATAGCCCAAAGCAATCACACGACCATCGAAATATTCATTCAGGAAATTAAAGACGTCGGCTGTGCGATGTGGCTGGGCACCATCTTGCATAAACCACGAGGTGTTCGCAGTGTCGTCTAAGGCAGTTTGTACCGCCACAAATTCACGAAGAATGTCCAGATAGCGAGATGCAGTAGTCGTTTCGGATCTGAAAAATGGGCCAATGATTCCTTTGGAAGAAATGGCGGCCCAGACCAGTACTTTTTGAGGATGCAGGGACGATGGGACTGCAACATGGGGCTTTTCGATTCCCCATATGCGCCAGTTCTGTTTATTGACGAAGCCGTCCAGGTAAAAATAAGCTTCGTCAGTAAACCAAATGCTGCCCACATGCATATCGCCGTCATCAATCCTGTGCACTATATCGTTAGCGAATGTCTCTCGTGCAGCAATGGTAGCGGCGCTGAGGGGTTGCCGCGTTTGAATTTTGTACGGATAGAGGTGTAAACTCTGGCACATGAGACGATACGTGGACGTTGGCGTCATTTGGACCGCAGCTGCAACACGGCGAACGGAAACCCGAGGCCGCTGTTGGATCACCTGCTGCACTAGCTGCGCGTTGCCCTCTGTGGTTGCCGTACGCGGCCGCCCTACCTTTCCAGCACGTTCATCCGTCACGTTCCCAGTCCATTGAAATTTTTCAAACAGATCCTTTATTGTATCGCTTTTCGGTCCTTTGGTTACATTAAACCTCCGTTGCAAACTTCGTCTTGTTGCAACAACACTGTGTTCTAGGCGGTGGAATTCCAACACCAGAAAAATCCTCTGTTCTAAGGAATAAACCATGTTGTCTACAGCACACTTGCACGTTGTAAACAGCACACGCTTACAGCAGAAAGACGACGTACAGAATGGCGCACCCACAGACTGTGTTGTCTTCTATATCTTTCACATCACTTGCAGCGCCATCTGTTGTTGAAAATTGTAACTACTGTAATTTCGAAAGTTTGTCCGCCTGAAAATGTACTGTTGTCCCAAGCATATTGCAACAAACGGTGTATTTCTATCGCTGCTCGTTTAGTTTTTATTGCCGTTTCAAATATACCGGTCATTTTTGAAACACCCTGTACAAGCGAATGCTAGCGGACAGTGGCAAATTGTCTGCAAAAGCGCATTCGCTTGTGTTCGCTTTCATTCGCCGCGACGTAGAAAGGGGGCTTCAGAAGACTGATGACAAGCTGGTCTCAATAAAGGGAGAAATAAGCGAAGCAACGAAGAAGATTAAAGAAAAGAATTCGTCGTTGTCGGCAGGTGCGGTGTGGTGTCGAAGTTATCGTGGGCGACATTCCCCCCTGATTATAGTAATTGGCAGATCAGGCGACGTTCCGTACTGTTATCAGAGGCTGCAACAGACACGCTAGAGGGGGGTGGGGCTGGAAGCGGGGCAAAGGTGGTGCAGTGTTGTTGGCTGGCTACTGCTGACGCAGCGCAATCGTGTGACGAAATTCCCGGAATGCCAGCCCGCTGAGCGTTAGAAGCACCGGAAGCGTAAATCACGGCCTGCGCGGTGGCGTGAATCACCGTAAGATCTGCCTGTCGCCCAGAAGACTGCGCGTTCCCACGCCGCTAGCCGTCGGCCGGACCTAAAACTCCAGAACCGTCAAAATCTCACCGGCCGCCGATCACAAACCGTAGAGGCGACAAATCTCTCGCCAGCGGTACGAAACCTTCAACACTTCGCAAAATTGCTCGTGATACGTTTCAATTTTTGAAGTTATCAGGGGTAAAATACAGGATACTGCAACCCTGACAGCTAAAAAGAGAAAGCAGACTCCTAACTAAGGTACAAGAATATGGGATTGGTTCCGAAGTATGTGAGTTGCTCGAAAACTTCTTAAGTAATAGAACCCAGTACGTTGTCCTCGATGGTGAGTGTTCATCGGAGGTGAGGGTTATCATCCGGAGTGCCCCAGGGAAGTGTGGTAGGTCCGCTGTTGTTTTCTATCTACATAAATGATATGAAACTTCCTGGCAGATTAAAACTGTGTGCCGGACCGAGACTCGAACTTTGGACCTTTGCCTTTTGCGGGCAAGTGCTCTACCAACTGAGCTACCCAAGCACGACTCACGCCCTGTTCTCGCAGCTTTACTTCCGCAAGTACCTCGCCTCCTACCTTCCAAACTCAGTTGGTAGAGCACTTGCCCGAAAAAAAGGCAAAGGTCCCGAGTTCGAGTCTCGGTCCGGCACACAGTTTTAATCTGCCAGAAAGTTTCATATCAGCGCACACTCCGCTGCGGAGTGAAAATCTCATTCTGGAAACATCCCCCAGGCTGTGGCTAAGCCATGTCTCTGCAATATCCTTTCTGTCAGGAGTGCTAGTTCTGCAAAGTTCGCAGGAGAGCTTCTGTAAAGTTTGGAAGGCAGGAGGCGAGGTACTGGCGGAATTAAAGCTGTGAGGACGGGGCGTGAGTCGTGCTTGGGTAGCTCAGTTGGTAGAGCACTTGCCCGCGAAAGGCAAAGGTCCCGAGTTCGAGTCTCGGTCTGGCACACAGTTTTACTCTGCCAGGAAGTTTCATATCAGCGCACACTCCGCTGCACAGTGAAAATCTCATTCTGGTTACATAAATGATCTTTTGGATAGGGTGGATAGCAATGTGCGGCTGTTTGCTGATGATGCTGTGGTGTACGGGAAGGTGTCGTCGTTGAGTGACTGTAGGAGGATACAAGATGACTTGGACAGGATTTGTGATTGGTGTAAAGAATGGCAGCTAACTCTAAATATAGATAAATGTAAATTAATGCAGATTGTTAGGAAAAACCCCGTAATGTTTGAATGCTCCATTAGTAGTGTAGCGCTTGACACAGTCACGTCGATTAAATATTTGGGCGTAACATTGCAGAGCGATATGAAGTGGGACAAGCATGTAATGGCAGTTGTGGGGAAGGCGGATAGTCGTCTTCGGTTCACTGGTAGAATTTTGGGAAGATGTGGTTCATCTGTAAAGGAGACCGCTTATAAAACAGTAGTACGACCTATTCTTGAGTACTGCTCGAGCGTTTGGGATCCCTATCAGGTCGGATTGAGCGAGGACATAGAAGCAATTCAGAGGCGGGCTGCTAGATTTGTTACAGGTAGGTTTGATCATCACGCGAGTGATACGGAAGTGCTTCAGAAACTCGGGTGGGAGTATCTCGAGAAAAGGAGGCGTTATTTTCGTGAATCGCTACTGAGGAAATTTAGAGAAGCAGCATTTGAGGCTGACTGCAATACAATTTTACTGCCGCCAACTTGTATTTCGCAGAAAGACCACAAAGATAAGATAAGAGAGATAGGACTCGTACAGAGTCATATAGGCAGTCATTTTTCCCTCGTTCTGTTTGGGAGTGGAACAGGGAGAGAAGACGCTAGTTGTTGTACGAGGTACCCTCCGCCACGCACCGTATGGTGGATTGCGGTGTATGTATGTAGATGTATAGTTATATGTAGAAAGCATAGATGGTGGAATGAAGTCTGTGATGAGGTGGTGGAACAAAGAACAAATGCCTGGAAAAAGTGGAATTCGACCTGGAGACTTTGATGTCTTCCGTGAAGTTTGAAACTCTGCAGACAGTAGTTTACGAAGGGCTAAGCGATTGTATGAGAAACAGCAGTTAGAACAGATCGATCAGGATTTCCGGAAAAACTTTACCAGAGACTTCTTCAAAATGGCTCTGAACACTATGGGACTTAGCATCTGAGGTCATCAGTCCCCTAGAACTTAGAACTACTTAAACCTAACTAACCTAAGGACATCACACACATCCGTGTCCGAGGCAGGATTCGAACCTGCGGTTAGCGGTCGCGCGGTTCCATACTGCAGCGCCTAGAACCGCTCGGCCACACCGGCCGGCTCAGAGACTTCTATCAGACACTCAACTCGAATTTGAAAGGATACCAAGTCCTAGTCTTTGTTTTAGCGACGAAAATGGGAACTTCGGCATGACCAACAAAGAAAACTGCAGAATCATGTCTCGTTATTTTGAAAACCTACTTAATTGTGATGAACCGAAAGATTTCCTTTTCCTGTATGTGCCCCAATCTACAAACTACCTGTTTCATCTCCATCTCATAAAGAGGAGATCAAAGAGATCATCAACAACCTTAAGAATAATAAGGACGCTGGATAGGATTCAGTAGTGGCGGAACTACTGAAACTGGCAAATAATGAAACTCTAGATGTACTAATCCAACTTTTTGAGGAGATCTGGAGAACTGGGATGATACCAAGAGAATGGCAGTCAGCTTTACTCCATCCTCTACACAAAAAAGGCGGTGAAAAGAATGTCTCACCTTATGGCAGTGGCGGCTTACCTCCCATTTAGTCTGATGCCTCTTGCGCTGCGTATGTGCCCGTCTTAGCAGGTCTACAGCAGTTAACTTGCGCCGCCGCTTGCAACCATGACTTTATCATTCTGTGATAAATGTCTGTCTCTTTTATTATGATTTTTATTCTCGAATCATGGAACACAAACATATCACTTGACGATAGCGCTGTTGCGGAAATTTAAAACCTGTTATGTGATTTCATGCAAGTACGAATTTCTGGTTTTAGCTGAGAATTTCCACATGTGTAACTATTTGACGTATATTATATATACCTTACATATTTTGCTAGGTAACTTTTACCATTTTGATGAAGATAGTCTTAGAACTATCGAAACCTGGTCAATGTGTTTTTTTAAAAAAAGTTGTGTGAGTCGGTTGGCTGATTGTTACATTTTGTATAATTGCATACACGGTTGCTGAGCGCACAGCGACAAAATGTTTAATATATCAATAATCCGTATGTATTTAGTTGAATTGACAGCCTTTAGATCTGTGTAATTTATAATACAACCTAAATTTACCGGATTTCTTATAGTGTTCATGGCCCTCACACTTTTCTTTATTCATGGAGTAATGTTATTCAGTCTGTACAACGAGCGAGCAGTAAAGGAAAACTACGAGAAGTTTGGGAAGAGAATTTAAGTTCAAGGAAGAGAACTATATCATTGAGGTTCGCGGATGACTTTGTAATTCTTTCAGAGACGACAAAAGCCCGGGAAGAGCAGTTGAATGGAATGTGTAGTATCTTGAAACGAGAGTACAAGATGAACATGAACGAAAGTAAAACAATAATAACTTAATGTAGTCGAATTAAACAAGGCGATGCTGAGGGAATTACATTGGGAAATGAGGGACTGAAAGCAGTAGATGACTTCTGCTGCTTGGGCAGCGCAATAGCTGATGGCCAAGGTTGACAGGATGTAAAATGCAGGCTGGCTGTAGCAGGAAAAGAATTGCTGAAATAGAACAATTTGTTAACATCTAATATCAGTTTGACTGCTAGGAAATCTGTTATCATGGTATTTGTCTGGTGTGTATACTTGTATGGGAGGGGAAACGTGGACGATAAACAGCTCAGACAAGAAGAGAATACTTTTTAAAAAAAATTCATCCATATTTTGCATCTGTACCGTGACTGTATTCAATAGACAAGAAGTTTTCGATAAAAACGCCTTCAGTCACAATTTTTCGGTATTTTATTAAATTATACGGTGCGTTTCACATCCTATGGGCCCATCTGTAAATGCAAATCCGCTACTACTTTATTTAGATTTGATCTTCCTTGAGTGAAATGCATTTTCCTTTTATGAGAAAGTTAGATGTTAGGATTTTCATTTCATTGTCATGATGAACAACGGTGCGACTTTTTTCGTATAAATATCGGCATTTTCGTGCAATTGGTGCTCAAAAATATAAAAATATATTTTTTATCAGAAACTATAAATTTAATTACTGTTAATTTGTTAAAAATATGGCATTTAAACAGAAGTAAAAAAAATTGCTACTATCGAGATTTCGACCAGCGAATTGATGATTACGAAACTTTTACAATACACACGGAACAATTTTTTTCGACAGTTATGTTCCCAAATTATAAATGTTTTGTACTTCGCAACGGTCGGAAATCGTCCAATTTTCAAAGGTATTTTATATATATATATATATATATATATATATATATATATATATATATATATATATATATATATATATATATATCCGAATGATCCCATTAGGACTACGCCAAGTACTTCGTGGCGTGCTTTTGCCTTTCTTTGTGCCCATACTTCTTTCATTCTGTTGCTGTGGGCTTCTTTTCTCTCTTGAGACCACGTTGTTCCAGTCTCCTTGTTTGGTTTCCCCTCTTGGTCAACTTGCCACTTGTGAATTTTGGATCTGAAGATTTCCCTGTTTTGGATATCCTCTGCTGAAATTGCTGCTAGTTTCAGATCTGTTTTGATGTCGCCTATCCATTTCATTGGGTCTGTTTTAGATTTACTCCCGTTTTCACAGAATCCAACTATTTGCTTTGTAAGTCTGTCCGGATTCATTGTTTTGATGTGTCCATAGAATCTTAATCTGCATTTTCTAATGTCACTGTGAATATTAGAGTATTGTCTGATTTCCTGTTTGCCTCTGGGCTGATACTATCGATCTACAAGTTTTGGGCCTAAAATTTTTCTTATGATCTTCCGTTCCTTTTTCTGAATGTTTTCTACGTATGTTTTCCTGTTTAAAATTAGTGTCTCTGATCCATATAGGCATTCTGGTTTTATGACGGTGTTGTAATGTCGTAGTTTTCTGTGCTTGGTATTTTATTGTTATTGTTTATTATTATTATTATTATATTATGCCCATTTAAAGAGAGCGTTTGAACTTTAATTCCTTCATGATGATTGTTTATGTTTTTTCTGAACCCAGATTTTCTTCATGTGTTCACTGTGTTGTTTCTTTCGCTCCGCTGTCCATTTGCATCCTGGTTGGTTGGTTGGTTGGTTTGGGGAAAGAGACCAGACAGCGTGGTCATCGGTCTCATCGGAGTAGGGAAGGATGGGGAAGGAAGTCGGCCGTGCCCTTTCAGGGGAACCATCCCGGCATTTGCCTGGAGTGATTTAGGGAAATCACGGAAAACCTAAATCAGGATGGCCGGACGCGGGATTGAACCGTCGTCCTTCCGAATGCGAGTCCAGTGTGTAACCACTGCGCCACCTCGCTCGGTTTTGCATCCTGGTCTCTTCTGTGTTGTGGTGTCAAATTCATGTTTTTTGATGATGTTCCTGAATTCAGTTCTATTTTCCGCATCGTTGACTGTTATGTGTGCTTGTCTGAGGTCCTCTTCAACTGCTTTATCCATTTTGTTTTTCCCCTGCCTGAGTTGACGACTTTAAGAATACACTTTGAAATTCTGTTTTCATTCATCCTGTGGATATATCCGTAGAACTGCATTCTTCTTTTCCTTACTGTATCCGTTATCTTGTCTGTGTATTTATATAATTCTGATGTTGGTCTCTTCTTCCAGATTCCTTGTTCTTGTATCCGGCCAAAAATTCTCCTGAGAATTTTCCTTTCTTGTTTCTCTATTTCTTTGATTTTAGTTTGCCCAAACCTACCATTTGTAAACTTAGAGAAAGCTTCTGACAATGTTGACTGGAATATTCTCTTTCAAATTCTAAAGGTGGCAGGGATAAAATACAGAGAGCGAAAGGCTATTTACAATTTGTACAAAAACCAGATTGCAGTTATAAGAGTCGAGGGCCATGAAAGGGAAGCAGTGGTTGGGAAGGGAGTGAGACAGGGTTGTAGCCTCTCCCCGATGTTATTCAATCTGTATATTTAGCAAGCAGTAAAGGAAACAAAAGAAAAGTTCGGAGTAGGAATTAAAATCCATGGAGAAGAAATAAAAACTTTGAGGTTCGCCGATGATATTGTAATTCTGTCAGAGACAGCAAAGGACTTGGAAGAGGAGTTGAATGGAATGGACAGTGTCTTGAAACGACGATATAAGATGAACATCAACAAAAGCAAAACGAGGGTAATGGAATGTAGTCGAATTAAGTCGGGTGATGCTGAGGGAATTAGATTAGGAAATGAGACACTTAAAGTAGTAAAGGAGTTTTGCTATTTGGGGAGCAAAATAACTGATGATGGTCGAAGTAGAGAGGATATAAAATGTAGGCTGGCAATGGCAAGGAAAGCGTTTCTGAAGAAGAGAAATTTGTTAACATCAAGTATAGATTTAAGTGTCAGTAAATCGTTTCTGAAAGTATTTGTATGGAGTGTAGCCATGTATGGAAGTGAAACATGGACGATAAATAGTTTGGACAAGAAGAGAATAGAAGCTTTCGAAATGTGGTGCTACAGAAGAATGCTGAAGATTAGATGGGTAGATCACATAACTAATGAGGAAGTATTGAATAGGACTGGGGAGAAGAGAAGTTTGTGGCACAACTTGATCAGAAGAATGGATCGGTTGGTAGGACATGTTCTGAGGCATCAAGGTATCACCAATTTAGTATTGGAGGGCAGCGTGGAGGGTAAAAATCGTAGAGGGAGACCAAGAGATGAATACACTAAACAGATTCAGAAGGATGTAGGTTGCAGTAGGTACTGGAAGATGAAGAAGCTTGCACGGGATAGAGTAGTATGGAGAGCTGCATCAAACCTGTCTCTGGACTGAAGTCCACAACAACAACAACACAAATTTGTGTTGTTTCAGATGCATACAGTGCCTCCGGAAGTACGACATTTGTGTAGTGCCTCAATTTTGCGTTAATGGATATGGACTTTTTGTTATAATAGTTCCACCTGAGTTTATATGCTTCCTGTAGTTTTTTTATTCTTTCTTCATTGGCCTTTAGGTTGATCCCTGATGGCTGGATGATTTCTCCCAGGTTCTTAAAATGCGGTACTTGTACGATTTTCCCATGGGTTGGCACAACAGGCAACTTGTCTTGTGGCACTCTTTCTATGTACTGAGTTTTCTCATACGAGATTATTATTATTATTATTATTATTATCATCGTTGGTACTGCTGTAGGAAGTTGATATAAAAACTGACCTTGAAATCTTATAAGAATGAAGAAACTGAAAGAGGGTCCCTCGTTACCTTAGCCCGCAGTGGCCTCGCTGAAGAGCCAGAAAAAATAAAAGGTAAGGAATGCAGCAGTAGGTTGCGGCTCTGCCAACGCTAGTTGTACTTGAGCACCTGCCCCCACTGCCCGTGCTGTACTGTCTCGCAACGTGGCCATTCAGCGTCCAGACGGCTGGCCGTGATTAACGCCGACTGCAGCGTCGTAAAAACTGGCAACCGGCCCCCTCACCCCAGCTGTAGGCGTGGAGCTGCCGATTCGCACCCAGCGGCCGCCCTGCTATCCGACAAATTACCTCCTTATCTATACTTCTGTTCTGCTGTATAAAGACAAGTCGACCCAGCGGCTGCCCTGCTATCCGACAAATTGCCTCCTTATCTATACTTCTGTTCTGCTATATAAAGACAAGTCGGCGTTTACCGTTTTTACCAAGTAACTCGAAAATTTCTTGACCAATCTACTTCTGATTTTTACACGTTCCCTACTGAACGTTCGGACGGACATAGGCTGCATATTTTTTTTTTTTTTTTTTTTTTTTTATACAGGGTGGTCCATTGGTCGTGACCGGGCCAAATATCTCACGAAATAAGCGTCAATCGAAAAAACTACAAACAACGAAACACGTCTAGCTTGAAGGGGGAAACTAGATGGTGCTAGGGTTGGCCTGCTAGATGGCGCTGCCACATGTCAAACGGATATCAACTGCGTTTTTTAAAATAGGAACCCCCATTTTTATTACATATTCTTGTAGTACGTAAAGAAATATGAATATTTCAGTTGGACGACTATTTTCGCTTTGTGATAGATGGCGCTGTAATAGTCACAAACGTATAAGTACGTGGTATGACGTAACATTCCGCCAGTGCGGACGGTATTTTCTTCGTGGTACATTACCCTTGTTAAAATGGACCGTTTACCAATTCTGGAAAAGGTCGACATCGTGTTGATGTATGGCTATTGTGATGAAAATGCCCAACGGGTGTGTGCTACTTTCCGCACAGAAAGCAATCCGGGGACGTCAGATCAGGTGAACGTGCGGGCCTTGGTATGGTGCTTCGACGACCAAACCACCTGTCATGAAATATGCTATTCAATACCGCTTCGACCGCACGCGAGCTAAGTGCCGCACATCGATCATGTTTGAAGTACATCGCCATTCTGTCATGCGGTGAAACATCTTGTAGTAACATCGGTAGAACATTACGTAGGGAATCAGTATACATTGCAACATTTAGATTGCCATCGTTGAAAAAGGGGCCAATTATCCTTCCTCCCATAATGCTGCACCATACATTAACCCGCCAAGGTCGCTGATGTTCCACCTGTCGCAGCCATCGTGGATTTTCCGTTGCCCAATAGTGCATATTATGCCGGTTTACGTTACCGCTGTTGGTGAATGACGCTTCGTCGCTAAATAGAACGCGTGCAAAAAATCTGTCATTGTCCCGTAATTTCTCTTGCGCCCAGTGCCAGAAATGTACACGACGTTCAAAGTCGTCGCCATGCATTTCCTACTGCATATAAATATGGTACGGGTGCAATCGATGTTGATGTAGCATTCTCAACACTGACGTTTTTGAGACTCCCGAGTCTCGCGCAATTTGTCTGCTACTGATGTGCGGATTAGCCGCAACAGCAGCTAAAACACCTGCTTGGGCGTAAACATTTGTTGCAGGTCGTGGTTGACGTTTCACATGTGGTTGAACTCTTCCTGTTTCCTTAAATAACGTAACTATGCGGTGAACGGTCCGGACACTTGGATGATGTCGTCCAGGATACCGAGCAGCATACATAGCACACGCCCGTTGGGCATTTTGATCACAATAGCCATACATTAACACGATATCGACCTTTTCCGGAATTGGTAAATGGTCCGTTTTAACGCGGGTAATGTATCACGAAGCAAATACCGTCCGCACTGGCAGAATGTTACGTGATACCACGTACTTATACGTTTGTGCCTATTACAGCGCCATGTATCACAAAGCGAAAAAAGTGGTCGAACTAATACATTCATATTTCTTTACGTACTACAAGAATATTTAATTAAAAATGGGGGTTGCTATTTTAAAAAACGCAGTTGATATCCGTTTGACCTATGGCAGCGCCATCTAGCAGTCCAGCCATAGCGCCATCTGGTTTCGCCCTTCAAGCTAGACGAGTTTCGTTCTTTGTAGTTTTTTCGTTTGATGCTTATTTCTTGAGATATTTGGCCCGGTCACTATCAATGGACCACCCTGTATACATTCTAAGTACAAAAAGCAAGACACCACGAAGAAATTCTCCGAATGGGACGGAAATCGGTAGTTGGGACGTAAATGTACTAACACAACGGCCTTGCCACAGTGCATGCACCGGTTCCCGTGAGATCACCGAAGTTAAGCGCTGTCGGGCGTGGCCGGCACTGGGATGGGTGACCGTCCTTGCCGCCATGCGCTGTTGCCATTTTTCGGGGTGCACTCAGCCTCGTGAAGCCAATTGAGGAGGAACTCGACCGCACAGTAGCGGCTCCGGTCACAGAAAACCACCATAACGACCGGGAGAGCGGTGTGCTGACCCCACATCCCTTCTATCCGCATCCTCATCTGAGGATGATACGGCGGTCGGATGGACCCGATGAGCCACTTGTGGCCTGAAGGAGTGCATATATACCTATTTGTACAGATAAACACGTGATAAAAATTTCAGAAAAAATTAATGAGAAGAGAAAGATCTTCGCAGACTGAGCAAGTCAAGAACGCGTTGGTCCACCTCTGGCATTGTACATGAAGGCATTCGGCTTGACACTGGTTGGCGGTGTTGTCGGATGTCCTCCTGAGAGATATCGTGCCAAATTGACGCATTGGATCGTCAAAATCTCGAGCTGGGTGCCGGAATGCTCCAAAATTTCTCAACTGGGGCGAGATCCTGCGACCTTGCAGGACAAGGTACAGAAACTTCCTGTCAGATCAAAACTGTATGCCGGACCGAGACTCGAACTCGGGACCTTTGCCTTTCGCAGGCAAGTGCTCTACCGACTGAGCTACCCAAGCACGACTCAAGCCCCATCCTCACAGTTTTACTTCTGCCAGTACCTCGTCTCTTACCTTCCAAACTTTACAGATTGTCTCCTGCGTCCCGAGTTCGAGTCTCGGTCCGGCATACAGTTTTAATCTGCCAGGAAGTTTCAGATCAGTGCTCACTCCGCTGCAGAGAGAAAATCACATTCTGTAGGGCAAGGTACAGTTTGCAAGCACGAAGACAATCAGTGCAAACTCTGGCCGTCCTGGGCGGACTTTATCTTCCTGAAATGTAAGCCAGGATGCCTTGCCGCTATGGGAAACAAAATGGAGCGTAGAATATAGTCAACGTGTCGCTGTGCTGTGGGGATGCCGTGGATGACAACGAAAGCGGTCCTGTCAATGAATGAAATCGTAGCGAAGACCATCGGCTCCTGGTTGTCGGACCATATGGCAGAAGAGAGTGAGAGTAATATTCCACCACTGTCCGAGGCGTCTGCATAGACGCCATGGGACTGGAATCTCATTGACTGGACAGGAATTGTCTTCAGTGATGAGTTCCGCTTGTAACTGAGCCCCGATGACCAGTGGAGACTTTTGTGGAGGTGCTCCGGACAGCAAGGGGATACCAATCTCTCACCCATCACGCGGACCGACTGCCATGAGAGGTGGTCTAATGTGACGTTCCTTTTCATTGCAGGACTTCTTTGGTTGTCATCCGCGGCATCCCTGCAGTACAGCGATACGTCGACTGTATTCTACACCACGTTTTGTTGCCCCAAATGGAAAGGTTCAAATGGTTGAAATGGCTCTGAGCGCTATGGGACTTAACATCTGATGCCACCATTCCCCTAGAACTTAGAACTACTTAAACCTAACTAACCCAAGGACATCACACACATCCATGCCCGAGGCGGGATTCGAACGTCCGAAAGTAGCGGTCACGCGGTTCCGGACGGAAGCGCCTAGAACCGCTCGGCCACAACGGCCCGCGTCCGAAATGGAAAGGCAGCTGCGGCTTACATTTGAGCAAGATAATACCCGCCCGCACATGGCGAGAGTTTCTATTGCCTGTCTCCGTGGTTGCCAAATCCTGCCTTGGCCAGCGAGGTCGCTGGATCTCTCCTCAGTTTGGAGCATTATGGGCAGGGCCCTCCGATCAGATCGTGATTCTAACGGCCTAACGCGTCTGTTGGACAGACTTTGGCACGATTTCCCTCAGGAGGACGTCCAACAAGTCTGTCAATCATTGCCTAGCCGAATAACTGCTTACATCATTGTCGGAAGTGGGCCAACCCGTTATTGACTTGTTCAGTCGGTGAAGCTCTGTCTCTTGTATGAATCATCCAGTTTTTCTGAAATTGTAATTATTAGTTTGTCTATACATCTACTGGCCATTAAAATTGCTACACCAAGAAGAAATGCAGATGATAAACGGGTATTCATTGGACAAATATATTATACTAAAACTGACATGTGATTACATTTTCATGCAATTTGGGTGCATAGATCCTGAGATATCAGTACCCAGAACAACCACCTCTGGCCGTAATAACGTCCTTGATACGCCTGGGCATTAAGTCAAACACAGCTTGGATGGCGTGTACAGGTACAGCTGCCCATGCAGCTTCAAGACGATACCACAGTTCATCTAGAGTAGTGACTGGCGTGTTGTGACGAGCCAGTTGCTCGGCCACCATTGACCAGACGTTTTCAGTTGGTGAGAGATCTGGAGAATGTGCTAGCCAGAGTACCAGTCGAACATTTTCTTTATCCAGAAAGGCCCGTACAGGACCTGCAACATACGCTCGTGCATTATCCTGCTGAAATGTAGGGTTTCGCAGGGATCGAATGATGAGTAGAGCCACGAGTCCTAACACATCTGAAATGTAACGTCCACTGTTCGAAGTGCCGTCAATGCGAACAAGAGGTGACCGAGACGCGTAACCAATGGCACCCCATACCATCACGCCGGGTGATACGCCAGTATGGCGATGACGAATACACGCTGCCAATGTGCGTTCACTGTGATGTCGCCAAACACAGATGCGACCATTACGATGCTGTAAACAGAACCTGGATTCATCCGAAAAAATGACGTTTTGCCTTCGTGAACCCAAATACGTCGCTGAGTACACTATCGCTGGCGCCATAAACCGCAATCGCGATAGGCTACAATCCGCTCTTTATCAAAGTCGGAAACGTGATGGTACGCATTTCTCCTCCTTACACGAGGCATCACAACAACGTTTCACCAGGCAACGCTAGTCAACTGCTGTTTGTGTATGAGAAATCGGTTGGAAACTTTCCTCATGTCAGTACGTTGTAGGTGTCGCCACCGGCGCCGACCTTGTGTGAATGCTCTACAAAGCTAATCATTTGTTTATCACAGCATCTTCTTCCTGTCGGTTAAGTTTCGCGTCTGTAGCACGTCATCTTCGTGGTGTAGCAATTTTAATGCCTAGTAGTGTATACCACATCTATCGATTTCGGTACCATTCGGAAAATTTTTTCTTGGTGCGTCTTTTTTTTGTCTTAAACTGTATATTTCTGCTTTATAAGGACGGTTCAATAATGCCCGTTATGTCTAACGTCAATAAATCCTTTAAAATTTTGAACTTGACCACAGGTAGCAACTGCGATGTACTCTCTGTGAGTAAAAGGTTTCTGATGGTTGCATATTTAACGTACCTTATCAACGACATGTACCCAATGTTAATCAGTGATCCTTCTAAAGAAGACGTTTTTGATGCCATCGAAACCTTGATCAAGGCATTGTTTTGCCTTAGAGCGCATTTAATAATGATTAAGATAACAGCAATGAGGCAAGATGTTATGAACAATATAGTGAACGCATTGCAGTAGACAAGACAGACATGAAGCCAATACCCGCCGCAGTAGTAAAAATTTATATACTTATTAGCTCCATGGATGATGAAGAAATTGAAACACTGCGTGATGAAATAAAAGAAATTATTCATACAGTTAAGGGAGACGAAAATTTAATTATGAAGGGAGATTGAAATTCGATTGTGGGAATAGGAAGAGAAGGTAGAATAGTAGGAGGTCATGGACAGGGGGAAAGGAATGTGAGAGAAAACCAATTGGTACAATTTTGCTCAGAGCATAGCTTAATCATCAGTTGTCCTTGGTTTCAAAATCATGAAACAGAACTGGATATGTGGTAGAGATCTGGAGTGAGTGGAAGGTTTCACACTGATTATGCAGAGTGTTTTAAAAAAAATTGACGTGATTTCAAAATGCCATATTTATTAATAAAAACACACTACAAACACTGGTGAATTGCAAAATACTTTAGCTATGCCATCACAAATTAAGAACATGTGTTCACCGCAGCAACATGAACAACGTCTAGGCGATAACTAAATTCCTCATCAGCTTTACACAATGTATCTGCTTTTACAGAAGTTATGAAGTTTGTTATTCTTCACTTCTTCTATGCCAAGGGGTAAAGCGGAGATGAACACACTCTCCTTCACATATCCCCACCAGAAAAAAATCGCATGGGGTAACGTCTGGTGATGTTTGAGGCCAAGAATGCAGGGCGGTGTCTCGGGTTCCCGAGCGCCCTATCTAGAGATGCGGCACAGTGTCACTGAGAAACTCACGTGCGTTGTTCTGCCAATGTGGTGGAGCCCCATCCTGTTGGGAAATGAAGTCTTCAGGGTCCTTCCGAAGTTGTGGAAAAAGCCAGTGCTGCAGCATTTGAAGACAGCTCATTCTAGTCACAGTGTTTTCCTCAAAAAAGAAGGAACCGTACACTTTTATACAAGAAATAATATCACAAATAACGTTCGCTTTAGGTGAGTCTCTTTCGCTCTAAATAATGTCATGGCGGTTCTGGAGTTCCTACACGCGCACATTATGTCGCTTTACATTACCGGCAACATGGCATGTTGCTGCAGCAGAGAAAATTAAACGTTTTCCACGTCTTCTAGCAGAGCATTGCGGAAGTCAACCCCTTTCCTTTTATCGCCATTCTGACGAGCTTGTAGTCTGTATAGTTTGCAGTCCAAAAGACGCGTTAAAACTCGCCAGATGGTCGTATGAGGCACTGCCAGCCCTCTGCTTGCGAGGAGCGTATACTACCGCCGACTTCTCTAAAACGTTTGCCGAATTCTTTCCATCGTGTCATCAGAAGTGCGTAGTCGCCCTGGACTCTTACCTCTGTGCAAGTATCCTGTCTCTTCAAACAGGCGATGCGGACGACGGATGTTTTTTGGGTGCTGGCGGAGCAATGTGAGAACGCCGACGAAAATCGCTGACTCACTCTTTGCAAACTGCAGCAGATAAATCGCCTTCTGCTGAATGGGCGCCATCAAATTTCTGATTAACTGCAGCATGAGAAGACCCATTGACTGACATGTAACGGCGATTTTCTGTAACTCTCGGCCACGCCCATTCAAACAACAAACATTTCCCTGCCGACACGTCCCATGTTTCGTAATTACTACTGTCCGAGATCAGGTTATTCTCTTTGACAGACCCTGTATAATTTTAAGGTTCTGAGAGTAATTTACTGGTTATGGACTGCAAACTGAAACTGAAGAGACTGAATAAAGGTAGGAAATTGAAAGAATCAGAGGTTGTTGAGAGTCTGAAAGAGAGCGTTAGGCAGAATACCGAAAATCTCTCGTCGACATCTCTGTACCACGACAGCGCAATGACAGAAGCAGCAGAAAATCGCAGCTCGATAAATCTGTGAACATGCATACAGATTCCAACTTTGAGCGGCATGAGGATCAAGTGCTGGCAAATAGGAGTGTTGATATTTTTAGAAATATTGGCAATTCGATACGTCGATATTTAAAAAAGTTTCCCTACATACCGTCGACATTTCGAAGAATATAGTCGATATATCTGCGGAAGAGCCGGCCGGTGTGGCCGTGCGGTTCTAAGCGCGTCAGTTTGGAACCGCGTTACCGCTACGGTCGCAGGTTCGAATCCTGCCTCGGGCATCGGTGTGTGTGATGTCCTTAGGTTAGTTAGGTTTAAGTAGTTCTAAGTTCTAGGGGACTGATGACCTCAGAAGTTAAGTCCCATAGTGCTCAGAACCAACCATTCTACGGAAGAAATATCGACTCACCGGACTATTAAAATATCGGCTGCGCATTGTAAACATACTGCCAGTTTTAGAGCTGTATATTTAAGAATTGATCTGTTGTTAGACATTCTGTACATCAATCGCCCTTAGACCAAGAACTGAAAGAAAGACGATGTACGTTCATGCTTGGCCATAACAAATTTGATAACAATGGTAACTGCATGTAAGTGGCACAATAAAAGGTGCCTTTTGGGTCCGTCGTTCGGTTTCGGCACAAATCGGATTTGTCCGGAACCTTTCGTGTCGACTTCTCAACTTTTAATTTCTGCATTCCCCAGCGAACTAGCAGCCGTAGTAACAAAACTGCGTGGTGCAGCTAAACGTTGCAGTTTCTGTTGGTAGCACCAAGCGCCATTTACGTCAGCATCTACCCTCACACATATCCGCCCACAGCAAAGACCAATGTTGTCACTTACATTTTTGTTCATCATTTTCAGCAACAGTTTTTGCAGAATGCCGAGATGAAGAAATAGCGCACTAGTTGCGCTAAAAATTGGTTTCTGAAGCAACTGGTGTGCTATTACTTCACATCCAAAATCCTGTTATTCCATTCACACTGCCACCCCCCTCCCCCCCCCCCCCCCCCCATGCCCGCCCGCCCCGCCCCAACCAGTGGAATCAGACTTACTTGCTTGATACAGCCAAAGAGAAAGACTGGACGTGAAGGAAGCTCAAAAATTAGTACAATTGTGTTCTTCTACAATTTCAGAAAGAACAATTCAAATATTTACCGAAAATAGCGAAAAAAATATAATGCGAAATAAAAATATCGATATTCGATATTTTGAGTTCAATAGCGATATATCGGTGAAAAATACATTGCCAAAAAAATGTATCCACTGTTTAAAAGTCCATAACTTGCAAACTAATTGACGGAGTTGTCTCATTTTTGGTGAAAGTGTAGCTTAAACTCCAACTTAAAGATATCACTGAAGGCGTTCGAAATGGTCGCCATTAACATCCACAGACAAGCGATGCCGCCGAACTTCAGCACGAACTACTGACTGCAACGTGTTCAGTTGGATATTTGCACATGAATGTACGATGGGTTCTCGAAGTTCATCCAGTGTGCGTGGCTTTTGTCGATAAACGACGTCCTTTAGTGTTCCCTACAGGTAAAAGTCCAGAGGAGTTGGTCTGGGGAACGTGGTGGATACTCCACAGCACCTCTACCGCTTATCCATCTTTCTGGTAGATTTTCGTTGAGATACGCCCTAACATGATTTTTGTAGTGGGCTGCGGCACCATCTTGTTGAAAGTAAACTCTTCCGTCTCCATACGAGTCTCGGTAAAATGGATGTCTGAAGCTTGTGAAGGTACACGTCACCGGTAACTGATCCGTCAAAGAAGAGTAGCCCAATCAAGCCCCAGAAAGACAACCCACACCATACATTTACTCCTGGCAAATTCGTGGCTTTGTCTATGAACGTTCGGATTTTCGGCGGCACAGTAGATGCAATTGTGGCGATTTACTGTACCACTGAGTTTGAACTGTGTCTCATCAGACCACACAATCATCTCTGCAAACTCTTCATCGTTGCGCACCATGTTAGTAAACCACTCGCAGTACTCCATTCTACGATCTGGGTCGTCCTCGTTCATTGCGTGTAGCAATCGTGGGATGTAGCACTTCCACTTTGAGTCTTCAAAATTCGCCGAACACCTGAGCGACTCACTCCAGTTTCACAGGCACACACGCTGTCTCACAGACTTCTGTGATGAGCGAGTGAATTGTTGTAACACACGACGGGAGTTAGCTGGACTTGTTACTGTTACAGGTCGTCCAGATCGTTGTTTGTGTACATCTTTAACACAGCCTTCGGCTTCAAATTTGTCTCGAATGCGACGAATCGTTAAACGTGTCGGTGGCTCTATTTCATGCTCATTTCGCCATTGCCTTTGAACCTCATTAATGTTTTCGTACTTAAAATACCACTACAAAACTGACTTCCTTCATCGAATGTAAGCCTTGCACCAGCCATGTTTAGTCGAGTAACTAGATGCAACTAAGAACAAAACACTGGCGACTGTCATCTGACAAAACAAAACAACGCAATACAACGCATGTGTGGCGATTGCCGGAACTACAAACTATTACACTACCAAAGATGAGACAACTCCGTCAATTAGTTTACTGGTTATGAACTTTTAAAAAGTGGATACACTTTTTGGACCCCTCTGGAAAAAATTTTCTATATATCGATACAATGATACTTTATCAAGAGCCCTACTAGCAACATTAAAGCCACAGCGACCGCAAAGGTGAACTG
Source organism: Schistocerca americana (assembly GCF_021461395.2). Lineage (NCBI taxonomy): Eukaryota > Metazoa > Arthropoda > Insecta > Orthoptera > Acrididae > Schistocerca > Schistocerca americana. Next base: position 171,404,696 of record NC_060128.1, on the reverse strand, counting down.
TTGGTCATGTAAGGTATGACGCTTCGGTTGCGACTCGAATGTTCGGATGACAATGGCGGGGAGAGTCCACGCCAGCGCGGACGCGTATTTGGGGTGGCGGCTGCCGACAAAGGGTGGGGGTTGTACGCAGTAGCAGCGTGGGACAGCCGCTGTGCGTGTGCCGTAATCCTCGCCTGAGATGTGGCGTAGCTGTCCTCCCGCTACCGAATTTTGGGGGCTTCTTAGACTGTCTTAAATAGGAGGCTGCCGACATAGTTCACCACAGTGTTCGTCACACCTGAAGATGTCGATCAATTTCGCTGATGAAACATCCGTCGTCTCACCCGTGAACCTTTAACACAAGTCACAAGCACGCATCATTACGTTCCTAAAAGATGCCGTTTGGATACAAAGAGGTTGAAATTAGAGATAAAAAAAGCACTCTGTCTTCAGGCCACGAGTGGCCTACAGGAACCATCCGACCGCCGTGTCATCCTCAGTGGAGGATGCGGATAGGAGGGGCGTGGGGTCAGCACACCGCTCTCCCGGTCGTTATGATGGTCATAGTATGAAAGCTTTCACGACCGGATGACATATCTTCTGGTAAACCTTCCGGGATGTAAGGTCGTGGTCCATGAAACTCTTCAGCTCCTAACGTTTCGTCCAGAGCTGCACTGGACATCTTCAGAGGGGGGTTTCTCTTCCGGTGAGTCTTATAAAAACGAACCATCCTTATCTATCCCGTGAGATTTTTTTTTTTGTAAATAAAAACATTAATCAGCTACTGAAGCATCTTTTTCTACTGTGGGTTGCAGGGGTTCCGACCCCTGGGGAGGTGGGTGGGAATTATATATGGCTGTGTCCGCCGGCATTTTGGCGGGTGACCTTGAACGGGACTTAGCCAGCAAGACTCACCGGAGGAGAAACCCCCCTCTGAAGATGTCCAGCGCAGCTCTGGACGAAACGTTAGGAGCTGAAGAGTTTCATGGACCACGACCTTACATCCCGGAAGGTTTACCAGAAGATACGTTATGATGGTATTCTTGACCGAAGCCGCTACTGTTCGGTCGAGTAGCTCCTCAATTGGCATCAGGAGGCTGAGTGCACCCCGAAAAATGGCAACAGCCCATGGCGGCCTGGATGGTAACCCATCCAGGTGCCGACCACGCGCGACAGCGCTTAACTTCGGTGATCTCACGGGAACCGGTGTATCCACTGCGGCAAGGCTGTTGCCACTGAAATTAGAGATGAAAATAAATAATTTCTAAAATGAGAAACCTAAAAATAAGAGTAGAGTTAACTGGCATCTGCCCAGTAAGATAATTATACTTTATGAAGGTCATCATAAATATAAATAATATAAAAAATAATAATTAAAATTATGGCTTAAAGATGAGGGAAACTACACTCCTGGAAATGGAAAAAAGAACACATTGACACCGGTGTGTCAGACCCACCATACTTGCTCCGGACACTGCGAGAGGGCTGTACAAGCAATGATCACACGCACGGCACAGCGGACACACCAGGAACCGCGGTGTTGGCCGTCGAATGGCGCTAGCTGCGCAGCATTTGTGCACCGCCGCCGTCAGTGTCAGCCAGTTTGCCGTGGCATACGGAGCTCCATCGCAGTCTTTAACACTGGTAGCATGCCGCGACAGCGTGGACGTGAACCGTATGTGCAGTTGACGGACTTTGAGCGAGGGCGTATAGTGGGCATGCGGGAGGCCGGGTGGACGTACCGCCGAATTGCTCAACACGTGGGGCGTGAGGTCTCCACAGTACATCGATGTTGTCGCCAGTGGTCGGCGGAAGGTGCACGTGCCCGTCGACCTGGGACCGGACCGCAGCGACGCACGGATGCACGCCAAGACCGTAGGATCCTACGCAGTGCCGTAGGGGACCGCACCGCCACTTCCCAGCAAATTAGGGACACTGTTGCTCCTGGGGTATCGGCGAGGACCATTCGCAACCGTCTCCATGAAGCTGGGCTACGGTCCCGCACACCGTTAGGCCGTCTTCCGCTCACGCCCCAACATCGTGCAGCCCGCCTCCAGTGGTGTCGCGACAGGCGTGAATGGAGGGACGAATGGAGACGTGTCGTCTTCAGCGATGAGAGTCGCTTCTGCCTTGGTGCCAATGATGGTCGTATGCGTGTTTGGCGCCGTGCAGGTGAGCGCCACAATCAGGACTGCATACGACCGAGGCACACAGGGCCAACACCCGGCATCATGGTGTGGGGAGCGATCTCCTACACTGGCCGTACACCACTGGTGATCGTCGAGGGGACACTGAATAGTGCACGGTACATCCAAACCGTCATCGAACCCATCGTTCTACCATTCCTAGACCGGCAAGGGAACTTGCTGTTCCAACAGGACAATGGACGTCCGCATGTATCCCGTGCCACCCAACGTGCTCTAGAAGGTGTAAGTCAACTACCCTGGCCAGCAAGATCTCCGGATCTGTCCCCCATTGAGCATGTTTGGGACTGGATGAAGCGTCGTCTCACGCGGTCTGCACGTCCAGCACGAACGCTGGTCCAACTGAGGCGCCAGGTGGAAATGGCATGGCAAGCCGTTCCACAGGACTATATCCAGCATCTCTACGATCGTCTCCATGGGAGAATAGCAGCCTGCATTGCTGCGAAAGGTGGATATACACTGTACTAGTGCCGACATTGTGCATGCTCTGTTGCCTGTGTCTATGTGCCTGTGGTTCTGTCAGTTTGATCATGTGATGTATCTGACCCCAGGAATGTGTCAATAAAGTTTCGCCTTCCTGGGACAATGAATTCACGGTGTTCTTATTTCAATTTCCAGGAGTGTATTACAGAATATGGTTCCGACTTTTTGCAAACACGGTTTTTTTTCTTTTTACTCAAATATGTTTCGGCACCTGTGTGTGTCATCATCAGTGTGTTTTTATTTATTGAAAACTGTAAAAAGTGAACATGTTTTCGGTTGTAACCGATTTAACAAAGTGAGGCGTAGAGAAAGTTTTTGTTCTTTTTGCTTCTTACCGTGATTTTACATTATATGGTTTTGCAGGACCAGCTGTATGGTGTGCTGCATTGATACGCTGTCATCTGCAAACCAAACGATGTAAATGTGAATTTCATGGGCTAGTTAACAGATCCCTTAATTTTTGGTGTGTCAAAATATTTTGGTTATATGTTTGTTACTGCTCACATTTTGTTGCGACTGATGTTCTTCTTTTGCATTCCGAGAACACTGAACACACATGTTAATAATGATGATGATGATGATGATGATGATGATGATGATGAGGTCCCATACTTCGAGGAGCGTAGGGGACGATGCGGGAGACCCGCACGGCCGTAGTAGGCAAGGCCCTAGTGGAGGTGGTTTGCCATTGCCTTCCTCTGACCGTAATGAGGATTAATGATGATGATGATGCAGATGACACAACACCACCCAGTCTTCTCGAGGTAGGGAAAATCTCCGCCGGGAATCGAACCCGGGACCCCATGCATGTTGGGTTGGGTTGTTTGGGGAAGGAGACCAGACAGCGAGGTCATCGGTCTCATCGGATTAGGGAAGGATGGGGAAGGAAGTCGGCCGTGCCCTTTCAGAGGAACCATCCCGGCTCCATGCATGTTAATGAACTTTGTGTAATTTCTTTCTTTACAAACGCCTTTTTACTTAGCAAAACGCGGTAAGCACTATGTTGTTGTGTTTGCTAACCCCGTCCACGCTTATTTGTTCCCGAGAGAATTTGGCGCCGAATTTGAATTTTTGAATTTAGTTTATCTCTCTCTTTCTTTCTCTCTCTCTCTCTCTCTCTCTCTCTCTCTCTCTCTCTGTGTGTGTGTGTGTGTGTGTGTGTGTGTGTGTGTGTGTGTACTGCAGAGCAGTGAGATTGCCCTTAGCACCCACAGGAGGCGAATACATTGCCACCCCAGAACATGGCTCCACCACTACATTTTTGCACATGTGGAACGCAATGCCGGAGGCGTTTGATCCTAGCGGTTTTTCTCCAGACACTTTCTTTGTTATTATCAAAGTACAAATAGAGCGAAGATTCGTCCATATACAACACTCAACAACAATCCTGGTTCACGCGGCCGAAGCGGCCGAGCGGTTCTAGGCGCTACATTCTGGAACCGGTGCGGTCGCAAGTTGGAATCCTGCCTCGGGCATCGATGTGTGTGATGTCCTTAGGTTAGTTAGGTTTAAGTAGTTCTAAGTTCTAGGGGACTGATAACCTCAGAAGTTAAGTCCTGTAGTGCTCAGAGCCATTTGAACCATTTTTGAACAATCCTGGTTCATTGCATAAGATTTCTTTCCCATCCGTAATGGAGTCAATGGTTGTGTGGCGTTTAATGTGGTGCTCGCCATGGTCATTCGAAATGGAGATTCTCATCATGGAATCGTTTCCTAACAGTTTGGTTCTACACATAACTTCCTGTAGCCTCTTCAAACGCTGGATTCACTTCTGGAGCACTCAGCCCACGGTTGTTTTGACTCAGATATCGATCACCCTGGCCACCTGTCGAACGTGGACGGCTTGTGCTCTGTAAGTCCTCAACACTGCCTATTAGTCGGAACAGACTGCATGTCCACATCACATCACTTCGGCTCCGTAGCGACTTTCCTGGTTGACAAGCCTTCTGCACGTAACGCGATGATACGGACCCGATCATTTGCCGCGACTGTCCTTTGTGACGCGATGGATGTCAACTCCACTGTTCCGCAGACGCCTCCAGTGCGTCACTACAGGTGTTTTACTTCCAACTGAAATGTTGCAATCCACTCTAGTGGGGTGCTCTACGTGTAGGTAGCGCTCACGGTAGCTGTGTGTATGTTCACAAACGCCAGGAGTGACTTTCCGATCGGTTCAGGAACAGTCACAATAGCTACACACCTGCACGACATGTTGGAGCGATCAAACACTTTAAGTGTTGTGTGTATAACAGCCCAAGTCTAGCTTACCTGCACCAGTTCTTACGGAGGTTTTTCTATTAGTTTTCATTTGAAGAACGGCACACCTCATGTTGTATGTTGCGAATATTTTTAACTTATATTTGCGATTGAAGACTAAGCAGAACTACACTGCTGGTGAAAAAAATGCAACAGCGTCACGGACAAGGTCATTTTACTGACAAGTGAGGTGATATTTAATTGATCATCGTAGGAGAAATTCCGACCAAATGAAACACACACGTCACAGTGAAGGCTGTCCAAACAATCGCTTCAGTAGACAGTGTGTCTCGTATGTAAACTATCGTAAAGATGCGGAATAGCATTCTGTGACGGACTGTCGCAAGCTTCTTCCAGGCTCTGGAGAATGAGTAAGTTCCCACTTCACGTCCCACACGTGTTCAGCTGGCGAGAGATGTGGCGATCTTGCTGGCCAGGGCTGTTGTTGTACACCATGTTGCTTCATAGAAGCCGTGTGAGGTCGTGCGTTGTTCTGCTGAAAAATCACATAAACTTCTGGCCAGAGGCACTCTTGTTCTTAGACCTGCTGCAAGAAGACGGTTCCCAGTGGTCCCAGATGTCACAGAAGGTGCAACATGTGCCCAGATTTCGTCCCTGGATGGTCACTACTCGTCACACAGTGAACAGACTTGACTAGTGCCTGTACTATGTGTACATCATGTACCCAACATCCCTCCTGTTTCCTACATACCCACAATGCGACCCCGTTCAATTGGCTGAAGCTAAAACTTCCTGGCAGATTAAAACTGTGTGCCGGGCCGAGACTCGAATTCGGTACCTTTGCCTTTCGCGGGCAAGTGCTCTACCGACTGAGTTACATAAGCACGACTCACGACCCCTCCTCATAGCTTCAATTCTGCCAGTACCTCGTCTCCTACCTTCCAAACATTACAGAAGCTCTCCTGCGAACCCTGCAGAACTAGCACTCCTGGAAGAAAGGATACTGCGGAGACACGGCTTAGCGACAGCCTGGGGGATGTTTCCAGAATGTGATTTTCACTCTGTCAGGAAATTTCATATCAGCACACACTCCGCTGCAGAGTGAAAATCTCATTCCGGAATCGTCGCCCAGGCTGTAGCTAAGCCATGTTTCCGCAATATCCTTTCTTTCAGGAGTGCTAGTTCTGCAAGGTTCGCAGGAGAGCTTCTGTCAAGTTTGGAAGGTAGGAGACAAGGTACCGGCGGAGGTAAAGCATGAGGACGGGTCGTGAGTCGTGCTCGGATAGCTCCGTTGGTAGAGCACTTGCCCGCGAAAGGCAGAGGTCCAGAGTTCGAGTCTCGGTCCGACACACAGTTTTAAACTGCCAGGAAGTTTCATATCAGCGCACACTCTGCTGCAGATGGAACCTTTCATTCTGGCTGAATCTGTTCAAAAGAAGTACGTACTGGTCGGTGGACTACGGTTGTACCATAGAATGATTGTTGCACACACTGTTCACCTCTAAACTTAGCCACAGTTACTGTCTGCGTCTGGAGCCGAGCGACCGCTACGGTCGCAGGTTCGAATCCTGCCTCAGGCATGGATGTGTGTGATGTCCAGTTAGGTTTAATTAGTTCTAAGTTCTAGGCGACTGATGACCTCAGATGTTAAGTCGCATAGTGCTCAGAACCATTTGAACCATTTTTACTCTCTGCAGAGTCGAAACACAGGGCGCACAGAAGGGACTCCTGAGCAACATCTGATCGCCGACGACCATGACGAGTGAATCTCCGCAACCCCTCACTATGCACGCATTGTGACCTGGTGCCACTGAATTCAGTCCTTCAAGGTGTTGCATTTTTTCCAGCGTTTTATTTCCTAATTAGCTTTAGCCCTCAGTTTGCCCAATCACTGCGTAAGATTTGCACTCATACGACTGCATGCAATTCCTGAATATGTTCCAAAACGCCCCGCTTGAAAAGGGGGTTCTTCCGTAGTTCATACCTCGGGTTCTTTTCGTGACAGAAAAGTAAGGTCACCTGTTTTGCATAGCCACTGGACTGCGGACCATTTGTATACCCAACAGAAAGACCATCTTAGTGTCACCATTTACACTACACGGTCAATGTATGAACTTCACACACTTACTTCTGCTTAGGCATATGAAGCACATCGATTGATTATTAACCGGCCGCTGTGGCCGAGTGGTTCTAGGCGCTTCAGTACGGAACCGCGCGACTGCTACGCTCGCTGGTTCGAATCCTGCCTCGGGCATGGATGTGTGCGATGTCCTTAAGTTAGTTAGGTTTAAGTAGGTCTAAGTTCTAGAGGACTGATGACCTCAGATGTTAAGTCCGATAGCGCTTAGAGCCATTTTTTTGATTGATTATTTGTGTATTAGATTTTGTGTATGGTGGACCTTAAAGGGCTGATGGAGGCACCATTAATTTCTCGGGGAGGGGGGGAGGGTTCCTTTTACCATTTTTTGTACCAAAATGAGCCGTAGATCCCAAGACGGCTATGCACAGCAAATGCTGAAATTCTTACGATACATTCTTAATATTCTGGTCTGGAACAAAATTAAAAATTTTCTTGGTATCTTTATCCGCTTCCGACATACAGAGGTTCAGAATTACCCTGCTTGTACACGTAATACACACGCATAAAATTCACTATGAGACTATATCTAAATAATAAATAACGGCAGAAAATTGCTCAAATTTTAGCTTTTATTCTCTAGATGTTTGTGTAGAGGTACCGTCTTCCAGTTTTCTAAAATCTCTATCCGTTACTGAGAAATACCCCAAAAAATGGTTTTTGGGTGTCATCAAGTTCTTTTTATACGGGTGACATGCCCTGCTGGACAGGGAAAAGGACACCAATGGAAAAATGTTTCTATCCGAGAATAAAAAAGGTGAATACGCTCTTCTTCAAAAGATTCTGACGAAAAGTGTGTACCAGCTGCCTCATACTGTCTTTACCAAAAATTTTGGCATGCGAAGATATATCCTGAGAGAGAAGGAGACAGTGGTAGTGGGAAAGAGACGGAAAAGTATCAAGTATTGGGAGGTAGTAGTTAGTTTTATGATGTAGAAAGAGCGATGGGAGACAAGGCAATGTGAGGGAATGAGGATGTGGCAGTGGAAGTGGAATATAGTAGACGATGACGTAACACTGCTAGGAAAAAGTGAGAGAGACAGTGCCAGTGGGAGAGGAATAAATAGAAGGAGAAAGTGAGAGCCAGTGATCATGAGGGGCGGAGCCTGTGACAGTGGCAACAAGGAAGAGAGAGATAGTGACAATGAGAAGAAGCAGCAGCAGTAGGAAGGAATGAATGAGACAGTGGCAGTAAGAGAGAACAAGAGGGATACAGTGACAGTGTAGTTGTAGGGCAAAACGAAGGGATCTGTGGCTGTGAGGCAGGAGACATTGACACAGAGACATAAAGAGATGATGACAATGATTTGGGGTGAATCAAGGAGTGCGAATGGGCAAGTGGGAGTGGATGAATGTGAGCGACTTACAGCAATGGAGTAGCGGGTGTGAGCAAGTTACAGTAAGGGCAGCTTGTGAAATTGATAAGCGAGTAGCGTGTTACAAAGACCGCGAATATGTTCGAATGCCAAAATTTTCGTGAAAAAAAGCTGCTGAGGAACATAGAATGAATCAGCTGGTACCCCAATTTGCTCAATCTTTTAATACAGTAGCATATACGTCTTTTTTGCCCTCCGATAGGAGCATTTCTCCGCTGGTGCAATTGTACTGTGAGCGCTTCTGCCGGACGGTTCAGTTCCATGCTTTGACTAGTTACCGTGCGACATATTCCGGTGTATGAGGTGCGACATTAAAATAATGAGACTGATTTTCTTTGCAAGATGAGTCAATCCTGCAGGCTTGCTTAGGCACAATATCTTTAACCTTGGTCTATAAGCCGGCCGGAGTGGCCGTGCGGTTCTAGGCACTACAGTCTGGAACCGAGTGACCGCTACGGTCGCAGGTTCGAATCCTGCCTCGGGCATGGATGTGTGTGACGTCCTTAGGTTAGTTAGGTTTAAGTAGTTCTAAGTTCTAGGGGACTGATGGCCACAGATGTTAAGTCCCATAGTGCTCAGAGCCATTTGAACCATTTGGTCTACAGGGTGTTACAAAAAGGTACGGCCAAACTTTCAGGAAACATTCCTCACACACAAAGAAAGAAAATACGTTATGTGGACATGTGTCCGGAAACGCTTACTTTCCATGTTAGAGCTCATTTTATTACTTCTCTTCAAATCACATTAATCATGGAATGGAAACACACAGCAACAGAACGGACTAGCGTGACTTCAAACACCTTGTTACAGAAAATGTTCAAAATGTCCTCCGTTAGCGAGGATACATGCATCCACCCCCCGTCGCATGGAATCCCTGATGCGCTGATGCAGCCCTGGAGAATGGCGTATTGTATCACAGCCGTCCACAATACGAGCACGAAGAGTCTCTACATTTGGTACCGGGGTTGCGTAGACAAGAGCTTTCAAATGCCCCCATAAATGAAAGTCAAGAGGGTTGAGGTCAGGAGTGAGTGGAGGCTATGGAATTGGTCCGCTCTATCAATCCATCGGTCACCGAATCTGTTGTTGAGAAGCGTACGAACACTTCGACTAAAATGTGCAGGAGCTCCAACGTGCATGAACCACATGTTGTGTCGTGCTTGTAAAGGCACATGTTCTAGCAGCACAGGTAGAGTATCCCGTATGAAATCATGGCGGTGAATCGAGGAAGTACAGTACATACTGACGAAACTAAAATGAGCTCTAACATGGAAATTAAGCGTTTCCGGACATATGTCCACATAACATCTTTTCTTTATTTGTGTGTGAGGAATGTTTCCTGAAAGTTTGGCCATACCTTTTTGTAACACCCTGTATAAGCTGCTTCTAGTCCACGTGGCACATCGATGCAACTGCTCAGTCGTGAGTCGTGCTGTAATAAGTTAACACGTGTTAGTGTGTCTCATCACGGAAATGGAACTGCACAATATTGCAAAACGGTATGGCATTTCTTTTTGTGTTAAATTGGGTGAAAACGCGACGAAAACTTAACGGTAAGCTTCAGAAGGCTTTTGGAGAGGAGTTTATGTCAAGAGCTCAAGTTTTTTGTTGTCATAAAATGTTTAGCGAAGGCAGAACGAATGTTGAAGATGAAGACCGCAGTGGACGACCATCAACCTCACGGACGGATGTCAACTTGACCAGGGTGCGTGAACTCGTACGATCTGATCGAAGATTATCCGTGAAAATGATTGCAGAAGAACTGAACATCAATCGAGAAATGGTTCGTCTAATAATAACTGAAGATCTTGGTATGAGAAAGATTTGTGCAGAAATGGTCCCCAAAATTCTCTCACACTACAACAGCGAGAAACACGGAGAAATGTAGCAGCCGATCTGTTAGAGCAAACGGAAATCAATCCAGAATTGTTGAACCGTGTTATCACTGGTGATGAAAGTTGGTTTTTTCAGTACGATCCAGAGAGAAAACGCCAAAGTTCGCAATGGTGCTCAAAGGGATCACCTAGCTCGCATGTGAAAGTCAAAAGTGAAATGCATGCTTGTGTCCTTCTTTGATTCCAAGGAAATTGTTCATAAAGAGTGGGTGTCTCCTGGACATATAGTTAACCAATATTATTACAAAGAAATGGTAGAAAGACTTCGTAAAAGAGTTCTTCGTGTCCGTGCCAACATTGCCGGTAATTGGATTCTGCATCACGATAATGCGCCATCCCACACTGCTCTGTCAGTACAGCAATTTTTAACGTCAAAACAAATTTCAGTACGACCACAGCCACCTTATCCACCAGATATCGCTCCGTGCGACTTTTTTCTTTTTCCAAGAGTCAAAACGGCGGTCAAGGGACACCATTTTCAAACAACACAGGAGTTTCAAGACGTTGTGACGAAGCCCTGGAAAACGTGTGTGCAATCAGAGGGGAATTACTTTGAAGGAGACAATACTAAACTTGACTAAAGCCGTAAGCAATATTTTTTTCACATAAGTCTCATTACTTTATTGTCGCACCTCTTATATAGTTTTGTATGGAAGTTGGTTTGATTTTCCTTTTCTTTCCTTCTCTTTAAACAGGTCATCTGATGATGGCTTGCTAAGAAGTTTAAGCTGGAAATGATACCGTTTGTGTGGCCCGAGGCTGGGAAATACAATAAAAAAATTAAGCCACGAAAATTTTATTTTTACTCCAATCCTAATCCGAAAATCACTCATTGGCGGAGAAGCGCTGTTTCCAACGGCAGCTTCTGCGAGACCTTGAGGTCTGGTTCTTTCCAGCTGTGATAAACGTGGACTCCGAATTGTTAAAAAGCCTTGTGCACAAACAGAATTAATGCGAAAAGGGGGGAGGGGTTACAGTTACAAAAGGAACAGCTGATAGCAGAATCTACTTTATTCTATGCTGGTAATAAAAATTTGGACGACAGGGTAATTGTGCGCCGCTAATTCGAACTGATCCTGTCGCTCTTTTGTCTGCCGCTGGCCCTTCTAAGGACAGCAGTTAATGAAACAAGCATTAAATAGTGTAAGCAGACACGGGCGTCGTAAAGCGTGATATACAAGGCGGGAAACAGCGCAGCGTTGATTCGCTGTCTACTCGACCACAATGGAAGGACTGTATTGGTGCTGAACGACCTATCTCTGCGTACGGGTTTTGGTGTTGACTTTTTGTCGACAGAATTCCGCATACGATGCGTGTCTTACTCATAAGGCGGGAATGCGAGTAACATTCGCATTATTTCATTCATCTTATTTGTCGATGTTCTTCTGTGACCTTTTATCTTGTGAGGCATTATTATTCGTTTCAGTCACGAACATATATTCAGATGAACTTTCGTGCAGCTTAACATGCAGACTGCTAGCTCGCGAGAGAGAGAGGTGGGCGAAAGTCGCTTGACTAGCGATCATCCGTTTTTTCTTATTTATTACTGTGTATATTAAACCCGTTACCCTTTTATCAAAAACAGTGTGCAGTCTCCACACTGTCTTTGAAAAATGTGCTTCATACAGGTATACACTACTGGCCATTAAAATTGCTACACCACGAAGATGACGTGCTGCAGACGCGAAATTTAACCGACAGGAAGAAGATGCTGTGATATGCAAATGATTAGCTTTTCAGAGCATTCACACAAGGCTGCGCCGGTGGCGACACTTACAACGTGCTGACACGAGGAAAGTTTCCAACCGATTTCTCATATTCAAACAGCGGTTGACCGGCGTTGCATGGTGAAACGTTCTTGTGATGCCTCGTATAAGGAGGAGAAATGCGTACCATCACGTTTCCGACTTTGATAAAGGTCGGATTGTAGCCTATCGCGATTGCGATTTATCGTATCGCGACATTTCTGGTTCAAATGGCTCTGAGCACTATGGGACATGACTTCTGAGGTCATCAGTCCCCTAGAACTTAGAACTACTTAAACCTAGCTAACCTAAGGACACCACACACATCCATGCCCGAGGCAGGATTCGATCCTGCGACCGTAGCGGTCGCGCAGCTCCAGACTGTAGTGCCTACAATCGCTCGGCCACCCCGGCCGGCCGACATTGCTGCTCCCGTTGGTCGAGATCCAAAGACTGTTAGCAGAATATGGAATCGATGGGTTCAGGAAGGTAATACGGAACGCCGTGCTGGATCCCAACGGCCTCGTATCATTAGCAGTCGAGATGACAGGCATCTTATCCGCATGGCTGTAACGGATCGTGCAGCCACGTCTCGATCCGAGTCAACAGATGGGGACGTTTGCAAGACAACCATCTGCACGAACAGCTCGGCGACGTTTGGAGCAGCATGGAATATCGGCTCGGAGACCATGGCTGCGGTTACCTTTGACGCTGCATCACATACAAGAGCGCCTGCGATAGTGTACTCGACGACGAACCTGGGTGCACGAATGGCAAATCGTCATTTTTTCGGATGAATCCAGGTTCTGTTTGCAGCATCGTGATGGTCGCATCCGTCTTTGGCGACATCACAGTGAACGCACATTGGAAGCGTGTATTCGTCATCGCCATACTGGCGTATCACCCGGCGTGATGGTATGGGGTGCCATTGGTTACTCGTCTCGGTCACCTCTTGTTCGCATTGACGGCACTTTGAAGAGTGGTCGTTACATTTCAGATGTGTTACGACCCTTGGCTCTACCCTTCATTCGATCCCTGTGAAACCCCACATTTCACCAGGATAATGCACGACCGCATGTTGCAGGTCCTGTACTGGCCTTTCTGGATACAGAAAATGTTCGACTCCTGCCCTGGCCAGCACATTCTTCAGCTCTCTCACCAACTGAAAACGTCTGGTGAATGGTGGCAGAGCAACTGGCTCGTCACAATACGCCAGTCACTACTCTTGATGAGCTGTGGTTTCGTTTTGAAGCTGCATGGGCAGCTGTCATTAAGGTGGACTCCAAATTGTTAAAAAGCGCCATCCAAGCTCTGTTTGACTCAATGCCCAGGCGTATCAAGCTCGTTATTACGGCCAGAGGTGGTTGTTCTGGGTACTAATTTCTCAGGATCTATGCACCCAAATTGCGTGAAAATGTAATCACATGTCAGTTCTAGTATAATATATTTGTCCAATGAATACCCGTTTATCATCTGCACTTCTTCTTTGTGTAGCAGTTTTAATGGCCAGTAGTGTATATGCAGAATGGTCCTAAACTATATGTCAAAAATGTAACGGCAGGTAGAGGGGGTCAGAATGAGCAGATATCGTATAGGAATGTGTGTGCGGTAATGCCGCCTTCAGCCGGTAGAGAGCGCTGATCTCTGCGGTGTATAAAAACGCTTCTCTCCCTGTATTTATCATTTCCTGTACGGATCTAAAGCTCCTTGAGTCGTTTCACCAATGCGGAGCTGGCTGACAGGCATTTCATGTGTGGGGCTGCACAAGGAAATGGATTAACTCCTCAAAGGATGTACAGGGAGCGACTCCTGGATAGGAATGAGCCAGATGACCGAACATTCGAGCGGCGACATCGGGAGTTACGCACGAGGGGATCGTTTTATGCTTCCAGGCGTGGAACAGGCATCGGAGGATATCGCAGAACTCGTGCAGTGGAACGTAGAGTACTAAACACAGAAGAGGATAATCCTTCTACAAGCTCGAGAGCTGCAGGATGAGCGTTGGGTGTGAACCTTCAGAATGTTTTGAGAAGAAACGCATGCGTATCATTTACAGAGAGCGCAAGAAATGACCCCTGATGATTATCTCCCACCTCTCAACTTTGCTCGTTGGCACCTACAGCAGACTGCAGGCAGTGAGACCTTCCTTTCAGATGTTTTATTTACTGATGAGGCTACCTTTACGCGGTCGGGTATGTTGGGAGATCCGTAATTCTCACCTGCGGGCTCATGGTAATGGCACAATTGCACACGCCTAGTGAGAAAGTTTTCCATTAATGTCTGGTCGTTTAACTGGCCACGCGTACAACGTCTTTCTACAGGATATCTTACCTGAACTTCTGGGCAACGTTCCTCTAGCTGCCCACATACGGAGGCCCAGCTCACTTCAGACGAAATGTAAGAAATCATCCGGACGTTGCCTATGGCCAGCAGTGAGTAGGACGCGGTGGTCCAATCCCCTGGCCATCGCGTTCTCTCGATTTTACCTGCGCGGATTTTTTATTGTGGGGGTCATACAGTATGAAAAGCCTGGTGCACGAAAGTCCCGTCACATCTGAAGGTCTGCTGTAGTTGTCAGATGCTGCTGGACATGTCACCGACACGCCTGACGCCTTTTCTAAAGAGCGCCGATCCATCGTGTATCGCTGTTGGTGGCCGCCCTTTCTACCTACTATTAACAAGTTTCTGACGTCATTTATCTTTACATGTCTTTTCAGTTTCCTACGATTCAAGCTGTTGTACAACATAGCGCTGTAATGTGCCATTACCGCACACACAAGCTTATTTAGGTCCCCTCTACCTGTCTTTATACTTTTGGATTATAGTTTAGAACCACCCTGCACAGCCAGACAAAATACGCTGAAGCGCCAAAGAAACTGGTATAAGCATGCGTACAAAAATACAGAGGTTTGTAAACATGCAGAAACGGCGCTGCGATCGACAACGCCTATACAGGGTGTTACAAAAAGGTACGGCCAAACTTTCAGGAAACATTCCTCGCACGCAAATAAAGAAAAGATGTTATGTGGACATATGTCCGGAAACGCTTAATTTCCATGTTAGAGCTCATTTTAGTTTCGTCAGTATGTACTGTACTTCCTCGATTCACCGCCATGATTTCATACGGGATACTCTACCTGTGCTGCTAGAACATGTGCCTTTACAATTACGACACAACATGTGGTTCATGCACGATGGAGCTCCTGCACATTTTAGTCGAAGTGTTCGTACGCTTCTCAACAACAGATTCGGTGACCGATGGATTGGTAGAGCGGACCAATTCCATAGCCTACACGCTCTCCTGACCTCAACCCTCTTGACTTTCATTTATGGGGGCATTTGAAAGCTCTTGTCTACGCAACCCCGGTACCAAATGTAGAGACTCTTCGTGCTCGTATTGTGGACGGTTGTGATACAATACGCCATTCTCCAGGGCTGCATCAGCGCATCAGGGATTCCATGCGACGGAGAGTGGATGCATGAATCCTCGCTAATGGAGGACATTTTGAATATTCCCTGTAACAAAGTGTTTGAAGTCACGCTGGTACGTTCTGTTGCTGTGTGTTTCCATTCCATGATTAATGTGATTTGAAGAGAAGTAATTAAATGAACTCTAACATGGAAAGTAAGCGTTTCCGGACACATGTTCACATAACATATTTTCTTTCTTTGTGTGTGAGGAATGTTCCCTGAAAGTTTGGCCGTACCTTTTTGTAACACCCTGTATAAGAAAACGAGTGTCTGGCGCAGTTGTTAGATCGGTTACTGCTGCTGCAATGGTAGATTATCGAGATTTAATTGAGTCTGAACGTGGTGTTATAGTCGGCACAAGAACTGTGGGACACAGCATCTCCGAAGCAGCGATGAAGTGGGGATTTTCCCATACGACTATTTTAGGAGGGTACCGTGAATATCAGGAAACCGGTAAAACATCAAATCACCAACATCGCTGCGGCCGGAAAAAGATCCTGCAAGAACGAGACCAACGATGACTGAAGAGAATCGTTCAACGTGACAGAAGTGCAAGCCTTCCGCCAATTGCTGCAGATTTCAGTGCTGGACCATCGACAAGTGTCAGCATGCGAACCATACAGCGAAATGTCATCGATATGGGCTTTCGGAGCCAAAGGCCCACTCGTGCACCCTTGATGACTGCATGACACAAAGCTTTACGCCTCACCTGGGCCCGTCAACACCAACATTGGACTGTTTGATGACTGGAAACATGCTGTCTGTTCGGTCGAGTCTCGTTTCAAATTATATGGAGCCGATGGACGTGTACGGGCGTGGAGACAACCTCATGAATTCATGGACCCTGCATGTCAATAGGGTACTGTTCGAGCTGGCGGAGGCTCTGTAATGGTGTGGGGCGTGTGCAGTTGGAGTGATATGGGACCCCTGATACGTCTATATACGACTTTCACAGGTGACGCGTACGAACGCATCCTGTCTGATCACCTGCATCCATTCATGTCCATTGTGCATTCCGACGCACTCAGGGCAATTCAAGTAGGACAACGCGACACCCCAAACGTCCATAATTGCTACAGAGTGGCTGCATGAACACTCTCCTGCGGTTAAACACTTCCGCTGAACACCAAACTCCCCAGAAATGCACATTAATGTGTATATCAGGGATGCCTTGCAACATGCTGTTCAAAAGAGGTCTCTACCCCCTAGTTCTCTCACCGATTTATGGACAGCCCTGCAGGATTCATGGTGTCAGTTTCCTCCAACACTACTTCAGACTTAGTCGATTCCATACCACCTCTTGTTGCGGCACTTCTGCTTGTTTCGCAGGAGCCCTATACGACATAAGGCAGGTGTACCAGTTTCTTTGGCTTTTCAGTGTAAGTTAAACACTCAGAAGTGGAGAAACCGAACTGAAACTTCATATGTTGAGAATGTATATGAGATTATTTTAGTGATTACAAATCATATTTATAAAGTTTGGAAGTATGGTCCCATTTATCAGTATGACGGTCCACTGCCTTTGGTCTGGCTCGATGCACTGATACGCTTGGGAGGGATGTCATAATGTCGTTATATCCTCTCCTGAGACTAGCTGATCCACAACTGTTCTAACTGGTCCTCCATATTGTGGATGCTGGACTGGGACAGAGTTGATGTCCAAACTGGTCCCGCACATACTCTTTTGGAGAGAGATCTAGGGATCTTGCTGATCACGACAGTACCTCGACCGCATGCAGACAGTTCCAAGGGATACGTACCGTGTGTAAATGAACATTGTCCTGTTGGAAAATCGCACAATGATACTGTTGCATGAAAGGTAAGACATGAGCACGCAAGATGTCCCTGAGGTACTGTTAAGCTATGAGAGTTCCCTCCATCATTATCAGCTGTGACGGTAACTCACATCTGACGGCTCCCTACACTGTGACGCTAGGAGTAACACCACTTCTGTCTTTCTAACACATTGCAAGAATGGGACCTCTCCTGAGGCAGCTGCAGTAATCGCCGACCACGGTTACCCATGGTAGTGCAGAGCCTTGATCACCACTGACCATAATGCGATGCCATTCATCTGTGTTCTATGCCTAGCGGTCACGACACCACTCCAAACGCAGCTGTTTGTGTCGTGGTGTTAATGGCAACTTACATATGGGACAGTAATTCCCAAGTCCGGCTGCTGCTAGTCTCCTTCTAATGGTTCAGGATGACGCAGAATATTGGAGACAGTCCATAACTTGTTCTTGGTTTGCAGAGGCAGATGTAAAGGAGTTATGATACGGTTGGTGCACAATATAGCGATCCCGCCCAGTGGTGGTCAGGCATTGTTGAGCAGGCCCTTGACGACGAGTACACCTGTCTTCACGCTCCCATGCAGTCGAACTTGGGGCCACTGTCACATCCAAACGCCTTAAAAATCTGGATTCTCCACGATTCGACCAACTAGCGTAATGGAGACAGGCAATGAGGCACCTTCCAAGCTGATAAGGCTGTTACACACGAGTATGTGGCATCTTCGCGCCCGTCACAGTTATCACTCAATATCTGATGCTGTTCACCCCCATTATATACCCTACCAGCCCTGGCACAACAGTATACAAAAATGGTTCAAATAGCTCTGAGCACTATGGGACTCAACTTTTCAGGTCATTAGTCCCCTAGAACTTAGAACTAGTTAAACCTAAGGACATCACACACATCGATGAACGAGGCAGGATTCGAACCCGCTACCGTACCGCTCTCGCGGTTCCAGACTGCAGCGCCTAGAACCGCACGGCCACTTCGGCCGGCCAACAGTATACACAGTCAGCAGTAATGCACTGAGGGCACTACCATTTGTCACAAAGGATTGCAACTCTAATCATTTACACATCCACTGACGGCGTGTACGAAGTTACAGTGAAATCCGAGTGTGGCCTCTAGATACTTTTGAAATTGGAAGTCTGTGGTAAGTTCTCTGTGACCAAACTGCTGAGGTCATCGGTCCCTAGGCTTACACACACTCTAACTTAAACTAACTTACACTAAGGACAACACACACACGCCCATGCCCAAGGGAGGACTCAAACCGCTGACGGGGGGAGCCGCGTGAACTGTGGCAATGTGCCCTAGACCGCACGGCTACCCCGTGTGGCTAGATGCTTTTGACAGACAAGGTTGCACATTTACACAATTGCAGTTACTTCCATAAAATTTGTGGATCTACAGAGCACTTCGAAGTGGAACAACCAGATTAAATTAATCGCAGGTAAGGTGGATGGCAGACTGAGATTCATTAGAAGTATCCTCGGCAAATATAATCCATCAACAAAGGAAGTTCTTTAGAAAACATCTGTTAACCAACCCATAACGTTCGAATGCAGCATTACTAGTGTGGTGCTTGTCAAGGTCACATTGATTAAATATAATGAAACGGACGGAGCATGTAAAGATTGCCGTATGGAAGGCAAATGGTCGGCTTTGGGTTATTGGTAAAGTTTTAGGAAAGAGTGGTTCATCTGTAAAGGTGATCGCACATCAGACACTAATGCGCCCGATCGTTGGGTATTGCTGCAGAACGATTCTACCGCCGCCAGCGTAGATTTCACTTAAAGACGACGAAGATAAGATGAGAGAAAGTAGGGTTTGTACAGAGACTCTGTTTGTGAGTGGAACAGGAGAGGAAATGACTAGTGGTTGTACAGGGTACTGTCGACCCCACCATCCAACGGTGGTTTGCGGTGTTTGTACGTATGTAGATTTATGTGATTCAGCCAATGGGTGCAGACATGACATTAAAGATAGCTTGTAAGTAGCAGACACGAAGTAAACATAATGCAAGGTACTTGGTAGGTGTGACAGACAACCTTCAGCTGGGGCATACACTGTTGCCGAGTCCCCTCTCTGGCTGCTGTCCTGGCCAGGTTGCCATTTCGCTATTCGGGTGACAACTTGTAAAGAAACTGGTTCTGTACTTCTGAAAAAAAACCTTTTAAATAATAAAACATGACCTATACAAGGAATATGACTACCCCAGTTAGTCATGGACAAAAAAAAATGGTATAGCCTTTGTCAGAACGTGCAGAATCTTATGCGGGGCCAATAAAACGTCAATTTTAATCTAAATATGGTATGCCAATGTTTACGTAATTAAAAAATAAATAGGTAACTCAGTACAATTATTATATAGATGCGATAAATCACTCTAACGGGGACCAAACGAACAATTAAAGTCAATATAATTCCAGTAAATCCGCAAAAGTAAAAAAAATTATTGTAGGGGCCTACATAGACATTGCGCATCTGCTAGATGCCCACGAAATAAGTAATTTTGTTTTGATGCTGACAGCCAATGAGAAAAAAGGTGCAAAACTACTATTGGTCAGTTTTCAAACAGTAATGGCGGACAGCATCAGCTGGTAATGTACGTAATTATATGGTAGATAATTTTACTGCACAAAAAATAAAATATGTACTCCCTCCAAAAGAAGTTACACACAAACATTAAAATAGAATTATGATGAGCAGCAAAGTGTCTGAGAAGAATTTTGAAAGAAAATTATTAATTGAACTTTAATTTGGGGGGTTTTTAACACTGTCAACAAGACGAAATAATGGAAAGAATATTTATTGGAACTAAACAAAATTGAACCTTGATATTGTGACAGTATTTTTAAAATAGATAATTTAACTGCAATTGTCTTTAATTTTGAAATGAGAGAGAGCGTAATAATTTTCTTTTAATGTCTTAACTGTTGCTGCAGGCAGTGCGATGGCATAAGCGGTGGTCCGCGCGGACGATGTGTGAAGTTAATCCTGGCCCGCGGTGTGAAGATAATGATGGATCCTCCTGTTTCATTAATATTCCAGTTACGGTGGTGGTCCACGTCTCCGTTGTAGTCGAATCAGCTGGCAGCACTGGCGCGATAATAATAGTTCCAGTGTGTGCGTTGTCGTTACACGCGCGGCGTTTTATTATTAAAAGTTTATTAATCATGGGTGCGGGTAGGTCGGAATTATGCAATGTCTTTAGTATTTACGATATATAGCCGGTTAATGCCAATACTTCGCACAGTTCTTTCACCGTGTTGCCACAGGAAAACAGTCACATGTGTTTATCACTATAACAGTCCGGTAAACATCAGTTAAATTTACGTCGTCGTCTTAAGACAGTTTGGACGATATAATAAATGTTTCTCGATCAAATCACAGAACTGTTCTTTTACTTAACATTTTGGTTTGTTCCACATTCACGCAATTCTAACAGTTAGTGTCTCCACACGACAATGGTGTCTGGTTCACGGCTAATTGTCACAAGTTCACACAGTATGTAAAATCGTCACCGCAAACACTCGATATACATTTCAGGTTTTACTGTTCACTTAATAATGCACGATCTCCTATCAACACAGCGGACGCACTGTAATTAATTGTTCCTCCGCGTATCACCGTCTTTCACGCCAAACTTTGCAACGTTTCTCCACCCACGAACCGGTCACGATACCACAACTCGCACGCTCTTTATCGATAATCGTTCGCTCTCTCCCTGACACAGTACTTCTTCTAGCCTAACCAAAGATTTACAAAGCATATAAAACCAGAACTTTCATATTCGTGCAATATAAAATATAAAACAGTAGAAAATGAATGAAGAAACAAGGTGACATATTAACAAATAAAGAATGGTTGAAATAAATGATACATGCGTACTATGACAAGGTAATGCACAAAAGAAAAAAAAAGTGTTATCGACTTTCGGGGAAAGCAATGTCTTTACAAACTCCCCCTCCACTGACCGGCGTCACTCTGGTCCAGTCACCGCACTGCCTGCTCCGGGTGCTCTGTATCGTTCATCGACTTCTGTGGCAGTGCAGGAGATAAGTGGAAGCAGCGCACTTGCGGCAAATCCTGTGAACTACTCGCCAGTTAACCTGATGTGCCCAACAGCCCTGTACTGGTAACGTGCTCCGCTCTTTGCACCGCCCTGCACCTGTTTCTGTAGAGTAAGTGGAACCTAAGCGGACTGTGTCTGTTGCAGGTTGGATGGAGAGATGCGGCCACGAGACGTCGCCACTGTCTCTCGGGCTGGAGATTCACACAGGTACTGTCTCATAGCTCTCTAATCACTTTTCCAAAAACAAATAGTTTTTGCCCTTAATGTTCGAGGACATGTTGAAAAGCAATGTCTCTAAATTTTTATGTGAGATCTCCTAAAACTTTTTAAACAAAACGAACGTTATTCTACATCACCCAATGAGGTTGGAAAAGTCATGCGATACCTCATAATATCGTGTCGCACCTCCTGTTTCCTGGTGTAGAGCAGGAACTCGACGTGGAACGGAGTCAACAAATCTTTCGAAGTCCCCTGCAGAAATATTGAGCCGTGCTGTCTCTACAGCTGTCCATAATTGCCGAGAAGTTACCAGCACAACATTTTGTTCACGCACTGACCACTGGGTTATGACCCATAAAATTTCGAAGCGATTCACGTCGGGTGATCTGGGTGGCCAAATCATTCGCTGAAACTGCCCAGAATGTTCTTCAAACTAATTGCGACAATGGTGCACCTGCGACATTATTTTTTGGGAACACGATGTCCATGAATGCAAATGGTTTCGAAGTAGCTGAACATATTTCCAGTCAATGATTGGTTAAGTTGGACCAGAGTACCATGTAAGCATAGCCCATTCCATTATGGAGTCACGACCAGCTTGCATAGCGCCTTTTTGGCAACTTGGGTCCATGGCTCTGTGCCAGCCGGTGTGGCCGTGCGGTTCTAGGCGCTACAGTCTGGAGCCTCGCAACCGCTACAGTCGCAGGTTCGAATCCTGCCTCGGCGATGGATGTGTCTGATGTTCTTAGGTTAGTCAGGTTTAAGTAGTTTTAAGTTCTACGGGACTGATGACCTCAGAAGTTAAGTCAAATAGTGCTCAGAGCCATTTGAACCATGGCTCTGCGGGGTCTATACCACACTCAAACCATCAGCCCTTACCAACTGAAATCTGTACTCATCTGACCAGGCCAAGGTTTTCCAGTCGTCTAGGGTCCAACCAATATGGTCACCAGAGCAGGAGAGGCGCTGCAGGCGGTGTCGTGCTGTTAGCAAAGGCACTCACGTCGGTCGTCTGCTGCCATCGCCCATTAACGCCAGATTTCACTGCACTGCTCTAACAGATAGATTCGTCGTCGGTGCCACTTTGGCTTCTGCACTGTTATTTCACGCCGTGTTGCTTGCCTGTTAGCACTGACAACTCTGCGCAAATGCCGCTGCTGTCGGTCGTTAAGTGAAGGCCATCGGTCACTGTGTTGTTCGTCGTGAGAGGCAATGCCTGAAATTTGGTATTCCCTGCATACTGTAGACACTGTGGATCTGGGAATACTGAAATTCTAAACGATTTCCGAAATGCAATGTCCCAAGCGTCTAGCTCAAACTAACATTCCGCGTTGAGAGTCTGTTAGTTCCCGTCGTGCGGTCATAATCACGTCGGAAACCCCGCCACATGTATCACCTGCGTACAAACGACTTCCCCGCCAATGCACTGCCCTTTTATAACTTGTGTACGCGGTACCACCGCCTTCTGTATAAGTGCATACCGCTTTCCCATGATTTTTGTTGCCTCGCGGTATTTTCCTTGTCCACATATTTGCAGCACTCTGCCACTAGAGCACTCCCAATTATAGAGTGTAGCATGGCAGTGTGTGTAACGTAACTACAGGGTTATTACAAATGACTGAAGCGATTTCACAGCTCTACAGTAACTTTATTATTTGAGATATTTTCACAATGCTTTGCACACACATACAAAAACTCAAAAAGTTTCTTTAGGCATTCACAAATGTTCGATATTTGCCCCTTTAGTGATTCGGCAGACATCAAGCCGATAATCAAGTTCCTCCCGCACTCGGCGCAGCATGTCCCCATCAATGAGTTCGAAACCATCGTTGATGCGAGCTCGCAGTTCTGGCACGTTTCTTGGTAGAGGAGGTTTAAACACTGAATCTTTCACATAACCCCACAGAAAGAAATCGCATGGGGTTAAGTCGGGAGAGCGTGGAGGCCATGACGTGAATTGCTGATCATGATCTCCACCACGACCGATCCATCGGTTTCCCAATCTCCTGTTTAAGAAATGCCGAACATCGTGATGGAAGTGCGGTGGAGCACCATCCTGTTGAAAGATGAAGTCGGCGCTGTCGGTCTCCAGTTGTGGCATGAGCCAATTTTCCAGCATGTCCAGATACACGTGTCCTGTAACGTTTTTTTCGCAGAAGAAAAAGGGGCCGTCAACTCTAAACCGTGAGATTGCACAAAACACGTTAACTTTTGGTGAATTGCGAATTTGCTGCACGAATGCGTGAGGATTCTCTACCGCCCAGATTCGCACATTGTGTCTGTTCACTTCACCATTAAGAAAAAAATGTTGCTTCATCACTGAAAACGAGTTTCGCACTGAACGCATCCTCTTCCATGAGTTGTTGCAACCGCGCCGAAAATTCAAAGCGTTTGACTTTGTCATCGGGTGTCAGGGCTTGTAGCAATTGTAAACGGTAAGGCTTCTGCTTTAGCCTTTTCCGTAAGATTTTCCAAACCGTCGGCTGTGGTACGTTTAGCTCCCTGCTTGCTTTATTCGTCGACTTCCGCGTGCTACGCGTGAAACTTGCCCGCACGCGTTCAACCGTTTCTTCGCTCACTTCAGGCCGACCCGTTGATTTCCCCTTACAGAGGCATCCAGAAGCTTTAAACTGCGCATACCATCGCCGAATGGAGTTAGCAGTTGGTGGATCTTTGTTGAACTTCGTCCTGAAGTGTCGTTGCACTGTTATGACTGACTGATGTGAGTGCATTTCAAGCACGACATACGCTTTCTCAGCTTCTGTCGCCATTTTGTCTCACTGCGCTCTCGAGTGCTCTGGCGGCAGAAACCTGAAGTGCGGCTTCATCCGAACAAAACTTTATGAGTTTTTCTACGTATCTGTCGTGTATTGTGACCATATGTCAATGAATGGAGCTACAGTGAATTTATGAGATCGCTTCAATCTTTTGTAATAGCCCTGTATGTCAGTGCGTGAGAAACGGGGCGCTCTGATCGAGTTTCAAATTCCAAGAGTTCGTCCACACACGGAGCACCCTCTCTTTCAGCACGACAACGCCGGACCACACACAAGCGCTGCGACATCAGCAACAATCCGACACTTTGGTTTCACCTCCCCACTTGGGCCCATCCGATTTTCGTCTGTTTCCAAAACTTAAATAACGCCTTCGAGGACATCAGATTGATAGTGATGAAGCTTTGTAAACAGAGCTGGGGTTCTCGCTTCATCAACAGAATCAAGCATTCTACAGGGATGATATCAACAGATTAGTCTCTCATTGGGAGAAATGTGTTCATCGCCACGGTGACTAAGTTAAGATATAAATATGCAGACAGTAAGGATGTAGATCGTTAATGAGTTTCGTTTTATTTAAGGGAAGTTGAAACGCCCTATCCCGACAATGTTAAATTTAGTGACTTAGCTTCCGTGTATTTCAGGAACCACTGTAGCCATTGACATGAAACTTTTACAGGACATTAAACTGTATGTTCTGAGTCTACTGAACTACAATAATTGCATTTCAGCCACTGCTTTCGGAAATACAATTTTTTAACCACACGGTTAAAATTTTGTTTACCTTTTTGTACGTTATCCTAAATAATTTTAATTATACATAGCATTATGATCTTCTTTTAGCTCAGTAGACTCAGGATTAGTATGTTATTACTCCCTGAAAATTTTAATACTCTACTCAAAGGGCTTTCTGAGACTTAGGGAGCCGGCCGTTGTGGCCGAGCGGTTCTAGGCGCTTCAGCCCGGAACCGCGCTGCTGCTACAGTCGCAGGTTCGAATCCTGTCTCGGGCATGGATGTGTGTGCTGTTCTTAGTTCAGTTAGGTTTAAGTAGTTCTAACTCTAGGGGACTGATGACCTCAGATGTCAAATCCCATAGTGCTCAGAGCCATTTCAACCAGACCAGAAATTGCAACAGAAAATGTGAATTTCCAGGAACGGCTTCTAAAGTTTCAGAAGATTGTAACTCACTTAATATATGCTTTTTTTTATTTTTAGCCACTCAGAAGCACCCTGCACCATACTGTAGATCATCCTCTTGATCTTTTTCCAAGTTTTTTCTTCTTTCCTTCTTTGTGGACATCTTAGTGGACAACTGTGCTGCATTCTCTGCTTCATCAATGAGAACCTTCTCCATCTGTTCAAGTTCTCTGATGCAGTTTGCTCCCGGATTAATTCTCATATGCTGTATCACTTTCACCCTACCAATGTTGCCATCATTAAAAGCAATAACAGCATCACTGAGCCCCCACTGTAGTGTCTTCATTCCAACAAACACATATTTGGTAAGCGAGTCCACATAAGATTATTGAACGACTCATTGGAATTTTGAGTCTGACCATGCAGACACTTCTTCAGTAATTCATGCTTTGCCAAGTCCCTGTAAGTAGGCTTTAGTATATCCATGACTGCTGCTAGGATGGAATGTTTAGGGGTGTATGAAGTGTTTGAGTTCTGGGCATTGTGGTATTTGCACCATGAATCAGGTCCAGGAGGTTCAAATGGCTCTGAGCACTATGGGACTTAACTTCTGAGGTCATCGTCCCCTAGAACTTAGAACTACTTAAACCTAACTAACCTACGGACATCACACACATGCATGCCCGAGGCAGGATTCGAACCTGCGATCGTAGCGGTCGCGCGATTCCTATAACCGCTCGGCCACACCGGCCGGCGGTCCAGGAGGGCAAAGGTGCTGTACTGGTATTTCAACAGCTGACAGTCTGTCGAAGAAGGCAGCCCATATTGCTTGTTTCATTTTCAGCAAATCCTCGGTATTATTTGTAATGGCCATCTCATAATACTGCTGTTGTTGATCACTCATTTTTTCTGTCAGCCTGCCTCTTATGGTTTTACCATAAAGAAACTTTCTTGCCTCTCAAACTTTGTTTCAACTTCTTCAACCAGGTGCCCATACTCTTGTGGACCTTTATAACCAGCAATCCACAGCCTTCTATATAAAATATTACCAAATTTATTAGGTCTTGAAGTAGTGCATGTAAAAATTTTAACACATTTTTTTCACATTATCTCATTATAAAATCTTCAATTTTCTGAATAAAATCATTTTATTCAGAAAATTGCATATATATATATATATATATATATATATATATATATATATATGTGTGTGTGTGTGTGTGTGTGTGTGTCCGGAAACGCCTGATTTCCATGTTAGAGCTCATTTCAGTTTCGTCAGTATGTACTGTATGTTATCATGATTTGATACGGGATACTCTACCTGTGCTGCTAGAACATGTGCCTTAACAAGTACAACACAAGATGTGGTTCATGCACGATGGAGCTGCTGCACATTTCAGTCGAAGTGTTCGTACCCTTCTCAACAACAGATTCGGTGACCGGTGGATTGGTAGAGGCGGACCAATTCCATGGCCTCCACGCTCTCCTGACCTCAACCCTCTTGACTTTCATTTATGGGGGCATTTGAAAGCTCTTGTCTACGCAACCCCGGTACCAAATGTAGAGACTCTTCGTGCTCGTATTGTGGACGGCTGTGATACAATACGCCATTCTCCAGGGCTGCATCAGCGCATCAGGGATTCCATGCGACGGAGGGTGGATACATGTATCCTCGCTAACGGAGGACATTTTGAACATTTCCTGTAACAAAGCGTTTGAAGTCACGCTGGTACGTTCTGTTGCTGTGTGTTTCCATTCCATGATTAATGTGATTTGAAGAGAAGTAATGAAATGAGCTCTAACATGGAAAGTAAGCGTTTCCGGACACATGTCCACATAACATATTTTCTTTCTTTGTGTGTGAGGAATGTTTCCTGAAAGTTTGGCCGTACCTTTTTGTAACACCCTGCATATATATATATATATATATATATATATATATATAATTTTATTCAGAAAATTGCAAATTTTATAATGAGATAAAAGTCCGAGAATGTGAAAAAATTAAAAATTATTTTCCGTTCTAACTCCTCTTAAAAACCTGGAAACCTTAACACATTACAAATTCGGAGGCATTACTTTTCAGCATCCCCTAGCTTGATCTGCATCTACCCTACGAGTGTGTGTTTGTGTGTGTGTGTGTGTGAGAGAGAGAGAGAGAGACAGAGAGAGACTGGGAGAATGAGGAGGGAGGGGAGGGGAGGGTGTAGATGTAGAGGAAAGGACACAATGCAGTGAAAAGTGCATGGAGACACATCTGACGCTACGTGAAAAGTGGAAGTCTTCGGAAGAAATTTTTCGGTGCCTCGCTGATACATGTACACTGCCGATTTTCACCAGAGTTTATGCTTGATTTTCATTTGAATATCGAATATTTTTTCGGTGTGGAACAGTTCATCGCTGTAGGGCACCGTAGCATTGAAAATATATGTCAGATTCATTTACAGAATTCGGACAAAAATACGAAAAATCCACGAAAAATGCATGCTTCAACATAAACGCATATACTAGACAGCGCTGCGTGACCACGAACGGCACCTGTGGAATATTCTCAGTGACTGCAAGCCAGTCGTGATCGGAACAGTGTTCTGTGTAGTTGTGAGAGTATTATGTCGGAGCCAAGTGAATTCGAACGCGGGCAAATTGTTGGCGATCGCATGGTGGGTGCTTCAGTAACCGAGGTAGCCTGTATATAAGAAGGGTAGAAGGACAGATCCTCAGAATTACAGACCAGTATCCTTAACATCGGTTTGTTGCAGGATTCTCGAACATATTCTCAGTTCGAATATAATGAATTTCCTTGAGACAGAGAAGTTGCTGTCCATGCATCAGCACGGCTTTAGAAACCATCGCTCCTGCGAAACGCAACTCGCCCTTTTTTCACATGATATCTTGCGAACCATGGATGAAGGGTATCAGCCGGATGCCATATTCCTTGACTTCCGGAAAGCGTTTGACTCGGTGCCCCACTGCAGACTCCTAACTAAGGTACGAGCATATGGGATTGGTTCCGAAGTATGTGAGTGGCTCGAAGACTTCTTAAGTAATAGAACCCAGTACGTTGTCCTCGATGGTGAGTGTTCATCGGAGGTGAGGGTTATCATCTGGAGTGCCCCAGGGAAGTGTGGTAGGTCCGCTGTTGTTTTCTATCTACATAGATGATCTTTTGGATGGGGTGGATAGCAATGCGCGGCTGTTTGCTGATGATGCTGTGGTGTGCGGGAAGGTGTCGTCGTTGAGTGATTGTAGGAGGATACAAGATGACTTGGACAGGATTTGTGATTGGTGTAAAGAATGGCAGCTAACTCTAAATATAGATAAATGTAAATTAATGCACATGACAGGAAAAAGAATCCCGTAATGTTTGAATACTCCACTAGTAGTGTAGCGCTTGACACAGTAACGTCGATTAAATATTTGCGCGTAACACTGCAGAGCGATATGAAGTGGGGCAAGCATGTTGTGGTGTCACCGCCAGACACTACACTTGCTAGGTGGTAGCCTTTAAATCGGCCGCGGTCCGGTAGTATACGTCGGACCCGCGTGTCGCCACTGTCAGTGATTGCAGACCGAGCGCCACCACACGGCAGGTATAGAGAGACTTACTAGCACACGCCCCAGTTGTACAGCCGACTTTGCCAGAGATGGATCACTGACAACTACGCTCTCATTTGCCGAGACGATAGTTAGCATAGCCCTCAGCTACGTCATTTGCTACGACCTAGCAAGGCGCCATAGCATTTGATATTATTTTATATTGTGGTTATAACATGTACTGTCAAGAGAGATGTTCTGCAATTATGGATTAAAGTTAAGTATTACATCAACTACGTACTTTATTTGCTACTATTAATTCCCTTAACTGTTCCAGACCTCACGCCAGTCTGCGTGAGCTTAACGCGTGCCTTTCGGCTACCTCCGAGTGGCTTTGCTGTCTTGCCACGCCACTACACATGTAATGGCAGTTGTGTGGATAGTCGTCTTTGGTTCAGTGGTAGAATTTTGGAAGGATGTGCTTCATCTGTAAAGGAGACCGCTTATAAAACACTAATACGACCTATTCATGAGTACTGCTCGAGCGTTTGGGATCCCTATCAGGTCAGATTGAGGGAGGACATAGAAGCAATTCAGAGGCGGGTTGCTAGATTTGTTACTGGTAGGTTTGATCATCATGCGAGTGTTACGGAAATGCTTCAGGAACTGGGGGGGGGGGGGGGGGCATGAGCCCCCTCTCATATTTCTATCTTACGATTCTCCTCTCTAATTGCATGCGGTGGAAAGTTGCTATTCCTTCACACGTGGACTTCCCACGCAGCGTCTCTCGTCACCCGGGTGGTCCGGTGACAGGCGGGCTCTGCTGATTTTGAAAGGGTGTGAGGGAGTCGAGTGAATGCTTTCCAGACACCGACATTGTCAAAAGACACGCCTGGAGGGGCCTGAAGTAGCGGCTGGGCTAGAGGTTCCGTTACTTCGCAGAAACTTAGCGAAAACACTTTCTGGCGGGCTACCAGCGACGCGTAGGAATGACTTGTGTACCCAGGCAGTTGTGGCGGGAAAATTCCCGCGCTTTCTGCAAAATAGTAACTGTGATTGGCTTGCTCAGGGTATAGCTCCGTGACGTAGCAAAATCAGCGCAGAAGTTGGCGCCAAGAATCTCCATTGGTGGAATGGTAGTGCTCCGGCAATGGAGTGGAATTTTCCGCCGGTTTTCGAGTTGCTGATTGGAACGTTTAATCACGGCCACTGTCGTGGGGGCGGGAATGTTCGGTGTTCGGCATGTACGGGTGCTCTAGGGTAGTCGGCTGTCGCTTTTCGGTCGAGGACGTCGAAGCAACCAGCCATCGCCTCCGGTACGCCAGATCGTGTTCTGGCAGTTAAGAAGACAGTTTGGTAATGTATGTCCGCAGCACCGGCAGATAGGGATTTTCCTAGGTGATAATCAGAGCTCAGCAGAGCGCGCCTGTTCGTCTTTTTCTAATTTTGTTTTGTCTTGGGTAGCAGCAATTAATGTGGGGTTAGCTGTGTGTCTCTCTTAAGATTTGAGTGGCAAGGAATTGGCTCCACATACCACTTGGTCATAAACCTCACAATCTAGTTTAGGGACAACTTCACCTTCACAGCGTTTGTTTGAGTATCCAATTTGAGCCAATTTGATGTATTATAAATGTTTCATGTGTTTTTGTTTATTATTTTGTGTTTAGTCTTAATAAATCATATTGTTATTTTGGACAGAACTTTCATTCTGTTAGTCGGTAGAGCAACCCATCATTTCTCACTACGATAATGAAACCTTCCTTTATTTAACTTATTTATCAAATTAATTTATTGCAGGTGCCAAACTCTTTTCTACTCCACTTGCAGGGTTGATTACAGTCAGTTTGCGTATATTTTTTAATCCATGTGCAACAGCAAAAGTCGGAGTTAGAATAGGGGGGGTGGGGCATAGAGCATCATTTACATATGTAGATTCTAGAAGAATTTAGTGTTAAATACACTGCTTGCCCCGGCACCTCGCAGATGCTGGTTGTGGTACGAAGTACTCTACGCCACGCACCGTATGGTGGATTGCGGAGTATGTATGTAGATGTAGATGTGGATGTAGTCGAAGTGGTCGGTGTGTTGACTGACAGAGACGGTGAGTCATTGAGGAAAATTGTGACGATAAATAAGCGATCGACAGCTGCAAAAGTCTCTGGCAAAGTGAACGTCGGACTCGTGAACCCTGTCAGCACCAAAACAACGTGAACGGAGCTCTGTAGGCAGGGAATTGTAGAGCGAGGTGGAGTTCCACATTCACTCATCAGTGATGCGAGTGCCCGTTGCAGAAAGGAAAAGAGGTGCCGAAGCCTCAAAAGCTGGGTCCGCAGATCGTGGTCTCGCGGTCGCGTTCTCGCTTCCCGAGCACGGGATCCGGGGTTCGATTCCCGGCGGGGTCAGGGATTTTCACCTGCTTCGAGATGACTGGGTGTTTGTGTTGTCCTGATCATTTCATCATTATTCATGAAAATGGTGAGATTGGACTGAACAAAGGTTGGGCATTTGTACAGGCGCTGGTAAGCGCGCAGTTGAGCGCCCCACAAACCAAACATCATCATCATTATCATCATCAAAAGATGGACTATGGAGTAGTCATCTTGCGGAGCGGCACGCACTGTTAGCTGCCTGTCGGGCAAGAAACTGCACGAAGGAGGCATCTCGGCCCTTAATAAAAGACAGAATTTCGCTTCTACTCCACGCACTGTCCCTATAGTGGAGTACATTAGTGAAGTGGAACCGGCTGTGAGGCATTTCTCACAAGACGACACCGATGACGTAAGACTTACCACCAGTCGCATTTCAGGCTCAGGCAAGCCGCCCGAATCTAACATCAGCAGAGCACAGAGAGAGGGCGGCTCCGTGCATTGTGGAAACGCGAAGATCTTGTGGTGCTTCCGCCTGACAAGGGAAATGCCACGGCTGTTCTTAACACCACCGAATATCACAGCAAAGTGGTATCGTTGTTGGAAGATAGCACGTACAAATGCCTAAAACGGGACAAAACTCAGTCCTAGGCAGAAAAAACGGAGGAGGTCATGAGGAATTCTGGTCTGCTAGAGGATGTCATCACAGATCTTAGAGCACGAGCTCCTAGACATCCTAGCTGCACGATTACCTACATTCTACAAGGTAGGTATTCCACCGAGGCCTATTCTACATCTACACCTACATCCATACTCCGCAAACCACCTGACGGTGTGTGGCGGAGGGTACCTTGAGTACCTCTATAGGTTCTCCCTTCTATTCCAGTCTCGTATTGTTCGTGGAAAGATAGATTGTCGGTATGCCTCTGTGTGGCATCTAATCTCTCTGTTTTTATCCTCATGGACTCTTCGCGAGATATACGTAGGAGAGAGCAATATACTGCTTGACTCCTC
This sequence comes from Schistocerca americana, assembly GCF_021461395.2. NCBI lineage: Eukaryota > Metazoa > Arthropoda > Insecta > Orthoptera > Acrididae > Schistocerca > Schistocerca americana. Next base: position 171,372,271 of record NC_060128.1, on the reverse strand, counting down.
GGTGAAGGTACAGGGTGTTTCAAAAATGACCGGTATATTTGAAACGGAATAAAAACTAAACGAGCAGCGATAGAAATACACCGTTTGTTGCAATATGCTTGGGACAACAGTACATTTTCAGGCAGACAAACTTTCGAAATTACAGTAGTTACAATTTTCAACAACAGATGGCGCTGCGGTCTGGGAAACTCTATAGTACGATATTTTCCACATATCCACCATGCGTATCAATAATATGGCGTAGTCTCTGAATGAAATTACCCGAAACCTTTGACAACGTGTCTGGCGGAATGGCTTCACATGCAGATGAGATGTACTGCTTCAGCTGTTCAATTGTTTCTGGATTCTGGCGGTACACCTGGTCTTTCAAGTGTCCCCACAGAAAGAAGTCACAGGGGTTCATGTCTGGCGAATGGGGAGGCCAATCCACGCCGCCTCCTGTATGTTTCGGATAGCCCAAAGCAATCACACGATCATCGAAATATTTATTCAGGAAATTAAAGACGTCGGCCGTGCGATGTGGCCGGGCACCATCTTGCATAAACCACGAGGTGTTCGCAGTGTCGTCTAAGGCAGTTTGTACCGCCACAAATTCACGAAGAATGTCCAGATAGCGTGATGCAGCAATCGTTTCGGATCTGAAAAATGGGCCAATGATTCCTTTGGAAGAAATGGCGGCCCAGACCAGTACTTTTTGAGGATGCAGGGACGATGGGACTGCAACATGGGGCTTTTCGGTTCCCCATATGCGCCAGTTCTGTTTATTGACGAAGCCGTCCAGGTAAAAATAAGCTTCGTCAGTAAACCAAATGCTGCCCACATGCATATCGCCGTCATCAATCCTGTGCACTACATCGTTAGCGAATGTCTCTCGTGCAGCAATGGTAGCGGCGCTGAGGGGTTGCCGCGTTTGAATTTTGTATGGATAGAGGTATAAACTCTGGCGCATGAGACGATACGTGGACGTTGGCGTCATTTGGACCGCAGCTGCAACACGGCGAACGGAAACCCGAGGCCGCTGTTGGATCACCTGCTGCACTAGCTGCGCGTTGCCCTCTGTGGTTGCCGTACGCGGTCGCCCTACCTTTCCAGCACGTTCATCCGTCACGTTCCCAGTCCGTTGAAATTTTTCAAACAGATCCTTTATTGTATCGCTTTTCGGTCCTTTGGTTACATTAAATCTCCGTTGAATTCTTCGTCTTGTTGCAACAACACTGTGTTCTAGGCGGTGGAATTCCAACACCAGAAAAATCCTCTGTTCTAAGGAATAAACCATGTTGTCTACAGCACACTTGCACGTTGTGAACAGCACACGCTTACAGCAGAAAGACGACGTACAGAATGGCGCACCCACAGACTGCGTTGTCTTCTATATCTTTCACATCACTTGCAGCGCCACCTGTTGTTGAAAATTGTAACTACTGTAATTTCGAAAGTTTGTCCGCCTGAAAATGTACTGTTGTCCCAAGCATATTGCAACAACCGGTGTACTTCTATCGCTGCTCGTTTAGTTTTTATTGCCGTTTCAAATATACCGGCCATTTTTGAAACACCCTGTATGTTCTCGAAACTTCAACAAAAGCCCGTACCGAGCTACTGAGCGTCTCTCTTGCAGAGTCTTCCACTGGAGTTTATCTATCATCTCCATAACGCTTTCGCGATTACTAAATGATCCCCGTAACGAAGCGCGATACTCTCCGTTGGATCTTCTCTATCTCTTCTGTCTATCCTATCTGGTACGGATCCCACACCGGTGAGCAGTCTTCAAACAGTGGGCGAACAAGTGTACTGTAACCTACTTCCTTTATTTTCGGACTGCATTTCCTTAGGATTATTCCAAAGAATCTCAGTCTGGCATCTGCTTTACTGGCGATTAATTTTGTATTGTCATTCCATTTTAAATCACTCCTAATGCCTACTACCCGATAATTTATGGAATTAACTGCTTCCATTTGCTGACCTGCTATATTGTAGCTAAATGATAAGGGATCTTTCTTTCTATGTATTCGCAGCACATTTCACTTGCCTACATTGAGATTCAGTTGCCATTCCCTGCACCATGCGTCAGTTCGTTGCAGATCCTCCTGCATTTCAGTACAATTTTCCATTGTTACAACCTCTCGATATACCACAGCATCATACGCAAAAAGCCTCAGTCAACTTCTGATGTCATCCACAAGGTCATTTATGTATATTGTGAATAGCAACGGTCCTACGACACTCCCCTGCGGCACACCTGAAATCACTCTTACTTCGGAAGACTTCTCTCCATTGAGGATGACATGCTGCGTTCTGTTATGTAAGAACTCTTCAATTCAATCACACAATTGGTCTGATAGTCCATATGCTCTTATCTTGTTCATTAAACGACTGTGGGAAACTGTATCAAACGCTTTGCGGAAGTCAAGAAACACGGCATGTACCTGGGAACCAGTGTCTATGGCCCTCTGAGTCTCGAGGACGAATAGCGCGAGCTAGGTTTCACACGATCGTCTTTTTCGAAACCCATGCTGATTCCTACAGAGTAGACTTCTAGTCTCCAGGAAAGTCATTATACTCAAACATAGTACGTGTTCCAAAATTACACTACTGATCGACGTTAGAGATATAGTTCTACAGTTCTGCGCCATTGGTTCTCCTACCTATGCTCTCGCCAAATATTTAACTTTGTCCGCGACTGCAGTAGCTGATCGTTGTGAACATCACATCAAAAACTCCCAGATGTTCACTGAGAAAATTAAACAGACTGGAGTCGGCGAGAACGATATTTCAGTCAGCCTGGATACGGTACACTATTTACAAAAGTTCCTGTGCAGGACACACAGAAACTGTTATCAGAGCATTTTCCTCCTGAAACGATAAAGTTGTTCCGACATGTTACGACGACCACCTACTTCTTGTACAGCGGTAAATTTTGTGAAATCATGGACGGAATGACTATGGGTTCTCCGTTGTCTGCAGCAGTGGTGGACTTCTTTACGGAACATTTTGAGGAACGTGCATAAAATGCGGCTCCCCTTCGTCCATCTTCATTTTATCGTTATGTTGACGCCACATTCATGGTCTGGCCACATGGCGTAGTAGCTTTTGAGCACCTCCAGAAATATGCGGGCAGCATATACGCACACATCCAGCTCACCGTCGACACAGGAAAGGTGGAACGCTGGCCTTTTTAGATGTTCTGGTACAACGAAAGTTGGATGGAGATTTTGGCCAGTCAGTGCACACTGATTTATATCTTGGCGTGCAGAGTTTTCACGATCCATTGCAGAAGAGAGCAACTTTAAATACACTGGTAAAAGAAAGCACTCCGTGTTCAGGACACGAGTGGCCTACCGGGACCATCCGACCGCCGTGTCATCCTCAAAGGAGGATGCGGATAGGAGGGGCGTGGGGTCAGCACACCGCTCTCCCCGTCGTTATGATGGCATTCTTGACCGAAGCCGCTACTATTCGGCCGAGTAGCTCCTCAATTTGCATCACGAGGCTGAGTGCATCCCGAAAAATGGCAACAGCGCATGGCGGCCTGGATGGTCACCCATCCAAGTGCCGACCACGCCCGACAGCGCTTAACTTCGGTGATCTCACGGGAACCCGTGTATCCACTGCGGCAAGGCCGTTGCCCCTAAATACACTGGTACACAGGGAAAAAACCGTTTCTGACACGAAGGACCACTTAGATTCCGAATTCAATCGTCTGAAGTACGTGTTCCGAAAGAACGGCTATGGGTCACGTGATATCAGTCAGCGTTCTCCAAGAAAAGGATACGTGAAAACGTTGAACCTTCACGTGATGAGCCAAGGTCTGCATAGCTTCCCTTCTGAGGCGCTACATCCAGCAGAACAGGGAGAGTCGTTGTGAGACGAGGTATCAGACGCATTTTCCTACTTCCCAAGAAAAAAAAGCAGACGCTACACCATATTAAGGACAGCCTCGGTCTCAGGATTCCCGGGATTTACAATATCCCTTGTGAATGCGGAAGTAATTACCTCAGTCGGTTCATCCCTACCGTTTCCGACCACTGTGCGGAATATCTATGGCATATTAAAAATTCGAGAACTGGAGAAATCTACAATTGCTGAGCACAGCCTCACAAACAAAATACTGTTTGACGAAACATAAGTTTTGTCCCAGGCCCCCACATACTGCGACTGTACGAGTATAAATAAAGAGGCTGTAGAAATAAGAATGTGTCGGGAAACCTTCAACCGTGACGGCAGATATAAGCATTGCGGTGCATGGAAGCGAGCTCTCGATACAGAGAAGGGTCAGAGATACTCTTCGCAATGTTTACACTACTGCGTTAGTGGTGGCGTCACCAGTGCAGACGTTGGACCATAGATGACAGCATGGCGTAACTACCGACGAATCAGAAGCCGTCTTTGGGCTGTATAAGGCCACCACAGGAGCAGTTGTGACAGTCAGTTGTTGCTGACGAAGACGATGCTGGTAATCATCGAAAGCTGGAGGTTTTAGCCTGAATTGACGCGGCAAGAAGTCCTAGAATGCTGTATACAAGAATGCCGTCGCGAAAGACTTCGTTCTCAGACGTTGATAAGATTTCAAAGTGGTGCAATGATCTGCAACTTGCTTTAAATGTTCAAAAATGTAAAATTGTGCGCTGTAGAAGACGAAAGAATTTAGTATCCTGGTTCGCAGAGCGTACACTGCTGAGACGTAACATTACGACCACCTACCTAATGGTCAGTATTTCCATGTCTGGCACGGATAAAAAATAATGAAACAAAGTAATTTATCGTTTAGCACATGTTCGCTGTTCAAGTATTAAAATTTCGGGATGTGTGAGGTTTCAGTTTATTCCTTCTTGATTACTAGCTCTACTCGCAACACATCTCGTAGGCAGTATCGACAATGTCAATAACGTAGCTGCAAAATTATGTCATTGTACAACAACACATAGATAAGAAGTATGACGTCATAAACATTGAGATGAGTGAAAAACTAGCTTCTTCCGAAGCCTCGGAGCTCGATTCTTTCAAGAATCGGGTGGGTGAGGGAAGGGGAAAGGGAGAAGTTTGTTCTCAAATGACTGAGAAAACAATGCCTCACTCCTTTCTAAGGAGGAAGATCAACTTTTCAGTGTAGGCAGGTCGGTAGCTATTTTTTATTAGCGTCGGTAAATACTCCGCTTACAATCGTGTACAGACGACACTACCGCTAATGAAGGCCATATTAGCGGACTAAGAATGAGCTGTAAGGGAATGATGGAGACTCTTCGCTCCCCCCTCCCCATCCCCTCCACCCCTCCCCCCACCCCCCTGTTTTTACCCCAGTCCCCAAAATAAAACTTACGGCGACTGTTCACGACAAGCAGCAAGAGAAATCGGGTTCCAAAGTTAGTCTGACACAAATTTTCAGCTCTCACTAAAGGTTTACTGAAACGTTTCAAAAGCGTGGCATGGATTCAGTGGTTACTACTTGTTTTTAAAACGTATACTAACGCTTTCTTCTCCCGAATTGTGCCCCGTTCCGAGTTGTGTGATAGATATTTCTACAGTTTTGACTCTGGCTTGTAGAATGTAGTAAGAAGTATTATCTGTGTGCTCTTACGCTTGAAAGTAATATGTGTCTCCGTTTTCGCATGCAGCTTGCTAAACGGCTGGGACCAAGGTAAGGTAAGTACCATACAACGAACCTCCTTATAGTACTGCACATACTAATAAAGACAGTGAACTATAGTTCTGAAATTCTAGACATTTAAATAATATTGTATAAATTGGGAAATGATAACTGTAGTTTTCAAGGCACTCTACTGTTACACGCGAATATAATCACAAAAACGAAGACAACACATTCCCTACTAGTGCCCCCTCTCCCCACATACGGTCGCCACTCATCCGCCTTCTCATTTCCATTGTAACTGCCCTCTTTTTCTCACACTTCTGTTGTCTTCACCCTCGTCTCTTTCTCCTTCACTGTCTCTCTCCCACCATCACAGTCTCTTCTCTCTTTCTCTCCCACTGACATTGTCTCCCTACTCTTCCACTTTCAATGTCTCTCTCATACTCTCTTTCAACGCAAAAAAACGTTAATGTGTTCGCATTCCAAAATTTGTGGGGAGGAGGGCGGAATGAGGAAGAGGCAGTTGGCTCCCCACTTTCCTGTCAGAGTCTTTTAAAGAGAATTCGCCTTCCTTGTGCTCCAAAAGCAGCACTTTTCAGCTGGTTCTCCTCTCTTCCCTGTTGCTTATAGACACATCAATAGAAGTTTTGCATCACACCTGTTCTCAGAACTCCTGAAGATAGACGTTGACTGTGGATATTATCACACAGACACAGTCCCTTTGACTGTTCAGAGATGTCACTAAACCCGCCCATGGCCGAGCGGTTAAAGGCGCTACAGTCTGGAACTGCACGACCGCTACGGTCGCAGGTTCGAATCCTGCCTCGGGCATGGATGTGTGTGATGTCCTTAGGTTACTTAGGTTTAAGTAGTTCTGAGTTCTAGGGGACTTATGACCACAGCAGTTGAGTCCCATAGTGCTCAGAGCCATTTGAACCATTTGAACCAAACCCGCCCAAAGATGTAAACGACCACGCATGGGCAGCGCCTGTTGGACGGAGGGTGTCCGACAGCCGATCAGCTCCAGTCATTCCAACAGGAAGGAGGCACACGACTCGTGTTGTCTGTAGTTCTAACCATCCTAGACGGTCAACACCGCGGTTCGACCGCGTTCGCATTGATACATTGGCAAGAGGGACTCTCAACAAGGAAAGTGTCCAGGCGTCTCGGAGTGAACCAAAGCGATGTTGTTCGGACATGGAGGAGATACAGAGAGACAGGGACTGTCGATGAAATGCTTCGCTCAGGCCGCCCAAGAGCTACTACTGCAGTGGATGACCGCTACCTACGGATTACGGCTCAGAGGAACCCTGACAGCAACGCCACCATGTTGAATAATGCTTTCCGTGCATCCACAGGACGTCGTGTTACGACTCAAACTGTGCGCAATAGGCTGCATGATGCGCAACTTCACTCCCGACGTCTTTGCAACCACGACACCATGCAGCGTGTTACAGATGGGCCCAACAACATGCCGAATGGACCGCTCAGAATTGGTGTCACGTTCTCTTCACCGATGACTGTCGCGCATGCTTTCAACCAGGCTATCGTCGGAGACGTGTTTGGAGGCAACCCGGTCAGGCTGAACGCCTTAGACACACTGTCCAGCGAGTGCAGCAAGGTAAAGGTTCACTGCTGTTTTGGGGTGGCACTATGTGGGGCCGACGTACGCCGCTGGTGGTTAAGGAAATAGCCGTAACGGCTGTACGATACGTGAATGCCATCCTCCGACCGATAGTGCAACCATATCGGCAGCATATTGGCGAGGCATTCGTCTTCATGGATGACAATTGGCGCCCCCAGCTGCACATCTTGTGAATGACTTCCTTCAGGATAACAACACTGCCCGACTAGAGTGGCCAGCATGTTCTTCAGACATGAACCCTATCGAACATGCCTGGGATAGACTGAAAAGTGACTCACCATCCACTCTGAGGGATCCACGCCGAATCGCCGTTGAGGAGTGGGACAATCTGGACCAACAGTGCCTTGATGAACTTGTGGATAGTATGCCACAACGAATACAGATATGCATCAATGCAAGAGGACGTGCTACTGGGTATTAGAGGTACCGGTGCGTACAGCAGTCTCTACCATCACCTCTGAAGGTCTCGCTGTATGGTGGTACAACATATAATGTGTCGTTTTCATGAGCAATAAAAAGGGCGGAAATGATGATTATGTTGAACACTATTCCAAATTTCTGTACAGGTTCCGGAACTCCGAGGTGATGCAAAACTTTTTGATATGAGAATAAAACGACTTCTGTAGCAGAGTAACGTTTCGCCAGTTTATGTACATACTTCGACAAATTTACATTTTTTGACACAAGCAAACAACAAATAAATATGTACAATATTAAGTCGGCACAAAATTGTCTTCTATGCAATGCACGTTCACTTTACACTACTGTACACAAAAATGCAGAACATTTTCAGGCTACATCTACAGTATACCAAAAATGCGGTGTTTGATTTGCATCCACAAAGAATTTTGCACGACACAATAATTTTTTGTGAGGTGTTTTCATCGCCAGGTGGCACCGTTGAATAATTTCCGGATCAAAACGGCCTGTTTAGGTGCGAAGTGCTCATTATATAGAGACAGAGCGCCATAAAGTTTTATTGGCCAAAAAATGGCGACTAAAAAGATAGTTTCGTGACCTCAGAACCCTTGCGATGACCGGAAAACACTTGCCATATGTTCACTACGCCAGTTAAAACTACATTAACGCTTAAAACTTTGCTGATATTTTATCATACCCACTAGAAGTCTTAGATTTTAAAGATGTTATGGTGGACATTGCTTTCAACGGTGCCGCTAGGGTCCTATTCATGTTACTGAAGTTACGTGCAACGACTGGTCTGAGATATTCCACTGAGCATCTACTGAACATGACTACTCCATCTTTTCAGTAACAGTTATGAAATGGTTGCTAAAATGTTTTGCAGCACTGCATGCATCTTTTGCCAATGTACCGTTTACTCTTTATGTTATGTGCCCCTCTTTATGTCTGATTTTACCAGTCTTCTCCTCTACTATATCCCATAATGTCTTTAATTTGTTACTTCATGTGACTAGCTTCTTCTCGTAATGCATCTGCTTTGGTGTCCGTATTACTTAACTTCAGTACATTGCGGTGTACCTTGTAATGTGTTATAGCATCAGCATCGTTGCTGACAGACATGGTTTCCCTTCTCTCTTACAACTTATGTTCATTCTTTGAGTAATCCATAACTTCGTTGCAGACGCTCGTCTAATATGAGTTATTTTTGGGGACAAGCAGATTTAAAATTAGGTAAGACCTTTGTTAATAACAGTGTTTTGAAAAAACCTACATTAAAATCACCAGCAACCATTACCTCTTTCTTGCTGTTAACTGGGCCAACACATCATAAAGTTATCTGAGCAGATTAAAATTACCTGTAGGCGTTTGGTGTGCACTTACTATTATGAAGGATTTATAACGAAAATCTACTTCTGTTGCACATGCTCCCATATGTTGTTCTATGCAAACTTTGTGAATGTCTATGGTCACAAATTCATGACAGTTTGTGACCAGTGTGGTATCTCGTCTTTTTCCCCATTTCTGCTCTATGGGAGTCACTAACCTAAGTCATGTAACACTTGACACATCTGTACTAGTGGTCACTTGGTATTCACAGAGACATATTATGTCAGCTGGGTTTGATGACTCTAATTTATCAATGCAGATAAGTTGGTCATTAATCTTACTTCTGAGTCCCCGAATGTTTTGTTGTAGTGAGGACAGTATTTCACACTAACTGGGATATAATATGGAGAAAATAATATTTCTAGTGATTTTTGAAAATTTTCAACCAGCACCTGTTTATATTGATAGACCAGAGTAGGTCAGAATTATATTGTTTAGCAACCCTAAAATATCTAAAAAAATTTCTCTCTTTCTGTCGTACGTATCCTAAAACAAAACTTTCCTTAGGTTTTCTGCTATTAGATCAGCCACTTTATGAGTGTTGATGTAACTTGATGTATAAAAGGGTGATGTGGATGGATGTATGCTGTGTAAACATCTAAAGATCGAAAAAGAAAGAGAGTGCGAATTCGTACAGTCACTAGAAGTGAGATGCTTGCATAAACCTGTCCAAATTACAAACGTTGTATTCTGGATCTGGGGCATTGCATAAGCCAGTACTGTTTGGCCACGTAACCAGTGACGATGTTAGGATAACAGTGTTAGATAACAATCCCATATCGTCACAATAAGCTAGGTGATCTTTTAGTGGCTTTCCTGCAATCTCTGTCATCATCATCGTAGGGTATTTTCCGTGTTGGCCGGCTCCTGCCACCATTGCTGTCGTCATGTTATCCTTGTCCAGACCAGCTGCCACGTAGTCTGGTATCTTCATCCAGCATTTGAATTCCCCCCCTCCCCATTTTCTTCTGTCCTTCCACTGTACTTTCGGCAGCTGTTGTTAGAAATCCTTTTCCTGTCAGTCCCACCCAGTTACTTTCCTTTCCTTAACCAGGTTTAGGATAGTTCTTTGCTCCTTTGCGCTGTCCGGCTATTCACTTTATTCAATCATTTTATTTTTTCATTGTCCTCCAAACCCACATCTCGAATGCTTCAATCTTTTATTTTTCCTTCTCTATTCCTCAATGCCCAGCTGTCAGCCGTACAGATAAACACTCAACAGGAAGCATTTAACCAAGCTCTTTCTTAATTCCACCCCAAGTTGCTGCAAAATTAGGGTTTCTTTCTTTTGGAAAGATTTCTTTGCACTCCAATTTTTGATCTTATTTCTTTTTCACTCGTCTAATTACCAGTTAAGAAGCGCCCTAAATATGTCCAATTTGATCTTCTGCTATTTTCACTTTCATGTAATCTTCGTCATTCCTTACTCTTGCTATGCTTCTTCAAGTATTGGTAATACCCTTTGAAGAGATACTGTTTTATCTTCATGGAGTACCATGCCATCAGCAAAGCTGATGCAGTTCATCTTCTCGCCTTCTGTGATTATTGCTTCCTTGTCTACTTCTAGCGTATCCGTTATCAAGTCTTCCATGTGTACAGGGTGGTCCATTGATCGTGACCGGGCCAAATATCTCACGAAATAAGCGTCAAACGAAAAAACTACAGAGAAATAACTTGTCTAGCTTGAAGGGGGAAACCACGTGGTGCTATGGCTGGACTGCTAGATGGCGCTGCCATAGGTCAAACGGATATCAACTGCGTTTTTTTAAATAGGAACTCCCATTTTTTATTACATATTCGTGTAGTACGTAAAGAAATATGAATGTTTTAGTTGGACCACATTTTTCGCTTTGTGATAGATGGTGCTGTAATAGTTACAAACATATGGCTCACAATTTTAGACGAACAGTTGGTAACAGGTAGGTTTTTTAAATTAAAATACAGAACGTAGGTACGTTTGAACATTTTATTTCGGTTGTTCCAATGTGACACATGTACCTTTGTGAACTTACCATTTCTGAGAACGCATGCTGTTACAGCGTGATTACCTGTAAATACCACATTGATGCAATAAATGCTCAAAATGATATCTGTCAACCTCAATGCATTTGGCAATACGTGTAACGAAATTCCTTTCAACAGCGAGTTGTTCGCCTTCCTTAATCTTCGCACATGCATTGACAATGCGCTGACGCATGTTGTCAGGTGTTGTCGGTGGATCACGACAGCAAATATCCTTCAACTTTCTCCACAGAAAGAAATCCGGGGACGTCAGATCCGGTGAACGTGCGGGCCACGGTATGGTGCTTCGACGACCAATCCACTTGTCATGAAATATGCTATTCAATACCGTTTCAACCGCACGCGAGCTACGTGCCGGACATCCATCATGTTGGAAGTACATCGCCATTCTGTCATGCAGTGAAATATCTTGGTAGTAACATCGGTAGAACATTACGTAGGAAATCAGCATACATTCCACTATTTAGATTGCCATCGATAAAATGGGGGCCAATTATCCTTCCTCCCATAATGCCGCACCATACATTAACCCGCCAAGGTCGCTGATGTTCCACTTGTCGCAGCCATCGTGGATTTTCCGTTGCCCAATAGTGCATATTATGCTGGTTTACGTTACCGCTGTTGGTGAATCACGCTTCGTCGCTAAATAGAACGGGTGCAAAAAATCTTTCATCTTCCCGTAATTTCTCTTGTGCCCAGTGGCAGAAGTGTACACGACGTTCAAAGTCGTCGCCATGCAATTCCTGGTGCATAGAAATATGGTACGGGTGCAATCGATGTTGATGTAGCATTCTCAACACCGACGTTTTTGAGATTCCGATTCTCGCGCAATTTGTCTGCTACTGATGTGCGGATTAGCTGCGACAGCAGCTAAAACACCTACTTGGGCATCATCATTTGCTGCAGGCCGTGGTCGACGTTTCACATGTGGCTGAACACTTCCTGTTTCCTTAAATAACGTAACTATCCGGCGAACGGTCAGGAGACTTCGATGATGTCGTCCAGGATACCGAGCAGCATACATAGCACACGCCTGTTGGGCATTTTGATCACAATAGCCATACATCAACACGATATCGACCTTTTCCGCAATTGGCAAACGGTCCATTTTAACAAGGGTAATGTATCACGAAGCAAATACAGTCCGCAATGGCGGAATGTTACGTGATACCACGTACTTATACGTTTGTGACTATTACAACGCCATCTATCACAAAGCGAAAAATGTGGCCCAACTAAATCATTCATCTTTCTTTACGTACTACACGAATATGAATTAAAAAATGGGGTTCCTATATTAAAAAGCGCTAGCGAGCCAACTATAGCGCCATCTGGTTTCCCCCTTCAAGGTAGACGAGTTTCATTCTTTGTAATTTTTTCGTTTGGTGCCTATTTCGTGAGATATTTGGGCCGGTCACTATCAATGGACCACCCTGTATAGTAGAGAGTGGGTTAAAGGGAACCTGTCTTATTCCTTTTCTGATTTCAAATCAGTCTGTCATACTATTTCTCAGCTTCATGATTGCTTTCTATTGTGTGTATAACTTCTTAATTATACCTTCATTCTTCCAGCTCATCTCCTCGAATTTTAGAATTTCCATCACGATGTACCATTTCACTCGGTCGATTTCTAGATGTATAAAGCATTTACTCATACAATTTCCTCTTTCTCTGTAATGCCATCACTGATTCTACCTGTGTAATCGTCATTTCGGATTGCAGCCCTGATGACGGGGACGACGATGACGATGTTGAAGTTAAGAAGATCTCCAAAAAGAAGATCTCTGCAAGAGCACTACAATAGTAAGTTTTTCAGCTGATATCTTTGTATTTCAATGTTCTGTTTTTTAATCCGTTGAAATTTCAAAATTATATTGGGTCTAAAACTTAGCTTCCCGCCGTTTTTTCTCGAAGCTCGAGGTTTTATTGTGAAAGACGTACAAGAAATTTACGATTCAAAGTACTGGTCATGCATGACTAGCCACTACTTTCTCCCGTCTTTCGGGCTGCATACGAAGTCCGCGGCGGGAAAACTGGTACTCTTTTCAGGAGAACCATGAGTTCATCCACTTTTGTAGTTGTTCATTTGACCAGAAGTGCTGGTCAGCCGGACTATGCCCTATTGATCGAGAAAGGTGGCAGCCAGAGGGAGCAGTGTCGGGAGAAAGGGCGGGTGAGACAGGACTTCCTATTTCAACGTTTCCATGTATGTTTTGACGGGTTTTGCTATATGGGGTCGAGCACTGAAACGCTGAAAAATCGCAGTATTTTGCTCGATTCAAATGCATCAACTGCTTTCGATAACGACCTCTTATGATTGTTTCCGTCGGTTTCAGTAGCTTCACACACCTTCTCTCCTCCACCGCCACGCCGCTCTTCGGACGACAATATCGCCGTTCTTGAAGCTTTGACACCATTCTCTGCACGTTCTTTCACTAATACATGCCACGGCGTAGGTCTTACTCAGCGTTTTATGAGCCGCAGCCGCAGATTTCTTCGTGTTAAAGCAGAAAATTAAAACTCCCATCAAATGACGACAATTTCGTTCATAAGTTGACATATTCAACCTAGAATTACTCAAAACAGATTGATGTTTTGACGGCGTTATCTTTACCAATGCCTAAGCTATTCTATGACACTTATGACCTACTACTTGCACCAGCGTTTCTCTTTACTGCAAAACGGCGAGACAAAGTTGTAGACATAAGACTTTTTCAATGTATGTGCTACGTCTACTTAGCATGTGACTTCTGACACTAAAAAATACAGCCAGAGCATGTCAACAGAGAAGAAAAGTCACACATCTTGAGAACGGTGTGTGATGACATAAGCTGGTACTGGTATTAGGAGATTCTGTTGTTTATTACTAATGTCACAGTCCAAAGACGAGGGGCGTTCAACAACTAATGCAATACATTTTTTTCTCTGCCAATTTCGGTTGAAAAAATTCGGAATTTGTTGCGGGACATCGTGGAATAGTATTGCGTCGTCGCTATAGCTACATGAAGTTTCAATACGTGGCGGCGCTATACGAAGCCTTCAAAAGGCGAAGCCGTCTGTAGCAGAGGTGCGTTACAAGCAAACAGCTGTCATTGAGACACTATTGGCGGAAAACCAGAGCATCGCAGATATTCGCAGGCGCTTGCAGGCTCTCTCCGGGGCCTGGCACTGAACAAAAGCACGGTGAGTCGTTGGGCGGGGCGTCCGTCATCATCACATCAAGGTCGCGCAAAGCTGACCCATCTCCCGCGTGCCGGCCGGCCGCACACAGCTGTTACTCCTGAAATGTTGGAAGGTGCGGACACTCTCATTCGAGGTGATCGACGATTCACAATCATATACCTCGCTGCTCAAGTGGACGTCTCTGTTCGTAGCGCCGACAAAATCGTCCGCCAGTTGGTGAACACAAAGGTGTGCCCGCTGGGTTCTTCACCGCCTAACAGAACAGTACAAAGAGCAACGAAGTGCCATCTGTCAGTAATTGCTTGCGCGTTACGATGCTGATCGTGGCAATCACTTCGAACAGGAAACAAAATGGCCATTCATGGAGACGCATCCCACCACCTCTCCTCCAAAGAAAAAGTTGAAAGCCGCACCCTCAGTCGGTGAAGGCATGGCGACCGTCTTCTGGGTCTCTGAAGGGTTTCTTCTGTTTGATGTCCTCTCTCGTGGTGCAGCGATCAATTCGGAAGTTTTCTCTGCCTCGTGATGGCTGGGTGTTGTGTGCTGTCCTTAGGTTAGTTAGGTTTAAGTAGTTCTAAGTTCTAGCGGACTGATGACCATAGATGTTCAGTCCCATAGTGCTCAGAGCCATTTGAACCATTTTTTGAATTCGGAAGTGAATCGTGCTACCCTCAGGAAACACAAAAATACAAAACAACTTCTCCTTCCCCATCACACCGCAAGGCCTCACACAAGTCTAGGCAACCAAGAGGAGCTCACAAAGTTTCAATGGACGATTCGTCTTCATCTTCACTACAGTCCAGACCTCGCACCTTCTATCTGTTTGGCCCCATTAACGATGCACTCCGCGCGAAGCAGTTCGTAGATGACGTGGAGGACATGTCCGAAAGAACACGGACAATCTTCGTATAGATAAGGGTTACCGGCCAATGATCTTCTTCAGTGCGGATGCACTCACATTGCGCCAACTCTTATGGGAATCGGTAGACAGACTGCCGCGAGTAATGAGTATAGTGGGCAGCGGCACTACAAATGCCGTCTATGGACAGTAAGTTGGAAATGTGGGACTCATTGGGAACGTGCCAGAAATAAGTCCCTGCAGTCGCAATATCGTCTGTGTCCTCGGTGGCTCAGTCGGATAGATCGTCTGCCAAATAACCAAGAGGTCCTGGGTTCGAGTCCAGGTCGGGGCACACATTTTCAACTGATCCCGTTTATATTTATCAACGCCTGTACTCAGCGAAAGGTCTAGATTTCGTTATAACTTCATTCTTCGAGAGCTGGAAGATCACGAGTGATATCTGTAGAGATACCACCTTCATATAAAAAACAAAGAGTACCTGGTACCGACAGTTAACCATGGTTGTGGCAACGTCATGGGGTGGGGATGTTTTTCTAGCCGTGAAATTGGTCCTCTAGCTCAATTAGAAGGCAAAATTGATGGTTTTCTGTACAGTGACTTTTTACAAAAGAATACGGTTTCACAAGGTAGACAGAATATGCCACGTAATTGGATATTACAGCAGGACAATGATCAAATTATACCTCTGGTCATTTAAAAAAATTCATTTCAGATTTAAAAAAATATAATTCTTCTACTGGCCAAGCCAGAGCCCGAATCTCTGGGATGCATAGGATCGGCGTGTTTCTCGTAAAACTACTCAAACAAGCATCAATTTCCTGCTTCGTTGTTGGGCGAATGGTCAAAACTCCCACATGATCTGCCCCAAAAGCTTGTGGATTTAGTGCCAAATAGACGTGCAGCTGTGATCAAAGCTCATTAGTATACAAGGATATACTCATTTCTTGTCCAGATTCCAAAATTGCTTTGTTTTACTCTTACATACCTACACGTTCAAATTACTTTCGAGCCAGAAGAATTGGCTTTCTGTTTTGATATGAGATAATTTTGTTTAAACTGAATACGGTTTTGTACTAAATGATTCATAATTATATATTTTTCACCTATCCACTGGCATTTTTTGTTTATTACACAGTTATATTCACGAAATTGTAACTAATGCTTTCTACAAAATACTTTCGGTTCCTAGTGTATATGCGCACGCTACACCTTCCGTTAGACTTCAGCACAACAATTTGCATCTACACCTACACCCTCCGCAAGTCTCCGTTCCGTGCGTTGCGGAGGGTTCCCTGTACCACTACTAATCATTTCTTTTCCCGTCCCACACGCGGGCAGAACGAGGAGAAAACGACTTCTGTATGCCACCACCATATGTACCCTAATTTCTCGTATCTTATCTTCGCGGTCCTTACGCACAATGTACGTTGGCGGCAGTAGAATCGTTCGGCAGTCAGCTTCAAATGCCGGTTCTTCGAAAAATCCCTCCAGGGATTCCCATTTGAATTCCCAAACCATCTCCGTAACACTTACCTGTTGTTCAAAACAACAGGGAACAAATCGAGCAGCTCGCCTCTGAACTGCTTCGATGGCCCTCTCGAATCCGAACTGGCACGGATCCGAAACACTCTGACAGTACCCAAGAACAGGTCGCACCAGTCTTCTCTGTGTGTGTGTGTGTGTGAATTCCTAAGGGACCAAACTGCTGAGGTCATCAGTCCCTACACTTACACACTACTTAAACTAACTTAAGACTAAGGACAACACTCACACCCATGCCCGAGGGAGGACTCGAACCTCCGGCGGGAGTGGCGCCGCAATCCGTGGCGTGGCGCCTGAGACCGTACGACTACTCCGCGTGGCACCAGTATTCTACACTCCTGGAAATGGAAAAAAGAACACATTGACACCGGTGTGTCAGACCCACCATACTTGCTCCGGACACTGCGAGAGGGCTGTACAAGCAATGATCACACGCACGGCACAGCGGACACACCAGGAACCGCGGTGTTGGCCGTCGAATGGCGCTAGCTGCGCAGCATTTGTGCACCGCCGCCGTCAGTGTCAGCCAGTTTGCCGTGGCATACGGAGCTCCATCGCAGTCTTTAACACTGGTAGCATGCCGCGACAGCGTGGACGTGAACCGTATGTGCAGTTGACGGACTTTGAGCGAGGGCGTATAGTGGGCATGCGGGAGGCCGGGTGGACGTACCGCCGAATTGCTCAACACGTGGGGCGTGAGGTCTCCACAGTACATCGATGTTGTCGCCAGTGGTCGGCGGAAGGTGCACGTGCCCGTCGACCTGGGACCGGACCGCAGCGACGCACGGATGCACGCCAAGACCGTAGGATCCTACGCAGTGCCGTTGGGGACCGCACCGCCACTTCCCAGCAAATTAGGGACACTGTTGCTCCTGGGGTATCGGCGAGGAGCATTCGCAACCGTCTCCATGAAGCTGGGCTACGGTCCCGCACACCGTTAGGCCGTCTTCCGCTCACGCCCCAACATCGTGCAGCCCGCCTCCAGTGGTGTCGCGACAGGCGTGAATGGAGGGACGAATGGAGACGTGTCGTCTTCAGCGATGAGAGTCGCTTCTGCCTTGGTGCCAATGATGGTCGTATGCGTGTTTGGCGCCGTGCAGGTGAGCGCCACAATCAAGACTGCATACGACCGAGGCACACAGGGCCAACACCCGGCATCATGGTGTGGGGAGCGATCTCCTACACTGGCCGTACGCCACTGGTGATCGTCGAGGGGACGCTGAATAGTGCACGGTACATCCAAACCGTCATCGAACCCATCGTTCTACCATTCCTAGACCGGCAAGGGAACTTGCTGTTCCAACAGGACAATGCACGTCCGCATGTATCCCGTGCCACCCAACGTGGTCTAGAAGGTGTAAGTCAACTACCCTGGCCAGCAAGATCTCCGGATCTGTCCCCCATTGAGCATGTTTGGGACTGGATGAAGCGTCGTCTCACGCGGTCTGCACGTCCAGCACGAACGCTGGTCCAACTGAGGCGCCAGGTGGAAATGGCATGGCAAGCCGTTCCACAGGACTACATCCAGCATCTCTACGATCGTCTCCATGGGAGAATAGCAGCCTGCATTGCTGCGAAAGGTGGATATACACTGTACTAGTGCCGACATTGTGCATGCTCTGTTGCCTGTGTCTATGTGCCTGTGGTTCTGTCAGTGTGATCATGTGATGTATCTGACCCCAGGAATGTGTCAATAAAGTTTCCCCTTCCTGGGACAATGAATTCACGGTGTTCTTATTTCAATTTCCAGGAATGTATATGCAGGTGAAACACTCTTCCCTAAAATTCTCCCAATAAACTGAAGTCGTCCATTTGCCTTCCGTACTACACTTCTCACATGCTCGTTCCATTTCATTTCTCTTTGCATCGTTACGCCCAGATATTTAAACGTCCACACAAGAACAGGATGTACACCATGTCCAAACAAAAATGCAGCTAATGTCACACAATCTGATGATGGAAAATTGGAACACAATATAATTTTCTTTATGTATGTTGGCCACACACTTTGATCATTAGGAAAGAATGATTGCAAATGGCGCCACGCCCAATGATTGCGAATATTAATTGCTAATAAAGACTTTTGAAAATCTGTGTATATGTCCCCTTCCCCATTGTCTTTGTATACCCGCAATAGGAGAAAAATATCTGTAAACGAATCTGTATTCATTTGGATTAAAGGTAAAGGAGTTTGTGAATATGTAAAATTTGTTGGAGATTGTATTTTCATAAATACCACTTTATTCCTTTATTCGAAAATTACAGGTTTGTTTCTCTTACTCATCCGCATTAACTTACATTTTTCTACATTTAGACCTAGCGGCCATTCATCACATCAACTAGAAATTTTGTCTAAGTCATCTTGTACAGTATGTTCCTACAGTCACTTAACTTCAGTACCTCACTGTACACCAAAGAATCATCGGCAAACAAGTGCAGATTACTGCCCACCCCGTCCGCCAAATCTAGATATACGAGTGCATATATTGAAGAGCCAAAGATACTAGTATACATGCCTAATATCGTGTGGGGAACCCGCGAGCACGCAGAAGTGCCGCAACACGCTGTGGAATGGACTTGACGAATGTCTGAACTAGTGTTGAAGGGAGCTGACACCATGACTCCTGCAGGGCTGCCCATAAATTCGTAAGAGTACGAGGAGGTGGAGATGTTTTCTGAACCGCACGATGCAAGGCATCCCAGATATGGTCAATAATGTTTTTCAGAGACCTTAGTGGTCTCATTCAGATGTGATTATACGTGGAACTGTTTAAACTCAGAAGAGTGTTTCTGGACGGTCTAAGGCGCTGCAGTCATGGACTGTGCGGCTGGCCCCGGCGGAGGTTCGATTCCTCCCTCAGGCATGGGTGTGTGTGTTTGTCCTTAGGGTAATTTAGGTTAAGTAGTGTGTAAGCTTAGGGGCTGATGAAATGGCTCTGAGCACTATGGGACTTAACATCTGAGGTCATCAGTCCCCTAGAACTTAGAACTACTTAAACCTAACTAACCTAAGGACATCACACACATCCATGCCCGAGGCAGGATTCGAACCTGCGACCGCAGCGGTCGCGCAGTTCCAGACTGAAGCGCCTAGGGATTGATGACCTTAGCAGTTAAGTCCCATAAGATTTCACGCACTTTTTTTTTCCTGGAGCCACTGTGTAGCAATTCTGGAAGTGTAGCATCTCGCATTGTCCTGCTGGAATTGCCCTAGTCCGTCAGGATGCGCATTGGACATGAATGGATGCAGGTGATCAGACAGGAGATATAATAATGTTAGTGCCTGGTGAATGTCTTCTGTTGATGGTCACAGTCCATATTCGTTCCTGGCATTTCGTTTGGAGCTGCGTTGGACATCTTCGGAGATGAAATGACAGAATTTCAGAGACCTTAATGGTCTCATACAGATGTGATTATATGTATGAACTCTAAAGTGGAAATGTTGAAATTACTGCAACTGCAAAGTGGAAATGTTGAATAATGCTTTTCGTGCAGCCCCACGACTTCATGTTACGACTCAAACTGTGCGCAATCGGCTGCACGATGCGCAACTTCACTCCCGACGTTCGTGGTGAGGTCCATCTTTGCAACCACGACACCATGCAGCGCGGTACAGATGGGACCAGCAACATGCCGAATGGACCGCTCAGAATTCGCATCAAGTTCTCTTCACTGATGAGTATCGCATACGCCTTCGACTAGACAATAGTCGGAGACGTGTTTGGAGGCAACCCGATCAGACTCAACGCCTTGGAGACACTGTTCAGCGAGTGCACCAAGGTGAAGGTTCCCTGCTGTTTTCGGGTGGCATTATGTGAGGCCGACGTACGCCGGTTGTAGTCATGGAAGACACCGTAACGGCTGTACGATACGTGAATGCCATCCTCCGACGGATAGTGCAACCATAGCGGCAGTATGTTGGCGAGGCAGTCGTGTTCATCGACGACAATTCGCGCCCCCATCGCTCACATCTTGTGAATGACTTCCTGCAGAATAGCGACATCGCTCGACTAGAGTGGCCAGCATGTTCTCCAGACATGAACCCTATCAAGCATGCCTGAGATAGACTGAAAAGGGCTCTTTATGGACGACGTGACCCACCACCCACTCTGAGGGATCTAGGCCGAATCGCAGTCGAGGAGCGGGACAATCTGTACCAACACTGCCTTGATAAACTTGCAGATAGTACGCCACGACGAATACAGGCATGCATCAATGCAAGACGTTCTACTGGGTATTAGAGGTACCGGTGTGTACAGCAATCTGGACCACCACCACTGAAGGTCTCGCTGTGTGGTGGTACAACAGGCAATGTGTGCGTTTCATGAGCAGTAAAAAGGGCGCAAATGATATTTATGTTGGTCTCTATTCCAATTTTCTGTACAGGTTCCGGAAATCTCTGAACCGAGGTAATGCAAATATTTTTTTTTATGTGTGTATGTTCAGACGTAATAATGAATATGATGAAAATGAGGTGCGTGTATCATACACCCAGCCGAATGGATGACAGATGAGCCAGGGAAGTTCTTTGTTGAATTCTAAGGCACTAGACCTAATCAGAGGTGAGTAGATGGTATTAGAAAAGATGCAGGAGCGACAGTGATTGCTTATATCTGGAGACTGTAATGCGTTGAAATGTTTAGAGGAGGCTGCTGTATTGCTGATGCCGATGATCCTGTTAATCATGATGGAGAGTCATCGGCGTATTTACGTTCTTTACTATCACTGTATTATTTTTTAATTAGAGACAGTAGTATTTTCGCTATTCTTATAACCTCCTATCATTACTGGTACTACAAACAACATTACGTATTATATAGAAATTGGTTCTAAATCAGTCTTTACTTTCATTACTGTGTAGTTATACTGCCTTACGTGAAAGTCAAAGGTTCCAAGTCGTGGCCGATGTCCACGTAACTTTATGAGCGTACACACCATCGGCAAGTATGCAAATGATTTGGAGTTGCAGGTTCTCTGTGACAGGGTCAACGGCTACCAGAGTCCATCAGTTAAATTCGTGTTGAGTGTTGTTACCAGGCCTGGTAGGGTGTATAAGGGGCATGAACAGCGTCAGATGTTAAGTGATCACTGCAGAGGAGACGGAGATGCCGCGTACTCGCGTGAGACAGTTGGAGATGGAGACGGAAAGGGGCCTTTGCTGATAACCAGCGTATCACTGTGCTCAGCGACGACTCGCGTTTCTGCACTACCCTCGATGACCACCGTGAGCGAGTATGAAGGCGTCCTGAGGAGAAGTCCCAGACAGACACAGCAGTGTTACTCCTGACATCATGGCGTGGCCAGCCATCGGGTACGACTTCGGGTCGCGTCTGGTAGCGAGTAAGGGAACTGTGAACTGTGAGGGAGCCGAGATCTTGCATCCTCGTGTGCTACCTCACATACCACAGTATCGTGGTGCCAGTTTTCAACAGGACAACGTTCATTCACACATGGCATATGCCCCTATGAACTATGTATATGGTGGTGAGGTAGTCCCACGGTCAGCAACATCCTCAGATCTTTCCCCTGTAGAACATATGTGGGACCGGCTTGGCACCAACTGTGTCTCAGTGGCAGTGGTAAGGAGAGCAAGGACCAGGTACAAGGGTTGTGAGCCATCCTGCCTCAGGAGAGAATACGATGGCTTTCTCACACCCTGTCCAACAAAAGTCCGTGCATCCAGGTCAAAAGCGATGCAAAATGATATTGTTCAAATGAGTGTGAAATCTTATGGGACTTAACTGCTAAGGTCATCAGTCCCTAAGCTTACACACTACTTAACCTAAATTAAAACACACACACCCATGCCCAAGGGAGGACTCGAACCTCCGCCGGGACCAGCCGCACAGTCCACGACTGCAGCGCCCCAGACCGCTCGGCTAATCCCGCGCGGCGAAATCATACTGATAAGTGCCCTTTTACTGCCAAGTTCTTTGTAAATTTGACTCGATTTCGAAATCTCGTCGCATACCCTCTGACCCAGCGAAACTTCATTTCGTTTCTTTCTCCACTTCTTGTTGCTTCACTTTTCTTGTCAGGCAGTGTATTACTTAACACTATATAAAGATATAATGATTATTCAATATATGTATGCTATCACCGTCTAAGTATGTATTCTAGGATCTATTCAAAAACCCATCGATCGATTTCAGCACATAAACAGTATATTTCACAAGCAATAACACGTGCTTTTACAGCTCCTTCCTGGTATATAGTAAGGTGTCGAAGTTGGGTGACTATAGGAGGATAGAAGATGACTTATACGAAATTTGTAGTTGGTGTGATTAATGGCAGCTACCTCTAAATGTGGAAAAATGTAAGTTAATGGGGCTGTGTAAGAAAACCAAACCAGTAATTTCCAGAATGAGATTTTCACTCTGCAGCGGAGTGTGCGCTGATATGAAACTTCCTGGCAGATTAAAACTGTGTGCCCGACCGAGACTCGAACTCGGGACCTTTGCCTTTCGCGGGCAAGTGCTCTACCAAGCTTCTGTAAAGTTTGGAAGGTAGGAGACGAGATACTGGCAGAAGCAAAGCTGTGAGGACCGGGCGTGAGTCGTGCTTCGGTAGCTCAGTTGGTAGAGCACTTGCCCGCGAAAGGCAAAGGTCCCGAGTTCGAGTCTCGGTCGGGCACACAGTTTTAATCCGCCAGGAAGTTTCAAACCAGTAATGTTCAGATACAGCATTAGTGATTTCTGCTTGATGCAGTCAAGTCGTTTAAATATATGGGCTTAACGTTGTAGAGGGACATGAAATGGATCGAACATGTGAGGATTGTGGTAGGGAAGGTGAATGGTTGACTTCAGTTTATTGGGAGAATTCTATGAAAGTGTCGTCCATCTGTAAAGAAGACCGAATATAAGACACTGCTGCGACCTATTCTTGAGTACTGCTCGATTGTTTGGGATCTGTATCAGGTCGGATTAAAGGAATACATCGAAATAATTAAGAGCGGACTGCTAGATTTGCTACTGGAAGGTTCGAAAACCACATAAGTGTTACATAGGTGCTTCGGGAACTCAAGTGGGAATCCCTGGAGGGAAGGCAACATTTTTTTGAGGAAAACTATTGACAAAATTTAGAGAGCTGCCATTTGAAACTGACTGCTGAACAATTCTACTGCCATCAAAATACGTAGTACATAAGGACCATGAAGCTAAAATACGAGAAATTAGGACTCATATGGTGCATACAGACAATTTTCACTTGCTCTGTTTGCCAGTTGAATAGGAAAGGAAATGACTATCAGTGGTCAGGGCATCCTCCACCAAGCACCATACAGCAGCTTGCGGAATGTGTATGTAACTGTACATGGAGATATAAGCAGCCCTGAACGACATACATGTTGTGGAGTTTATAACCTCCAAGCTCTAAAAGAACAAAGATGCAGCAAACCTGTGTTTTATCAGCCCCTACCACACAGGCTGCCCCGCAGGACACAGGTATTGTGTGGGAACAACCTCTTAGCTCCAGTATTGATTTAGGTATTTAACCTGATCTGATTAGGGCATCACACAATCTCTTTCATCAGGGCAAGGTTTCACACACACAATACCTGTTTTACATCATATTTACCTGAGATGTAACAATTTTAATGTGACAAATAGTATTAAGATGATTTAAGTGTCTATATAGGAGCAGAGATGGGGCAAACACTCTTTTTTGGCTGCTACCAAATAGGTTGTCCTGCTCGACAGGCATGTTAAGAGGTTTGTAGCCTTCAAGCTCCGATAGTAGCAGAGATACAGCAGACCCATGTTTTTACAGCCCCTGCCATACAGGCTGCCCTGCATGATATATGCATTGTGTGTAAATATAATTGGCCTGCCCTATCTACCTGCTTTGTGGGGTAGCCTGTACGTCAGGTGCAAGAAACTGTTTTGTAATGCTGGCATGTAGGCTGTGCTGCACAACAGGTGTGTTGTGTTGGAGTAGTAGAGATCTGCCTTATCGATCTGAATGTAAGGAAGCCTACATGTCAGCAGCAGAAAAACAGCTTTCAAGTCCCACACGTGTAGGCTGCCACCCAGCTTGACAGGTATGTTATGGCAGTAATATCAACTTGTTTTGTAGCGACTACATGTGAAGATGGACGCAGTTTGGGAAAGGCTGAGCTGAAGAGAGGAGACAATAGACAGAGAGAGGAGGCAAGAAAGGATGTATAGCGGGAGAGAGAGGTCATGAGGAGATGGAAACAGAGATTAGGGGCGCAGGAGGGGATAGACAGAGAGTGGGGAGGAGGAGGGGATGTAGAGAGAGTGGGGGAAGGAGAGAAGGGTCAAAGTGAGACAGAGGGAGGATGAGACGGACAAGGAGGGGGGGGGGGGGGGTAAGAGGAGAAGCACAGAGAGAGTGTGAAGTAGGATGATGTGGACATAGAGAGAAGAGATGGACAGATATTGGGGTGAGGAGGTGACAGATAGAGAGAGAGGGAAGAGATGTACAGAGAGTGGTGGGAGGAAGAGGTGGGGAAAGAAAGAGGAGGTGAGAGATGCAAGAGGGAGGCGGAAGATTTAGTAGAGAAGTGGGCAGGTGGATAAGGTAGGAGGGGGGGGGGTGAGAGGAGATGAACAGAGAGAAGGGGTCTGGACAGAGGGAGAATGGAGGACGATATGGCTGGAGAGAGGGCGTGGAGGAGGGAGAAAGAGGGGGTGGTGAAGAGTCTTGGGAGATAGACAAACAGAGATCAGAGGATATGGCGTTCAAGGAGATGGAAGAAACAAGATGTGGACACAGAGAGGGGCGAGGAGAAGTCTGTCAGTCCATACGCGGGCGAAGCCGTGGAGACACGGCTAGTATTATAATAATTAACGCAATTTAATGTCACTGTGATGTGAAAAGTTTTGTATGTGTAAACAGGTGGTACGATGTAAGATGGTGGGTGGAGCTCTCTCGCTTATTCCGTTAACTCTCATCATCACAATCAAATGGGCTGTTTCCTAAAGAGCTTCATGTAATCTCTAACTATGGAATCGTCATTTCATGTTACAGCTCAGACGAAGAGGATGATCATGACGATTGTGAAGCTACGAAGAACAAGAAAAAGAAGATCTCGGAAACTGGACACAAGTAAGTCTCGTATTTTACGTAATTGTCTTGTTATGTTACTTTTTTTATTCCATTCGAGATCTTCAGCTTTATTGTTTAACAAAATGTGTGCTACGTTCACTTACACCAAACGTTCTGACACTACCAATGCTAGCCACAGAGAGGCTACGCCACACATCACACACACACACACACACACACACACACACACACACTAAAACACACAAATACAACAGTGATCCACAGTTCCACGTTACGCTGTTCTAGAACTTCCAACATATTTATAAGGGGCGTAGAAAAAGAAACGAGCCAGAGGCGTAATTAGGGAAACCAATACCTGTATGTTAGTGTGGTGTGCGTACTGTAAGACCTTCGGTACACACACCATCAGATTATTTGACCTGTCACTCTAACAAAGTAGGCGAGTGTCAGCAATATGTCTCTTGGTCTTATTGTGGCGTGTTTATCTTCTGACGTTAGGTCAGACGATAGAAATGCCACTTGCACGCTTAGAGTAGCAGATTGAAGGTGACCAACTTTAAACAGAACTTGATTAATTTTCACACACATTTATTAAAATAATAAAAAGCATAAACATTATGTAACTTGATTCTGGATGCTGTTTACAATTGACAATCTGAAGTTCCCTTGGTCTTGGTACGTTAATCTTATTCTCAATATCTCTGATACTTGACAAAGTGTCTATTCATTTATCTTCATGGCTATGTACAGGAATATGGTAATCTTATTAGGCGCAGACTGAAACTTGACTATAGACTGGTACAGACTAATGCAGACTGGTACAGACAGGTGCAGATAAATGCAGACTGACTAATCGGAGGTCTGTACACTCGTTATAATACCTCGTGTGTTCATGTATCACTGCACGAGTGTGATCTGTGAGAAGAAAAGGTTCTACGTTAGCAGCAATCTCATTGGCTGCGTTACATATTAATACGCGGATCGGCGAAAGCAGAATTTGGTCCGTCTCTAAAGCAGCGCCATCTCGTAGTGCTGAGACGGACGAGCGCTGCGCCTGTGCTGTTGTGCATAGCGGGGTGCGCTCTAGTGGGAAAGTTGTGTACGCGGTGACTACGCAGAACTATGTACACAACAGTTAGCAGTACTGATCCTGGCAGCTGAGACGCTTGTCCCACTGTGATACACGGCGGTGAATGGCTGTCTCATAAAATTCCCAGGGCTGCGATGTTAACCAGTTCCGCACGTACAGCTGGACGTTGTAGTCAGAGGTGAATCATTTGACCCTCAGAGCCTTTTTAAGGGGACCAAAAAAGGCGTAAACACAGGGACAACAGTGAACGCCCAGCATTACTCGCAAACCTTGACCATCCTTCGGCAAGCAATCAAATCAAAACGACCAGGCAATCTGACCGGTGGGGTCATTCTGATCCACAATGCAAAGCCTCATACGGCGAACATAGTGGTGGCACTCCTGCAGAAATTCAAATGGTAGCTTTCAGCCACCCTCCATACAGTGTGGACCTCTCTCCCTGTGATTACGCCATTTTTGGTCTTAAAAAGGCTCTGAGGGGCAAACGATTCACCTCGGACGACGACGCCCAGCTGTATGTGCGGAACTCGTTAACATCGCATCCCTGGGAATTTTATGAGACAGCCATTCACCGCCTTGTGTCACAGTGGGACAAGCGTCTCAGCAGCCAGGGTCAGTACTGCTAACTGTTGTGTACATAGTTCTGCGTAGTCAGCGTGTACACAACTTTCCCACTAGAGCACACCCCGCTAAGCATAACAGCACAGGCGCAGCGCTCGTTCGTCTCTGCACTACGAGATGGCGCTGCCTTAGAGACGGACCAAATTCACTGCCTTGTGTCACAGTGGGACAAGTGTCTCAGCAGTCAGGGTCAATACTTCTAACATACAGGTACTGGTTTCTGTGATTACGCTTCCGCTCCTTACAATAGATGGAGTTTCACGTAGAAGCGTATGACCAGAAACAAACAATACGGTACAACGGAAACAAATCGATCTAAGTTTATTAAACTCTCGCGCTAATACTGGTACTAGCTGTGTAGCTAACGATAAAAGATGCTCGTAGGGAATGACCTTTTCGGAGAACGAAAATCTCCTAGATAAGAACAGCATGGATTCCATAAACAGAGATTTTGCAATACTCAGTTTAGTCTCTCCGTCCATGCAATCCAAAGAGTCGGCGAATATGTGGCTCAACTTCGATGCTGTCTTCCTTGACTTCAGAAGAGCAAAAATCCACTTCCTCAGTGTCTCGCAGCGAACAAAATGCGTCATTACGGACCGGCATTGTGCCTGGGTTCATGTCCTCGTAACAGATAACAAGTCGACGCGTCACACTTAACAGGACATAACTGTCAGACGGAAATGTAATCTCGGTATTAACCCAACGGATTGTTATAAGGCTGTTACTGGTCACGATACACAGAATGTCCCATTTATCTTGACAACGTCAAATAACGTTTTTGCCCAGAAGCAAAGTAAAAAACGTGTCAAGCAGATGTTGTTTAGCTACAGGGCGATACTAACCAACATGACTGCCTTCGTTACGAAGATATGAACAGCAGCCGTCTGTTTTAAACAGTATGATGCACTTTTTATTCGGCAGTTGACTTCATCTCGTCAAGAACTGTTCAAAAATATACCACAGTTTACCATTAACGCATACATGGCGTTATTAAAGACGTAAAACAAAATGGACTTTTGACTCTGCTGTCCTACTACACCGTAATGATAATGATGGTGTTTGGGTTGTGGGGCGCTCAACTGCTGTGTCATCAGCGCCAGCACAGAGTCCCAATTTTTACACAGTCCTATTTTTTTTACACTGTCCAATCTAGCCACTGTCACGAATGATGATGATGAAACGACGAGAACAACACAAACACCCAGTCCCCAGGCAGAGAAAATCCCCAACCCCGCCGGGAATCGTACCCGGGACCCCGTGATCTAGAGGCAGCAAGGTTAGCCATTGGACCACGAGCTATGGACCTGGTGGTCCAACTAAAACATTCATATTTCTTTACGTACTACACGAATATGTAATACAAATGGGGGTTCCTATTTTAAAAAAAAAAAAAAAAGAAACGCAGTTGATATCCGTTTGACCTATGGTAGCGCCATCTAGCGGGCCAACCATAGCGCCATCTGGTTTCCCCCTTCAAGCTAGACGAGTTTAGTCCCTTCAAGTTTTTTCGTTTGACGCTTATTTCGTGAGATATTTGGCCCGGTCACTATCAATGGACCACCCTGTATATCGGGAGTAAAAGAAACTAGCAATTCCTCAAACATAAGTGATTATATAAGCGCCGTAGACAAGTTGCTTACATAAAGCTGTTCCCATCATTTCGCACAAACGCTGTATTCCGGATCGGAAACCCTGCATGAATTCGCTATTGCAATATCACACGACCAACAACGTTGTCCTAGGAATACCTGGAGACTTCAGTGTTGAAAACCTGGTCCTGCACTATCGTCGCACTTATCCATGCTGTTTACTCATGGACGTCCTGTAACTTCTGACTGTCAAATCGTCATTTCGTGTTGCAGCTCTGATGAAGGGGGCGATGATGGCGACTCTGAAGCTAAGAAGATCAAGGAAAAGAAGACCTCGTCGAATGGGTTACACCAGTAAGTCCCACAATTTACATACTTGTCGTCTACCATTCTTTTCTTTTAACCCATTCAAACTACACCATTATACAGGGTGAGTCACTTACTACTGCCACCAAGAATAGCTCCGAAAGTACTATAGGAGCTGAAAAGTTTGTGGGACAAAAGTTGCATGGGACAACAGGGGCCATAATATGACGTTGGTTTTTTTGTTGCTAGGTGGGGTCGCTTCACATATATTAAGGTTAACTTTGTTTTTTCTAAATGGGATGCTATAGTTTGGTACTTATTTTCTGATAGTGGCTATCGAGATGAATCCAATGATGTGTAACAGTAAGGTCTTTGAAGGCCATCGAAGGTCACAAAGGTGGCATGGACGTCCATTAACAGAAGGTGTTCGAAGTGATCACCGTTGGTACCAGTGCAGTGCTCCGATCTTCTTATCATGGATTAAGTGGTATTCCTTATCACATTACCACTTATCGAAGTACATACTCTGGCATACTCTCTCGCATATCTTCAGGTGTAGTTGGAACGTCTTTATAAACAATGTCTTTTACGAATCCCCACAAGAAAAAATCCAGAGGCGTCAAGTCTGGCGAACGAGCCGGCCACGACACATCTCCTCTGCGTCAAATCCAACGATTTGGGAATTGTCACGCTTTTCCATCGTGTTGATACCACATTCTGTTCCCTGTTCCTAAAGGTATTTCTTCCAATAACAGATCTAATGTTTCTTGCAGAAATGTGGTGTAGTTCCTACCATTAAGATTTCCTTCGATGAAATAGCAGCCTATAATTCTGTACACCAGAATCCCACACCATACATTCACCGACCACGGATTTCGGTGTCAACTTGTTGCAGCCAATATGGATTTTCAGTTGCCCAATAATGCATGTTATGCAAATTAACATTTCCATGGTTCGTGAATAAAGCCTGGTCAGTAAATAAAATCAAATTAATAAATGTGTCATCCCTCTGAATCTGAAGTTGAGCCCATCGCCAGAATTCAATGCGACCCATTCAATCCGTACCAGTTACTTCTTGGAGGAGATTGATGTGGTAAGGATGATATTTATGGCGATGCAGAACACGAACAACAATACTCTGGCTCATGCCAGATTCCCTTGCGATTTGACGTGAACTAACATAAGGATCTCGAACCACAGTGGCAAGAGTACCAATTTCTGTTTCCTCGTTAGTTTCCGGATATGTTTCCTATGCGTTAAAGATCCAGTTGTTCTCAATTTATGATACACATATTTAAATGTACGACGTGTAGGGTGAGTACGTTGAGGATATCCTTCAGCGTATGAGTCTCTAGCTCTTACTGTATTTCGTTGGCATTGTCCGTTAATGAGAAGCATGTCGACTTGTTCTTCGAAGGAATACATCATTCTCATTCGCTTGATTCGACGATACTAGTCTTACGGTTCCTATTAGTGTTGTATTGTGAAACTGTTGAATGGTGTTTACATGTCAATGGCGCGTTAGATGGATACGCCGTATTCGAATTATATTTACCATTTGCGCAATATACGAGAGAGAATTGTCAGAGCATGTGCTTCGATAAGTCCCAAAGTGATAAGGAATACCACTCAATCCATGATAAGAAGATTGCAGCACCGTTCTGATATCAATGGTCATCACTTCGAACGCCTTCTTTAAATGGACGTTGATACCACCTTTCTGATCTTCGTTGACCTTCAAACACCTTACTGTGACACGTCATTGGATTCGTCTCGATAGCCGTTACCATAAAATAAGTACCAAACTATAGCATCCCATTTAAAAAAAAAAAAAAACAAAGTTGACCTTCATATCTCTGAAGCGACACCACCTAGCAACAAAAACCCAACGTCATATTATGGCCCTGTTGTCCCATGCAACATTTGTCCCACAAAGTTTTCAGCTGCTATCATACTTTCGGAGTTATTCTAGGTGGCAACAGTTAGTGTCTCAACCGTAGTTTAGCTAAATGTGTGCCATGTCTACTTTAGCATCTGACTTCTGACACTAAATGAGAGGCAGACTCACACGTCGCAATCACAGGGTAACCCAGAATACCCGTTACACATTTCTAGGACTCCGACATGGGCAATTAGTATATGATTATTTACGTAGGGGCATAGATCCTGAAGCAACATAATTCCATAGTGCAAAGTAAACAAAATCGATATAGTTTTTTGTAAGCAGTGCGCTGATACTGATGTTCCTGTGTAGATAACTGCCAATGTTGCTCATATGCTTTGACCTTTTCTGGAATACGAAAATTTTTTTCTGTAGCAATCAACATGGATTCATAATACAAAGATCTTGTGAAACAGCCCACTCTGTTCGTCCGTGAGATCGACGGCGCCAACGAATTCACTATGGGATCAAAAGTATCCGGACACCTCCATGTGAGGCAAAGTGGCCACCAGATGTCAGGATAGTCGGGCCCGCTGATAAAACAGCAGGCAGGGAGTGTTGTCAGTAGAGAAGCAGCTGCCAGGAGAGCTCAGTGACTTCCAACTTGCACTAATAATTTGATGTCATCTGAGTAACAAATCCAACACTTCTGCACTGAGCCGCCAAAAGTCACATTTTAGAGCACATTTTTTTCTTGTTTGGGTCCATACTTCCAGTTCCCAAAATATGAAAAGCAAAGAGCTTGCAGTAGAAAAGATTTGTTTCACAGAATCGTAGTTCAAGAATTTCTCATAGTTATATGAAGATGGTATCTTTTCTTTCGGACATGTCCGAAAGAAGAAATGCCATCGGTGACCATGCAGCTCGTTAGAATGAAATTACAATTAAATTAATAGCCCTAGCTGCATACAGGCGTTTATATAAGCCAAAGGAGACAGTTGAAAATGTGTGCCCTGACCAGGACACGAACCCGGGATCTCCTGCTTACATGCATACAAATTACCCGAACTCTTACGGGACTTCGTAAGAATGTCTTCCACGAGTAATGAGTGTGGTGGGTAGGGACACTACGAATGTAATGTGTGGACATGTAAGGTGAGAATGTGTGTCTCGCAGAAAATGTGTGCCCCGACCGGGACTCGAACCCGGGATCTCCTGCTTACATGGCAGACGCTCTATCCGTCTGAACCACCGAGGATAGGGCGACTGCAGGGACTTATCTCGGGCGCGCCTCCCGTGTCCGAAAGAACAGATACCATCTTCATATATATATATATATATATATATATATATATATATATATATATACACTCCTGGAAATTGAAATAAGAACACCGTGAATTCATTGTCCCAGGAAGGGGAAGCTTTATTGACACATTCCTGGGGTCAGATACATCACATGATCACACTGACAGAACCACAGGCACATAGACACAGGCAACAGAGCATGCACAATGTCGGCACTAGTACAGTGTATATCCACCTTTCGCAGCAATGCAGGCTGCTATTCTCCCATGGAGACGATCGTAGAGATGCTGGATGTAGTCCTGTGGAACGGCTTGCCATGCCATTTCCACTTGGCGCCTCAGTCGGACCAGCGTTCGTGCTGGACGTGCAGACCGCGTGAGACGACGCTTCATCCAGTCCCAAACATGCTCAATGGGGGACAGATCCGGAGATCTTGCTGGCCAGGGTAGTTGACTTACACCTTCTAGAGCACGTTGGGTGGCACGGGATACATGCGGACGTGCATTGTCCTGTTCGAACAGCAAGTTCCCTTGCCGGTCTAGGAATGGTAGAACGATGGGTTCGATGACGGTTTGGATGTACCGTGCACTATTCAGTGTCCCCTCGACGATCACCAGTGGTGTACGGCCAGTGTAGGAGATCGCTCCCCACACCATGATGCCGGGTGTTGGCCGTGTGTGCCTCGGTCGTATGCAGTCCTGATTGTGGCGCTCACCTGCACGGCGCCAAACACGCGTACGACCATCATTGGCACCAAGGCAGAAGCGACTCTCATCGCTGAAGACGACACGTCTCCATTCGTCCCTCCATTCACGCCTGTCGCGACACCACTGGAGGCGGGCTGCACGATGTTGGGGCGTGAGCGGAAGACGGCCTAACGGTGTGCGGGACCGTAGCCCAGCTTCATGGAGACGGTTGCGAATGGTCCTCGCCGATATCCCAGGAGCAACAGTGTCCCTAATTTGCTGGGAAGTGGCGGTGCGGTCCCCTACGGCACTGCGTAGGATCCTACGGTCTTGGCGTGCATCCGTGCGTCGCTGCGGTCCGGTCCCAGGTCGACGGGCACGTGCACCTTCCGCCGACCACTGGCGACAACATCGATGTACTGTGGAGACCTCACGCCCCACGTGTTGAGCAATTCGGCGGTACGTCCACCCGGCCTCCCGCATGCCCACTATACGCCCTCGCTCAAAGTCCGTCAACTGCACATACGGTTCACGTCCACGCTGTCGCGGCATGCTACCAGTGTTAAAGACTGCGATGGAGCTCCGTATGCCACGGTAAACTGGCTGACACTGACGGCGGCGGTGCACAAATGCTGCGCAGCTAGCGCCATTCGACGGCCAACACCGCGGTTCCTGGTGTGTCCGCTGTGCCGTGCGTGTGATCATTGCTTGTACAGCCCTCTCGCAGTGTCCGGAGCAAGTATGGTGGGTCTGACACACCGGTGTCAATGTGTTCTTTTTTCCATTTCCAGGAGTATATAAATATATATATATATATATATATATATATATATATATATATATATATATATATATCACCGGCCATTTGACCATCTTCATCTGTGTGGATGCACAAACAGTGCTCGAACTCTTACGGGAATCGGCAAATAAGCCGAGAGTAATGAGTATAATGGGCAGGGGCACTATGAGTATAGTGCGGGGCAATAAGTTGGGAATGTGGGTCTCACAGGTGGCGTGCCAGAGGCAAGTCCGTGCAGTCGCACTATCCCCTGTGTCCTCGGTGGCTCAGATGGAGAGTGTCTGCCATGTAAACAGGAGATCCCGGGTTCGTGTCCCGGTCGGAGCACACAGTTTCAACTGTCCCCGTTCACTTATATCAACGCCTGTATGCAGGTAGGGGTATTCATTTCATTGTAATAAATTTCTCATAGCTCTTAAGGTATGCATTTTAGAGCCCATGTTTACTTTTGTTTCGAACGATCATTCCTGTCACATTGCCGAATATTGACCGTCACTCCTGGAACGCCCTCTATGCAAGGAGGTGGAGAAAGTCATGGGATACCACCTAACATCGTGTCGGACCTTCTTTTCCCCAGCTTAGTGCACCAACTGGACGTGGTACGGACTCAGAAAACTCGTTGGAAGCCCCATGCAGAAATATTGAACCACAGTCGTCCATAATTACGAAATTGTCGCCTGTGCAGGATGTTGTCCACTAACTATCCTCTCTATTGTGTCCTATAAATATTCGATGAGATCCATTTCGGACGATCTGGGTGGCCAAATCATTCGTTCGAATTTCGCGGAACGTTATTCAAATCAAACGCGAACAACTGTGGCACGCTGGCGTGACATCGTTGTTTGGGAACATGAAGTCCATGAATGTCTGAAAATGGTCTCCAACTAGCCGACCATAACAATTTCTGGTCAATTATCGGTTCAGTCCATTGCATTCCATGTAATCACAGTCCATACCATTATGGAGCTACCACCAGCTTGCACAGTGCCTTGTTGGAATCGTGGGGTCTGCACCACACTCGAACCTCGCCATCAGCTCTTACCAAACGCAATCGTGACTCATCCGACCAGGCCACGGTTTTCCAGCCGCCTAGGGACTCAGGAAGTCGTTTCTGAAAGTATTTGTATGGAGTGTAGCTATGTATGGAAGTGAAACATGGACGATAAATACTTTGGGCAAGAAGAGAATAGAAGCTTTCGAAATGTGGTGCTACAGAAGAATGCTGAAGATTAGATGGCTAGATCACATAACTAATGAGGAGGTATTGAATACAATTGGGGAGAAGAGGAGCTTGTGCACAACTTAACTAGAAGAAGGGATCGGTTGGTAGGACATGTTCTGAGACATCGAGGGATCACCAATTTAGTATTGGAGGGCAGCGTGGAGGGTAAAAATCGTAGAGGGAGACCAAGAGATGAATACACTAAGCAGATTCAGAAGGATGTAGGTTGCAGTAGGTACTGGGAGATGAAGAAGCTTGCACAGGATAGCGTGGACAGCTGCATCAAACCAGTCTCAGGACTGAAGACCACAACAACAACAACAACAGGGACTGATATGGTCACGAGGCTAGGACAGGCGCTGCGGGATATTTTGTGCTGTTAGCTAAGGCACTCACGTAGGTCGTCTGCTGCCATTGCCCACTAACGCCGAAATTCGCCACACTCTCCCAACAGATACGTTCGACGTATGTCCCACATTCACTCCTGCGGTTATTTTATGCAGTGTTGCTGGTCTGTTAGCACTGACAAATCTACGCAAATGCTGCTGCTCTCGGTCGTTAAATGAAGGCCGTCGGTCACTGCGTCGTCCGTGGTGCGAGGTAACGCAAGGTATTTGGTATTCTCGGCACACTCTTGACACTGCGGATCTCGGAGTATTGGATTCCCTAACGATTTCCGAAATGGAATGTCCCATCGTCTTAGCTGCAACTACCATTCCGCGTTCAAAGTCTGTTAATTTCGCCGCGCGGCCGTAATCACTTCGGAAACCTTCCCACGTGAATCACCTGAATGCAAACGACAGCTCCGCCAATCCACTGCCCTTTTATATCGTGTGTGCGCGACTCTTTTGCCATCTGTATATGTGCATATCACTATCCCATGACTTTCGTCGTGTCAGTGTATAAACAGGGTAGTCCATTGATAGTGACCGGGCCAAATATCTCACGAAATAAGCGTCAAACGAGAAAACTACAAAGAACGAAACTCGTCTAGCTTGAAGGGGGAAACAAGATGGCGCTATGGTTGGCCCAATAGATGGCGCTGCCATAGCTCAAACGGATATCAACTGCTTTTTTTTTTTAATAGGAACCCCCATTTTTATTACATATTCGTGTAGTACGTAAAAAAATATGAATATTTTAGTTGGACTACTTTTTTCGCTTTCTGACAGATGGCGCTGTGACAGTCACAAACATATGGCTCACAAATTTAGACGAACAGTTGGTAACAGGTAGGTTTTTTAAATTAAAATACAGAATGTAGGTACGTTTGAACATTTTATTTCGGTTGTTCCAACGCGATACCTTTATGAACTTACCATTTCTGAGAACGCATGCTGTTACAGCGTGATTACCTGTAAATACCACATTTATGCAATAAATGCTCGAAATGATGTCCGTCAGCCTCAATCCATTTAGCAATACGTGTAACGATATTCCTCTCGACAGTGAGTAGTTCGCCTTCGGTAATGTTCGCACATGCATTGACAATGCGCTGACGCATGTTGTCAGGCGTTGTCGGTGGATCACGATAGCAAATATCCTTCAACTTTCCCCACGGAAAGAAATCCGGGGACGTCAGATCCGGTGAACGTGCGGGCCATGGTGTGGTGCTTCGACGACCAATCCACCTGTCATGAAATATGCTATTCAATACCGCTTCAACCGCACGCGAGCTATGTGCGGACATCCATCATGTTAGAAGTACATCGCCATTCTGTCATGCAGTGAAACATCTTGTAGTAACATCGGTAGAACATTACGTAGGAAATCAGAATACAATGCGCCATTTAGATTGCCATCGATAAAATGGAGGCCAATTATTCTTCCTCCCATAATGCCGCACCATACATTAGTCCGCCAAGGTCGCTGATGTTCGACTTGTCGCAGCCATCGTAGATTTTCCGTTGCCCAATAGTGCATATAATGCCGGTTTACGTTACCGCTGTTGGTGAATCACGCTTCGTCGCTAAATAGAACGCGTGCAAAAAATCTGTCATCGTCCCGTAATTTCTCTTGTGCCCAGTGGCAAAACTGTACACGACGTTCAAAGTCGCCGCCATGCAATTCCTGGTACATAGAAATATGGTACGGGTGCAATCGATGTTGATGTAGCATTCTCAATACCGACGTTTTTGAGATTCCCGATTCTCGCACAATTTGTCTGCTACTGATGTGTGGATTAGCCGCGACAACAGCGAAAATACCTACTTGGGTATCATCATTTGTTGCAGGTCGTGGTTGACGTTTCACATGTGGCTGAACACTTCCTGTTTCCTTAAATGATGTAACTATCCGGCGAACGGTCCGGACACTTAGATGGTGTCGTCCAGGATACCGAGCAGCTTACGTAGCACACGCCCGTTGGGCATTTTGATCACAATAGCCATAGAACAACACGATATCGACCTTTTCCGCAATTGGTAAACGGTCCACTTTAACACGGGTAATGTATCACGAAGCAAATAAAATCACATTACTGTGTACTTTTTTATCTACGTTAGTTACAGTTAACTGCAAATACCATCACTGACAAAATGAACGTACCATTTGCACGGTATCTTACAAAACGTGCTCAAACTGACGGTAATCAACCTCAGTGCAAGCGTAACATCGGCGAACAAGATTCTGACGCACCCTGATAAATATCCCTGGTGTGTTTAGAATCAAATCACGTATCCACTGGGGTCTCATAGACAAGTGACTTTAGGTATCCCCATAGGAAATAATCAAGGGAACTGAGGTAAGGGACCTAGCAGGCCATGGAATAGGACCTCCCCTTCCAATCCATCAACCAGAAGATACAGCACTGAGATGGTTCGGACGTCCACACTGGAGTGAGGCGGTGTACCGTCATGTTGTATCAACACCCTTTCACCAACAGCCAAGGGTACGTTCTCCAGCAACTCTGGCAGAACTCTTTGCACGAACCTCAAGCACAGGTGGACATTCAGACGGCCAGGTAGAAGATATGGCCGATTGAGATTGTCGCCTATAATGCCAGCCCGGATATTCACAGCAAAGCTTACTTGATGACGTGACTCTACTACGGCGTGAGGGTTTTCCTCATCCCACACATGGCTGTTCCTGCTGTTCGACATACCATCACAATCAAGTGAGGCCTCGTCAGTAAAAAGCACGATTTGGAGGACATCTGGTAGGTCAATCCATTGTTGGAGCAACCATGGAGCCTTGGTGCAAAGTCAGTAACAAGCATTGAATGGACTCGTTGTGGGTGATGCTGGTGTAGCTGTTGATCGTGTGGTACTCGCCACACGCTAGGATGTGCAGCGCCCATTCCACGTGCAATACGGCGAGTGCTTGTAGCGGGGTCCGCTGCAGCACCTCCTCTTCAAAACCGGGTGTTCGAGTGGCCCCCATGTTGCCAGATCGGTCGTTTTTCCTTTCCAATGAACCAGTCTCCTGCATTCCTCGATCGAGATAAATAAACACTCGTCGTAACGGGTGATGCCTGTTAGGAAATCGTTCCCTGTACAGCCTTTCAACAGCGAGAGCATTGCAACGTACTTCCCCATACACGAGATACATGCCAGTGAGTTCTGCGAAACTGTGCCGGTACTGCTCCCTCGTATTGTACTGTACGCTTCTGAATAGCACTGAGTAATGAATGTGTCTGTCGTTGATTCATAGCACGTTCTCTCATGGGACAATGTACATCCGATACGACAGAGCTACCTTGTGTTGTTGTTGTTGTTGTGGTCTTGAGTCCAGAGACTGATTTGATGCAGCTCTCCGTGGTACTCTATCCTGTGCAAGGCTTTTCATCTCCCAGTATCCACTGCAACCTACATCCTTCTGAATCTGTTTAATGTATTCCTCTCTTGGCCTCCCTCTACGATTTTTACCCTCCACTCTGCCCTCCAATACTAAATTGGTGATCCCTTGATGCCGCAGAATATGCCCTACCAACCGACCCCTTCTTCTAGGCAATTGTGCCACAAACTCCTCTTCTCCCCAATTCTATTTAGTATCTCCTCATTAGTTATGTGACCTACCCATCTAATCTTCAGCATTCTTCTGTAGCACCACATTTTGAAAGCTTCTATTCTCTTCTTGTCTTAATTATTTATCGTCCGTGTTTCACTTCCATACATGGATACACTCCACACAAATACTTTCAGAAAAGGCTTCCTGACACTTAAATCTATACTCGATGTTAACAAATTTCTCTTCTTCTAACTTATGGATAGGTAAAGTAAACAAAACATGCATCATGACTTCCTAGTAATCAGGGTCGTCCTACTTGTTTTCTTGCAGGAAATAAAGAATGTGCATGTAAATAAACACCCAAGTAATGTAAACTTGTACGCATATTATTTGTAAATAAGCTGGAAAACAATAATGCTAGACAATGCGGTAGACAAGTTTTTAGACAAGTTTATTTGCATATCTACTTAAGCTGGCTTCTCCGACCTCAAGTTCCCTTCCTCAAATTGTTCAGTGGAGCATTCTCTGTGTCCTGTTACATTTGTGTATGCTCCTACGGCAACACCCTCTACACTCAACACACTAAAAAAAAATATTGACAACGGTCATGTATGTGCCAGAGTGGGAACTTGCACTGTGTGATAAAAAGTATCCGGAGACGTGCACTGAGCTGCCACCTACTGCCAGGTACTCCATATCAGCAACCTCAGTAGTCATCAGACATCGTGAGAAAGCGGAATGTGGCGCTCCGCGGAACATACGGACTTCGAACGTCGTCAAGTGATTCTCTGTCACTTGTGTCATACGTCTGTACGCGAGATTTCCACGCTCCTAAACATCCCTAGGTCTCCTGTTTCCGATGCGATAGTGAAGTGGAACCGTGAAGGGACACGTACAGCACAAAAACGTACAGGCCAACCTCCTCTGTTGACTGACAGAGACCGACGACAATTGAAGAGGGTCGCTGTGTGTAATAGGCAGATCTCTATGCAGGCCATCACACAGGAATTCCAAACTGCATCAGGATCCACAAGAAGTACTAAGACAGTTAAGTGGGAGGTGAGAAAAATTGGATTTCATAGTCGAGCGGCTACTCACAAGCCGCACATCACGCCGGTAAATGCCAAACGACGCCTCACTTGGTGTAAGGAGCGTAAACATTGGACGACTGAACAGTGGAAAAACGTTGTGTGGAGTGATGAATCATGGAACACAATGTGGCGATCCAATGGCAGGGTGTGGGTACGATGAATGCCTGGTGAACGTCATCTGCCAGCGTGTGTAGTGCCAACAGTAAAATTCGGAGGCGGTGGAGTTATGGTGTGATCGTGTTTTTCATGGAGGGGGCCTGCAACCCTTGTTGTTTTCGTGTCACTATCACGGCCGTAATGGAATGGCCCCGACAGAGTCCTGACCTGAATCCTATAGAACACCTTTTGGAACGCCGACTTCGTGCCAGGCTTCACCGACCGACATAGTTACCTCTCCTCAGTGCAGCACTCCGTGAAGAATGGCCTGCCATTCCCCAAGAAACCTTCTAGACCTGATTGAACGTATGCCTGCGAGCGTGGAAGCTGTCGTCAAGGGTAAGGGTGGGCCAACACCATACTGAATTCCAGCATTACCGATGGAGGGCGCCACGAACGTGTAAGTCATTTTCAGCCAGGTGTCCGGATACTTTTGATCACATAGTGTGCCACCTCGGATTCGTATTCTTGTTCTCATCGTCTACAAGCTAAGTTGTGAGTTTTTTGTTCTAAAGAATTATTGGTCTGTTTACGTCTTTTTTACTGCAGACTACCAATGATACATAATGAAACAAAAAGCTCTG
Organism: Schistocerca americana; assembly: GCF_021461395.2. Lineage (NCBI taxonomy): Eukaryota > Metazoa > Arthropoda > Insecta > Orthoptera > Acrididae > Schistocerca > Schistocerca americana. The sequence goes on along the minus strand of NC_060128.1, from coordinate 171,331,309 downwards.
TGTTCCAGTTCACACGAGAAGAGCCACAAACCAGAGGCGAAGTGGAGAATCAAGCTGAAGAAACAGCGCGCTGTACCGAAACAGTAAGTCTTAGTGTTATGACTGGTTTAGTCAAGTTAGTGAACAGCTTTTCAGCTCTAATTTCCTCCCTAATTCGCCTCTTTTCTCTGTTTTTGTCCGCACTCTGACGGTTTTAGGAAGGTAAGTAGCGGTAACTAATATTGTTCACTGCTAAGTTATTTCAGCCCTCGTAAATATAAATATGTAGGCCGTCGAATCAACCATTTTTCTTTGTTATCGAACTCATCTTTTTATACAAGGTGAGTCTGAAAAGCTCCCCCTGTCGAAGGTTCGAGTCCTTACTCGGGCATAGGTGTGTGTGTGTCGTCTTTAGCGTAAGTTAGTTTAAGTTAGATTAAGTAGTGTGTAAGCCTAGCAGTTTGGTCCCATAGGAACTTACCATCACTCCACTCCACAAACAAAATACCTTTACGAGTCTTCGAAGTAATCATCACTATATAACGAGTGTCCGGGAAGTAAGGACGAATAAGAATGTTGCACCGTTTTGTCATACGAGGTGGGAACCATGGTTTCTTCATGTTTGTTATCTTCGATCCTTCCCATTAGTAGCTTTCGTGTGGTGAGCATTGTTCTTTGATGAAACTTCCTGGCAGATTAAAACTGTGTGCCCGACCGAGACTCGAACTCGGGATCTTTGCAAAGGCAAAGGTCCCGAGAAAAGCAAAGGTCCCGAGTTCGAGTCTCGGTCGGGCACACAGTTTTAATCTGCCAGAAAGTTTCATATCAGCGCACACTCCGCTGCAGAGTGAAAATCTCATTCTGGAAACATCCCCCAGGCTGTCGCTAAGCCATGTCTCCGCAGTATCCTTTCTTTCAGGAGTGCTAGTTGTGCAAGGTTCGCAGGAGAGCTTCTGTAAAGTTTGGAAGGTAGGAGACGAGATACTGGCAGAAGTAAAGCTGTGAGGACCGGGCGTGAGTCGTGATTCGGTAGCTCAGATGGTAGTGCACTTGCCCGCGAAAGGCAAAGGTCCCGAGTTCGAGTCTCGTTCGGGCACACAGTTTTAATCTGCCAGAAAGTTTCATATCAGCGCACACTCCGCTGCAGAGTGAAAATCTCATTCTAGATTGTTCCTTGATGTTTATTTTCGTCATGGAACGGATGACAACTGAGCAACGTATCCGAGTCATAAAAAGTTATTACAAAATCAGTGAAAGCCCCACGGCAACCGTTCGTGCATTGCGTTTCACACTCGGACGTAATGCTACTCCATCCGAATCATCAAATTGGAAGTTGATCCGGAAGTTTGAGACCATTGGTTCCGTTTCAAATGTTAAGGAAACAAGGCGACCACGTTCTGTTCGAACACAAGAAAACATTGCTGTCGTGCGTGACAATGCATCAGATCCTTACACAAGAGATGAAGCCGGCAGATCGTGGAAAGAGACATCGATTTGCTCAACAGGTCTTGACTCGACAAGCGGAGAACGATAAGCAGAAGTGCAGAATTTGGGGTAACGGAAATCCGCGAGTGACTGTGGAAAATGAGGCACATCCACAACGCACGACCGTGTGGTGTGGGTTCTGGGCACGAGGAGTGATCGGCCCGCACTTTTTTGAAAATGATGAAGGAGCTGCTGTCACTGTGAACGGCGACCGTTACCGAAACATACTTTCTGACTGGTTTTCCCCCGTTATTGATGAAAATGACGGTTTTTTTGTTTCAACAACACGATGCGACGTGTCAAACATCCCGTGCTCTGCTCAATGAAAAGTTTCCTCAAAAAATTGTCTTCTTGCGTGACAACCAGGAATGACCTGCCAGATCATGGGATCTTACACGATGTGGCTTTTTGTGTTGGGATCTGTGAAATCAAAAGTGGACGTGAACAAACCACAAACAGTACATCAATTGAAGGATAACATTTAAAGAGCCATTAACGGCATCCCACCAGACGTTCATAAATGCGTCACCGAGAACTTTAGTGAACATTGCTCGTTGCCGCGCGGCCTTGGGTGGTCGTATAGAAGATATAATTTTTCGTACATAAGTGGGTCAAGTTACTCAAAGTGTTTGTAAAAAGAACATTACAGTTTCAATAAATTTTGTACGTTCTATAGCGCTTGAATATTCGTCCCTACTTCCCGGACAGCCTCCACAACCCACTTCTAACATCGGTTGTAAAGCTGTTAGAATCTGTTGGCAAAATGGATAAAATAATGTTAGCAAACGCAAGCAACATCATCACGCCTTGTTAGAGATCAGCATCATGACACGAGATGAGACGTGGTGCTACCGATACGATCGGGAGACCAAGCGATAGTCAGTGGCATGGTTTTCGTCGTCCTTCGCTCCTACCTCGGGTAGGAATTCATGATGGATCAACCATTTTCTGACGAAAAAGGCCATCGTCTTAATCTTGAATTTTGTAGCCGTCCACTGTGGCCGAGCGGTTCCTAGCGCTTCACTCCGGAACCGCGCTGCTGCTACGGTCGCAGGTTCGAATCCTGCTTCGGGCATGGATGTGTGTGATGTCCTTTAGATTAGTTAGGTTTAAGTAGTTCTAAGTCTAGGGGACTGATGACCTCAGATTTTAAGTCCCGTAGTGCCTAGATCCATTTGAACCATTTTCGAGAAGCAGGAAACCTAGGTCTAAATCTAATTCCGCCACAGATTTTTAACGTGTGCGTTCCAGGAAAAAAAGGAAATGTCCATCGTACTTCTATACAACACAGGCACTACAATACTGCACAGATTTAGAAGACCTGAATTGTTTCAGTATACGATACTAATATTTGCAATACCAATTTTTCAAATAATTGAGCATAAAAAGTCAAAAATTAATTTATGATTCAGCCCAAAATAAAATTAATTTTATTGTCGCCTTATACAACATATAAACTATGTTAAGGATAGCCCTTAACATTTCTGCCCTGACGCTATCACCATAAGTTAACTGTGTTAAGGGACACAACATTATTTACTTGCTTAAATATTTATTCACAGTTACCTGATTAGCAACTTTTGGACAGCATTTGCATTCAGAAATATATCCAGGATCTTTATGAGACTCGTCGTTATCCTCATCATTCTAAGATTTGTACAAATCTTCCCTGAAAAGCATGTCGTTGATACGAACGACACACACTTTACCCGCACACATCCTGACAACTTGCTATTGGTTACAACTGTAAACGGGTATACGTTGACTGATTTTCAGACTGAGGTATTATTATAATTACTGTTTTTTTTTAATTTCTGTGACACTTATGTTAATGAACATAGTGGCTTAAATGTAAGGATTACATACTAATTAACACAGTACGTTTTATAGAATGCAGAGGAAGTAAAGAAAAAACATGTAGGAGGTCAAAATTAGAATGGATTTGGGGATACATTGGCTGGCCTATACTTCCGTCACAGCTACAATTCCGTTTGTGGTCAATGTTTCAAAAACACAATGAAACGTTGACCACCCAGAAATAAATACATTGATCTAAACTTTTCTTAAGCGCTTCATTAAGCCTCATAAAGGAAAAGCGTTGTACAGAGCATAAATCAGTGAAATCCATCATCAAAATCATAAATATATGGAAAGATACTAGGATGGAGTACCTCACACATATAGCTCCAAATTTCATCCATCTTTAACATAATCCTCGTTTCAAAAAATCCAGTGAACTTATTACTAAGGATACCTGTTTTTCATTCATCAAGTAGAGAACTGGTACTTGAGGCCAAACAATCTCATCCCTTGTCTGCGCAGATACTGACATTGTATGTTATATCTTAATCACTGTCTGAACCACAGCAGCTTGCAATGTGACCAATATAGTGACTGACATTTGATTTTCTTACTTGTAGGCACATTGACAATTACAAATGAGCCCTCGTTTAATGTTTGTATTCCTTAGTTCCACTCTGTCATTGGCATCAACACTTTTTGATAAATTGTGTATCTGCAATCCTTGGGTAACAATGACCAGTGGTCAAAGTAAACCCGAAAACGAGATATCATGCACATGACCTCAGAAATAGTAATATACTGGCACATACATGAATGTGAACAACAAACTAATCAGTGGTCTGTTTTGAGAATTAATTGAGTAACGTACATGATATACTCGAAAACATCGATGGCTTCACACTTAAATGATATCGGGCCACTTTGCACAAACAGATTTTAGGGAGGAGGACGAGATTAAAATTTAATGTCATGTCGGCAACGACGTCATTAGAGTTGGAGCACAAGTTCGGAATAGGGAAGGATGGAGAAGGAATTCAGCTATGCCCTTTCGAAGGATTTAGGGAAATCACGGAAAATTTAAATCAGGATGGCCAGGCATGGATTTGAACCGCCATCCTCTCGAATGCAAGTACAGTGTGCTAAGCACTGCGCTGCCCCGCTCAGTGTCCAATTTTAACACAATTTTTCGTATACAATTACAAGTCGCAAAAGGTTCGCCTACTGTTGCGCAAGAAAAATGGTTCAAATGGCTCTGAGCACTGTGGGACTTAACTTCTGAGGTCATCAGTCCTCTAGAACTTAGAACTTCTGAAACCTAACTAATCTAAGGACATCACACACACCCATGCCCGAGGCATTGCGCAAGAAAATCGGCACTACAAGCGCCATCTAGCATATATTGATGAAACCTTACAACCAAACAGTATACACTAAACACCCAACTGAGAGCCACCAGGGAGCTGTAAGACTTTTGGTGTGAGGCGTCAAAGTAACCACAGTACTCAAAGTATACCTGGTTTACGGAATCGGAAATTAGAGACAGAGCTGTCATTTCTCGGTTAATTGTGGAACTATCACCTAATATGAATAAACTACATCACATACCACATGTTACATGCAATAACACTGTGTCTTGCCGACTGACCCTTACCACTGTTTACAACGAAGGTCTTCACATAGGAAGATATCACTTACAACTCTGTTGGACATTGTGAAGCTTGGACAATCAGAACTGCTCGTCACCCAGATTTTGACGAACACATCTACCAATGTAAGGAGTCATGAAGAATGTCTTCCTCAATCATGATGAACGACTGTGTAAAGTGGAAAATGGACCATCTGACTGTTGCCCAACAAACAGAAGCACCCCAACCTATGTTGCCCATACTAGACTGCTTCGCATGTGTGTCATGTAAGTTGTATGTGTAAGTGTATAGCCTTTGTTGCTGTATCAGTGAGTATATGAGGGTCTGAACTGCTGTTTGCAGGCACGCAGCCATCCCACTGAAGCAGGTGACGTTCGCGAACGGCGAGACTCCAGGCGAGGTGAGGTGCATCTACTGCAGTCGCACCTTCAAGACGGTGGCCGGCATGAAGGTCCACCGTACCAGGATCCACATCCAGAAGGAGGGCAACGTGCCCTGGTGCGTGACCTGTCGCGAGGTCTTCCAGGATGTCAAGAAACTCAACCAGCACAGGTAAGCTAGACATCATCTTTATCTTATCCAGGATGGAGAGAAACAACTTGATAATGAGGTCGGAGCAGGGTAGGGGACGCCGAATGGAGCAAAGTATTCCAAACAATTGTAGGTTCAAATGGGTCAAATGGCTCTGAGCACTATGGGACTTAACATCTGTGGTCATCAGTTCCCTAGAACTTAGAACTACTTAAACCTAACTAACCTAAGGACATCACACACATCCATGCCCGAGGCAGGATTCGAACCCGCGACCGTAGTAGTCGCGCGGTTCCGGACTGAGCGCCCGAACCGCTAGACCACTGCGGCCGGCCAATTGTAGGCCAGAAATGAACCATCGTGGAGCTATGGCCGTAAAACGACGGCCAATCACTGACAAGCAATTCATGCATCTGTGTGGCTGCGTTGAAATCCTAATAATTTTCATATGCAACTGACTTAGTTGTATTGGCCCCTTTGGGTGCACAGAGCACCCAGGAGAACTCACCATCCATCTCCGCCTTTGACCATTTCTCTCAATTCCCTCGAGGTCTTGCCATTTCTCCTCACTTCCCCTCCACTGTCCTCTTCCATATAGAGGAAGAAACAGATGGCAAAAAGGGAAGTAAGCTGTTTCTTATTTCAAAAGTTATCGCCATAACTGTTAGTACATTTATCCCACTGTGAGACGAGTTTGTCAGAGCCTTACTGGAAAAATTTTTGCAGTTGCCTACGGAATCATGAGTGTACCAGTCTGCATCTACATCTACACTCCGCAAAGCATCTTACGGTGTGTGTGTACCAGTGGGTTCGCAGGAAGAATTACTGGTAAGCCTCCGTGTGGGTTCTAACCTCTTTAATTTCAGCTTCATAGTCTCTTTGCGAGATATAGACCTATGTAGGAAGAAGCAATATACTGGTTGACTCTGGGAATGTACGCTCTCGGAAATTTAACAGTAGACCATGATATGATGCCGAACGTCTTTACAATTGCAGCTTCTGCCACAGGAGTTGCCTGATCATATCCGTGACTCTTCCGCGTTTACTAAATGAATCTCTGGCGAAACATGCTGCTCTTCTATGGATTTTTTCTATTTCCTTTATCAGTCCTATCTGGTACTGAACCCGTACTGAAAAACAATATTCAAGTTCAAGTATTGGTCGAACGACTGTTTTGTAACCTACTTGCTTTGTTGATGGAGTACACTTTCTGTGGATTTTTCGAATGAATCTCAGTCTGACACCTGCCTTACCCACGATTACTTTTACGTCGTCGTTCCACTTCACTCTGTATGAGTACTGCTGCATATTTAATGTAAGTGTTTCCAGTGATTGTTCTGAAACATTGTAACCATACAATAAAGGGTCTCTCTATTTATGTAATAGTGATTTCTTTTGTCTGAAGAGAATTGAAGGCTAGGAATGTCTGTTTTCAATGCTCCAAAAATATGGAAACGAATAGGAACAGATCAAGACAGTATGGGGACAGGCAAAGGCTTCCCAGCGAACTTCTGGAGGCTCGTCGCAACAACCACGGCAACATGTGGACAGGCATTATCCTGCAACATAATTACGTCCTCCGTCAACATTCGGACGTGATGGAGTGGTTCAGTTTTAGCAAAGTATCCACATACCACTGTGCAATACATGTGGTACTGTGTTCCAGAAAGTCAACAGGCAGCGGGCCCTTGCAGTCAAACAATCTTTCCCGGCTTTGGATTTTACAGAGGAGGTGAATCCACTTGTTCCCATTGTGCCGACACTTGCTCTCCGGCTCAAAATGATGACACCACGTTTCATTTGCTGTGACAATACAGGAAATCGCGATATCGTTCCATTTGCTGCAGTGGCCTCGACATTCTGTCCAACTTCTACATGTCTGTCAGGCTACAGGGTACCCACTGCACACAATTTTCCAGAACTTCAGATATTCTGTCATGTTGGCTTGAGCAACACTGTAACTGGTGCCCAAAATGAGTCACTGTCTTCCATGGCCTGCCATCAGTAATTCCTGATGGCAACGTCCACCACAGCAATGGCAGGAGGTATAATGACAATATGCGCCTGTCCTGGCTGTCTGTTGTCTTCCAGTGCCACCCAACCTTCTCGAGCTTCACTCACTGATACTCCTTCCGCAGTCAAGAACTACAGTGCATCTCGCTGTTCTTCTTTTCTCGGCCTCCATAGTGAAGCATCCACGTCCGGCCACCCCAGTTTAGGTTTTCCGTGATTTCCCTAAATCGCTTCAGGTGAATGCCAGGATGGTTCCTTTGAAAGGGCACGGCCGACCTCCTTCACCATCCTTCCCTAATCCGATGGGACTGATGACCTTGCTGTTTGGTCCCCTCCCCCAAACGAATCATCCAACCAACCAACCATAGTGAAGCCAGACGCACACGCAACTCACTGACTTCACATTGAGCAGGTCCAGCAGATAAATAGTACAACAGTGAAGATTCAAGCTGCTACTTGCCGACTCCCAACAAAGTGATTTCTATACACATGTCTACCTGCATTGCCAATGTCCACGCCATGCTCATTATACAGCATGTACATAAAAGTCTGGAAACACTTTCAATCATTTATTGCTCAAGGACCTAGCATTGCACAAATATCATACATATGCCATTCTGAAGAGAAACCCTGAAAGTTTTTTTAATGTATACCGCCACAGCGTAGTCTGGTAATTTGCCGATAGTCAGCACTAGTCGCAAACATGCCGAGTTCAGATGCAGAGCAAGCTTTCAGTTTGTTGGAGTTCGACAAAAACAAGTGTGCTACAGCTGTTCAACAGATTTTTATAACCAAGTACGGTAGGAAACCACCAACAAGGAAGGCCATTTATCATTGGTACAACAAATTCGTTATGACGGGTTGTTTATGCCCGGCAAAGAGAAGGGGACGTACCAGTGTGAGTGAAGTGAATGTGGAGCACGTACGAGAGACATTCCTAAGGAGTCCAAAGAAATGGGTGCGTCATGCATCCTGTGAAATCGAAATGGCTCCAACGAGAGTGTGGAAAGTCCTACGACAGAAGCTGTCTATGAAACCATTCAAGTTGGAGCTAGTGCAGAAACTCAATGACGACGACAAAGAGAAGCATTTTGAGTTTTATTCGCAGTTGCAACAACTGAATGAGGATGGGGATGATATTGTTGATCGCTTAATTTTTAACGACGAAGCCACTTTTCACACTAATAGGAAAGTGAGCAGGCATAATTGTCGAATCTGGGGTACAAAGCACCCACACGAATGCATTGAATTTGAGCATGATTCCCCAAAGGTAAATGTTTTTTGTGCCTTGTCCCGTCGAAAACTGTATGGCCCATTCTTCTTCGCCAAGAGCACTGTCGCTGGATATTCCTACTCGGACACGTTGCAGCAATGGCTGATGCCTCAGCTGCAATCGGACTCTCTGTTTATCTTTCAGCAGGATAGAGCTCCACCCCATTTTCATCGTGAAGTTCGTGGGTACCTGAACACGGAGCTGCCGCATCGATGGATCGGCCCTGCTACAGGAGAGGAGAGCTGTTTCATGAAATGGCCTCCCTGATCGCCAGATCTCACTCCGTGTGTCACTTTTTTCTGTGGGGACACGTTAAAGATCTGGTGTGTGTACCACCTATAGCACATGATGTAGCAGAGCTCCGGGAGAGAATATGGGAAGCGACTACCACAGTCGACGATGCCATGCTGGGACGGGTATGGCAAGAATTTGACTACCGTATTGACATCTGCCAGGCCACTCGTGGTTTGCATATTGAATATTTGTAAAAAACTTTCAGAGTTTCTCTTCAAAATATATATGACATCTGTACAATGTTTAGTTCTTGTGCAATAAATAATCGAAAGCGTTCCCGGACGTTATGAACACCTTTTTTTATGCTGTCTCGTTTTCTTTTGACTCCCCCTTATACACGGGAGTCTCAGAAAGTACCGCACAATAATTTTACCACCAAAAACTCAACAGGTAACAAAACAAAATATTCACGAAAGAGGTAACATCTTTTACCTACTTTTGAACATAGTCACGAACATACTCAACACATTTGTCCCATGGTGGTACACGCCTCAATATGTCCTGTTCGTAGAAGTCCGTTTGGATGAAGTATATCCATCTGATTCAAAGCCTCGGCCGGACTGCAATTTCTTCATTGGGCCAAACAGATGAAAGTTGTACGGTGCAAATTCTGCACTGTATGGTGGATGCTGGAGCACCTCAGAATCAAAGATGGCGATTTTTTCACAAACAGGAGCAGCAACATGGAGGCTAGCATTTTCATGACGAAGTTTGACAGTGTCAGCATTAATGTAGTGGCGTTTGTCACGAAGGGCATGCCGGCCGGAGTGGCCGTGCGGTTCTAGGCGCTACAGTCTGGAACCGAGCGACCGCTACGGTCGCAGGTTCGAATCCTGCCTCGGGCATGGATGTGTGTGATGTCCTTAGGTTAGTTAGGTTTAATTAGTTCTAAGTTCTAGGTGACTGATGACCTCAGAAGTTAAGTCGCATAGTGCTCAGAGCCATTTGAACCATTTTGAACGAAGGGCATGACTCAGTTTAACCAAAGTATTCATGCAGGCGGCAGCATTCACAGTGGTCCCATGTTCAGCAAAGACTACCATTAACACACCTTGCGTATCCCAGATCTCTGTCACAAGCATTTCCCTCGCAGACTGAGTCACTTTGAATTTTTTTCCTACCGGGGAACAGGAACGTTTCCACACCATAGAGGCCTGCTAGGTATCTGGCTTGCGGTAGTACGCCCAGAACTCATCACCAGTTACGATTCCTTTCAGCAGGCCATGCTTTTCTGTGGTAACGAAATCCGTTAAGTGATCCGAGCTTGTCATCATTCGCTGGCCCTTGTGGTTGTCTGCCAGGTTCTTAGACACCCAGCGAGCACGAACTTTACGAAATTTGTAAATGTCGTGAACAATATCGTACACTGCACCATAGGAAATGTTGAACTACTGCGATAAGATCCGCAGTTGCACACTCCGATGGTTCAAAATTGCTGCCTCGATGGCTCCGATATTCTGCACGACCGCAGCTGTTATCGGTCGCTGGGAGCGTGGCGGATCACCGAGGTTCACTCGGGCCTTTCTGAAGAAGGAGCACTGCTACGGTCCACACAGTCGTCCCCATACTCTCCACGCACGTCCCTGTGAATTTCACTCGGTTCATGCCCTTCGGCCACAAATATCGAGCTACACTCTGTTGCTCTTCACAAGTTGACGACAATAACATGTGCGCCATGTTTGTCTCGTAGTTCAGGCGTCTTTCGCTAGAGCTGCATATGAAAACAAAATACCCTCTGTAGCGCAAACTTCAGCAAATTCGTCGCGAAGTTTCAACATTCCATTCAGTTTGATTCTTCCAGAGAAGACAACAGCAACCAACTACATTTTGTAATGCAGTTTATTTATACAGGCTGATTTTTTTCCACCATATACGAACTCTAGGGATCGCTCGATGAGAGCATACGGAACAAAGAAAGGTCTACAGAACTTGTGTCTGGAAATGCACGGTTTTTTGCTCGATGACACTTTGTTACAGAGACTGCGGTCTAATACGCGCTGTTCCAAGCTGCCACAGTTACAGACAGCATGGTTTCCTCCTAGAGGGTGGTACTGTTCCTCATACGTTATGCCCTGCACCCTCTCCTGCCATAATAATTGTAATGTTGTGTCCAGTTCACTTCTTTGTTGACCCGTAGTGGATGTGATACAGCGTTGTAGCCGGCCGGAGTGGCCGTGCGGTTCTAGGCGCTACAGTCTGGAGCCGAGCGACCGTTACGGTCCCAGGTTCGAATCCTGCCTCGGGCATGGGTGTATGTGATGTCCTTAGGTTAGTTAGGTTTAAGTAGTTCTAAGTTCTAGGGGACTGATGACCTCAGAAGTTAAATCACATAGCGCTCAGAGCCATTTGAACCACAGCGTTGTACACAATGGTTCCGTATTCGAATCGAGAGTTTGCCAACATGGTGTTTACTTACGGAAAGGCAGATGGCAACGGGCAGGAGGCAACATGGTTTATCAAGAGACCTATCCCAGCCAACAACAACTGCGACATTCAATGTTTCCAACAGTCTTTCGCCATTTGTCTGGGACAGGGTGGTTTCAGGAAGTAGGAAATCATGAACGATGTAACTGAAACGTTCGGACACCAGACTTGGAGGAAAATGTGATTAACACTGTGGAAGGCGACTGCCATGCCAGTATCAGGCAGTTGGACCTCCAGTACAGGGTACGCCAGACGACAGTGTGTTACAGTTGTTACTACCCTTATCACTTACAGCGTGTGCAGGGCTTACTAGCGACAGACTGTCCACATCGGGAGCAGTTTTGTCACTGGGTTCTTCACCAGGCAACCACGATTCTGAAATTTGTGTCATCCATCCTATTCACAGATAAAGCCACCTTTACGCGGAATGAGGTCTTCATCTTTCATAACAGTCACCTGTGAGATAGTATGCAGAATCCCCATGGTGTGGGCCGGGATAATTGGCGACCGTATTTTAGGACAAGTCTTCCTTCTACGTCGCCTAACAGGCTGGAACTATCGGCGTTTCTTGTGAGTGACTCCTCCCACCCTGCTGGAAAAAGTGCCATTGATGATTCGGAGGGTTACGTGGCTGCTACTTGATGGTGCTCCAGCCCACTCCACTGTTCATGTCTGGACCCATCTCGGTCGTGTCTTTCCTGGTCGATGGATCGAACGAGAGGGTCCAGTTGCAAGGAATGCTAATTCACCGTATCACAACCTGTGCGATTTCTGGTTATGAGGCCATCTCAAAAGTATCGTGTATGTAGAGCCCATTCCAGATGCGGAGGCAATGGAGCAGCGTATTCATGCTGCCTCTGGCACTGTTCACATGCAACCTGGCCTATGTAAACATGTGAGACAGAATATACTATGGCACGTACACGAATGGAATGAGTCACATGGAAACCATTTTCAACACATACTATAATTGTAGCTACATGGTATAGCGTGTATTAGACCGCACTGTCTGTAGCACTATATCGTTGAATACATGGTCTCTAGCATGGAAACCATGCATTTCTGTAAATAAGTTCATTAGGCCGTTTTTGTCCCATATCCTCTCATCGATAAGTTCCTAGGGTTTGTACACAGTGGAAAACAATCACCACGTATAAATAGCGCCATTAACGGTTTCGAACTGACAGGTTCATCATCACATGGCTTGTTCACATTAAGATTCATTTCTGTCACTATACATTAGTTTTCACTTTTTATTCCCTCATATGATGATGTTTACTTGGGGAGGGGGGGGGGGGGGGGAGGAGGGGGAGGTCGTACAATCAAAACATTATCTGAGAGAATTTTCGACGTAGGTAATCAAAACATTTTCACTTTAATAATTTCTTCACATCGCTTAAAATCCTTGTAAAACACAGTTACGTTTAAATTGACATTTTCTCACATCGTGTTTTGGTTGTAGGGCACCACCGCAAAGGTATATCGATGGTGGTGTTGCTAAGATCTACGGATAGGGTCTCCAAAGCCAGGGAAGGCCACACAAAGAATCCTGACAAAGTGTGTCTGGCAGTCTCCTGTCTTGTATTAGTTCTCCTTTCTCTGACAGTGTGACAATTGGTACAGTTCCACAATGTAGCATGGAAGATCCGTAGTAACCAGAACGATGGTGATGCATGCCCGAACATCCAGTACATATTTCATGCCAATTAGACATTTGTTCTATGCTTTCTTGACGGTGTTGTATTTGTAATTGTCAGTATTCTGCAAGGGTGTGCTGAAAAGTAATGGCTCCGATATTTTTTTTTTATTCTGCGCCCAATATCAGTTGACGTCATGCACATTACTCGATCGACTTTCCCGCGTTGATGACGCAAGTTGCAACCAGCTGCCGCTAGACGGCTCCCAGTTGTTGCGAGTAACATGGCGGTGTGGAACGTAATTACAGTGACGCAACAAAAAAAAAAAAATCGCAACGCTAAAAAGGAGTTGTGCGATATATACTAAAGTTAATAGGCCTGATTCTACACCTGGAAGATGATGTCTACTCAAATTTTGTGTCAGTCCCATAAGAGTGGCGCTACTTGTGACACTATGAGGCTGCAAATCAGGTTCGCTTTAAATACACACTGTAATGGTCGTGTGCGTTAGGTCTACATCTACATCTATCTACATCCATACTCTGCAAGCCATCTGATGGTTACCTTTGAAACTGGACGTGGCGACTTGATGGTAACAAGAATGTCTTTACGGCGACAAAGACGCCATTATCGACACCCCACTGAGATTGAAAGAGGGCGTGTATTAGCGCTATGAGAAGGTGGATGTTCCTTCTGTGAGATTACAGAAAGACTTGGCAGGAATGTAGCCACTGTACATGATTGCTGGCAGCGGTGGTCTCGAGAATGTCCGGTCGCAGGAAGACCGGGCTCTATACAGCCATGTGGCACTAGCGAGAGAGAAGACCAAAATTCTCTTAGGCATATGGCTCTGTCGCATTGTACTGCATCTGCAGCAGCAATTTGACCAGCAGTTGGCACCACAGTAAGACAACGAACTGATACAAACCCTTTACTTCAAGGAAAGCTTCGAACCAGGCACCCTGTAGCGTGCGTTCCACTGACCCCAAACCATTGTATTTTGCCACTTCAGTGGTGTCAAGCGAGAGCTCATTGGAGGATAGGGTGGAGGCCTGGTGTGTTTTAACGTGAAAGCTGGTTCTGCCACACTGCCAGTTGGGGGTTGGGTTATGTTGAGTTGTTTGGGGGACAAGACCAGATAGCGAGGTAATCGGTCTCATCAGATTAGGGAAGGAAGTCGGCTGTACCCTTTCAAGGGAACCATCCTGACATTTATCTGGAGCGATTTAGGGAAATCACGAAAAACCTGAATCAGGATGGTCAGACGCGGGATTGAGCCGTCGTCCTCCCGAATGCGAGTCAAGTGTGCTAGCCACTGCGCCACCTCGATCGGTCCACTGCCAGTGATGGCCGCATGTTGGTCAGGAGGAGTCCAGTTGAGGGGCTGCAACCAGCCTGTCTACGTTCTACACTACTGGCCATTAAATTTGCTTAACCAAGAAGAAATGCAGATAAAAAGCGGGTATTCATTGGACAAATATATTATAATAGAACTGACATGTTACTACATTTTCATGCAATTTGGGTGCATAGATCCTGAGAAATCAGTACCCAGAACAACCACTTCTGGCCGTAAAAATGGCCTTGATACGCCTGAGCATTGAGTCAAACAGAACTTGGATGACGTGTACAGGTACAGCTGCCCATGCAGCTTCAACACGATACCACAGTTCATCAAGACAGGTGACTGGTGTATTGTGACGAGCCAGTTGCTTGGCCACCACTGAGCAGACGTTTTCAATTGGTGAGAGATCTGGAGAAAGTGCTGGCCAGGGCAGCAGTCGAACATTTTCTGTATCCAGAAAGGCCCGTACAGGACCTGCAACATGCGGTCGTGCATTATCCTGCTGAAATGTAGGCTTTCGCAGGGATCGAATGAAGGGTAGAGCCACGAGTCGTAACACATCTGAAATGTAACGTCCACTGTTCTAAGTGCCGTCAATGCGAACAAGAAGTGACCGAGACGTGTAACCAATGGCACCCCATACCATCACGCTGGGTGATACGCCAGTATGGCGATGACGAATACATGCTTCCAATGCGCATTCACCGCGATGTCGCCAAACACGGATGCGACCATCATGATGCTGTAAACAGAACCTGGATTCATCCGAAAAATGACGTTTAGCCATTCGTGCACCCAGGTTCGTCGTTGAGTACACCATCGCACGCGCTCCTATCTGTGACGCAGCGTCAATGGTAACCGCAGCCGTGGTCTCCGAGCTGATAGTCCATGCTGCTGCAAACGTCGTCGAACTGTTCATGCAGATGGTTCTTGTCTTCCAAACGTCCCCATGTGTTGCCTCAGGGATCGAGGCATGGCTGCATGATGTGTTACAGCCATGCGGATAAGAAGCCTGCCATCTCGACTACTAGTGATACGAGGCCATTGGGATCCAGCACAGCGTTCCGTATCACCCTCCTGAACCCACCGATTCCATATTCTGCTAACAGTCACTGGATTTCGACTGACGCGAGCAGCAATGTCGGGATACGATATACCGCAATCGCGATAGGCTACAATCCAACCTTTATCAAAATCGGAAACGTGATGGTACGCATTTCTCCTCCTTACACGAGGCATCAAAACAACGTTTCACCAGGAAACGCCGGTCAACTGCTGTTTTTGTATGAGAAATCGTTTGGAAACTTTCCTCATGTCAGCACGTTGTAGGTGTCGCCACCGGCGCCAACCTTGTGTGAATGCTCTGAAAAGCTAATCATTTGCATATCACAGCATCTTCTTCCTGTCGGTTAAATTTCGCGTCTGTAGCACATGTTCGTGGTGTAGCAATTTTAATGGCCAGTAGTGTAGATACACTTTACCTGCACCTGGAGTCATGGTCTGAGGTGCAATTTCGCATGACAGCAGAAGCACTCTCGTGGTGATCCTACACACCCTGACTGCATATTTTACGTCACTCTGCTGATTCGACCTGTTGAGCTGTCATCTTTGAACAGCAGTCCAGGGGGGGTTTTCCAACAGTGTAACGCCCGCTCACTTACTGCTGTTGTAACCCAACGTACTCTACAAAGCGTCGACATGTTGTCTTGACCTGCCTGATCAGTAGATCTGTCTCCGATCGACCACATATAGCGCTCATCAGACGAAGATTCCAGCGTCATCCACAAACAGCATTAACCATCTCTGTACCAGCCGATCGAGTGCAAGAGGCACATAACTCCATCCCACAAACTGACATCTGGCGCCTGTACAACACAATGGGCACCTGTACAACACAATGCTTGCTTGCATTCAAACATTCTGGCGGTTACATTGGTTATCAATGTACCAGCATTTCACATTTGCATTGGCTTATCTAATGCTGAATCACCTTTGATCTTGCAATGTTAATCACTTATTTTGTTACCTTGACAAATGTATTCCCGAAATTTCATAAGCAAAAAGCACTGTCTTCAGGCCACAAGAGGCCTATCGAGACCATCCGACCGCCGTGTCATCCTCAGCTGAGGATGCGGATAGGAGGAGCGTGTGGTCAACACACCACTCTCCCGGTCGTTATGATAGTTTTCTTTGACCGCAGCCGCTACTATTCAGTCAAGTAGCTCCTCAATTGGCATCACGAGGCTGAGTGCACCCCGAAATATGGCAACAGCGCATGACAGCCTGGATGGTCACCCATCCAAGTGCCGGACATGCCCGACAGCGCTTAACTTTGCTGATCTAGCGGGAACCGGTGTATCCACTGGCAAAGCCGTTGCCCTGAAATTTCATAACTCTACATTAATTATTTTTTGATGTTACGATTTTTTCCCTGTCAATGTATTTCTGTGCGTGACAAACAGCGTGTTGTAGTCAGTTTATAACTACAGAAAACATTGTCCACACATCGAGAACCTTCTTCTTCAGCATGACAATGCCAGGCCACACACGAATGCTGTGACATGCGCAACAATCCGAAGCCTGGGGTTCACTGTCATCGGTCATACTCCATACAGTCCCAACTTGACCCCATACGAATTTCATCTGTTACCAGAACTTAGAACAGACTTTCGAGGACTTTCGTTTGAGAATGATGGTGCAAGCAAAGGTAAGAGTGTATCTCCATCAACAATGCCAAACATTCTACAGTGGCAGTATCAAAAAACCAGTCTGTCGTTGGCAGAAATGAGTTCATCGTCAAGATGACTATGTTGACAAATAAATGCGCAGACACAAAGAACAAAGATGTAGAATATTAAAAAAGTTTGTTTTCCTTAAAAAATTCGGAAGCACTACTTTTCGGTGTGGCATCGTATTATCACATTATTAATTTTCGTGCATTTCTCATAATATACTGAATCTGCTTAAAAATGATATTGAAACCTGAAGAGTAATTACTGTGGTATGTTTCTTCCCTCTTGTAGCAAACGGTGTGCCGGCATGCGAAAAAACGGGCCTGGGACCACAGAGCCACTGATGCTGCAGCGAACCCCGGCCGGCTTCCTCGTACCTTCACCTGGGCACGTTCGACACGCGACACCTCGAGACAAGCAGCCAGAGCAGGAAGCAGTGCAGAAGCTGGACCAGGGAGGCCTCCTTCGGCCACCTGCTGTGGTGCCCAAGTACCAGTTCCAGCTGCCCACCCCTACAAAGGTCTCACCAGACATGGAGGCTGCAGCAAAGAACGAAAAGCACATCGCCTTTGGCGCAGAAGAAGGCGTGCCCAAAGTTGAAGGACCACTGGACTCGCCAACTCGTTCACCACGGAGGAAGAGTCTGAGGCCCAGGAAGATCCCGAAGGTGGCAGGCGGGCCTAGCAGGGAAAATTCAGAGTGGGGAGGCGCACACCACGCCTTCCAGCAGGATGGCGAGAGGAGAGTACAGCCGTCCAGGAGCGCCAAGTCGGCCGTGGAATCGTACTGTGAGTGCTCTAACAAGTCTGGACTGGAGGACTCCCAGGATGGTGAAACTCAAAAGACCCAACAACGTGAAGGCTGCAGCGTGCCTGACGCCACTGGCGACGGCAATGATGCGCAGTATGGCAGTCCTGCTCCAGATGGAAATTGTATATCTGCCGACTCTGGTGTGCAGACTTCAGTCCTTCCCAGCTCTGCAAAGAAGCAGCTTTACCAGTATGAGCAAGAGGAGAGAGGTGAGACTGCCATAAATACCCATCTCAAGAAAAAGGAAAGCACGAAGAGGTGGCAAACACTGCTCAATCATTCTAATCGTCCATCAGTCTCGACCATTGCAGACGTTAACGACAAATGCATCAGTGGAGGACAAATGAAGTCGTGCATGCGACATGCAAGCCTCAATGTAAAAAATGCGAATGAGCCAAATCAGAGCGATGGGCACCTGGTCCAGAGAAACTGTTTACCTGTTACTGAGATGGTGAGGATGTCGATGATCCCCAGTGGGAGTCAAGGCAAGCCTGCAACATACACAAGTGGAGCCAATCATCAGGAAGCTGCTACACTGCATTGTGAAACTCCGTACACTGCTGGGGCTGTTGGATTGTGCAAGTATTTTCATCACAGTGCAAAGTTACAACCACTACATCGTCACACCTCCTGCCAGAATACTGACAGTGACGATTCTGAAGATGAAGGTGGGTCGTCATCAGAAAATCTTTATATAGACAGTGGTGAGCGGCAGTCGCCCGTAAATACCTCATGTCAGATGCATAGTTTGGAAAGTGAAGATCAAAATAACTTAACCACAAATACTAATTACAGTTACAGCTGTCAGAAACCATCACCTCCGAGAGTTGGAAAAGATGATGCAGGCACATTGCTCAAAAGAAACACAGACAATGCGCCACTTAATCTTTCTACAGACACATCTGCTGATGTACCAGGTAACAATGAGCCCTCCAACCTCAACGATATGGTGACAGCATCACCTGTAGAAGAAAACAATGGCGAATTCAGCGATAAATCAGCCACAAGTCCTCAGCAAGGAAACTCTCCCCAGTCTTCAGACACACAAGTAGACGGACGCCTTCAAAGTACCTCTTGTGACACTGGACACTCTGGCAAAGACGACGAGGTGATGTCAAAAGCCTCCACTCAAGATACTGCACTGGACTTGAGAAAAGGCATGGGGGAGAGTCATGCAGTACCACATGGAACTGGAGAAGTGTTGAATTTTGAAATGGCTACAACCTCTTCTAATGGTGTTACCAGTGATCTGGAGAATGGGCCCAATATACCCTCACTTAAAATCAAAGCTGGAAAGATCTGTGATAGCACCAATGTCGAGGCTGATGAGCAGCCCACATGTGAAGACAAAACTGAGACCGAGGCAGCTAACAATATGGCCGAATCACCAAGCCAGTTTTCTGAAAGTGAAGACCTTACTGCCCTCGATAGTGTGCTCACAGTAGCAGCTTCTGCAGATGATGAAGCGAGTGACGGCAGCGAGACAGAGACCTGTGATGACCCGACTGAAGTCTGGTCTCCTGACCGCCGATCCGAGTACGGGGACAGATCCTCCGAAAGGCTCAACTCTAATGGTCTGGTATCTTCAACCACTAGTATCACTGCCGTCTTTAATGAGAGTTCCACGAGAAGCGAAGTATGTGAGAACAGATACCATTCACCAGAGACTTGCAACACTGCTGAACAGGGAGCCTGCAGAAGGCTGTCATCTTCATCTGAGAAAAGTATCACCAGCAATACCTTGAGAGAGAGTCACAATGGTAACAATGAAACTGTACCATCTCCTGCAGAATCAGTTACCAATGGAAGGCTCCATTCTGATCGAGCAGAGCAAGGTGCCCATCTTCAAACAGCTGACTCGACCACAGAAGACCCAATGTTGGAAGGTTCAAATGTGTCACAAGCTTTTTCGGTCACACAAAGTCAACGAGATGAAACTTTTCAGTCTCAGCCATTGGGTAGAAACATTGTGGATAAGAATGGATCAGATGAAGAAATCTGTGAAGTGAAAGCTGAAAAACCAAATGTGACCCTCAAAGAAGAAAACCCTTCAAAATTACAAGAGAGCATTGGAAAAGATGCTACTTTGCCTGCAGGTTGCAAGCCAAGTGGCTCGAAAGAGAAGAGGGAAACAGACAAAGAAAAGGAACCTGAGGAAGCGACGCTGCCCAGCATAGAAATAATGAAGAAAATGCTCGAAACAATTCCAAAACCTCCTAAGTCTCCTGCTCAAGAACAGGCGACGCAAACAGATCAGCAAATGTGGAATTCCAGAGGTGGTGATAAAACAGCAGAAGCGACGACTCAGGGACAAGAGTTGGTCGGTTTCTTTCTCGCGCCCGCTACACTGACGATCCCACATGCCCCGACGCCGAGGACCATTACCGTGGCTAAAGATCTGTCTGAGTATGAGTCGTCATCCTGCAGCAGTTTTGCGGAACACTTAATGAAAACCCACGAGATAGACTCATCTCCAGCTGCTGTGGAGACAGAGGAAGGCCTGTCACGCAGGAACAGCCGAACAGATCTGCGGGGTGAAGAGCTGAGCCGAAGTTCCCTCACTGATGGGGGCAGCACACTGAATCGAGGCAATCCCCAGAGCAGCTTGCCAGTAACAGTATCTGGAAGTGCAGGAAGCAATCCCCCAAAAGGAACAGTGGAAAATGAAAAAGGTTGTGCCGCACCTGCTCAGGGAGTTGCTTTGGGATCAGACACTAGACTGAAGATTGGCACAGATGCGGGAAACATGAAACCTGGCGTTGGTGTACTCACCACCGGAGACAGCTGGCTGGTTGCCATGACCCCGTTCCACTACGGGACCACAACCGCTCCGGTGTCGCCGTTGCCGGTGTATGTGAACTGTAGTGTAGTCAGCCCACTCTCCCCTCTAGTTGCTTTCGAGTGTATCCGAAGCCCACAAAGTGAACGGGGAACTAAAGTGAAAGCTGTATCACAAACTGATGAAGAACGGTCAGCTCCAAGACCTCAGGACGAGGACAGGGAATCCCAGCAAGTCTCAGAAGAGAAGCTGCCGCCATTCTCGACTCTCGCCAAGTCCTTGGTGGAAACGGAGAGGCCCGACCGACCGTGTTCACTCCCTGCTGGAGTAAAAATGGAATTAACAAAGATCAAACAAACTAGCAACGAAACCTCAAAATCACACTCAGTATCTATCGAACATTACAGTAATTCTGTAAATGCCAGTTCATCAACTGGTGCTGAAACTGCTCAAAAAGACATTGACAGCAAACCCAGTTCCACACTAGCTGAATGCTCCAGCCACAAGGATGAAGAACCGTACATATTATATGAGCACAGACCGAAAGCTACCAATTCATCACTCCAAGGAAGGCCTTCTTCTGTTCCCACTATAAAGAGTGAGCAGAAAGAGCAACCTAACATTGTCAGCTTCCACGAAAAAAACCAACTTGAGCAAAAATCTAATGCTGAATCAAACCAAAAGGGCACTGTAATGGTTACAGCTGCTGCTGATCAATATGCCTACAAGAAGGAAACTACACCACAGGGACTTCTTAGCAACAGGACACCAGAGGGACCAGCTGGAGATCTCCACTCATATTCTCAGCAGCCCCACACAGCTTCAAATGGAGGAAGCCCCTTGAACGTTCCTGTGGCAAATCCCTCATACACTGCTCCACAAGACACACCATGGAAAGGAGCTGCATCAGCTCAGGGTGTTCCCTCAGGTCCTTGGCCAGTCTTTGAAACTGGCCAAGTCTCTCAACAAAACAATACTGGAAATGATCGGCCAATCCAAGAAGTAACTTTACAGGGAACTCTGCATAATGCTTCATCAAACAATAAAAATACTACCTACACAAATGTGCCTCAACCAGCTGCTACAGATATTATGACCATTGCGAGAAGTGAAGTTGGTAAAATGTCACACTCGATGCAGGAAGCTCCCTGTCAGAACACAATCACCCCAGGAGGTCAGAGCACTCTGCCAAATCTCCCAGACATCATAGACTGCGACATTGGAGATAGCACTCCTAAAAATCCCACAGACACAGGGGGTAACAAGCAGACAGAAAGGTGCTATGGAGGCATTCCAACTGATGGTCAGATGGTGAGGGAGTCAGGCAGTGGGGGGAGGGGAAGAGGTGGAAGGAGAGGTCCATCGAACAGAGATGACCTCCACCCCTGCGAGTGTCCCTGTGGGAAGATATGCAAAAACTACCGAGGTCTGGAGCAGCACAAGGCACGGGCACACCGAGATGTCGTGTTCTTCAAGGGAGAGGGCAGTGAGTCGTGCTGCAGCTGGCCACATGTTCTCGGTGCCCGCTCATTCCAGTGTCCCTGCGGTGCTCGGTTTGGGAGGCTGGACGCCATCAGGAAGCACTTTGCAGCCGAGCAGGCAGAGTCCGGAGGGCGCCGCTGGTGGATTTCTGACCGGGTACCAATATGCGTGTGCCGGCATGCCAGCCACAGGTCTGGCGGTTATAATTATAAAGTTCCATCATCGGCGTGTAGCTATCTCCAGAGCTACCACAGAGCCAACCAGACACCCCAACCCACAATCAGCCACGTGTTGCCACTGGAGAGCTGTCCCGAGGCCACACTCCAGCACCAGCACACACCTGGTGAATCCAAACAGTCGTGGTCTTCACCTTTCGAGATGCATAGCAACCCTGTCACCTATGTGCGAGGGTTGCAAAACACACCAACTCAAGGCTTTGGTGGTATCCCTGGACAGTGCAACAGTAATCTACCTGGCCTGTGGAGCCCTCCCTTCCCAGTTTCCAGACCATCATCTCAGAGTGCAGCTAGAGCTATGAAGCCCACACAGGCAACTGCCCAACATCATATACATCAGAACTCCGCCAGTGGATGGTGGTCTCCAACTATAGATGCACAAAGTTCTGTAGTGCAACAACCATCAAAAACCCAGACGCTGGCCAGTATGCAGGATTGCTCGAGCATCACCAGATTTCCTGTAGAACGATACACCCTTGGTAGAGACAGTGGCAGTGACTTTCAGCGCACCATGCCAGCGCTTTTGGCGAGACCCCATGAAATGACTGCTATGGCAGATGGCAGGAATGCCAATGGGTTGCAACAGTTCACCACTGGTGGCCTCAATGGTTGGAGCCACAAATACGGCAGTCAATCCACAGATGGAAGCTGGACTCCACCAGTAGCACCTTCCGACAGGACTAGTCCCTTCATTCCTCAGCAGCAACTCAACAAATTTGGTTCCAACAGAAGGCAGGAGCACACTGGCAGAGCGACACCACAGCTGAAGTTCCCAGACATGACCATCTCGCAGAATAGTGTGGCTGTGATGCGCAACAGGCAGCAACAGGGCAACCCTGACAGACCAGCTAGCAGATCACTTGTGAATGTGGCCGGAATCTCTAGACCTGAACCACAGCGGTGGAACTTCCAGCACCCCACATCAACACCATTTGTCCCTACTGCCCAACTGCAGCCAAAACAAAAATCGTCATTCAGTCCACAGGAATTTAGCTCTCCACATCAGCATCCAGCTCCCTTCCATTGGGGGTTGGGAATGCTGCCACCACAGGCAGCACATGGACAGTCCATCACAGCTGCAACTGGGGAACACCCCTGGCAGTCTCTTACCCAACAAACAGTGACACAGAGCGACTATTCGGGATCCGGAATGGGATTTGACATCGCTCCACAGCCATCACGTAATCCGACACGTGGTATGCAGGGCTGCAGCGAGACCGGTCTATGCATGGGACCAGCATTTCGGGCTAAAGGAGAAGAACCAGTTGGAACTGCAGAGGATGAGCGAGGTTGTACTACATCTCTAAACGCAGCCTTGGTGGCCACCATGAAAGATGATCCTCTGTGGAAGCCATTACCAAACTCCAATAATCGAGAAAGCTAGAAGACGTCTCTACAGACCTGCTTCTACAATATTCAAGTCCATTTCATATTATTTACCTCATAAGGCATAACTGTGCAGTGTGCAGTATCAGAGAATTGGAGTGACACTCTTTGTGACCATGACATTCCTTGTTTTCATGAGACAGAATTGCTTCCCAGTGCTTAAGGTCAGTACGCAAAATATCAGTACTGCCAATAATATACAACACTATCCTAGCTTTTGGAAGTAAATTTCCTTCCTCAGGGAGGTATAGGTTTTCATCACAGGTTACAAAGGAAGGGCAGGACACTCAGATGAGACACTTTCACCTTCTCTCCTGCTGAAAAATGAAATTTAATTGCAGAAGCTGTTATGAATTTTTATATTTGGCTGTTGGCAGTACTGATATTTCACTTCCTGAACATAAGAACTGGCCACCAATACTGTGTCATAATTTTTTAGTTTTCCTGAGTGAGTTGTCCCTTTTGATACATTCCTTACTTTGCCACTTCAATCAAGAGATTTCTTTTTTAAAAAAAGCATTTATGCATTTATGTCATTTTGTAATAATGTTATATTTTTGTTAGTTGTCCTTATATCTTTTGTACACAAGTTGCATGTTCACAGTTTCTGTGTTTTTTCCCCCCACAATCTCCTTTTTATTAGAGAATATATTAATATTGTTTGGAGATGACAATCTGAATACTTCTAAAAAAAAAAAAAAAAAAAAAAAAAAAGTATTTGTAGCAGAAAAGGGGCATCTACTTTATGATATACTCAAAACACAAATAACTCCAGCATTTATGAGAGAAATGCCAATACAGAAGTTTATCTACCAAACTTTCTTAATCAGTTAAAAAGATACAAAATTCTTTAATTTAATATTATAATCAGGTATAGCATTTTTATTGTCAAAAACTCTGATGAATTTCATCAGATGCTGTCAATGAAACTTTCCAATATTTTGACAAGCAACTGGCTTGACATTTTCAAAAATGCCATATGATAAAAGGCCCAAGAGCCACAGTGACCATTTGTAACATTGTGAAAGATTTACATAGCTAAACTGCTTTTGTTGAATCATTCATTTAATGATGAACAGCAAAATGTTAATAACAGTAGCTACATTAATAATGGAGAAATAATGGACTCACTGCATAGTTGAAGCATGGCACTATACATAGGCACATAGCCTATAACGAAATCATTGCTGAGCAAACAATTTTCTTCTTCAGAACTAGCTCATAGAAAAACACGTACAGGCACATGGCTACATTACCCCAGCACTTACAAGCTAGCTGTGGGCATGTATTTTGTTGTTAGTTAGCTCCAAAGGAGGACATTATATTAAATCTCGGCAACAATATCAGCCTGGGTTATGTGCCTCTCAACAGCTCAGTGCCTCACCTAGACAGCGAGTGGCTACCTACATTCTGTCCCTTATCTGTATTCTGCCCAGAACTATTAATATTGCCACAGAAGCAGATTTGAAACTGCAAAGGGTCAAATGGTTCATTGTGCCTTACAGTCATAAAACTCCAGTAAATATGCCCCTCCCCAATATTTAATTAAGCTAAGCCATAAAAAATATTATTTAGTAGGATAATTTACATAATTGTGTCTGTGCTGGCATGTTCTAATGACATAACCATACGAGTATTTCACAATGCTGTGACAGGTTCCAACTGACCAGTGGTCATTGCAGACAGTGTGAATAGATGAAAGGAGGACACAAATAGTAATTGTATAATCTATATAAACCTGTCATGTAACTGTCAGCACAGTGATAAAAAAAAAAGAGTAAAATCATACCTAAGGGCACGTGCTCCAAATGGTTTCAGATGCATTGTCAACAATACTGAATGTGAAAGTTGGTAGAGGTCAAGGTGTTGTAGGTGAAGTGCATTCCGATTTTTATCTTTTTGTATGTCTATATTTGCAAATGGAATCTCTGATTCAGCAGATTTCATAGTTACATCCGTTAGGGTAATGGTTCTATTTAGAAGTTTTATTTATTTATTTATTTTTTTTAAAAAGGACATTGTTTACAATACAGCATTTAGAGTGGGACAGTGGAAATCATGGGGGCGGGGGGGGGGGGGGGGGGGGGGGAGGTGCAGTAGTTAGTGTATAGGAGTAGAAAAAGAGGAAAAATAATGAGTTGCATACATTTCATTGACAGAAATGAGAGTGGCCATGCTTGTAGAGTGGGTACAGCAGACTCCAATCTGGAGTTCACAGGTTTGATCCCAGACAGAGGGAGAGAGAAGGATTTTTCCTCATTTCAGCCCCTCTTGTATGGCCACAGATCCACTCATTCCGCTGTTAAGAGAATAATGGGGTATTTCATGGTGTAAAAACCCGCCAGGGTGCACAGGTCATTACCCACCCATTCCTAGAAGTGCAGTGAAGGAAAGCTCACAGTCAGGCTAACAACTGTTCGCAGGCTTGAGTAACTGACTACATTTTAGTAGACACAAGTACCAGTCACATTCTGATTACATCCAAGTGGAGCTACATTTCTCTTACGAGGTCCAACTGCTAGGACACCACTTCCTCGTATCTTGCCAGGCTGTAGAGGACAGCACACGTCATCTGGCAACAGGCTCTGTATATAGTGGGATGACAGGAAAGTGATTGTAATGTCAACAGTTCATCGTAAGTAGGAGTCGAAACAGGCATTGGTGGAGAAAAAATAAATAAATAAAAGAACATAAGACAAGCACTTAATACCATTTGTAAAAAACGACACTATCTAACTTTTTATACATGATTTGCTTCCTGCAAGGCACATTCCTAAAATTTGTGAAAAACACAATGGATGCAGACAGCACAAGCCAAACAATAATCTGAAACAAGATTATAAATTTATTGCATCCCATTGTTTTATTCCAGCTTTGGAAGATATCAATGACCGGTTTACCTATCACCAATAAATTGTACTGAATTGTTGTAAGATATTTAATACTGTCTGAAGCACTGGTCCTCTTGTTTATTTCTACACTCTGTCCATTAAACTGTAACACCAGATAACATTATTTAAGACACAGGCTAGTACTTCTTATGATATGACTGATATGCATTTTTCAATATTAAACCCAGCTGTATCTAACATAATGCCCATTATTTTCTGTTGAAGTTATTCTCAAGCTCTCAACTGACACATATTTTTCCATACATTCTAAAATTATGGGGAAGCATCAGTTTCTAATGTATTTTGGTACATTGTCCATATTTACTGGTGTTGGATGACTGGTCAGTTCACCTGAGAATGTCGGGAAAACCTGACAGATCACTCGTGTGAGGCCAATCTATAAATGGAAAAAAATGTAAGCCATCTATGTGTGACATTTATTTACATAAATTTTGAATGATTCAGCTTTTGAATTCAATTAAGTTTGCATTTTTGTTGCAACTACAGTATTTGTTGCTAGTCTATTACGATATTATAACTTAAAGACAACCATTTGTTTGTGATATCAGTAACCAAAGAGTTTTTAAGGAGGTATCGTCTTATGTTCTGTACTGTTCATGGAAGTGTCTAGCTAAAAGCGTATCTGAACGCTTTGGTTGTGGTAGGTGTCTTCACCATTCCATTTTTTTATTTTCCCATTAAGACTGAACAGGAATGAGATGGAACTGTTCGACATCTTGATGGTGTGGAGGCTGTGTGTCAAATTCAAAGTGTGTGTAGAACTGTGAATCACATCGAGACACCTCCCTTCTGCTACCAAGAGCATCTCACAGGATGTGGTATGTGCTTGGTTGCACAGCTGATAGCAAAGAGTAGGTCCTTGTCCTTCACATGCTTTTGTTTTTAATTTATAATCAGTAAAAAGAATTTTTAGTGTTGGTAGAGTATGACTCATGAACAGTTTTATTTAAAGTCTTATACGTTTTCAATGATTGTTGAATTTACTGATGTTTAGAAAAAATAGTCTATTTAGTCTGGCATTTATGATGCTGTTATAAATACTTACTACAGTAAAAAAGAATTGTTACAGATGTTTTCATCTATAAATACAGAAATTTTGAAGCAATATTTTTGTTACCAGTTACTCGAAATAAGACTTTTTTTTAGATGATAAACATTTTATGTAGAATAGCTTATTTGTACTAGCATTTAAGAGAGTGTTATAACATTTAGTGCAAAAAAAAAGGAAATGTTATCTATAGCTACAGACATTGTTATCTATTTCTCCAGAAATTTTCTATTAATATTTTAGTTACCATTTACTTATTATGAGATATTTTGGAAATGAAATAGATGTAGAGTAGATGATGTTATTTAAAAATTTATGAGTAAAAAATAATGGTTCTAAGGTATATGGACAGTTATCACTGACTGATAAACCAGTGACCATGCCTGGAATAATGAAATAGCATCAAAACATCAATCTGCAGCCAAGGAACTCAAGGTATCCTCTTGTCAAAAGTTATTACAAGCAAAATAAAAAATAAAAAAATGATGTAAGTGGAAGCTGGTGTGAAACACTGATTTGATAGTTGGCACCATAAGAATACCACCTACCTGTTGGCAATGTCCCACGTAATGTATTTTGTCAACATACGTCCGTTAAATTACAAGGAGGCAGAATGCCCGGCAAGTATTTACCTGCAAAAGGCAAAATTCCAAATTGTTATTGAAGAAACAATATCATGTAACTGACCCTATGATGATGTGCTGCCTGAATGCAAAGGCATGTACAACCATAACTTGTCAGTAGTACTTGTCAAGTATCTCTCCATTTTGTAGCATCTTTGCAGTTGTCACTTCCGATGATGTAAAGTGGGACACAGCTCAACCAAGGGTTCCATCACTTCTAATTTACATTTGTGCTAAGCTATGGCAGCAATTATTTGTGCCTGACAATGGCATAATGCTTTTGTTTCAATAGTAGAATAAGGATTTCTGAAGCCATAAAGGGAATATGAAGTCCATGTGGACCCATATTACATGAAGCTAATGCCATATGGTTTTACAAAACAATAACTACACCTATTCTTATCTATAATACAATTTCTGAGGAAGGGGAGACTTATTGGTTTGTAAGGCCACTTGGCATGTTGCACCATGCACCTGGTATATGGTATTACAATTCTCTTTCTGGTGTCACTGTCCACATATTTCCTGGCTGATAATTCATCCTATGCCATACGGCTATATTTGTCCAAAATCAAATGTCTGAAGATTAATCTTCCAAAATTAGCTGTTCTTAATAAAGGAGAGTGTGGGAAAGTGGATTTTAATTACTGGATCTGAAACAATTGTATGCCTGTTCTCCACTGTGCTGCCATAGCTGTTAATATTTGAAGGTATACATAAACATAATCTTAACTGATGTTTACAAATTCTTTACTTAGGTTCATTGAACTTTCTCAACTGGTAGGAGCCTAGGACCTTGTGGAGTGCTTTAGCACATATGAAAAGAGTTTCAGTAGCTTGTTTTTTGTTCAGGCTGTTAGTTTTCTTCCTACAGCTATATATACTTAATGTTTACTGCTTCTTCTGTCTGTCACTTTCTTTCTACAGTTGCATTTACATTTTAAAGTGTCAATTTCATTTTATAGTATTCCAATGACCTTACAGTCTGCAATGTTCAGTCCTATGCCTGTATTTTCATCTCTGAATTTCCAACAAAACAAGATTTTTAGTGTGGCTGGCATTTACAGAGCAATATGATACACAGTTTTACACTTCATACCAATAATACCTTTAGGAATACAATTTTTCCACCATCAGTAATATGATTGTACCAGACAAGGTGTTCAATCAGCAAATCATGAGATAATGTTGGTGTTACACAGTTTCATTTATGTACTTTGAAATTGTTTGAAACATTGCTCATGAAAACAACAGTTGTCAAAAGCACTATTAAAAATTTTAATTAAAAAGCAGTCTTGACCACATAAAATAATTTATTTTAATTTTAAAAGGTGACCAGTTTCAATCTGTGTGAAAGCATCTTCAGACCAGGTACCCTGTGGAAGGAGTCTGAATAGAGGCCTTCATTCATATGTCAACATTTCCCTTTGGCAGGGTTCTTCTCTTCATAAAACCTGTATTTTTTAAATAGTGTATTACTTGAAGCCTGCTTACGGATTATCAAATCATATTTATGCATTAAAGACACATACAATAATCAAGTTTTGTAATAACTGTTCATTAAGATCAAGTATTGACTAAAATACATGGATCTTTTCGACCACTCAATTGATATTTTGCAAACATTATTAGCATTGAAATAAAGAGGTCTTTAGCAACAAGAACTAAATGCAAAATAATATTTTTACAAAATGGCCTCAGGGATCATAATGAATATAATGGTTATTGCAATTAAATGGTCTACATTAAGTCACACATATACATCATATAAAAAAGTGCTGATTTTTGTAGTGTTTTCCTCTTCCCCTATAAATTACAGAGATATCACACAAATGTAATTGCACAGTATCCACATTTAGTCTCACTCAGTTACAGTTGTGCTATACTGATTACTGTAGGCAGCCCTGACATGCACACAGATCAGTTGATAGTGCCACGAAAGATCAAATTTCCTCATTCTTACTTTCCTCAGTTTTTATTACGATGTCCAGTAGATCTTTTCCTTCTGCATATTACAACTGAAGTATTTCTGGATAAAAAACAAACAGAGGTAAACTTTAATGGCAGATGTTACCAGCATGGTCACTGTTCTTTCTCTCAGTGAGAACAACCTCCTACTTTCATCATATGAGAACTGAAGATTTTCCCTTTTTGTGTGTAGGTGAAATACTTACTATATATACGAGTGATGTATCTTAAGAATTTATACACTTGTACTTGCTCAACAATAGAACTCTTCCTACAAGTGATAGGAGGACATTTTGTTTCTTCATAAAATATCATTGACATGGACACAGTAACACACAGAATGAGAACTATATATCTGGTGATACAATAATATTTACAATTTTAGTGGTGATGTTTTTAAGCAATAAGGTTATGAGCAATTCAGAGTTTTAACATGTTTGTAGTGCATTTGTCAATATTAATTTCATAATACTGGACAAACTCCAAACAAAATAGCATGACACAAATGTTATTAGCTACCTTTTTACTGTCAAAAGTGAAGCATGAAATTCCAAAATGAGTACAATGAAGACATAGAAAAATTGATGTAAGTAAAATGATTTTAGGAAACTGTGTTCTGGTCAGTTTCATTTCTTTAGTTTGTTCTTTTTATAGTTTGCTGTTGAAAATTTAAGTAATCTAATATATGTGAAAAGTGTTGATTTCCAGCTTTTCAAATTCTCTTGCTGCAGTTTCCTGAGACATTAAAATAAGTTTTTTTGTTACTATATTACAAATATTCTAATTGTGTGAAGAATGTGACCTGTCTTGTAGTATGTAGTGTGTTTTAAATGCAATGCAAGGGATGAGCCTGAAGTAGTGAAAATATATAAGAACAGTCTTGTTAGGTAAATGTCTGTTCTAAATTTATAGTTCCCAAAATGTGTTCCTAATGTTATTAAGTCATCTGCATGTAAAGAACTGAAAAGTAAATTTAAGACTGAATTATTCACACACTAGGAAACCAAATGATCTGATGGTCTCATAAACAGAGGATTACTGTATCATGCATTTGCTGTAACTTAATTTTTCTGTCTTTACCTTCCCCCCCCCCCCCCCCCCTCTATCAGTGTCATCATTTGTTGAACTTTAATTTCTTCCCGTAGCTACCATTTATGAAAACAAGCATTTCCTCATTTTGGCTCTCCT
Organism: Schistocerca americana; assembly: GCF_021461395.2. NCBI lineage: Eukaryota > Metazoa > Arthropoda > Insecta > Orthoptera > Acrididae > Schistocerca > Schistocerca americana. Next base: position 171,299,715 of record NC_060128.1, on the reverse strand, counting down.
CTCCAACTCCTTATAATTTCATCTTCAGTGTGTGTGTGTGTGTAAATAGTTATGCCATGCCATCACAGACTGGTTTCCTATTGTAATTTCAAAATAGCTTTAAAGACATTTTAGGCTCATCCTCACTTACTAAGGCAAAAAAAGAAAAATGAAGGAGCAGTATCACCGAAAAAAAAAAAATTAATTTAGCAGAAAGAGCTGGAGTGTGAGCATGGTAATATTTTTGTCTCAAGATTATTCATGCAAATTGTAGAATTAACAACAGACATTTCAATCCATGCACCGTATGTCCTCTTTCAGTTAGTTTCCACAAAGTTCTGGACACATAACTATTAATGCCATTATCTCGCATTGGCCATACAGTTAGTGAAATTAAACTTCTCTCTATGCTTTCCCAACAACTGAATCCCACAGTCCTATAAAACTTTGAGTGAAATTTCTTCAGCTCTGCAATCTGCTCTTTTTAAACACCATTACAGTTTCTAGCAATACCACTTTTGAAATAATACAATTTTCTTATCTGAGCTGAGATAATAAGTCCTCGCTTTGTGTTCTTTTCAATCCCTCAAGACACAGAAATATCAGCTGCAACAAAAAGGTATGGCCAAACATTCAGGAAATACTACTGACACGCACAAAAAGGAAACGTGTCACACAGGTGTTAATCAGATAATTTGTAGCAGCTGTTGCTCCTGTCGAAACTGAAGTAATGACAATCTTGTTACTGTTGAGCACAGCAGTAAGGATGAAGAGCACAAAAGATTTACTCATCCTATGCAGTTACTTTAGTACTGATGCCACCAACTCTAGTGTGCAGCTTCTCACTAATTTCTTGAAACATATCTCAACCTTACACTAAAAGACAGATCAGACATGTTGCACATAGCACAATAACTTACAGAACTTTTTTATTTTACTTCAAAGGGTTAGACAAAATATTACCAAAGTTTGGTCAGTAGATCAGCTTTGTGGGACATTCCACATAAGCACCTTCATTTTTCTTCTGCCAAGAATATAAATTTTTATTATGTATGATCAAACACTATATGTAAATAAAAGTATTTGTTACATTCCAATAAAGACTAGTTTGATACAAATGAGCTGTATTAGTTCATTTCCTGCTCAATAAGACAGAAATTGATACCAAAAGAAACTAAAAGGTTCAAGAGACTTTTCAGGTGTCAAATATTTATGATATATATATGCAGACTGAAGCCACGAATGAAAATTTGTTACAAGGCCAGGATTCGAACTCGGATCTCCTGCTTATTAGGCAGATGCGCTAACCACTTCACCACCCTGGCACAGTGGCTTTGCAGAATTGGACGGACTACTCAAACACACCTCACTCCTCAGTCCATATTCCCATTCATGCCTCAGCCCACTTCATATTCCCCACTTGCTCTGACAGCATTACACAGGTTCTCCAACTACATTGGAACAGCACCTCAGCAGTAAACAAAACAAGGGATCCTTCTTGGGGGAAGAGGTCCCTGTAACCACATAATTTCATTTCATTGAAGTGCCCATACCTAGATATCAAAACAGGATCCACCATTTTGTTTGCTGTTGTGGTGCTGTCCCAATACAAATGAAGAGACTCTGCAATGCTGTTCAAGTTAAGGGGAAATACAGGGTATACTTAAAGTTTGGGAACACTTTAAATTATTTATTGCACAAGATCTAAACATTGAACAGATGTCATAGATATTGCATTTTGAAGAGAAACTCTGAAAGTCTTTTCCACAAACATTCAATATGCAAACCATGAATGGCCCGGCAGACGTCAATATGGTAATCAAATTCTTGCCATACCCGTCCCAACATGGCATCGTTGACTGTGGCAGTTGCTTCCCATATTCTCTCCCGGAGCTCTGCTACATCATGTGCTATAGGTGGTACATACACCAGATCTTTAACATGTCCCCACAGGAAAAAGTCACATGGCGTGAGATCTGGTGATAGCAGAGGCCATTTCATTAAACAGCTGTCCCCTTCTGTAGCACAGCCGATTCGTCAATGCGGCAACTCAGTGTTCAGGTACCCACAAACTTCACTATGAAAATGGGGTGGAGCCCCATCCTGCTGAAAGATAAACGGAGATTCCAATTGAATTTGAGACATCAGCCATTGCTGCAACATGCCCAAGTACGGATACCTTATGAATGCCTCTCATTTGCACTCCATATTCTCTTCACTCGCACTTGGATGTCCGCTTATCTTTGCCAGGCACAAGCAACCCATCATAATGAATTTGTTATGCCAGTGGCAAATGGCCTTCCTTGTTGGTGGCTTCTTACCATACTTGGTTCTAAACATCCATTGAACAGCTGTAGCAAACTTGTTTTTGTTGAACTCCAACAGACAGAAAGCTTGCTCCGCACCTGAACTCGGCATGTTTGTGACTAGCACTGATTATTGGCAAATTACGAAACTACACTGTGGTGGTATACATAAAAAAAAAAAAAAAAAAAAAAAAAAAAAAAAAAAAAAAAAAAAAACTTTCAGGGTTTCTCTTCAAAATGACATATGTATGATATCTGCACAATGTTTGGTTCTTGTGCAATACATAATTGGAAGTGTTCCCAGACTTTATGTACACCCTGTACTACGTGGGCTGAGGTGTGATATAAATTTGGATTGAGAAGGGAGACTTGCTATAGTGGTAGTCCATGCAGTTGTGAAAAGCTATTGTGCCAGGGTGACGTAGTGGTTAATGCATCTGCCTTGTAAACAGGTGACCTGCTTCAATCCTGGCCTTGGTATAAATTTTCATTCGTTGCTTCAGTCTGCATATATACATCATAGAAATTGATATGTTTATTACAAATGAATGTAACAAAGTTAGCCAGAAAGCCAGCAGTTTATGAAAAAAGTGCTGAAATTTCCTTTTATGTCAATCACTTGCAGTTTATGCACTACATTGGGACAAAAACAGAAATAGGTAACAGGTACTTGCGTGTCTAGCTACAAAGGATAATGTTTCACTGCATGCATGAATTTTCTATTCTTTAATCACCCTCTCTCTTTCCCTCCCTTCCCTCCCTCCCCATACTTCCCACTGTATGATATATTAGGGTTTCCTCACATTCCATTCGCTTACAGACTGTGGAGAGAATGATTGCTCAGTGCCTTTGTGAGTGCTATAGTTAGTCCAGTGTGGTCTTTACAGTGCTTTTGGGAGCAGCACATCAGGAGCTGAAGCATGTTCCTACATTCCTCAATAGTAGTTCTTGAAAATTTGCAAATAATACGTGCCAGATAGGGTTGATAGAAGAGATAGAGAAGATGCAATGGAGAGCAGCGCGCTTCATTACAGGATCATTTAGTAATCGCAAAAGCGTTACGGAGATGATAGACAAACTCCAGTGGAAGACTCTGCAGGAGAGACGCTCAGTAGCTCGGTACAGGTTTTTGTTGAAGTTTCGAGAACATACCTTCACTGAGGAGTCAAGGAGTATATTGCTTCCTCCTACGTATATCTCGTGAAGAAACCATGAGGATAAAATCAGAGAGATTAGAGCCCACACAGAGGCATACCGACAATCTTTCTTTCCACGAACAGTACGAGGCTGGAATTGAAGGGAGAACCAATAGAGGTATTCAAAGTACCCTCCTACACAAACCTTCAGATGGCTTGCAGAGTATGGATGTAGATGTAGACGCAGATGCAGGATGATCTTCAAGAGTTTGCAAGTTCAGATCTTTCAATATTTCTGTTATGCTCTCCTGTACCCTCTCTGTGTACATTCAGTATACCACTCCTAACCCTTTACGCATCAGAATGGCCTAGCCAGCAAAACAATGAAATACATGTCAGTATGTACTCTTTGAGAATAGTAATCAGTAAAACTGCTCAATTTACTATGTATTTCCAAGTCCAGAATGTGTGATGATAAACATTTACACCAAAGAATCAGGAGCACAAAATCATATATAGTAGTTTTACTATTATAGTTTGAAAACATCTGCAGGAAATTATCAATGAGAGTTTCTGTTACACACATATGCCCTCAAAAGGAAGGCAAACCCCAAAGGAAAGAGGTTCACATCCATCTTTAGATCATGCAAATCAATCTACATTTGGAGCTACATCAGTACCAGAGTCAACTTCACAACTTTTATAAAATTCTTCTTCAAGCACAGTGCAAGCCATCTGTAGTCAAGCTGTTTACTTTCACGCCATTCGTAAGAGACAGCAAACAGTCACATCCCCTCTTCAGTAATATCATATCGACCAGAGAAACAATAATTTTGTTTTTCAGGTTCTACGTTCATGTCAATAGCTACTCGCTTGATTCATTTTGTCCAGGTTACTTAGAATATACCTCCACTTTGTTGCAACCATTTCTTGGTTTTTTCATGCTAGCTGCAAATTAGATCTTAATAGTTTTCATACATTTCCACCTTACCATTGGATCACTATGGCATAATGTGTTTAGGTCCCATTCACCATATTGGATTTGAATCTATGCATCTGGCAGCTGTTTTATTCAATGACATACCGTCAACTGGTGGTGTTTCATTATGACTGAAAACAAATGTTGGGTACCAAGTTATGAGTCTTTTAGCTCTAATGTTTTAGTTATATGATACCAATATCTTAATATTCTTATGTAAAAGTTTTTAAAGTTTTTCAAAAAATAAAAATAAATAAAAATCTTAAAATAATTTTAGAAAATTATCATATTATATTTGAGGATGTCACAGGGTTGTTATTCCTTCTTAATTTATTGTTACACAGCTGTTCTCCTGAAAATGTGGTAATTAGTGATATGAAACCAGTAATGATCTAAAAGTAAAGGACTACATACAGCTGAAACAGTTAATTAACATCCAACTTGTAGCTGTGGTAGTCTTGGTTACAAGCTTGTCAAGTATAGTAGTATTTGAAATGGCACAGACAGTATTAAATCATCTGCATTGGTCTGCTCCAAGTTCTGCACGCTCATCTGTAACATATTCCCAGTAGTTCAATACACAATTAGTCAGAACTCCATCTGCCGTCAACCTACACCATATCCATCACATCAATTCTATAGATCTAAGAAAAAAATTCATGGATGTCAATACAACCCCACTATATATAAAAACCAACCAAAAATGAGTAAATAGTACGTCTATTACAGTTGAGAATGTGGATAAACTATTTTCATCATGTTGCACATTTTCTGTAATCATCCTACATCTGCACTGTTGGTAGAAATAATTCATATTATCTCAGCAGCTGACACATTTGATATAATCTGTGAAACAATATTATCTGAAATTATTAACTCTTCATTAGAAGAAACATTTCACACTATATATTCTGCAAAAATTGGAAGTAACTAGGAACTGAATTCACGATAGTATAATTGCTTAAATGAACGATGTCGAAGAAAACTAACTGTATACATGCTTACACATGACTCCCAGATTGATTTTATCCTTTTTGATGTAAGAAACTTTCATGTGAATTAAACTTACCATTGTTTATATACAAGGTAACCTCGGGTTGTTGGCATTTATTCAGTGCTGTTTGGACACGGCTTGGGTGGCTGGGTAAAACTTTTCTTTGTATTGCAATTTTGGGCCACATATAGAGGAACTTCATAAAAAACAAGGGTTCCTATATTTAATTATCTTTTTTGTTAATTTACTACTCACTTGCTTATGAAAGGTCCCCCAGTATTAAATTACCACCATTACACAAGGAAACTCAAGCCCAAAAATAATATTTAAACCTGCCACGAGCCATCCCAAAGTGCTTACATTTTATTATCTTGGCTACGAGAATAGAAATCTCTGATCAAATACTGTTGTGTTTATTATTTTTTGCGCTTTAGTGAAAGGATTTCAATACTATCACTGGTATTTACAGTTTGAAATTGTATCACTTTTCACTTCGTGAAAACATTAACTGACTTTCCCACTTAAAACGTCATAGTAATTCAGTCTCCTTTTTTTCATATGCAGCAGTTAAGGCTCATATGGCTCTAAGCACTATGAGACTTAACATCTGAAGTCATCAGTCCCCTAGACTTAGAACTACCTAAACCTAACTAACCTAAGGACATCACACACATCCATGCCCAAGCAGGATTCGAACCTGCGACTGTAGCTGAAGCGCCTAGAACTGCTTGGCCACCGCAGCCGGCACAAGTAAGGCTAGTCAGCATTAAGCAGATGAAAAATGAACATCTCAGGGTCTTACGTTGGTGTCTAATTTTTATGAAAGAATATTTTAGAGGGTAATATGAAAAGGTGCGTATTTTCCAGTTAATTTGATAATTTTGACACCAAACATTTATGTTTATATTCCAATCCTTCTTTAACATTTTAAAATGTTTTGAAGCACCTGTGCTAGCAGAATAGAAATGCAGAAAACACAAGTCCAAAAACAATTTACTGGACTCACCAAATCGAAACAATAATACAATCTACATTGACAATTACTTAATAAGCTGTGCCTTCGGTCCATGATAGATCAACAGAGATATAGTTTTCAAATCCATCCACAAATGTTATGCATTGTCTTCTTGTAGGCTCCTGTGAAACATAGTAGTCAGTGCCACACTTAAGCATGAAAATGGTTCTGTGCATTCCTTTGTGCTCGAGAGGTGTCTTATCTAGTGAACTCTGATCATCGAATGATGAGCCTGTCCTAAACTTCTCACATGACATACCCAGGTATGTACCGCATTGCCTTGTACAGTATTGTTTGAATCATTAAATACCGGTGCGGTAGATGGGAATAAAAGGAAATAGCAGAGCACATTGTACACTGATATCAAAAAAGTTTGGGAAATTGCATGGAATGTTACATTAATATGCGTTCTTTCCAAAATGTCAAATGGTACCAACACCACAAAGTATTATTCAATGTTCCCTGCTTAGACGTCTGTACTTTTGGTTCTGGCATGAATTCACAATTGAGTTTCATTGCTGCTGCTGTGGCATGTAAATCTTTCACACACACAATCAGGTGTTCTACTGTGCTTGCGGGTATGGCTAGTGATATACTTGCATCAGTGCCACACTGCCCACCCTCAGTGCTGATGCTCAGTTTGGAGTCCACTGCTATACCGGTTTGTTGTACAGTGCTACAACCCACACATTCCTAATAGACAGCTGTCGCCTCCACTTTATCCACCAAGGCTGTCAAAGACAAATCAGCCATAATAAATGCAGGAAAGCTTCTGGCTAGTCATTTATCTCCAACAGATCTTGTTTCTCATAATAGTGTAATAGTTTATGTAATCAACTCTCTGAAGTTAATATTATTTAATTAATTCAGTTTTAAGGACCTCAATTTTGAGAAGCTAACAAATTTTATGCTTGCTTACCTTGAGCCTCACCCAAGTGTGCCACAGCGCAATGAAATCTGTCCACCAAAGCCAGAATGCCACGTTGGAGGGGAAAGAAAAACATGGTCTCAACATGCTCTCTACATGCTGGAACCATAGGTGCAGTCATTTACACCGAAAGGTGGGAAGTTTTACATTTCTGAAGTTCCTACCTTGAACTGTAGAGGCTGTATGAGCATGTGAAGAGCTTGCCTCTTTATTAACATACAGCACTGCTGAATGTTGAGGCGACTTTGTGGCTTTGATTTGATCATAGTGCTGCCGGTGTATTATCCGAGACATCTTGTTAATCATGCTGAGGTCACCACTTTAGTTATCCTATTTAGCATGAATGGAAGGAGTTAAAGGAGAGTACACTGACCACACATGAAAAATTACACACTATAATTTGTCTGAAAAACAAATTACAACATCTGCACATTAGCACCAAAATCAGCTCATTAACACCAAAATCGTGCATAAAACAAGAACAAATAACTATATCATCAAGATAACAAACACTGAAAAAAACAGGTCACTGCAGTTTCTGTCACTCTGATCAATATCACTTGTCGCTGCAGACCAGTCACCATTGTTGCATCTTCCTTTGACACAGCATCGAAGAGACAAGCACCAACAATGACGCACCTAGAGGCAAGGCTAGACACAGCAGGGCAACACATCTATAGTCTGCAAATCATTGTGAAGTCATGGCAGAGGGTACATCCCATTGTACCAGCTGTTTGGGATTTTTCCATTCTGTTCACACATGGAGCACGGGAAGAATGATAGATGAAATACCTCCATGCATGGTGTAATTAGTTTAAATGTTGTTCTGTGTTCCCTCTGTGAATGATATACAGAGAGGTCCAGAAAATATAAACACTCTTTGATAGTCAGGGTTGATTGTACAAAATGACATACCATTAAAACTCACATGAGGTGAAGGTTATTTTGTTTGTTCAAAGTGACACTCATTAGCAGCCAAACGATCTTGAAGCCACTGAACTGTTGACCAAACTACAGCTGTCAGTGTTGCCAGTGTCATACCTGCACAGAACACCTTGATGGTTTCTCATAGCTTGTTCATAAACATTTTTCATACTCTGGTGAGTATGAATGACTCCTCTTCGACCTTGCCATCATCCGGGTAGATTTTCATCCATTGTGGTAGTGAGCCGGAGTGCCATCTTGTTTTAGATAAAATCTTCTGTTTCCAAACACCACTCAGATTGCAGGTAAAATTAATGTTTGCAACATATGAATCATGTGATGACACAACACCACGCATTAATAGCCAGTAGATTAACATTTGTCCACATGAGAGGGAGGATGTTTAGGAGCGCAGCACTCGCAGTTGCGGCAGTTTATTGTACCTTTTAATTTGAATAGTGCCTCATCAGACCAGATAACCAACTCTGCATACCGTTCATCCTTACGAAGCATGCCTTCAAATCACTTGCAGTACTCCATCATTCGATCTGGGTCGTTCTCGTTCGTGCAGCAATCTTGGAATGTACACTTTCCACTTTGCAACCTTCAGAATTTGTCATACACTCGATCGGCTTATCCCGCTTTCTGGTGCAACCTGCTTCACAGATTTTTGAGGTAGCCTAGCAAAATGTTGCAACACAGCAGCACTGGGCACTGGACTTCAAATGACAATCTTACTTCATTCAATGCTGCACCGCCATCTGCTGCAAAACGTGCATCAGGACCTGCTGAGAAAACATGCAAAACTGCAATGATGTCATTTCCAAAGATATCAAATATCAAAGAATATGTACATTTTTCTGCATCCCTTTGTATAGAGAGTTTTAGTATATTCCTTCCTCAGTCATTATTTAAAGTCTGCTCTTGAAACTTTGTAAGTAGGCTTTCTTGGGATAGTTTATGTCTATCTTTGAGAGCCTGCCAATTCAATTTCTTGAGCATCTCTCCAGCTGTCTCCCAAATGGGTCAGATAATCCTGTGACTACTGGTGCTGCCTTCTCTGTATAAGTCCTGTATCCTCTGTTAGTCCTATTTGCTATGGGTCCCACACATGTGAGGAATATTCTACAATGGATAACATGAGTGATCTGTAAGCAATTTCCTTCATATACTGATTGCAGTTCTCCAGTATTCTACCATACACTGAAGTTTACCACCTGCTTCACCCACAACTACGCCTATGAGAGTGTCCCATTTCGTATCCCTACAAAGTGACACCCAGATATTTGTGAGAGTTGACAAATTCCAACTGTGATTCACTGATGTTATAGTCATAAGATAACACTTTTTTTTCCTTTTGTGAAGTGCAGAAACTTGTTTCAGACAGTATTTGATTATCAATAACTGTATCATCTGCAGGAAGTCTGAGACTACTATTCTTGGCAACGTCATTAATATACAACATAAACAGCAAGAGTCCCAACACACTTCCCTGGGACATACCTGAAGTTACTTTTACAGCTGACAACAACTCTCCAGCCAAGATAACATATCGCATCATCTGCCCTTCCACAAAATCCTCAATTCAGTCCCAGTTTCACTTGATACCCTACACGATCATACTTTCGACAATAAGAATGGATGAGGTACTGCTTTTCAGAAATAATGAAATATTGCATCTAGCTGACTGCCTTGATCCACAGCTTTCAATGTGTCACATGAGAAAAGTGCGAGTTGGGGATTGCATGACTGATGTTTTTGAAATTCGTGCTAGTTGGGATGAAGGAGGTCAATCGATTCATGCATCTGAGGTCAGAACATGTTCTAAGATTCTACACCAAGTCAATGTCAAGGATATTTAAAGACAGTTTTGTGGATCATTCCTACTACCCTCATTGTAAATAAGCATGACTTGGGTTTTCTTCCAACTACAGGTCACTTTTGGTTTGAGGGATCTATGCTAAATTACAGTTATTCAGCTGTTTCTTCAGACACTAACACTTATTTCACTCATCTTTTTAGTTGTATGAGGGTTAAACTGGGACACTTCTCCTGATCCACGGCTGTACATAGATATTTGAAAATGGGGTTAAACATTTCAGCTTTTGCTTTGCTACCCTCAGCTTCAGTTCCTGTCTCAATCATATGTGACTAGACACTATGGTACCACTAACAGCCTTTTCATATGGCCATAATTTCTTAGGGGTTTTGTGAAAGACCATTACACAATATTCATTTTTTTCAGAGAAGTCTCGGTTTCATCCAAGCACACGATGGATGCATTTGTGTATCAATGCTCCAAGAACCACCATTATCATTAACACACTGCATCGATCACTGTCATCTTGAAGTGAGGTTACATATACAAGCTTGCAAAAATGTTTACAAAGTTGGTGGTGGAAGAGGGTATATGTGTAAGCATATGGGTGAAACCCGAGAATGTGTAAAATGTGACTCTTAGGGAAAATAGAGACTTCTGCATACAAACAGCCCAGGAATTATATCCTATGTTATAACACCATGCCGCACAAAATAGTACAGAAAGAGCTTACCATACACACCCGTGTTGCCTGTGGCTGAAGTGTTAATCCCAAACACATCATTCAAGTTTCCATGCTAGAAGAGAGGAGAAAAATGTGTGAAATTTCAAAGTCGAAAAAAATGTGTTCATTGTGGCTGGGACCTTCTTATTCTTAAAGTCTATGGATGCTACACGGTTCCAAATGCAGTCATAGAGCTACAAATTCTGCATTCCATTTGGTATGCTTCACAGAAATTTGAAAAACTGAAGATACGTGGATCACCATGGTACAGTCTTAGGCTCCTAAAAATTGATTCTACCAACCAATTTAAGGAAGGTTTCTTGAGATTTAATTGGGACCACTTTGAGCTCCACAGCTGACTGGCATTAATATTACACTGAAGTGACGAAAGTCATGGGCCAGCTACAAGCACATATACAGATAGTGGTAGTATCACATACACAAGGTATAAAAGGGCAATGCATAGGCAGAGCTGTCAATTGTACTTAGGCGATTCATGCGAAAAGGTTTCCAATGCGATTATGGTTACACGATGGGAATTAACAGACTTTGGACACAGAATTGTAGGAGAAGTAAGATGCACGAGATGTTCCATTTCGAATTGTCAGGGAATTCGATATACTGACCCCCACAGTGCCAATAGTGTGCTGAGAATACAAAATTTCAGCAATTACCTCTCACCTTTGACAACGCAGTTGCAGGCAGCCTGACTGAGAGCAGGGGTGTTTGCATAGGGTTGTCAGCGCTAACAGACATGCAACAGTGCACGAAATAATGGCAGAAATCAATGTGGGATGAACAACGTACACATCCGTTAGTACAGTGCACCGAAATATGGCGTTAATGGGCTATGGCAGCAGACAACCTACACAACTGCCTTTGCTACCGGCACGACACCACCTGCAATGTCTACTGGGCTCGTGGGATCAGTTGGACCCTAGATGACTGGAAAATCTGTGGCCTGGTCAGATGACTCAGTTGGTAAGAGCTGACGGTGGGGTTCAAGTGTCGTGCATACCTCATGAAACCATGGACACAGGTTGTCAACAAGGCACTGTGCAAACTGGTGGTGGCTCCATTAGAGCGTGAGCTGTGCTTACATGACATGGGCTGGGCCCTCTGGATGATCAGCTACTTGGAGATCAGTTATGGACATCACGTTTCCAAACAGTGGTGGAATTTTCACGGCTGATAATGCGCCATGTCACCAGGCCACAATTGTTTGTGACTAGTTTCAAGAACATTCTGGACAATTCGAGCAATTGGTTTGGCCAAACAGATTTGCCAACCTGGATCCCATTGAACGTTTATTGGGGCACAATTGAGAGGTCAGTTCATTCACAAAATCCTGCACAGGAAATACTTTCGCAATTATGGATGGCTATAGAGGCAGCGTGGCCCAATACTCCTGCAGGGGATTTCCAACGACTTGAGGCCACACCACATCAAGTTGCTGCACTATAGTAGGCAAAAGGATGTCGGACACGATACAAGGAGGTATCCCGTGACTTCTGTTGCCTCAGTGTAACGATTAAGCAGACCCACCACAGCTATGTTACAGTCAACTTCATTCATTAGAACATCAGTTGCTGAGTCATGATTTTAGAGGCAAAATCTGGAAATGATGGCCATACAAGCATTCTGCCAACTGCCTGGCAGACGTGTGGCAAGCAGTAAGTACCTGGAACACAGTATGTTGTGTGCTCACCACGTTTCTGTCAGGTGGGCGGCAGCATGTTTACATGGCCATCATTTACAGATTTTATGTCTATTACATAACACAACTAGTACTCTTAAATCTCTGGCATAATTCGGCCACCTGATCTAAAAAACAAAACTTGTTATGATATAATAAATAACAAGGTGTATACATGGAGGTGAAAAGAGATTCCTGGATTTCCCAGTTAAAAATACACTTTTCCTCAGGTGAAAATACACTACACCCTGGGTGAAAGTACGTTTTTATGTATTAAGTTACAATACACTTTCCCTAAAAGCTGTAAAACTTGCCAATCCTTTGAATGATACAGGTTTTACACACCAGCATAGAACTTCCCGACACTTTACAATATGAAACCCAGCAAAAAATGCATTTTGGAAGGATCTTTGATGTGCGGAAACATGTACACTGCATATTTTCGTGTTATGGGAGTATTAATACGAATTCCACCAAATACAGCATGGTAATTTCCGAAGCACTGAAACCGAGAATGTGATGTGGTTTTGTTAGCCAGCCATAGCTCATGTTAAGTGATCTCACCAGCCAATGACAGCAAATTTTCAGAGCATAGGATATGATGTAGTTGGCACTACTCACTATTAAGTAGTGCAAACACACAGATATCAGACACAAAGTAGCTACTACCCAGCGAAAGTGAGGAAACAGGAGCAAATCAACCCACAATGTACAACCACCAAACATTTCCAACTTGTCTTAAGTCAAGGAAGAGTTTTATATATCGGGCAGTACCATTAGAAGGCCAACCTGAGACCTGCCGCCTACCTTTTTGATTGGACACACTGCGAAAAACAAACCTGCACCCCAAAAAGGAACTCTGAAGATAAGCAGTGTGAATGTGGAGAGAGAGAGAGAGAGAGAGAGAGAGAGAGAGAGAGAGAGAGAGAGAAGGAGAGAGAGAAGGCCATTAAAGCTGCAGAGTTTTGGAAGAAGAGAATTTAGACGTTCTTGCCAGGACATGTAAAGTAAGTACACAAACATGAAAAGTTAATGCTTTAAGTTACTATACATTACATACAGTATAGTTATAACAAAAACCTAAGCTTTCACATATAATATTTGTCATCCCCCGCCCCACTAGGGTATGGTTAGGCTGGATCCTAAGCATGATTATAAATTTCAATTTCTAGGTTACCTAGCTGAATAAATGAGCCTTTGAGCACTTTTCCACAGGAAAGTCAAATTGCTCAAGTACTCACCTCACACTTTTTTCTTGAGAACAATTATACACTCCTGGAAATGGAAAAAAGAACACATTGACACCGGTGTGTCAGACCCACCATACTTGCTCCGGACACTGCGAGAGGGCTGTACAAGCAATGATCACACGCACGGCACGGCGGACACACCAGGAACCGCGGTGTTGGCCGTCAAATGGCGCTAGCTGCGCAGCATTTGTGCACCGCCGCCGTCACTGTCAGCCAGTTTGCCGTGGCATACGGAGCTCCATCGCAGTCTTTAACACTGGTAGCATGCCGCGACAGCGTGGACGTGAACCGTATGTGCAGTTGACGGACTTTGAGCGAGGGCGTATAGTGGGCATGCGGGAGGCCGGGTGGACGTACCGCCGAATTGCTCAACATGTGGGGCGTGAGGTCTCCACAGTACATCGACGTTGTCGCCAGTGGTCGGCGGAAGGTGCACGTGCCCGTCGACCTGGGACCGGACCGCAGCGACGCACGGATGCACGCCAAGACCGTAGGATCCTACGCTGTGCCGTAGGGGACCGCACCGCCACTTCCCAGCAAATTAGGGACACTGTTGCTCCTGGGGTATCGGCGAGGACCATTCGCAACCGTCTCCATGAAGCTGGGCTACGGTCCCGCACACCGTTAGGCCGTCTTCCGCTCATGCCCCAACATCGTGCAGCCCGCCCCCAGTGGTGTCGCGACAGGCGTGAATGGAGGGACGAATGGAGACGTGTCGTCTTCAGCGATGAGAGTCGCTTCTGCCTTGGTGCCAATGATGGTCGTATGCGTGTTTGGCGCCGTGCAGGTGAGCGCCACAATCAGGACTGCATACGACCGAAGCACACAGGGCCAACACCCGGCATCATGGTGTGGGGAGCGATCTCCTACACTGGCCGTACACCACTGGTGATCGTCGAGGGGACACTGAATAGTGCACGGTACATCCAAACTGTCATCGAACCCATCGTTCTACCATTCCTAGACCGGCAAGGGAACTTGCTGTTCCAACAGGACAATGCACGTCCGCAAGTATCCCGTGCCACCCAACATGCTCTAGAAGGTGTAAGTCAACTACCCTGGCACGCAAGATCTCCGGATCTGCCCCCCATTGAGCATGTTTGGGACTGGATGAAGCGTCGTCTCACGCGGTCTGCAAGTCCAGCACGAACGCTGGTCCAACTGAGGCGCCAGGTGGAAATGGCATGGCAAGCCGTTCCACAGGACTACATCCAGCATCTCTACGATCGTCTCCATGTGAGAATAGCAGCCTGCATTGCTGCGAAAGGTGGATATACACTGTACTAGTGCCGACATTGTGCATGCTCTGTTGCCTGTGTCTATGTGCCTGTGGTTCTGTCAGTGTGATCATGTGATGTATCTGACCCCAGGAATGTGTCAATAAAGTTTCCCCTTCCTGGGACAATGAATTCACGGTGTTCTTATTTCAATTTCCAGGAGTGTACTTTTTGCTATCGTTATTGCATAATTTGTAATCTATGAAAGACCTAAAAATAAATATGAAAACTCTTCTTGAAGCTTGGCCTTTTTTTAGGATGTGATACTTTTTATATCAAACACAGATGCACCAATAAAATTTTAAAAAACGGCATAAATGGCTCTTCTACTGGGCCAGAAATTTTTCTAAGTGGCTGGTCCTCAAAGTGCTCAGTTTTGAATATGAATCAAGTGCTCCAAGATTCAAGAAATTCATCATTCTCACCTGTAATGTAATTCATATTCCATAAAAGAAAACTGACTTTGAAAATAATGCTTCTCATATAATTATCCACAGTATTTTCCTGCGACCCGTTAGGAAAGTAAACAGTTGTGACATCACACTCATCAAATGCAGTTTGTTGTTCCGAAGTACTGCATAGACTTCATCCTAATGGCTTTGACACATTTTGCTGTCAGCAGACACTTGTGTGTGCACTCTGCTTTATTGTAAATGGTGCATCTTCTTTGCAAGTAAAGTTTTAGTTTGGTGTTATTCTATTGTTTATGTTTTATTGCTGCAGTATTATTCTGCAGTAGTGGGCTAAAGTAAAATTCTCTGTTCAAGTAACTCCTTTCCAGTCATAATTACAAAACTCAAAATTAAAACAATCCAAAATTCCCGGAATTCTAAAACATTCACAGGTTTTCCCACATTCTTCATGGATGAAAAAATTCATGCTTTTTCCTGGGGTGTATACTCCCGGAATAAATGTATGTCAGTACACCTGTGTGGGTCTCATTAATCATCATCAATATTTGGGAGATTTTCCACATTCATCTAATTCTATATTAGCTCGTAATGGGTCATTTACGGACTGTGACTGTTGCCAAGTTCTGAATGCTATTGTGGGTGGCAGTGCCAGCTTGCCAATGTCCACAGGGCTGAGATTATTCTCCAGCCTGAAGGTAATGGGCTGGGTTCCACTAATCTGGCTAACGTGTGATGGTCTGGCATGACAGGGTGGTCTTCAACAGCATTTTGCGTACTCAATGGCTGGTGATTCCTAGTACCCTTTGGAAAACAAACATCTGAAAGTGTCATCAGGCAGCAGCACTTTACAGATGTACTCCGAACATTAGCAGGAATGGGACAGTTGCAGTGAATACTTTCTGCTCTGGAGACCGACTGGCCGAAATGTCAGCACATGAAAATAATGTCGTGGAGTCATGGGCAAGCTCGTGAAATTGTGAGCTGGGGGCCAGTGAAGTGGGTTTTTGTATATTCATTTTCTTGTGCATTGGAAATGTCATGATCCGTTGCCAGTTTTCTAGGTAGATGTCTATTTTAGCGAGCATACAGACTGTTGAGTAAGAAGCCACATAACCGTGTGCAGCAACTGGTTTGCTACAGGAGTTGTGTAACAGATGAAGCAGGATTGCAAAGGGTTATTAGAAGAAGAATAAACTAAGTTTTGCCACAAATGGAAAATGAAGTATAGAGTTCTCGTGTGTCCTTACCTGTCTGACTTAAGACTATATTCCTGTGTTGTTTACAGAAGAGAGGGAGAAGCTGGTGAGAGTGTGTTATCCAGTTCAGTGGTCACAGTGGGGAGCTTTAGAAGGTAGTCAGATTGCTACAGGGCACTGAATAGCATTATAGAGGAAGTGCTGGAATGACCCAGTACAGGTGTAGGAGGGCCTATAAATTACACAGTTCTGCCAACATACATTTGGGAGGAAATCTACGAAGCGGTGTCTCACACAATTTGCCTCACACACCAAATGGCACTAAGAGTTTTTGATTGGTTGTGGCAGTAACAGGACTTCACCAGACTCTACAGAAGCTAATACTGTACCTTTTAAAAAACATGATCAGCTTTACTTCTAAGCAGCTGACACTACAAAATTTAAATCGTAAAAGTAATGGAATAAATCCATTAATGTGAAGTTTTATAAGCAAACAAAGTGTTAGAGATGGCAACATAGTTTAATAAGCTTTTCAAAAAGTTTATTCTTTGTTTCTCCACTTCAAGGACTGTTAAGAAGGCAGTTTTGTTAATTTTCCAACTATTCTAATTTTTTTCCCCTATTTCAGATGTTTAGTTCTCATTTTCAACTTATGAGTATGAGTAAATTATTTTTGTCATATTTTCTAGCTTTGTTTCATAACAAGGTAGATACAATGCATTTAATTATATGAGGCTGTAATTGCAGATCACTGAATCTAAGAAGTGGCATCCACAGTCACATTAATTACATGAAGAGATATACTTTGCATATACGATCAAAATATGCATACCTTTTGGATACCAGAGAAACCTACTTTAAAAATACTATGCACATAACTATCAAACTCTTGAGGTACGATAAGTTGTGTGTACTTTTCATCAAATTTAGGTCTCGAGGCAAACCATTATCAGTCCGTTACATCAAAACTCCCAAGATTCAAATCTTGTCGCCTCTTGGAAAAATTTCTACATGGGCCCATGCATGTAATATTTTCAGCCCAACAAATAAATGTTGAGCAAATGACATTTTCCACATTGTAATGATTACGATTATGATCAATGTAGCTAAAGACCAAAAAGCCAGCTTTTATTTTTTCAGCTCAAAACAATACCATTAACATAGCATGTATAACAGGTTTTTATAACAAAGTTCAAACTAATCTACAATTCAGGTACCAGTATAGACAATACTGACAAAGTAAACAGTATAAAACTATTGAATGTGAAACAGTGTACATGGGCAGACACAAGGACCCCGATCTCCACAACACAGCAACTGTTGCGAACTGTTGCGGCAGACTGTCGCCACGTTCTGCTATCCAGCTGGGAATCGCATTGTTCCCCAGCATATAGAAATGTGCAAAAATGATTTTTGCAGGAAAAAATCTGGGAAAGTAAATTCCAGTACTCGAGAGCAGATTCTCGACATCCCAAAGTGCTTTATTGAAAGCAGCACCACAGTAGCGTTTTTTTACATGGCTCACACAAATATTTCTTCAAAGTTCAATGAAATACATTTACACCATCACAATGACATAAAAGTGTTTAACATATGCAAATGTCTTACAACAACAGTTTGAACTTCACCAAAGCTGCAAGAAAATAAGCACATACTGCCAGTGTTACAAATTTCAAAGGCTTTATAATTTACAGAAACACGTACAAACTATTTCATAAAGAGACTTCTGATGAACACTTATACAGAACTGACAAAATTTAGTGCAGCATTTCAAATACATATGTAACAAAATGAAATGCCTGTGAATTTATGCAAAAACCAACTATGTATTTCATACAACAATAAAGAACAGCTGCTTCAAACTACATATTTCTTAAAGGAGTAATTGTGTGTTGTAAAGAAACTGGCAAGATATGAAACACATGAATAGTGTCTAAGCTTTTGCCAGTTTCCTTACTACACACAAGTACCCTTTCAA
Source organism: Schistocerca americana (assembly GCF_021461395.2). NCBI lineage: Eukaryota > Metazoa > Arthropoda > Insecta > Orthoptera > Acrididae > Schistocerca > Schistocerca americana. The sequence goes on along the minus strand of NC_060128.1, from coordinate 171,281,101 downwards.
GAAAATTGTTTTCAGCATAACAGCAAATATTTTCACTACTTATTATTAACTATAAAATGTATTAAGTTTCCATGTGAATAATGATAAATGTTACAAACGTAGTGCACAAACAAACACCACCTCATGGATGAATGATGAGTTTTGGGACCAAATATTGTCCATGTTTCAGAGCAAACAAATGTGAGGCAGAAACACACACTTAGAAACACAAAAGCTCCAATATTTCTTGCTCATTTCAGTGTTTTACAAATCGGTTTTCATGAAATCCAGTGTCTAAAAAAGACATACATATTTTGATGAATGGTTCACATGTACATTGAAACAGAAGTTTTTTTTTTTTTAAGGAAATCATATATAATTCTCGATGGTAGTCTTAGGACTTTCTGCAAATTGAGAAAAAAATGTATAGGCTAAAGGTTTTAACATTGCATGTTCTGTTCTTATGTCTGATCTTCGTGTAGAAAAGCAGGAAGAACTGTTTCACATTGTCCAGGCCTCCAATGCCTTTTGCACAAAGCAAATGCTAGCCGAACAAACACCAGATCAATATTATCTATAGGAGTAAACTTTATAATATTAAAATCTGCCTATGAAGCTCAGCAGTCAGTGTGCGTGGCTTCTATGCAGAGTGCCCGGGTTCGATTCCTGGTGCTGCCGTGGATATTCCCCAGGTGGGAGGATTGGAACAGGATTAACTCAGCCTTGTGATGCCAGCTGAGAAACTACTTGAGTAGTAGCAGCTCAGAGACAGAGAAAGCCAACAGTGGCTCGGAGAGTGGTGTGCCGACCCCACGTTCCTCCGTATCGTGTTTCATGACGCCATTGCCAGTGGACAACATGGCAGTCAGTCAAATCCGAATTGGCCCATCATGTAAGGATGCAGAGCTTCACTTTTGTTTTGCTTAATATTACAAGTAAAAGCTGGCATTCCATTTTAAAAGAATTACTTCAGCTCATCAATAAATAAAAATATGACATTGCCAACTGTGTGACAAATAGTCACACTTTAATGCAGAACCACTTCTCAACAATCTCGTTTAGATATCTTTAAGCATTTAAAACATATTGGGAGCGATATATAAAACTGAATCAGTTGTACTCATGAGGTTACAGTTGTACATTAGAAACAACATACTTTCAGTTTCTATTCCCATGCTCTATCTTTAGAATTTTTTGGGTTCAGGGTTCTACAATGCACATCTACTTGTATCTTTTCTCTCATCTTCCAATACTTTCTAATTTCTCATAAAACATAAATAAATCATCATTTAATAGTAAATGAAATAGTTTATCAACTGTATGTGTTTCACTGCACTTGTTTTTAATAAACAATTACATTACTCTTCTCACAATCAGAATAACCTTACTCTAAATGAAACAGAGCCTTACCACTGACCCGCGGTGTTGGTAATATGACAGCGACGAGCAACAATAGTGACTTGCAGAACCAATTTTGGTAAGAGACCATTACCCGGTACCTGCTATACACACACCATGGGTACAAGAAAATCATCAAGTGAACACAATGTTCAAAAAATTGAGCAAAATACAAACAAGCATTAAAAATGGGCGACAGCAAAAGTTACCTGTATATTTCGCAAGGTGCAGTTTTAAAAATATAATGTTCGTAAATAATATTTACTCATGCAGAGGTAAATGCATGGAATGGCAATCCGAGGATTAGACAAAATAAAATTGCAAAGAATTGCTATCATGATTAGCAATATCTTTGTACTAAAATACACGAAAATTTTCAAATATACTGCTTTCAAATTCTAGTTACTCATTCAAAATGAAATTTGTATTTTCAGCACAATGTAGTAAAATTCCTGTCTCTTCCCTGAGATTCCTGTACCTATCTGTTTATTCTTTATGTAGAATAGTAACACTATTTTCAATTTTGTCTACTATATGTGTTACAATGGTGTTTATATCATGTACATATTTTTGTACCAGTTTACTCTCTTTGGATAATTATGTAATTGTCTTATGATATATACACGCAAATCTGATTGACTGGCAAAAAAAAAAAAAAAAAAAAAAAAAAAAAAAAAAAAAATTAAGTATTGCTTGTATTTTGCTACAATTTTTTACCGTCCTTTACACCTGTGTGTTTTCCTGTATCCATGACATCCACAGTAGATACTTTAGAATATGTCATTTCTACAATTTATAGAAGCTGTGAAACATAATCCCCAAAAACTGAGACCCTTCACTGAGGTGAGGGGTGAAAGGTGAGAGTGGAGGATTTGTGGGGGGGGGGGGGGGGGGGGGGGGGGGAAGAGAGAGAGAGAGAGAGAGAGAGAGAGAGAGAGAGAGAGAGAGAGAGAGAGAGAGAGAGAGAGAGTGAGAGTTACCAGGAAGAAGTGAGGTAAATCAAATTAATGACTATGCACATCAAAATAAATAGTAATTGTTTGCTACTGTCAGTAGATGTGCACAAAAGTACAAGAAAGTATCCTAGCTCTCAAACCTGTTACTACCTCAGGGAGGAAAGATGTCCCAACCCTTGCCTGTTTCCAAATAGCTCTAAAAGTCAGGAAAGTTTCATGCACTTTGGCATGTGTCCATATGCAGTGCTAAGACTGCTTCACAAAGCTAAGTACTGGCCATTACTCTGTCTCAATTTTATAATTTTCTTGAGCAAAATTTCCTTTTGATGCAGTTTAAAAAATAGTAAGAGTGGTTTAAAAGCCCACTGACAAAGAGGTCACTAGAAACTAAGCATGATCCCAAACACAACATGGGGAAAGTAACTGACTGTACTTTTGAAAGAAAACACCACGTAATTCATCTGTATTTAAGCAAACCAAGAAAAACCTAAATTTGGATTGTTATATCATTGCCTAATGGTTCTGCCTTAACCTCTGCACCACCTTTAATGTTGCCAGTGAAAGGAAAGTGGTTATAGATTTGGTGGGATAAGATGTCAAAGGACAAGACAGAAATCTAAAAACAAAAATGGAGTGTGTTCTATAGCTACAGCACAGTCTAGCACGCACAGTCACGACACTTCTACTCATTTTTGTTCAATTGTGTGACAGCGTCACTAAGTATCCAGCAAGCTACACTTTATGAATACAATAACGGATGAATGCAAATAGTATCATTTATAACGATTTGTAACATAGTTTTTACAATGTTATGTAGTGCCATAAATATTGATAATAACTAAATATGACACCACATTTATCTTTCTTGAGCTTCCTCAGGACCTTGGAAAGTATGAAACAGTGTGTTTATTTATAATTCTCTTGTAACCTTGAAGAATGTCTTCCTTTAAAAAACAAAAAATACTAGTAAACAAAAGATCTGACCTTTCGCAGGAGGGCATGATATACATACTGAACACGAACTTTTGTTCACTGCACATCCAGTCAAATTAGTGAATGTGCAATGCAGGAAACTTATGGAATGCAATACCTACATTATTTAACATACCATATAAACAACCACAACTGTAGTTAAAAGGAAAACTACAGATATGTGATGATAAAATGTCAAAAACAATCAAACCCTTTCCTAACACAGAAGAAACCAATTCCACTACTATTGCTACATCTGAGTCACAATTAGCCAGAATCTCAAACAATTTCACTTTTGAGACAAAAGTAGTTACATTTACAAATATTTGTGCTCTGGTAAGTTCAGTTAAATGTAAGCAAGTGCAAATCATTAGACTACATTGAAAACTGTTACTCGTCAAGGAAAGTGCCTATCATAACAAGAACCAACAGCAAAATAATATGCCTCTCATGGATGAAATGTATGTTGTTATTCTCTTGATTTCAATGGTATAAGCTACAATGATATACATATTCAGAAATATTCCTTCATGAGTAAGATTTAGCTTATGGCAGTGAATCAGTGAGATCCAGATGTTTATACATTTATTTCACAATCATTCACATCTCTCGATAATTTACTAATGCTTGGAGTGAAAAAATATAACAATTATTTCATTAATTGAGTAGAAAAATAATTAAAAACAAATGGTAATCTTACATTTGCTTTCTCACCATTAGGGGTGCTAGTGTTGTTCCAACTATCACATGGTAATGATTTTCAGAGCAGTGAGTGCTGTGACTGTTTGCATTCACTGTCGCTACAGTTACAGGAAATGATTACAAAGTTGCAAATTTCAATGCCTCACATGTCTGTTTTGTGTGACATCCTTGGTCCATAACTAAAGCTTTAACAAGTGGAAATCGCAAACTCTTAACCCCCCCCCCCCCCCCTTTCTTTGCAATAATGCTTGGTGTGACTGATAAAGAAAAAAACTCATATTTCAATTAAATATAATCTTATATGGATATGGTGTGTGTTCTTTCGGACATGTCCAACAGCTGAAGGTATTAATGTAATTCTAAATATAATCTGATCTCACTGTATCGTATCTTAATGAAGCACCAGACATACAGCTTTGAACGACATACTACAATGATTTAATCATTTGTTTACTCTTCCTTAACTTTTTCATAATAAATGGACAACAAAAATTTCACAATTTTGAGTGTCTCTCATAACATGAAAACACTACACTAATAATGATAAATGAAAATGTGTCAACAACCCTCTAAAAAGGATGATATTTAAACTAAACATTAAACTAATAAAGAGAGAAAACAAAAAGTCCTCCAGAAAATTACACTATTCGATGTCTATTTACACTTACAATCAAACTGGAGAACAACAGTTCACACACACACACACACACACACACACACACCACACACACACACACACACACACACACTTCCAAGATACAGCAGTTTTACACCAGTTGTTACGCAACTAGATCATCCACACTTAAATGAGACATTTTTTTAAAGCTCAGACTTTAGGAAATATGCGTGACTCACCCAACGCATATGTAAATCACGTAAAGTAGTAATGTAGAGTAAAACTCATACACACAATATGGGGTAACACAAAATGTAGCATGATAACTTATGATCTCAAGCCAATCAACAGAAGAAGGTAAGCTATCTCCTAAGTTTGGCACTATTCCTGCTAAAGCACCTCATCAAAATGTAAATAGCATACCAAAACATTGTATGATCTACAGGAAGGTCCCAATGAATTATTGCACACCTGTTTATTTTCTAAACATTGTCCTTTCCAAGTCCACTTCATATCATATAACTATTCTCTTTAAAGTTATCTAACTAGCATTTTAAAAGAAAGTGCAAAGTGCAATAACTGAGCTGCACTGAATTTGCATAAACAGCGAGTATGAAACCAGCACCAACTACTTTACACTTTAAACTTCCCGGCAGATTGAAACTGTGTGCCGGCCCGAGACTCGAAATTGGGACCTTTGCCTTTCGCGGGCAAGTGTTCTACCGACTGAGCTACCCAAGCACGACTTACGCCCCGTCCTCACAGCTTTACTTCTGCCAGTACCTTGTCTCCTAATTTACACTTCTACAATCTCCATATAGAATCTCTTACCCTGCCACAAAGTACCACTACTGACCAAGTGTAATGTACACCATTTGTTTACATATTTTTAGCCCTGTCAGAGTTCTGCAGAGAGCAGAGTGAATTACTTCCACTGTACAAATGAACTGCTGAGGTGAAGGTAGAGAAAGAACAGGGAGGAAGGGGAGGTGGGAGGGAATATGTTACTGGTGCTGGAAATCTGAACTAAGAAGTGGCCATTGGGTTTTACCTCAAGCCAGAGTAAAAACATATTTCAAAACTGGGGCGTAGAAGTAACAACCCTTAAAAATTGCACATGATCTACGACTTCAAAAAAGTTCACACAATATTTTGAAACAGAAAATTCAGCACTAGCACTAGGAACACTTCATCATTCAAATATTTATTTTCTGAAGTTCCTGCAAATAGAAACCCATACACTGCTTGCCAGCAGTCTTTATACTTTTGCCTATTACAGTGTAAATCATTCTGAGCTGGCAAAAAAAGGTGAACAAACAGTCCAGGAATATATTATGGTTGGGTAGATTGGGAGGGGGGGGGGGGAGATAGATAGATAGATACCGCTTAAAACTATTCCAATTCATCTCAAATCAAAGACAAAGTTAATCTCAAGACATGTCAGAGTTTCCTTTGTTACATTATTACACAAAGGAAATAAACATACCACGGAATTTTCCACAAGAATTTACACAAAGAATTTCATTATTAATTCCACTGTTTCTCTAAAAAACCTACAGACTCTCATCAGGATCAGTACATCAGTATCACATAAATGTGATTTAATAAATAATGTATGTAACCAAAAGGCTACATACCAAAATAATTACAATAAATACAAGTTAATATTACAGTCAAAGCAACAAACAGTTTTCCAAACACTACTACATTTCAAGTTTGCTTTTAGCACACAGGAATAAGTGATCCTTAATAGTTTTACACAATCACTACCCTATAATTTACTTACAATTCAGTGAAGATTGTCTTTTAGCAGTATTTAAATGACATAAATATACAAGTTCTTAGACATCATCTAGTCAGTACAAACAATGTTTCCTTTACACAAATTTCAGGAAAAATTAATAAATCAGATCAAAAAAATACATCAATTTGCTAATTTATTGTCTACAAAGACTATCTCCATCCAATGCAGTAGTTTTCAGATATAATATATATAAAAGTTTCGCAACATAATTTGGAGTACATTCATTCCCAAAATATCCAGAAATCTGTGAAATGAACATATGACAAGATGTCTAAACTAATGGAATGCAATTTTTTTCATAGCACGAATGACAAGCTCCAAGAAATAGCAGAATATTTCTGAAGGGCAATGACGCCTTTTTGAATATTCAAAAGGCTAATTACTTATGGGATCGCTTCCAGACAATCCCTAATGTGGGTCCAAGTCTGAAGGCCCTAAAACCAAATAAAGAAAATTAAAACACTAACAACATTCTCAGATGGCATCAGTAGCTGAAAAGTGGAGAATTTAATTTCACAGTTGCTTGGGTGTAAGTTAAGAAAATTATCATTTCCATTTATAATTGTCAGCCAATTGCTGCAACCGTTATTTTTATTAGTTGCCATTATCGTGTATAAATACATAATAGATACTACAGTCTACGGACCGTAAAAATAATCCTGATGTAAACGTTACACTGCAGATTCTTCCTTGTTTAATATTACCTCTTAGACTTATTTCACACTGAGCTTCATATGTGTATAGTCAGACACAGTAATAACCTTACATTTTCTTGTCTTTCCTGGAGTTGGCAGGTTAACTGTATTGTGTCTTTCTTTACATGCACACATTACACTTTTCACAGAAACATTGGTAAACTCAGATGTCACTGCTGCAAGTCCTTTTACCAGTTGCTGTGGATGTTTTTCTGATAACTTTGGAAAAGCATTGAGACCTAGAATTTGAGACAGCATTTACAAACCAAGATGACATGTACCAATCAGAACTCGCCATAACACTGTGCACAGAATTGATCTGAGAAAGTGACTGTACACGAAGATTTGAAGTAAGAAACGCATGGCGGAAGCATTTAGCATACGGATCAGCACAGCCACTGCTGTCTTAATGCTTCTGAATGTCTTAAAGCTTCATTAGTGATAGTCTAACACAAAATATCTAATACATACTTAGGGTCTACTTCCAATATAACACACGTAAATGTGTGCTATGACTGCTGAATAATTGCTATGCATGTGTTAGTTTACATCAGGTTTGTTCTTATGATGAATAGAGTACAGTGGAAGGATGCAGAGAGCTGTAGTTATTATTTGTAGAACAAAATTAGAAAACCACACCAGTGTAATGTCAATAACTGAATAAATTTTGGAGAAGAAAGTGTAGACCTTCAGAATAAATTGGTTATTAAAATTGTAAGCTCGACTTAAAACTCAGATGCTGATAAAGAAATGGATGAGATTAATGAAATGTGGGATATTTAGAAGTGACTGAAAAAAATGCCAAAGTAAGGGTGATTAATGTAGTAAAGGATAACTTCAACAGTATAACTGGCTTACGAAGGAATGAGGAAGATAACAACCTTGCTAAGATAAATTAGAAGGGCAACTGAAAGAAAAATAACAGGCAGCACATACAATGACTGGACAAAAGTGGAGAGAGAAGTGATAGAAGAAATATACACAAAGCAATGTGTTGCGGCCTTCAGACCAAAGACTGGTTTAATGCAGCTCTGCAAGCTAATCTATAGTCCTCATTTACATATAACTACTGTAACTCACAATCATTGGAATATCCATACTGTATTTGAGCCCTGGTCCTCCCCCCCCCCCCCCCCCCCCACAATTTTTACACTTTCCTCCACTACCAAACTGATGATTACTTGATGCCGCCGCACATGTCTGACCATCCAATCCCTACTTTCAATCAAGTTATGCCGAATATTTCTCTTTTACGAAATACAGTATTCAGTATTTCCTCACTACTTATTCAATCTACCAACAATCAGGCCGCCGCCTCCTTTGCAGGTATTGCTTACAAGCAAATCTGTGGTACAGCAATGGCCACCTCCAGGGCACCATTCTACACCAGCCTATTAGTCTAGATTAATCCTTACTACCAACCCAGAATTCACAAAGCCTGACCTGAACTGAGGGCAATAACATCCTATCCACATTCCTCCAGAACCTCAATGCCTTCTCCCGTATTTGCTTCACCTGGCCCTCCTCATCCCAATTAGCCCCATTCCTAGATGTTTACCACCTCAAGGACAGTTACATCACCTCTGTCCACATCAAACCTACCAACCACCAACAATACCTCCATTTTTACAGTTGCCACCCATTCCACACCAGGAAGTCCCTTTCATACAACACAGTCACTCGTGACCATTGCACCTGCAGTAATGAGAACTCCCTTTCCAAATACGTAAATGGTCTTGCTGAAGCATTCATGGGTAAAAATTACTGTCCCCCACCTCATCCAGAAACAAATCTCCCGTGCCTTGTCCCTTCAGTCACCAACCATCCCTGACATATGTCCTTGTCTGGCCACAAAGCAGCACCCTGCTTGTTACTCAGTACCACCCAGGACTGTAGCAACAATCACATTCTCCACCAGGGTTACAACTATCTCTTGGCGTGCCACGAAATTGGAAACATTCTCTCTACCATTCTCAGAGCACTTTTCTGCCACCTAAACACCACCTTACCCATCCCTATTCCACTACTGCCCTGAGCCCCTTGCCCCGTGGCCTCATATCCACATGCACGACCTAGCTGCTAGGCTTGACCCATACCCACTACCACCAACTCCAGTTCTGTCATACCCACTTCCTACCCAAATGCAGGGTCACTTGTGATAAATCAGCTTAGAATCAACCACTGTGCAGCATTCCGTGAAGGCAAATCAAATACGAACAGGGATTTTGTTTCTGGGGCTAGTTGCATGGGGGCCTGTGCTTCTATTATGCTTGAGGGAAGCAGTGAGACCAACAGGAAGTGGGGTTAGATGGCCATTACACATTCTCAACCAAAGGAATTTTTCAGAGATTGATGACAGTCCGGGGACCACACACTATCAAGAACTCTTGTGTATGCCTTGTGAGAATGAGTGGAAAAATTGGACATAATGTCCTCACAGCAGCATTATTATGGACAAAAATATTCGGTTTGAGACATTCTTGAAGGCTGTTGAAGTGTGAGTGTCTGAAATTGCAGAAGGTAAGGTCTGTCAGAGGGTTACTGCAAAGTCTGCAAAAGGTGATACATTTTTTCAGTGATCATCACCTGTGACAAGACATGTGTCCACTGCTACACTCTCGAGTTGAAATAAGACAGTATGGAGTGGGCGGATGAAAAGGGAGAGGCCCCCAATGAAATCTAAAACTCAACTATCAGCTGACAAGGTTCTTTCATACATTTCTTTGACCACAAAGACATTTTGCTCACAGATTCTTTGCACCAGTGATGCACAGTCAATTCTCACTTCTGTGAGCTGTTGAATGACGTGAGGACTGCATATCACCACAAAAGATGAGACTGACCAATTTGAGAGGCTATCCTCCTCCCCATACTGCTCTTCTAATCGTCTCGAAACTTTGAGAACTGCTCTGGACCTAACTTGTTCTTCCTCCCCACAGTCCGGACCTATCACCCTGCGATTTTCATCTGTTTGGGGCACTTCGAGGGCTACAATTTGAAGATGATGAGGGCATGGAAGGGTTCATGTACAATTGACTTGACACAAGCAGCTTCATTCTACCAATTCTGGAATAAAAAAACTTCTCTTCTTGCAGGGAGAAATTTATCTCTAAAGTAGGAAACTACATAGAAAAATAAATTATATTCACCTTTTTTTCAGTAAACAATTTTCTTAAATACAATTCGATTTATATTTGATTCATCCTCATACGTAGGCACAAGCACTAACAATCTGTCCGTAAGCATAAATGACAACCACAAAACTGTGGCCAAGATGCAGATGGACCACACAGTTGTCTAGCATGCTGCCCATTTGGATTCTGCCCATCAACACCCACTTTTCTGAATTGTGCCGGTAAGCAATCTCTTAAAACCCCCTGGCCTCCATCTCTGCTAATCCTGGTCCTCCGTATACCTCTATACCTTTCCCTGGCCCCACTCCAGTAGTACATACACCTATCCTGCCAGTGCACCTGCACAGTCCTTTCCCATTCCCTATTTCTCTCCTCTCTTCCCTCTCGAGGCCAAGAGGGTTACAAGAATGTAGGCTACAGTGCAGGAAGAGTTCTCACTTGTGCACTTCACTTCAGGGAAGCTGGTGTTGATGGGAAGAATCCATATGGCACAGGCTACGAAATAGTCACTGAAATACAGAACTTTATGTTGGGTGGCATGGTCAGCAACTGGGTGGTCCAGCTGTTTCTCAGCCACAGCTAGCTGTCTGCACGGATGGCCACCGACAGCCCACATAGAATGCAACATAGTTTGTACAACACCCGACTGGTTTCACACATAGTCCTGCTATTGATGGGAGAGGAGATGCTAATGACCAGATTGGAGAAGATTGTGGTGGGAGAATGTATGGAATAAGTCTCGCATCTAGGTCCATTACAGGGGTATGAGCCATTAGGCAAGGGGTTGGGAGCAGAGGTCGTGTAGGGATGGACGAGGATATCGTGTAGGTTTGGCGGGCAGTGGAATACCACTGTGGGAGGGTTGGGAAGGATACTGGGCAGGACATTTCTCACTTCAGGGCACAAAGAGAGGTAGTCGGAACCCTTGTGGATATTGTGGTTTAGTTGCTCTGGTGCTGGTGGTACTGAGTCATGACAGGAATGCTGCTCTGTGGCTGGATGGTACGACTTTGGGAGGTAGTGGGTGACTTGAGAGATAAGGCATGGGAGAGACATTTCTGTAAAAGGTTTGGACAGTAATTACTAGAGACTGGATTATATGCATTTGTATCTTGCATATGCATTTGCATATTTAGCTCCTTTTCACCAGTTAATGCATATTTTAACTAAAAATTAGTGACAATGAATATTTTCGCCCTATATTTACAAAATTTAAAAATTTAAAAATTTAGACGGGCGGTTGCCACTGGGCCTCTGCCTAACAAAATCATTACAGAAAAGGAACAGGAACAGACAGCTGAGTCAATGCTCCTGCGCCCGCACCCCCTGTTAATTGCCTCTGCTGTACACCTCGGCAACACTTAAATTAAGCTATGTAAGCTTTTAGTTGTACATCCATAGTTTCAGTTCAGCTTTCTATTTACTTGTACACAGTTGAATGTGTTTACGACGTGTAGTGTGTAACGTGTTGTGTGCCATGTTGCTCGAAAAAAGAAACTTCGTTTTGTGGATAGCTGACCATCCTGGAACATTTACATATGACGGAATTGTTTTGCATTGTCAAGTTTGCGAGAAAAATTACTCGTGCAAAAAAAGTTTCAAACAGACCAGCACATCAAGATGAGTCTTCATATCACAGGAATGCAGAAGAAAAGACCATGACAACAGCTTCCGACAACAGCAAGTTGCAGTAGCAGGGATTTGTCCAAAGGTAATCAAAAAAGCCAGTTTAACATGGATCTATGTGAAGCATTCATTGCAAGCAATATTCCTTTTCATAGACTTACAAACACTATCCTCAAATGCTTCCTTTACAAATATTGCTTAAATCAAAATATACCAGATGAATCAACACTGCGTAAAAATTAAATACCGACAATTTATGTAAATGTTCTGGAAGAAATACACAATGAACTCAAGGACAGCATTATCCGACTTTCAGTTGACGAAACTAAAGACACTTGGTGGCTGTTACATTGCAAATTTCATTGTTGGTGCTTTAAAAGAAGGGCCTCCTTCTTCCTATTTAGTGGCCTCCAAAGAACTTGAAAAGGCAACGGCCTTGCCACAGTGGATACACCGGTTCCCGTGAGATTACCAAAGTTAAGTGCTGTTGGGCGTGGCCGGCACTTGGATGGGTGACCATCCAGCCGACATGCGCTGTTGCCATTTTACGGGGTGCACTCAGCCTCGTGATGTCAATTGAAGAGCTACTCAACCGAATAGTAGCGGCCAAAGAAAACCATCATAACGACCGGGAGAGCGGTGTGCTGACCACACGCCCCTCCTATCCGCATCCTCAACTGAGGATGAAATGACAGTCGGATGGTCCCGATGGGCCACTTGTGGCCCGAAGGCAGAGTGCAAAGAACTTGAAAAAATAAATCATTCTACTATCACCACATTTGTGAATGAGAGTATTAGAAAAATTATATATAAAAACAAAGATGAGGTGACTTACCGAACAAAAGCGCTGGCAGGTCGATAGACACACAAACAAACACAAACATACACACAAAATTCAAGCTTTCGCAACAAACTGTTGCCTCATCAGGAAAGAGGGAAGGAGAGGGGAAGACGAAAGGAAGTGGGTTTTAAGGGAGAGGGTAAGGAGTCATTCCAATCCCGGGAGCGGAAAGACTTACCTTAGGGGGAAAAAAGGACAGGTATACACTCGCACACACGCACATATCCATCCACACATACAGACACAAGCAGACATAGGGGGAAAAAAGGACAGGTATACACTCGCACACACGCACATATCCATCCACACATACAGACACAAGCAGACATATGTCTGCTTGTGTCTGTATGTGTGGATGGATATGTGCGTGTGTGCGAGTGTATACCTGTCCTTTTTTCCCCCTAAGGTAAGTCTTTCCGCTCCCGGGATTGGAATGACTCCTTACCCTCTCCCTTAAAACCCACTTCCTTTCGTCTTCCCCTCTCCTTCCCTCTTTCCTGATGAGGCAACAGTTTGTTGCGAAAGCTTGAATTTTGTGTGTATGTTTGTGTTTGTTTGTGTGTCTATCGACCTGCCAGCGCTTTTGTTCGGTAAGTCACCTCATCTTTGTTTTTATATATAATTTTTCCCACGTGGAATGTTTCCTTCCATTATATAGAGTATTAGAAAAAATATTTCCAGAATCTTCTGCAGATGAAAGGTTGTTTGTGTTTATTTCAGATGCTGCACCCTGTACAATCAGAGCAGGAAAAGCCCTTCGAGTATTTGATCCCAATTTGATTCATGTGATGTGCTTTGCTCATGAAGTACAGCACCTTGTTGAAGAAGTATGTTCATGTTTGTGAATGAAAATAAACTGATTTCATCCACAAAGGAAGTATTTCTAAAGGCTACTGCTCACATCAAGGCCTACAAAGAAAAACTACCAGTTTGGCTTTACCTCCCGAATAAGTGATAACTTGCTAGGGTATGTGGGTCGATGCTGTGTTGTTTTACAGTGAACATTTCGAGGCTATTAGAGGGGTAGTAAATGACTTCGATAATGCAGAGTCTTTGCAGTTTGCCAGTTCAAGGAAGCTCTTAATGATTCCAAAATTATTCTAGTCAACTCCTCATTGCCGGAGGTATTCCCAAGAAAACTTAAAGAAAAGTTTGAAAATATTTTAAACAACCCAGGCTTTGAACCCTTGTGCCAAATTGACAGTTTTATTAATGGGACAGGCAATATGGGCCAACATAGCACCCAATTTCAAATACTGCCCAGTTACATTCATTTTTGTAGAATGGTCTTTTTCCACTTTTAAAAATGTTTTGAGTGATTGAAGACACAATCTCACTACCGAAAACTGGAACAGTACTTGGTCATATATATCTGCAATAGTACAGAAAATGTGAAATAAATTGTAAATAATGCTTTGGTCCAATAGTATTAATTAAAAGTTCAATGCCTTTCAAAATAAATTGATGACTGTATGTTTGGTTAATTTTTTTTTTTTACATAAAATATCATGGAATTTTTTAGCGTGCCCTCTGCGTGCAATATATCGCAAAGTTAGCCCTGTACATATCTATTGTTTCGCTGCAACTCACTCGCATTGCACCCGCTTGTTACTGACAACAATAGCAAAGAAGGAACAATTCTTGAAACACTGTATGCATCCCCTTTTTACAAATTTTTAGAAAATAATCCCAGAAAGACCTCCCTACTAACCTCAACCACGAAGTACTCAGTGTTCTAAATGCACTGATTTTTCACTTGGCTGGCACTCTTCCTCATAACTGATATGCACAGGTTCGAATGGGACAAAGCACGCAGTAATTACCATGTTTTTTATTATTTGATCTTACATATTTTGACACTTTTCATCCGTTTTTAAGCATTTTTCATCCATATGTTAAGGTTTTTATGATGCATATAATCTGTTCTCTAGTAATTACAATCTGTGAAGTGCTCAGTGAGATCCTTTGTGTATTTTGAGAGGGACTGCGCGTCACTGCAGATGTGACAGCCACTTTCTGACAGTCTTTTTGTTGAGCGTATCTGTGACTCGGCATCTCCACTATATGGTGAGTAGCAACTATCCTTTTGGTAATATTGTTATAATAATTGTTAGTGTGATGCTGAAGAATCAAACATGATTGCAAGAGACATTTGAATACAGTTTGAATCAACTGAAATCTTTACCTTTATACAACTACACCATTAGCCACTGCACCACAGTACATAAATTTGGCAAAGTTTGCCAAAATTTATCTTTCAGCACCTTGCAACAGCATATGTAGCAAAAAACTTTTCTCTGAAGCTGCTCTTGTTTACAAAAAGACATGTCTGCTTGTGTCTGTATATGTGTGTGTGTGTGTGTGTGTGTGTGTGTGTGTGTGTGTGTGTGTGTGTGTGTGTGTGTGTGCGCGCGCGTGCGCGTGCGTGAGAGTGTATACCCGTCCTTTTTTCCCCCTAAGGTAAGTCTTTCCGCTCCCGGGATTGGAATGACTCCTTACACTCTCCCTTAAAACCCACATCCTTTCGTCTTTCCCTCTCCTTCCCTCTTTCCTGATGAGGCAACAGTTTGTTGCGAAAGCTTGAATTTTGTGTGTATGTTTGTGTGTCTTTCGACCTGCCAGTGCTTTCGTTTGGTAAGTCACATCATCTTTGTTTTTTGATAAATTTTTCCCACGTGGAATGTTTCCCTCTATTATATTACTAGCATGTGAACTAATTTATTTTTAATAAAATAAATAATACATAGTGTTTTGATTTGAAGACATAGTGGTTTCATTCATGTTTACTGTTTAGTGTGCCGTCAATTGGGGCGAATTCGGACAGCGGGGCGAATTCGGACAGTATGGCTTATTTGCTCTTTGCCACTGCATAGAAACGAAGAGTTACTTATTTTAATGTCCGTGCGCCAGTTATTTTAGGTGCAAGATTGCATTTATCGCTTTCCAAAACTTATTTTGTGTCAATTGTTTCCCTAGGTGAATAATTGACGAACAGTCTCAGTGTTAAAACCAGTTAGTCGAGTTTCTCGTTCAAAGTTATAAAATAATGACGGTTTTTGTAAAACTATGTACTGTGGGGGGATGATTT
Organism: Schistocerca americana; assembly: GCF_021461395.2. Lineage (NCBI taxonomy): Eukaryota > Metazoa > Arthropoda > Insecta > Orthoptera > Acrididae > Schistocerca > Schistocerca americana. Next base: position 171,265,290 of record NC_060128.1, on the reverse strand, counting down.
CGGACAATGCCAAGAACGTATAAGAGCAGGACAGGTGCTACAGTATGGTGTAATTATGACCCAGAACTCTTAGATAAAGCTGTTTGTGATATTCAGAGCGGTAAATTATCATACAGAAAAGTGTGTGATTTGTATGGTATACCTAAATCAACCCTACAAAATAAAGTGCATATTTGTGTTTCCTAATGTCGCCAATGAAGAGACAACACAAAAACAGAAAATTTTGAGAATACTTACTATGCCAGTTGAGAAGAGAGGAATGTTCATTTTTCGAGAAGATGTGCTTTAGACTCTAAGACAATTGTTTAAATAAAGTGTTTGCAAATTAATTTAGAATGATGAGTGAGAAAAATTATTTTGACTTTTTAGTTAAATTACTTTGTTTGTTTCTGTCTGTTTCTAATATTTCAGTTAAGAATTGAAAAAATTTTTTTTAATTTAAATTCTCGCAAAATAAAAACTTATCTGTAATATATAAAATTAATTATATCATTCCATATCACTTACTCATAACAAAGGGTTACCTTAAAATGTGTAAAATGTCACCAAAATCAAATAAAAAGCACGTAGAATTAAAAAAAGGCAGTAACTGTCCAAATTCGCCCTCTATATACTGTAACTTCAGACAGATTTAAAAAACACATGTGTCCGAAATCACCCCAATCCATGGGTGTAACTTCTGACTCTTTATTTAACTGCCCTAGATAAATATACCTACCACTTCCATAACAATCAATTTAATCTAACAATATATACGAAAGTTACAATCAAAATAATGACAAAACCGTTCGAAATCACCCCGTCTGACGATATGTAACATGTGAATTAAATAAAGTTATTTTGTGAAATTTTCATAATTTATTGAAAATCCAGTATCCATCAGATATTGACCTATTATTCAGTATCTGATCAGATAGTACAGTTACACTGGATAGTTGTCAGATATTAATTTCATCTTTAGTTTGTATGCACTTTGCCCTTACTTGAAAGAGGTAACTTTCGCAAATAGTTTCAGACATTATTTCCAAATTGTTTTATTCCCCATCCTGGGTTCCTAAGTAAAATCAAAAACTGTCAAAACCAGTAGCAAGTTTAAACAACAAACACCTCCACTTAGGTTAAGTGGAACAGAAAATGACCACTCACCTTTCGGCAGACATTGATCTGCAGCATGACGTATCCAGCGAGCGTCTCCCGGAGGTCTGCCACCTTCTGCTGCTGGAATCTCTCAACATCTTTCAGTGCATTTGCTGAAAAGTCCCTGTAACCAATGCAAAGAGAGTTCAAACAGTGAGTTTCAGGAAGCTTGTGCCCAATTACACAACCCAAAACAATTTAGGCTACATACTTTTCAGATACGTTGTTTATTAAACAAGTACCATTGAACAGTTAAGTTTATCATTTTAAGGAAGAAACTTTAAGAAAACAAGGTGAGAATTTGAATCAGATGAGTAGAGATATATATAACATTTAAAAAAATCATAATTTACATTTCATTCTGCAACTAATACAAAAATTGTTAATATAATAGTGGTTCTTCTTATATGGTGAGTGCAGTGGAAATTTATTTCTGTACCTTGTACTTAACAAAAATTTAGAGTTAGAGACATTAAATTTTTAATCTATGCACTTAAGTTCATCCAAGTAAAGCATACCCACTTACATCATTCCTTCAGGATACAATTTCCTACAGTTTATAGACTTTTTTTTCTGTTATCCTAAATTGACAGTCTCATTCTATGGCTATGAATAATGGATAATGTTGGAGCAAACGCAAAAAAAGCAGCAGACATGAAATGCTGCTGAAAACAACTAGAAGAATCTGTGTCTTAACGCATACCCTTATAGAAATTTAAAGGTAAAGTTCGTACAAAAGATTATCCAAAAGAAACAACTAAAATGGTATAGACACGTACAGCAAATGCTGAAAGATGCCAAGGATAATGAAGACGATAATGGGAGAAGATGAGGATGAGGGCTGCCAAAAAGACAGTAGAGGATGGAATAAAAAAAGCACTACAAGATGGAAAGAAATGGAGATACATCATATCTCTCACACCACGATGTACAAGAGGACTGAATTAAGTTGAATGAAACTTTTGCTGAGGGGGGAACTTCCTGATGTTACAACTGTGTGCCACAATGGGATCTGACTCCCAACCTGGCCTTGCCTTTACCCATTACGGTATCCAGACACAACTCTCAATCTCATCAGAGAAACAGCCTGCAGGGTGTTGTTAAATAATTTCTCTCCAATATATTTGTATTTCCCTCAGGTCTCCAGTCAGGTTCTGTCGTTTACAAAAGAATATTTCAACAGTGCAGCTTGCTATATTCTTCAGGTGATACCTGCATAATGACTGTCTTTCGCTACGTCACACCGTATTTATATTCTTATCATTCCCCTCCCTTCCCTCACTATATGGCCACATACTGCAATGCATGCAATGGTTGGTAGACGTGACTGCCAAATTCTGGGTGCAAACTCTGGTCTCTCTGAGTTTCTGCCGTTCCTGTCGGGCGTGCATGTCACTCGGCGGCAAAATTGTGACTAGTTGACCAAATGCTGGATCCCAAACTTCAGTGACAGTGAAGCCATTATCTATTGATCAGGCCACCATCCAGTATTATTTCAACAGACTCTGTAAACTAGGTGTCTGTCGTATTCAGCGAAAATGTGGTCCAGCATACATAGGGCAGACTGCACACACAGACAAAGAACGGTGCCAGGAGTACACGAGACACACCAAACTGGGGCAACTGACAAAGTTTGTGTTTGTGGGGCACTGCAAAGCTACAGGGGACTCAGTGGAGTCTGAACAAACAAAAGTGCTAAAGACAGACCTCAACATTTTGGGATTGTGTTCTTAAAGGAGGCTGTCAAAATATGAGTGGCTGCTGACCCGATCAACAGACACAGTGGCTTCACTCTCAGAAAATTGCGAGACCCAGCACTCGGCCAGGTGAAGTTGAAATTCTGCTGAGAGTGACATCTGTGCCCGAAAGGAGGGCAGAAGTACTGAGGAACCATAGTTTGTATCCACCATTCTGTGCATGTGTTCCCTCACCACCCCACCCGACGATGCCTGCAGCTACAAAGTGCAGGAAGGGGTGGGGAGCACAGAGTGCAAAGGAGATGTCATGTAGCATAGATGCTCATTCTACAAGTATTACCTGAAGAGGACGGCAAGGTATGCTGTCAACATATCGTGTTTCATAAAAGATTGCACGTGGCAAGAGCCATGACAGAAACACAACCAATCTATTTGCTGGGAAAGCTTAAGATCGCACTTCACTGCAATATGCTTTCTCTCACGGGTACTGGTCCAGCATGATATGCAGGAGAGCTTCTATTAAGTTTGGAAAGAAGAGCACATGACAGAACTGAAGCTGTGAGGTCAGATAATGAGGCAGTTGGTAAGTGTACTGCCTTCAATAGGCGCGGCTTCTGGTTAGAGACCTCGCCCAGGCCACAGTTTTAGTCTACAGGGAGGTTTCAAGGACATTAGAAGCAGTCCAGTAACAAGGCAGGATGAGACTGATGAAGCCGGTGGATGAACTCCAACAGCAATCTGAGAAGCAGGAATATAATCTAACATGAAGCCTCTTCTATATAAATGATGTGCGAAAGGTTAGGGACACGCAAGCCAAAGTGCCATCCAATTTAAAAACTTGCACTGGATGAGTTGCGTTACACAAAGCAGATCAACTACAGAGGATAACAGTATTTTCTGAAGGACATCTATATGTTAGGATATGACAATAGCACTTACATTTATTAAATCTATCATGTTGTGAGGAAATCAAACCAAGGAAAATCTGGGATGGACTTACAAATGTGCCCATTTGCTGCCCAACACCACCTCTATGTGGTGAGTAGCAATCTATCATAATTCATAATGGTGTGAGAAGTTTAAGACTTGTTTTAACAAAAAGGATTGTTTGTTTAAAAAAATTAAATATGGACACTGTGTAACCAGCCACGGGGACAGAAAACAGCGGGAAGTCCTTCAGGGCACGTCACCCACGTCCTCAAAACAAACGAAACTGCAAAGGCCATTAAACTTTCCTTGTAACAGAGTTTTCCCTTTGAAGTATACTGATAGCACTCACACTAAGCTGAAGTGGTGAACTTTTCCTTTCGTTGGCAATTTTCTGAACTGCTGCACAGCTAGCGCAAGTGGAGGGATTATTACAGTACAGAACAACAGTACGGATTAGCACTGCATTACGAGTTTTTGCATCAAGGGTAAGACTGAAAACATTTCATATACACAGTGTGATCAAAAAGTCATGATCGTGAAAATAAATGTGCCTGTACACAGGAGCTGCAATTGTTCAACCGACCACACCCACACACACACACACACACACACACACACACACACACACACACACACCTGCCCCAGGTTTGGCTGCCACAGGGTGACTTTCATTTGTGTGTGTGTGTGTGTGTGTGTGTGTGTGTGTGTGTGTATATTTGACAAAGGCCTTGTTGGTCAAAAGCTTATTTGTACACTCCATCCTTAATTTTCTGTTGTTTGCCCGTAAATAAAGATTGCAATGTAACAGGTACAGCTTATGCAACAGCTATAGTATTGGAAACTCAATGCTTAGTACACATGCTGATTTTCCAAGAGCAACTAGTTTTCATTGTTTAACTGTATTTTGCCAGTCATTTATATGTGCGTGTTGTAGGTGCATTTTGTGGGAACCAACCAGATGTCACAATGCCAAACAATTCAACAACGAGATTAGTCACCCATTTATGGGGATGAAGATCAGTTGCCAACAAGAAGAGAACTGGAGGACAGGACATTTTGGGTGGACGCTAAACTGGCTGAGGTGACAGAAGTGATGCTGTGTTCGCCTTCAAAAAGCTTGATAAGACTATCAGCCCTGTCTCAGGTTTTGTACAGTACTGCTCAGAAACCAAAGCAGATGTTAAAATTTTGTGTATGTATCATTCTTAATGTGCAAAAATTGAAAGAGCTGGATAGAGAAAACTATCTAGTTTACTGTTCACAGTTTCTGTCATTCATTTAACATTTGGAATAATAGAATTGGACTGCATTTTCTTCACTGACAACATTTGGTTTCATGCCTGTGGATAAGTCATCTGGCATTTGAATCATCTCTAAAAGTTATGGCATCCAAGTTGTCCAAATTTATTTCTTTGGGACCAACTTAAAGGAAGGACCTATGCGAGCAGGTCACACTGGCTGAACCAAATATTAACATAACAGTAGAGATCAATAACAATAGTGTCAGTATGCTCTGGAAGGTGGCTTAAAGCATGGTTAAATAATTCTTGCATGCAGTACTGAAAACAGTAACCAATATATATGACAGACAATAAATTATGATAATTTTCAAAATTAATTAATTTTCAGTGAAATTTATATTTACAATAATGCCAAGTGCATTAAGAGTTGAGGCTATACACATCACTACAGACAGGTCAGCTTTTACTGTATTTAAATTAAAGTCATCAGCTGGTGCACCCTTATAACAGCCTCAGATGAGCGTGAATCTTTAAAAATCTACTATAAAGTTTTGCAACCTCATGATAAATTTTTAGAGAACTAATAATCTCATTTCTCTAGTAATTGATTTAAACAAACTTACAGGCATCCTTTACCATTCTGGAAACAAATCCAAGGTATAGGAAAACTAAATTCTAAAACAGTTGCTCTTTCAAGTTTTCCTCTCATTCATCCCTTTGCCGCTACAGATGTGCTCTCTGCATTTTGAGCTGAGGGCGATTTTTGTTATGGCTGTACTGGGAGCCTGCATTACGGCCAATTTGAAATATTTATCATCCGATTTTTCAAAAACTATCGTGTGAAAAAATTTGATTTTTGCATATCTTACAGTCCAATATCTGTACCTGATAAAGAATTGAATCTCTTTTCATTATCCATCATACTTACTGCGCTGCATCAAATTAAGTAAAATACTGTATGATATTTTAAAAATGTACAATCATACAGAGTAAACTTTTTGTTCTGTTGATTTTAACTCATATGTTGCAGTGGATGAAATGTAGATAAGATACTGAAATTTCATTTAAAATTGAGAGCAGAGTGGTACCTCATTTGCTCTCACTTTATTAGGTTTTGTATCCAAAGGACAGTGGTGTATGACGCACCCATCAAGAATCATATTCATAACAACTGTTATCTCACATGAACAATTCTAGATATTAAAATGTGGTTTTTTGCAAATGATAGCACGCAATGAGACATACCGTATTTACTTGAATCGAAGCCACACTTTTTTTCCCGTTTTTGTAATCCAAAAAACTGCCTGCGACTTAAAATCGAGTGCAAAGTAAGCAGAAGTTCTGAAAAATGTTGGTAGGTGCCGTCACAACTAACTTCTGCCGTCGAATATATGTAGCGCTACACAGGCATGCTTTGCAGGCCCAACGATAAATGCTGGCGCAAAAACCTCTGCGTCAGGTAAAAAAAAAACCACATTATCCAATGAAGTAAATACAAATTCCGTATTGTTCATCTTTGAATGTAGCAGCATTTCAATGTACTACGAAAATCCGACAGGCAAGACTGTTTGGGATGCGTGTCAATATGGTCAACTCTACATTCCGAATTTTTTCCTACCTGTGAGAAGAGATGGTTGCTAATAGGAACTTTTATGAATTGTGAATCACATGCAATATTCTCTTCACCATAAGAATAATACAAATACAAACATTTTGCCATGTATCTTTTCATGTTTGCTGATATCTCATTTAAATCCTGTCTGCCTAATAAACTACGAAATTAGAGTGAGACAACAGCAAACGTGGAAGAATATACATATCATGTCATGTTTATATTCGTATTATTCTTATGCCTAATAATGACACAGTCAGAAATGAAGCACGGCAGTTGACTAAATTTTTAAATCTAAGATGACTAATTTCTGTGCAGAATGTAATGTACTAAAGAGGCGTCTGCAAAGATTTTCAAACGGAGAAAAATTTTTGCTAAACTCTCATTCAGAACATCATCCATCATACACAGTCTATTATTTGGTTCTTTTTTATCATTATCAAAGAAAGTAGCAGTGTAAGTAACAACAAATAGCAGTCTCTTGCCATTGTTTCGGTAATGAGACAATTCCTCTCTTTTTTTATTGTAAGCAGCGGTAGCACGCACAAAAGCAAGCCATGCCGCAAGCAGCGACATGTAAACACTCACTCACCATCAGAATGCGACAAACAATGCATGACACAGTACAGTAATGCATTTTCAGCTTAGAGTGGCGTAAACACCTATGACGAAGAGAACAGCACTTATTGTGTCTCATATTACAATGAACCAACTTTGTTTCGATTTGGAGGTGGGGTATAAAACTTTTCTCTCCCCTTGAATTTCGAGTCTCAAATTTCAGGTGCGGCTTAGATTCGGGAAAATTTTTATTCCCTTATTTTGAGTCTCATTTTTCATGTGGGGCTTATATTCGAGTAAATATGGTACACGTTATATGATAGATACTCAAAACTTTTTTATTTGCCGAGATACGGAAATAATTCATTTGCAACTGTGAGAGATCAGCATCTCAGGACACATTAGGGCGTCCATTGCACTATAGCAAAACCCAAGTGGCACATGTACACACAGCCACAACACATGGGGAATGGCATACCAGGATGTGTATACATGCCCACAGGTTAACACTAAGTAATTTGAGCAAGGAGTCTAACCTTGATAAAATTTGAGAATATACAATGTGAGCTCCGCCACTCGTCAATCGGCCCGATGCCTAAATTTTAGTGACCCACAATAGCAAAGACTGGAAAGCAATATTTTTTCAGGAAGGGAAAGCCACACCACAGCACTCACAGGAGCTCCTCACGCGCGTGCCGCACGCTGCTCTGGCCCTCCTGCAGCCTCTGGTCCAACAGGCTCACCTTCAGCTCCTTCACCTCGTCCGTGTCCACCGAACCGAACAGCCGTGAGATTATGCTCGATTTACCTGTAACATTGTACAGTGGTAACCAGGTGGTGTACAACAGAAATGGTGCAGACTGACATCGACGACAAAGAGGGTGACAGTACTACAGTGCACTAACACTGTGGCACAACTACAATCTGGATCAGAAAAATCCTCGCTCGAAGTGTGCTTGTCTTCTTTTACTAAATGTTCGTTTTAACACGATCCCAAAGAACTCTTGTTCAATATTCGGGTACTAGCACGTTATTTCAAACAACTTTGTGAGCACTCCCACACTGCCCTCTGGGATTTTATCGGAAGCCATTTTGTAAGGTGTCACTGTTTTCTATTACTGTTAGGGTTTCATTTGTTTCGTTTTGTTTTAGGGTGCAAAAACAACAGATCATAGGCTCCCATATCAGAACCTTAGAGCACTTAATATGAAAAAGAAGTTAAAGGGGACTACACATTAAGCCCAATCGAGGGATGGAAAGAGCTAAGAACTAGGACCTCTTCTTGGAAAAAGGTCCACAAAATATGCCATAGAGACAATGAAGGTCCTGAACTACAGATTAAATGTCCTTTGTCATAATGCTATGACAAATAAAAGGTAGAACACAATCGACATCCCTTTGTCACAGACAGATAAAAAGTAAAACACAGTTGACAGCCTGCAAGTTGTTCGCTAAAACAGCTGACAACTCAGGCGGCAAACACACACTAGAATGTAAGCATTCAAAAAAAGGGCTTTCGGTCAGTAAGTGGTGAACCATCAAAGGACAACAATGAGCACCTAGTGGTGGGAGATCACTACCTAATAAATGGCGAGGGCTAAAACGACAGTGCCCAATATGCAACCTAGTTAAAATTATCCCCTTGTGGTGAGAGGACAGAGGTCAGCCACATTGCTGGGAGAGTTTTAATACCCCGGAGCTTGTTCCCCTGAAGGGAAGACATGTAGTGTCACCAAAGTGACACCAACTGCTGAAAGATGGCAAAAAGGATATTATCGGAAGGAATGGAAGAGCTAGTGGGCTGCAATAGGACGACTGCAGCCTTGGTAGCAGCCCATTTCCCACCAGACTGATGTGACCAGGAACCCACATCAACATCACAGTGACTCCCTCAACAGCGAGCAAGTGGAAGCTTTTTGGAACCTGTTGCACTGAGGGGTGGACTGTGGTACAGCACAGAGGCTCTGAAGGGCACTGAGATAATTGGAGCATACAACAGAGTCTGTGTCACTGGATGAACTGTGTGGCCCGATAGAGGGCTAAGAGTTCTGCTGTGAATACTGAAGTGTCCTGGAAGCTGATACTGAATACTGTCGGTTCCAATGATGAAGGCACACCTAACACCATGGTCAGTCAGAGCCATCATTGTACACAAAGGTACTATTGGTAACTTCTGTGCGAAGGTCGAGAAACTTATGGTGATATATTAAATCCAGAGTAGTTTCCTTTGGAAGCAAATGAAGTCCAAACTGAACATGGGCTACCACACGAAGCCAAGGTAGTGAAGCATTCGCATCCACCAGGAAGATGGCAGGTAGAGTGAAATTAAGCTGCTAGAGGAATACCCAAAAGCAATCTCCAGAAAGTAACAGAGAAGAAGGATGTGCCCCATACTGGTGGTCATGGGAGTCATCAAAAAAGATAGCATACAATGGGTGGCTGAGCATGACAAATGGCACGAGTATCCACTGAGGAGAAAATGATGCCACTAATTCTGCCGCTTCTGCATAGAGACTTTCAACTGGGCTAGTGCAAAAAGCACCGGTGGCCATACAGATTCCACAATGGTGCATTGTATTAAGACTGCAAAATATGGACAGATGTGCAGATACATAAATGAAACATCTGTAGTCTAGTTTTGAACAGACAAGGGATCGGCACAAACAGAGGACAGTCCGATCTGCTCACCACAAACTACCACTTAGGACATGTAGAACACTGAGAAACAATGTACAGAGGGCAGCCAGGAAAAACAGTGGGAGCACCAACAGAGTTTTCTATCAAGTACGATCCCAGGAATTTCGTAGTTTCAGCGAACAGAAAAGCAACGTGCTCAAGATGTAAAGACGGTGTAACCATTGTGTCACCAGAAATTCATACAAACAGTTATTTCAGTGGAAAAGAGAAAGCCACTTTCAATACTCCACGAGAAAAGATGATCGAGCCATTGCTCAAGACATCACACAAGGAGACACATCCGTGGAGAACTGTGTAGTTTGCAAGGTCATGAATGAAAAGGGACCTGGAGATGCCCTGTGGGAAACAGGTCATAATAGGGTCAATAGTTACAGCAAAAAGGGGACGATGTTCACGAGAGCCCACAGGCACCCCGCTTTCCTGGATAAAAGTGTCCAACAAGGCCGAACTCTCACGCACCCTGAAACCTCCGTCATTTAAAAATTCCTGAAAGTAACAGGGCAGGCAGCCTAAGAAGCCCCGCATGTAGAGTATGTGGAATACCAGTCCTCCAGCAAACACAGTGGTAGTTTGAAGGGAAGGGTTACCAGGCTTATGCATGGGTATGGGACTGGTTTCATGCCAACACCTGGGAAAACGTGCCATCTGCCCAAATGCGATTGTATGTGTGAAGGAGAAAGTGACTGCAAGAGAAAGGTGCTGCAACATCTGAATGTTAGCGTTAACCAGCCCTAAGGACAAAGATCGAGAAGAAGTGAGAGCATGATCTAAATTCGTCACAGTAAAGATGGTATTGTAGCATTCACAATTATGAAAGGAGAAGGGTGTCACCTGAGCCTCCTCCATTTGTTTCTGATGGAGGAAGGCGGGGTGGTAATTGGTGGAGCTCGGAATCTCCACAAAATAGCAGCCTGAAATGTTGGAGATAGCAATAGGAGCCACAATGACAATATCTGATGGTCAGACCAGAAACTGGGAAACGAATCTCATCCCCAGAAACCCATCGGAGGTTGCCCCACACGATGGAAGGAGTGAAACTGTTAGAAGAACTAGTAAATTAAATCCAGTTCCCTTATTTTGCTGTCCTGAAGAATGTGACGACACTGCCTACACAACTATTTATAACAAATACAGTTCCTAATCATACAATGACAGTTAAAAATGTGGAGAGCATGTTTCCGCACACGAATCCCATTGCAGCATGCCTCAGTTTACCTTGGGACTGGGATACTGTGCGGTAAAGATGAAGTGCGAGGTATGGAACATTCTGCTGCTGTAAGGATAATGTTTGAAAGGTGTTCTACCTGATCACAATTGCTCATTGAAGGTCACCAGGGAGGACTAAAGCCTCCAGTTGGCCATAGAAAGCTGCCAGTTCAGTTTACATATTGATAGTGTAGGAATCAGCAAATGGATAGCACACGGGAAATGGTCATTTGAGTATGTGTCGGACATAACATACCACTCCAGACAACTGGCAAGCTAGGCAGTGCAGAACAAGAGGTCCATTTGGGAACAGGTATGCGTGGAGTCTGAAAGGAACACTAGTGCTCCAGTGCAAGACAATGAGGTTGAGTTGATGGAGTAGGGCAGCCAAGAGAGAACCTCTCGAACAAGTTCCGGAACGGGCCCAAAGCAGATGCTGTGCATTAAAGTCAGCAAGCAGCAAAAAGGGGTGAGGGAATTTACCAATAAGATGGAGGAAGTCTGTCCTGGCGGCACCAAATGACGGATGGGTATAGACATAATAAAGAGAAAAGGTGAAGTGAGGCAGGAAAATGCAGACTGCAACAGCTTGCAGCCAGGTGTTCAGTGATGTTATTTGACTATGAACATCATCCCGTATGAGCAGCATGACTCCCCCACAAGACAGAATGCCGTTCTCTGGGGGAAGATCAAGATGGACCTGAAGCAAATGTGAGAGGTAAAAACAGTCATGAGGATGCAATTTTTGTTTCTTCAAAGTAGAAAGCAAGCAGACACTGCAATTCCAAGAGCAGCAATAATTCCTCCCTGTTGGGCCTAACTCTGGCGGCTGCCAAGTGCCAGTCTTCAAAGACTCACTGTTACAGGACAAAGAGGCTGGAGAATCCTGTTCCACGAGATCTATGGAGGCATTCTCTCTAGGTCAGCCTGCGGATTCCAGCGCAGAAAAATGGAGGTTGGACAGGTGAGGGTATTATGGGGCAACACTGTTTAAGAGGATTACAGAGTTAGGGAAGGAGAAGATATCTTTGTTTTATTTCTTGCAGCCTTTGCAGTTGGCAGATGAAGACTCAGATGCTGTTGGATGGAGGGATGTAAGAAGTCTTCACGGGAGCATTCCTTTTGCCCTTTCCAGCGTGCTGGTTGTGAAGCAGGTGATTTCACTGTCAGGGGCAACGGTTTGGTGGCTTTTTGAACAGCTGGAGAAGGAGGAAGAGGACGAGAGGGCGACAAGGATGCTGCCATGATACTGGGCGACTTTACAACTGCAATACTGAATTTGAGGTCGGATGTCTGTACGGCCATGTCATTCTTGGAGCAAGGCATAACACAAACAATACTGTAGGTGCCAGACGGTAAAATGCAGGGCTCTTGACTTGCCAACAACTTGTGGGTGATAGGGTAAGATACTCCTTCCTTACCTGGATCTCCTAGACAGCCCACTCATCGAGATAAATGGCCAAGCACATTCTCAGGCTGAGGCTGCATGGTCGCCATTGCCACTGATACAGTGTGGAGGAGGCAGTGTTTCGATAGGACATGTGAGTGTGGTTGTAATGTCGACATTGGCAACAGCTCATCGTCAGATTTGCAGTCAGACCGTGATGACTTCATAACCTGCTCTGATCTTTGATGGAAACACTACTCTACCAAAACATGAGAAAAGGAGTGTTTATAGGAACTAAGTGTGCATCAACCTCTCTCATTACCCAGCTGACTGCAGTAACACCCCGATCAGAGAGGTAAGTTTGGGTTTCTCCCTCGGTCAGACCATTAAGCAACAGGGTGTAAATAACACCACGCGAAGAATACAGGGTCTGATGGGCCTTGACACAAACAGGATAGCCTGGAGGAGTGAAGCTGCAAGCAGTTGTTGCATTTGAAAATCACAATTGGTCTCCAGAGGCAAAATTCCATTATGTAAACAAGAGCAGAAGTTCAGAGGCCTGCAATTGCATCAACACTTTCCTGAATGATAAATGGATTAATCATAGCAAAGGATTGACCTATTTTAGTATGTACCATGAGGAATTGAGGTGCAGCTAGGAGATTCTTTGAATCTAGCTTCATTCTGTTTACATTTAGTAGATGTAGACTGAGATAGTAATTGACCCACTATGAGAAAATCCCAATGATTGACAACATCTCCGATGGTGCTCTCCTTGCGACAGGCTCCACCCACTCCCCACCTTGCTCCTCAGAGAGGAGGGGCTCACCCGCCTCATGTGATTGTTCACACCTCAGGTCACACCTCCTGAACTCCTCACAGAGGGACCAACTGGCAATTTGGGAAGGTAACAGCTCAGGCAATCACCTCTTCCACCACCTGGCCTATACCAGGGCGTATGTGCAAACTTTATCTGTCCACCTGGGGCTGGAAATTTTGTGTCATCCAGTCACCTGTTGTGCATCAAACGTGTGGGCTGGCCTTCTGGAGCGAACAGAAAGGAAGAAGAAACATAGAGGAACCTCAAATGCCAAAGCGGAGGAAGGGTAGGAGACAGGACGAAGAAAGAAAGAAAAAGCAGGTGAGAGTCTCTCCTGAAATCTGGCCACTAGAATCTCAGAACACATTCCCAAAAATATTCCCGTCATGTTCCCCAAGAGAGGGGAAAAAGAATAGTAGAAGGATAGACACACTTGGAAAAGGAAGAAGTGCTGCGAAGGCTGGAGACCTGTGGTAGCCAAGCATGAAGTCTCCAAAGAGTTGTGAGTCGTCTGGGGTGTACTGTTAACGAGGCCACACACCTAACTGCATGTTCAACAAGCACATACGATTGAGTTTTTTTCGCCTCTTCCTGTTGACACCTATAAAACCTATGTGCAAGGATGTCATTCGATGTCAGCATTAACAAACAGAAAAATCACTGTATTCTTCTTTTTGAGGGCTTTTTAAAAATATTAAAAATAGAAGTCTCATGACTAAAAAACATGTTTGCTTGAATAACTTTGTTGTTACACAAGTTAAATATGATTAAACACATAACACAATTGCACACCCTTCTGCATATGAAAAAGCTTTCAATATCTGCAACTGTTTCTTAAATAGAAGGGATTTTACACGTTACACTACTGCACCTTTTCGGAAGTAAAGGTTTTTAGTGGCTCCAAGGTTAGTGTCAAGTCCCTAGCAAATGGGACAAACTAAGGGTAGCATAACAACAGCTGAAATGCTTAATTCCATTTTCAAATGTTCGTTTATAAAGGAAAACCCAAGAGAATTGCCCAGTTTAACTCTTCATACCACAAAAAGATGAACAGAATAAGTATTAGTGTCAGTGGTTGATGAGAAACAGCTTAAAATTGTTAAAATTGAACAAAGCCCCAGTGTCCAAAGGAATCCCTGTCAGATTCCATGCTGAATTTGTGGTCGAGTTAGTCCCTTTTCTAACTACAGTCTACCTTAGATCCTTCACACAAAAAGGATACACACAATAATTGGAAGAAAGAACAGGTCGTACACATCTACAAGAAAGGTAGTAGCAGAGATCCACAAAACTACCGCCAAATATCCTTGACATTGATTTGTTGTAGAATCTTAGGACATATTCTGAACTCAAACATACTGAGGTACTCCAACAGAAGGACCTCCTCCATGCCAAGCAACATAGATTCCAAAAACACTGATCATGTGAAACCCAACTCTCACATTTTCACATGACATACTGGAAGCTTTAGACCAAGACAGTCCGACAGATGCAGTATTTTTCAATTTCTGAAAATCATTTGACTCAGTACCCATCTACACTTATTGCCAAAAGTATATGGGTTATCAAATGACATTCGTGACTGGACTGACAACTTTTTGGTAGGGATGATGCAGCATATTGCGTTGGCTGTAGAGACATCAGATGTTGAAGTACCTTCAGGTGTGTCCCAGGGAAGTGTGTTGGGATCCCTGGTGTTCATGTCTTATGTTAATGACCTCACAGATAATATTAATAGTGACCTCAGACCTTTTGCAGATGATGCAGTTATCTGTAATGAAATACTGTCTGAGAAAAGCTGCATAAATATTCAGTCAGATATCAATAAGATTTCAAAGTGGTGCAACGACTGGCAATTTGCTTTAAATATTCATAAATATAAAATTGTATACTTCACAAAACAAAAAAAATTGGTCCTATAACTGTAATATCAGTGAGTCACAGTAGGGATCAGCCAACTCGTACAAATACCCAGGTGTAACCCTATGCAGGGAAATGAAATGGATTGATCACACTGGTTCTGTCACGGATAATGCAGGTAGTAGCCTGAACGTGTTCCATACATGAATGGAACAGGAAGAAACCCTGAAAACTGGTACCACGAGATGTACCCTCTGCCACGCACTTCACGGTGGTTTGCAGAGTATAGATAGCCCACCTTTCTGCACGCTGTCCTTCTCTGCAACTAGAGCGCCGGCCGCCGCCTCTGCCTGCTCCAGCCGCAGCTGCAGTGTTTCCTGCCGCCCGCACACCGCCTGCAGCGCGTCTGCGAAGAACAGGTACTCCTTCAGCTGGTCTGCGAACACCTCCTCCTCCTCCAGGGGGATGTCGATGCCTGCCGCGTACGAGTCTAGGTAGTGCCCAGCTTTCTGCAATTTTATGTAGTACATATTTAAAACTATCAAAGTGGTCCAGCACCATCAAAACCAAATGCATTGGGATACAGTCAGAGCGAAAATTAGTTATCAGAAAAAAAACAGTAATTTGTTGTACTTTTCACAGTACATGACTTAATGTTATTTTCAAAGTGGTTTCTTCAACATTAAAACAATTAAAATCTGCCTTCATGGGTACTGCACACTTTCCCTTTTCTAAACAAGGGAGTGAGATCACATTCACATTCACATTCACCACCACCACCACCACCACCACCACCACCACCACCACCACCACATAGTTCCAGACTCACAGGTGGTGTGCACATGCCACCTCCATATCTCCCTATCTAGATAACTCCTACTGTCGACATCATCCAGTGTTGTTGTTCTCCGTCTTGATAATGTCGGTCCATCATTCCTTTGGTCTTCCCACCCACGGAGTCTCCTCAACTTTTCTACAGATTTACTTGGGCTATCCTCATTGGTTCTGTCCTTAATGTGTGTCCTAACCACTTGAGTCTAGATACTGTCATTTGTTCTAGTAGCACTGTCTTAATGCCAGCCATCTCTCTCACCTCTTAAGTTGTCCAGTTTTGTTTTCTGTATTGTAAACCTCAGAACTTCATCTTAAATGTTTGTAGTCAGAATAAGTCACTCTTTGTGAGAGTGACTGTTTGTATAGAATAAATTTGGGCTGGTTTATAACAGGTATTTTACATAACTGATTTTGCTTTTCTCAGAACCTTTGCATCTCATACAAGACATCTACAACATGTTGCCAGAAATTTGAGCTCTTCTGAATCTTATTTGTAACCTCTTTCATGGATAGATTGTGTCAAGAAATTACACGTTCAAGCTAGGTAGACATTTCCAAATTTTCCTGTGGAGGAATTACCTTGCTCAATTCTTGGCAACCGCCATTCTGTATTTGTGCCATTACTACTGTTTCGGCTTCACTTATTTTGAGATTATATTTCTTGAACTTATCCGTCAACTTGTCCATCCTCAACTGTCGCTCCAGCTCTGTTTCTCCCTCTACCAAAGGGAGTGCAGTAAGTTAATCAATAATGAGCCAGGTGTAATGACAGTCAAAAGCACATCTCGTGTGACATTCGATCTCTTACTTGCAGTGCCTGTACTGTAACACCACATTACAATTGCAATGGGCCAAACTGACCAGAAATAAGTCAGACTATTGATTCTATTAGTCATCAGGATTGTATAAAAAAATGTATCAAAACCTTTGCCAAATTCAACTTCCATGCTGCCATAATGCTGTACAACTTTTTCAAATAATAACTTCTTATGAACAGGCAAATCAACCCTTCACATCAGTTCTACGAGTTCCCTTTTTACTCTGATATTTGTTTACATGCATAAGAGTATTTTCATATATGCCACAAAATTACAAGGAAAAAGTTTCAGCGATTTGGGCACAACAAAAGTAAATAACTTTCAACCAACCAAGAGGTTGTTCTGAATGTGATCTTACTGCAGGTGGCGCCAGCCCTGGATCTGTGATATTTCCAAACCAGGGCAAAAACTCCTACTCGAAAAATGACACACAATTTTTTTTAAAAAATCAGTTTTTTTAAAATATGTTCATTTTGTAGTGCACATCTTTCTGAAGATGTCTGATATACAAAATGTATGTGTTCGAGGAAATGTAAGAGATGTTATGTGGTCTTAAGTGCGCCAAAGTGCAGTGCCATGTGTCTTCAGACCGCATTCTATCATTTGTCACAGTATTTTGCTATTTGGAATTCAAATATGTATATTTTGTAATGGAAGCCATCAAACTTATATACAGGACAGTGGAAATTAAAATGCCCTGTGGTGCCTCTCCTGCTCCCAGTCAGACAATTTAAAAAAACTTACAATTAATACTGTGTGGTATTATTTGTGACTAGGAGATTAAGCTCTCTTTAGAAAATTTGCACTCTTTATTGCCTATTAGCTAATAACTTTCTCTTTTCTGTGACACATAATTAAATATAAGAAACATAAACCCTGTAAAGACGAGAGTTAGGCAAGACAGTACACATTATTCAATCCTTAGGTCTCAGCAGTTTTTCTCTAATCTTGCTAAAGCTTTACATGGCATGCTTTTCTTTCTGCAAAGGAGTCTATTACCTCAAAGTTCGTCAAACATTTTGCTACATGAAAAATCAAAATGTCGCCATCTAATACTGAAAAAGCTATTAATACAATTAATACATAAGACTGGTGTGATTTCTCAATTTGATTACGTCTATTTTGTCACTGTCTGCTGGGTAAAACAAAACAGGCCTTTCTAATATTGCAGCAATCTTAACACATGCCAAATAAGTGAGACTGTTTTGGCAGAAATGTCATTTTCATCTACCTTATTTACATAAATAACATGAACAGAATATGATTCACAAAGCACCAATATCAAATGCCTATTAGGCCTATTACAAGCAAAAAGTTTTATTTTATGAAAGAGCTTCACATTCCAATTACACGCTCCAGTTTCTCAAGCACGAGATCAGGAAGTAGTTGACGTAAGGAATTTTTATATAAATCTTAAATTGTAATATTCTTCCATATAATTTGTGTGATGTCCCAATTTCTTCTTCCCTGTTCTAACAAACAATCTTGTTATCACCTATTCTGTAACTATTGCTGCCAGTTCTCTAGTTACATTCACTAACCCTGCCAGAATCAACGGTTCAGTTATTCTGTGTTTATTCTCCAGTTAGGCATTATTATGTGTTCATGTAACATGTTTTCCGATATTCTGAGAATAGAACTTAAGCGGCTACAAACTGGGGACTGTATAACTTCCCCTTGGTAGTGTAGAGTTTTGCTAAAATTTTCTTTCAAAATTTCATTTTCTTTGATACACCGAGAAGATAACATGTACTCTTTATTACCCATTATTCCGGTTAGTCATTATTTCCACTTGTAGTCTGAATCTATGGATTTCACTAAGAATTATAGAACCACTTATTCTTATAGCACCACTTATTCACACACCCAATCAACCACATAAATAAACAGCAATTGGCATTCACCCATTCAGATTTGTTCGACTCGGCTCATATAGCTCTGTGCCCTTTTGTTTGTGGGAGGTTTTATATTTCTTGCTGCAACGGAGATTCCCCTGGCAGAGACATCATGTGCACTATCCACATATTCAAAAATCAAGTTGTGATTAGTTTATAATCAACTGTGTTCAGAAACAAGCAGGGATGCATTTCAAAATCATTAATAACCAATAGATCAATGTGTGATGGACGCTAAGCGCTTTGTGAAACAAGGCTTTCTCCTTCAAGAATATGAATTTGGCACCCCCTGAGATTGCCGCCTGGGGCAATGCTCTATATGTGAATACAATGGGAAGAAATGAATGTGTAATGGAATGGTGGGTACCCTCTGCCCTGCATATGATGGTGGCTTGTAGAATACAGGTGTAGAACCAAGTAACAGTGAATTGAGCGTGTGCACACACACAGAGTTTATTACCTGCAGCCCGTCACCCATTTCCTTCTCCTGGGCACTCCACTCTGAGAACACCCTGCCATAGTTGGCGTGCAACTTGTGGATTGTATACAGACGCTCTGCCATTCTGGATCGCACACGTAGCAGGCTGTTCAGGTTGTTCTGCAAGCAACAAATAACTGTTGGACAAGTTCCACCTTTGGTGTTCATAAACAATGACAGCAACAAACAATAATAGGAGGAGGTGAAAAGAAACTGGTCTCTAGATGGCTATATGGGATTCATGCATCAAAAGATGTTTAGTTTGAAATTCCAAGAGTATAAGTTCGAAGAGAAGTCGGGCAACGTAGTACTTCCTCCCAATGGCAAGATCTGAGAAATTAGAGTCCATATGGAAGTATACTAACAATCCTTCCTTCTTCCCATGTGGAAACTGTAACCATGTAAGAGGGGAGGTGGGAGCAGGTAGGTAGGTGAGTGTAGCACCACAAGTGCCCTAAAAAAAAAAGAGGCTTGGAAAGTAAAGGTAGGGGTTGTAATAAAACTGAAAAATGTCTGAACTAAATATGTAACTTTAGTTTAGCATCTGGTGTGCCTATTTCAACCGCACAAAGCCAAAATCTTCTTGCTTGTTACTAGCAGGTCATTCATTTTAATTACACATACATATCAAGTTGAAGCACTTTTGAGAATTTTACCTGCATGCAAATCATCACTACTGAGGGAAATTTTGTACAATTTTCATTACTGATATAGTTTGTTCTTTTGGAAACTTACTTTATGGTAACAAATTTGTATCTGATATTACTAAAAGATTTGAAGATTTTGAAGTAATAAAAATATTCTTCCATTTTTGATAAAAGTAGGTTGGTATCTGCATCAATGAAATCAGGAAGAACACTTGTTACAATAAACAGGACAAATATTAAATTACTTGTGTATAATATTAGCTATAAGAAACTATCCTGCAACTATTTAATGAAATGAATACATGAGGGCCTAGGAAACCTGAAAATCCATTTTTTGCAGATTATCTTGCTAAATTTGACATAGAAAACTGAAGAAATCAAGACCCAAAGAAAAAGCAGAAGCCAACACCTTATCTTAAACTGGATACTTCAGAAATAACTACCTACTTCACTTTTATCTTTTCGAGTCATTGAACACCGTTTGCCAACATACTTCTTGAGGCTGCAATATGAGGTTGGCCAACTTAGATTGATGGTTATAATTTTCATTTAGTAAGGGAGACGAACGTTACCTGCAGCTCGTTGCTGTAGTTCTTGACGGCCTCGAACCTCTTGTCCGGGTTACGGAGGCGGACTGACACGCTGAGGGCCTTGAGCTTAGTCTCGGCCAGCTGCAGGTAGCCGGTCTCCTTGATGCTCTCCTTCCAGCCCTGCTCCTGCTGCAGGAACCCGACAAACAGGTGGTCCTGCGACAGCACCGGGTGCGACGCCACCCGCAGCAGGAAGTTCTGCAACAGCCAGAGCCACCCACACTCTCACATCACATTCTGTAAAAGACTTCACAGGTGTGGAACCACTAGATTAATATGTCGACCTCGGAACTTTTAACACTTTACACACTATATCAGCCAATTCATCTTTTAGCCGGGTCTGTTGTTGAGCACCAGATTGTGAGGTGCTGCAAATCTGTACTTTCAGTTAACATTTTTATACCATAGTTTAGCAAGTAGCATGTACAATTACAATAACAACTGTATATATGACACCTGTGGTACCTACTGTTAATAGCATGACAATCAAATTGTTTTTTCTGATTAGTAATGTTTGTTTACAAACCAAAATAATTACCATGGCTGAAAATACACAATAAAACAAAACCAATAATTACTGACGCAATTTAAAGCACAATATTTCTCAGTCTGGTCTGTTATTGACCCCAACTCTTAACTGATCATCAAATTTACCAAAAAATGGAAGCAATGCTGAAACTGATTATGTATATAATTTACTAAATTACATTGTTCCAAGAAATAATTATCTTTTTAAGACTTTGTATCTCACTAGAAGGCTTAGTTGCTGGAGAATTTGGAAAACCTTCCACATTTTATCAAACTTGCTAGATCAAGGATTTATTGAAATAAATAAAATTTAACATATAGAAAGCTTCAGCTATTTAGTTTTTATTGCCTTAATCACATGTAGGTATACTGGATTACTAGTTTTAGCAGGGCTAAGCTGCCATCTTTCATTCTCAGTGTACAGATTATGAAATCTTGCTGTGCGGTATACTGCACATTTTTTTTGCAGCATTGTAATGGGATCATGATGAAAAGAGAGTACTGCAGATCACAATTTCATAACCTGTACACTGAGAATCTGAAGATGGTAGCTCAGCCCAGCCAAAACTAGTAGCCCAGCGTACCTACATGCCATCGAGGCAATAAAAACTTCCTATTGAAGCTTTCTTTACATTGAATTCGTGATCGCTCTCCAAGTGGCAATGTCAGGTATTTAAAGCAGCATTTAAATTGCATTATAATTTACATTTTCAAAACAACTAATCTGTATCATTAACACAAGAATTCAAACTATATCTTTACTGTGAAATTAATTGCACTGCACATGAAACATCAAATGTTAAAGAAACATACACGCTTTTTTAATTGTTAACATCTGCTCTATTTTAATGCTAATATTGGTTTCTGAGAAATACCTATTTTAGGAGATCACATTGTAGTAGATAAACTGATACAATGTCTGTGACATTGGACAGGTCTGAAGCAAAAACAGACTTGCAAAGTGAATGCCTTAATGTAAGGACACATTTGTAAAAAACACACTGCACATACAATTACTGAACATTATTACTTAAAATGGTGGAGTTTATTACACTGGTTAGATATTAATCTAACAGTGAACAAACTGAGCTACGCACCTAATTTTATGGCCTGTGTTTTTATTTGAGGCAAATGAGTCCATTAAACATAGTCTGCAAATTTTAGAGGTCCTTAGAAAGTAAACAAACAACACATTCACAACTTGGGGGAGATCATGCAGTGAAAGATAAGTACAACAATTTGCTTTGAACAGTTTTGCAATTATTGCTGCAGTGAAGTTTGTTGTGCAAAACTCACAACCTGTAAGTGCACTCACAAGTTACAGAAAAGAAAGATGAATGCTCTATCAGCATGTATTGACCAATTTAAAAGTAAAAGAGTTATCTACAGAAGAACAGAAAAATGTGGTAAAAGCAGACCTCAGGGAACAGCATCTTGGGTAAAGACTAATTTAGGAACATGTGAGGCAATACTGACACTGGTTTATCTTACAAGACAGGTTGAAGACAAGTAAACCTACATTTACAGCATTTGCAGATTAACAGAAAACTTTTGACAATGCTGACCTGAAAACAGTCTTTGAAATTTTGAAGGTAACAGGGATAAAATACACGGACTGAAAGGTTGGCTACAGCTTATACAGAAAACCGACACCAATTGTAATGGAAGCAGTGGTTGAGAAGAGAGTGAGGCACAGTTATAGCCTATGCTCAATGTTATCCAGTCTGGACAATGAGCAGACAGTAAAGGAAACAAAGGAGAAATTTGGAAAGGTAATTAAAGTTGAGGAAGAATTAGTAAAAACTTTGAGATTTGCCTGTGACTTTGTAAATCTACCAGAGACAGAGCACTCGAATAGAATAGATAGTACTTTGACACAAGACTCACACTGACATCAACAGAAGAAAAACTAGGGTAATGGAATGTAGTAAAATTCAGTCTGGCTGTGTTATAGGAATTAGGTGAGTTTTGTCATTTGGACAGCTAAACAAATGATGACTGAAATAGAGAGAATATAAAATGCAGACTGCCAACAGAAAGAAAAGCATTTCTACAAAAGAAACAAGTTAACATCTGATAAAAATTTAAGTACTGGGATGCCTTTTCTGAGAGGATTTTTCTAGAGTGTACTATAGACAGAAGTGAAACATGAACAATAATCAGTATAGAAAACAACAGAGTACAAGCGTTTGAAATGTAGTGCAACAGAAAAACAGTGAATATGTGACTAGATCAAGCAACTATTGGGAGCTTGGTGGAATTTTTATAATCAAAGTTATTGATTATATTATGCAAGTGTTCTTATTAGAGTAATTTATGACGTACATTCATGAATCGTGTGCAATACTGCCACTAACACGTTAATAACTTCTTTTCAGTTCGCCATCCCAAAAACAGTGATCAGTTACTGCCTTCAGTCCCCCAAAAACATCCTCATTCATATGAGCACTATTTGTGGCATAAGTTATCAAGTTTCTATTATCCATGTCTAGTGTAGGATTCAAACTAACTAAACCCTTAATTCCAAGCTTTCAAAATGTGAGACTTCTTTAACTACAGAAAAAGTTGATCTAGTAGTGATCAGAACACTATTTAACAGTCCCGTCAGATCGTACCCTTTGGAAACTGAACAGTTCTAGTATTTAATTCAATTTCTAGTATCATTGTCAACTGTCAACATTAATAATTACAGTTTCATCTCTTAAATCATTGAATTAAGAACCGGTGTTTCTTCTTGGAAAGCAGTCAGTAACGTGTGGGACGAGGAAACTACAAGACTTTTTCCATCCACAAATAGAAAATAGACTCTCGCAACTAACCTCGAGACCAGCTCGCCGTCTATCGACGAAATCAGGGTCAAAGGTGTCCGAGGCTGCCTTCTGCCATGGATACAGAACTTTCTTCTCAGGTAGTGGAGGCAGAACGATGTAAGGATACTCCAGCTCGAGGTATGTCCTCAGAAGAACAAATTCCGAGTAACGCCGCCAGACACTGCTTATGCGACTATATGCACCATTCCAGTCTGGGTCTGTTACTCTGAAAATTTAAAAATTCACCACAGTTTTATGAATTTGAAAACTTAAATTAAAATAAAATGGTAAGCACTAAACACACCTTCGAAAAGTGCTCCTCTGAAGAGCTTTACAATTGTAAATTCACAGCAAATTCACTACATCAATAAAAATGAATATTACCAGGCCACATGTCGAATAATCCAACTTACATTATCTGCGAAGTTAAGAAAAAGACTAGATTGAAACTACAAACTAATCGTTGCATTACTATTACTGGAGCAATCAGAGATAAAGGTGATGGGTACACAACACCTCAAATACAATAATTTATCAATGACACTAGTGGTTGAGCTAGGTGGCTGTGATTTAAACTCCTTGAAGAAATACAGCAATTGTGCTCTCCTACATGTCAAATGAAAACCGAACACCCACCACAATGGGACTATGGAATGGTTCCAGTCAAAAGTAGTCATCATAGGCATTAAGACCCACCAGAAAATGAGATGACCAATTCCTGTTTCATAAAATGTGGTCAGCCACTGACGGATCCCCAACTGCACCCACTTCTGTACTTTCTCATCTGACTGAAACAGATGTCCATGCACGCCTTGCTTTGGGATGCTAAAGATGTAAAAATCACACAGTGAAAGACCCAGGCTGTATGAAGGATGTTGCAGTGTTTCCCATCCAAATTGGTAAGCGTAGCCTTTCTCCGATTGGCTATGTGGGGACGGGCATTATCATGCAACAGGATGATTCTGTCTAACAATGTTCTGACTGCCCGAGGAGAAATAGGAAAACCAACAGGGGGAAACATCTCACATCTTCCCCAGCTGTTCACGCAAGTTCCAGTAAGGTCATGATGACCCCCTTCAACTGCAGCGGCCCAAGGTAATAATAATAATAATAATAATTTTATTGTCATTCGGCCATTACAGCAATAGACAACGTCATATACATACTAAAATACAATTAATAGTTTGAAAGAAACAACAGGTTTCTTGTTAACATTATAGTATTATATTACAGTTGATAAATTCTCTTATGTCATAGAATGGGTGGAGGACTAGCCAGTCATGAATTGTTTGTTTGAATAATTGTTCAGGTAATTCTTGAACAGATTGAGGAAGTTTATTAAATAATTTGTACCCCATGATTTCGTAGCTGTTGAGTGACTTTGACAACCTGTGGTAAGGAATATAGAGGCACCTATTCCTTCTTGTATTGTGGCTGTGTACATTTTCTCTGGTTTTTGTTTCTGGTAATTTCTCCTTTGTATAAATTAGAACATAGTATATGTACAAGTTTATAACAGTCATGATTTTCTGTTCACAGAACAATGGTTTACAGTGTGCCTTATATGCAGAACCAGTAATTATCCTAATAGCTTTTTTTTGCAGTATTAATATGTCATGTACACAGCTAGAGTTCCCCCACAAAATAATTCCATATGTTATTATACTCTGAAAGAATGAAAAATAGGATGTTCTAACATATTTTTCAGGAACACAATTCATAAGTCGCCTTAACAGGTAAATAACTCTAGACAATTTACCACTAATATATTGTACATGTTGACCCCAAGATAATTTATCATCAATGTATACCCCCAAAAATTTGACATAACTTGGATCGTCTGACAGAAGCTTGTCTCTAAGACTACAGACCATCTGCTGTGTTTTGTTTTCATTCAGCAGGAATCCATTTGCCTTGAACCAATAGGATGCTTGGTCAATTGTCTTTGCTGCACAAGTTTTAAGGCTATTGAAATCCTCACTAGCATGAAGAAATGTTGTATCATCTGCATACAACACAGTGGTGGACTTGATAAATGACGGCAGATCATTTATCATTATCAGGAACAAAAAGGGGCCCAGCACAGATCCCTGCGGAACACCTACCTTGACTTGCTCTATACTTGACATTTCTCTCCCTACACAAACAACTTGCTTACGATTCTGAAGATATGATTTTATTAATTTAAGGCTGTTATGTCTAATGCCATAGAATTCCAGTTTTTCTAGGAGTGGCTTATGCTTTACACAGTCAAAAGCTTTGCTTAGATCACAAAATGTGAGTTGAGCATAGCCCTTATCCTCAAACACTTGATGTAAGTATTTGACTACAAAGTCTATAGCATCCACAGTAGACAACTTTTTCCTAAAACCATACTGAGATTCACTAATTATTCCTAATTTTTCAAAATAGACAGATAGCTGTTGGTAAATTACACATTCCAGTATTTTAGAAAAAGCTGGGACTATGGAGATTGGTCTGTAACTGCAAGGTGAGTCCATATCTCCCTTTTTATATATTGGAATTACCCTAGCCACTTTGAGTTCTTCGGGAAAATATCCTTCAGATATGCATTTATTTATACAGAATGTTAAGGGGTACACAATATAGTCTATTACTTTCTTTAGTAAATTACAGGATATGTCGTATATATCTACACTGTCTGAAGATTTCATCCGTTTTACAATGCTTAGGACATGACTAGGTGAGACCTTGGAGAACATAAACGTACCTGTGTCTGTTGGTGTTCTGCAAACATTTTTAGAAAGTAACTCTGATGAATTGATATCAGGTTTGATTATAGTATTTCCTACATTTTCAACAGATTTAATAAAGAAATCATTGAATTTTTGGGGACTTATATTAATTTTTTTGCTTCTTACATCTTTAGCAACACCATTTATTAATTTCCATGCAGCTTTGCACTTATTTGTAGAATTATCAATGGTATTGAAATTATGTGCTTTTTTGGCTTCCACGATGGCTTTTTTATACTCATTCCTGCATTTTATATAGGCTAATCTGGCATGTTCTGTTTTCTGATTGCTACATATATTGTGCAACACCATAACTTGGTTTTTCATACTTGATAATTGTTTAGTGAACCATGAATTTTGTCTGTTTGTAGCCCTGTTTGTAAAGCCTGCCTTCACACTGCCAATCGGAGAAGGGCTACACTTCAGTGATTTGGTTGGGAAACACAGCAACATCCTCTGTACAAACCGGATCTTTCACCATGTAGTTTTCACATATATGGCGATCTGAAGAAAGACAGACACAAATGTAAATTTCAGTCGGTTGAGCAAGTGCAGGGGTACGTGCAGTTGTGGATCTGTCGGCAGCCAACTGCACTCCACGAAACAGGAATTGATTGTCTCATCTCCCAACGAGATAAATGTCTTTATAACTTGTGTTATTACTTTTGAATGGAACAATCCCATGGGCCTTTTGTGGTGGGTATTCCGTTTTCATTTGACTGTTCCTTATAGCTTTATTTTTATACTAACATGTATTTTGGGTTTTCAATTATCTTCATTTGGTGTAACATTTATATAAAGTGTGTCAAAGAGAATGTACAGTTTAAATTGTGGGCCTCTTTTATTGGTCACATTATTACTCAGCTATTATCTATAGATGATTTTATTAGTAAAAATTTAACATTTAATGAAAATGTGAGTGTAGCGTTAAGTCCATGAATCTTGATTCACTGTTGAGCATTAAGAACTAAACATTTCCAACAATATCACGCTGTTAATCCTGACAAAAGATCTTTATCTACATCCACACAAGTTTCAACTGACATCATCTACACTGGGACTAAAATAAAGTGTTTGATAGTGAAGCATGGAAGGGATGACGTGGTTGGTTCACTGTTACGTGCATTCACAATAGGATTTTGGTAGCTGCAGCTGTGCAGTCCCACGCTGAATATGTTCAAAATCCCCCCCCCCCCCCCCCCCCCTACCCACGCCCTCAACATGCACTACTGCGTTCACTTTGCATATCGTAACGGCCGCACCACTTCCTTAAGTAATTGCACACTTAGCTTCACACACTCCGTAGAAGAAACATACTGTGCAGAGAAACAAATCACAACAATTATACAACAGTCTGCAACCGTCCTATACAGCTGACATGTAACCCGCAGCAGAGGTAGAAAGCAGAGTAATACGACAACAGGTTACAGGACAGGAGGTGTGACCAAACGCTCACTCTGATTTGTTGTTGCAATGGTAGCTGTACCTTAGTGTCTGTCACTTTGTTATTCTCAGCCAGGTATATTGCAACTGACCATTTGCAACAGTGTGAATTCGACGAAGTCGGAAAACCAAAAGTGTGGATGATAGTTTTGAGAGGAATGTGAATGTAAACAATGAGGCACATTTCCAACAGGGCAGATATAGCTTACTGCAGTCCAAAAACATTCTAGAGTACATCATAAATTCCTGAATCTTACTATCTTATGTATATAATGGAGAGTAGTTCCAGGTCAATACTTGGGGTATCGTAATATTTGCTCAAGCTCTCTGCTTGTAGACATCTACAGCATGGCAAGTTAAGTGTCTTCCTCATATTTGTTAAATTTTGTGTGTGTGTTTCTTTTTAATCTCACTTTTTTGTAAGTGTAAATTCATTCAGTCTGTAGTGCAGTAGCTGTCCAATTGTTTTGCTTTGAAGGTAACCATATGCCCTTTCAGTAAGGCAGGTAGTCAGTCAGTCAGTCAGTCTCCAGCTCTTGGCTTACACACTTCTACAGAGCGGCAAGTTAAGTATCTTTTTCTGTGTTTTCCTATTAGTATATTTATCAAATTTCGTGCATGTTTCTTTATTTAAGAGGTTCAATCTTGCGTTTATGTAAGGGTGAATTGATTCAGTCTGTAGAACAATAGTTGCTCACTTAACAGCCGGCTACACGGCTCATTAACACATTAGTGTCCATTGGTAACACATCAGGCGCGTAGCAAGTTGCGTAACTAGGAGTCTATCTGCTTCTATATTTTCCTTCTTCATTTAGTCTTGCTAGGATGGTTAGGGTGTTTGCAGAAGCAGGAGGAACTAGCCGCTGTTCACGAACAGCTGAATGTGTTTTCGGCTATAGTCAGTCACCTTCAGGCTGCTGTCTCGGGGTGTAGCAGTGGCAGAGAATCTGGCATATCGTAGGTGTCAGTTGTTTTGGCCACAGGCTCTGCTCCCGAGTCCCTCCTAGTGCCCCAATGTGGTGGACTCATGCTCACCGCAGGTTGAGCGGAGAGTGGTAACAAGCCCGTGTAGCTCGGGGCAGAGGGTCAATGTGAAGAATGGCCGCCTGGCCTTGACCAGTCACCCTGTGAATGGACAGGTGGCTGCTCCTTCAGGAGGGTCCGAGCAGACACATGAGGGGGAGAGTTTACTAGTTATTGAGAGGTCCAATGTTAGGTGCGTTATGGAACCCTTTAGGCAGATAGCGTTCAGGGCTGGAAAGAAAGCCAACGTGCACTCGGTATATCTGCCAGAGGGTCTCATCCAAGATATGTAGGCAGCCTTGCCTGTGGCTATCAAGTCAATTACAAAGGTGACACGGTTTTTAATAGGGTGTGAACTAGGTACCAATGCATGCTCTGCAGTGTGCTCCCATTTAGCCACAAGGTCGGTAAGGAGTTTTTGTGGTAGGGCATTCTATTCCTAAACCAACATGGTTGACAACTGCTGTACGGTCTGATTCACGTGGACATGCTGCAATATGTCTTCCCAACAGACCCTCCACATGTTCAATGGGATTTAAGTCAGGACACCGGGCAGGCCAATCCGATTGCCGAATATCCTCTCGTTCCGAGACAACCTCCACCTGTGCTGTCCGCTATGATACCACATTGTCATCAATAAAAATGAAGTCGTAGCCAATACTACTGTTGAAAAGACATGCATGGAGAAGAAGTACAGTGCCACAATAACAATGACCAGTGAGTGTACCTTGTTCAATGATTTTGAAATTACTGTGGCCATGCATCATTACACCTCTTCCCATCCTAACACCTGGACCACCAAAACAATCATATCTGACAATGCTGGATGTACCATTATATGGAGAGGTGGAAAAACACAACACACCCAGGAACATTGTCAACCACTATTATTTCGATGGTGCAGGTGTTAGGATGCCAGGAGGCATGATGTTGCATGAGCATACTGACCTCAAAATCTGAACAAACAACACTCACCGGTCAATATTATAGCGATATTTCCTCCCCCCCCCCCAACCATGTGTCTTCAGTGTTGCATTCAGCTGCTACTGCTACATTTTTATGGCTCACAATGTGTATCTGCATCAAACAGTGGAGGAGCAGCAGCTCTTGGAACAAGAGGATATTTGCGGAATGAACTAGTACACCCATTCCCTCAGACTTACATGTCATCAAATACATGTGGGATAAATACTACAGTGCATCCAAACCTAGCGACAACCATCCAGCACTTGATAACTAAGGTGTAGGAATGTAACACCCCACCATAAGAACGCCTTACCAATGTTGTGGCAAAGATCAGACCAGGTTGCATAGCGTGCAGTGCCATCCATAGTGATCACGTACCCTTTTAAAAGCCATGTCATTTATAGCACCCTGGGACCATCATGAATCGTGCTGACATCAGTTTAATTATTGTATTTGAATAAAAGTGCCTTTCTGTTTGTTTCATTGTGTATTTCTTCCAGTTACCTTCTGTATTATACCGTTGCACTTCTTTCTATGTATGATCCAAGTTTCACCAAACTACGTGACACACAATGTGGAAGATACTGCTGTCCTTAAGTCGCAAACACCAGTATATAATTATTAGAACTTTGACAATAATATCACATGATAATGACAGCACTGTTCACTTTCCAATTAATGGGGTCACAGTTAGTTGATGATGAGAATTCATCTGGAGCATCCTCAAGTGTAGTAACATAAAAGTAATAATTTTTAATGGAGAAGTGTGTAACTGTCGTATAGCAGTTTCTGGCAACTCTCAGACATTTCTAATTTCAATGGAATCCAGAACTGTAGGAGTGTTTACTGATTTAATTTGGATCAAAGTACTGAAATGGTGTAATGATATGAGGATATTTCGGAAAGTAAAGATATACCGTACGCCAGAGGAACAGAAGAGTTTTGGTGAGCACGTTGGCAACACTGGTGTTAACCTTGAACCGTTAGCTTTCTCCTTGCGGTCATTTGGCAGTTGAATGTTGCTTCTGGTTGGAGTAGGTCATGTTTAAAATGGCTGCGCCAATTCAGAATCCTGCCAAATGCGAAGTGCGCTCCGTCATACGTTTTCTTCATGCAAAAGGTCAGCGACCAGCAGATATTCACAAAGAAATTGTTTCAGTTTATGGGAACATTATGAATCGAGAAAATGTAACAGAATGGTGTAGTCATTTCTTTGAAGGTAGGACCGATGTTCATGACGAACAAAGAACATGTCAGCCATTTGTGATCTTTGATGCCCTTCTTCAGAGAACAGAGGAAGCAATTCGTGCGAATAGACGTCTCACTTGAAAGAATTGCATCAGATCATACCGGGCGTGTCAATGACAACTCTTTATGATGTTGTGACTGTCAAGTTAGGGTACAGGAAATTATGTGTGCGCTGGGTTCCAAAACTGTTAATGGAAGAACACAAAAAGAAAAGGATGGGCTTTGCACTCAACTTCCTCACACGCTATGCTGAAGCAGGTGACGAGTTCCTTGATCACATTGTGACAGGTGACGGGACGCAGGTTTATCACCACACCTGAATCCAAGCAACAGCGAATGCAATGGTGCCATTAGAATTCGCCAAAAGCCAAGAAATGCAAAACGACGATTTCAGCAAAGAAAATCATGGCTTCTGTTTTTTGGGACAGACAAGGCATTCTTCTGTTGGAATTTATGCCTCACGGAACAACAATTAATGCTGCTGCATGTTGCCAGACTTTGAAACGTCTTCGAAGGGCAATTCAAAACAAACGCAAGGGAATGCTGACAAGTGGAGTTCACTTGCTTCATGACAACGCTCGGCCTCACACAGCGCTCGTAACCAAAGCACTACTCAAACAATTCAAATAAGACGTATTGGACCATCCGCCATACAGTCCGGACCTTACGCCCACCGACTTCCATGTCTTCCATTACCTGAAGTCACATCTTGGTGGAAAATCATTCCATGACGATGAAGAGATCAAAAGATGAAGTTGAAATGTGGTTCCGACAACAGGCGGCAAACTTCTGTGACTGTGGGATACAAAAGTCTGTGCACCGACTTAACAAATGTTTGGATAACGGGGGTGATTATGTCAAAAAATAACAAATAATCCAGTTAATAAGATGTAACTGACATTTTCTAAATAAATGTTCTATGTAAGGACTGCGAACCATTGTATCTTCACTTTTCGAAATGCCCTCATATTAACTAACAGATAGGCTGTTAATGATCAGTTGATTCCACAACTATAACTCAAAATTATTAGCTCACAGAAGACGGTTCACAACTCACAGGTACAGAAATTAAGGCCTGCACAGCACTTTTGTCCTTAGTTATTGGCTTATGGAACCACCAATTAATTGTATATCATAGGCTGGGAAGTTGTTCAGTGGATAAGCCAAATCTCAAAGTGGTGAAATATTTTTCCAAGATTACAGAAGAGAAAATTTTAATTGATACCACACATGACCAAGCGGGGTACAGTGAGGTGACAAAAGTCATGGGATACTTCCTAATATGTCGGCCCTCCTGTTGCCTGGCACAGTGCAGCAACTAAACGTGGCACGGACTCAACAAGTCGTCGGAAGTCCCCTGCAGAAATATTGAACTGTGCTG
This sequence comes from Schistocerca americana, assembly GCF_021461395.2. Classification (NCBI taxonomy): domain Eukaryota; kingdom Metazoa; phylum Arthropoda; class Insecta; order Orthoptera; family Acrididae; genus Schistocerca; species Schistocerca americana. The sequence goes on along the minus strand of NC_060128.1, from coordinate 171,232,728 downwards.
CCTCTATAGTTGTCCAAAACTGTGAAAGTGTCACCGTTGCAGGATTTTGTGCACAAAGTCACCTCTTGATTATGTCCCATAAATGTTCTGTGGAATTTGTGTTGGTCGATCTGCTCGGCCAAATCATTCAGTCGAACTGTCCAGAATGTTCTTCAAACCAGCTGTGAACAATTATGATACGGTGACATGGTGAATTGTCACCCATAAAAATTCCATTGTTGCTTGGGAACATGAAGTCCATGAACAGCTGCAAATGGACTCCAGGTAACTGAACATAACTGAGGACCTAGTCCATTCCGTATGAACACAGCCTACACCATTATGAAGTTCCCACCAGTTTGTGCAGTGCCTTGTTGACAACTTGGGTCAATGGCTTTGTTGTGTGTCCACCACACTAACCCAACCATCAGCTCTTACCAACTGAAACTGGGACTCACCTGATCAGGGCACAGTTGTCTGTGATCCAACCGATATGGTCACTAGCCCTCGGGAGGCGCTGCAGGCAGTGTCGTGCTGTTAGCAAAGGCACTCTTGTCAGTTTCTGATGCTGTAGCCCATTAACGCCAAATTTCACTGCACTACCCTAACGGATATGTTCAGCTCGTTGTATGTCTCACATTGATTTCTGCAATTATTTCACACAGTGTTGCTTATCTGTTAGCACTGACAACTCTAAACAAATGCCGCTGCTCTCACTTCTTAAAGTAGGGCTGTCTGCCACTGTGTTGTCCACGATGAGAGGTGATGCCTGAAATCTGGTACTCTCAGCACATCTAGGAATATTGAATTTCCTAACAATTTCCAAAATGGAATGTCGTATGTTTCTGGCTCCATTCTGCATTCACAGTCTGTCAGTTCCCATTGTGCAGCCATAATCAGGTCACAATCCTTTTCACCTGCGTCGCCTGAGTACAAGAGACTGTCTAAGCAGCCAACGTCACAGGACTTCTTTCTTACTACTCAAAATATTGCTGTTCTCAAGTTTCTTAGACATTATTCTCAGAGCTCATATTTAGCTTAATTCTTGTAATAAAACTGTGGAAAGGCTAAATCTGAACTCCTGGACAGAACTCTGAACTGTTATCCTCCTGAATGCAACACCTACAGAATAACCAGTGTGACCTTACTCTGATTAGAGGCATATATCACAAGTACACAAAAAGAATGCCTCTCACTACAACAGACAAATTGTCCTCTCCTTAAACAGAGAAGAGGAAATTCATTGTAAGCATTTATTGTCTTCAAGTCTAATTTCTAATTTCAAAGATTACCATGTGTCCAATTCCTGTGCAAGAATTCCTCACAACAGTTGAGAACTTTTCTAAGTAACCTGTTATTTAGTCATATTTTGAATCTGCCTGTGTTCTTATTAATTCTTCAGTTTCCAATTTCTTCAAACCAGCATACTGTAAACTATGAACTCACTTGTTCAAGACCAAGTGGTTTTGGCTCACATGGTCATCCCGAACTTAATCTATACATAAACAAAATAAATACTTTCACATTTAGATTCCACACTGAGCTGTTGATTCTCCCAATTAATAAATTGGAGAAAGCTGATAGGTTACTATAATTCAGATCAGAATTACATCTATTACAGCATTCTTGAAAGCAATGACTGATTGATCTTTAGATGATGATACTTTCCCCACTGGTAGAGCTAAGATAAGAATCCAGCACTGATATAAGCTCTGTTGTCCCTGGAAAGCCAGCAATGAATGTGTAACAATAGATGTTCCTGGAGAAAGATGGGATGGGGGTGGGGTGTCCTGTGATGGCAGAATGAGCCACAAATGGATTTCCAGCTAGGGACAGCGGTTATTGCTGACACAATCAGTTTTACATTACAAGTTTCAAGATACATACAATCAAAATAATGAAAGAAAACTTAGTTTGTCCATAGTTCACTACTTTTCTCAAAAGCAATGAGAGGTTGAATATAACAAAAAAGGGTCTAGTGTAGCAGGGGATACAACCCGTCGGCTTTGGACATTGACGTCACAAGTCGCCAATCGAGAAGCGATTCTTCTTAGTGTTGTAGCTCCCTTCAGTGGCTGATAAGTGTTTTTTGGCTTTTTTAAAAAAAAATCTCACGAGATAGAATAAACAGATCCGCTTTATTAAGCAATCAGTAAAAAAACGAAACTGAAACATAACAGCAACAGCGAAAATGGTAAACTGCTATCTGGCGACTTGTGACGACATTGTCCAAAGCCGACGGGATGTATCCCCTACTACACTAGACCCACAAAAAATTACCTATATTGTTATAATCTAGGATTATACGACTGTTTGGATGCTACGATTGGTCAGTACTAAAGGGTGAAAACTAAGGATGAAGATCTATTTTCTGTGTAATGGCGCCCATTTCCAAGGACCCCACGCAGTTAAAGGCATATTATGTAGACAAAGGCAGCAGATCAACTACTTTCTTTTTTTATAATAAGTTATGAAAGAATTATGGTTAAGTTTTTAATTTATTGCTGTTGCCATAATTTCCTTTATTTTTATTATTTCACAGGAATGGCAGACAAATGTTTGATCTTTTGAAGCAAATGAAGTATTACACTTCATTCCACCTCACTTCATGAAATATTACCAGACTAGGGTTGATGCCATTCTGCAACACGACAGATGTCCCATAACAGTGAGGAATTATCATATAGACCAGATGGGAGAGAGTCTTGCACACTGCACGTGTTGGCCTACCATCTAATAGGCTATGCCATACAACAGGTAAATGACAGTCTCAGCAATGCTTTGCCAATTCTGACACCAAGTTTGTTGCTTGTTTATAACTGTCAGCAATATTATTAAAATAGCACCAATTGCTTGTCTCATTTTCTCTAATGACCCAATATTTCAAAACATTAAAAATTTTATGACCGAACATTATTCCATTCTTAAATGAAGTTTTATTCAAAAACAAAAAAGAAAAAACAAGAAATCAGTACTGCTGTTATAGTGCATTTATATCCTGTTTTTTCTTTATCTGGCACTAACAAAAACTAAAAAAATCTTGTTATAACAGACCAGACAAATGCTGAAAAATACAGTCATTCAGAAATAAAATACCAGTATCAGCTATAATTGACCAGTTTTTCCTGTCCCTATCTCCAGCTAAAAAGAAATCAGTGAAAGAGAAAAGAAGAGCACTGTAGCATGACCGGTAGATAATTACTTCAACACACAACAGAATACGTGAAAGTGGACTCAGCCTGGAGGATGGGTTGAAGACTGTAGAGCTTTACTAGGCTTGTACCTAATGGAGTTGGTTTGCCCTCTACTTTGTGATTTATGCCCGCCTAGCCAGGTATATAGAAATAACGACACTTGAATGGAAATTAGTTACTGCAAGAAACATGGTGTAATGTAGCATAGACTCACGACCACAATTCAACAAGAAAAATAGTTCACATGATTCTTCAGGTATGCCATATCCATATAAAGCCACTCACTGATGATTACATCATGTAGAGATATTACATTACGGGGTTGACAGTTACTGTGTTGCCGTTGCTGTTCCAAATAGTTCCAGATATTTTCTCTGGGATTAGGTCAGATGATTTAGCAAGCCAGTCAAGGTGTGATTAGGTGCCTCAGTGTACATCACACCAGGAAGGTTTGCATACAGATCTGTAAACAGGACTGTTATAATCTTGAAAGACATGACTATCCACAGCATACTCAATGTGGAGAGGTAGAAGGAAGGACAAATGGGAAATCAAAAATCTTGAAATGAACTTTCCGGTTTACATTTGTGGTAACAGACCAGAACAGACGATAACTGAAGCATTTGAGATATAATACTACAGAAGAACATCAGAAATTAGGTGGACTGACACGATAACAAATGAGGAGGTCCTTCATAGTACAGGCAAAGAAAGGAACCAAAACACTGACAAGAAGAAGAGAGACAGTGATAGGACATGTGTTAAGACATCAGGGAATAACTTCCATAGTACTAGAGACATGTAGAGAGTAAGAACTGTAGGGGAAGACAGACTGGAATACTTACAGCAAATAACTGAGAATGTGGGTTGCAAGTGCTACTCTGAGATAATAGGGAAGGAATCTACATCTACATTTATAATCCTCAAGCCATCCATTGAGGTGTGGCAGAGGGCACTTTACATGACACTGTCATTACCTCCCTTTTCTGTTCCAGTCACATACGGCTCACGGGAAGAACAACTGCCGCAAAGTCACATAAAAAAACTGAACGAGTGGACCCTAGTCAGTGTATACTCCCACCCAAAACCGCTTCTGGCTGAAGAACGCCCTCCACACTCTGCAAGTTAAACAACCCATTGGGCTGTTGGCACACCTGACAGTTCACACAATTTGAAAAAGAGGCAAAAAAAGCAACTTGTTAGCAACTTGTTAGGCCACACTAAAGGCCTCCAATCAGCTACTGCCCATGTGGTTTTTGGTCCTGTAAGATGTGGTGCTTCATGTGCTGCAGTGATCAACGCCTCTAGTGAGATACACAATTCCAAATGTTTTTGCAATTCCATTTGATGTGTTAGCTCACAAACTCGTTGAGATGAACATCGATACAATGACAGCAGAAACTGCTAGGGAGTCAAATTGAGTGTCACTCACAACACCAACAAATCTACCAACTTTGCTCTTCATGTAGTTGCAGGCACTTTTAAACATGAAAGCTTCTTTCATCCATTCAGTCATATCCCTATGCTGAGCCATTTACTGTGCTGATCAAGTACAAGAGACTGGCACTCATACACCACTTCACTGCTGTGGAGCATCCCATCACTGCCTGAGATCAGTTCTGTATCATCTATTACATTCTCAAGTGATCAGTGTACTATTCAGTAGTTCGTTGCAACAAAAAGAGTTTCATTGCAAATGACAGAGGTATACTGCAAATAGCTATTGAAAGAGTTATAGTTTAATGTAGACTGCATAATGATGCAACTTGGCTTTCAATCACTACCAGACGTCAAATAAAGACAACCAACAAAAGAAAACAATAGAACTCCAGTTGAAGCCCCAGACATTCGGATCTGTAGTTATAATAGAATATTTAAACTTATGAAATGTCTTATATAAATACTTACGTGTAAAGTGCATTATTGTAACCTTAAATATGTATGCCTTGAAATGACTTTCAGCCTGTATATTTATAACTTGACTTGTCCACTGTCTTATGCATAAGCTGCTATGTAGACAACAGGACCAACAAAAAATACAATACAATACTGAGCCATACATCATACAGTGTAACAAAGACACAAACTTAACCTTCAGTCATTCACCATTTTACGATGGCAAAATAACTCAAGAAATAGACAGACAACACAACACTGTTTCACATATTATACACAGATCATTGACATACTCACTTGGTCTCTATTAAATAGACAGTATAGAAGTCCCGGATGTTGAGTGCTCCATTCTCTCTCTTCTCTGCCTCTGTTACAGATATTTCCATGTGATCTATAAGTGTGTCCTGCAAAAATGGAGATAATGAAACTTTACAATTCTTTCAATATATCAACTGCCAGAAAAAAAGTTACTGCATTAAGTTTATTTATTTTAATATGCAGTCTTCCCAAAAAGGATCTGAAACAACAATACCTCCAAACAACATGTGTAGTAACCCATCCACGCATATTATAATTTGAAGTTTCCTTCTGAGGTCTTTGTCTGCATGTTCAGGCTAATCTTAAGAAATAATGTAAAAGCAATATTACGAAAAGGATAGTTGCTACTCACCATATAGCAGAGAGGATTCCCCAAATACTTCAACATGTATGCTAACATTACATCTGCAGTAAGAACTGTAAACCACCACCTAAAAACTGATCCAACCTTATAGTCCTATCTGCTGAAAAAAAGCTCCACCACTTGTTTTGAACCACAAGAGTTACCTGGCAGAAGGACTTCGATAGCTTTCAGAGTCATCCACATAAAAACCTTGCCACAGAGACCCCATTCCAGAAATCCCGTGGGATCTCCAGTTTCTCCTCAAATCCTAAGACATATCCCAGAACCTCTCCCCAGAGTCCATCTCTCACCTCACCCCCACAACTCCCCGGACTCCTACCTTCTACACGCTTCATAAAGTCCATAAACCCAACCACCCAGGACTCACCATTGTGGCAGTTACCGTGTCCCCACTGAAAGAATCTTTGCTCTCTTGGACAAACACTTTCAGCCTATTACCCTGAACCTACCCTCCTATATAAAAGATACAACCATTTCCTCTCCACAGTTCCTGTTCCTTTACCACACGCTACCCTGCTCGTCACTACTGACGCCACCTTCCTTTACACTAACATCTCTAAAGCCCATGGGCTTACCGCTACTGAATGCGACCTTTCCCAACGCCTGACACATTCCAAAACTACAACCTCCTTCCTAGTCACCATGACCAACTATATCCTCACCCACAATTATTTCTCTTTCAAAGGTATCACCTACAAACAAATCTGAGTATGGCTACGGGCATCCACATGGCACCATCCTACGCTAACCTATTCATGTGCCATATACAGGAATCCTTCCTAAACACCCAGAATCTGAAATCTCTCACCTGGTTCAGATTCATTGATGACATCTTTGCGACCTGGATCAAGGGTGAGGACACCCTGTCAACAATCCTCCACAACCTCAACACCTTCTCCCATATCCGCTTCATTTGGTCCTCCTCAACCCAAAAAGCCACTTCCCTTGATGTTGACCTCTACCTCAAAGATGGCTACATCAGTAGCTCTGTCCATATCACATCTACCAACCAACAGCAAAACTTCCACTTTGACAGTTGCCACCCAGACCATACCAAGAAGTCCCTTCCAGACAGCCAAGCCACCCACGGCAGCCATATTTGTAGTGATGAGCATTCTCCCTGTTGCTTCAGTCATATAAGTTATGAGTATTGTCAAAAGCACCAGTCAGTGTTTTTTATACTATACAAGGCACAGATTTACACTCGAGTAGCATGCAACAGTGCTTTACTTGTAAGAATCCCAGAGTGAACATTGTTACTACCAGGCCTCTCTCTGTATCAGAAAGATGTGAGAGTGCTGCCACCCCAGCCAAGTATACGGTTTTCTATGTTGAGGAGTAGATGACAAGTCATATGTTTAGTTTATATGACATTACTTGTGCATGGTGGCCTAAACTGTGTTAGCTAGAGGTACATAGATAGGTCTAGAGATGGCAATCCACCAAGGGGAATGATATTTTAGGTTTATCAGACCTATGCATGGATTATGATGAGAATTGAGTCTGTACTTACCAACCATAGTCCGATATCTAGGTTAAGTTGAAAGGTAACATTGCAATTTGTTTCAACCACTGAAAGTATCATGACAATCTTTCTTTTTGTACACTTTCCCAGTCCATAGTTAAACTTGCATCTATGAGAAAAACCATCTTCCCACTATGGTCTAAAGAATCTACAATACATACATCACTTAATCTCTGTGTAAATTCAGAGTTCTGTGTATTGATTTACATCAACCATGGTGTGCCACGGAATTTGGATTTCCTTAATAACCCTAGTGTCATTTTCTTTCGCAAAAACTAGAACCATTACTATCTGTGATACTTGACTTTCATTACAGTCGGTCAGAAACAAACTGTTGCTGTAAACTGTTGACTATGTGAAAATTACCTCTATTAAAAAAAAAAAGCCCAAATCTTAGCCCATTTACTCTGTTTGCTACTTCCTAAAAACTGTTATAATCTTGAGGTATCATTTTATACAGGCACTAATGGAATCTAGAATATTCAAACCAGCATCCGGCCATCCTGATTTACTAGGTTTAATACTGTGATTTCCCTAAATCGCTTCAGGCAAATGCTGGGATGGTTTCTTTGTAAGGGGATGGCCAATTTCCTTCCCCATTCTTCCCTAATCTGATGTTTGATCACCTTCTCCAAAGCAGCCAATCAACCATCTAGCATATACTAGAAATGATTATTTTGTTTCTTGACACTATATGACGATAAAGCACACAATGAAGCAAATTTTATCAACTAATCAACTAGTGACAAGTCTCCAAATAAAATAAAAACAAACAATAACTTTCAGTTGCAAACACACTGTATAACTGGAGCAGAGCAAACAACAAAACACCATATTCTATATTATGGGAGTGGGAGGGGCTGGGAGATGCCCAGGACAGTGGGTGGGATGGATAGGGGGAGGGACACTTTTTCAGACATGAAGACACACCTGCAACCAGTATATGCCTATTACACTATCTGCAGGTAATCTGCATACACAAACTTTTTATGATGTGGAGAGTACTGTGTATAAATAATTTGAAAGGGTCATTCAAGACTCAATGACACTTCCATACACCACCACGCCCATACAGTAAATACTTTATGACTGAACATGGCTGTTAAATCATTAACTTATGGAATTTTGGTATCACTCATTAATGAACAGTCACACAAATTACTTTCGTTTGCTTACACTTGTTGCTGCAATTTCCAGTGGATGGCTAGCTTACAATAGGCCTAACCACTTTCTAGTTGTTAAATTCAAATACACGAGTATTAGTGTTTTGCATTTAACCTATAAGTTCTGAATGACCAAAAGCATGAGAAGACCTCAGAACAATAGTGGAGCTCAGTAAGAATTGCAACAAAAACTAGTAGTAACTGCAAGTTTATTTACTGGATCCATTTTGTAACTGCCGGAACACAAGCGAAATGGAAACTCTGTGTACACGATAACACAATGTACCATAACATCCAAACGTTCACATCCCCGATATCATCCAATGAGAGCCTGCTAATAGGACTATTGTTCCGATCATCCAAACTATGCAGTATTACCGCTGGAAAAACGCGTAATTTAACAGTATTTGCGGCGGATGGGTGCTCTCATGGGAATTACGCTAATGCGTTGTCTCTGAATAGAAACACGAGTACAGTATTCCCAAAGAAGCCATATAACTAATCCGCAACGACGCTGCTGCTCGTATTCATTTCTTATAAATTGAATGAAATTCTGATGTGTTACAAACTAATTTTATACTGGGGTGAAACAGGTGACAAGTCATGTTTATGGTCCAATAAATAATTCATTTATTTCAATTTGCGAGCTTCGACTATTGACCTCTAAGGTTTGACAACTAGCTGCAAAAAAATGTGACCCTTCATCAACGCAAGGCGTACATTTCTTACATCAAAATATAATATATATGTACATTCTTGTCATTACAACAGAGTCGCTGTTGTTTACCTAGTTACATTTAAGAAATCAAATTTTATGCTGATACAATTATTTCAAACGCACATTTCGAATGTATACGATTCTAAGTCATGCCCCGGTTTTTCCTATCTGTGAAACAGCATTAAACTACAAAGTCCTCGTAGTGAGTTTAAAAGAAAGTGCTACTCCCACTGCTGTGGCTACACCCCCCTCGGCGCCTTATTACGAATAAAATTGTATTTGACATTGCGGTTCGTACTAACCCTCTTTTCATGGCGATTTAACTGGGTATTTGCATTTTCTTTCTCGTGTAAATCTTTCTTAATCTTGTCTTCCATTGTCTTGAAGTAATTCACACATAAACTATAACAAACTTTACCGTTACACGAGCAAGTGACAGCTACTCCAGAGATGTTGATCGTCAGGTGCCAGGTAAATCTAGGTCAGAAGCGGCAAAGACATTTCATTGATGATCGATATCGCGGCTGACATTGCTGGTTATACAAATAAAAAATATTACTAATAAATAACAGTTTTACTGTAACTTGGTTTTATTGTAGAATTAAGAAATGCAAATGCTGGGGAAAAAGTGTCGAATCTCGTGACATTAAATTTCACTGACAGATGAGTGAAAGGATGAGTGGAGTATCTGGCATTTAGTCTCAGACACGCACAGTATGGCCGCATCCGGTACGACAAATTCATTACTGGAGGTAAAATACGGAATTGTGTGTGGAAAATGAAGTACTGAACTCTATTTTACAGTAAAAGAACTCGTATCTGGTGTGTAAGAGACTAAAAACTTCAGTTTTGTGCTGTTTTATAGGGCTCCGAACTGGGAATGCTGGAATGGTTTTTCAACAGTATCTTCGTTCGTGCGTCCTGTCAAGAGGTAGGTAAGTTTGGCACAAATTGTCACCATATGTCGCAAAGTTAAACGACAGAATAAAACAGAGCATTCAAAATAGCAAATTAATCAATATGTCCCTTACTTGGCTTTAAAGTATCACACATTACTTGCGGAAATGCGATTTATTAGTCTCTTGACAGGCGCGGGATATCAAACGTGGTTCCGACCTGTCAAAAACACGGTACCTCGAAACGCTCAATTGTAAGTACTGAGGACTTATGGTAAGACATTTCTGGGTGGGAATAAATGAATTAATCTGCTTCTATCATTTGCGCCTGAAGAAAATAGCGTAAGATGTTAATATTGTACCTTCTAAGACTTCTGCTTGCCACTGTCAAAAGTAAGAAAGTCACAGTTTCCTCGCTGCCTACAGCAATTTATGAACGTTATACGTTACTCGGTCGATGTTCCAATTATTTCTCTGTCGATGCTACGAGTGTTGTCAGAAAAGGGGCATAATGAAAATTTTCTGTCGCGTTAGTACGTCGTTTTCACTGGCTGCTGTTCCACTGTCTGCGTGATTCACGCCTGTGGTACTCACAAGTGAACTATATTGGTCGTCTGATGTAACGTACTTATGAAAGTTGTTTGTACTCTGATTACTCCTCAGTTCTTATACTGATCCCTTACTATTCGTCCTCTATAACAGTGTGGGAATACAATCTGGATTCAGTACTTTATGCAAAGTACTCATACGCGTACTTCTGCAAGTGAGGAAAGATGTTACAAGGGTAAGAATGTATGAAAACATGATACTTATGCCAGCTGTAGCGTGAGTCTGCAGTTTCAGCCGTACATAATGACTAGTTAGGTTTGTTTCTCCTTATATAGATCTTTCTGGAAACTAATCCTGTCGTAAAACTGTTGGTAAATAAATGACCTATGACCTAGGAGTTCCTGCAGGGGCTATAGTTTTAAGAAACCATATAAACGCAAACCATGTGCTATGTAGTGAGAAATTTTCTATTTGTTTAGTGGCGGTGCCTGGTAGCAGATCAATTAAGGGCGGAATTAATTACAACCTCTTAGCAGAAGCAACGGCGCTTGGAGTAGTCTTCAACTGCATGAAACTACTGTGCTGCTACAACTGATGTAATCTCCGCTACTCTCCCGTAAATAAAATGCTGTTATCCCTATATACTTAGGAAATACCTAATTGTATTGTACAAGCAATCACGTCTGCTGTTGTGGAGGTACGATTTTATGTTTACTTCACATTCAGTGTGAGTACACTATTTAGTCAGTAACCATTGGAAAAATTGGAATTTCATAAACTTAGACATGAGAATATGAAGATAATTGAACGTTGTTCCTTCAGTACGCAGTAAACAAAGACAAGCTTAATTTCTAATCACTGAAGTAAAAAGATAAATAAATGAAATATAATAGTCAAGTTTGTGAAATCAGTAGTATTTCAGATGTAGGCGTTTCTAAGTAAAATGGTGAGTGCATCTTTATTGACATACGAATGAATCCCCAACAACATTACGTCCGTAGTTCAAGAGTTAAAAGGTTGAAATATTTTCCATAACAGTATATTAAGTGAAATCTTACCTAGTTTATGACTAGACATGGTTTGCGTTTATATGCTTTCTTAGAATTGTGGTACCTGCGGGCACTCATGGGTCATTTATTTACC